>NW_025422019.1:22697500-24002500 GCF_011764305.1 Mustela putorius furo
GGCTTAAGTGGGTAGAAGAAGAATCAATGAAACAAGATGGGATTGGGAGGGAGAGAAACCATAAGTGACTCTTAATCTCACAAAACAAACTGAGGGTTGCCGGGGGGAGGGGGTTTGGGAGAAGGGGGTGGGATTATGGACATTGGGGAGGGTATGTGATTTGGTGAGTGCTGTGAAGTGTGTAAACCTGGTGATTCACAGACCTGTACCCCTAGGGATAAAAATATATGTTTATAAAAAATAAAAAATTAAAAAAAAATTAAAAGATGATTAAAAGAAAAAAAAAAAGAAACAGTAAAAATTTTACAAAAATTATGGCAAAAATTCCAGAGAATAAAAAACTTACAGATTGGAAATGCTTTGTCTTTACAGAAGTCTATTTTAATTAAGTTGCTAATATGTCTTCATTTCCTAGACGTTTTCAGTACTTACTGAGATAGATGTAAGTATCTCAATGGGAAAATTTTCCTTTATCTTTTATTTAACTCCTGTTTTAGCCTACAAGATTCTACAGACCATAGGATATACCACCTTTAGGAAGTTTTCCATAAATTTCTGAGAGGAAAAAAAAGTCAAAGAATGAATAGAGGTGGGCCTTTTTAGAAATGCTGTTGGTGTTTTTCTTTCTTTATAGAAAGGATCTAAGCTTACATAAAAGATGTCCAAGATATTAATGTTTTATTTACAAACAGCAAAATCTTTATAGCCTTGTACTTCAAACTGTACAAATTTATCTAAGACTCAAAATTTCTACCAAGCTTACAAAATAATTTGTCAAGCCAGCATTACCTCCCAGTCTTCAGGGTGAAGGGTGGATATCCTAGCTAAATTAACCCGCTGAGCCACCCAGGCGCCCCTATCCTAGCTAAATTAGTGAACACACATAGAATTTCATTTTTTTTTACTGATTTCAAGAATGATAAGTTGTCATTTTCCAAATGCAACTTTTGTTTTGACATGTTAATCTTATAATGTCTATTGTTAATCTCCACCTTTCCTCCCGGTAAGAAAAAAAGATTAACAAAAAGATATGAAGCTGTCCTTGCATAGGAATATCAAAATGTTAAGTATATTTCAGGTGTGAAATCTACAAAATGTTCTCATAACCTTCATTCTGCCAAAGCAACACTGTACAGATGTGCCTGGCAGTCAAGTAGCTATTAGAACTGATCCCTGTTGCTGTGATGAAATAAATGCAAAGACCAACCAATGTCACTGATAAGATATGGCTATCAAAGTTAGGATTATTAGCTGGAACATTCAGTCACAGCACAGGAACTGACACTTTTTGAAACGAAACCAAGAACCTTCCATGTTACATTTCAGTCCTTCGTGAAAATTTCTAGATCAAAATCAGAGCAATCCAAATGTACCTGCTTACAGAGAATGTGCAAGTCTATTGTCCTAAAATTGTCCATCTTCTAGCACCTGAAATCACATGACAGAGAAAAGTAGGCAGATGGCCACTGTCACTTCCAATTTAAGTTTCACTCTTAACTTAAATCTTAACTCTTGAAAATCGTAACTCTAATTAGCTCTAAAAAGTCATGGTGGTCTTAGATTGTCTTAAACAGTAAACTATAAACAACAACAACAAAATCAAGGATATTTTTCATTTTAACACTTCATTTGTCACATGTGGGAAGTGTACATTTTATCATTCAAGGTTTGATTTAAAATGAATCTGAATTGAATGAATAATCTCCTCATCCCACCAAGTCAGGAGAGACCGCCACTCATTACCACTCATGCTGTAATTAATTTCAGTCTGTATCTGCTTTTATTTTCTCTCCTTCCTCCCTGCTCCATTCTGCCCTCCACCACCAGATTGATTCTCCTAAAATATCTTTTCAGTCATGTTATTCTTTGGCTCAGAAGCATTTCCTGCCTCTTAGCTGGTCAGAATTTCCTCCAAGCCCATTCACTTCACATTCTGGGTCTTTCATTTCATGACCTCTCACTTTCCACTGCTCCTCTGACCCTATTCCCTATGACCAAAACATCCTGTAACGATCTACATAATGTCCCTTTCATCCTCTTTCTCTAGTACTTGATTTCTTTTTCTTTTTTCTATGGAATTCCTGGTGGCTGAAATATCCTCCCCCACTTTTCAACATTCTTCCTTTAAGATCTAGCCCAAATACCTTCTATACACAAAGTTTTCCAGGAACACTCACATAAACACCTCTCTTCCTCCCTGTGGTGATCCATTACATGGACATTCTCCAATAACCATGTATTTCTTTAGGTCTGATTTGAATTTAATTAAATTAAATGTTGCAAAGCATTTACATTTTTTGTTCATTTATATTCTCTCCAAAGGTAGATTATGAACTCTCTAAAGGCAGTAGCCACTTTCTAATATTCCTTTTCTCTCCTAAGATAGCTAGCACAGTGTTTTTCAGCTAATAAACATATAATTAATGTTCTCTAAATCAAGGATTTTTAAAATATTTGAGAAGTGAACAGATTGTGTACGTGACTAAACAGGCCCAGAATCATTACTGAACATGTCTAAAGGTGACTGAGTAGTAGTCAAATATTTGGTTTGCTTGATTATTAAAAATATTGTCTATTTATACCAAAGCTATATTATTGTGTTACTTAATTGGTTGTTCCTAAGCCATGAAATTTATAAAATACACTGTTTTAAAAAAGTATAGGCATATGTAGGCAATTTGAAAATATAGTCTTGCATATAAATATTTATAAGTAAAACTAGATATAAACAAGTTTCTCTGTGAATACAGATATTTCAAGGGCAACTCCAGAGAAGTCAGTTTAAATGATTTACAAAGTAATAAACAATATGCAAGAAATGCAATGACATTGGGGACATTGATATTTTTAAGGCACTCTGAATGACATGACCAATAGCCTAGTAAAAATCAAATATTACACAAGTCTCTAATGTCCTGTTAAATCTTATATTCTGCCATATAGCACTATAAACATATAATTGTAAATCTACATTTTCCATGAAGGTGAATAAGTAGCTTAATTTAATTCCCGTAATGTTTAAAATGTGGTTGACAATTCCAAGTTCAATTTTATCATGGAGGTTTTAATATGTGAAAAACAGAAATAATGTTACTGAGAAAATTAAATCAACAACTATTTTTAAATCAACAGTAAGTTTTTAGGTTCTGCTTGAAGTGAGTTTGACATATGTTGGATTTATCCTTTTACAGCGCCGTATCCCAGGGCAGTTTGGTGTTAATACTACATACTGTCACTTACCATCTTTCAGGATGGTTTCTCTCTCTGTGCCATCTATCTTCTGCCGGCCAATTAGGAAACTGGTGGTGTCAGCAAAGTAGATATAATTGGTTTCTGCGTGGAAATCTAAAGCACGAGGGTTTACCAGATTCTCTATGGGGATCATGTATTCATCAGCTATCTTGGTATTCAAGTCCATTCCTCTAACAATTCCTGGGCGTCCTTTCCCATAAAAGAGGAACAACTCATTCTTCGGTCCTGCAGAAGAAAGATTACAAACACAAACAACTGAGGCTGTCTAATCTTCTTTACACTGCAGAATGCCACTGTTTAATTAACTGGCACAATTAGCGTTTTTTAAATTCAATACCAAAAATTAAACTCTAAAATATGCCAAATGTATCTTGATGCAAGAAGTCCAGCTAATTGCATTACTTTAATTAAGACAGAAATTACTTCCGTGAATGGGTTATATTTAGTTAATTATTCTTTTGTCTATAACTGTCTGTATAGCAAAAACATGACAGATCATTGGATAACTGGTAATAGTAAAATGGACATTTATTAAAACATCCAGCACATTTAATTTTACAATTCATTACAATCCATCTAACACATTCTGTAGATACTAACTGTAGCATTCATTATGTCTGACAATGCTAAAAACTTCAGAGTATTTAGAACACCCTGCCTCAGAGTTTGAGTCTAAGGCTGTCAAAAGCAAACAAATAGAATCACACAGTATCACAAACGTGCAGGAGAATATATTACATATGTCTAAACAAGTGATTTATTTATTTTTTTAAGAAATGAAATAAAATGCCAGTTATAGCTTCACTTTTTTCTTTACATCTTAATTAGAATGTAAGAGGTTGATGTTGTCTGCCAGTAACTCTGATGTACAACACAGCCCTTATCAAAAATGAAACAAAACAAAACAAAACAAAAACAAAAACTCCAAACAAAAAACTATTTATCAGGTTAATAAGCTATTGTGTATATATACCACATCTTCTTGATCCATTCATCTGTTGATGGACATCTAGGTTCTTTCCATAGTTTGGCTATTGTGGACATTGCTGCTATAAACATTCGGGTGCACGAAAATCAATTGTAGTTTTTTCTAGTGAATTGACTCCTTCAGACTTTCATGTGGAAAAACACACTGTGCTCTTTAATTTCTAGAGCAATTGACTCAGTTTAGTTTATACCATTTGAAGAAAATGCTTTTTTTTTTTAAAAAGATTTTATTTATTTTTTTGACAGAGAGAGAGAGATCACAAGTAGGCAGATATTGTGGGGGGAAGCAGGTTCCTTGCTGAGCAGAAAGCCCAATGCGGGGCTTGATCCCAGGACCCTGAGATCATGACCCGAGCCAAAGGCAGAGGCTTTAACCCACGGAGCCACCCAGGTGCCCCATGAAGAAAATACTTTATATAAAAGGGAAAACGTACTGAGTTTTAGTATAAATGAGGATACAAATAACTCAATTATAATTGGGTAACAGTACCATAAGTGAGATTCTTAGCAAAGCAAGATAATTAAACTATAAAAAATTTGGAGAAAAAAGAGGAAAAAGATGAGCAATTACTTATAAACTCAATACCCTCAATACAAACAATACTGTCCGTTTAAATATTTTCTTTCTCTCACTTTCTTTTAAAATTTATGTTACTGAATATTAAATGTATATAAGCTGATATTTATTATATTTTAGTATATTTAAAAGAAACAAATTTCATGCATCTGGCAGAGATCTTAAAAATATTTCCAGAATACTGAAAGGTATGCATGTGCCCTAAACCAATTCTCCACTCTTTATTTTCTTATTCCCCTTTCATCCCAAAGACATCCAATATCCTGATTATTTTATCATGTATTTTGTCAAGTTTTAGTACATATAGTACATGTATTTCCCAACAGTACATTGTTTGATTTTGCATGTTTGAATTGCATGTGTGAATTCTTCTGTGAATTAATTTTGTTCTTATTATACCTGTAATATTACCCATGGTTGTTATAGTCATTGTTCACATATTTCCACTGTTATATTGTATTCCTTCATGTGACTATTTCAAACTTAATTAATTTAGTTATTTTTCTAATGCACAATTAATTATGTAGAAGAAGAAGCTCAATTCTATATTCTGCTTTTATTATCAAATCTTAGCATCAAAATTATGTTCTATGTTGACCTATTATTTTAAGCCTTACATTCATTCTTTCAGTATAGTCAGCATATGATAATTTGTCAAACTGTTCCCAATTGGTTTTATCTTTTCATTATTATAATAATACTGAGATAAGCATGTTTTTCTCCAACCTAGCATTTTATACATTTTCTTAGATGATCTCTAAGTATACATTTCTAGAAATGGAATTACTGATGAAGAATATTAACATCCTTCTTCCTCATTGCCCTCATAGTCTTTCAGTGTCCACCTACTTTCAAGAGTATTTTTTTTAAATAATATCACATATTATTTAAAAGTAGTGATTTATTTGAAAATTAACATTTATACCAACTTTATATGCATAAATATTTCTGTTTTTTAAAAACAGAAATCTTAAAGAAAATTAAAAATAGTATAAAAAATAAAAATAGGAATCTTAGGGATCCCTGGGTGGCTCACATTGTTAAGCATCTGCCTTCAGCTCAGGTCATGACCTCAGGGTCCTGAGATCTAGTCCCTGTTGGCTCTCTGTTCAGTGGGGAGTCTGCTTCTTCCTCTCCCCTCCGCTCATGTTCTCTCTCTCTGTTTCTCAAATGAATAAATAAAAATCTTAAAAAAAAAAGGAATCTGGGGTGCCTGGGTGGCTCAGTGGGTTGAAGCCTCTGCCTTTAGCTCAGGTCATGATCTCAGGGTCCTGGGATCGAGCCCCACGTCGGGCTCTCTGCTCAGAAGGGAGCCTGCTTCCCCCTTTCTCTCTGCCTTCTTCTGTGCCTACTTGTGATCTCTGCCAAATAAATAAATAAAATCTTTTTTAAAAAAAGGAATCTTAAAAAAACAAAAATAAAAATAGGAATCCTATATACACTTCAGTATCTCATTTAAAAAAATAATATCTAATTGTCATTAAAGTCTTCAAAACATTATTTCCTTTTTTCCAAATGATTTTATTTATTTCATTTGACATAGAGAGAGCAGGAGTAAAGGAGCGGGAGAGGCACACTCCCTGCTAAACAGGGAGCTCAATTTGGGGCTCAATCCCAGGACCCTGAGATCACACCTGAGTTGAAGACAGACACTTAACCAACTGAGTCACCCAGTTGCACCCTAAAACATTATTTTCAATGACAACATTGAAATTATTAAGAGGCATTAAGAGGCAACGATATAGTCAGCTGCTTACCTATTGTCAGATATTTAGATTGTCTCTGGGTTTTTATTATTACAAATTACATTTACAATGAATTTGTTCAGTCAAAAGAAGGATAATTTCTTTAAGGATACTTAAAACTTAGTTTTATGTTTTTTTTAAATATTTTATCAAATATCTTTTCTTTTTTTTTTTTTTATTTATTTTTTTTTTTAAAGATTTTATTTATTTATTTGTAAGAGAGAGAGAGTGAGAGCGAGCACAGGCAGACAGAGTGGAAGGCAGAGTCAGAGGGAGAAGCAGGCTCCCTGCGGAGCAAGGAGCCCGATGTGGGACTCGATCCCAGGACGCTGGGATCATGACCTGAGCCGAAGGCAGCTGCTTAACCAACTGAGCCACCCAGGCGTCCCTCAAATATCTTTTCAACAGTGATATCAATTTCCAATTCTATTAACAATGTATAAGAATACTAGTTTCACCATACTCAATCTGTTAATGATTTTTTTTCTTTTAAAGATTTTATTTATTTATTTGTCAGAGAGAAAGATCACACAAGCAGGGGGAGCAGCAGGCAGAGGGAGAAGCAGGCCTCCCACTGAGCAAGGAGCCAGATGATGCGGGACGCAGTCACAGGATCCTGGGACCATGACCTGAGCAGAAAGCAGATGCTTAATGGACTGAGCCACCCAGGCGTCCAGCTAACATTTCTTTTTAATTGACATTTTCATTGGTAATTGATAAATCTAGTATTTCATTGGTTTAATGTATATATGTATGCCCTTTGTTTTTCATATTTTATAAGAATTTATTTATTTATTTGTTTGTTTGTTTAGTGCAAATAGTGGAGGGTGGATGCAGGGTGGTAATCTCAAGAAGACTCCCCACTGAGTGCAGAGAGCCAGCCAGGACTTAATCTCACAACCCTGAGATCATGACCTGAGCCAAAACCAAGAGTCAGATGCATGACCTACTAAACCACCCAGATGCCTGTGTTTTAAATAAGAAAAAAACAATTTTCCCATTGTTTACTTAAGACACTTATTTTAGTTATTCAACACCTACTTTAAAGTTTCTTCTAGTGTGTTTTCTTGTATGATAGACAACTGAAACTAAAAATTACGGTTCACAGATACTCATAGAGCAAAGGGCCTGGTGTTAAGTACTTAAAATAAGATCTATTAACTCATGCTTATAATATGGAAATGAAGGTGCCTTTTGTTACTTCTATTGGTTTTTATCTGGAGGAGAAATTGAATTTTTCCACATTAGTGTTCTTCCTTTGAGTTTTATCAAGCACAAGGAAGAGGGTGTTGTTTTGTTCTGTTTACCAGTAGGAAACTATCAGTTGTGGTAAATTTCTAGAGCTAATAGTCATGGTGCAAGTTGTGGAAATTCCTGGGTATCAGTTAAAATGATGTGTTTTTTTTTTTAATTTTTAATTTTTTATTTTTTATAAACATATATTTTTATCCCCAGGGGTACAGGTCTGTGAATCACTAGGTTTACACACTTCACAGCACTCACCAAAGCACATACCCTCCCCAATGTCCATAATCCCACCCCCTTCTCCAAACCTCCCTCCCCCCAGCAACCCTCAGTTTGTTTTGTGAGATTAAGAGTCACTTATGGGGGGGCGCCTGGGTGGCTCAGTGGGTTAAGCCACTGCCTTCGGCTCAGGTCATGATCTCAGGGTCCTGGGATCGAGTCCCGCATCGGGCTCTCTGCTCAGCAGGGAGCCTGCTTCCCTCTCTCTCTCTCTCTCTGCCTGCCTCTCCCGACTACTTGTGATTTCTCTCTGTCAAATAAATAAATAAAATCTTTAAAAAAAAAAAAAAGTCACTTATGGTTTGTCTCCCTCCCAATTCCATCTTGTTTCATTGATTCTTCTTCTACCCACTTAAGCCCCCATGTTGCATCACCACTTCCTCATATCAGGGAGAATGTTTATAGTAGCAGTGTCCACAATAGCCAAACTATGGAAAGGACCTAGATGTCCATCAACAGATGAATGGATCAAGAAGATGTGGTATATATACACAATGGAATACTATGCAGCCATCAAAAGAAATGAAATCTTGCCATTTGCGACAACATGGATGAACTAGAGTGTATCATGCTTAGCGAAATAAGTCAAGCGGAGAAAGACAAAAATGATGTGTTTTTTAAGTGACTATTGGCATTTGTGGTTTCCTGATGCCCTGGCTTCTGAATGTGGCAGGTCTTCAGTTTTAAGCCAGGGTAGTTCAGTGGTGGTTTTGAAGGATGTTCTGAGGATTGAGGACTGCTTCAGGATTTTCACTGATTGTGTAAGCACCTATTTATTTGCATTTGATCTTTTCCTGCTTAAAATAACTAGAATTGTCTCTGCTAATGTAAATGTGTCATGATCAATACACTACATTAAGGGTGATTGAAATTTAGGCAACTGTGATCCTATTTTCCTCCAAAAGTATGTATGTATGTATGCATACATGCAAATCTGTATGTATATATGTGTAGATTGCATTTTTTATGGCATGCCGTCACTTTTCAAGTGGTTGCCATACCAGTTTAAAGGCTGGACACACACACACACACACACACACACACACACACACAACTTAACTCACCTTGAGGCTTCTCTCATTTATCCAGAGGATCTCTTGATCATGAGACCCAGCATTTAATACAAAGTTAGAATTAAAAACAAAATACTAATATATATATATATATATATATATATATATATATATATATTATCAAAGTGGAGCCTCCTGGATTATTGATTTAAAAATATTTGTGCTACCATTTAGACTTAAAATTTTAACAAAATAGTGATCTAATGTCATAGTCCTCAGTAAGCACATGACAAGAAAGTCAAAGAGATGGCAAGACAGTGACCAGAGAGGGAACACTAGCAGAAATAAAAAGCCATTGCTATAACAAAATGGAGACACAATGGGCACTGTAAAAAGCAGTCATCATAACTTCAAAATTATGGTACTGAGAGACATTTAAAGGACAACAGTCTCCACATGGACATCATTTCCATAAGGATCATTCCACTATATGTGATTATGAAGACCCAAGTAAAGACCTAAACTTAACTAATTTGGGGGCAACAATCTAAGTTTATAAAGTCATGTATAAATTATTTATTATTTAAATAAGAAGCAATTAAATTATTCAGCATATTTCAAAAATAAAACAAAGGTATGTCTGTTAGAAAGCTTTTCAATAAAATTGTTAAAGAGATTGATATTTAATTAGTTTAGCTCCAGTTACCTGGAAAATTAAATAATGAAATGAATTTCACTCCCCAGTGATGCTGGATAAGATGAAACGTTATTTTATGTGGATTTCTGTTGGACTAAACAACACACCTATTACTAGAAGCAACTTCTTAATTCATGTAACAGAAAATATGGTCAACCAAATACTCAGGATCATTAGATCAAAAACTTTCTTTAAGGAATTAGGGAAAGGATCTTCCTAAAATATGTTTCCCAGGGATCCATAAATTTAATGATTCTATAGCCTGATTCAGTTTCTCATTCATATTATCACAAAACAAAACAAACAAAAAACCCCTGAATACTGAGAAAAATAGCTGGTACATTTTGCAGGCAAATTTCACCTGTTGAAGTCTTACAATATTGCTGATGTTGATGTTGCTAATTAATAAACAAAAAATCTATTCTGAAGCAGAGGCTGCTGGCAAAATGTTTGATTTTATCAACATACTTTTGCACGACCTGCCATCACTTCCCAAGTTGAAGCCGGTCCTGCAGCGACAGGTCCGTGTTTTGTAACTGCTGCTGAGTAGACAGATGTGTGAGCATCCCCCGGGCATTCCATATGGATCCACTTCACATGCATGGCTTCTGACTATGAGAAATAAAAAAACAGCACACTTGAAAATTTCCAAAGACAAGATAATTATGAACATCAGCGGTATGTTGAAACGTTTGCAGTGCAAGGAGAGGGAATCCTACCACAAATCTTTATACCCAGCTATTTATTACCATAATCAATTGGAAAAAGAGTTTTAACCTCACAGAAATAGAGGTGGGAATTTGCCAAAGTCCTCCTAAAAATATGGTTAAGAAAACAATTCTGTTTTTATATGAATTTAAACTGTTTACATGTAAGTAAAATATGTTATATGATTTTTTAGATGCATGCTTGTTCTTTTTCAAACTACATATTTCTGCATTGCAGAGAAAAAATAAAAATAAAAATACATGTTTCTTATAAATATAAAAAGATAACTGTAAAAATATGCCAGGTTAGGTCATTAAGCAGAGAAAGTATTTCTTTTGAAATAATCCATTATATGGGCACTTAACCTAGAAGATATAGGATTCAGTAAATATCTTTATTGAGAAGTCCTGAGACATTTTTTTTTTTTTAAGTTTTGAGTCCACTGCCATTTTGAGAACTCTACCACAAAGTGAATGTGTGTGTGTGCACACATAAATTTCAAAAGGAGTATGCTAGTTTACATGTGGAGATTAAGACATAGAAGGACATTTCACAAGTGTAGAAGTTAGAGAAGGAAAAAAGAAAAGGAAAAGTACTGTGTGAAGAGAATGAGAAAAAGATGAATTAAAGAAAAAAAAGCTATTTGGAATAGTATCAGTAATATTTTATATACTTTTATAATATTTCTTTTATGATCAACACTTGAAATTGTGACAAATAACATGGCAATTTTCTTTTAATTTAATAAACAGTTATGCTTTTAAAAATTGTGACATGTTTGTTTTGTATTCCTGATTTTCTAAATGAAAAGCTCTTTAACCCCCACTCTTGTCTCCCATAGCCTATTGTCAACACAGTAGCCATACTGATTCCTTTAAACAGTCAGTCATATCATGAGATTTTTCTGCTTAATGCTTCCTGAGGACTCCTCATCTCAATAAAAATGTAAGGAGAAGGTTCTAGAATTATCTCTAGGGCCCTACTTATTAGAGTCCTCCTTTGTTTCTCCAGCCTCATTCTTCTACCTGTTTTTCCCTTTTTCATTCTGCTTTAGACACACAGGTCTCCTTGCTATTCCTTGAAAAATCTAAGCATGTTCTTCTGCATGGGTTTTCTGTTTGCTGATCTCTTTACCTGCCATGGCTGTGCCTTACTTCTTCAATTATTTCAAGTCTTCATTTAATTTCATTATTTCAGTGGGTCTTCCTCTGACCATTCAATATGAAATTTCAAACCACCCTAAAACCTGAGACTTCCTCTATGCTTTATTTTTCTCTATAGCACTCCTAATCTTCTAAAATAATAATAATTTACTTGATCATTTTAAAATTATGTTTTCTCTGCTGGGATGCAAATCTCATATAAGCAAGAATTTTTCAGCTCTTTTATTCACTGCTGTGTCTATACAATAATGCCTATACAATAGTTTCTGATACACAGTAAATGGTCAATGAATAACTGACAAATAAATAAATCTTAACACCAAACTCTAATAAGGTTACTTACAGAACTCCAAATTTAAATGTACTGTAAAGAGATTTGTGAAAATACATTGTCTCAACTAAATCTATGTTAATATTTCAATAATTCTAAAGTAGTTTCAATTTGAAGCACAAAAAAGGGATGAAAATTTGGGGTTGGTTATTCTTGTATGTCACATTATTCTATATATAATTGAACATAAATTGTATTGATGAACAAGGATCACTAACTTACTCTGCAAAAATAACTAGTTTGTGTCTTTAAGAAATAATTAGAAACATTACAACCTCTCATTAAAAGTTATTTTTTAAATTAATTTGTATCAAAGAATAACTAGGGTAAGTTAAGAGATCAAAATGACTGCAATAAAACTGGGTAGATACTGTAAGAGTCACCTGATTTGAAATGTCTTCCAAAATGATACCAAAAACAAACAAACAAACAAACAAAAAACTTTAGCATCTTAGCATCTGTCTACACACATTATGATTGAAAGCTCTTTCCTGAATCTAAATCTAGCCATCATTTCAATTCTGTGGTTGTAGAAACAATTCACTAGGAACTGAACAATTTGTCATTTAGACTTGTGCAGGGAGTGCTATTCCATTTTATCAAGCAGACATGTACACTTTTGCTATCAAAAGAATTTATGACTCACCCACCTTAATTCCATACAAAGTACAAGGACCATAGCCCATTCAGCCCACCATTTTAAAGGCAATGAAGAAGTCTTGTGTCTTACCTGCTGGTTGACTTCTTTTTTGATAAATTCTGATTCCTCGAGCATTTTCCATTTTAATTAATGAATGAATATCTGTGCCATTAAATCGGTTTATCCTTATGATATTGAAGTTATCAGAATTGGTTGCATATAAATAGTCTTCAAACACAGTTATGCCATAAAGATGTCTGACCTATATGGAGGGGCAAAAATAACTATGATTTTTAATTATGCTGCTTTCAACTTGAAAGAAAAACTGATTGCTATTTACTACTGTGGGAAAATTCCCATAGTAGGAGAGTCACACACATATCATCATTTATTTTCTCTCAAAGAATTAAACATTTCACTAATTTAAATTTTTTCTCTGAAAAGAAAATATTATGCAGTAGTAGATAAAGCAGTTCCAAATGTGTGGAGAATTTTATTCATGGTTCATTAAGAAAACATGTTTAGTAGCTACTTTTCAAAGGCAAGTGAGAACAAAACTTCCAAGCATACTCCATAAGACGCTTATGGCAGTGTTATATAAAATTTGAGATTTTTTTATGGACTGCTTGTTCATATAATCAGGAGATACAAAATCTAAAGTATAGCTCTGGCTATGTAAAGACTGATGAGAAAACACCTTTAAAATTTATAAGTTCAAAATATATATATATATATATATATATATGTATATATATATACATATATATATATATAAAATCCCACTTTTTTTTTAAACATTTTATTTATTTATTTGACAGAGAGAGATAACAAGCAGGCAGAGAGGCAGGCAGAGAGAGAGGAGGAAGCAGGATCTCCACGGAGCAGAGAGCCCAATGCGGGGCTCAATCCCAGGACCCTAGGATCATGACCTGAGCAGAAGGCAGAGGCTTTAACCCACTGAGCCACCCAGGCGCCCCTTAAATCCCACTTTTTTAAGCCACTAGTTACATTTAGATGAATACTTGTCCCAGAATGGCAAATAATAAATAATGAAACTATGTATTTGGAATATTTTTTTTTTGCTAAAGACAGCACTTTACTCAGAAATCACATGTTTCTAAAGCCTATTCATACTGAAAATGTAACTAATGGCACTTGAACAATATAACTCTCCAAGGCAGAGGTCCAGGGAATTGAGTGGAGGGATGGACATCTTGCAGTCATGGCAAGTTTTGAGTAAAGCAGAGGAAGATTGAGTTGGCTCATTTTCTCATACATGCTAAGTACAATGCTTTTTCCTCCTATTATAGTTAATTTAAAATGTTTCTGTGTCAGGGTGGGGTGGGGTTATAATTTGATTTGCTGTAGAGATTCTGTTGGAAAAATCTTTCACAATTCTTTGGCATTATATGGTACTTTTAGTATAGATTTATAGTTAAGAGAATTTGAAAAGTATGTACGGTTTGATTGTAGGAATTTATTTTTTTTTAGTATTTTATTTATTTATTTGAGAGAGAGAGGGAGAGAGAGAGCAAGGTGGGGGGAGGAGCAGAGGAGGAAGGTGAAGCGAATCCCACTAACCAAGGAGCCAGACTGGGGGCTCATCCCAGGACCTTGATCATGACCTAAGCCAAAAGCAGACACTTAACCAATTGAGAAATGTAAGATAGGAATTAATGAGGAGCCCAAAATAAAACCCAAATAATGTTTTCCAGCGTAAGGGTCATTCCCCAGTGTGTGTGTGTGTGTGTGTGTGTGTGTGCGCGCACAAGCGCGCATGTGAGTGGGAGTGTGAGTGTGTGTGCATGCACAGGTGCATGTGCCAGAGGCAAGGGGTGGGGGTGTCATGTGTTCATTTACTAATATCATTTGCACATAAGCTGACATCATATTCCCTAGATAAATCCAAACCCAAATTTGACTTGAGCAAAACTGTTTCCTTATAAAAATTGCAAGTAAACTCAATTTTTCCATCACAATTAATCTCATGCCTGTTTTGCCCAAAGTTTGGAGCCAATCATCTGGGAGTATGGTTGTGGCATACCTACATTGCTCTTTACATAATCGCCAATCCACACCCAAGAGGGAAAAGCACAGCCACAGAAGGGACAATTGGGCAGGGAAGAAAAGATGTTCACACAGTAAAGATGAAATTGTACTCAATGTCCCTGTTCCTTCCTTCAGAAGAGACTGTTTTCCATAAAGTAAGTACACTGTTGCCTGCTCTGCTACTCCTGACACAGGCGGGAGGAGTTAGAGTTGTGGCTAGACCATTCTGCCTACAGCCCAGATATTTAGAAAAAAATGTATCTGTGTTGGATGACTTAGTGGCCCAGTAAGCATATGTTTAGGGAATCAGAAAAAAAAAAAAAAAAAGAAAGAAAGAAAAGAAGCGAAAAAAATGAACAATTGAAAACCAAACATTAGAAAACTTTTTTAAAGTAATCAGGAGGAAAATTATTTGAATTTTTATCCTTGTTTCAAAGTTTAGAGTTTTAATTACATGTAGGTAAAAAGATGACCTATCATAATCATTTTAGAGATTAGATCCTCTAAAAGTCATAACTAAGGCTTTTCAAAGAAATTAAGTTTTTTAGGCAAAAGAATGAAAGATATAACTGGCCTCATCTCTAATATTGCAAACCTTTCTTTTTTTCTTTTTTTATTTTATTTATTTATTTATTTATTTTTATTCCCAGCTTGGTGCATTTGTTTGTCTGTCAAAGAAGGAAAAAGAATTTTTGTTAAAACTGATTAGAAAGGGAAGGTAACTTTAAGGGATCATTACAGAATACTTTTATCTTGGATTGCAAAAGAAAGAAAATGGATTCACATATTTCGTCTCCATATAATAAGAATCTCACAAGAAATTAGTGCAATCACTGAGGTAAAATTGAATTTGAGAAAGTACATTAGCAAATAAGCTTATTTCTACTTAGAGATCTCCTTTAAGTGTCTATTGAGTGTTATCTGCAAAACCTTGTAATTCAGTAAGGCAAAAACTATACAGATGGGAAAGATCTTGACCTCTGTGACTTTCACAGAATTCTCATTCTAAGAAGCACTTGAATATATCAAAAGGCAAAATTTAGTTCAACCTTTGAAAATAATAAAACTATTTTTCTGAGCAGTCATTTGCTTTTGTTAGCACAGTATCTCGAAGGTCACATGGGATAGAGGATAGTATAGCTCCTTATAAATAAACTATTTAAATTATATTTTAGTAAGTTTTATTTTTAATAGGTCAAAACATCTGTCTTATCCTAATTCTTTTCTTGCAAGTGTGGGACTTTTGCTTTTGCTTATTGTTTTTATTTTATTTTTGTTGCCTTTTGTTTTGTGTGCTTTGCTTTTAATAGAGCAAAGGAGGAAGTCAGAGGCATTATGGAATGCACTGTGAAAAGAACATTCTCCCATATTGGAAATACATCACAATCTTTACGACCCTTTGCAGCTTGACTTCATAAGAAATTTTCAACATTCCAATTCAAATTTTAGGTCTTCTTGCTAGTATGACGCCATTCATTTTATCACCTTAGCTGCATTTTCTAACAAAATTGTACTTACTTGTCTGCCTTGAATGATAGTATGTCTGTTTTTTCCTTGATAGTCCACCACTTCCACACAGTCCAAGTAAAGATCTACCCAGTAAACCAATTTGTTGACTAGGTCTAGTGCCAGTGCAGCTGGCTGCTCTGTCTTTGAATCAATTATCCTTGTTCTGTTCAGCCCATCCATGTCACATCGCTCCACTTTGGCCACATTCCCGTAGTCAGTAAAGAAAAGTTTTCTGTTGAAAGAAAACTAAATGTTAAAGGGGGGGGAGCATATTCAATACAACCATCTGTAAAAAACAGAACTTTTCCTTCTAATTTACTTCAGTGGTTACATCTGTTAGCTTCCCATAACCATTTCCATATAATATCACTCATAAACAGAGAAATCTGCTAATGAATATTGCAGGGCATAAGGGAGCAGGTTAACCAACAACTGTAAAATTTCCCCAAAATGGATGATTATGGTGGGTTTATTATTGTATTAGGGGAAATGTTTCTTTAAGCCTCATAGAGCTGATACACAGACACCACAGGAATGCACGCAGCCCATTTGGTATAAGCTTTGGAAGTGAGCCAAGTCACCAGCCCAGGGCACGTGAGCTATCAGGCTTTATCTTCAACCTGCTTTTCAAATTGCCTAGTAATGTCTGTCTCTTATAAAAGCCATTATGTGGAGCTCAATGATGCTATGAGTGGTAGAGAATAGCAAACCTGGAATGGAATTAAGCAGATGGAAAAGCAAATGTGGTGTTTGTAGAAAAGGAAATAAAACATAAATAATCCCCCCAAAACCAATCCCAAATTCTCCCAAATATTCCCAAACCACAAAATTTCATAAAGCAAATGCAGGCCATTACTCCTCATTTTCTCTTTATTTGAAAGAACAAACTAAAAAGCAATGTTGACCTCCAAGACAAAAAATAATCCTTCCGTGAAACACTAATAGTGTCTATCAAAGGTTTAAATACCTCCCAACACCTCAGTGTCTAATGTTTGATTAGTATTCACTATGTTTAGTAAACACAAATCAATTTCAGTTAACCTGACAATATTTTAACAAGATTACCTACTCAGGAGACTAAATTACCTTTGTAAATAGAAGACTATCTTACCTTGACTTAAATACAATCTCAAGAATAATCTGATTTACAGTGACTGAGAAATATTAAGATTACCTAGAGTATAGAATATTTGATTTTACAAACTTGGTGAATTAGTTTTTAGTTACTTTTCTCAACATCCTTGCATTATCTAACAGTATGGGGTATATTTCAAGCTAAACAGTATTATTTAAACTGTAATTTAGCTCTTTCTCCTGCGGTAGGTTTTGACTAATTTTTAAACATTAATGCATACTGTTCTGTAACAGTATAAGCCAGATTTTATTCTGAGAAGATATTTTCCTAAATATTCTTGAAAGACCGATTTATCACAGTAAGTTAAAAATTATCTCCAAGTAACATTCTATTCAGGTGAAGAACTTTTCTATTTTAGTAAAAATAAGTAAAAGGGCATAAGGTGCCACATTTTATTGTTATGCTTGACAAACTTCCGCCCCTATGTACTCACTTGCACTTGCTCTCTCTCTTTTCCTGCTTTCATCTTATATCCTCTTTCAACACTTCAAATCAATTTGCACATAGCTATCCCAAGTTAAATTATTACAAGGAGTACCTAGTTTTCCTATTTCTTACTGTAGAACACTACACACTATTCCTGCTATATGAAGTTCTCTTTTTCATTCTATAAAAAATGTCTCTCCTTTTCTAGTTTCCTTTTCTGACTGGCCTGCTTCACAGAGCTATAGACATGCTGATCCAAGGGTAGGTTTGGAAATAAAGAGTTGGAGGCTCTGGCACACTATGGATAATGTGATATGTATAGACTAGGCATAGTGATATAAAGCAGGTGATTGTGCCAAGTACATGATGTTGAAGAGGAAAGATGAGTCTGGAGTTGGGGACTACCCGGAAGTCATTTTGAGATGACTTAATTACATGTAATCCCAAAAGGGAAAAAAGAGAAGTGTGCCAAGTCCAGAACCATGGAGAATGAAACCAAATAAAAATCAGAGGCTGTGGTCAGAGAGATTACAGACTTTCTAGAAGTCTAAGGGAGAGAAGTTCCAGAATAAAAGACTAGAGTGGTTGGCTGGGTCAATCACTTCACAAAAATAATTCAGATTAAGAATATGTTGAATTCGGCATTTGTTAAAATACCAATAATTTTGAGAAGTTGCTTTGAGAAGTTTAGTTATGGAGGAAGAGTGAACCAGCTGATGATGAAAGCGGTCAGGGAAAATATGATTTATTTTTCTAAGATTTTCAGTGATAATGATCTATTGCAGGAATGATGAAAGTGATTCTCATATTATTCCAGGTCATAATAAAACTGGTTGAGGTAATGCTCTGAGTAAGATTCAGTCAAAATATAGGGGGAAAAGTATAAATATATGACTTATCAAAGTACCCCTGTTTTAATGAAGAGTAAAATCAAAAGAATAGGAGGACTTTGGGTATGTGAAGAAGAAATAGTAAAGAGCTAGAACTGTAAAGAATGTATTATCTTTGTAACCCCAACACACAGTAAAACAAACAAACAAACAAACAAACAAACTAGTGCCCAGTAGAGACATCAAAGATGTTCCTTATACCAAATTGGTCCTTCTCAAAGTTCAGAACACTGACTATGATGAGTTCTGTTCACTTATAATTGAAATGCAAGAAATGGAAGTGTTCACCAGGATAATAGCACTGATACCATAAAAACTGTAAGCAGCAAGTACCCATAGTCACATGGTTATATGCATTTTTTGAATTTACTTGTTTTAATAATTTTTACTCTTAGTTTAAAATCTCCTACTACTGTTACAGAGAAAAGCTTCACTTTTAGGGCATTCTTTAATTGAGGCACGGTTGTATTGTGATTGAAAACAAAAGTTAAGGTTTCTGTCTGAAATCTAACTAAATTTCATCTGAGATACGGGTTGAAAAATCACTCTTTTCTTTCCTATAACATATTTGTCCAAATCTTAGAAAAGTAAATAGTACTTTGTGAACCCCACTATGTCACTGATCCGTACCTCTAAGACAGAAGAGGCGGATTATTTTTATTTTACAGAGGAAATAAGCTCAAAGTCCACGTGATCAGCCATTACCAGAGCCATAGCATGAATGTTTGTCATACCTTTGTTTTTAACTCATTATTTTAAAATAATTTCAAACTTACAGAAAAGTTATAAGAATAGTCGTGTGAATATCTACGTCATTCACTCAGATTCATGGGTTGTTCATCTTTTGTCCCTCTGGCTATTTCTAGTCCTGCTAGTACTCAGGACAGGAAATTGCAAACATTATGACCTGCTACATCTAAACACTCCAGCCTGCATTTTCCTAAGAGCAAGGACCTTCTCTTGCATAACCACGGTACACCTATCAAAATCAATAATTTCAACACTGAAAAAAAAATGTTAACACTGATACAATATATATAGCTTTTATTCAAATTATGCTCACTGACCAATAATGTTCTATGTTGTCAAATTCCCCCCCCCTTTTTTTTCTGATGTAGAGTCTAATCCAGCATCATATGTTGCATTTAATCATTCTTTTTTTCTCTAGGCTCTTCTAATTCGAATAGCTTTTCAGCCTTCCTTTGTTGTTCACAATGTGATTATTTCTGAAGGGTTAATGAGTTGTTTTAAAGAATATCTTCATGATGAATTTGCTTGATTTTTCTCATAATTTTATTATGTTATACCTTTTGAACTGAATTGCCATAGTTTTGTACTTTCTAGTAACTACTTCTGATCTTGGAAACTGGGTTAATCTATGCTCTACTCCAGAAAGTCCATAAAAAATGGAATTCTCCATAAAAAATGGTGGTAGTTTGGAGTCTCATTTACTTCATTTTATTCAGTATTTTTTGAACACTTAATTCTATTAATTTCTAGGTTCTCAGTTACCCTTTCACCATCTTCTCCTACCAGAAAACGAGTTGCTGATGCAGCTTCAAGTACAGCAGAGCCCCCAGTATAGTGCCATGATGAAGTTATGGTGGATAGAAGGGACCATTCCAAAATTTGTCTTATACCTCATTCCCTCAGGATTACAATAATGGTATTTTCTCTCTCTCTGTTCATTCCTGTGATATCAAATTTTTTTTTATCTTATAGCATGGAAAAAAATTAAATTGTGATTGCTCTTCTCTTGTCTGTCACTTATTTTTTGAATGGCATTCTACCTGATTCCCACTAACACAAAAATTTAAATTAAAATAAGACAATACTGCAACTACTAACTGTATTTCTATGACATATTTAACTATTAGTTCATAAAGGACAGCAATATTTCTATCAAATTGTCCTTTATTCATCCAGTTCATTGTTCTTCTGATTCAGCATCTGTAGTAGGTAGGAGTTTATCATGTTGGCTTCCTTATCTCATCAGATACGGGAAACTGATTTTATCTAACATCTTTGTTGGTTATATGAGTAGCCCTGTTTTACTATAGATATATAAGTTTTACTATAGATATATAAGTTTTATACAGTTGGAGATAGTAAGAAACTTTGAGTGTTGTTGGTAAACTTGCCTGACATAAATCAAAAGTTGCAAAGGGAACCCTCATAGACAGTGATAGAGCACTGTGCTTACAGAGTTATGGCTCCAATCATCCTTACACTTTAAAGCAAAGCAATTGTTATAGGTACTGACATTTTAAACATATATTTTATTTTCTTTAGCTGATAAAAATAAGACTTACTTTTGCCAGTGATATACATTTTAAATGATGCTTCTGCAGTTTTGTACTTTGTCCAAATGGACAAAGGGGAATTTAAACACATCAGAGTCCTCTCCATATCTTTTTAACTGCATAGTCAACCTTGGTTTTGTGTCATATTCTTACTCCTAATATTTTGGTAATAGCTTCATGATGGAATTCAGAAATTTTCAGAGTTCTTACAATGAAATTACCTACTATTCATTTTAACTGCTGAAAAATGAGATTACATAGCAAGTTTTAGTTTAGGGAGTTGATGAGATGGGAGCAAATAAAAACATATTACCAGATTAAAACAAACAAACAAACAAAAACATTGTTCTCATTAAGTCCTAGGAAACCATCCATGTATATTAATCACATGTTTTAGCAAAATAATATGTATTTTCCTTGACAAGGATTATATTCGGAACTTTGTTTTTCAGTCATATTTTTAAAATAATTGTTACTCACTGGATGTGGTGAAAAAATAATGATACTGCTATGCTGAAAATAAATAAATTTTAAAAAATTAAAAAATAAATAAAAAATAAAAATAATTGTTACTCAAATAATATCATAGTAATACAACTTTTTTCTTCCATTGTGTATACAAAAAATTGAAAGAGAAAGCAATTTTCCACATTATATAGAGTAATTTAAGTACATTCAGAACTAAAGTAGAAATATTAAATATTTAGCATTGTAATTCTAAAGTGCAATCGTAAATCTGAAAGAGTAATGAGTCTTTGGAGTAAGAGCTTTAAATTCAAATTCTATTAGCTCCTGCTACTTAAGGGATGTGGATGATAAACAAACTATTTTCTCTGCCTAGCCAAGACTGTTCAAGACAGTTATTTATTGATTTTTACTTGTTAAGGTTTTTGCTTTCATTGTTTGAAAAATCTCTCTCAAACTTGGTTTTTAGTTCATACATAAACACACAGAAATTAAACTTGACATATAGACTCTGGCTCTCTGCTGGCTACTCTATATTCTGGAAACATTCCCACTAATGACTCCCCCAGAAGTATACATATATTAGACATGTCACTCAATGTGGCTGACCCATTAACATCCTTATTTACCTCAACCTGCTCCACCCAGATAATGTTCCAGAGAGGGGCAGCTTTAGGTACCAATAGCATCCCTCTCCTTCTTGTTGACAGATAATTAGATCAATGAGGAGCATGCCATAGAAATGAAAACAAATTGTAGGTTTAGCTGAGTCACCAAGATCCTTTCTCTAAATATCTAAACCCAGAAATGTGAAGGCCACCTAGTGGCAGTTGTGCTAACATGGGCAAGAGGAACAGCTGGGGTGAGGATGGGGACAGGGGCAGTGAGAGAGGAGGAATATTGGAATGTGTACATAGAAGTGGGTGAGCCATGAGACAGAAAATCGGAATGAAATGAGCCCTGTAATCCTTGAGTGAGGAATTGGGCCCCACAGAGTCCATCTTTATTTCTTATCTTTAGTTGCATGAACATGTATGATTTTCCATATTATCTCAGGAAATCTCTGTATATTTGAGTTGGCTTTGGTGGGTTTCTATACTTAGAAGTTAAGAGCCATAAGAAACCACTACATTGTTTAATGTTCTATTTAGATCACTCTTGTCCTGAAGATATTGGACAATCAAATATCATACCACTTTTTATTTAGAGTTAACATTAACTCTAAATAAAACAAATGGGAGAAGATATTTGTAAATGACATATCTAATAAGGGGTGAATATCCAAATATACAGAAAGACCTAATACACTCAGCACCAAAAAGAAACAGTCTGATCAAGATATGGACAAAGCAGTTGGCTAGATATTTTTCCAAAGAAGACATCTAGATGGCCAACAGACACAAGATGCTCAAAATCACTAATCATCAGGGAAATGCAAATCAAAACCACAATGAAATATCACTTCGCACCAATTAGAAAGGTTAGTGAAAATGACAAGAAATAACAAGTGTTGGAAAGACTGTGGAGAAAAGGAAACTCATGTTGGTGGGAACATAAATTGGTGCAACCACTGTGGAAACCAGTATGGAGTTTTCTCAAAAAATTAAAAATGAAAATGCCATATGATCCAGTAATTCCACTATTGGGTATTATCCACAGAGAATGAAAACACTAATTTGAAAAGGTATATGCACCCCCATGTTTATTGCAGTATTATTTAAAATAGTCAAGATATGGAAGCAACAGAAGTGTCCATCAACAGATGAATGAATAAAGATTATATATTATAATTTATAATATTACCTGGCCATAAAAAAAGAATGAGATCTTGCCACTTCTGACAATAGGGGTAGACTGAGAGGGTATTATGGTAGGTGAAAGAAGTCAGAGAAAGACAAATACCATATGGTTTCACTCATATGTGGAATCTAATACAAAAACAAATGAACAAACAAAAACAGATTCTCTAATACAGAGACAAATTTATGGCTTCAGGAGGGGAGGTAGATGGGAGGGTGGGTAATATAGATAAAGGGGATTAAGAGGCACAAACTTCCTCCTAGAAAATAATTATATCATGGAGATGCAGCAGAAGGAATATAATCAATATTATAATATATGGTAATAGATGATGACTATATTTATAATCTTGGTGACCATTCAGTAATGTACAGGATTGGTAAATCACTATGTTACACACTTGAAACTAATATAACATTGTATATTAATTATAAATAAATAAATAAAGCAATCATTTTATGACTTTTATATTTAATCCTCAAAAAACTCCCATCTTGACACTGGGTCACTTTAAAAAAAAAAATCAATCTTGCATAAATAGAAAACATCTGCAACCTTTCTTGCAACCTCCCATGAGAAGACAAAGAAGGATACTATTAATGAACAGCATTAAAAAAAAAAAAGTCATCTTTCCGCGGTGCCTGGGTGGCTCGGTCAGTTAAGCATCTACCTGCGGCTGAGGCCATGACCAGTCTCCTGGGATTGAGCCCCAGGTCAAGTTCCCTGCTCAGTGGAGGGCCTGCTTCTCCCTCTCCTCTGCCTCCTGCTCTGCTTACTTGTGCTCTCTATCTCTCTGTCAAATAAATAAATAAAATCATTTTTAAAAATCGCCTTTCATTTTTTAAAAAACTGAATATATACTCAAACCATAGATTTCCAAACGTTCTTCCCTAATTCCAGCTGGCTAAACTCTCTCACAAACTCAAATACAGCCAACATCAATCTATACCTAACCCCAACACTGCCTTGAACTCATCTTTTTTTATGATTTTAACCAAATAATAAAAAATAAGAAACCTTAGTATCTTAGGCTTTCCTTCCATTTGTTTTCCATTTTCCATAGTCTGAGAGATAAGATTCAACTCAGCAATTAATAAACCTACCATTGGAAAGAGGGAGTGGTTAAAAAAAGGTAGAGAGGGGGCCCTGGGTGGCTCAATTAGCTAGGCATCGGACTCTAGATTTCAGTTCAGGTCATGATACTGAGATCAAGCCCAGCTTTCCACTCTGCACTGGCTTGGAGCCTGCTTAAGATTCTTTCTCTTCTTTTTCTTCTGCCCAACCCCACCCCACTGGCACGCACATAATCTCTCTCTCTTGGGGTTTGGAGTGGGGGGAGAGAGAAAAATAGATCTGCACATTATTTTTTATTATTATTTTTCTCTTTGTCACATAGGTATTTCATCACTGCTTAACAAACATTGGGACACAGTGGGGGAAAAAAAAAAAAAAAACTTAATCATCTCTCTGGGTTGTCAGTGCCTGAGGGTAAAGTATTGACCCTATCAGGAAGAAAAAGGATGGTCCAAATTGACCTGCTTACTTGCATCACTTCCTCTATTCTCCAAGAAAAGAACCATGTGGTTTATGTTCATTCATTCATTCCTTCTACCCATGGCTCAACTGGACCTGTCACATCTAACTGCCTGGAAGATAATGACACATTTGGCTTCACATTTTCACCAACCAGCAGTCATTATTTTCAGACCATAATTGGAATTCTTAGAAACTCTTCTTTATCTAATACAAACCTCATCTCTTCCTACCAAACCCCTTCTGATCTGCCCTCTGAAACTCTACTCCATGATCATAAATGCCCCAATATTCTAAGACTATACCCTTCATGTAGTTTCCAATGTTTTACCTTTACTGACTGAAACTTAGCACCTCCTGAGGTCATATTTCCCAGCAGTCATTGAAAACGTGGGCTCCTGGGGCACACGGGCGGCTCAGTCACTTAAGTGTCTGCCCTGGGCTCAGGTCAATATTCCAGGGCCCCTCTCCTCCCTGCTCATGCACTCTGTCACTCACTATCTCACTCATTCTCTCACTCTCTATTATATTTATTTACAATAGATACTCTCTCACTACTATTGTATTTATTTATTAAATAAATAAATCATAACTATAAAAACGGAGTTTAATTTAGAAGAAAGAAAAGAAGGAAAGAAAGAAAGGAAGGAAGGAACAAAGAAAGAAAGAAAGAAAGAAAGAAAGAAAGAAAGAAAGAAAGAAAAGGAAATATGGGCTCCTAACAAGAACCTCAGGGGTAGATACAAAATCAGTGCCCTGACCCATTTTTAATTCTAGATTATTATTTTCCTCTTATTTTGTAAAACCTCCTGCTTTATTGAGAGTCTCATAAATCACATCCATCCTCAAAGAATCATCTGTCAACCTTCTGATTTTCTTTTAAAGATTTTATTTATTTATTTGACAGAGAGAGATCACAAGTAGGCAGAGAGGTAGGCAGAGAGGCAGGCAGAGAGAGAGAGGAGGAAGCAGGCTCCCTGCCAAGCAGAGAGCCCGATGCGGAACTCGATCCTGGGAACTCGAGATCATGACCTGAGCCGAAGGCAGCAGCTCAACCCACTGAGCCACCCAGGTGCCCAACCTTCTGATTTTTTTTAAATCTAATTATTTTTATTTAAGAGTCAGTGCCCAGTTTTCTCTCTTTCTGACCACAACCAAACTAGGGAAGTATCTACAGGATAAATGGATCCCACAACTTTTCCCTTGCTTTCTTGACCTCCTCTCTGCATCTGACCTTTTATTTCCAGTACATTTCAACCACAAATTTCCATCATGATAAAAACTATATTGTTTGTCATCACCAGAAATTTTACCTTCACTGAAAGAGATACCCCTCCCCACCCCCCAAACACATACAAGAGCTTCTTATTCTTTCACTTGGCAGTGTTTTCTATCGTATTGTGCAGGTGCTCTCACTGCAATAACTCTTCGAGTTCATTGAGACATTGTCCCCGCTGACCCTCTCCATTCTCTGTTGTTCAGCCAACCTTCAAATTCTATTTCTCATTTCTTTCCCACTGTTCCCTGCCTTCTAATTCACCCCATTACAGCCTACTCCACTCTCAGAGGATGATCTTTCCTCTTATTGGATAGAGAATTGAGAGCACATCAAAAAGCAACTCTGCTTTCTTACAGCCCCAGCTAAAACCCATCTGCATCTACATTAATTCTCTCCCACCTTCTCCTTTTGTAATGCATATGGAAGCCTCCTCTGGTCTTTGAATCCAATACAAAGTGAACAGGAACACATATACACATCCCATCTCCTCTGAAACTTGGCTTCAATAATTCCCACTTCTTTCTGCATTTTTAACCTCTCCTTTTCTACTAAATCTTACCTTTAACATATGAGCTTGCTCTACTATTTATCATCCTGAAACAAACCTTTTCTTTTAGCCTCGAAACACTCTCCATTTCTGGCCCTTTCTCTCTAGGCTTCATTTCCATCCAACCTTCTCCAAAGAATTTTTCATACAAGCTGAATGTTATTCCTCTCAATCATCCTTCTACCTCACTGATATCTCCTCCAACCCCACCATTCTATCATTCCACTTTTTTTTTAACCTACAGAGATTGGCAGTTACTTAACATGTATCTAAACCTTTCTCAGCCCTTTTTACTAACCTTTCTATAGCATTAGACCAAGTTAATCCCTTTCTTCCTTTTGATTATTTTTTTTTCTTTTAGCACTGTATTGGTATTCTTCCTTTTTTTTTTTAAGATTTTATTTATTTATTTGACAGAGAGAAATTACAAGTACACTGAGAGGCAGGCAGAGAGAGAGAGAAGGAAGGAGGCTCCCTGCTGAGCAGAGAGCCCGATGCGGGACTCGTTCCCAGGACCCTGAGATCATGACCTGAGCCGAAGGCAGTGGCTTAACCCACTGAGCCACCCAGATGCCCCAAGGTATTCTTACTTCTTGATTGCTTTATCTTAGCTACCTTTTCCACTACCTCTTTCTGTATCCTGGCCAGGATTCTAAAACTGGAGGTTCCCAGGTTCTGATGTGGAATCCCTAAATTTTCTCATAAAGAAGTCTTTAAAGTTTCCATGATTTTCGTTAGTATTATAATAACTCTTTTATATTCTAACCTGTCTTCTGAGATTCTAACTCATAAATACAGTTGCCTTTTTGATATTTGCATTGAAATTCTTTGAGGCATCTTAAATGTAACATATCCAGTAGTAAATTCTTGTTCTTTCTTACAAAATTTATCCCCTCATTTTGTTTTGATGAATACTGTCACTTTTTACCCAATCACTCATTCCAGAAATCAGGAATTTATCCTCTGTAACTTCTACCTTATCTTTTACATCTAGTTCACCACCATATCCTGACACTGGTAGCTTCAAAATATATCTCAAATCCCATATTTATTTAATTCTGTTTCTCTTTTCTAAACCCAGTCACCATCATCTCCTGCCTGGGGACTTATAACTCATCTCTGTTTCTTATTTCTTTAAAACCACTCTCCTCATTGATGCCAAAGGAATCTTATTAAGATGAAAAGGGGATAATGTATAATAAAACCCTTCTATAGCTGTTAATAGCAGTCAGCATAAAACCTCATATTCCTAACATTACCAACAATGGTGAGCATGATCTAGTCTCTAACTATCTCTCCAGCATCATCTACTGGTATACTTCCCCACTTCTATTACCTTGGCCCTCTAGTGGTATACTTCTATACTTCTAACACTTTGGCCATGTTTCAGTTTCTTGAACAAACTGTCTTTTCTTCCATTCTGCACTTCACATATCCTCTCCCCCAGTCTGGAAAGTAATTCAGGCCATGGTATCTCAATCTTGACTTTAGATTTCAACCTACATGTCAATTCCTGTTGGGGGGGAGGGGGCAGGGGAACCTTTCCTACCTTTCCAATATTAGTTAGGTCCATCTGATATAATTTCATGTCATTCTGTATTTTTTACAATGTTCTTCTTTATTTTACTTGCATAAAAGATACAGCACACACACACACACACACACACACGGTATGTTTAAGATCTGTTTACTAAGTAGACTATAAACTCCTAGAAGACAAAGGACATATCTGCTTTTGTTGGGAGCCAGTATAGGAGGCCTACTATAAGAGCTGTAAGGGACTGAATATGATTGGCTGTTCATTTAGGTCCACTCACGCGGGAGGTGCATGAGCACTGCATTCTGATTGGTTAACACTGCCTGCATAAAAACCCAGAGGAGGAGGAAGAAAAAAGCGATTAATAAAAAAGGTTCGCCACTGCGTGAGTCTCTGAGTCATTCTTGCTGGCGAGAGCGACAAGTGGTGCCGAAACCCGGGAATCTCATCGTGAGAGATGCACGGAGTCGGCGACGATCAGGTAAAGAGTGCACCTATTTCTGTCTAGTGACAGGGAAAGTTCCTCAAGTCGAGGATGAGCGTAGAAAGCTTTCCGGTATGGGAAACGAGATGGCCACATATAAAATGCTGGGGCTGCTTTCTGATATCCTTAAAGCAATTGGTACTCCTTTAAAAAATAAAACAGCTCGTTTGTTTTTGAGAGAAGTGGGACAAACAGCTCCCTGGTTTTTGGAGGAAGGGATATTAAACATCCCTCAGTGGGAGCATTTAGGAGAAGACCTTAGACGCGATCTGCACACTACACCGGGAACCCTGGCCGTTTGGTCTTTAGTGAAAGTTTGTTTGCAATCCCCGCGAGAGCCCATATGCCAGGCGGTGCAACTGGGAGGGGAGATCTTAGAACAAGTGAAAGAGGAATCTTGTAAAGGCTCCTTGAAGGACACTAGCTCTGAGAGTGAAAGCTCAAACGGACACTCAGACAGTGAGGGATCTAGCTCGAGCGATGATGAAAGGGGCAGAGGAGGGAAATCACCCAAAAGCCAAAAGGTGAGCAAGATGCAAAAGGAGCTTGCAAAAAAGGAGGAAGAGCTAAAGAAGGCTATGGCGCAGCTCAAAATGCAGGGGGAAGTTATGGCACAGCTGAAATTAAAAGCGGAAGAAGGAGCTTATGGCGCAGTTACAAACAAAGATGGAAGTGGTAGATAACTTAGATCCTACGCCCACGTGCCCAGCCCCAACAGCGCCACCTTACAAGGGGCCTCCTCCGTATAAACCTTGCTGCACCAAGGCCTGCTATTGTGCGAGCTGCACCGCATGAGTGGCTGCCATAGTAGCCTCTCAGAAGTTTGGGTGGGAACAGGATTCTCATTCAGTCCTAAAATCCCCACTTACTCTAACTCCACCTTTTTTGGCTATAATTATACCTACCAAGACCCAGCGCAAGGTGCATCAGCTCACCTTCTAGATAGGTGGCTGCTCTGCAACGCTGCACAGGCATGTACAGGCTTGGAAAGCCTTCACTTTATTAATGGGTCTACATGGAGTAACTGTACGTACAACTATCAGGTAGGCTCTTGATTTGAAACAAATGTTACTTGCAATTGCACCTCAGCTAAGCATATAAGTTACTCACCAACGCCCGTCTGTGTTAGAGCTCCCTTTCTCTTCATAGTTTTTAATGCTTCTACTATTAACAAGTCATCTAGTTTCTCTTGTGAGTCCCAGAATTGTCTGCTATCAGAATGTTGGAACGCCATGGTGGGAGACTCAGCAGTAATAGCCAAGATACCAACATACATCCCTATGCCGGTGCAAGTGAACTCCGATAACTTGCCTGTGTTGCTACAGCATAAAAGAGATTTTGGGATAACAGCAGCCATCATTGCGGCTATTGCAGCATCTGCCACCGCCACCACTGCTGCTGCAGTAGCGTTGACAACGTCAGTACAGACAGCAGCTGCGCTCAACAACGTCACAGGAATGGTCGCTGAAGCATTGGCTACGCAAGAACAAATTAACGGACATTTGCATGCTGGGATCCTTATTGTAAATCAAAGAGTTGATCTAGTACAGGAACAAATAGATGTCTTAGAATCTATAATCTCAACAGGATGTATACATAATATGGCGGGACTTTGTGTTACTCCCGTAGCTTACAATAACTTGTCAGTAGCGGCCAATCTGTCTCGACAATTGGGAAGAATGCTTAATGGTACCTGGAACCGTCAATTTCAAAATTTAACTAGGCAATTATGAGCTCAAATTATATCCATAAATTCTACCAAAGTAACTATTGCACCTGTTAGTGAGTGGGGAAAAAAAATGTTACAGCAATCTGTTTCGTCCCTCAAACAGTGGGCCGGACTTGGTGCCATGGCTGTTCTCTTAATCACAGCTAACGTACTAATGTTACGTTGGGTGTGTGGCCGTATCCGTCGCAATCAACGACAATAACACCTCATGGTTCAAGCCATGATGGCTCTTGAGGCTGGTACCTCCCCCCAGATATGGCTAAGCATGCTAGATCGGTAGTCAAAGACGGGTAAGACTGATCCCACACCATAGCAACCTAAGACAGGGGCTCTTCGACCAGGGAGAGTACCCGATGACGGGTAAGCATGTGTGCTGAGGATTGGCAACCTAAGACAGGCACGATCTCAGCCATTATAAATAAATAAAAAAGGGGGAGATGTCGGGAGCCAGTATAGGAGGCCTACTATAAGAGCTGTAATGGACTGAATATGATTGGCTGTTCATTTAGGTCCACTGACGCGGGAGGTGCATGAGCACTGCATTCTGATTGGTTAACACTGCCTGCATAAAAACCCATGCGCCCGGGGTTAGAGGAGGAGGAAGAAAAAAGCGATTAATAAAAAAGATTCGCCGCTACGTGAGTCTCTGAGTTGTTCTTGCTGGCGAGAGCGACATGCTTTATTCAGTATTGCATGCTCAGGACCTCATCATGTGTCTGTCCATTCATTCATTTTCTTCCTTCTTTTTTTTCCTTTCCTTTCTTTTTCCCCTCCTTCCTTCCCTCCTTCTTCCTTCTCACTCTCCCTCTCTTCTCTCTCCTTCTCTCTCTCTCTCTCTCTCCCTCCCCCCTCCAAACACACACTCACAAAGGCTTTGGACTGACTTTGTCCTATTGGATCAATAAAATCTATAACTCAGACTTGAAATTGGACTAAAGGGGGAAAAATATGGATAAGGCCGTTCTAGCTTAGGGAAATAAATACATTTTCCACATTATCCAGCACAGCCCAATGGAATTCTACTTGGAACCCAAATCATTAGCTAACAATAAATCATTGTTGTCTTAGTTTGATTACACTATCTTTTTTTATATATAGCTCCCTTTAGAGAATTTGTAGGCATTAGTGATGGGTTCACGGTAAGACTTGGTTTTCCAGTGCCTGGCCAATTTTCATTTTTAATGGCATCTCCTCAGCATTCCTTTCTACTTAAATACAGATACCAGATTATAACAATACTTAGCTGTATTCCTAAGAGGGTCAGATGACCTGTATCTAGTATCTAGCAAAAACTTGCTACTTTGTTTACTTTAAAGTAGGATATTTAATACAACCAATGAGAATTTTAAGAATACTGCCACCCATGAGTAGGCTGGTTTGAAAGTACTAAGAGATTAGACAAGAATATACTAGTTTGGTAGTTACACATTAGTACAGGGGCTGAGGATGGAAAAGAGAAGAAAGTTCAGAAATATTTTGGGATCTTAGTCAATAGGACTTGATAATTAATTGACTGGGAACAAGGTGAATAGAGAGTAGCCTTCTAGTATAACAACTTTCATAAAATATATTTCTTAAGTATATTGTGACTTCAGATTTCTCTCAGAAAGTCTAAGTCTACCTGTCTTATAAGATCTCAAGGTACCATTCCATTTAATATGAAGAATGGATTTTATAGTCTAGGTATATTAACTTCATGACCAAGGGCAATGCTATTTTAGGAGTCCTTCAAGGGTCAGTTTACAGGATGTCAATATCCAAAGGCTCATGCTCAATATACTTGATTCATGTGGAACAGTAAGATATTTGCAGTAATATATTAGATGTCCAGAAGTTGCTCTTTGAGATATGCAGAGATGTATAACCTAATTTCTGCATTAAGGAAGTCCTATTGGTTTATGAAGACATTTTTCTGGGCTGAAATAACACAGATGGTTGTCTCAGAAGTGACTAAGGTAAGTATCCATGAAGTTGTGGACTGCTGAACAAATCTGGTCCATTGCTATGCTAATTGACAGTTAACTGAACTGTCAATTTCTATTTTAAATTCTTACTAAGTGGGGGGAAAACAGCATGTAGAAAAATGAAATTTTACAGCACAGTTTTCTTGTATATTATTTGTTATTTATACTTGTACACATCTCAGTTTGCCGTTGGAATAGATTGTGTAATAATACTGTAATGATGATAAACTCATATGGTTATACAGATAAAATAGCAGTGTAAAGAGAATAAAGATTTCTTTGATGTTCACTTCCTAGCTGTGAAGGAAAGATGTACTTAGAAAAAAAATAAGGCAAAACTCTGTAAATCAATAACTTCTTCATAAGTGATGTTATCCAAATCTCTTGGTTTAGTTTTAAGCAGAAATGAAGGATCAAGCTTAGGCTGCACGTAGGTAAGACTGCAGAAGACGAGGGAAGCTAGTGAAGGGAATCGACTGTCCCCACTGAGTTAAAAAAAACAACTATTTTTATAATTGTGAGCTGCTCCTACACCAGAGTTTCTTGACTGGGCTGAGCTTCAGGGGTTCCTTCAACAATCAGTGTGTAAGGATGTACAAATTGGCAGCTATGCTAGTAAATACTGCATTACTTATAGTACTACAGGTGCACTTTTTTTTTTTTTTTTGACAAGAGAATTAATATTCAAAAAAGTGAATACTTGACTTCTAAGCTTTACTGGATACAATAATCACCTGGGGAGCTTCCTGAAATCTCTAATTCCTATAATCAGTGTGGAGCAAATTTGGGCAATATCTAAAAGAAAAGTTATTTATGTACGTGTCCTTTGATCCAGCAATCTCTATTCCAGTAATTTATCTTGACGAGACATATTCACAAATAAGAGACAATGAAGGCACTAAGTTATCCCCATAACTTTATTAGTAATAGCAAAATATTGAAAATATGCCTGTATCTAGTCCTCCCTTCCCTTCCCTAATCATTCTTTCTTTTCAGAAATATTAAGTGAGCATCTACTATGTTGAAGGTTCTGGTAATACAATAGGGAATTCCTATGTCCCTCTGGAGGGAATAGGAATCAAGATCATTGAAGATAAATGTACTTTACAATTTATGAATACTCAGGAAAAGTTGGTAGTGTAGCTCTGCTGATTGTTAGAAGGCCTTCTAACAAGCTCTTGTTAGTGTCATAGTCAAAATATTAAAAATAGTAGGCTATTCAATAATGGTAATCTTGTCACAATCTCAGTAATTTCTTACATGGAGGCCATTCAGTTTTTCAGAGAAGAGGTTATTTGAATCACATCTGTGTTAGAATTTTAAGTTGCTGTTTGCTCCTCCTTCTCCATGTCTTTTTTCTTCAAATATCAGTGCCTATGACTGATATTCAGCTTCGCCTGGCTATTTAACAAGACAGTCTCCCTTGATTCAATTCAGTTCTGACCTAGGTGTTACCGTGAAGATGTTTTGTGTATCTGATTAACATATATAATAAGCTAAATTTAACAAAGGACATTATTTCCTATAATCTGGGTGCATTTATTCTACTCAGTTGAATAGCTTTAAGAGCAGAACCAAAGTCTCCATGAGGAAGAATATCTACCTGTGGATACTACTAGCAGCTTTGCCCAAGACTTTCAGCCTGCCCTTTCTAAGACTGCCTGTCCTAAGCATTTTCATCTACCACATATCAATACTTGTAAGAAATCTATACATATTCATGAATCTTGCTGGTTCTATTTTTCTGGTGGAACTCTGACTGGTACAGTGCCCAAAATTATTTAGAAGAATACTTCTCCATTTAATAAGAATTTAAAACAGATATTTGACAGTTCAGATTACTCGCAATTAGCATAATAATGGACCAGATTTGTTTAGTGAACCAAATGGAGAAAACACAGGTCCTGAGGAACTATTTTGAAGCCCTAAATCTGGCCATGCCAAAATCAGTATTCCTTGATTTATTTAGTGATCTGAGTCATTGAATTTCTCTTTTTGCTTAAACTGACTTGAACAGAGTTTTCTACCATTTGTAACTGGAAAATTCTTAGGTGATAAATATCCATGGTTAAGACAAATGGTGACTGGAACAGCTATCATTACTACAGAAAGAGAAATAGAAGTCAAATGTTCTACTGACAAATGCTGCTTATGAAAATCAGCAATTTAAAAGACAAATATAAATTACTATAAGGTAGTTTTACTTGTTCCGTAAAGTTATTTGAGTAATCAATATGTCAGAAAATTCAGAAGTCTAAAAAAAAATATCTATAATTTCCTTTGTAAATGCTCCCAGCATTTTGTTTACTTTGTTTTGCCAGAGTTAATAGCAAAAGTAAAAGGACAAATTTCATACTCCACTATGAAGAAGAGCCATGAAACTATTAGAAATGTAGGATTTCCATGTGCCAGTCAACCTGTTTCAATCTTTTTTTTTTTTAAAGATTTTATTTATTTATTTGACAGAGAGAGATCACAAGTAGGCAGAGAGGCAGGCAGAGAGAGAGGAGGAAGCTCCCCGCTGAGCAGAGAGCCGGATGTGGGACTCGATCCCCGGACCCTGAGATCATGACCTGAGCCGAATGCAGTGGCTCAACCCACTGAGCCACCCAGGCTCCCCAACCTGTTTCAAATATGTGTATGTGTGTGTGTGTGTTTGTATTCAATTTATATGTTAATATATATACATTTATTCTGTAGGATAAATTATCCAAATAACAATTTCTAGTTAACCACTATAATAGGGTTTTACTTATTTTGAATTAAATTGTGAGGCAAAAGTGTTTCTAAGTATTTATAAAAGAAAGATGAAAAGTGTACACTTGAATGAAAACAAGGTAGTGACCTAGTGGGCTAAGGCTTCAAGGCCTAATGCCCAATTGGCTGCCCAGGATATTCTAAATAAATTATATTATCCACCATGAACCTAATGAGCAGTCTCTGACATTGATATTCATCATAAAATATAGAATCCACAGTTGGGAAATTCAGTTTGGAGCATCTGTCCAGTTCATTATGTGTTTTTTTGTTTGTCATTTATTTGTTTTGTAGAAAGAGGCTTTTGTCCCACAGGATTTAGCTCCTGCAGTGCATTGGCCCTTACCCTGCAGCACCTCCCACACCTGCCCCCTTTCCCTAGATTATTGCACCAGCAGTGAACAGTTAACCATGAGGCATCCAATAAATTGGTTGCAACGTGTTAATCAGGTTCTAAGACTCAGATTTTTAAAATGTTGACACAGAAATCTCTAAGTGACTTTTGGCTTGACTAGACGCATGAAGTCAGGGTCTTGGTTAGCTATATGGAGGCGCGTAGGAGTGCAACAGAAAAGCCTGTCAGGAGAGAGGAATACCGATGACAGAGATAAAGATGAGATAAAGACAGAAAGGGCTGCAAGGCAAGAAAAAGAGAGGAGAGGAAGGAAGAGAAGCATAAAGCAACCGTAAAGAAAGAAGTCTTCTCTCTTTGTTCATATATGATCTTAAATTTCTCACAGGAATGTGTTAAGGCTGCTTTTAAACTATTATGTTAAATAGTGGGTCTGCTATCCAGAGTTTAGGAATGATAAAGATTGACTTCAAGTGATGCTATCAAAAAAAGTAAGTGTATCAAATGAAAATGAATCTGAGCTAATGCTGCCCTCCATGCACCATGGTCAAACTATCTTTTGCCCATCTTGGATTATAATAGAGACCTAGAGAGATAAATTGCTTTGCCCAAGAACATACAGAAAAAGTAATTAGAGGGTTTGGTTTAAAACTCCAGGTCTGTTCATTCATGGAAATGTGCTGTGCTCAATTTCCTCCCAATATTCCCCTGTTCTCCCATATAGTGTTATATGCTTATAAAACCACACATTCTTATAGTTCTAATTATATTGAATTTTAACTATCATTTCTAAATATCAAAACAGGATTTGGATTTCCTACTTTGTTTTTTCAATTAGAAAGTAAAGGATCTGAAAAAGGAGTCAGCTATCTCTATGATATATAAAATATTTTCTGTGTCTGATAAACAAATGATAACAATAACAACACTGTACTTTTTAAGTTTTTCTGCTGTATTTGAACCATTGAAATAACTATAGGTAGAGCTCAAATGTGTTGAGAGACTGCTTAAGGCTAATGGATGTGTGTGCATTATTCATCACTTTTCCCATGTATGTAAATGGAGATGATAACATTCATATGTCAAGAGCTTCAAATCTCTCTGATATGAGGAATTCGAGAGGCAGGGCAGGGGTTGTAGGGGGTAGGGAAGGAAAAAAATGAAACAAAATGGATCAGGAGGGACACAAACCATAAGAAATTCTTTTTTTTTTTTTTTTAAATTTATTTGATAGACAAGTAGGCAGAGAGGCAGGCAGAGAGAGAGGAGGAAGCAGACTCCCCTCTGAGCAGAGAGCCCGATGCGGGGCTCGATCCCAGGACCCTGGGATCATGACCTGAGCCGAAGGCAGAGGCTTTAACCCACTGAGCCACCCAGGCGCCCCCATAAGAGATTCTTAATCTCATGAAACAAACAGGGTTGCTTGGGGGTAGGGGGTGGGGATAGGGTGGCTTGGTTATGGACATTGGGGAGGGTATGTACTATGGGGAGTGCTATGAAATGTGTAAGTCCGATGATTCACAGACCTGTGCCCCTGGGACAAATAATACATTATATGTTAATTTAAAAAATTAAACATCAAAGATTGTTAAATAAAAGAAAAAAGAAAGTGAGCACAACAGACCCAAGCTTCTTAATGCACTGTACAGCTATGCAAATAACAATGGTCTTAGGTCTAAAAACCTATAATCCAAGTTTGTTTCCCTGCCTTCCTCCCCTCCTTCCTTTCTTTCTTCCTTCTTCTCTTAATCATGAACAGCTTTTTGAAGAGAGATGTCTTCATTTCAGTTGGAACCTGCATCAGTATGCACATAAATGTTCATTTGAATATAATTATTAGTTAAAATTGACTGGTTAAAGTTAGTCCACTGAATTCAGGTAAATTAATTTTATGAAGACTTTGTAAAACTCTGTGAAAACCGATCTCACTTAATGCAAGGTATACTACTTAAATTGTTTGGAACCCATCGTTAGAGTGATAGCAATTTGAAAGCAAGGGCGATGATCTTTATGGAATAATCATAAAATCAGTTAGATATTAATCACTTCAAATTGTTTAGATACCCATCCAATGTCATTAAGTCTGTATTTTCATTCCAAATACCCAACCAATATTTGTCAAGTGCCAAAAACAGCGTTTGACAGAAACAGATTACTTCAATACACCCTAAATGCTAAACAGAACTCACCCTTTCGGAATCACGGTCAGCTCACACTGAAGATATAAAATTCTATTAGAAAGCAAAATGACTGGGTACACAGATATTGATCAAGTCAGCCATAGAAGGGAAGAGATCAGGAATTGGAGGACTGTAGAAATATGTTTCCCTGATAGACATTGCCTCACATGCCTTGACCTGTTGAGACGGTGCTTTGGTGTTTGCTCTTAAAGTTCAAATTCTATCATCGGGTGTCCCTACCCTTGGATAGTTAAAATCTTGCTGATTTTTTTTTCCCCCTTAGTGGCTGCTTTTGTTCTTTCCAGATCCTTAACTGCATACATTTTATTCCAGCCTCGTGACTTGCCTCTAGCTTTTATCATTATTTTTGCTTTGGAACATGACTGTCCTGTCCTAAAAGTAAATGGTATGCTGAATCTGACAGCTTCGATACTGCAATCCAGAACAATCCCTTTGAAAAAGTGGTAGAATATGCAGAAGTAGTACAAATATTAGAGGCAATTACTCATTCATACTTTCATTCAACCCTTACTTATTGCATATCCATTTTGTCAGACATGGTTGAGTTTGTGTTATTTTCAGGCTTGGTATCAGATGATACATACAAAGACATAGTCAGACTGACCTGAGTTTCAATGTCATCTTTGATTCCAAGTAACTGTTCGATTCTCAGCAAGTGACTTAATTTCTAACGTACAACTTCATCTTCATCAGTAAAGTGAGAAAAATAATGCTAAAGGATAATTTTCTCTGAGTCAGATGAAAGGAGATGGTGATTATGTCAGAGACACAAAACGTGAATATCCTTTTCTCCTTTCTGTGTTCCATATTTCTGATTTCATCTGTGTTTTGTTTCTTTTTAGCTGAGAGTTTAGGGATGATGATTGGAAATAGAGAGCATTCTATACACAGAGGTCCAACTTATAAATATCCATTTGCTGGAGGAATAAGTCCTTGACAAAAGGACTCTGACTTGGCAGGGCTAAGGGAGGTGTATGATGTTCTTGGTGAACCTCACTTTCATACTCAATAAGCTAATGAACTCTGTATCAATTGAAAATCCTAGGCTACAGAAGAAAATTTGAGATGCTACTAAGAGGCACAGTACAACTTCAGTGGAACAAAGACTTGCTGAGCTCTCCTAATGTACAAGGTGAGAGGTATTGGTGATAAAAGTTGAAGAAGGGCCATCCCTTTGCCCTCAAGGTCCTCATATTCTCTCACAAATTCTTTAGAAACTAGCCATAAATTGGATATCTGGAGAGCTCTTTGAGAAAATACAAATGCCTTTTTTTTTTTTTAAATAAAAGGCCACTGATAGGTATAATACAGCTAAAATAGTCATGAAGACTTTTGTAAAGTGTTACATTTAAAATAACGTATCTACTTTGAATAAGAAGCTTATTTAGTAGTGACAAAAGAAAATAAAATAAATGAACACTTCTCTGAATGAACTGCATAAAATTTTTTATAGATCCATTTCATGACAATTCTTATTTTACATTTGGTATAAATAATTGGACAAACAACATATGAAAATCTCTAAGTTAGGGACGCCTGGGTGGCTCAGTTGGTTAAGCAGCTGCCTTCGGCTCAGGTTATGATCCCAGCGTCCTGGGATTGAGTCCCACATTGGGCTCCTTGCTCAGCAGGGAGCCTGCTTCTCCCTCTGCCTCTGCCTGCCATTCTGTCTGCCTGTGCTCGCTCTCTCCCCCTCTCTCTCTCTGATAAATAAATAAAAATCTTAAAAAAAAAAAAAAAAAGAAAGTCTCCAAGTTAGCAAATCATACAAGCTTTTACAAAAAAGAGTAATGAGGGGCGCCTGGGTGGCTCAGTGGGTTAAGCAGCTGCCTTCGGCTCAGGTCATGATCTCAGGGTCCTAGGATAGAGTCCCGCCTTGGGCTCTCTGATCAGCAGGGAGCCTGCTTCCCTCTCTCTCTCTCTGCCTGCCTCTCCATCTGCTTGTGATTTCTCTCTGTCAAATAAATAAATAAAATATTTTAAAAAAAAAAGGAGTAATGAAATGCCAAGTCAATGTGTATAAACTATAGGAAAATCTCTAGAGTCTAAACTGGCAGAGAAATGGCATGAGGATCAAATGAACAAGTTTAAGGGAATGCATTAGAGAAAAGTATTCAACATTATTTAGATAGGAAGCTGGGCCATGCTCTTATTACTTATTCGATGGGTCCACACAGGTGAACTCATCTTACTGTCTTTATTCCAAATGGCTTGTTGAGACTACTATCAGAATAGATGATTTTCTGAGGACATTACCCTCATGTGCCGCAGTGGCCAAAACAGACAGGCATAATTAAGAGTATTAGAAACAAAATGGAAATATTCTCCTACCCACATAACTTTTATCACAGAGAATTTTAAGTGGAATTCTGTGTTTAGTTCTAGGGGCAGTGTTTCTAGAACGCTATAACAAACCTCGGGGAAGCCTTTTTACATAATCCATAATTAGATGAGAGGAGAGGTAGTATAGGGATAGGCCTGCAAGTCAGCCTCATAGAAATGGAATAAAATGATTGCATTTCTGATAGTAAAGACAAAGGTTGAAAACAGCTCTGAACAAAACCTATAAAAACTGAGTTTTAAAAGGCTCTGCCAGAGGAGCCTGGATGGCTCAGTTGTTAAGTGTCTGCCTTCAGCTCAGGTCATGATCTCAGGGTCCTGGGCCTGAGCCTGGCATCAGGCTCCTTGCCCAGCGGGAAGCCTGCTTCTCTCTCTCCCACTCCCCCTGCTTATGTTCCCTCTCTCACTGCGTTTCTCTCTATCAAATAAATCAATAAAAATCTTTAAAGAAATAAAATAAATATAAGGCTCTGCCAGTCACAGTTCATTTTTGCAATAAGGAATGGGCCAAAATGCCCACACTTTATTTTATGTAATGTGACCCCACACTAATCCTCCCAACCACCACACTCAATCACAGGTACCAGTCAGGGATTGGGATTTGAACTCAGTGTAACCAATATAGGCCTTATGCAAAAACTAATGACCCCAATTAGTCAAATTATTTCTTTCAAGATCACAAAGCAGTATCTCAGAATGTGACTATACTTAGAGATAGGATCTTTAAAGAGGTAATTAAGTAAAAATGAGACAACTGGGGTGAGCCTTAATCAAACCTGACTGGTATCCTTATAATCCTTATAAGAAGAGAAAATTTTGACATTTATACATAGTATTATATTATATATATGCATATAAATATATTAATATATATTTATGTATGATCAAATGTACACTATGCACATAAAATTTTACAGATATATTGATTATCTTGAGAGCCAAAGAAAAGCAAGACTAGAAAAAAGTCTGTGCAAATAGGAAATAGGTCAAACGAAGATTACTACACTGCCCAGAGGCACAGAAAGGACCCAACGGGGAACCAGCCCATTTGCTTCAATTCACCTTTTATGCACAAACACTCTCAGTGGCCAATCAGTGGTAGTTCTTTCAATTAACAGCAGGGTGGTATCAAAAGTATCAATCATTGGAAGATTGCTTATTGCTCTGCACTCCGATGGTTCCATTGCTGCCAATAATACATAATATGTATGAAAATGAGAAGGAACTTACTGGTAGCTACTGAACTGGTCTAGAGAAATTAATCCTTGCAGAAAATAAGCACCCACTTATATACCACTGATATAGGCTTGTGGTGGCCGAAATATAGATTCAACAAATTGAATTTCAGAAAAATAGAATATACAGCAGTGTTTAAATAACAAGACAATCCCCTCTAAACTTTCAGTTCTTCAAAATAAAGTAGACTGAAGAGGCGCCTGGGTGGCCCAGTCGGTTAAGTGGCCAACTCTTGAGTTTGGCTCAGGTCATGATCTCAGGATCCTGAAATCCAGCCTGACATCTGACTCCATGATTGGCGGGAAGTCGCTTGAGGATTCTCCCCCTCCAACCCCCTCTCACTCTCTGCCTCTCCCCCACAGATTCTTGTGCTCCCTCTCTCTCTCAATCAACTAACTAAATCTTTTTTTTTTTTTTTAATGAATAAATAATAAATAAAGTACACCAAACTTTAGTCATTCAAAAATATTATTTATGTCATGCATTATGCTGGCTCCCAGGACATACAGAAAGTAGTATTATGTCCATTACTTTAACTTGTGGCCATGCTGTTGCTCCCTTTCTTCCCATCCCTCAATCTTCTTTCTGACACCAAAATAAAGCAAGGAAAGGACAAATTGAACATTTTACCAAGACATTCCATAGAAAGAGAAAATGTCTCCATTTGGGTTGGAATTCCTAAAGTGCATGTATTCTGCCTACATAATGCTGAATTTTGGTATCTCACTGTAAAATCTATAAACATTTTTATCCAGGTTGAGGCATATTCCCCTGTGTGATGTTCACTCAGTCACCAGATATTCCTATAGTGCATACTAGGGGACAGCGACGTACAATAAACCAGATCCAGACAGATAAGAAGACACAGGATTTCAGAGAGCAGCGGGAATCATTCATGCACGCAAACAGCATTCAAGATGAACATGATTCTCAAGTGGCAAGAATGCCTATGTCTGCCAGGAGGAATTAGGGAAAACTGTAGAGCATGTAACTTGAGTAGAAACCTGAAGGAAGAGTGAAAGTTTGCCAGGTTGATTTAAGATGAACTAGAGATAAGTGCAAAGCCCAGAAAATGATTAAGCATGTACAACTTCAGACATCAATTCTGTTTAAAGAGTTACTATCCTAGATGATCTACTGGAGATGTTCTCTTATATGCCTTATTGTTAATCCTTGCAACAAGCTCTTCATGCGAGACATTATTATTAAGGAAACTGAACTTCAAAGAAATTAAATAATTTGCCCAAAATTATATAATATTAAACAGAGGTAGGCTTATAGCTTAGTTTTCTGATACTAAAGCCAATTATCCTCATAGTCCAACAAATTACCTTCCTGTTGAAGAAGCGGGCAGGAAGGCATTTTCTTATCACATGCTTAATCTATATAGTGGGGATTTGGCTTTGGGTAAGCTACTAGAAATATATTAGGTCCGTGAAAATAGAAATCCTTATGTAATCCAGTATAAGTACCAAAGGGGTTCTTCCTATTTCCACAGAGACATTTTTTGAACCCTTGGAATTCCTAAAGGGTAACATAAAATTTAAGGAAAATACAGTGTTGTTATGCCACCTTTTTAAAAAGTTCTGTTATAAATTAGGACTTGAGACCTGGAAATGACCAGAAAAACACCTGAAACGTAGCTGATAAAAAAACTTTCCATCCATTAATGGCCACAGGCAGCTATTCATTATTTGGGGTGAGAGGGACTCACATTTCCTTTACAAGGTCATAGTCAGGAGATGACTAATGTCATTCTGTCTTTGTCAGTAGGCCCATTTATTGAGTGCCTACTCTTTGGAGGGCACTATAATAGGCATTGGCTGGGAACTGCAAGGTAAATAGAAGACGCGGTCTCTGCCCTTGTTTCAGGCACTGTCAGAAAGAGAAAACAGCACTAGGGAGCACCAAATGGGAAAATAAACTTACTGGTCCTTTCAAATCAGTATCAAAATGACTAGGGATATCATGCTTTTTCCTTTGCAACTTATGCCAGAAGACAACACCCAAGGGCCCTAGTCAGCTTGATACACAGCCCTCTGAGACAACATAAAAGGGATTTGTCTAGATTTAAAAAAAAAAAAAAAAAAAAAAGAGTCATACATGTTATATCTTTAGCAGTCTTATAAAGCTTTTTTCCTGACTTTTATAGACAGTCTCAGAGAAAATGGAATGCCATAAAAGACTTCTAACACTTTAAGTGACTACCTGGCAATATTCTCTCAACATCTGGATATCCTTAGAATGTTATGCAGTCATGTAGAGCCTAAAATCCATTACAGTTTGAATGGAAGGCTAATAGAAGCAACAATATTCACAGCAACCCTTCAGGCACAGTGGGCTGTTATTTCCAGAGGCTAAATGCTGAGTATTGTTTTCTGTAATTTGAATCTCTCCGAATGTCTTTCTCAGTGTGTGAGTCTCTCCCTCATTTCACTACCATATCCCGTTCCTTTCCTACCTGGCTAAAACTAGTGGAATTGTTAGAACCAATTCTCAATATCTCAATCCCAATACTTAGCAAATAATTTCCTTTGCAATCTAGTTCACTATCTAAAAATAACTATACGCATAACCATGAAAACCCAATATGCTATTTTACATAGTATTTGAAGAAAAGTAACAAAGATGTTCATGTAAATCATCCCAAATCGAGAAAATGAAAGCATGGGATGCTACTTGATAGAAAACTTACAGGCTTCCCTTTCTCCAATGATTTTACTCGTTTTACATGCTAAGTTGTGTACAGCGTTAGCATCTTTTCAATTTATTCTGGTATGTGTATCTTATTTTGGGTTTCCCCAAAAGCAAACCCAGACATGAAGATTAGAGTGGGAGTTAGGAGTTAAAGGAAAATCCCAGTAGGAAAGTGGGAAAATGAAACAAGGAAAGGAAAACAGAAGTGTGTGCCATGAAGCCAGTTCCCACCGTGGGTGACCGGAGTTTAGTTCCACTGGACAAACTTGGGGAACTGCTGTAAAACCCCACTTCGGTGTTATCTTAGTCAAAGGGCAAGGGAAAGGTATCTATTGCCTCCAGCCCATCACAGTTGAGGAAAGCTCTTGGGGTTGGTGAGGTGAGGGTGTTGTCATTTGAACGCTGGGCCACTGTTCATTGAAGGCAGCAGAATAAAGGGACATGTGTGGGACCCCCTATAGTGTCTGCAGAAATACGATAGTAAAAAGAGATTAATTTCTTGAAACTGGGATATTCTAAGGAATACTTCAGGACAGTAATAAAAATTAAGTGCTGAATCAAATCAATTGGTAGTGCCCTCCCTAGTGCTGGAGTTCTACGTGAAGAAGGCCCCTGAGCTCTTATACCACGTCTACAGAACATACCTGATTGGAAATTTTGGTCATGAGCCCCATAGGGATTAGTGGCCACACATTTGCTGTGTATGTTCCATTCCTTGTTTAGACAATCTCCCAATCCTTATTTATCAAAAAAGGATAATCCATGAGCTCAGTGTTGATAGAAAAATAGTGAAAACAGAAGCAAGAAAACAGCTACATCTAGCTAAAAAAACCTGGAATTACTAGCTAAAAGACAGAAATCTGAATTAGTAAATTTCTACCCTTTCTTACGTTGAGAAATTTAGTCCATAAGTAAATAAAAGTTGTGAATGTATAAGTTTGAATTAATTACGAAACCCATAGGATGTGAGCTTTTCATTGCTCTAAGTTGCTTCATTTACTATTACCAACTGGGTAGAATTGTGAAAAATGCTAGATTTTTTTTTTAATTTTTTTATAAACATATATTTTATCCCCACAAATGCTAGATTTTTAAAAATCTTCATTATAGAAATGTCAAGTCTTTTTCTAAAAGTTTCAATATTGTATAGTTGTTTTATGTGGATTTTATAAATTTGATGAATCCTGGCACAAAAGTAGATGCAAATCCAGTTTCTGTTTTATTCCAGGTTAGAACTCAATAAAGGCAAAGTGGTGTACCTCCATGAGAAATAACTTAATCCACTCTAATTAAATTAATACTTTACTAAAGAACTAAATAAAATATTTGGAAGCTGTCTTCCAGTCAATTTTTAAAAATTTAATTCAATTTGAATGAGTACCTTGTGTTGGGGGGTGGACTTAGACTGAATTATTCATCCTGTCATAATAAATATTAGACATGTGAACTACTTGCTTGGCCTGTGGGGATGAACAAAGAGATTGGACTGCAAATATTGAAGATGAAAAGTAAGAAAAAAGGATAGAAGATTGCATATCTATTTCCTTTTATTGTATTTCCTGCTTCTGATGATGTTAATTTTTAGGGATAAAGAAAAAAGTAAGTTAAACAATTTTGTTTGGAGGATAGTAGATAAGCTAGAGCTGCTGGGTAAGTGAGGTTTTAGTCAATAGTCATTTTCTCAAGAATTAAGAATCCCAATTTGTTTGTGTCTCCTACTTAATTAAGGTAGAATAGAAGGTTATGAAATAAGCTCAGATAAACTCACAGATGGAAAATGATCAGAGTCAGATAATGTAGAGATTTGTAGGCCACTCAAAGAGCTTTGGCTTTTTCTCTGAAAACAGTGGAAAGCTAGTAGAAGGCTCTTAGCAGAGAGGTCACACCTAACCGTAAGTGATCTGTTTATGTTTAAAATGACCACTCTGGGATGAACCTGGGTGGCTCAGTCCATTAAGTGTCTGACTTTGGCTCAGGCCATGATCCAACAGTCCTGGGATGGAGTCTCGCTTTTCCCTCTGTCTGCTATTCCTCCTACTTGTGCGATCTCTCTCTCTCTCTCTCTCTCTCTATCTGTCAAATAAATAAATAATTTAAAAAAATAAATAAATAGAAATGACCACCTTGACTATGATAATGAGAACAATAAAGGGTGGGGCTTAGGAGGTTAGTTAAGAAGAGGTTTTTCTTATGACGTAGGCAAAAAGATAATGATGGCTTCAGCCACAGAGTTGGTGTGGTAAGAAGGTAGATTCTTAATATTTTGAAGTTCTTGCTGACCTAATTTGTTGTTTTTATTAGATTCAGGGTATGAAAGGAAGAGAGAAATCAACATTTTTGGCTCAAATGTCATGATAAACTGATTTACGATATTTGAGCAAGGGAGATCAAATTTGATTTATTAAATGTGTTATGCGTGTCAGATAGCCAAGAGAAAATGCTATCTGGGTAGTTGGATATATAAATCTGAAGTTTAAGAAAGAGGTCCAGGTATAAGAGACAGTTTGGGAGTAATTAGCATGTAAGTGATATTTAAAGCCCAATGACTAGATGGGTTCACCCATAGAGAGAGCATGGGTAGAGAAAAGTGAATAAAGCATGATCCTGGAGCACTGCCAGACTTGCCATTCAGGAATATAAGAATAAACAGGAGGCTGTGAGGATGCAGCTAGTGAGGAAGAAGCAGAACTAGGACCAAGAAAAGTGCTTGAAGTCAAAGAAAGGAAATGTTTCAAGAAGGAGTGGGAGTAATCGACTGTGACCAACGTTGATGAGAGTTCAAGGAAAATATGAAGTGAAAATTGATCTTCTCATTTAGTCATATTCAGCTGATTGTTGACCTTGATAAGAGTGGTTTCCGTGAAGAAGTAAGGGAGAAATCATGACTGAAGTGGTTTAAGAAAGACCTAGATGAGAGGAATTGGTATTGAGTAGAGACAACTCCTGCAATGAGTTTTTCTGTGAAGCAAAAGAGAAAAGAATAACTAGAGTCAGGATACTTTGGGTGGGAGAATAACACATTAGGAAACATTAGGCATGCTAGTAACCCATGGGGATGACAGATAAAAGAATAAATACAATGTGATATAAAGGGGGAATAATTTTTAGGAGCCAAGAGGGTGAACCAGTAATGAAGCTAAGAATCTGGCTTTCCAACAGGAGTATAGACAGTGCTCCAAATTAACAAGAAGAAAAGCAGAGTAATTTAGATATAATGGAAGTGGTTAATGGGAGGTAATTGCATATGGAAGTTCTCTTCCATGGCACATATTTTCTCACTAAAATAAGAGGAAAAGTCACTCAGAAGAGACTACAAATTGGAGACGAAGCAGAAGATTGAAAAGAGAAGGGCCTTATGAAGTGATGTAGTGGAAGAAAATATGTAATGAAATTTTTGGTCTATAATATCTACTCAGACAATAGTATTTAGGAGTTTAAAATGAGAATAATGAACATTACTGTTATCTGTGTTTTGTTTGTTATTTTTCTGTTTCTGTGCTGTTTGCTGTTTTTGTCAAAAGTTAACTGCCTGGATGCAAGTATAGAGATGTGGAGAGCTGAATTTAGCCAGGTTTGTTATCTTGTCAAGGGAACAGAATGAATGAAGAGATGGACGAGAGATTTGAGGGTATAGGTAAGATAGATTAATTTGTGACTGAAAAAAATCAGTTCATTATTTATATTTGAAAAGTTTCATTACGATGTCTTTTTCAGAGTAAACCATACAGACATCAAGAATGGAACTTAAGGGGTGCCTGGGTGGCTCAGGGGGTTAAGCTGCTGCCTTCGGCTCAGGTCATGATCTCAGGGTCCTGGGATCAAGTCCCGCATCGGGCTCTCTGCTCGGCAGGGAGCCTGCTCGGCAGGGAGCCTGCTTCCTCCTCTCTCTCTCTCTCTCTGCCTGCCTCTCTGCCTACTTGTGATCTCTCTCTGTCAAATAAATAAATAAAATCTTAAAAAAAAAAAAAAGAAGAATGGAACTTAAAATACTCCTAAGGTGGAGGGTGCATGAAGATGTCACCAGCTAAACCGCAAGACCGGGCCTTTATTGCTTACCTCCTTATATTCCCCAAACTTTGTCTTACATCTTCCCCTAAGTTCTCCTGTCTGTCTTTCAACTTGACTCAGGCAAAGGAAACCCCAAATCACCCTCCAAGTGATGGCAACTTCCCTGAAAAGCTCTCCCACAGGAACAGACCTTCTAGACATTTTGCCTGTGCAGATGGACCACAAAGTGACCTCTGGAATGACCTATAATTCCTGTTACCTCTTTAGAACATAAATCTCCAGTCAAGGAGGAGCCTCAGCTTCATTTACATTAGACAGAATGCATGCATAGGCATTTTTTTTTTTTAAGGTGCATGTGTGACCTTATTCCTGCCTCTATATCCCATGAAAAAATTTCCCTGTCTAAATATTCATCCTAACCCTAAACAAAAGTAACCCATCCATTCACCCTGTCTTGGGGTGGGGGGGTGGTCACAGCTTTGGAAGCATTCCCTGTGATCTTTTTATTTGATGCAACTTAGTTTTCTTTGTGAGACAACTAAACTCGGTGTAGTTTCTGACTCACCAAAGAGCAAACTCATATTGGTTTGGTTACAAAGAGAGGGAATTAAAATACATTATAAAGTTTCAAAATAATTTACACACATTCTAGTACCTGTAGGATAGGTCCAAAGACTTATAAGTACTAAATATATAAACACGTTTTAAATTGTCATCATGTTTACTATAAAAATGTAAAATAGTAAGTTGTATTAAATATAAAAAATACTATATTTAACTGGGGCACCTGGGTTTCTCAGTAGGTTAAGCCTCTGCCTTTGGCTCAGGTCATGATCTCAGGGTCCTGGGATAGAGCCCCGTATCGGGGCTCTCTGCTCTGCAGGGAGCCTCCTTCCCCCTCTCTCTTCTTCTCCCCCTGCTTGTGCTCTCTCTGTCTCTGTATTTCTCCCAAATGAATAAATTTTTTTAAAAATTATATATTTAACTATTATTAACTGTAACCTTAATTTTAAAACAGAATTATCTTATGCAAGCCTTATAACTATAATATTCCATCTAAAAATTGTGCTAATGAGACAAAAATGTCTTAAATTACCTAATGTTAGTGTTTAAAGAGATCTTAGAGACCAGCTGCATTCTCATTTGACTTCTAGATTTTTGAGATGCAGTAGGACACAAATGAAGTCATATGGCATAATTAAAGCTACACAGGCAGACCAGAGACAAGACCTTATGTATGCATTGCTCCTCTGTGTTCATAACAACAAAATACATAACTAAAACCATTAGGCCTTTCCAACTGACCTTTTTTGGTTAACAAGTATTCTCCTCGAACATGTAAAATTGCTAGATTACACATCATACCCATCTTACTATTGTTCTGGGCAATGTTGAGAAAGTCATTATCATATGGCCAACATCTCCCTACATGCAGCGATTGTCTAGGAACTCAGGCAAGGATTCTAAATTCAAAACGCTAGAGGCACAGTCCAAGGACAAAGGTATGCTCAGCTTCCAGAGATTTAATGACATTATGCACAACTGCAAAATAACTATAGTTAAGAATCAGTGACAACCACCATGAGGAAAAGAGGCAGTCTTTCGAAGGAAAGTTTTGAGCAGACTATGAGGGATAATCTATAAGAGCTGAAGTATGTTCGGGTCAATCCCAAAGGTAAGGGCAGATAACTCCTCACTAGAGAAAAAATTTTGGCTCCTAAAAAACAAACTTTTGCTCATGGTACTAACTGAAATGAAATTTATAAAGAAGACAATGTCATATTTGAAAGTGATAGGTAAAATACATAATGCAGACTAAGTTCCATTAAGATTATTATTTTTTTTTTCCCCTAATGAGACCTTGAGGAATTCTTCCCATGTTATACTTCCACTAAGGTCTTTCTACTTCTCTCTTGTTCTTTTTTCATGTTGATCAGATTTAGTTCTATTTTATTTCAATTCTTCAACAAACCAAACTGTTTCTTTATATCCTAATATATTCTTTATATCCTAATTGTATTATGATACAAAAAAGAAGTGTCTTTTTTTTTTTTTTCAGCATAACAGTATTCATTGTTTTTGCACCACACCCAGTGCTCCATGCAATCCGAGTCCTCTCCAATACCCACCACCTGGTTCCCCCAGCCTTCCATCCCCTGCCCCTTCAAAACCCTCAGATTGTTTTTCAGAGTCCATAGTCTCTCATGGTTCACCTTCCCTTCCAATTTCCCTCAACTCCTTTCTCCTCTCCATCTCCCCATGTCCTCCATGCTATTTGTCATGCTCCACAAATAAGTGAAACCATATGATAATTGACTCTCTCTGCTTGACTTATTTCACTCAGCATAATCTCTTCCAGTCCCGTCCATGTTGCTACAAAAGTTGGGTATTTGTCCTTTCTGATGGAGGCATAATACTCCATAGTGTATATGGACCCCATCTTCCTTATCCGTTCGTCTGTTGAAGGGCATCTTGGTTCTTTCCACAGTTTGGTGACCATGGCCATTGCTGCTATAAACATTGGGGTACAGATGGCCCTTCTTTTCACTACATCTGTATCTTTGAGGTAAATACCCAGTAGTGCAATTGCAAGGTCATAGGGAAGCTCTATTTTTAATTTCTTGAGGAATCTCCACACTGTTTTCCAAAGTGGCTGCACCAACTTGCATTCCTACCAACAGTGTAAGAGGTTTCCTCTTTCTCCACATCCTCTCCAACACATATTGTTTACTGTCTTGCTAATTTGGGCCATTCTAACTGGTATAAGGTGATATCTCAATGTGGTTTTAATTTGAATCTCCCTGATGGCTAGTGATGATGAAGATTTTTTCATGTGTCTGATAGCCATTTGTATATCTTCATTGGAGAAGTGTCTGTTCATATCTTCTGCCCATTTTTTGATATGATTGTCTGTTTTGTGTGTGTTGAGTTTCAGGAGTTCTTTATAGATCCTGGATATCAACTTTTTATCTGCACTGTCATTTGCAAATATCTTCTCCCATTCCGTGGGTTGCCTCTTTGTTTTCTTGACTGTTTCCTTTGTTGTGCAGAAGCTTTTGATCTTGATGAAGTCCCAAAAATCCATTTTTACTTTTGTTTCCTTTGCCTTTGGAGACATATCTTGAAAGAAGTTGCTGTGGCTGATATCGAAGAGGTTACTGCCTATGTTCTCCTCTAGGATTCTGATGGATTCCTGTCTCACATTGAGGTCTTTTATCCATTTTGAGTTTATCTTTGTGTATGGTGTAAGAGAATGGTCGAGTTTCATTCTTCTGCATATAGCTGTCCAGTTTTCTCAGCACCATTTATTGAAGAGACTCTTTGACAGACTTTCAAATAGTAACAAGAGCATCTGTTCTTGGCAAGAGTGTGACTTGCCTATCTAGCCAGATGCCCTTTTGATCCTACTGTTTCAGCAGGTGTTTCTGGCCAGGCAGGTGTCCCCTTGCTGGCTCCCTCCCCCATTTCATGTTCTTTCTGCACTGCTCACAAAAAGCCTGCGAGTTCATGAGGACACTCCTCCCAGATTGAGGAGGACCATTTGGTCAACAAGAGATATGAACCAATTCTACCTGGCAACATTCTTCAAATCATTCTATTTGAAGATAAAATGAGGAGACATTTTATGATTTATTTCTTCATGATTTATGATTTCTTCATAATTTATTTTCAGATGTTAGAAATTGCTAGTAACTTATTTGCTGAGCATTTTCTGTTCCACTTAAAGATGAGGGTTTAATTTAGACTTGGACCTTGAAGAATAAACATCTCTTTCTTATTATACTTGCCCATATCAAATATGCTCAAATTATGTTTGAAGGTAGTTATTAAACCTCTTATGAGAACAAAGGCATGTCAACCAGCAAAGAGAGAATACCCATACAAAATACCCATACAAGGCGTGCTACATTTTTTCCCCAAAACCCTCTTTTATTGAAAGTCCTCAAAATTGAGATTAGCTAGATAATCAAGTAACATTTTAAATGTAGTAAACATAGACTTTGTTTTTGAAAACAAACACTTAAGTCCATTTTGATGTCTGTTTTGAGTTAAGTAATTCTCATGTATACTTTGTCTTGTGAAATGAAGCCTGTAGGGGGGAAAAAAGCACTTCCAGAGGCCTTTGGATAGTGTATAGGAAATAAAGAGTTCACGTGAATTGAGAACTTAAAGTCGACCTTTCACTGAGAACAATCCAGCAGAAGGCCTCCTTAAATATACATTCCTGAGAGACACAACCCATTGCTGACTAGTTAATTCTTGAGGATATGTACTTTGGTGCATTATTAAAATCCTGCACTTCCTAGCATAGCAGCTGACTTACTGTGGGCTCCCCAACAATATTTGTAAGAAAATTAAAAGCTGTTGGGTTTCCATATAGTACATATTTTTTTAACCTTTTAATCTCATTATATAATTACAGAGTTAACCATTAAACTCTGTTAAAAATAATCTTTCAACAGAACATGGAGAATCAATCTCTATTGATTTATTCATAATCAGACTATGTTTTTATGAAATTTTTAAAACAAGCAAAAAACTGCACTGACAAATAATAATTTGCAAATTCTAAAATTCTGAAAGTCTCCCTAACACTTCTTATTTTCCTTATCAAGTATCCACCAAAGCCCAAAGCCTCTGTTAAGAAAATAGCTCATAACTGTTGTTGCTCCAAAAAAGAGAAAAGAGGAAGAGAGGAAAGAAAACAAGAAAAAATAGAAAAAGAAAAATAAGAACAAGTTTAACTTAAATGGCATGTGGCATACTGTTAATTTTAAAAATGTCATGTAGTAATACTTTGTTTATCTTGCTCACCTTCTAACAACTTAAACATAAATTTAAAACAATTTTCTTTATACAATAAAATTATTTTAAAAGTAGGGATTTTTCTTTCTGTATTACATGATAGGCTAAAATGCTAAATAATCTTTTCTTCCTGAGAAATACTGACAATACAAAGGAAATTTTTAATGTGTCCTTATTATAAGTGAATTGGTTCATTTAAGAACAAATTATGGTGCTCTTAAACTTTTTTTTTTTTAATTTATAAAATGAGGAAGACTAAGTGTCTTTTGTGAGAGATATTATGATTGCTAATTAACAAATGAGCTTAGAACTATGGTTCTTAGATAATAAATTGTCAATGAATGATAGCTGTCCTCTGCTAAATATTTTAAGGTCATAATTCTTGGGTGCAATGATGAGAGTTAATTGCATGGCCCTGAGCAGACATTACAACTTCTTTGAGCCTTCCTTTCTTCAACCTTGAAATGGTCATAATAAAAACATGCTTCATATGAGTCTTGTGAAGATCAAGTGAGATAAACATGAAAGTCTTTTGAGAATTATAAATCCACATTAAAATGTAGTGGAAGATCAGATATTAAAATCTTCTTAAGATTTCTAATTTATATTATTTCATATCTTGAGAACTGCTTGCAAAAATATTTTGGTATGATAGAAAAAACATTCATGGATTTGAACAAGAAAAACAATTATTTATTATTATCTAAATATCTGTAGAGTATTCAATTATACCCTGCATTCATCCTTACAAATGCTAAAGTGCTTTTTTGACATCAGCTAATGTGAATTTCTTCTTAGATAATTATTGTACAGCATCTAGTGGCACTATTTTATTTTTATTTCAGGCATTATTAAAAATAACATATGGTAACAGAAACATTAAATATATCTAGAGTACTTTTAGAATTGCTCTTCGCTCGTAACTGATGCTCAGTCTTCTCAACTGTTTTTCTTCAGGCTATTAACTCCAACTCTGTAATGAAATAGCGTCTTAGCTAATATGAGGACCTCAGACCTCAGTGCACCATGGTAATTAAGGGGAAAAAAATCCAACATGTTTAATAGAATATTCTCCTCACCTATGAATTTAATAAGAATACTAATTGATATTTTCAATAGCCATTAAAATATGTCTCATTAAGAGCTTATTTAGCTGCTCAGTTCCTAAATGTTCAAAGGCCATTTAAAAAATTAAGGATCATTTGATTTCAGGTAAAAACATAAGTCCAGGGGACACTGAAAATAGTAATCTCTCCAAATACACCATGTTTGTAAAAATATTAATATTTTAAAACCCACTTTAAAAAATTTAGTGCCAAAGGACTTGCCTAAGTATAGCACTTAAAACAGTGTCTCACCCATAATCGGTTCTTAGTAAATATTTGTAATTTATTCTTTGACTGAAAAAGCCCTTAATATATCTTGTTTTCCTTATAGGAGCAGCTCTTTAAAATGCAGGTAAAGCACAAATAGATCAAGCAATTTACACCAGCACATTAATTTCTTTCTAGTGAAATCTTCTTTAATCTTTTGTTAAAAAGTGATAAATAGCATTTTAATTGCACTGGAGAAATCTGTTTAATGCAGATACAGCAAGAAGAGGACAGGGCTTTCTCTAATAGTTCAACTCCAGATGCACACCAAGACTGGACATCTGTTATTTTCTGGCTCTTCTGAAGCAATAGGGATAGATTTCATACCTTTCTGTAAGCAGCCTATTCATGAGTGCACATATGCACATATGCACATATGCACATATGTACATGTGTATGCACACTGAAATACCCCACATATGTGTCACACACAGGTGCCCATACATATCACACAGCTGGTTTGCTAAGGCAGAAGTTACCTTAGCTGCTGCTACTAAGACTTCAACACCAAATGAAAACTGAGCTTTATACAACCAGGTAGAGCTGTGGAAACTATCCCATATGTGTGGATGCAGAGGGCACTGAGCCTAATGTAAAAATCTGGTATACTGGCTAGATTGAATGCTAGCAAAATTCTATCATAGATTCAGATATTCTAAAAATATGGACATATTGGAAATTGAAATGAAAGAAAACTTTGAGAAGTGACTAAATAAAGTAGTTCACAGAATCAGAAAACAGAAGACTAGTGGTTGTATTTATATACCAAGTACCACATTATCCTGTTACTCCTAAGAGGAGCCAACTTTGTAAGTATTTTGACAGACCAAATGCTGGGTTTAGTGAATGAGAATGTATCTCTGTGTGTACTTAATCTCTGAAAAACAACAATAACAAAAACTAGGGAATGAGTATTAGTAGCCACATTATTTTACAAATAAGTTGAGACTTTTCAATATTAGTTAACTTGCCTGAAATTGCATTACTAACAAATGACAAAGCCAAACTTTAAAACTAATATCTATCAGAACTCCAGATTTTGAGCTTGGAACCTCTTCCAAATATACCAGGTCTTAAAAGACTACTATTATTTGAGATAAATGTACAAGACACAAGGAAAATTTCCCTAGCTGTTGAAGACCTGTGCATAATTATTTCTTAGTATGTAGATCCATTCCTATCTAGAACTGTGAGCCTACATGTTATGTGCAAGAAGATGGGAAAATGAAAAGTATACTAGTGACTCAGGTGGGGTGAGGAGTAAGCCTCTCCTTTATGTATTGATGTTTTCAATAGTTACAGTTAACACTTTTTTTGAAATTTGAATATTGCATAGTTTGCCTAATTGTCACACTTTTAACACTACATGGGTAACAGTATTATTCTATTATATCAATAAGATATACTGACTGCCATGTACATGGCTTTGTCTGGCTAATAATCACTATTTTTCCTTTATTTCCCAGCATGAGGCATGCATTCTAGAAGCTGGTCTCATGATCCCTTATCTTAGATTATATACCTCTTCATACTGAGCTTCCCAAAAGGAAACTAAGAAGTAAAACCAAATATTACCAGACTAAGTGCCCAATAATCTCAGGTAACAGGATAATGAATGCAGCTTTTCCTTAAACCTGCAGTTATAAACAGAGGTAAGAGCAAATCCTATAAGCAAGAAACATTTGAGGTAGAGGTCTAACTGAGGACACTGTAAGATGTTTCCAAACAAACATCATTTCCCTCAAATACATTTCTCCCCATCCTTATCCTAAATTCAAAGGCTAGAGAAAGTTAAGAAGGAATCAAGAGAAATCACTGACATCATCATGTTGATGTTAGAAGTTACTCAATGTGACCCCATTGGGTAGAATAAAAGTATGTGTTCCTCTTTTTCCAAGATGAATATGAGAAAGAAGTAGCTTAACAGAATTGCTTGTAGCATCAGGAGTAACTAGAAGGATACCTGGTCTCTTATTTTTTGACTCAGTGCTTGTTGAACTGGAAACCTGTAAGTCCACATAGAGCCACTGCTCGCAGAGCAAAGAGCACAGTGCAAGCGTTCTCATATCACTTGAAGCCACGTCCCCTGAATTCTGAATTATATGTGAAAACAAGAGGCTTGTGGAGGTTTTCATGGAGAGTGTGCCTGGGAAAAGCAATATGGTGAACCACCCCCTCTACATATAATATTTTTATGAAGGATTGCTAAGAGTATGTATGAGTCTTCATTAGTGCCCGTGACTCTTTGTGAGGAGGTTTGGAAGTAACTGGGATAGGAAGGTTTAGAGAAGCCATGCATACGGTCACTCCTCTCTAAAAGAGCCCTCACTGACTTAGAAGACCACAGCAAAGTGCAAAATGAACTTTGGGAAGTGCAACATGAAATCAGAGAAGCTCCTGCACCATCAATAATGACTAGTTATATAATATTCCTGCTTTCCTGGTCCTCCCACCCATTCCCCCTCCCTACCCCACAACCAGAGCAGGGAAAAAAAGGCTAGGAAGAACGATCCCAGAACAAAACCACTACTTCCTTTACAAGGGGCTCATGAAGGAGAGAAAATGAACTCATAAACTAGGCCCATCTTTATTTCAACTCCCTACTGCCACATGCCTCAGACATGCTGGGAAAAGGGGAGAGGAAGAAGAGGTTTAAATATGATATGAAATTGTCATTTTGGACAGGGTTAGACTTTTAATAATGTAAGGTAACTGAAAAAAAAAAAAGCATAAGATCTTCTTAAGAAGTTAATAAGAGAATGAAAAGACATATTTGACAGGGCACAGTTGAATTCAATAATCAGAATAATAAAGCTGATTTGTATTTATGTCCCACTGGAGTAAGACTGCTCAATAAATTGATTATGTATTTGAATGAATGAATGTGCAAATCCCTGAATAAGTAAATGGCAACATAGAGGGAGATTTTTTTATATTAATGTTTTTTCAGGATTTCTGTTTTAGAGTTGCTAGGAAGCAACAGTGTGGTAGTTATTATTGTTCTGTGAGCCACACTGCATTAATAAATGCTCTTCTATTCTCTTAACCAGCTAAGTTTGTTTAATTTATCCCAAATTCTCCAAAGGTTTGTGATCCCCAAAGTGGGATCCTAGTAGCAATGATGTATGAGAGCAATTATTTGCCTTAGCATCTCTGCAATAAGGAAAATGATACTTTCACTTGGTAAATGCAATAGAGCACATAAAAACAGTTTCATAAGGCTAAAAGATTCTCTAGTCACGACTTACAAAGCAGTTCCCTAAATAATGTAAGATGACATATACAACTGTTATAGCCAAGCATGAATTAAAAGCATAAAACTAGGGGCACCTGCCTGGCTGGCTCAGTGGGTTAAAGGGCTGACTTTGGCTGGAGTCATGATGCTGGGATCCTGGGACTAGGCTCCCTGCTCAGCAAGAGGACTCCTACTCCTTCTTCCTCTGCCCTCTTCCCATCCTCTGCTCCTGCTCCAGTGCCCGCACACACGCTCTCTGAAGTAATAAAATCTTAAAAAAAAAAAAAAAATCTCAAACCTATGCAACCCCTTTTAGTGTTCTTGCTACACAGTATCATACAATTTACGAGGAAAGATTGTATGTAGAAATCTCATCCATTTTTTAAGGATAGAAGATGGAATTTCAAAGAGATTAAATTAAATTCCAAGGTTTGGAGCAGATCCGTATTCTTCCTCCATGCCTTCTTAGTGGTAGTAGAGTCTTATGAATGAGTGAAAGTAGGATAGATACTATTAGTTAGGTCTACAAATCTCATATAACTATGAACATAGCCAAAGAACAACAGAGAAGATACATTTCTTAAGTGGATAGAAGAAGAATAAATGAAACAAGATGGGATTGGGGGGAGACAAACCATAAGTGACTCTTAATCTCACAAAAGAAACTGAGGGTTGCCGGGGGGAGGGGGTTTGGGAGAAGGGGGTGGGATTATGGACATTGGGGAGGGTATGTGATTTGGTGAGTGCTGTGAAGTGTGTAAACCTGTTGATTCACAGACCTGTACCCCTGGGAATAAAAATATATGTTTATCAAAAATAAAAAATAAAAAAAAAAAAAAGAGAAGATACATTTCTTAAACTCATATTTAGACTCTTGAGTTTACATGGTACAGGTCATGTCATGAGTTTGATACTAAAAGGTTTACTGGAAATCATCCCCCAACTGCACAATCACTGAGGAACAGAGCAAACTAGGGAGTAAAAGGATTATCTCCAGGAGGAACACAATTGTTCTCCTATCTTTCTTGCTACCATACCAGCCCCCGGGGTGAGCTCTGAAATCCTATCATTCTCTGCTTCTCCTTTTTGCCCCAAACTGCTGCAGATATTGCCAAATGGAATAAAGTATATGTGGCTGGTAGTTGTTTGCTGGAAAAGCATGAAAAAGGACAAATCAATTTAGGTCTCAATAGTCTAGGAAAAATGGATGGGGATGTATGACCATGATACAGAACATCAGTTCATCCAAAACTGCTTTTATGTTGGTAGGTCATCAATGAGTTCTACCAAGTTGATATAAAATTGATATTGTGTATACTTGAGCCATTTATTTCATTTTTTAAATTATTTGTCTTTTAGATAGAGTATATGTGAGGGGAAGTGGGTAAGAGGGAAAGAGAAAAACTAAAGCAAGCTTCACCCCTAGCTCAGAGCCCAACTTGGAGCCCAATAGGAAGAGGACCCTGACTTCCATTGACGTCATAACCCTGAGATCAAACCTGAGCCAAAACCAAGACCTGGACCCTTAGCAAACTGAGCCACACAGGTGCCCTATATACTTGAGCCATTTAAATGGCTATAGCTACCCTAATTGCTTGTCTTAAGGATTACTTGAAAACCATTGGTGAACATTTAAAAAGACATGACTTTTGGGCACCTGGGTGGCTCAGTGGGTTAAAGCCTCTGCCTTCAGCTCAGGTCATGATCCCAGAGTCCTGGGATAGAGCCTCTGCTCAGCAGGGAGCCTGCTTCCCCCTCTCACTCTGCCTCTCTGCCTACTTGTGATCTCTGTCTGTCAAATAAATACATAAAATCTTTAAAAAAAAAATACATGACTTTTTGTATGAACTAGTGGTTATACTAAAGGTATTATTCTTTTCAATTAGGATGTTTATTTTTAAAAAAATTTTTTTAAAGATTTTACTTATTTATTTGACAGACAGAGATCACAACTAGGCAGAGAGGCAGGCAGAGAGAGAGGAAAGGAAGCAGGCTCCCCGCTGAGCAGAGAGCCCAATGTGGGGCTTGATCCCAGGACCCTGGGATCATGACCTGAGCCAAAGGCAGAGGCTTTAACCCACTGCATTTACATTATGCACAAATTGAAGGTGCCCCTTCAATTAGGATAAGTTTAAATGTTAACTATATTCTGATCTTTTATTGCAAATCTTAATATTATCATGCTTATGATAAAGCAAACTAAAGGCAACACTATTTTTTTACCATTTTATTTTAACCTTTATTAAAACAGAATTTTAAGGATAATTTTTAATATTGGCTTTTTATGATCTATGCTGAAGTAAATGTCAGTAATGGCTGATATTTGAGAGGCTGCCTCATCCATCTCATGCCAAAAATGCAACTCTAAGTATCTTTTTAAAAAGGATTATATTACATTATGCACAAATCTGTACATTATGCACAAATTTTAAAGAAACTCTAAGTTCTTTGAAAATCATCCAGGGTAGAGTTACAATCTAACAACAACAGCAACAGTTCTCTTCTTCTTTATAATAATCATTACAGTAAAAGTAATAAGTATAATTGGTTTGCTGTTGATAACAGAGGGATTATATAAAAGACTTGTTTTCCACAATGTCATTTCTTGGCTGTTACCTCAGTATTTTTCATCAGATTGGCTTGTCTCACTTGTGGCAGGAACAGAATTTAATCTTGGCTTCACTCATAGATCAACTAATTAAATTAGGATATTAAGTGTGCATTAGGAAGCTGGACCATCACACACAGAAACTCGCTCACTCTCACTGTTTCTGAAAGTTCAGAAAAGAGAGAGTAAAATTTTTCCTTAAATGTGTACTTCTTTACTAATAGTTATGTTCTCTTTTCCAACAGATAGCATTTTTAAAGGGGTAAGTTTATGCAGTTCTTGACAATACAGTTGTCAAAAAAAAAAAAAAGATAATTGAACTGGAAGCTTTTCTTTAGGAGAAAAAAAAATTTAATAAAAATATTTACCAATAGCACTGCCCTAAATAAACAATATATAACAGATGTTTTGTAAACACTCTTTTTAAACTGCACAAAATTGCTATTGATTCCTTTTTTTCCATTGTAGCAAAATCTTTCTTCAAGGGGGTATTTTGATAAGTAAATCGTTTTGTATCAAGTACATTCAGCATTGACATAGAGGCTGTCAATTCCTTTGAGAACAGTTTCCTCATGTTTTTCATTGTCAGCATAATATATGCCTCCTTAGTATCTTGCAGTAGTTTAAGAATTATAATGTTTAATGCATTTTGGAACTTAAATGACAGAACTCTTTCATCCTAGAATGTTAGAAATGTTAGCTTTTCAACGGATTCTTAACTGGTGATCTTCTTCCCTGGGACTCCTTATACATGACAAAACTGAGAAATACACACACCCATACACACACAGAAAAAAAAAAATCAATTAGTTAATCACTAATTCTTGACATCTTCAGAATCTGTTAGGCTGACAACCAATTAATAACACTTTTTAAAGGGGGTTATTGTAGTAAATGGCCTCCTAATTTGTTATAATCTTTGACAAAAGCCAAATTGGTGGGAGGGGTGGAGGTGAAGGACTTATTGCAGATAAGAGGATACAACTAAGACCAAGATATACTCACAAAATGAAATTTGGAATTCTTAGGAAAACTCTGAAGTATGTCAACCAGGCACTGTTATTACTGGTGACTTGTGGAACTGCTAACATAATAAAGAAGATACTATATTACAAAGCTATACTCATCAAAACAGTATGGTGCTGGCATGAAAACAGACACAGAGCTCAATGGGACAGAGTACAGAGCCCAGAAATGAAACGGGACGCTATCTTACACCATACTCAAAAATAAATTCAAAATGATTTGAAAACTTGACTATAAACCTGAAAACATGAAAGTCCTAGAAGAAAACACAGATAGTAAGCTCCTGGACGTCAGTTTTATCAGTTCTTGTTTTGGACCAGTCTCCTTGGGCAAGGGGAATAAAAGCTAAAATAAACAAATGGGACTAAATCAAACTAAAATGTTTTGCACAGTAGAAGAAAAAAATCAACAAAATGAAAAGGCAACCTATTGAATGGGAGAAGATATCTGCAAATCTTACATCCAAATAAGGGACTAATGTCCAAAATAATAATAACTTACAAACAATTTAATATAAAGAAAACAAACAACCCAATTTAAAAAAATGAGCAGAGAAGTTGAATAAACATTTTTTCCAAAAAGGACACATAGATGGGTAACAGGCACATGAAATGATCCTTAATAGGACTCATCATCAGGGAAATACAAATCAAAACCACAATGACATATCACTCACACTTGCAAGATTGACTCATCAAAAGAACAAAAAGTAGCAAGTGTTGGCAAGGGCATGGGAAAAAGGGAACATTAGTACACTATTGGTAGGCATATAAATTGTTGTAGCCAATATGGAAAACAACATGAGTTTCCTCAAAAAATTAAAAATAGAACTATCATAGAATCCAGAAATTCTATAATTTTGAAAGATTATATTCAAGTTTTATTTGATTAGAGGGCATTTAGAGTAGCATGACTTTTTATATAAAAGGATCCATTTTATATGATTTTACATGATTTTATTAAAATTACTTATCAAAAGAAGATATCCCAGTAAATATTATATAATCTTTGCTTATGCTTATAATTGATGATGATATAATCCCAATTCCACTGAATAAATTCTTATCACTAGATACATAAAACATTATTTTTCTTATATATGCATAACTGAGTGAAGGTTACTTTTTAGACTTGGTAAATGACACATTTTCAATACACAGCTGGAAGAAAAGTATAGAGCTACCAAGTACTCATTATATCAGCTTGAAAAATGGCAAACATTTATTTTATTTTACTTAAACACAAAAACAATCAATTAAAATATTATCTGGGAGTACTAGATTTTCTTATTTTTCTTTCCTTTTTTTTTTTGAAGATTTTATTTATTTAATCGACAGAGAGATATCACACACAGGCAGAGAGGCAGACAGAGAGAGAGGGGGAAGCAGGCTCCCCTCCAAGCAGGGAGCCTAACATAGGGCTCAATTCCAGAACCCTGGGACCATGATCTGATCTGAAGGCAGAGGCTTAACCCACTGAGCCACCCAGGTACCCTGTGAGTACTAGATTTTCTGACTATCCCTCTGCAAGCAAGCATTGATATTTAAGTAAACACTGAAAAAGAAATTGCCTTTCTTTTCTGCCATGAAGTCCATGTCCCTAAATATAACTCCTTTAGAACTCATATCATAACTACAGATATGGTGGGAGGGTGGAGGGGGAGAATCTTCAATAACTACAAAAAGACATTAAATATTTTCGGATTGAGGTACAAGGTAGAAATTTAATATCAAAGGTATTTGAATTATCCAGAAAAATAGATGATATAATGTAAGTGATAAAGCTTGGTTCAGTCTCAGACTTTTTCCATGCCTAAATATTAGAATACTACCAAGTTTGAAGATAGATAGGTGACTCAAGAATTTTATAAACTGACAAGATGTCCTTCTTGTATGAAGGTATCAGACGAAATTATCGACATAGAAAGATTCTAAAAGCATGCCACCAAATGCAACTATTGAAAGAAAGTAGTCCTTGAACAGATGTAGCACTTAAAGAAGAGAAAAATCAAAATTAAGAGATACAAAATGGAAAAGTTAAATAAAAAACTCTAGAAGAATAAATCAGAGCATTGGTAATAAATCTTATATCTAAACAATTCTCCATTTTGTATGTTTTATTTTAATAATTAGAAATTTAAATTTTAATAATTTGAAAAAACTATCAAATGAAAAAACAGAACAATACTTTTATAAACACTGAAAAACTAAATAAAACAGGTTTCATATAACAGATAAAACACAAAAAAGTGTTAAAAAGCAAACAAACAAAAAACCCTAAAAGTGTAAATAATGATAAAAGTGAAAACATTAGGGGCCCTGGGTGCCTCAGTCATTAAGTGTCTGCCTTCCACTCAGGTCATGATCTCAGGGTCCTGGGATGAAGCCCCTTGTCAGGCTCTCCACTCAGCAGGAAGCCTGCTTCTCTGTCTTCCACTCCCCCTGCTTATGTTCCCTCTCTTGCTGTCTCTTTCTGTCAAATAAATAAATTTAAAAATCTGAAAAAAAAAGTGAAAACATTTTTAAAAGCTTCTAAACAAAAGCAAAATCTCACAGATAATTTTACACTTTTATAAAAGATGAACCCAAAATATAAAGACACAAGAAGTTTGAAAATTATAAATATATATAAAATACATAATATATATTTATATAATTTATGCATATAACATACACACACACACAAGTTTACAAAAAAAAAAAGAAAATAGCTATAGTTGTGTTACTTTTGGGCAAAGAAGTATTAAATATCAGAAATAAATTTAAAAGAATGAAGTAGACTCCTTTAAAAGAATGAATTTAGACAGATAAAATCATGTAATATTAAGCTTTATGCTTTTTCCTTCTTTCTGCATTTCTATACCCTTGTGCAGTCTTTCAAAGAACCTCTAAGGAATCAAGGAAAAATCAGTTTGTTATCAAGAAATGCAAAGAGTAAGAAAAAGCTCTTCAGTTATTTGAATTCCAAATGGGAATTAATTAAAAATTCCTGGTCATAACTAAAAAGAAAGAGTCAAACATGCCATAACAAAGCATTGAAACATTATAAGGAAAGAAGGAAGACCCTGCAACCTTGCCTCTAGGAGAAGAGATGAGAGTCATTTGGGAGCAGGGGACAGAAATGGATTACAACTTTGCACAAAAGGCCAGGAGGGTCAGATAAAAGATCAGAACCGAGGGGTAGCTGGGGCATCAAAAAGGGAAGAAAAATGAGACTATCTAGAGAAATCAAATAAGGAGCTAAGAAAGTTAAACTTCTGTTGTCTGGAAAGGGAGCATTTGGAGTCACATTAAAAATGCAAATAAAGGGCGCCTGGGTGGCTCAGTGGGTTAAGTCCTCTGCCTTCGGCTCAGGTCATGATCTCAGGGTCCTGGGATCGAGTCCTGCATTGGGCTCTCTGCTTAGCAGGGAGCCTGCTTCCTCTTCTCTCTGCCTGCCTCTCTGTCTACTTGTGATCTCACTCTGTCAAATAAATAAATAAAATCTTAAAAAAAAATGCAAATAAACACTTTCATCTTTGGTAGTGCCTAAAGGCTTTCCGTCAACAGTTGACTGGAGATTGCTCAAGTCTAACCCGGTAGAATGACTAAAGATATTTGGGTGGACATATTTTTTTTTATTATTATTATTTTTATTTTTCCAGTGTTCCAAGATTCATTGTTTATGCACCATACCCAGTGCTCCCTGCAATCTTAATAGCCCATAGAAGCCCAAACAGAAGCTCTATGTGACAGTGATATGGAAAGGACAGCTCCAGAGAGGAACTGAAGAATGGGAAAACAACCTAATATACATGAAAATATAATGTTCTTGAAACTTTCTGAGCAAAATGTCAAATGCATGTGAAACAGCAAAAGCATAAAACAATAAAATAGTAGATACACAGGGTAAATTATAAAAATCTCTCTGTTCTTAACAGAACATATATAAAAAGATGTAAAGATGTGGATGTGTAAAGATGTGGATTTAGTCTGGGTTGTCTGTATATAAAAACAGAGGATATACATTATTTTTAAAGTCCTTCTAATTTAATTAAAAAATAAAATAAAATCCTTCTAATTTATTTTAAATCACCATGGAATAGTCCTAAAATAATACTGTATTAAGTCACAAATAATGTTCAAAAATTTATATTAAACTAATGCTGGGGAGAAAAAAAAAATTTCCTTTACTCTCAGGTTTCTTCCTGGGGAGCTGTAAATTAAATTGACAAAAAATAGATTAACAAGAGAAAGTGAGCCTTTATTCACATGCGTGTGGAAGCACACAAAAGAAGTGGCCCTTAAATGGCTAGAGGATTATATACCTAATTTAAGAGGGTAAAGAGAGGAAAAAAGGTATTTATGGTAATAGCAAACAGGCTTTAGGAACACAAATTTTTTTTTTTTTTTTTTTTTTTCAGAATCAAATGAATAAGAAAACCTAAGAAAATGTTTATAAAGGTGCTGTAAGGACCTATTTAGCCAGAGCAATTCCACCCCGGTTAAACAGTGATTCTGTTGTTTATGCAGTAAAACTTGAACTGACCCCACCCCACCCCAGGGGAACTTACTTAAAAGCAAGTCTGGGAAACCAGTAGAATATGGTGGACCAGTCCCTGATAACAGAGCCCAAATACAAGGGCAGGTCAGGTCAGGTGGAGATAACAGAGACCAAATGCAGGGATGAGCCAGGTGGAGACATCCAATCAGAAAAGCACACATACTGTCTCCCTAGCTACCAAGGAGCGTGGGCCCCGCCTTTTGGGAGCCTTTTGGGCACCAATTCTGACCAAGGTGATAGGCCAGTTCAAATAGCTACTATGGGGTGAATTGAAATTCAGTTGGCCACCTGTGTGTGACCTGCATGACTGTGCAGCTTTCTCTGTGTGTTATAATCTCGTTGGCGACCTGTGTGTGGCCAGGCCCAACCACATGGCCTTTGCTCTACAAAAGTTAGTCTGCAAGGCAGGGAGGGGTCACCCTATAAGAAGCGGCCCTACATGGTTGGTTTGTTTCTCCAAGCTTGGTGAGAAATAAAGCTCTGCTTAACTTTCGCTTTGTATCAGTCTCATTCCTTTGACCATGGACCCAACAGGTGCAAGTTGTCTTTTCTGGGAGGGGATTTATGATAGTTTTACTCTTGGTCCCCTTACTGGGAGTGAAGCTACTCCAAAGAGAGGATTTATGGCAGCCTCATTTCCCAGAAGTCTCTGCATTTACTCAGGTAAGTGTAGTTCTGAGAAGGCTTTTTTTCTTTATCTATTGAATCTTAATGTCTCCAGCTTAAAATAATTTTCATATGCACTCTGTGGTTCCAAGTAGGCCAACCCATTAATAGATAGCCAAATTTAGGGATTTCTCATAACAACAAATGGTCTGTTAGGTCAAAGATAAGCATCTTTACCCAATATAATAGAATAGTTAGGGAGAAGGGACAGATAGCCACCCAGTGAAATAAAATGGATCCATCCTAGGGATCACTAGGTAATAGACACCACAGCAAACAACAACAACAACAACAAAACCCTCATATTTAAGAGATTGCCCTGTCTGACCACAATGCAACAAAACAAAAATCAAAGCAATATATTTAAGGTATAAATTTATTTTAAATAAGAAAAAGTTAAAAAGCAAATAAGCATGCAACAAAAATGATAGAATTAACAAAAAGTTACTAAGCTTGTTATAAATTCATAAGAATACAGAATACTTTTTTTTTTTAGATTTTATTTAAAAAAAAAAAAATCTTTATGTAATTTCTACCCCCAACATAAGGCTCAATTTCACAACCTTGAGATCAAGATTTACATGCTTTACCAACTGAGCTAGCCAGGCACACCAATAAAAGTAATTCTAAAACCTCAATAGAAAAAGACAATGTTAAGTAGAAAAGGAGATGCAAAAAACAAGTACTATCAGTACCTTTTTTTGCAGATTCCATATTTGTGAATTTGCCTACTTGCTAAAATGTATTTGTAACACAAAATTAATCCTCTCAGTGTTTTTTGTAGTCATTTTTAGCATGATCAAAGCAGCAAAACCTGAAACACACCTTCCCAGCTGAGGTTAAAAGAGGCAATGCTCTATTTTGTTCCTTCCATTCTCATACAGTATAAAAATTACTTTTTTAATGGTCTTTTTAATACCAAATTTTTTTTCTCATTTTCCTGTTTTAGTTGTTGATTTTTACTTATAAAATGGCCCCTAACTATAACACTTAAGTGCTGTCTAGTATTTCTAAGCTCAAGAATGTTGTGATGTGCCTTATGGGAAAAATGTATATGTATATGTATATTAAGTAAGTTTTGTTGAGGCATGAGTTACAGTGCTGTAACCATCAGTTCAATGTTAATGAATTGATAAGTTATATTTCATAAGTTCTCCTTAAACAGAAACATAAAATAAGGTTATATATTGATTGGTTGATAAAAATGTGTAACCAGAGGCTCTCAAGAACAAAGCCCTGTGTTTCACCTAGGAACAATGGCTTAATATTGACTAATTCGGTGGTCACTGCAACTTTACAGAACATAATTACAGAAATAATGAACATCAACTGTATTTGAAAAATGAAAATTCTGATTACTAACCAGGGAAAGCCAAATCTAATAATATTAAGCTACATTTTATTTTTTTAACCTCTCAGATTTGGAAGGATCTTAAAAAAAGAGTACATCCGTGCTGAGAAGTGGATTGATGAGCCAAGTGTATAACAAAAATATAAATTGGTATTGCTTTTTGAAAAAGCTAATTGACAACATTCATAAATAGGCTTAAATTTGTCCATATTTATTGACATTGGAATTCCTTAGGAATTGGTATTAGTACTATGTAAATCACTAAATCTGTGGACAAAAACTTCCCTATAATGATGCTATTTAGTGTTATTCCTAAAAGACAGACATATAACATCAAATTTGTAATTTCTTTCAAATTCACATTTAAGGAGAAGTGCAACACTGGTCTTTTCAGAAACAGCAATGAAGAATTGGTGGCAAAGGGAAAATATCTCTTTCAAAGAGAGTAGTGAGCCATAGATCTACTGCTTTCAGAGCTAAGTTAAAAAAAAAAAAAAGGAAAGGAAAAAGACAGGAAGGAGCTAAGAAAGGAAGGAAAGAAAGGAGGGAGGGAGGGAGGAAAAGGAAAAAAAGAAACCATGGCTGTTTCTTAAATGAAGACCCACTAAAAACTTCTTGAATAAACAATGAACAAAAATGAGGGTGAATAGTCCTAAAACAAGAACTCTCATGATATGTTTGGCTAACCCAATATTGAATAAAGATTCTTTTAAATAACAATTGATTAGTTTGGTTCCCTTGAGAATACTTCCAGTTCCTTTTCTTAAAGTTTGAATGACTGCACAAGGCTTAACTAGTTAGTATTTAATTCTATATAAGGTTTGAAGTTCAAGGTTTTGGGTCTGGAGGGCTTTTTTCTTTTTCCTCTTCTCTCTCTCTCTCTCTCTCTCTCTCTCTCCCCCCTTCTCTCCCATTTATGTATTTATTTGTTATTATTATCTTTTAAAAGTTTTGCTTCAAAAAAATGCCTTACTACAAAGGAATACCAACACTGCTACTTCACTTCTGAGGATAGATGCAAGAATGCTAGAAAATATGATATTTAAAATACAAATTTTTTACATTTAAATTCATGGCAGACAAAATTATTTTATGTTTTTAATGTTAATTTATACTAATTTTGTATACAAGAAGCTATTAGATTTCCCTCACTGGAAGTTCCAGGATATTTATGCTGTCATATGTCTTTTCTCAGATACATATACTACAGAATGGTAAAGAGTTACTTTTGTGTCATTCACATGCAGAAATATAGTAATATAAATGCACCTAGTATAAGTTTAGAGAACACATGCTATTTTAAAGCAGCACAGTGTAGTTCCTGAAATTTTAAATTATTTACCAGAGAGTTCTCTAGAGCCATTATGAAACATTAAAAAATTTAAATAAGAAAAAAGGCACTAAAATTATTGTTATGAAATACTCAAAATTAACTACATTGCATATTTGTGTGTGTGTAAGAAGATAGGCATGTTAATGCCAAGGAAATGTTCTATTCCTAAATAAGGGCGGTATCTCACATCTATGTTTCATTCTGTTAGTGTTTATAGTAATATATATTCCTTCCTGAACTTGTATTACAAATATAATGGAAATTAAAACCAATGAAGTAAAACTGCAAATTTTATGAGTCTTACATATTTTGAAAAAAAATTTGGTTATCATAACCAATAATAATATTCTATATTTTTATATTATTTTTCTCTCAGAAAAGTATGTGAACTTTCAAGAATTACATTTATTTGAAGCCAAGTTTTCAATGTTTGATTTGTGATTCTACTCCACTCTTTCCATATCCCAGACTCTTTTTACCATATAATTTAAGAGTAGGATAATGATAAGCACACTTACTGGTTTGGCACTGATGTGTCATAGGAATGGACTAAAATTAAAAAAAAAAAAATTAAAAGCAAACAAAACCAGATCATAGTGCAGGCTCTGCAACTACTAATTTCCTTAGGTTATGAGCTACTTAGTCTTCCTCACCCAGGTGATTGGTTTTTCTATCAACCCTAAAAATTCTGACCCTGGCTCAGAAGTCAAGGTTCAGTTGTGGAAATTTGATAAAGGTGGTAACATACTTATTAGCATGAGAAATACTTCCAACCATAAGAGATACTCTCTGTCACATACTTAAATCATCATTGAACACATGTTCTCAAAACAGAGATTATGGGGTTTTTTTAGCTTGTAGTTTTCCTTCCTAGAAATAACCAGTTGTGATTTTCTCATGTAAATCTCCAGAGATTCTCTATGCATTAAAAACTGTTTTCTACATGTAAGGTAATTTATAGGATGTGTCCAGAGACCCACCAGATTTAGAGCTTAATAAATGTAAGATGAAAAAGAAAAAAAAATCAGATTAATTATTCTGATGGGGCTCAGGACATAGCACTCTAAAATATGGCATCTTGTCATACTGAGTATCTTTTTTTTTTTTTTTTAATTTTCTTTATTTGACAGAGAGATCACAAGTAGGCAGAGAGGCAGGCTGAGAGAGAGGGGGAAGCAGGCTCCCCACCCAGTGGAGAGCCTGATGTGGGGCTTGATCCCAGGACCCTGAGATCATGACCTGAGCCAAAGGCAGAAGCTTGACCCACTGAGCCACCCAGGTGCCCCCAATACTGAATATCTTAAGCTGAAAGAATTTGAGAAAACAACAGAAACAGAAAGGTTTGACAGACCTTTGGTCTGTTAAAAAAAAAAAAAAAGCTGAAAACAAAACAAACAAAACAAAGAAACCCCACAAACCCCAAAGGGAGTGATGTGTGCTAATTCCTTGTCACCAAACCAGGGTTTAATACTACCTAACCTGTTGAGGTTTCAGCTTTCCTCAGGAACGTAATCCTAGCCACTCAGTATGGAATTTCCTGGCCCAGTGCTGTAAAGTAATCCACCTAATGACACACTTCAGTCCTCCAGGGGAGATAACCTTGCCCAAAATAATCCTTTTTTGTTTGTTTATGTCTTCCTTGTCCTGCCTTCCAACATCTTTCCCTTTCTGTAGCTCTTTGGAGCTCTTTCAGTCACTAGATGGATGCTGCCCAATTCATGAATTTACTGAATAAAGACACCTAGATCCTTCAAATTTCTGAGTTGAATTTTTGTTATATTTAACAGCCCTCTTACCTGTCTCCTCTGAAATAGATCTTAAAACTCCCAAGTGAAAGGTACCCTCTGTTTACCAGGAGGAAGGGCAATATTCTACTCATCCCAGATGGGTAATTTGGGTTGAGAAATCTGTAAACAAACCTTGTTAAACTAACCATTATCTTCCTTGTTTCTTCTTCACCATTTATTGTACAAAGCTTAAATCCCTCATTTTTTTTAATTCCTCAACAAATGAGTTGGTTATTCATGCAAAAGGTATAAAAGCTTTCTGTTCTGGTCACTTCTTTGGGTCTTCATCTTCTTTTGAAGGCTCCCATGTACATGTTAAAATATATTTACATCCATATGTTTTTGTCTTGTAAGTCTTTGGTAGTTTAATATTTAGATTCAGGAATGATCCTTAAGAAAAATGATGAAAACCTTTTCCTCCACTATAACATATCTGTCAAGTAAGGCTTATGTACTAAAAACTTGTTTATTCCTTGTTGAGATATGATCTTACCTGATGGTCTTTCCAGATTTTTTATCCTAATCCTTAAGACTGTAGTGAGGTCAATCTACTTCAATTCCCTGACTTAACTGTTCTATCTTCTAGAATAATTCATATTCATTTTTTCCTAAAATATTTCTCTTCTTTTTGCCTCTCTTTACAACTCCTACTCATTATTCAAAACTCAGTTCAGATTACTACTTCTAGGAAGTTTGACTGACTTCTAAAACATAGTTAGACCAATCTCTCCTAAAACTCTTATTTAATTGCTATTGTTTTAAGTCTGTTTCTTCCACAGGACAATGCCTCTGAAAGGCAGGCAATAGAACCTAGATGCTATGCATTTTTGCATTCCTAGTTCCAAGTACCAAACCATCATAAGAAAGGCTTGAAAACTTTCTTTCATTAATAAAGAAACTATTGGGGTGCTTGGGAATCTCAGTCAGTTAAACATCTGCCTTCAGCTCTAGTTGTGGTCCCAGAGTCCTGGGATGAAGTCTGACATCAGGCTCCCTTCTTAGCGGGGAGTCTGCTTGTCCCTCTACCCTTCTCCCCTACTTGTGATCTCTCTCTCTCTCTCTCTCAAGCTCTCTCTGTCTCTCTCAAATAGATAAATAAATAAAATCTTAAAAAAGTAAGAAACCATTGATAGCACTACTAACATTATGTTTTATTCTAATTGTTTTTCCTTTTATTTTTAATTAACTTTTTTTCCCACTTTAGGCAGGGTACCATTTTGTACATTCTAAAGGCTATCTTTAACAAGGATCTTCTATATTTATACAACATGATTAAGATTATAAATATGAGTAGCCTTTGCATGAAAGTCAGGTATTTGCAACAAATATAGCCTATTCAATTATATGAGCTATTCCAATCTCCTTAATGACACTGCTCTTGACATCTAAAACATTTTGCTTTTTTTTTTTTGACATTTACTTTATCATATATTTTCAGCAAGTGAATTGATGTAGTCTATCAATCCTGCAATAATGTTAAAATAAAAAATACTCATTTTTTTCACCAATGACATTTTAAAAATAGCTATTTATAGAAGCAAGTACTGTTGTAGAAGCTGAATATATAGCAGTGAATACTAAATACAAACAAAAACAAAACAAAATTCAAAAACCCTACCCTTTTACTGCTTAAATTCTAGGAGAAAGTATATAAGTAAAATATTTAGAATCTTATACGTTGATAACTCTATGAAGAAATATATAGCAGAAAATGAGTTGAAGGACACTAGGAGAGGGATTCAGTTTTGAATTACATAGTCAGGTAAGAACTTCCCAAGAAATAAATACTCAAAAGGTACAGCAAGTTCCCACATAAAAACCGAGGAAGAAACATTCCAGACCTATATTACCTAAGACACTTAGGTAAATATTTATACTTCATATGCAGGGGCATCAACATCACTATGGGAGCTATGCAGTGGTGTGAAGAAAGGGAGAGCTATGTATGGGTCATCAGGTCAGAGATGTAAAGAAAAGTAGTGTTACATAAGGATTATGTAAAAAGTTTAGCTATTTGGAAGATTTTGCTTTTACTTTGAGAGATAGGTGAAGTCAAGTTCACTGAAGGGAAGTGCTATGATGTTAATTCATTTTTAACAAGATACTGGTTGAGAAATGAAAGAACAAAAACCAAGAAATAAGAGTAGATACTCAAAAGAGATAGCATGTGTCACAGGCTGGATACTGAAGTGTGGTGGAAATGCTTGTGAAAGTCAAAGGAGACAAATCTACATTTTCAGTTCTATCATCCTCTATTAATAGATGAATTAGATAATGATGAGTGGTGGCATAAACATAGTGGGGATACAATACTGACTTTTCTACTCTCAACATGTTTAGTGTCTAAAAAGAAAGAAATACAAATACGAGTATAAAATACAAGTATGATGAAGCAAATGAGGGGAATGATTGGTTTAGGGACTGAGGTGACCTTTAGGGATGACCAAAAAAAAAAAAAAGGATAAATGCCCTCAGTTATTTAGCATCTCTCTCTCTCTCTTTTTATATTTTATTTATTTATTTTTCAGGAGAGCACAAGCAGGGGAAGTAGCAGGCAGAGAGAGAAGCAGGCTCCCCATGGATCAGGGAGCCAGATGCAGGACTCAATTGCAGGACCCTGGAACCATGACCCAAGCTGAAGGCAGATGCTTAACCAACTGAGCTACTCAGGTGTCCCAATTTATCATCTGTTGACAATTGTTTCAAGGTATCACACAGGTATAGTTACCTATGAAAAATATTTTAATAGAGGCATATCCTATTCTAAGAATAGAAAGAAGAAAGGTTTCCAGACTAGTTGGACACAGAGTACTTGGACTTTGATAAATGATCAATAAAATTCTGAAGGCAGAAGTAGGGTGTGGTAGAAGGCTGATGGATGTTCTAAAGTAATTCTTTTTTTTTTAAGATTTTATTTATTTATTTGTCAGACAGAGATCATGAATAGGCAGAGAGGCAGGCAGAGAGAGAGAGGGGAGGAAGGGGCTCTCCACTGAGCAGGACTCTATCCCAGGACTCTGGGATCATGACCTAAGCCGAAGGCAAAGGCTTCAACCCACTGAGCCACCCAGGCACCCCCTGATATATGTTATAAATGTGATTGCATGAAGGGTTTATTCTATAGAAAGTTCCTGTTATGGCAGGGATAGAATTCTGATAGATGAGTGACATAGGTCTTCATCAGTTTGGGCTACAATTAAAAAAAAAATACTATAGACTGGGTGGGTTAAACAATAAACATTTATTTATTCCCGTTTGGGAGGCTGGGAAGTCCAAGATCAATGTGTCAACATATTGTCTAGAGAGAAACCACTTCCTTCTTCATAGCTAACCATCTTCTCACTATGTCACATAGTGGAGAAAAAAAAGAAAGAGCTCTGGGCTCTTCATCCCCTTATAAGTAAACAACCCCCCCCGCCATTACCTCACCTAAATCTAATTACTTCCCAAGGTCTCCCTTCCACATATCATCACAGTGGGGATTAGGCATCAATATATGAATTTTTAAGGAACACACAAATTCAGTCAATAGTAATAACGTTGGATGCAACTTGTGAAAAGCTGAAAATAAAATATTAGCCATTACTATTTTATCTAAGCAACCCAATGGCTACTAAAGATTTTAGTAACAAGATTGACCTGGTTGGAAGGGTTCTAGAATGATCTCTAGCAGAAGTGTGAAGGACAGACTGGGAATGGATTCAGGAAGAAGGAAACTGGAAGTGTAGGGGTCATTTGTGGGGATATTACTTTAGTTCATGTCTTTAGGAGTCAGAAAAATAAAACAAAACAAATTATGAGGTCTTAATAAAACCTAGTTTAATAAGTTGGTCAACTATTCTCCATTTTGAAATAACATTCCAAAAGAAAATGACTAATAGAATCTATACATATTCTCCATGTTCTGCCTGAATTACTGTATTTGGGAGCTAAGACTAATAATTCTGATCATCGTATCAAAATTCAACTTTATTCTAAGTGGAAATAATGCAGTTTTTTCCTGTAAAACATATGTTTAAGAACTAGTTCTGTAAATAACAATATGTTTATTTTGACAATGTGATATTAACTGTGATGATCATTTTTTATTCCTAAAGCAAAATAATTGTATGTCACATTCATATATTTCCATCCTATTACATGACTTATCATTAGCATATTAAAAACTAGCAGTCACGGGGGAGGAACAAGACGGTGGAGGAGTAGGAGACCTAAATATCATTGGGTTCCAGGATCACCTAGATAGTTCTCAAATCATTCTGAACACCTACAAACTCGAAGAGAAGAGCATCAGTTCTAGGAACAGAAAAGTGATCACTTTCTGGAAGGTAGAACATGCAGAGAAGTGAATCTGTGGTGATATATGGGAAGATATCCCATAGGGGGAGGGGCTTGCTCCCTACAAACAGTAGAGCATCAGAGCACAAAATCAGAAATTTTAGAACTGTGCTCCACTAAAGGACGTTGCTCCAGAGGCTAAGCAAAGAGGCGAGGGGTCCCTTGCAGGGACAGTGTGGTCTCAGGACCCATGGAGTCAGAAAAAGTCCAGGGGTGTCTAAGTGTGGCAGACCTCCCAGGTATCAGAACAGGGAAGCTGGCTACAGAGATGGAGCTGAGGAAGGGGCTTTCAGCTCAGGGTTACCTTACCATGATCTGAGACACAGATCTGGGGAGGCCCCCTCCTTCCTCCTCTGGGAGAGCAACATGGGAGCATGCTGTAAGAATCTGTTGGGTTTAGAGATTCCAAACAGGGCTGTGTACCAGAGATAGAAATGTTTGGTCACAGGTTGGGTGAGCACAGAGTGTGGCCAAAGACCAGGTAGACAGGAGTGACTGGCTGCTTTTCTCTGAGGGCTCACTAAGGAGTGATGCCCGAGCTCTCAGCTTCTAGGGGCTGGAGATTGGGAAGCTGCCATTCTCTATCCCATCCTCGATCGCCATACGAAAAGCAACCACGGAATAAAAGCTACCATGAGAACAAAATCAAGCAGATTACTAGCCTGGCCCCTGGCAAGGCTGATGCAATTCTGCCTCAGGTAAAGACATTTGAAAATCACTGCAATAGGCCCCTCCCCCAGAAGATCCACAAGAACATCCATTCAGGGCCAGATTCACTGATCAATGAGAACTCCACAACTCTCAAGCCAGGGGAAAGCAACACATAGAGTTCATGGATTTTCCCCATGATCCTTTAATCTTTTCAAAGTTAAATTTTTTTTAATTTTTAAAATTAAAAAAAAATTAATTTTATTTAATTTTTAAAATTAAAAAAAATTAATTTTATTTTTTCCTTATTCTGTTTTTTAAAAAATTTTTCCTCTTTCTTATTTTAACCTTTTTAACTATTTTATTTTATCAATATCTTCTTAAAAATCTTTTTAAATTTGCATTGTCTAGTCATATTTTATCCCTTCATTGTATTTAACCTTATTTTTAGTATACATATAGTTTTTTTTTCCTTTAAAATTTTGTTATACAGGGGCACCTGGGTGGCTCAGTGGGTTAAAGCCTCTGCCTTTGGCTCAGGTCATGATCCCAGGGTCTGCTCAGCAGGGAGCCTGCTTCCTCCTCTCTCTCTATCTCTGCCTGCCTCTCTGCCTACTTGTGATCTCTATCTGTCAAATAAATAAATAAAATCTTTTAAAAAAATTGGTATAAAATATCTTTTTATAGATCAGAATATACCTTAAATCCAGTGCATGGTTTTGTTCTAGTTTCCAGCCTGATCACATTCTTTCCTTTTTTTTTCTTTTTTCAACCAATTTCTTATCAATTGCTTTTTTAGACTATTTTTTAATGTTCATCTTTACCGTCATATTCCATCTCATCATCATGTTTACCCTTGTTTTTGTACATATGTATAAGTTTTCTTTCTTTAAAATTTAAGAGGTAGTTTCTTCTAACAGACCAAAATACATGCCAAGTCAAATGTCTGACTCTATTCTATTCACCAGTCTGAATTTATATATTTTTTTTCTTTAATTTTTTTTCTCCTTTTTTCCCCACCCCAGTTCTGATCCCTTCTGATTTGGTTAGCATGTATTTTTCTGGGGTTGTTGCTACACTTTTAGTATTTTGTTCTCTTGTTCATCTATTTTTATCTGGACAAAATGACAAGGCTTGGAAAAACTCACCAAAAAAAAAAAAAAAAAAAAAAAAAAAAAAAAAAAAAGATCAAGAGGCAGAACCAATGGCTAAGAGCCTAATCAATACACACATTTGTAATATATCCAAACTAGAGTTAAGAATGATCATTATCAAGGTACTAGCTGGGCTTGAAAAAGGCATGGAAGATATTAGAGAAACCCTTTCTTGAGAAATAAAATCCCTTTCTGGAGAAATAAAAGTACAAAAATCTAACAAAGTAGAAATCAAAAAAGCTATTAATGAGGTGCAATAAAAAATGGAGGCTCTTACTGTTAGGACAAATGAGGCAGAAGAGAGAATTAGTGATATAGAAGACCAAATGGAGAATAAAGAAACTGAGCAAAAGAGAGACAAAAAACTATGGACCATGAGGGGAAAATTCAGAAGATAAGTGATACCAGAAGACAAAAAATATTAGAATAATTGGGATTCCAGAAGAAGAAGAAAGACAGAAATGGGCAGAAGGTATATTGGAGTGAATTATAGTAGAAAATTTTCCTAATATAGCAAAGGGAACAAGCATCAAATCCAGGAGGCACAGAGAACCCCCCTCAAAATCAGTAAAAATAGGTCCACACCCTGTCTTCTAATAGTAAAACTTACAAGTCTCACTAACAAAGAGAAAATCCTGAAAGCAACGTGGGAGAAGAAGTTTGTAACATACAATGGTAATAAATATTAGATTGGCAGCAGACTTATCCACAGAGACCTGGCAAGCCAGAAAGAGCTGGCATGATATATTTAGAACATTAAATGAGAAAAATATGCAGCCAAGAATACTACATTCACCTAGGTTGTCATTGAAAATAGAAGGAGAGATAAAAACTTCCAGGACAAACAAAAATTAAAAGAATTTGCAAACACCAAATCAGCCTTACAGGAAATATTAAAAGAGGTCCTTTAACCAGAGAGAGCCTAAAAGTAGTAGAACAGAAAGGAACAGAGACAATAAACAGTAACAGTCACCTTACAGGCAATGCAATGGCACTAAAGTCATATATTTCAATAGTTACCCTGAATACAAATGGGCCAATGCCCCAATCGAAAGACACAGGAAACCAGAATAGATAAAAAAACAAGACACATCGATATGCTGTCTGCAAGAAACTCATTTTAGACCCAAAGAAGCCTCAGATTTAAAGTGAGGGGGTAGAAAACAATTTACCATGTTAATGGACATCAAAAGAAAGCAGGGGTGGCAATCCTTATAAGAGATAAATTGGATTTTAAGCCAAAGATTATAATAAGAGATGAGGATGGACACTATATCATACTTAAAGGGTCTGTCCAACAAGAAAAGCTAACAATTCTAAATATATATGCCCCTAACACAGGAGCAGCCAACTATATAAACCAATTAATAACAAAATCAAAGAAACACATTGACAATAATACAATAATAGTAGGGGATTTAACACACCCTTCAATGAAATGGACAGATTATCAAGCAACAGATCAACAAGGAAATAAAGGCTTTAAATGACACACTAGACCAGACGGACATCACAGATATATTTAGAACATCCCATAAAAAAACAACAGAATACACATTCTTCTCTGGAACACATGTAACATTCTCCAGAATAGAACACACACCAGGGACCCAAATCTGGTCTCAACTGGTACCAAAAGATTGGGATCATTCCCTGCATATGTTCAGACCACAATGCTTTGAAACTAGAACTCAACCACAAGAGGAAAGTAGAAAAGAGCTCAAATACATGCAGGCTAAAGAGCATCTACTAAAGAATGAATGGGTCAACCAGGAAATAAAATAAGGATTTTAAAAATTCATGGAAACAAATGAAAATGAAAAGACAACTGTTCAAAATCTTTGGGACACAACAAAGGCAGTCCCAAGAGGAAAGTATATAGCAATACAAGTCTTTCTCAACCCTAAACCAACCTAATCCTACACCAAAAGGAGCTGGAGAAAGAACAGCAAAGAAAGCCTAATCCCAGAAAAAGAGAAATAATAAAGATCAGAGCAGAAATCAATAACATAGAAACCAAAAGAACAGTAGAACAAATCAATGAACTAAGAGCTAATTCTTTGAAAGAATTAATAAGATTGATAAACCCCTGGCCAGACTTATCACAAAGAAAAGAGAAAGAACCTAAGTAAATAAAATCATGAATGAAATAGGAGATATCATAACCAACACCAAAGAAATACAAACAATTATAAGAACATATTATGAGCAACTATATGCCAACAAATTTGAGAGAGCTATAAACTACCAAAACTGAAGCAGGAAGAAATATAAAACCTAAACAGACCCATAACCAGTAAAGAGATTGAAGCAGTCATCAAAAGCCTCCCAAGAAACAAGAGCCCAGGGCCAGATGGGTTCCCAGGGGAATTCTACCAAACATTTAAAGAAGAATTAATATCTATTCTCCTGAAACTGCTCCAAAAAAACAGAAATGGAAGAAAAATTTCCAAACTCATTTTATGAGGCCAGCATTACCTTGATCCCAAAACCAGACTAAGATCCCAATCAAAAAGAATTACAGATCAATATCCTTGATGAACACAGATGCAAAAATTCTCACCAAAATACTATCCAATAGGATCCAACAGTACATTAAAAGGATTCTTCAGACCTGTACCCCTGGGGATAAAAATATATGTTTATAAAAAATAAAAATTAAAAAAAAAGGATTATTCACTATGATCAAGTGGGATTTATCCCTGGGCTGCAAGATTGGCTCAACATCTGCAAATCAATCAATTTGATACAATACATTAATAAAAGAAAGAACAAGAACTATATGATACTCTCAAAAGATGCTGAAAAAAACATTTGACAAAGTACAGCATCCTTCCTTGATCAAAACTCTTCACAGTGTAGGGATCAAGGGGACATACTTCAATATCAAAAAAAGTTATCTACGAAAAACCCACAGTAAATGTCATTCTTAATGGGGAGGGAAAAACTGAGAGCTTTTCCCCTAAGGTCAGGAACAGAGCAGGGAATGACTGCTATCACCACTGCTATTCAACATAGTACTAGAAGTTCTAACCTCAACAATAAGACAACAAAAAGAAAATAAATGTATCATAATCAGCAAAGAAGAAGTCAAACTCTCACTTTTTGTGGATGATATGATACTTCATGTGGAAAACCCAATGACTCCACTCCAAAACTGCTAGAACTCATACAGGAATTCAGTAAAGTGTCAGGATATAAAATCAATGGTCAGAAATCAGTTGCATTTCTATACACGAAAAAGAAGAAAGAGAAATTAAGGAGTTGATCCATTTACAACTGCACCCCAAACAATTAGATATCTAGTAACAATCCTAACCAAAGAGCCAAAGAATCTGTACTCAGAAAACTATAAAGTATTCATGAAAGAAATTGGGGTGCTTGGGTGGTTCAGGGGGTTAAGCCTCTGCCTTCAGTTTAGGTCATGGTCTCAGGGTCCTGGAATTGAGCCCCACATTGGGCTCTCTGCTCAGCAGGGGGTCTGATTTCCCCTCTTCCTCTGCCTGCCTCTCAGCCTACTTGTGATCTCTCTCTCTCTCTGTGTCAAGTAAATAAAATCTTAAAAAAAAAAAAAAAAAGAGGAAGACACAAAGAAATGGAAAAGTGCTCCATGCTCATGGATTAGGAAACAAATATTGCAAAAATGTCTATGCTACCTAAAACAATCTTACACATTTAATGCAAGCCCTATCAAAATACCATCAATTTTTTTCAAAGAAATGGACAAACAATCCTAAAATGTATATGAAATCAGAAAAGACCCTGAATAGCCAGAGGAATGTTGAAAAAGGAAATGAAAGTTGGCTGCATCACAATTCCAGAATTCAAGCTCTACTACAAAGGTGTAATCATCAAGACAGTATGGTACTGGCACAAAAACAGACACATAGATCAATGGAACAGACAAGAGAGCCCAAAAATGTACCTTCAACTCTGTGGTCAACTATACTTTGAGAAAGCAGGAAAGAATTTCCAACAGAAAAAAGATAGTCTCCTCAACAAATTATGTTGGGAAAATTGGACAGCCACATGCAGAAGAATGAAACTGGACTATTTCCTTATACCTCATGCAAAAATAGACTCAAAATGGAAGAAAGGCCTCAATGTGAGACAGGAATCCATCAAAATCCTGAGAAGAATACAGGCAGCAACCTCTTCAACCTCAGTTGCAACAAGTGCTTTCTAGAAACATTGCCAAAGGCAAAAGAACCAAGGGCAAAAATGAACTATTGGGATGTCATCAAGATTCAAAGCTTTTGCACAGCAAGGGAAACAGTCAACAAAACCAAAAGACAACTGACAGAATGAGAGAAGATATTCTCAAATGACATATCAGATAAAGGGCTAGTATCCAAAATCTATAAAGAACTTCTCAAAACTCAACGCCCAAAGCAAAAATAATCCAATCAAGAAGTGGGTAGAGGACTTTGAACAGACATTTCTGCAAAGAAGATATCCAGATGGCCAACAGACATATGTAAAAGTGCTCCACATCACTCAGCATCAGGGAAATACAAATCAAAACTACAGTGAGATACCACCTTGCACCAGTCAGAATGGCTAAAATTAACAAGTCAGGAAATGACAGATGCTGGCAAGGATGTAGAGAAAGGGGAACCCTCCTACACTGTTGGTGGGAATGCAAGCTGGTGCAACCACTTTGGAAAACAGCATGGAGGTTCCTCAAAAAATTGAAATAGAGCTACTGTATGACCTAACAATCGCACTATTGGGTATTTACCCTAAAGATACAAATGTTATGATCCAAAGGTGCACTTGCACCCAATGTTTATAGCAGCAATATCCACAATAGTCAAACTATGGAAAGAACCTAGATGTCCATCAACAGATGAATGGATAAAGAAAAGTGGTATATATTTACAATGAAATACTATGTAGCCATCAAAAGAAATAAAATCTTGCCATTTTCAATGAAGTGCATGGAAATAGAGGGTATCATGCTAAGCAAAATAAGTCAGTCAGAAAAAGACAATTATCATATGATCTCTCTTATATGAGGAATTTGAAAGGCAGGGTCAGGTCATGGGGGGTAGAAAGGGAAAATATGAAAGAAGATGGGATTGGGAGTGAGTCAAATCATAAGAGACTCAATCTCATGAAACAAACTGATGGCAGCTAGGGAGCGGGGATTGGGATAAATTTATACTTATGTATAAATTTTATATTTTATATTTATATAATTTGCATTTATATATTTATATATGTATATACTTTATATATAAATTTATATATTTCTATGTAAGATATATAAATGTATCACATTAAATATGGGAATTGAATTAAAATGACTTTTTACTTTATATTCACAATGAATTGAAACTAATAATCAATGTTTCTTCTTTTTTTTTAAATCATTTCTGTTAACATATCTAGACAATTTAGTTCAATTTGATGGAGAAGCTGAATTATCCAGATAATTACATTATGAGCCTTCTAATTGGATATAATTCTCATCACTTGCTTAAATTTTTAAATTTTAGATAAGGCTGTTCCAGTTATGTATTACATGCCTAGGTCCCCACAATTTAATTAATAATTCCACAGGCTCACCATATTCCTAACATCTCCTAAAGAATTTCTACAAAATCCTAGAGCTCCTTAGAAAGTAACATGTAAACTGGTATAATCTTCTTTTTTATAGTAGAGTAAATTGAGGCCTAGAAAATATCCCTAATTTCCTCAGGTACCACAAGGAGGAACAGAACTAGTACCATGACAATGATTTTTTTAATCATAAATTCAGCGATTTTCCTACTATCCCAACTTGACAAAAATAAAATCACTTTGCCCAATGAAAAAAGTCAATTTCATACTATATACACACTCTATTTCCATGTTCTCACCATGCATTAATTATTCTGATTTTCCCTTGATTGTGTATTTTATGAGGTGGTCCATTTTCAATACTGTAAATCATTTTGCTATTCTTTGCTCACTCATTTAAGCTTGTTGGCTTATACTTAACATTAAGCTGTCCACTCATGTTTATATCTCTGGTTCATATTTCTAACAGTTTTTATTAAAATTTTCAATGATCCTTTTTCTAGATTATTACTAAAGATGACAAGCAAACCTAGGAATGTTTAAAGTACTTTTTCATTTATTACTAGCCTTTTTTCAGCTACCCCTTTTCTAACTCCAAATCAATATAACAAGTATTTCCATCTATTTTAGGAACAGAAAGAGGAAATGGTCCCTATAGAATAATAATTACACATTTTTTACTTCATTTTTTCTTTTTTTGTAATTCAAAGGAAACAGATTTTAGATGTGTTTGAAAGAGACAGTTCTTCATGTTTTGTGTTACTTTTAGTAGGTTTGTTTTAAAACTCTTGTTGTAATGTGATCTTTTAAAAATGTTTTTAGATCGAATCATATCAGATAGTAAAAGACAGATGGTAAGTAGTTTTAACTCCAAGCAATTTAATAGAGAGTGAGGAAAAGCAAAGAGAATGAGAAAGGAATCACAGAAGAAATGGAGGTTTAAAAATATCACGGTTTGGTTTTATCATGAGACTAATATATTCGACTACCTGATTGATTTCTTTCCACAGGTATGTAGTGATCCTTAACTTTACTGTTAAGTTCTGAACATGTGAACACATTTAAAACATCTGAGTATTAGAAAAAAATCATTGGAAAGATAAAATTGAAGAATGGTTATTATATAGTAGGTTTCCAAATAAGGTTGAAATAGGCTTATACCAAATGACAGGAAATATTGGATTTCTGTAGATGTCAGTCTTAGAAATACAAGCTTCTGGCTTTCAATATGAATTTCACTGAATTAATTAATTTGCTATGCCACTCCACCAAATAAAGACACAAAAACATAAATAGCTAAACAAATGACAGTTTCTTAAATATACTAGCATTTCTTGAGGTAGTTAATTTAAAAAGAAGTGTCTAGGTTCTTGTTCAACATATGGATTCCTAGGTTATCTCAGAAGATAATAAGCTGATAGGCTTAAATAGTGCCAAGATAGTATTTTTTTTGATTAAGCTCCCCATATTATACAAGCGTAAGAAACACTGGCTTAGTTCCTGGCATGGTACATGTTCTTGAAATACGTTTTTTATCTTTAAATCAGAATTTGGCTGTCACTATGTATTGTTTTGTTTTTGTTTTGTTTTGTTTGAATCCAGAACTAATTTTTTAAGTTTGAAATCAGCGTAAAGTTGCCCCTTTGGGGTGGGAAAGAGTAGTGCCTGGAAAAGAAGTTGCAGGAAGAGTTTCTTGGGTGCTGAGTCCTGTGAATGTTGTTTAACCCTAAAGATCCATTTTCAAATTGTTATCTTCATGTTTTTGAAGTGCATCCTCTTTCTTTCTTTATTTCTTTCTTTCTTTTTTCTTCTTTCTTTCTTTCTCTCTTCCTTAAATTAACATATAATTACTATTGGTTTCAGGGTACAAATCTGTGATTCATCAGTCTTATATAGTACCAAGTGCTCATTACAATACATATCCTGCCCAATGTCCATCACCCAGTTTACACATCTCTCCACCCCACTCTGCTCCAGAAACCCTCAGTTTGTTTCCTATGATTAAGAGTCTCCTATGGTTTATCTCCCTCTCTGGTTTCATGTTATTTTATTTTTCCATCTTTTCTGTGATTCTCTGCCTTATTCCTTAAATTCCACATATGAGTGAGATTCATATTTAATTGCCTTTCTCTGTTGACTTATTTCACTTATCATAATATCCTCTAGTTCCACCCATGCCATTGCAAATGTCATTTCTATTTTTGATGGCTGCATAATATTCCTCTGTGTGTGTGTATGTGTGTGTGTGTGTTACATCTTCTTTATCCATTCATCTGTCAATGTACATCTGGGCTTTTTTAATACCATGGCTATTGCGGACTGGTTGTCACTATGTTTTAAAGTAAAAATAAGGTTCTAGTTTGAATTATAAAAACAAGTTCAGGGACCCCTGGGTGGTTCCATCAGTTAAGCATCTGCCTCCGGCTCAGGCCATGATCCCAGGGTCCTGGGATCAAGTCCCGTATGTACCTCCCCACTTAGTGGGAATCTTGCTTCTCCCTCTGCCTACTGCTTCCACCCCTATTGCTCTTTCTCTCTCTCTCTTTCTCTGATAAATTAATAAGTAAAATCTTAAGAAAATAAGTTCAGGCTTTTCTTGAAGGTATCATTCATAAAATTCTTCCTTTTGTATGCCTTCCTGCCTGTATAGTTACTTGAGTGCAGGAACCAGACTGTCCTAGTTCAGTGCTCAATTCCCAACACAAAAGTCCAGAACCTGGTGATCCTTGATCAAAACTTCCTGCTAAATGAATGCATTAATTACTATGTAGAGAAACTGTCTATAAATGGGATTTTTTAATGCATTCCTAAATAAAACTTAAGGATTTGAGGATTCAAATACACTGAATGCTGTTTGTATCAAATATATTTTTTTTTTCTCACTGAAAGAGCTGCCAACTATTCCATAGCTAAAGAGGGGAAAATACCCTCTTGATTTTTAGCTTTAGGTAGTTTTGATAATCATATTGAAGTGCCAAATAACTATTATCTGTCCTAGATGCACTTCCCCAAAAATCAGATGACTTCTTAACAGGTATATGAAATGTTTCTTTTCCATGATTGATGCCCTTTTTACCTACCTTGTTAACATAATACGTTATTCTTTTTCAAATAGTCAAGAGCTGACTTTTTTGGTATAGTAATTCACATGTTTGTTAAGTTTTCTCTACATATCTATATAGTCTCTATAAGGACTATATAGAATGTAACCAAGAGAAATTTTCCTAATATCTCCTTTCTGAGTGAAGAGATTGAAATAAGTAGAATATTTCACTAATCCAATTCTATGTGCTTAATAAAAATAATATAAAAATACATTAAATACAGGTAGTTCAAACTATCTTTAAAATCTGAAAATATATACTATTGAATTTTCACTCTTATAATAATTCGGTGAGATATCTATTACCTCCATGTAAGACATGAGGTACCTAAATATCTCATTTTCTTTTCTCTCTCTCTTTAAAAAAAAAAAAGAAAAAAAACCGTGCAATTTCTATATAGGAATTTATAACGATTGTAAATCCATTTTAACAAATTAAGGTTAGAAATTTTCAAAACTCAAACACAAAACATATCCTTAAAGTTCAAAGCAATATTAATAATCACAGTAGAACAATGTCTATAGGGAATTCTGGAATTTTACATAGATGTAGTTAAAAAAAGAAAAAAAAAGCCTGCCTTCTCAGCAGATATCAAAGATTTCCATATTGCTTGCTAACTGCTCAGGCGGTTAATTTGCACTAATCAGCTGGAGACAAAGAGAGAGAAAATTACAGTAACTTGATGAGTTAATTTTGAGTTTTATAGTCATTGTCTTCCTGGGTTGCTAAATGCTCCATCTTTAACATAGTTTTGAGAGATTACGGATGCCCTTGTCAAAACCAGGCAACACATTTGTGAATTGTTAAAATCATCTGTAAGTTCTTTCACTCATTTGTTCTAAAACAGAAACTGGGCCCTCTAAATCAAAAAAGAAAAAGGCAGGCCTGACGGCTTTTCCAAATCCCAGGAGCAGAATCTTCCCCTACAGGGTCTTTCTATACATTTTATTTTGAGGTCACTATGCATAATCTTTCAAAACATTTGTTAGATATTCTGGGAGCATTCAATTAAAAATAATATGGCAGACATATTCTCTTTATAAAGTGAGAGAGCAGAGTGTAGATTCACACTGACACTTGAGAGATTATTTCATCCTCTTCCCAAAGGACTGAGTCAAGTATGCCATATCCATGAATATACTCTGTCATAGTTTGAGGATGACTGCATCAAAGTACCTTAATTACAAAGGAAAAGTACACTGTCCTGGAGAAATCTAAAGCAAAAATCAAAAAGTAATTTATGCATATCCTGTTAAGATATTAAAGACCCAAGAACACCTCTCAACGTTAAACCCAAAAGACCTTACATTATTTTTTTCAATGTAATTTAATACCAGAAAGCCATTAAGTGTCTACTATATAAAAAGTACTGTGCTTATGGAGCAGGGCCTACTGAGATGAATACAATATAGTCTAGGCCTAAGGAGGGCCATCCATTTCAATATGCAAATGGATATCTATCAGACTGTAGATCCATAATAATCATAACTTTGTTTTATGGAACCTAATCACCAGGAAATACTTTTCATGATATAGAGAGGGTGAAAGTTTACTTATTTAAAACAATAACAGCAACAACAACAACAGCAGGAGAAAATACTCAATTATTTAGAAGTATTTAGCACTGCACTTTTCACTTATTACAGTTCTCCATACACTAGTAGAGTTTCTAGAAAACCAGACATTTAACACTCAGACCAGTAGATTCGACCACTGAAAATTTTTAAAGAAGTCAATATATGGATTAAAGCAATTTATACCAAATACTGGCTTCTTGTAATGTAATCGCACCCTCAATGAAAGAAGTCGATTTTGCTTTTTTTTTCCCACCTCCCCCTCATTTGAGAATCTAATGGAAAAGGCTTTGGGCATGGGACTTTGGTTTGTGCCTTTTGAAAGTGAACTTGATGGCTATACATACTTATATTGATCTTTGTATTTTTCTTTTATTTTTTTATGTCTGAATCCACTCTAAATGAGTGTCAGATCTAGGTTGAAACATATGAAATTGACCATATTTAATCATTTTTAACCTACATAAAGGGAAATATTTCAACTCAGTATTTCCTACCTTGAGTGCCATATATTATGATTATGTCACCTGATAAATCTTTTATGACATATTTTATAAACTTTAAAAAGCTATATGGTTTAAATTAAGTAATAAGATAAAACTGACATAAATTGTCATAATTATCTAGACTATTTCTGGTATTTTTACTTTTAACTCTAAAGTTTTATAATTTTATGATTCTAAAATGGGCTCATCATTTTGCTCTTGGCTCTGAAATGAAGGAAATATGAAACCAAGGCAACCCCTTCTTCAGACAGAGAATAATTGTTTTATTTTACTTTACTCACTCTGCTTCATTAGTCTAGGCCAACCTCTGAGAATCTAGACAGGGCTTCAGAACAAGTAGTTATAATCAGAAAACACCAGATATTAATTAAGATGCCCCTTAATTAACTTCACATTATAGAGTCCACCATGATTGTACACTGGAATTTTGGCCTAATAGCTTTTAACAAAGAGGGAAATATAATGTTAATTGCTTTATTGGGACTTTTTCAGGATTAGCTTCTGAGTTAAACAAGTTATATATTTCAGAGAGCACAAGCCCTTGAAAGAAAGAGTTGGTTTGGAATCAAATCCAAATAATGCTGTTTCTCAGGTATGAGATATTGGCAAGGTATTAAATCTCTGTAAATATCAGTTTCTTCATCTGTGAAATGAAAACATGAAGAGTAAAACTTCATAGTTATTGTCAGATTTAAAAGCAATAATCCACAGATAGTGTTAAACTATGCCTTGTTTAGGGGAACCTGAATGGCGTAGTAGGTTAAGCATCAGACTCTTGGTTTCAGTGGAGGTTGTTATCTCAGGGTCCTGCCATAGGTCCTGAGAAGCCCCAGGAAGAGCCCCAGGGTGAGCCCAAGGCAGTCTCCATGCTCAGCACAGTCTGCTGAAGACTCTCTTCCTCTCCCTCTGTCCCCACCTCCCCCTAATATAAATGAGTAAATATTGAAAAAACAAACTATGCCTTGTTTAAAAGCATCTATAAAGCCTATTATAAATTGGATATTTCTGGGGCGCCTGGGTGGCTCAGTGGGTTAAAGCCTCTGCCTTCGTCTCAGGTTATGATCCCAACGTTCTGGGATCGAGCCCCACATCGGGCTCTCTGCTCAGCGGGGAGCCTGCTTCCTCTTCTCTCTCTGCCTGCCTATCTTCCTACTTGTGAACTCTGTCTGTCAAATAAATAAATAAAAAATCTCTTTTTAAAAAAAATAAATAGGGGCGCCTGGGTGGCTCAGTGGGTTAAGCCTCTGCCTTCGGCTCAGGTCATGATCCCAGGGGCCTGGGATCGAGTCCCGCATGGGGCTCTCTGCTCAGCAGGGAGCCTGCTTCTCCTCATCTCTCTCTCTCTGTCCGTCTCTCTGCCTATTTGTGATCTCTCTCTCTGTCAAATAAATAAATAAAATCTTTTAAAAAAACTTAAAAATAAATAAATAAATGGATGAATTGGATATTTCGAAGATATCACAGACCATATCTAAAGGATTTATAACATCCCATCTAAACCTCTGTCTCAGAAAGAATTATATCACTTGACAACTTATAATTAGAATACAGTCAAAGAAAGTAAATACCTTAAAATAACATTTTCTTTGCTTTGCCACCAGATGGTGATTGTGTTTTCTTTAGTAGCTTTTAAAGTGCCAGCTTTGTTTTTTTAAAAAAACAGAAATGTTAAATATGCGTATGCAACTGATAGTTTCGTTAACTATAGTTTTGTTTACTATTTCAAACGTTTTATCATCTATGTATCTTGTTTCTAGTTAGATTAGTAACAGATATTCTAAACGTTTTTCTTATGTATATGTTTTAACACTATGTTCTATAATAGTTTTTAATTATTACTCTTTCTAAGTAAGCTCCCTGATATAAACAATTACATCTAATGATCAAATTTTGAGCCATGTTTTCTTTGTGAGGTATTCATATACTTCTGTCTAAATACAATAATTAATCCTTAAAACTACCTTCTTTACAAAAAATAATAGCTTCATTAGCCAATTAAAACATATTCCAAACCAATAGTTTATTTCCAATTTTTACATATTTTGGAACTAGCAAGTAACTACTTTTTTCTTATAATTTTCTAGCCTCCTTTTACCTAAACTGTTTTTTGTTCTTCTCTATTTCCTTCTTCAATCCTTTCATTGGGGAGGAAAACATTTTTCCTCTGTCTTGTAGTTCCTCTAGCTGGACTAAGAATCAAATTTACATGAGACAATTAACAGCAGAAAATCAAATTTAACAGATGTATGCACAGAGTGGTGGTGGGGTTGAGGCAATCCACATAGACAAGACATTCCAAAGACAATGAGACAAAGTGAAGCTTATATGGGTATGAGAAGGAGTAGGGCCTGAAGATACAATGGGGAGAAAGCTGACTAGCAAGAAGAGGAAAGGAGATGTTTGGCAAAACAAAATTGTTCTATTTTGCAGATGAGCTCTTTTGGTTAAGGGGCCTCTGTTAATACTTCTCTTCCTGTTGCAGGCTCTCCTTTCCAGGATAAATTTATGCAGTTATGGGAGAGGCAGAGAACCTTTCCTTCATCTGACAGGGTTTTTTGTTTGTTTGTTTGTTTTATTGTTGTTGTTGTTGTTGTTTTCTTTTTTATCTCTTTCAATTCAAAATGGTCTCTATGCCAAAGTGGCACATTTGCAGCAGCCCCACCCTGGGCCCCTCACCTCTACATTTTCTTATTTGAAATAAAGAAAAAGGAGGAGTAGAAGTTTGAGTAAGAAACAGATACATATCCTAGATATTTGGCAAGTCTCATGTGGAATGTCTTAGTCAGGATTAGTCCTAAAAGTAATAGAGTAAATTCTTGGCCTTTTCAGAAAGAAATGACAAACAAATAAACAACAAACAAACAAACAAAAACCTTTTTTTAACAGAAAATAACTGGAGGAGAGAAAAAGAGAAAGGGAGAGGGAGGGAGGGATGGAAGGACAGAAGGACAGAGAGATAGAGAAAGCAGTTAAAGCACATTTCTTCATTAGTTAATTTAGTTTTCCGTTTAAAGTCTGACTTTTTAGAAATGAAACAAAAATTTCATAAAATATGAAATGAAAACATAAATAGATGTGGTAGCAAAGGAAGAGCTAAACTGGTCAGTAAAATAAAATATAGCTTGGTGATCTCACCCAATTTAAGAACATGTATGTGTCATTCTTATCTGATTCCTAAGGTCCCTGACACCTGTTCATAAGTGTCTATTTTACTCATTTCTTCTCTCTTCCATTCCCTTCCTTCCTTCTCCCTCCTAACCTGGGATAATTATAATAGCTGGAGGTTTTTCTTCCTCTTCTCCCTCCGGGTATATGAAATCTCGGGTCAATTCTACAACATCTAACAGTTAACTGGGAAGCACCACATTATCTCACTCAGCTTCTTTGTATATTTTGTAGGTTTTAGATACCAAAATGATATACTGCTCACAAAAGGTGTAATGGAATGCTTTTAAGAAACTCAAACAAATAGAAGACAGAATATAGCATTTCTCTGTCCTTTGGGGTATCTAGCCTGTTAATTTCTCCTTGTAGAGCTGCTCTATGATATTCCACTTTCCTTTAGTTTTTATACAGTTTTATAATTCCAAGACCATCCTTTTCATTGCATTAAAACATTACTTTGTAATAACACCTATTTCTATGCCTTTTAGCTTATCTAATGATCCCAGCTTACCTAATTTTCACATTGTTTAGACTGGGATGAAGAAACCCTATTACATGATTGAAGAGATGAAGGGGGAAATGAAAAAGGCAGGAACAAACACCTGAAAGAACCAATTAAAAGGCACAAAATGATCCCAATCAACCTTATATTGAGCCACACTTCTCCATATCTTGCAGGACATTTAAAAACAGCTCTGCTAATGTAATACATAGGGCAAGTGCCCACGTTGTTTCTATTTTTATTGCTATACACATTTTCAGAAGGGTTGTAGGGAGGGATTGTACACATATATACAGGATTACAAAATCAGTAGTATTTGTTTTCTGGACCACTTAATCTTTCACTTCTCCCTCTCTGGGTTCTAAGTCTACTGAGCTGGAAAATCAAAATATATTTGTCATGATCACCAGCTGGTTGCTTGAGAAAATAACAAAATTAGGGATATGGGAAGGAAAAGGGGAAATGATTTTTTAAGAAATTAAATAGCAGTGAAAGAAATATATTTAAATCAAAGTATCTAGAGAATGAGAAAGCATGAAAAACATGTGAATGCCCGGGTGAATAATCTTCTTTGAAGAAAACCCAATTAGCTTAAAGTTATGAAAAGGAATGAAAATACCCGAACAATTATGTTATAAGCAAATTGCTATGCCAACCCCTTCAAACCAGCAGGGTTTGAAGACTAAAGAGTCACAGCTCATTTCTCTTTCCTCTTCCTTGAAAATGTTATGTATTGAGGCTAGGACATAAGCACAGTTACTGCAGTGCATAGATGGTTAACAAAAAGAGGTGAGCCCCCATGTTGCATATCAGGGAGACCATATGATAGTTGTCTTTCTCCGCTTGACTTATTTTGCTAAGCATGATACGCTCTAGTTCCATCCATGTTGTCGCAAATGGCAAGATGGGATTGGGAGGGAGACAAACCATAAGTGACTCTTAATCTCACAAAACAAACTGAGGGTTGCTGGGGGGAGGGGGGTTTGGAGAAGGGGGATGGGGTTATGGACATTGGGGAGGGTATGTGCTATGGTGAGTGCTGTGAAGTGTGTAAAGCTGGCGATTCACAGACCTGTACCCCTGGGGATAAAAATATATGTTTATAAAAAATAAAAAATTTAAAAAAAAAAGAGGTAAGCCTATGCATGGGAAGGTTATTCTAGAAACTTGAAATATTTAGATGGAAAAAGAACACAGAAGGAGAAGGCAGGAAGTGAGCTTCAAAACTCATGGCTTATATTGCTGGTCATTATTTTGTTCCTGGCTTAGGTCTTCTTTTTGTGGACATTCTTTTATTCTGAAGCCAGAATTGTGCTTTAATGTATCTATTACTTTCTCCACGGACTTGTGCTTGCACAATAGGGACACACACTTTTTTTCCTGATTTCTGACTATGAACTGGCTCCTGTGTAACAACCCAGGGATACTGTGCCCTGCACTGATTTATTAGGATATGCTTAATAAATAAGAGAACCTCATTCCATGTATGTGGAGGCAAAGCAAAACAAAACAAAACAAAACAAAAACAAAAAAACAAAACAGAACAGTGAAGCTCGTTGAATACTGATGTCTATATAGAAATGTTTTCTATGAACTTTATTACTGTTTAGGTCAGGTATCTTTATAAGAAGATCAAGTTTCACAAACCCAGGCTCTAAGCCCATAAGATTCTGCCCATACCTTTTTTCTGACCCTATCTGAATCCAGGAAAACCCTCTACTGAGCCTTTAAAATGCAATATCTGTCATCAATAAAATTCTTGGCACTTTTAGCCTCCTAACATTCATTTCAGCATTTTCATTCTGCCTGAAACCTGGTTGTCCCTTGAGGACACTGCCTTGAGGACACTCCCCTGTGTTTTTCCAATTGATAGCTGTTTTGTACTCACACCCTTCTTCTCCTGCTTACTATTTGAGTCTGGAGGTTTTGAAGCTCACTGGGTTTTCCAGGTAATCCTCCCTTCTCCGTCCCTGAAAGCACCCGCCCTTTGATCCTGGGTCCTCTGATGACATTATCCAGTTACTCATTGTGGTTCTTTCCTGACTCAGGTCAGGAATGTTCTTGAAATTTCTTATTCCTTCCTTACCAGTTGTCCAAAGTAACTCCTGCTTAATGCTTTATGATTTTAACACATATGAAGATGATTTTTCCAATATGCTAAGCTCTTGGATCCTTGGCCTTTTCTTCTCAAATTACCATGTTCTCCCTCATACCTCAATCAGCCACACTCATGATGATAGTCTTAACCTGCCATTACCAAAATATGTAATCTCTCTACACTTTTAATTTCCAGTATCCCATTCCTTGAACAGAATTTCTCATCATCAGCTCACTTACTTTAGTACCTTACGCCACAAGCCTTTAACCCTTTAGACCGTTAATCCATTTTCAGCTGTCCTGCCCTTACCTCCTCTGTGTCCTTTCTTCCTTTTATAACCAGTTCAAATCCTATGATAATCATTTATTTAATCCACTGAATACACACTCAACTTCTGTTTCTGTTTGTGTTTCAGTAGTGCAACTCTATACCTGTACCCACACAGGTGAATATGGTTGGAAGGGAAAAAAAATCCGCAACACCCCCAAAATCATGCTAAATAGTACAGGCTAGCAAAATATGCCACTCTGAATTATGCCACTTTCGCATAAGGATTATTTTGAGCTGAAGCCTATTAAGAATAAATAGATACAAGGAAATTTCTCTGCCTTCTTCCTGTTTGCCTAGAACCTAGAGCTACATTTGCAAAAGTGTCTACCTTCCCTGACAAAATTTAATCACAGGAAACTTTAGACCTTTATCAGCCCCGGGAGAGACCGCACCAGAGGACTTTACATAACCAACTTTACTAACAAGCTCTTATCTTGTATTAGTTGCCATATATTTGCCTTCCCACAATATGCTACCTCGGAGACTCAAGGTCTTTTACTTTGTCTTATCACTTCCCAAAAAATGCATTGTTCTATTGCTAAAATGTTATATAAGCCCCAGTTGTTGTTGTTGTTGTTGTTAACTAATTAATGTATCTGACAGAGAGAGCACAAGCAGGGGGAGCGGCAGGCAGGCAGAGGGAGAAGCGGGCTTCCCACTGAGCAGCGAGTCTGATGTGGGGCTCAATCCCAGGACCCTGGGATCGTGACCTGAGCCATAGGCAGATACTTAACTGACTGAACCACCCAGGCACACCATAAGCCCAGCTTTTAATCAACCTGCAGCTATTCGTCACTGAGTTCCTCTCATGTGTATATGAGAAATACACGTTAATAAACTTCTGTGTTTCTCTTGTTAATCTGTCTTTTGTCATAGAGCCCCAGACAAACACCTTTAAGGGTAGAAGGAAAAAGTTTTTTTTTTTTTTCTTTCCTAATAGTCTCATTTTACATCTATGATCATGATCTCAAGAACCACAGCAATTATATTTCTCTGGTTACTTTCTCCTACTCTTGTAGATCAGCGCTATTTAAAACATGGCCCCTGGTATAGACAGCGCATGAAAAATTTGCTACCAGTGCTCGCTTCGGCAGCACATATACTAAAAAAAAAAAAAATTTGCTACCAGACTATAAGATATGTAGTAGAGTTAAAAGAAAACATTTGGGATATTTTGTAGCAATTTTGTCATCAGCTAGACCTCCAAGACCTGACCTTTATTGCCCACCTGCTTGTACTCCCTGACCTTTGTCCCACATTTTTCCTTACACTGTTTTTTCTAGTTTATCTCCTAACTCAGGCAAATGGAAAGCAAAATTGCTCCTCTCCCCTCAAGTGATAACAAATGCCTTGACAGACCTTCAGTCAGTGCAGACCACCCAGACCAGTTGGAGCTTAACCCCTGACTGATGCCTACACAGAACAACCATGGAGTGACCACTTGAATGATGGATGAACACCTTTATCTTATTATAAAACTAAAATCTAAGCCCAAGGAGGAATACCAGCCTCATTTACATAATATACAATATACATATAAACATGTTTCCTTAAGGCACATGCATGACCATATGTCCACCTCTACATACAATGAAAAGGCTTCTCTATCTAAATATTCACCCTAACCCTAAATGAAAGGATTCCCTCACTCCAGGAGTCATGGCTTTGGAAGCCATTCCCTGTGATCTCATTTGCTGCCAATAAAATTTTCTTTGTAAGACCACTCAACCTACTGTAGTTTCTGATTCACCAGGGAGTGAACTCACGTCAATTTGGTTACAATTTGACAGTGATTTTATGTTTGATTAATATTTTTACTTGGATTTGTATTTAACATCTATTTCTTTAATTTTTTGAATAATTTTACTGTAATTTTCAAAAGTATGACATCATGAATTAGAAATCAAAACAAACAAAAAAAGAATCTGGTCCTCCACACAGGTAATTTGAGATATACTACCTCAGATTTCTATTTGATACCCCTCTGTCTCAAACCTCTACTGTTTCACTTCCTATACTTGCTCCCAGTTTCTTATTTCACAAAGTAAATAGAAGCAATTTGAAGTAGAGTTCTACCATCACCAGATCTACTCATCTACCTGTATCTATATTCACATAGTTTACTTTTGTGTTACGATGCTTGAACTGTCTGTCACTGGGAGAGTACAACTCCCCCATTCTGCACAGGAACCTCTATATTCTGGTCTGCTCTCTGACATGGCACCAGCAGGACCTTTATTTCTTGCTTATATCATTTTGAATCATCACATGTCACAGGATTTTTCCTAGCAATGTGTCCATATATCACCATTTCTTCATCTTAAAAAAAAAATAGTAGGTTCTCTTTACTTCATTTTTTTTCCAGCTTAGACTTTATTTCTCTCCTTTCTTCTCCTTCCCTCTTATGGCAATAACCCACAAAATAGTTATTTGAATTTATTGTCAACAATTTCCTTCCTCTCACTCATTTTTTCTTGACGTCATTCCATTCATGCGCTACCTAATCTGTTCCCCAAATTTATGTTACTGATCTCATTCTTTTCTCTCTCTCATTTACTCAACACTAGACATACTGTTCTCCCCAGGCACGCTGTTCCTCAAACATGCCAAGTTTCTCCTGGTTTCAGAACCTTAGATTTACTTCTTGGTCTTGGCTGTTTTTGATAGCTGCATTGTTAGCTCCTTCTTTTCCTTCTTAACTCAGAGATCACTTTGTTACTGAGGGCCTTACTTAAACCTACAGCAGCGCTTCAAACACACTCTATCCCCCTATACAAAATTATTTTTCCTGTAACAATCATCACTTATTTCATATTATATAATTACTGTTTCTGTCACTGCTGCTGTTGCTATTGTTCTGTGGGTGTTACTATTATTATCATCATCACAATCATTATCATTATCTGCGTCCTCTCCTTTCAGAATGTAAAGTCCGTAAGGCAAGAAATTGTTCTTTGTTGTATTCATTGCACGTACGCAGCAGCTATTTGAGGGGAAAAAATTACGAAGCAAAACAGGACTACAAGCAAAACAGGCCTATAAAGATGCTTTAACAAAATACAATAGCCAACATTATATATTGATGAACGAAATCAACTTCTATTAAAATCAGGAATTAAACAAGGATGCCTGTTACCACTACAAAAATAACAATGTTCTATTATTTCTAATTACTTCAGTAAGTGCCTAAAAGTATAAATATTGAAAAAGAAGACATAAAAATATGTTTATATGCAATCATAAAAGGATACTTGAATTAATAGATGATTCAGTAAAATGCCTGAGAACATGATAAATTTACAAAGTCTATACTTTTCCTACACATTAAAGTAATTGGAAACAGGAACGAAGAGTGTCTCAAACACAATGGTATCTCAACTATAAGAAAGGATAGATGAAGAACAAAGCAAGCCACAAATGCATACACATACACACACAATTCCCACAGTTTCATTGAGTGGCTTGAAATAACCCCTGAATAAATGGAGAAACAATCATGGGGAAGAAAAACAATGTGTTATTGTTAAAAGTGAATTATTTCACAAATTAACAGACATATTTAATGCAACTCCAAAAAAGATCACTAATTGGATTTGATTGAATACTACTTTTTTTAAAGGTCAGAATGACAAATAAGTAACTAGGAAATTATAAAGATCTTTTGAAAAGTTTACTGAGGAAGAATTTGTAAAGCTAGATATTAAAACTCACTATGAGGCCTATATTCATAACTGTACAATGGAAACACTCACATTAAAGATAAAATATGTCTACTATCATTACTGTTATTTAACATTTTTGGGGTGGTAAACGTTAATGCAATTTAAAAAGAGAACAAAATAATAGTCATAGCACTGGCTATAAATCTGTAAAATTACAATGTTTTCAGTTTTATTTTATATTTAGATAATCCAAGAGACCCTAAAAACTTTTAAAAATAAGATAATTCAAAAAATAAAGCAGGCACAAAGTTAATCTGCTAAAGGCAATATCCTTCCAATATACAAATAATAAAAAGTTAGGAAATTTACTATGTAATAATAGGAAAACGATAAAATGTATTTCTAAGAGGGGGAGAAAGCTGACTCTGAAGTTCATACAGATACTTTCTCTCTCCTCCAGCCATTCAAGAGGCCAAAAGGAAAGAAGGCTATGGAGAAGAAGGTGGCCATGACACCTGCTGTTGTCAAGAAGCAAGAGGCCAAGAAGGTGTCCAATCCCTTGTTTGAGAAAAGGCCCAAGAGTTTTGGCATGGGAGAGGACATTCAACCCAAAAAGGACCTCACCAGCTTTGTCAAATGGTTTGCTATCTGGCTGTAGTGGCAAAGAGCTATTCTCTATAAACATCTACAAGTGCCTCCCATAATAAACCAGTTCACCCAGGTCTTAGATTGTCAGACAGCTACTCAAATGCTTAAGCTGGTCCACAGATATGGACCAAAGACCAAGCAAGAGAAGAAGCAGAGATTGTTGGCCCAGGCTGAGAAGAAAGCTGCTGGCAAAGGGCATGTTCCCACTAAGAGGGCACCTGTCTTTTGAGCGGGGGTTAGTTAATACTGTCACCAACTTGGTGGAAAACAAGAAATCTCAGGTGGTAGTGATTGCACATGATGTAGATTCCCTTAAGCTGATTATCTTCCTGCATGTTCTGTGTCTTAAGTTGATGGTTCCCTGTTGCATTATCAATGGGAAGGCCAGGCCGGGGTGTCTGGTCCCCAGGAAGACCTGCGCTACTGTCACCTTTACACAGTTTAACCTGGAAGACAAAAAAGTTCTGGCTAGCTGATGGAAGCTATCAAGACCAATTATAATGACAAATATGATGAGATCCATTGTTACTGGGGAGGCAACAACCTGGGTCCAAAGTTGGTGGCTCACATTACCAAGCTGGAAAAGGCAAAGGCTAAGGAACTGGCCACCAAACTGGGCTAAGTGTGAGCTATTGAATTTTCTGTACATAAATGTAATAAAAAGTTCTCTTCCAAAAAAAAAATAATAATAAAGTTCATCTGGTTAAATAAACAAGCTGTAATCAACAAAGATATTCCATAAACATTTTGGGAAAAGAGGACAGAATTATTATGCACTAGACCTAATAGTTTTTAATATTTATTTTAAAGCTATAGTGATTAAAGGAAATGGATGCAGAATTTAATCATACAGAATGATCCATTAAAGTACTAGAAAAAGATGGAATAATTTTAAAAATAATAACATTGTCATCAAGAGGCTTTGTTTTTATTTTGAAACTAACTAGAAATGCCATTTTTTAAATAAATTCAAGAACTTAAAAAACAAATTAAGAAGGAAAAAAATCACAATTAATGGCCAAATGCCTGAGAAATATTTATGACTCATGTAACATATATCCATTTATTTAACACTTTAATAGAACAAATTAACAAACACAACAGTAGAAAATGGGCAAATGCCAGTGATTGTTAAGCTTATGAAAGGTTGTCTACTTTTTTTAATCATGAGCAGAATGTAAATAAAAATTATATTTAATACTATTTACACTTAGCAGATTAATAAAGATCACAGTTATTTACACAGAGATCTGACATGAGTATAGGTAAACAAGCCCTCCCATGCAATGTTTTTAAAGTGTTAATTGTTCCAACCTCTATAGAGAACTATTTGGAAATGTATATTAAATTTAAAAAGTGAATAAATTTTATCTCACTATTCCCACATCTGGGAAATTATGCATTTGCAGTTGCATCACAATTAATAAAATACCTAGAAACAAAATTAACCAAAGAGGTGAAAGACTTGTGCTCTGAAAACTATAAGATGTTGATCAAAGAAACTGAAGATGATACAAACAAATGGAAAGAGGTAGCATGTTCACGGACTGAAAGAATTAACAATGTTAAAATGTTCATGCTACATAAAGAAATCTATAGATTCAATGCAATTCCTAATAGTATTTTTCACAGACCTGTAACAAATAATCATCAGAATTGTAGGAAACCACAAAGGACCTCAAATAGCCAAAGCAATCTTGAGAAAGAACAAAATTGGAGGTATCACAGTCCCAGATTTCAAGATACATTACAATGCTATAGTAATCAAAATAGCATGGTACTGATGACAGCAGGACAGAGAGCCTAGAAATAAATTCATGCTTATATGGTCTATCAATCTTCAGTAAAGGAGGCAAGAATATCCAATAAGAAAAAGACTGGTTTTTATCAATAAATGTTGTTGAGAAAACTGCACAACTATACCTGAAAGAATTAAACTGTACCACTTTTTACATTAAAAAAAAAAAAACCTCAAAAGGGATTAAGAGACCTAAATAAGAAACCTGAAACCACAAAAGTCCTAAAAAACAAGGCAAAACAAAAACAAACCAGGCAGTAATCTTTTGGATATTAGCCTTAGCAATATATTTATGGATTTGTCTTTTCAGGCAAAGGGAACAAAAACTAAAATAAACTATTGGGACAATATCAAAATAAAAACCTTTGGCACAGCAAAGGAAACCAGCAACAAAATAAAAAGGCAATCCACTTAATGGGGGAATATATTTGCAAATAATATATCCAATACAATATCCATACATTAATATCCCAAATATATAAAGGACTTATACAAGCCAACAGACCCCCCAAAATAATAATAAACTGATTAAAAATGGTCAGGGATCCCAAGTGGGTACCCCAACTGGCTCAGTTGATTAAGCATCCAATTCTTGATTTGATTTAGGTCATGATGTCAGCATTGTGGGATCAAGCCTTGTATCAGGCACCTTGCTCAGTAGGGAGTCTTTTTGGGATTCTCTTCCTCTTCTTATGCCCCTCCATCTGCTCAATCTCTCTCTCTCACACATGAATAAATAAATCATTAAAGAAAAATGGGCAGAGGACCTGAGTAAACATTTTTCCAAAGAAGACATACAGACGGCCAACACAACAAAAATGTTCCATATCACTAATCATCAGGGAAAAGCAAATCAAAAGTATAATGAAATATCACCTCACAGCTATCAGATAAGCTAAAATCAAAAGGAGAAGAAATAACAAGTTTTGGTGAGGATGTGGTGAAAAGGAAAACCTGTGCACTGCTGGAAGAAAGGCAAATTGGTGCAGCCACTATGGAAAACAGTATGGAGATTCCTCAAAAAATTAAAAATAGAAGTACCCTATGATCTAGTAATTGCTTTACTGGGTATTTACCTAAAAGTGAAAACACTAATTCAAAAAGATATATACAACCCTATGTTTGTTGCAGCATTATTTACAATAGCCAAGATATGGAATCAACCAAAGTATTATCTATAGGTGAATGAATAAAGAAGATGTGAGGTGCGTGTGTATGTGTGTATACATACATATTAATATTAACCAGTCATAAAAATGAATGAAATCTTGCCATCTGTGACAACATGGGTGGACCTAAAGGATATAACGCTAAATTTAATACAAAAATATATCAGACAGAGAAAGACAGATACCATGGAATTTCACTCATTTGTGTAATCTAAAAAAATAAAATAAAGTAAACAAAACAACTAAAGGCCAAACAGACTCCCAAATATAGAGAACAAACTGGTGGTTGCCAGAGAGGAGCTGGGTTGAGGGAAAGGTATTAAGAGGTACTTCCAGTTATAAGAAAAATAGGTCATGGAGATGAAAAGTACAGCATGGGGAATATAGTCAATAATATTGTAATAGTGTTGTATGGTGGCAAGCAGTGATGAGCACTGAATGATGTATAGCACTATGAATGTATGGTGGTGATGAGCACTGAATGATGTATAGCACTATGAATGTATGGTGGTGATGAGCACTGAATGATGTATAGCACTATGTTGTACACCTGAAATTAACATAGCATTTTATATCAACTATACTTTGTTAATTAAAAAAACAAAACTGGACTAAAGACCTCCAATCAATTAATCAATCATGATTCTATGCTGAATAACAAAATTACTCCACATATTCTATGAGGCAAAAAATGCACCCTGATATGATCCAATAACCATTTTCAACAGCATGCCTTTATGATTAAAGTTACCTGTTTTTGCAGTTATCATTTTATATCAACTTCAAACCTGAAAATGTCTACCCAGAGTAAAGTGATATATGAAGGTCCCTGGTGCCACAGGAAAAATGCAAAAAGCTCTTGGGATAAATAATCCACATTTCAAATTATTCTCTCCAGAATCTCTTTCAGGTTATTTCCAAATTAAATGTATTTAACCACAGTAGCAATTTCTATGGTTTTTGATATATTGGTATCATCTGTTTTAATTTTCCTTCCTGTACAAAAACTCTGTTAAGGAAACATTCTAGCAAGAAGATTCAAACAACATTCAAAAGACGATGAGATCTGGAGACTCACTAGATGTGTAACATTAGGTGAATTTTCCATCTATTCAATTTTCCTATTTCTTTTACTGTAAAATGAGCATAGTACCTACCTCATAACATTATTTTGAAGATTATAAGGAGCAATGTTTTTAAAGCAGGCAGAACTCTGGTTCATAATAAATATACCATAAATACTCAATTACACTTTTTTCTTACTGTGTAAAGGCTCACTCCAAAGCCATTGATAACTTATTATTCACTGCCTTAGCACCATAACAGATATGTAATATGCCCTTTTTATATGTACATTGCATTATAAAATAGATGGGTAATTTTACTAATACCCAGTGGTTTTAACTACTCACAGTTTCACTGTTTTTAAAGCCTCAAATTCAGATACCTTTTCTAAAACCCAGTCCATATTCCTAACTGCCTACTAGGCAATTTTATCTAGATGTCTCTAATACCTCAAGCTCAATAATTTATAAAGGAGTGCATAATGTCCTCCCAAACACACACACACACACACACACACACACACACACACACATACACACACACACCCCAGAGAGAAACACTCAAATCTCTTACTGTTATTTCCTATTTCAGTGATTATACCACAATCCAGTGAATCACCAAGACAAGAAACAAGAAAGTCAACCTCTTATCCCTTTCCCTGTCCATCCAATCCACAGTAATCTTCTTGTCCTGCTGGCTCTACTGACTTAATACTGTTCAAGCTATCTTCTCATCTCATCTACACTGGCTTCCCCCATCTGCCTCAGTTGGAATGAAGCCAGAGATTACAGCCAGGTTTCCCTACTTCAAGTTTTTATTAGAAACCCTTTTTTAAAGATTTATTTATTTATTTGACAGAGAGAGAGAGAACACAAGCAGGGGGAGTCGGAGGGGGAAAAGCCGGCTCTCCGCTGAGCAGGGAGCCTGATACCCAACTCGATTCCAGGACCCTTAGATCATGACCTGAGCTAAAGACAGACACTTAATGACTGAGCCACCCAGAAACCATTCTACATGTTCAATCAAAATCATCTTTGAAAATGAAACATAATTCTATAGCTTTCAATCAAAGTCTTTGAGGGGTACCTGGGTGGCTCAGTAGCTGAAGCATCCAACTCTTGGTTTTAGCTCAGGTTGTCATCTCACCGTCATGACATCCAGCCCTGAGTCCAGCACCAGGTTTGGCACGGAGTCTTCTTGAGATTATTTCTCCTTCCCTTTCCATCTTGCTCCTCCCCATCCCATTCATTCTCTCTCTCTCTCTCTCTCTCTCTCTCAAATAAATAGATAAATAAAATATTTTTTTAAAAAGACCTGATTAATTTATAATAGTTCTTTCAAGCTCAGATTAAACATAGTCTTCTCTTTGGAGCCTTATCTGTTCCATAGAGGATTTACCAGGCCTAGCTCAAATTCATTAACTTGAAGAGGAAAACATTTTCTTTTCCTAAACAAAGTAAAATAAAGTATACAGTACATTGCAAATAGAACGAAGGAAGTACAGATCGCTATATGCCTTTAGGAAAATAGGAGTCATCATAACACCAATAGGAAACAACCAAGAGGGGTGCCTGGGTGGCTCAGTGGGTTAAGCCTTTGCCTTCCGCTCAGGTCATGATATCAGGTTCCTGGGATCAAACCCCACATCGGACCCTCTGCTCAGCAGGGAGCCTGCTTCTCCTTCTCTCTGCCTGCTTTTCTGCCTAGTTGTAATCTCTGTCAAACAAATAAATAAAATCTTTAAAAAAAAATAGTAGAAGAAATATTAGTATAAATCTATCATGGGCCTGGGTCTATGGTACCTGAATTTGTATTCACATTCTATATTATTGCATTTCATTTACTATTATGTCTTTGTTGTATGGGTTATTAGCATTCATGTAAACTATTGTTAAAGAAACCACATTTCATAAATACAAGGTTGTATATTGTCCCTGCAGCATCTCAGGAGTATTAATTTCAAATTAGAAATTTTAACATTAAAACACAAATGTTATCACTAGCTACAATCAATATGTTTTGATACTCCAAATTAAAGAAAGTGAAGATTGGCTTTCAAATAACCCCCTAATGTAAAAAGTTGAGAGAGAGGAAAGAGAGAGAAAAAGAGAGAGAGAGAAGGGAGGCAGAGAGAGAGAGAGAGTCTCTTTGAAGGGATAAATTAGTAGGAAAAAAGTAATATATAAAGAATTACACATTTTAGTAGAATCCTCTTATTGCTCTTATTAATATGATCCTACTAAGTCTTTTAGAAAATTAATGAAAATATGTACTTATTAGCACACAGCAGAGATACATTTGCTACATAGAAACACTAAAGAATAAAACTGCATTTTATCTGTACAGTGCAGTTGTCCTTAGAATTTGTTTTCTTCTAGTATCTAAAATATAATGAATTAGCACCAAGAGCGCTCCAAGAATGATTTTTCCATATAATTCCTGTGAAATGGTGAGTTTTAGCTATGACTCAAAGTAGTGAAATAACAAATAAAAAGGATATACTATTATAGGGAGAAATTAAAATAAATTTTAAGTAATGTAATGATCTAAGTACACATGGAGACATGAACCACCAGATTGAATTAACAATAAATTGAATGTCCATTTGCTGTTAAGTTCCCTTCATTAAGCTATCTAGTTTAATGGATCTCTTTTATAAAACTGGCATGGTGAGAGCAAATTAACTGAGTTAAATTAGAAATGTATGCAGTTATTTTTGAGGAACATGATTTGATCACCAAGATTGAATCATACTCTAGACAGTACTAGACTCCTTGGAATTTTCCCAGGTCATACACAAGTATTGAGTGTCTACATGTTGCTCAGCTGCAATATTTTAAAGCATTTTCCAGACTACTTCTGGGCTGTATTTCCACCCACTGTCAATTGATGTGTGCTCAGGGAATGCAAACTAATTACCCTAAGCAAAACATAATTAAGGAGGGAAATTTACTCCAAAAACATCATGCATACTTCCCACATACAAATAAAAATGATTTCTGAAATAGGATTTGTATAATTCATTACTACTGTATACAAATTGTGCAGATAATGGAGAATGCACTGTATTAATTATTACTAATAGAATTAAGATCAAATGGAACTATAAAGCCTCACAAAAATTCACTTAGGTAATGTTTTAAAATATAAAAGCACATACACTGTATTTAAAAGTTCCATGCATATGTTTAGATACTTGGCAAATATGCGGTTTGTCTGTGCAGGGGTGTTGCTGAGGGTTTAAAAGAGGTTGAACTAGAAAGTAGAATAAAAAATGTTATAGGTAAAAATTTATGGCCTTAAGGAACTTGACGTATCTTGATTGTGCTGATTTTGAACAGTACTTTACGGTTTCCTTTCATCCTGAATATAAACGTCTCAGATTCTTAAATTGCATAATATTAATGCACTTTAGCAAAGTAGAAATGAATCTATATAAAAGAAAGTCTTTTCTATCCTGAATTTCCTCATCTTTAAAAGAGAACTTCAGGGGCAACTAGGTGGCTCAGTTGGTTAAGCATCTGTCTTTAACTCAGATCATAATCTCAAGAACCTGGGATTGAGACCAAGTCAGGCCCCCTGCTCAGTTGGGAGTCTGCTTTTCCCTTAGCCCCTCCAGCCCACTTATGTGCTCTCTCCCTCTCAAATAAATAAATAAAATCTTTTTTAAAAAGTTTTAAAAGAGAGCTTCATTTATTTAAAAGCAAAGACTTTCAATTTTATTTTCCTTTCCATTTTAATATCTACTTACTATCATTCATTTATTCAAAGCAATTTAATAAGTTTTTACTATGTTTCACACAATACACATAGTGGGATACAGGATATAAAATGATGAGCAAAAGTATACCTGATCTAATGGTAAATTAGTTAAGAAAAATGTATTTGTTTGCAGATATCCACCAAAGAATCATCTATATAATTTTTTGTTATAATTTTTTAATTTATTTTTTCAGGGTTCCAAAACTCATTCTTTATGTACCACACCCAGTACTCAATGCAATACACGCCCTCCTTTATACCCACCAGCAGGCTCACCCATCTCTCCATCACCCTCCCCTCTAAAATCCTCAGTTTGTCTGTCAGAGTCCACAGTCTCTCATGGTTCATCTCCCCCCCGCCCTTCTGATTTCCCCCAATTCACTTCTTAATGCCCCCAAACTGCCAGTTAGATAAAGGGAAGGTATATAGGTTAAATCATAAACTTAATTCAGTATTTCAGAGTAGGAGAACTTCTATCAAAGACAAATTAAAGAAGATATATGTGGCACAATTATGGAAAATTTCATATAAATCTATGAATTAAAACAAATTGCAAACTGCATTAATACCTGCTATTCAGTTCTATGGCTACTTTTTTCCTTCCAGCTGAAAGCAGAGAATATTGAATTATGAGACACTACAAAATGTCTAAATAATGATGCTAACAAAATTAGCACTTTTTCATTGTTTTTAAAAAATAATCTATTATGAATATTAAATTAGACCAGCTTTAAAACCATATGAAATGAGACTTATTGGATAACCCTGTCTATTTCTCTGTCATTAAATGTCCTCCCCATTGTTAAAATTTCAAATATTTGTCAAATTCAGTTTTAAAGACTCAAGCAAAAGGTCTAAGGCACATCAGCCTGATAGACTTAACATTAGGAAATTAGGTTATATGTTAGTTATAGAGGGGAGAAGAGTGCACACATCTCTGGAGATTCTCAGAACTGCTGCATATGTGTCATCATTCCTGGAATACTGTCCAGAGAACATGGCACTTCCTGGACTTACGATAGCCAACCAACTTACCAGAATTTCTGATCACTCGATAAGATTCGAAGTTGTGCTTCTTGTAGGCAAGATGTAAGGACTTCCAGGAACTGCCTGCCTTAATATTGAAAGATTTATTGAAGTAAAGAAGAAGAAGAAGGAGGAGGAGGAGGAGGAGGAAGGAAAGCTAAATGTCTTGCTCCTTCAACTTTTAAAAATATATGGTACACATAAAAATATTTTGTGCAACAATAATGAATAAGGAACAATGTGGGGATTTAAACACAAGTTTCAAGTCCTGAACCTAAGCCTTCAACTACTGTACCTGGAAAATATCCAAAGGGATATCTTATTAGATAAATACTGCTATAATACTGTTTCATATCTAACAATTACTTTGCATTAACTGGATTTTTACAAATTTATAAAATGTAGTACGTAGAGATAATTCTCAAAAAACACAAGCATGTATACACACACATTTATACACACACATACACATATATACACATAAACACAGATACAATGCATATATACAAATACTATTTGCATATTAACCTAAACAAACAAATAATGGAACACCCTAATTGGGTACTACTAAAAAGTCCTGACAAATAGTGGCTCAATCTAAATACCATTAAATTTTCAAATACAACTTTGTATCTGGTAACTGATAACAAAAGCCCAGGTCATTGAAACGAATCCTTCTTTTGGACTAAGTGATTTTAATGGTGTTCTTAAGTTTATTCTGTATTTTAAAGTTTTCCAATTAAAAAAAGGACTACATTCTATTTGTATACCCACTTATTAAGATTGTTCTCGAGCTCTTTACTGAGTAATCATTTATGTAGAGAAAATGAAGCCTTCTCAAGTCTCATAAAGTGTTTAGATTTGCAGCTGGTCAGGTAGGCAGAAGAAGGAAAGTCCATTATTTAAAAAAAAAAAAAAAAAAAGCTAAGCAGAACACCAAGCTTACAGATATTAAAAAAAAAAAAAAAAAAAAAATGAGGTCAGTCATGTCCACACAGTTGAAAAGATGTCTCTGATATTCATAGCGGAATATTTGTCAGTGGTATAAGAAACAGAATAAATACAAGGAAACAAGGAATTTATGTTTAACCATTGAGCAAAAGAGCACTCACAAGAAATAATCAAATAATAATCAAGGCCTTCCAAAACTGAGGGAAAATTTTATTTGGTATATTCAGCAAAACTCTAGTTTCAGGCACCTGGGTGATTCAGTCCTTAAGCATCTGTGTTTGGCTTAGGTCATGATCTCAGTGTCCTGGGATTGAGCCCCATGTTGGGCTCCCTGCTCTGCGGGGAGCCTGCTTCTCCCTCTCCAACTCCCCCTGTTTGTGTTCCCTCTCTCACTGTCTCTCTCTCTCTCTCTGTCAAATAAATAAATTTAAAAAAAAACTAAAAACAAAAACAAAACCTCTTGTTTCGAGTGCTAAATCACCAGTGTGAAATGGGATAATGTGAAATAAAATGATTGAGAATGTATTGGCTCACTCACTAAAATTCCAGAGTTAGATCTGGGGTCTTGTACCACTAAGTACAGAAGCTGTTATTATACCATTGGGCAGAACCTGGGGTCCACTCTCCTTTTCTCTGCTTTATTCTTTTCTGTTTCCTCTGTATTGACTTCATTCTCAGATTTCACATCTTGGCTCCTGCAGTTTCATGCTTTTCCCCTGATTTCCATATCCAAAGAAAAGAGAGTGATCTTCCCCCAACTGGTCAAGCATTACATAGTTTTTAAGGTATTATCACAGTAGTGAGCTCAATTTGTCTAGATTCAGACCCACTCTGACCTATTATGAGTTTAGCTTCATAAATATATAAGGTGCCTTAACTTCTTTTTTGTTTCTTTCTTTATTTTAGTAATCTTTACACCCAATGTGGGACTCAAACTCAAGATCCAGAGACTAACAGTTGCTCAACTCTTCCAGTTGAGCCAGCCAGGTACCCCCACAAAATGTCCTTAACTTCTTCATCTTATAGAAAACCAGTTTCGGGGCACCTGGGTGGCTCAGTGGGTTAAAGCCTCTGCCTTCAGCTCAGTTCGTGATCTCAGGGTCCTGGGATCGGGCCCCACGTCGGGTTCTCTGCTCAGCGGGGAGCTTGCTTCCTTCTCTCTCTCTCTGCCTATTTGTGATCTCTCTCTCTGTCAAAAAAATAAATAAAATCTTAAGAAAGATGAAAGAAAGAAAGAAAGAAAGAAAGAAAGAAAGAAAGAAAGAAAGAAAGAAAACCAGTTTCTACCACCTAGGATTTTTGAATAATTACTTAATCTAGTCAAACCTCTTGAAAGAATTCTTGGCACATGAAAGCATAAGCTAATAATGTTTTTTTTCCAAATGAGCCTTCAAAAACATTGACTTAATTGAACCATACTTTTTCCTAAACCATTGTATATAGGATATTAGAATATTCTGATTAAATTAGATTAGAGTTACCCAAGTAAATTCTGGAGGAAACAGGATTAAGGTCATCTCCACCCAGATCTATATTGTGTGGAGATATGTTTTCATCAAAAAGAAAACTTGATGGTTGTTGTCAGAAGAAAAGGCAATGGACATTCAGTGAGCAAAACAGATATTATTTGTCTACATGAAATCATCAGTGAAAAAGCATATATAAAATTTCATAAATGGCATTAAAAGCTTATTCAACTTTTAAATAATAGGCTGTATTCATTCTAATATAAACAATGATAAAAAGTTGTGGTTTTGTTTTTAGTTAGAAAAAAATATATTCCTTTTTCTCCCCCAGTGCCTGTAGATTTTTAAAACTTTTATTTTACTGACTAAAGTTACCTAGTAATATAATTATTTTGCTTGGTTAACATTAAATGTTAACTCAAGGAATTTACTTTCACTGCAAAAGCTGGGATTTTATATTTGTCACTTTGAATGTTTAGCAGTAATTATAGCCAGTGTACTTTATCTTTTCTTGCTTTTTCCAGTGCCCTTTATCTTAATACACACGTGGTTATATTTCCTTGCATTTGTTTTGTTTGTTTTTGGCATATAATTGTTCATAATAGTTTCTTCTGATTCTTTGTATTTCTGTGGTAGTAGTTATAATGTTTCCTCTTTCATATTTAATTTTATTTGTATCTTCTCTCCTTCTCCCTTTTTCTCTCCCATAACATTAGCTGAAGTTTTGTTTATATGGTTTATCTTAAAAAAATAAAATTACATTCTAGTGTCATTGATCATTCTATTGTCTTTTTGATCTTAATTTTACATGTGTCTGCTCTAATTAATCTGTTATTTCCTATCTTCTACTAAATTTAGGCTTAGTATTTTTTTAATTTTTTATTTTTTATAAACATATATTTTTATCCCCAGGGGTACAGGTCTGTGAATCACCAGGTTTACACATTTCACAGCACTCACCAAAGCACATACACTCCCCAATGTCCATAATCCCACCCCCTTCTCCCAAACCCCCTCCCCCCAGCAACCCTCAGTTTGTTTTGTGAGATTAAGAGTCACTTATGGTTTGTCTCCCTCCCAATCCCATCTTCTTTCATTTATTCTTGTCGTACCCACTTAAGCCCCCATGTTGCATCACCACTTCCTCATATCAGGGAGATCATATGATAGTTGTCTTTCTCTGCTTGACTTATTTCGCTAAGCATGATACGCTCTAGTTCCATCCATGTTGTCTCAAATGGCAAGATTTCATTTCTTTTGATGGCTGCATAGTATTCCATTGTGTATATATACCACATCTTCTTGATCCATTCATCTGTTGATGGACATCTAGGTTCTTTCCATAGTTTCGCTATTGTGGACATTGCTGCTATAAACATTCAGGTGCACGTGCCCCTTTGGATCACTACGTTTGTAGCTCTAGGGTAAATGCCCAATAGTGCAATTGCTGGGTCATAGGGCAGTTCTATTTTCAACATTTTGAGGAACCTCAATGCTCTTTTCCAGAGTGGCTGCACCAGCTTGCATTCCCACCAACAGTGTAGGAGGGTTCCCCTTTCTCCGCATCCTTGCCAGCATCTGTCATTTCCTGACTTGTTGATTTTAGCCATTCTGACTGGTGTGAGGTGATATCTCATTGTGGTTTTGATTTGTATTTCCCTGATGCCGAGTGATATGGAGCACGTTTTCATGTGTCCGTTGGCCATCTGGATGTCTTCTTTGCAGAAATGTCTGTTCATGTCCTATGCCCATTTCTTGATTGGATTATTTGTTCTTTGGGTATTGAGTTTGCTAAGTTCATTATAGATTCTGGACACTGGCCTTTATCTGATATGTCGTTTGCAAATATCTTCTCCCATTCTGTCAGTTGTCTTTTGATTTTGTTAACTGTTTCCTTTGCTGTGCAAAAGCTTTTGATCTTGATGAAGTCCCAATAGTTCATTTTTTCCCTTGCTTCCCTTGCCTTTGGCGTTGTTCCCAGGAAGATGTTGCTGTGGCTGAGGTCGAAGAGGTTGCTGCCTGTGTGCTCCTCAAGGATTTTGATGGATTCCTTTCTCACATTGAGGTCCTTCATCCATTTTGAATCTATTTTTGTGTGTGGTGTAAGGAAATGGTCCAATTTCATTTTTCTGCATGTGGCTGTCCAATTTTCCCAGCACCATTTATTGAAGAGGCTGTCTTTTTTCCATTGGACATTCTTTCCTGCTTTGTCGAAGATTAGTTGACTGTAGAGTTGAGGGTCTATTTCTGGGCTCTCTATTCTGTTCCATTGATCTATGGGTCTGTTTTTGTGCCAGTACATTGCTGTCTTGATGATGACAGCTTTGTAAAAGAGCTTGAAGTCCGGAATTGTGATGCCACCAACGTTGGCTTTCTTTTTCAATATCCCTTTGGCTATTCGAGGTCTTTTCTGGTTCCATATAAATTTTAGAATTATTTGTTCCATTTCTTTGAAAAAGATGGATGGTACTTTGATAGGAATCGCATTAAATGTGTAGATTGCTTTAGGTAGCATAGACATTTTCACAATATTTATTCTTCCAATCCAGGAACATGGAACATTTTTCCATTTCTTTGTGTCTTCCTCAATTTCTTTCATGAGTACTTTATAGTTTTCTGAGTATAGATTCTGTGCCTCTTTGGTTAGGTTTATTCCTAGGTATCTTATGGTTTTGGGTGCAATTTTAAATGGGATTGCCTCCTTAATTTCTCTTTCTTCTTTCTTGTTGTTGGTGTAGAGAAATGCAACTGATTTCTGTGCATTGATTTTATATCCTGACACTTTACTGAATTCCTGTATAAGTTCTAGCAGTTTTGTAGTGGAGTCTTTTGGGTTTTCCACATATAGTATCATATCATCTGCGAAGAGTGATAATTTGACTTCTTCTTTGCTGATCTGGATGCCTTTAATTTCCTTTTGTTGTCTGATTGCTGAGGCTAGGACCTCTAGTACTATGTTAAATAGCAGTGGTGATAATGGACATCCCTGCCGTGTTCCTGACCTTAGCGGAAAAGCTTTCAGTTTTTCTCCATTGAGAATGATATTTGCAGTGGGTTTTTCATAGATGGCTTTGATGATATTGAGGTATGTGCCCTCTATCCCTACACTTTGAAGAGTTTTGATCAGGAAAGGATGCTGTACTTTGTCAAATGCTTTTTCAGCATCTATTGAGAGCATCATATGGTTCTTGTTCTTTCTTTTATTGATCTGTTGTATCACATTGACTGATTTGCGGATGTTGAACCAACCTTGCAGCCCTGGGGTAAATCCCACTTGGTCGTGGTGAATAATCCTTTTAATGTACTGTTGAATCCTATTGGCCAGTATTTTGTTGAGCATTTTCGCATCTGTATTCATCAAGGATATTGGTCTATAGCTCTCTTCTTTGGTGGGATCCTTGTCTGGTTTTGGGATCAAGGTGATGCTGGCCTCATAAAATGAGTTTAGAAGTTTTCCTTCCATTTCTATATTTTGGAACAGTTTGTGGAGAATAGGAATTAGTTCTTCTTTAAATGTTTGGTAGAAGTCCCCTGATAAACCATCTGGCCCTGAGCTTTTGTTTGTTTGGAGATTTTTAATGACTGTTTCAATCTCCTTACTGGTTATGGGTCTGTTCAGGCTTTCTATTTCTTCCTGGTACAGTTGTGGTAGTTTATATGTTTCTAGGAATGCATCCATTTCTTCCAGATTGTCAAATTTGTTGGTGTAGAGTTGCTCATAGTATGTTCTTATACTAGTTTGTATTTCTTTGGTGTTAGTTGTGATCTCTCCCCTTTCATTCATGATTTTATTTATTTGGATCCTTTCTCTTTTCTTTTTTGATAAGTCGGGCCAGGGGTTTATCAATTTTATTAATTCTTTCAAAGAACCAGCTCCTAGTTTCGTTGATTTGTTCTATTGTTTTTTTGGTTTCTATTTCATTGATTTCTGCTCTGATCTTTATGATTTCTCTTCTCCTGCTGGGCTTAGGGTTTCTTTCTTGTTCTTTTTCCAGCTCTTTTAGGTGTAGGGTTAGGTTGTGTACCTGAGACCTTTCTTGTTTCTTGAAAAGGCTTGTACCGCTATATATTTTCCTCTCAGGACTGCCTTTGTTGTGTCCCACAGATTTTGAACCGTTGTATTTTCATTATCATTTGTTTCCATGAATTTTTCAATTCTTTAATTTCCCGGTTGACCCATTCATTCTTTAGAAGGATGCTGTTTAGTCCCCATGTATTTGGGTCCTTTTCTAACTTCCTTTTGTGGTTGAGTTCTAGCTTTAGAGCATTGTGGTCTGAAAATATGCAGGGAATGATCCCAATCTTTTGATACCGGTTGAGTCCTGATTTAGGACTGAGAATGTGATCTATTCTGGAGAATGTTCCATGTGCACTAGAGAAGAATGTGTATTCTGTTGCTTTGGGATGAAATGTTCTGAATATATCTGTGATTTCCATCTGGTCCAGTGTGTTGTTTAAGGCCTTTATTTCCTTGCTGATCTTTTGCTTGGATGATCTGTCCATTTCAGGGAGGGGAGTGTTAAAGTCCCCTACTATTATTGTATTATTGTTGATGTGTCTCTTTGATTTTGTTATTAATTGGTTTATATGTTTGGCTGCTTCCACGTTGGGGGCATAGATATTTAAAATTGTTAAATCTTCTTGTTGGACAGACCCTTTGAGTATGATATAGTGTCCTTCCTCATCTCTTATTATAGTCTTTGGCTTAAAATCTAATTGATCTGATATAAGGATTGCCACTCCTGCTTTCTTCTGATGTCCATTAGCATGGTAAATTCTTTTCTACCCCCTCACTTTAAATCTGGAGGTGTCTTCGGGCTTAAAATGAGATTATTGGAGGCAACATATAGAAGGGTTTTGTTTTTTTATCCATTCTGATACCCTGTGTCTTTTGACAGGGGCATTTAGCCCATTAACATTCAGCGTAACTATTGAAAGATATGAATTAATGCCATTGTATTGCCTGTAATGTGACTCTTACTGTATATGGTCTCTGTTCCTTTCTGATCTACCACTTGAAGGCTCTCTATTTGCTTAGAGGACCCCTTTCATGATTTCCTGTAGAGCTGGTTTGGTGTTTGCAAATTCTTTCAGTTTTTGTTTGTCCTGGAAGGTTTTAATCTCTCCTTCTATTTTCAATGATAGCCTAGCTGGATATAGTATTCTTGGCTGCATGTTTTTCTCGTTTAGTGCTCTGAAAATATCATGCCAGCTCTTTCTGGCCTGCCAGGTCTCTGTGGATAAGTCAGCTGCCAATCTAATATTTTTACCATTGTATGTTACAGACTTCTTTTCCCAGGCTGCTTTCAGGATTTTCTCTTTGTCACTGAGACTTGTAAATTTTACTATTAGGTGACGGGGTGTGGGCCTATTCTTATGGATTTTGAGGGGGGTTCTCTGAACCTCCTGAATTTTGATGCTCGTTCCCTTTGCCATATTTGGGAAATTCTCCCCAATAATTCTCTCCAGTATACCTTCTGCTCCCCTATCTCTTTCTTCTTTTTCTGGAATCCCAATTATTCTAATGTTGTTTCATCTTATGGTGTCACTTATCTCTCGAATTCTCCCCTCGTGGTCCAGTAGCTGTTTGTCCCTCTTTCGCTCAGCTTCTTTATTCTCTGTCATTTGGTCTTCTATATCACTAATTCTTTCTTCTGCCTCATTTATCCTAGCATGAGAGCCTCCATTTTTGATTGCACCTCATTAATAGCTTTTTTGATTTCAACTTGGTTAGATTTTAGTTCTTTTATTTCTCCAGAAAGGGCTTTTATATCTCTCGAGAGGGTTCTCTAATATCTTCCATGCCTTTTTCGAGCCTGGCTAGAACCTTGAGAATTGTCATTCTGAACTCTAGATCTGACATATTACCAATGTCTGTATTGATCAGGTCCCTAGCCTTCGGTACTGTCTCTTGTTCTTTTTTTTGAGTTGAATTTTTCCATCTTGTCATTTTGTCCAGATAAGAGTATATGAAGGAGCAAGTAAAATACTAAAAGGGTGACAACAGCCCCAGGAAATTATGCTTTAACTAAATTAGAAGAGATCCCAAATTGTGAGGGGGAGAAAGGGGATAAAAAGAGGTTCAAAAAGGAAGAAAGAAAAAGAAAGAAAAAAGAAAAAGAAAAGAAAAGAAAAGAATTTAAAAAAATGAAAACAAATAAGAAAAATATAAAAAAGGAAAAAATATATATATTGGATAAACTAGTTACAAAACTTTAAAAAAGAAAAAAAGTAAAAGTTAAAAAAAAATTACCAGAAGGAGAGAAAAAAAAACAAAAAATGAAAAAGAAAAATATTAAATTAACTGGAAAACTATAAAAAATCACAGGGAAAAAGCCATGAGTTCCGTGCTTTGCTTTCTCCTCCTCTGGAATTCTGCTGCTCTCCTTGGTATTGAAACCGCACTCCTTGGTAGGTGAACTTGGTCTTGGCTGGATTTCTTGTTGATCTTCCGGGGGAGGGGCCTGTTGTAGTGATTCTCAAGTGTCTTTGCCCCAGGCGGAATTGCACTGCCCTTAGCAGGGGCCGGGGTGAGTAATCTGCTCGGGTTTGCTTTCAGGAGCTTTTGTTCCCTGAGTGCTTTCAGTAGAGTTCCGGAGGACGGGAATACAAATGGCAGCCTCCTGGTCTCCGCCCCGGAGGAGCCGAGAGCTCAGGGCCCCACTCCTCAGTGCGCCCTCAGAGAATAGCGCCCTGTTACTCCCGTCTGCCTGACCTCAGGCTGCGCTCCAAGCTCACTGAGCCTGCGGCTGGTTCAAGGTAACCCCGAGCTGTGAGCTTACTGTCGGCTCTGTTTCTGTAGGCGGCTTTCCCGTTCCAATACCCGCAAGCTCTGCGACACTCAGACACTCCCGATCCTTCTGTGACCCTGCGGGACCTGAGGCCATGCTGACCCCGCCTGGGCTTCGCCCCGGTTTAGCCTTTGGAGCCATGTCCCTCAGCAAATAGACTTTTAAAAGTCCTGATTTTGTGCGCCGTTGCTCCGCCGCTTGCCGGGATACGGCCCCTCCCCCCAGGGTCTATCTTCCCGTCGCTTTGGATTCACTACTCCACCGGTCCTACCTTTCAGAAAGTGGTTGTTTTTCTGTTTCCAGAATTGCTGTTCTTCTTCTCTTCGATCTGCCGATGGATTTTCAGGTGTTTGCAATCTTTAGATAAACTATCTAGCTGATCTCTGGCTAGCTGAAGTAGTCTCAGCCTGCTACTTTTCTGCCATCTTGACTCCTTCTCCTAGGCTTAGTTTTTTTTTTTTTATTTTAGTTCTTTTGTGTGTAAAGTTAGGTGGATTTACATTTTTTTAATGTAGGCATGAATTACTATGAATTTCCATTAGAACTGCTTTTGTTGCATCTAAGTTTTAGTATATTGTATTTCCACTTTCTCTAGCCCTCTATGTGATAGTAAAGTAACTATTCTTTTATACTTTATACTTATTGGTCTATTTGTAACTGTAGTCATTTTATATTTGTGGCTGCCTTTTTAGGAATAGTTTTTGGGGTTACTGATATTTGCATTCTATTAGGTGTGTTACACTATAGCAATGCTTGTCCATCAGAGGCAATTTTGTGTCTCCTTTTCCTTCCCCCAGGATATTTGGGAACATATAGAAAGAATTTTGCTTGTCACAATCTGAGGGAGAAAGGTATTCTAATAGAAGCTAGGGCATAGATCATACTGATGCTGCTATTAAACATCCAATGATCCACAGGATCCCCAAATCAAAGAATTATCTGGCTTAAAATGCCAATAGTTATAAGATTGAGAAACCCAACACTATTGAAATATCTAATTCTTAGAGAGATGTATTATCTAATGTAAAGAATCATATGGAAATTAATTTAATTAATCAAATTATAAATTAATTAATTAAAACCAGTAATTAAATTAATTAATTAAAACCACTATTTTCAAACACTGAAATAAGTTCAAAACTCTGTATTTGGACTAAAATTTCAATCTGGGGCCCAGATTAAAAATATATATGCTTTAATCCTACAAAGAATGGCCACCTGAAAGTTTCTTAGATTGTTGAAGAATTTAATTAAATCCTTCTAACATCTACATTTGAAAAGTTTTCTCAGAAAATAGGGTGTGGGACGCCTGGGTGACTCAGTGGGTTAAAGCCTCTGCCTTCGGCTCAAGTCATGATCCCAGGGTCCTGGGATCGAGTCCCACATCGGGCTCTCTGCTTGGCAGGGAGCCTGCTTCCTCCTCTCTCTCTGCCTGCCTCTCTGCCTCCTTGTGATTTCTGTCTGTCAAATAAATAAATAAATATTTTTAAAAAAAAGAAAGAAAATAGGGTGTATACTTCTGTTGATAGCTAGAGATGAGGGTTATAAACTAAGTTATAAGGTCTTTTAAAATTTGAATAATACTTCCACTTCTAGCCAAGGTAAACTAACAAGAACTAGATTTGTTTTCTTGAAACAAAAAAAAAAAAAAAGAAATTAAAAACTAGGCAAAATATACAGAACTGTGTTTGTTTGTTTGTTTGTTTGTTTTTAATGAACATCAGGTAATAAAAGACAATGATCACTCAGAAATGAGAAGCGAATGACAACAGCTCTATTTTTATCCCAGCTCCTGACATTAAATTGTTTCTAGGTGACAGTGCAGGAAGGGAAAACTAAGGTAGAGCCTGGCAGACTTCTTGAAGAGATAGACTGTGTCTAGGAAGAGTAAGGTAGAGTTCCAAAGAAGAGGGAGATACACAGAGAGCTCCACAGATCTTCAGAGTTTTCTTTGAGCCCTTAGCATAGTACACACACATGTGAAGGAATTAATCAAAACTTGGTAAAGAATCATCCAAAAAGAGTAGATGGAACATTGCATGTGCTTATAGAGGGTCATAAATAATATCTGTTCTCACTAGCCAGACTGGAAACTCATAATTCATAGCATTTCAATAGAGTACTTTAGAATATCTTGCCTCAATGGTTGGGAATAATTAGCTGAAAATGAAACTTTCTTCAGGTTTAACCAACAATGATAAGTGTAAGAACCAAAAGGATCAAACTGTTTTCAAGTAGTCACCTGTATTTCAGAACAAAGAACAAAAAATCTTATGGGACCACAAAAATATTTGGCAAACAACAAAGTAAAATTCACAATGCCTCGCATCCAATCAAAATTAGTAGGCGGGAAAACATGACTCATAATAAAAATAATCTCTCAATCAAATGTGACCCAGAACTAACACAAATATTAGAATGAGAGGAGTTAAGAAGAGACATAAAAATATCTTTAAGACACAAATCAGGGATGCCTGGGTGGCTCAGTCAGTTAAGGGTCTGCCTTTGCTTAGGTCATGATCCTAGGTTTGTGAGATTGAGTCTTGCATTAGGCTCCTTGCTCAACTGGGTGCCTACTTCTTCCTTTGCCTGCTGCTCCGCCTGTGCTCGCTCTCTCTCTCTCTCTCTCTGACAAATAAATAAATAAATAAATAAAGCCTTAGACACAAATAAAACTTTTATTTATTTATTTTTTAATATTTATTTGGGGGAGACAGAGTGCTGGGAGGGGGGGTGGGAGGGGCAAAGGGAGAGAGAGAGAGAGAGAAATCTGAAGACACTGCTGAGCAGAACCCACCACAGGACTTGATCTCACAACTCCAAGATTAGATCGGAACCTAAACCAAGAGTCAGACACTCAACTGACTGTGTTACCCAGGTGCCCAAATTCAAACTTTTAGAGCTCAATATTATATTATTTCAGATGGAAAATACTCTAGTTGGTATCGATGGAAGATTAGACATGGCAGAAGTAAAAAATAATAAATTTGAAGACATGATATAATTTATTAAAAATAAAACATGCATAAGAAAAAGAACACAAAAAAGGGGAAAACAGACAAAAAATGAGCTAAGGGATAACTTCACATGGTTCAAAATATGGGTAATTGGTGTCCTTCAGGACAGTGGAAGCATAAAAAATAAATAATGACCTAAAATATTTACAAATTTGAAGAAAACTATGATCTCACCTATTAAAAAAAAAAAACTTAACCTCAAATATAACATGCAATAACATGAAAGAAAGTATAAATGGTAGAGGAGAACCTAAGATGATTAAGTAGTAAGAGGACCTTAGGCTTGCTTCCCCCCTTGAATAAAGCTAAATAAAAAACAAATCATTCTGAATACCCAATAAATCACCAAAGACTGACAGAACAAAATGCACAATGAGAGGGAGAGAAGAAGCCACATAGTGGAAGATAGAAAGTGCAGAGATGGGGAAGAAGTGGATTTCTGGTGCTGGGAAAAGGCGGGAGTCCTAGTCATGGAAAGAGGCGAGAAAAACAGCAGTGTACAGGGTATCATACAAGGAAAACACTCCCCAAAGCATTTGACTAGTAACAGGAGAAGGGCTAATTGTTGTGAGTTTTTACTACCAGTGGGGTTCAAAGACTAGTGTTTCAGAGATCCATGGCATGCCTGGTATGGAGCCCAGGAGATGCTGCAGTTCTCCTGTGGAGGATGGCAGATCGACTGGTAGCAGGATTTGAGGAGCCCCTGAGTTTCCCCTTCTCAGAATGCATCTAGGAGGTGAGGAATTACTTCTCTGAGACAGAAGAGCCAGCAGGTGTACCTCAACAAATTTCAGAGACACCTATAGGAGGCAGCTAACCTGCATACTGACACTTGCTGTGCTTTTCTCCAAAATCCTTCCCCTTACACTTTGGTGTGACTACCCTTCTAGGACAAATTAACATCAGACCCAGTGTGGCAAGACCCTCCCTGAAAGGATCATGCCAATTCCCTAAATTTTGGAGTTTGATATTCATTCAGCCTGCCTGGGACAGACAGTGCATTCCACTACTGGATGGGCAGATGGCCAGACACAGAGAGTGTAAAGGCAGCAATGTGAGGGAAGCCTGAGACACGTAAGGGGAGGTTGTTTGCTCTTCTGGGAGGGCATTCCAGACAGCAGAGAGTACAGACTCCCCTCTACAGGATAAGAGCAGGGGCTGGTACTGTTTCTTTTCCTCACCACTCAGCATAAACTAACTTCCATAAGCAGCACAACACCAACAGTGGTGGCCTAAACAGCTTACACCAAGCCCTGCCTCCCCATGCTCTGCAAATGCTGCTTTTCTAAGGAAAGTGTGCCTGAAAACCAGGCAGCAGGGCCCTCCCTCAGAAGATCAGAAGAGCCACAGTCCTCCCTCAAACACACAGAGATACACACCATGTTTACTGGCTGTAGAGTTCTGCAAAGCTTCATCTCCAGTGGAAATAGTATCAGATCTCTTCCAACAAGAAGACTATAGGACACCTAATTAAAAATCCCACACTCTGGCTAACATTCAAGCATTACCCACTACAGGAAAAGAGAAACTCTGCAGAAGACTGGGAAGGAGCAACCAAAACTTAGAAGCAGAGTGTGCACAGCATACTCCAGAGACAATTCCTAAAGCACCACACCCCCAACAGTATAGGGTCTCTTCATTTTATAAGCCATTATTTTCAGGAACAGGAAACATAATGGGCTTTCCTAACACACAGAGGAAGACAGAGACCTAGACAAAATGCCAAGATGGAGGAATTTATTCTAAAAGAAAGAGCAAAAAAAGGTCATGACCAGGGATCAAATTGAAACAACTTTAAGTAATATGCTTGATCCAGAATTTAAAGCAACAATCATAAAGACACTAGCTGGGCTTGAGAAAAGCATAAAAGACATCAAGGAGTCCCTTACCGCAGAGGTAAAAGACCAAAAAACTAGTCAGGCTGAAATAAAAAATTCTATAACAGATGCAAAATCAACTGGAGTTAATGACTATAAGGATGGAAGAAACAGAGGAATAAATAAGTGATATAGAAAATAAAATTAAAGAAAATAATGAAACAGAAAAGAAGAGGGAAATAAAAATATTGAATTATGAATATAGAGTTAGGGAACTCAGCAACTCCATAAAATATAATAATATTTGTATCACAGGAGTCCCAGAAGAAGAAGAGAAGGAAACAGAGATAGAAGGTATAGCTGAAAAGTTCCCTAATCTGGGGAAGGAAATAGACGTCCAAATCTAGGAGGCACAAAGAGCTTTCATCCAAATCAACAAATGCAGGCCAACACCAAGATATATCAGTTAAATTTGCAAAATAAAGAGATAAAGAAAAAATCCAAACAGAAGCAAGACAGAAAGTCCTTAATTTACAAGGGAAGACAAATAAGGTTAGCTGCAGATCTCTCCACAGAAAATGACAGGCAAGAAGAAATGACATGATGTATTCAACATGCTGAATAGGAAAAGTATGCAGCCAAGAATACTCCATTCAGGAATCCTGTCATTAGAATAGAAGGAGAGAGAGTTTCCAAGATAAACAAAAACTAAAGGAATTCATGATCACTAAGCCAGTCCTGTAAGAAATATTAAAGGGGACTCTTTGACCTGGGGTCTAGAAAAAGCAGAGAAAATCTCCAGAAAATAAAAGACAAAACAAGTAATAAATGGCACTAAATTCATAGCTAACAATAAATACTCTGAATGTAAATGGACTAAATGCTCCATTGAAAAGACATAGAGTGTCAGAATGGATAAAAGAAGATCCATCTATGCTGCCTACAAAAGACTCATTTTAGACCTAAAGACAACTGCATATTGAAAGTGAGGGGATACAGAACAATTTATCATGCTAATGGACCCTAAAAGAAAACCAGAGTAGCAATACTTGTATCATACAAAATAGATTGTAAACTAAAGACTGTAACAAGAGATAAGAAGAGCACTATGTCATAATAAAGGGGTCTATTCAACAAGAACATCCAACAATTGTAAATATTTATGCACCCGACCTGGCAGCAACAAATATATGAAAAAATTAATACAAACATAAAATAACTCATTGATGATTATAATATAGTGATAGTAAGAGACACCCCACTCACATCAATGGACAGACCATGTAAGCAGAAAATTGACAAGGAGACAATGATTTTGAATGACACACTAGACTGGATGGCATTAACAGATGTACTCAGAACATTTTGTCCTACAACAGCAAAATACACATTCTTTTCAAGTGCACCTGGGGCATTCTCCAGAAGAGATCACATACTAGGTCACAAATCAGGCCTCAGTAAGTACAAAGAGACTGAGATATTGCATGCTTATTTCCAGCGACAACATAATGAAACAAGTACAGCATCTACTCAATAAAAACCATTAGTAGGGTAGGATTACAGTGAACATACCTCAACATCATAAAGGCCATATATGAAAGATCCATGGCTAATATAATCCTCAGTGGGAAAAAAATGAGAGCTTTTCCTTTATAGTGAAAACAAGAAAATGATGTCTACTCTTGCCACTGTTATTTAACATAGTACTGGACGTCCTACCCTCAGCAATCAGACAACAAAAAGAAATAAAACGTGTCCAAATTGGTAAGGAAGAAGCCAAATTTTCAATCTTCACAAACACATGATATTCTATGTAGAAAACCCAAAGACCCCACCAAAAAATCAATAGAATTGAAACAATAATTCAGTTAATTTGCAGGATAAAAATAAAATATACAGACATCGGTTGCATTTCTATATACCAGTAATGAAGCAGCAGAAAGAGAAATCAAGTAATCGGTCCCATTTACAATTTTATCAAAATCTAACCAAAGAGGTAAAATATCTGTACTCTGAAAACTATAGAAGACTTTGAAAGAAATCGAAAATAACACTAAGAAAGGGAAAAACACTGCACACTCTTAGATTGGAAGAACAAATATTGTTAAAATGTCTATAGTACCCAAAGCAATCTACAGATTAAATGCAATCCCGATCAAATACTGATAGCATTTTTCACACAGCTAGAAAAAACAATCCTAAGTTTTGTATTGAACCACAAAAGACCTCAAATAGCCAAAGTAATTTTGAAAAAGAAAAGCAAAACTGAAGGCATCACAATTGCAGACTTCAAGATGTATTACAAAGTTGTACTCATCATGACAGTATGGTACTGGTACAAAATGGACCCATAGATCATTAGGATAGAACAACAACAACAACAAAAAAAAAACAGAAATGGACCCACAACTCTGTAGTCAACTAATCTTTGCCAAAGCAGGAAAGAATACCTAATGGAAAAAAAGACTGTGTCTCAACAAATGGTGTTGAGAATACTGGACAGCAACATGCAAAACAATGAAACGGGACCAATCCTTATACCATGCACAAAAATAAATTCAAAATGGATGAAAGACCTAAATATAAGACAGAAAATCATCAAAATCCTAGAGAACATAGGCAGAAACCTCTGATATTGGTTATAGTAACTTCATATTAGATATGTCTCTGGAGGCAAAGGAAACAAAAGCAAAAATGAACTATTGGGATGTCATCAAGAAAAAAAGCTTCTGCATAGTGAAGGAAACAACAAAACTAAAAGGCAACCTTTAGAATGGAAGAAGATATTTGCAAATGACACATCTGATAAGGGGTTAGTATCCAAAATCTATAAAGAACATATGAAACTCAATACCCAAAAGACAAATAATCCAGTTAAGAAATGGTCTGAAGACTTGAACAAATATTTTTCCAAAGAAGATATACAGATGGCTAACATACACATGAAAAGATGTTCAACATCACTCATCATCAGGGAAACACAAATCAAAACTAAAATGAGATAATAATTCACACCTGTCAGAATTGCTAAAATTAACAACATAGGAAACAACTGTTTGTTGGAGAAGATGCAGAGAAAAGAGAACCCTCTTACATTGCTGGTGGGAATGCAAACTCTTACAGCTACTCTGGAAAACAGTATGGAGGTTCCTCAAAATGTTAAAAATAGAGCTACCTACAATCTAGCAGTTGCACTACTGGGTATTTAACTCAAAGATACAAAAATACTGATTTAAAAGGACACATGCCCTCTGATGTTCACTATCAACTAGTGATAGTGAACACTATCAACTACAGCCAAATTATGGAAAGAGCCCAAATGTCCATCAACCAATAAATACATAAAGAAGATGTGGTATACACATACAATGAAGTATCACTCAGTCATCAGAAAGAATGAAATCTTGCCTCTTGCAGTGACATGGATGGAGTTAAAGTGTTTTATGCTAAGTAAAGTAAGTCAGTCAGAGAAAGACAAATACCATATGATTTCACTCCTATGTAAAATTTAAGAAATGAAACAGATGGACATGGGCTCAGGGAAGAAAGAAGTACACCATAAGCCAGACTTTTGAATATAGAGAATAATCTGAGGGTTGCTAGAGGGGAGGTGGGCAGGGGAATGGGCTAAATGAGCAATGGAGATTGAGGAGGGCCCTGTGATAAATACTGGATGTTGTTCTATTCCTGAAACTAATATTACATAGTATATTAACTGGAATTTAAATAAAAACTTGAAATAAAAAAAAAAACTTAAAAATTACAAAACGCATATAATTAAATTGCTTTAAGCCTGTGATAAATAGAAAATTGTAAAAGCAGCCAGAGGTGAATTTTGTTATGTAATTTTTACTACAGGAAAGAGAAATGACAGCAACCAGAGAATAAAGATACGTATGCAGAGAAGAAAATACAAGAACAACATCATAAGAAAATACAAGAATAACATCAAGAGAATACAACAATAACATCATAAGAATAACATCAAAATGTGTGCAAGGTTGCAGGGGGACATTTGTAAAGTACAGAAAGAAAAAACAAACTGTCAACTTAGAAATCTATATCCATCAAAAATATCTTTATAAAACAAAGTCAAAATAAATATACTTTTAGACATACAGAAGCTGAAAAAATTTATCACCAGCATTACAAGGAAAAACAAAAGCATTAAAATAAGTCTTTCAGGAAGAAATGAGATGGTAGGAGTTGGAAATCTCAAACTCAAAAGGAATGAAGAGGACCAGTAATGAAAACTATAAGAGTTAATACATACATTTTAAAAAATTATTCCAGTCAAGAAATGGGCAGAAGATATGAACAGACACTTCTCCAAAGAAGACATAAAAATAGTCAAGAGACACATGAAAAAACGCTTAACATCACTTGTTATCAGGGAAATACAAATCAAAACCACAATGAGATATCACCTATGCCAATTAGAATGGCTAAAATTAACAAGACCAAAACCAACATATGTTGGTGAAGATGTGGATAGAGAAATGGGAATACTTCTACACTGTTGGTGGGAATGCAAGCTGGTACAGCCACTCTGGAAACAGTATGGAGGGTCCTCAAGAAGTTAAAAATAGAGATATCCAATGCATGACCCAGCGATTGCACTACTGTATATAACATGAAATACTCGGGGATAAAAAGAGATTACCTGTTGATAAATGCAACATCATAAGTGTATCTCAAAATAATTATGCTGAGTAAAAGAAGCCAGAGAGGAGGTATACTGTGCAATTCCATTTGTATAAACTGTAAAATGATATAAGTTGATCTATGGTGACAAAATATAATATATTACTTGGGAGGCAGGCAAGAAAGGGAGTACATAGCATATAAGTAAACATTTGGTGATGATGGATATGTTTACTATCTTATCACAGTGATGGTTCCACTGATATACCCGTCATTACTTATATCTTCCAAACATGTGTTGCTTACTCCATGTCAATTATAACACAACAAATTGTTTTAAAAAAATTGGAACCCTACTAATAAGCTTCTTACAAAGATTAAATAGTATAAATTGGGAGCTATTACCTACTGAATCACATTCTCTTGAAATTCTTACAATGAAGCTTTAACATCCAGTGTGACTGTATTTGGTGATGAGATCTTTAATAAAGGTCAATTGAGATCATAAAGGTGAGGCTCTACTCCAGTAGATCCTCAGAAGAAAAGAGACACCAGAGATACACATACACAGACACAAGGCAATTGAGAATATGGTAAGAAGGCAGTCGTCTGCAGGCGGAGAAGACAGGCCTCAGAGAAAGCAAACTTGCCAACACTTTGATCTTAGACTTCAGAGTCTCCAGATGTGAGAAAATACATTTGTTATTTAAACCACCAGTCTTTGGCATTTTGTTTTGACAGACCAAGCAGACTAATAGTGGAACCTGAAAAATCTGAAGCAGCTCCTAATCTAACTAGTTTATTAAGATTAAGAAATACTTACATAAATCTAACAGAGAATTCAAGATTTCCCCCCAAGTAAAGAAATTATATTTTTAGCACTTAATTAGGTTGTCCCTTCAGGGTGGGAGATGGGAATGATCAATCTCTCACAGAAACTTTTAGTTTAGCTGTGTTGGCAACATCTGATTGCTAGATAAGAAACAACAACAACAAAATGCAAATGGACATTTGGATAGCAAGAAATAGTAATAAAATGCATTAACTAATATTTCTGAAACATTTTGTTATTTTATGAATTACTATAGAAGAATTATAAGATCTAACTTTAGGTAATAAATTCACTCAAGGTTAATACATTAGATAAACCAGACTTTTTTTTTTTTTAAACAATGGTGTCTATTTTCTCTTAATCTAACTTTTTTATTATCAAAGGTGATTGTGCTACTCTGTGATGTCAACTTAAGTTATTTCCACATCTGTGATTAACTTAAAGATCTTTTATGAATATTAAATTAATTAGGCAGTAATATTTGATTACAAGACAACTTCTAAAGACTTTAGCATCTGTAAAGAGAGAAAATGAAATAAATTGAGTCACCAGAAATAGCTTTTACTTATATGTTCTTACCAATGAAACTGCATATGCTTCTTTTGTAAAGTGCCAATAAGAATTGTGACATACACTTTTTTGGATAGGCTGGTAGGTGCTAGAGATCTGTTAATGCCCTTACACTCCATACTACATTCCTACCATCTGTATAATCATTGACCAAATCTTTATAAAACAGTTACATATTGTATTCCAGTAGGAGATTCATTATGCTTAATTCTGTTTATTATAATTTAAACAGAGCCATATAATTTATCAAGTGGTCCTTCCTTTCCCTTTTACTTGCCTAAAAGTCCTTTCTATGTGTTTTAGATCATATGTGGAGACTTCTGAATTAACATAAAAAGAATGATAGGTTTCATAAAGGACTGTGTAAAGGTTCTTGATCTGATACTGGAGAAAATACACACTTTGGTTAATCCTGATTTTGCTGTTGAAAGTAGACACCTACATGCTCTAACCAGGACTCCAGTAGTCCAAAAATAGGTGACTGTGAGAAAGAAGAAAGACTACTGATCCAAGATCTAACAGAACAAGAGTATTTGAGCAGGGTGTGTATGTAGGTGTTGTGTGTGTTACTGAATTGCATTGATAAAAGAGAAATGGATAAGATTACATTTTTGATGCATATATAAGGAAATCATATTTGTTTTCTTCATAGTCTCTGCCTTTATAGTGCAGCACACTATACTTGTGTAATCTGAAATAAGATACTCTCTGAATGATCCATTTTTCTAACTTGCCCCCTAGAACTGAGAAGAATAAATCTCATGGGATATCTGAATATAAATTGTAAGATAGTGATTCAACAGAATTCTGACTTTTTAAAAAAAATATGACATATGTTGATATTGGCTTTGTTAAATTATGTAAAAATGTGATCAAATATAATAAACCACCTTACCAAGTCAATTTACTTATGGCAATTTAATTTTTGTTTTGTTTTGCTTTTTTGTATAAGGTTCATAATCATGACCTTACAAGAAATGTCATGTTTAAAGGTACTATTTAATTACATATGATTGGCCAACAATTAATAAAGAAGTACTTTCCTTCTTACGTGTTAACAATAATACAATTTCAATTAGGAAGTGACCTGGTGCTTACTTTCTGACTTAAGGAAATCTAGTCTTTCAGAGGATAATAAATGTCACTATGTCATTGCTTGGCTGCCCAGAAATATTGGAATACTGGGGAACTAAAAAAAAAAAAAACAAAAAAACAAAAAAACAAAAAAAAAAACAGAATAAACATAGAATTCTAGGAACTCTGGGCAAAATCTATAGAGTAGAATTGAGTGGTGCTCTTGGTTTTTAGCCTTAAAATTCAAAAACTTATAAAGGCAATAAAATATTTCCTATTCTATAAAGATGATAAATATCTATCATATTAGGACTTTACAAAGTCTCCAGAAAGAAGTTAACTCTGTCTTAGGGCTCTACTTTTGTTAAACCTAAAACAAGTTCTCTTGTTGCAGAACTGTGAGTAATAAAGGATTTGGACAAATCTGTGCCATAGGAAATAAAGTTAAGCCAAAGAGGAATTGAAAAGTGAAACATATTTTTTTTCTGACGAAGATATCACGAACCGAAAAGAACTTTTATTTATAAATGCTTTGCATTCCACGAGATAAGCAATGAATTACTTGACCATCTTAAAACTTTCACATCTTGGGTAAAACCAGGATCACTTTTTTTTTTAATTGACAAACATAAGAACTTATAACTTCTCAAAACCAACGTAAAGTTATCTAATCAGAATTGTTAGGAGCCATAGAATAAACTCTTTTTTATTCTGGGATCCTATAGTTCTGAAAACTATAGAATTATCCCTTTTTCGAAAGAAAAAAGAAAACTTTCACCCAAGAATCATAGATTATCCATGAATTTCGACTTTGATAAACCCAAGGAAATATCTGTTACATGCATATCCAAGGCAACCTTTACATGGTGAGTGTTTCCAAAAGTATTGGACTGGAAATCCACCAATATCAAATGAAAGACTATAGGGTGTATAGACTTTCTACCCTACAGACAGCACAGGGTTTAGAATTAGAAAAAGACAGGATGAAGCCTTGCCGCTTAGCTCTTCATAGTAGTTCTGAAAGCTAAAATTCAGTTAGTAGCTTTTCTAAGCTTCAATTCTCTTAATGGGAAAATAAAGAAAATCCTACCTATTTCATAAGGCTTCTGTGAGAATTAAATTTAAAAAAGATATTTAAGGGCCTAATACAAAAGTTGCTAAAATATAATGAAGTTAACAATAACATAAGAACAATATTAACTGACCTCCTCTACCACAGCTTTGGTTGATGTTTGTCCCAGGGATTTTTAAGTATTCCTAGTAGTCAGATGACATTTAATGCACATATAACACTACAAATCCTTTGATCCGCCTTGAATATGTTCCTGGTATTAGGTAGCAAGTTTTGTAAATTTAAACTTCAAAGCAGAGTAGTAAGGTATGAATTGGTTGTGCCCAGAGACTTTTCAATGAGAGACAAAATGTTTTGCCTTATCATGCTGTCCTTCATCCCTCATTTTACTCCAAAGCCACATTTATTGTAAGTTATATCTTCTATGTTCTATAAATGCTTCTTGTGCATATAATAAAGTAGGGGATTATTCCTCATGATTTTTAAGATAGCATTCTCTGCCTTGGGAGGGGCAAAAAATGTTCTCAATAGTAATTATGTCCTTACAATCATACACAGTTTATATGGATTAATTTTGTTTAAATAACATTAGCATGCCAAATGAAACTAATAGACCTTCATAATAAAGTTCAAATTCTTATTTATGCTTTAAAAGCTCTTGATAATTTGGGAGCTGATAATGCCTGTTCCCAAGGACAAAGAAATTTTAGTTATCAAGTTTTGGTGAGCATGTTAGTTATTACTGTAACAATTTATTTTTTATTCTATTAGAGATAATTATTTATATGATTTTCATTCTTTTTGGTACAGTTTCTTAATGTTTTAAGTTACTTCACCTTTGTCTAAATATTTACATGTTGTTTCATTCTTCTAAAGCTTCTTGCTTAAATTATACTATGTATATATGTACATATAATACATACATTCAATTTGTTGAGTGTGTCATTCAGTTTATTTACTGTAATGGAACACTGAACTTTGAGAATGTTTCTACTTAAGCTATATAAAGGGAATGAGTATTTTTCACTGATAAGGAAAGAAATCCATGGTCAGTGGCACTATAAATCTTACTAAATATACAGTTTGCCAATCTTCTTTATAAAAATGTTGCTTTCTGAGTTTTGAGCATATCTACTAATGACATTATCTAGAAAAATATTTCCCTGTTTCTTTCCAGAATAATAATCATATATACATACCTGAAGAGAAAAATGCATTTTATTTTTTTTTTAAAGATTTTAAAAAGAGAGGAGGAAGCAGGCTCCCTGCAGCGCAGAGAGCCCAATGTAGGGCTCGATCCCAGGACCCTGGGATCATGACCTGAGCTGAAGGCAGAGGCTTAACCCACTGAGCCACCCAGGTGCCCCCAAAAATGCATTTTAAACATTAAAGCATCCCTTTAACTTTTTTAGAAAGTAGAATTATATACGGCAAAATATCTACTATAAAAAATATGTATAGATTCAGAACACTTGGGTGGCTCAGTAGGCGAAGCATCTGCCTTTGGCTCAGGTCATGATCTCAGGGTCCTGGGATCAAGTCCCACATTGGTCTGCTTGTCCAGTGGGGAACCTACTTCTCCCTCTGCCTGTGGCTCCCCCTGCTTATTCTCTCTCTTTCTGTCTCTCTCTGTAACAAATAAATAAATAAAATCTTGAAAAAATATGTACTGATTATTTAAATGAGAAACTTGACATTTGGATTATTATAGAAAGAAAAGTGCTTGGAAAAATCATGGTATGCAGAAAGAGTTTTCATTGGATGTTTCCTTAACCGGTCAAAAGAGAGAAAGAAAGAAGAAAAATAACTAGCCTTTTATGATATGTTTAATTTTAGACAAATTTATAAAACTTATTTAGTCTACTTTTAAGGTGCAGAAGAAAATGGCAATCCACATGTAAACAAACGGCTGGGTTAATTTAAATCACTTTCTCTTTTAGTAATGAAATAATTTACCATTCAATGCATTTGTTAGATGCTGGTTTCAGTGTATGCAGGAACATACCAACTAATAGGCTTATAAATATTATAGTAGGTAATACAACACAAAATGATATGCTTTTCTAAAACACTGTAGAAACAACTATTACCGATTCTCCTAAGGCACCGGTATAAAGCATTAACAACCTGGCATATTATAACAAAAATCTATTTTTTAAGTACCCTAATTATTTTCCAAACTCCTTTACCTGCCATGTCCTGATTTCTACATTTGAGATGTGAAAGAATCTTGACATCTTCTCACTAGATGCTGTCTCATTACAGGTCTCTGAATGTTGAAAAGAGGTTGCCATGTTGACAGCTGTTCTAGATTTTAGGTAAAATATTAATGATTGGACTGATACTAGCAGTTCTCTTACCTTGTTTGTAAGCATGGGCTTTAGTTTAGAGCTTGAGCCCCTTCAGTCACTTGCAGAGTTAAGCTTCCTCGTTGGCTATCAACGTGATAGGTTCTCTCTCCTCTAAGCTTTGGCATAAAATAACTCATGGGTTGAAAATGCCATTTTTAATAACTACTGTACCTTACATTTAATGGTTGTTTTTATAAATATAATCTAGATGTTGACTGGTAATTTTCCTGTTGTACTAGGATTGCAGCTAAGGCCCAAAGTAGAAGACAACAAAGTTTTAAATATGTTTTATGATTTGAGTGTTTAACCAGACTGGGTTAAGTTTTAATAACTGAAAGAGACCAGAAAAATTATTCTATCTGTCTCAATGTCATTAAGAGACAAGGAAAGTAGACATCAAAACAGAGCATGATTGAAGGCATTAGAAAAAAATAGAATTGTTTCATATTAATATCCCACTGAGTAGTCCTCAATGAACTGGTTACCCATCCATTATTTCATTTCATCTTTAAATCTACTGCATGAAATAAGCAAGACAAGGATTAATCATAGTGTTGTTAGAGGGGAAAAGTGAAAGTAATCAATTTCTCATAACATTCCAGCTCCCTGTCCTATATTTTACCTAAAAAGAAATTGATGAGCAGAGATCAGTTAGTGATTAATAAAGCCAGAAACAGAACCTAACCAAAATTTTGTCAATGTTACACATTAAGGCTCCATAAATTTGATTGAGAAAAGTAGCAATAGATTGTCTGGATTCCTTACTTCTAACTTTTAAATGGATCTTTCTTCTAAATTTGCATAATTGAATCCTCTTGTATTATATAGAGATAACAAGTGACATGTTACCTTAGAGAAGCCTTTGTGGACCATAGACTCGCCTCCTCCCTCCTCGTAGCCATGGTGTTATCACCCCTCACCAGGTCTGATTTTCTTCCTGGTACATCATCCCCTGAAATTCTCTTATTTATTTATGTGAGTATTTGTTAATTTTTTCCCCTTAATACTCCATGAAGACAGGGAACTTTCTGTACAATAGTATAGTGACAAATTCTTAGTATCTTGAAGAGTGCTTGGAACTTATCATTTGTCAAACTAATAGTCTCTAAGCAAGTACACTGAGGTTTGGTGACATTCTATTCTCTTCACATTGATCAGAAATGCCTTTTCCCACTTGAAACACAGGGTCAAATAAAAAACTGCAGCAGGAAATTCTACTCTTTTGAACTATATCTCTTCCAACCTTCCAACATTGTCTGTTTCCCCATGACATAGGTGACATCAAAATTTAATCTGTCAATGCCCAGTCCTTAACATTAATATCTCCTTAATATTTTATAAAGGGAGCAATAAAAAAAAACCCTCAGAGGAGCTAAATAACTTATTTTGGGCTTACACAGTTAGTAATTACAGGAGCCTAAAGCAGAAAAAGGCTCTCTGTCTTCTCTAACACAGTGCATTTATTTAATATTACAAAGGATATCTATCCCTATTCAGTATCTGGATAGGAGAGATATGGAGGGTTTTATAATACTCCTTACTATTGCACAGGTCTCCATTATTTTGGGACTTCAAGGTTTAAAAAAAAAAAAAAAAGGGAGGGATCTCACTAAAAGGACCTCTTTGACCTGTTTGGTGTCATTTTCATGGGGGAGATAAAAGAAACAAATTTGACCGTGCCTTATAGTTAATAGCATTTTATACTTGTCCCTAGATATTTAGATAAAATATTTCATTTCCATTTTGCAGATTAGTAAATCAAGATTCAAAATATTTAAGCAACTAACTTACTTGAAGTCATGTGAGTGATAAGTTAGAGCCAGGATTTGGATCCATTTAGTACTGGAGTATGAAAAATAGAGTCATGGATGAGAAAGGAAACTGAAATATTATCTACAAAAGAAGTGCAAACTTGGCTTTCATACAAGTGAGCATATTTTATCCTCAAGAAAAAAGAAAATATTCTATAGCCTCTCTCATCATCTCTCTCATTAAATATCTTTTATTATCAGTAAGTTCTACTTCACATCTAAGTTCAATTGCTCTGGATACAGTTAAAATCTACTCCTTCTCGTTTGAATGAGTAACAGCTGGTCACTTCATAACCATATACTTCATGACCCTTCATATGCTCGAGGATCATTATTAAGTCACCCTTCAGCCTTCTATGATGTGACGGGCCCTATAAAAGTACCATCAGGCACAAAAATCATTAGAAGCACCACAAGGCACTATCATTAAATCCACCATCTGGCATAACTGGAAATGTCAGCAAATAGAGAGTGCATAGTGATGGGCATACTACTGTTTATGCCTTTTAACTGGTCAGCAGTGTTAATTATAATTACATCTTCATTGTAGGATTTTATAGCTTATACGGAAAATGAACATACAGTCGATTAACTAACTACAGACTAAATGGAAAATGGTTCTCAGGCTAATGTTTATAAAAGCTATTAGTACTTTTTTTGTTGACTAATATCTCCAAAATCATTGAGTACTGAGCAAACAGACAAAATGGTTCTGTCTCCAAAGAGAACTCAGGCTCTGTTCTAACTTAAACTACACAAGTGATTTCTTCATTTAACTATTAATAAAAGTTAAGAAAATAACTTTCCCTTTTGCTTTCAGAGTTTCACTATGGTTATTATTTTAATGCAGACATTAGAGTTACATAATTAATAATGCCCTTCAATCTCTATTACTTTATTCTAACAAGTTTTTTCTCTGAAAATTATAAGCAGTACACTTGAAACTATTACTATATGTGAATTATACCACAATAAAAGCATCTAAAACTGTAAGCAATTAAAAATTATAAATAATAGAAATGCATAAGAACTTTGAGAATAAATCCCTCTTTAGCAATCCTCCATCTTGTAGTTCCACATGTGCTGAGAAGTTGAAATGCATTGAATTAAACGTACTCATCAACAAAAGATTTCTCATCACAGAAGTAATATGCCTACACTTCCCTCAGATATTTAGATTATACATGTACTATTGTAATACACTATTTTATTAAGATGCTTAAAGCTCTGTGGAGTAAATACAACAGCATTGTGTTCTATGATACCGATCATAAAATATTGGTTTCATTTTTAATTTTTTATTAATCTTTTTTCACAATAGCATTTGGATTCCATCATGCACAAAATATGCCATCTATGAGTTTTCCCTGTTACTTCATCTCACTAGGTTACTCCTGCCACCTATTACCCTTTCTGTTTTCTTTGTGTTCTGTACTGCCTAGCTCATTCTCCTTCCTTCAGTGGCCTTCATAGGCTGGTCTTTATATTCACATTATTTCGCTTTCCTTTTGTATATTCACTCCACTTGGGGGAAAATCTATTTTCCTTAAATACAATGAAAGTACATTAAATTGGAATAACTGGATAGGCAGTTCTTTGTGCAAACCAATATTACCATGTTGCTGGTTCTATTTCTAAAAGTCAAGTGGCAATTTTTTAGTTTCTCTACAAAATTTTAAAAGTCAGAAAGCACTTAAATGAAATTACTTTATAACATTGCAGAGAATACTGTATACAAAGTGCTCTATTTCTTATTTCACAAAGGTAGAGTGATTAAGCACATGAGGAATATTTTAGTTTTGTTGAAGGCCATGTGATAACTGGAGACAACAAGAGGATACAAATTTACACTGACATTTATGGTCCTGTGTAGTTACAACAACATGTGTGTGTGTGTTTGTGATTGACGTGTTTTGTTCTTCATTCTTTTGGCAGCAGTATGATATTGGTAGCATAGAAAATACTTTTCTCATCAATAGGATTTTAGCTATACTTGACCTTTCTGCCCATTTTGTGTTTTAAAGGGACTACTTTTTGTTTGAAATAAGGAAACAAAAACAAAAGTAAGAGTTGTGCCACGTTCCCACTCCCCATTTTCTAGCCTCTACTCCCACTGCTTTTTTTCTGCTCTGCTTTTTGCCCCAGAAGACTGATTCCTGTGGGCTGAAATACTGAGCACCCACCTCAGCTAGCCTCTGTTTGAGTTCACCAAAGAGAGATCAGAGAATGGAAAGGAACATTTCAACTTTTTCTTCCCCTCTCTTTTTCTGTTATGGGATACATTTTCTGGTAGAGGCTACAGTGCCTACCTCCCCAACTCCCCAGCCCCTTTACCCATTTATAGCTTGTTTCTGGCAGCTTCTTTCACATGAGTGAGTCCTTGTCTCACTGGGCTCTGATAGTGCTCCTTCCTCCTCTTGCCATGCAGGCTTAGAAGTGGTACTAGCATCCCTGTTTCTTGCATCTTAAGTACATCAGTGTCTTTTATTGGCTCCTTTAAAATTTTCTCACACTTTTTTAACCAGTCTTTATTATTCTTGAACCATGTGGAGTTCCTATCAGGACCCTGACTGATATAAGATTTCATTCTAGAAAGATAAAAATAGTTCTTTTCTTTTAAGATTTTAAGATTTTTTAAAGATTTTATTTATTGGGCGCCTGGGTGGCTCAGTGGGTTAAGCCGCTGCCTTCGGCTCAGGTCATGATCTCAGGGTCCTGGGATCGAGGCCCGCATCGGGCTCTCTGCTCAGCAGGGAGCCTGCTTCCTCCGCTCTCTCTGCCTGCCTCTCTGCCTGCTTGTGATCTCTCTCTGTCAAATAAATAAAATCTTTAAAAAAAAAAAAAAAAAAAAAAAAAAAGATTTTATTTATTTATTTGACAGAGAGAAATCACAAGTAGTCGGAGAGGCAGGCAGAGAGAGAGAGAGAGGAAAGCAGGCTCCCTGCTGAGCAGAGAGCCTGATGCGGGACTCAATCCCAGGACCCTGAGATCCTGACCCGAGCCTAAGGCAGCGGCTTAACCCACTGAGCCACCCAGGCACCCCAAAATAGTTGTTTTCTTATATTTTAGTTAGACAGTAGGAGAAATACGAACACTTGTTTTAAATATTTTGTTTATATCCAAATTCACAGTTTCACATATTAAAAATTATTCAAAAGTAAATATGTATGAGTGAACAGATTACATGTGTTTTTTAAAAATAAAAATATCCCATCAACTTAATGTCAGGCACTCTTTCTAATTTCAGCCTGACTTCCAGAATTTCTACCTCCATGTTTTCCATTTACTTTAAAAAATCAATTATTATGTCTATCCATATTTGTGAGTATATTTTAATGAGATTTTTAATTAAGGGATTTTGTTTTTCAGCCTGCTGTTAGAAGAGGCATTTGCCTTGCTATGTCCAATGGTCCTGTTGAAAGAATATTTTGAATTAGATATATTTTTGGCAATCCCTATTCAGAGATAGTTTCACTTCTTATAATGGTTGTGAATTGGACTTTCTGATTTCACAGATACTCAGGATTAGTAATCAATTGCCTATTCTACTAAGACTATAGTGTCCAGTGAAGTCTATCTAATTCAGACACATACTGATTTTTATGTCTGAGGCTCTTAAGCTTGGCATTTTTAGTAATCATACATTACTTGACAAAATCCAAAATAGCCATGTAAATAAATATACAGAAATGCAACAATCAATTTATGCAGATGTATCTCTGAAGAGTTCCAGAAGACTAATCTATAGGAGTAAAGGAGATGCAGTTGGTGGACAGCAGTCCTTCCCTAATCAGAAGCCACTTAGAGAGAAGCTACCCTGTTCTGTATTGAACTGAAAGGTTTACACAGGCAATCCTTTTCCTGCACTAAACAGAAGAACATATCATCTTTGAAAGTCTGCTCTGTTCAGACTTTCATATTCAGAATTATAAAGAGGTACCTATAAGGCCAATTAGAGAAAAGCATCTCTATTCATGAAATACCATTATCCTAGATTCAAGTCATGGAAATTTTCAATGGAACAACTATAAAAATGATAATAAAAAGTACCAAACAGAGAAAAAAAAGTAAATTTCCTCTTATAGAAACAATCTAAGAGATGGCAAACAGGCAAAGTGTTTAGTAGCTGAATACACACACACACACACACACACACACACACACACACACCCAGAATGTTATTCTTACAAAAAAGAATGAAATCTTGTCCTTTGTAACACCATGGATGGGCCTGGAGGGAATTATGCTAAGTAAAATAAGTCATACAGATAAAAGACAAACACCATATGATCTTTTTATATGTGGAATCGTAAAAATAAACAAAAACACAAACTCATAAATACAGAGATAGATTCGTGGTTGCAAGGGGTGCGGTATTGGGAGAAATTGGTAAATTGTACATATATATTTTTTAGTTTAAATAAATTAAAAAAATAAACACACACACTCACACACACACACACACACACACACACACACACACATTTGATCCTTAAACAACCATGTAAGCTACTGGTAGGGCAATAGACGGTGTGTTCCAGACTATTATTTCTCTGCATTTTATAAATGAGGAGACTGAGGCACACAGAGATTAGGTAACTCTTCCAAGACTACACATCTGATTGTTGGTAAGGTAAGATTTGAACCCACACAGTGCGGCTCTAGCATTTGTTATGAACCTGTTCTTAACCATCTTCTCTAGTGTGACATTTTGTCAGGTTAGTCAGAATTCCTGGATCTCAGGGCCCAGGAGGCAGTATTACAGTGAAAAGTGGAAGCTACCTGGCCTCTGAAAATTTGACCTCAGAGATCACCTAATGCAACTTCCTTTATAATAGTTGAAGCAGTAAAAAGGCCATTCTGGAGAAAGAGAGGAGCACCCAAATGTCAAAGAATTTGCAGCCATGCATTAAAGCAATCACAGCGAGCAAAATATCAGCACCAATAACCACAGTATATGATACCCAGAATGGTGGGTTGGTTTTTATTTGCTGAAATGACCTTATAATTTTCTATACGTGGTCCTTATTTATTTATTGCAGGAAATGAAATAGAGCTTTTCCTCAAGGCAGTTCTCGGCTCCAACTGGTATTCCAACTCCTCCCTTGGCTCTGACAACCTTCTAAGTGGCATTAGACAAGACCTCCACCCACTCAAGCTGCACTGATGTAGTTGTACCCAAATAGAAAAACGCTCTGTTGCCTATATTCAAAACAATTGCTAAACCAATTTTCTTTAAATTCTGCTTAATTTCCTCTCCTGTGAGGAGTATACAACTGCTAAGTTTGCATTTTAAAATTTCAGATAATTTTGAGTAATATTATATGGAAAGAGAGGGAAAGAAAAGTTTTGATAAGGTATTGTTGGTGTATGGGTGTGTGTGTGGCAAATGGTGATGGTATATGTGTGTTGTCCTCTGAGAAAACTGCAGTTTTTGTATTTTAACTTAACTATATAAGGCTAAACTAATTTAGCTCAAACATTTTGAATACAGGCTCAATTTACAGGGTCAATGACTGTCAACAAATTTCAGCTGAAAAACATTGCAAGAATCACTCAACTGACCAGAACTCTGTTTTCTATTAAAATCGGAGTTTGTGACCAATGTGTTTTTTGGCTCTTTTGCTTTGTTTTGTTTCTTAATAGCTCTGGTGAATGCCACAGTTACAGTATTTAGTTGTATATCTTTGTGATATGTCCTGAAGAACCAATATGACTGGTATACAGAGAAAAAATTTAAGAAGAACATTTTCTTCTGTGCCTTAGTCTAAGACAGGAATTCCACATGCAGACAGGCAAATATTAGAGTGATCAGGCTGGTTCATCTGTCATGCCTTCATGGCCAAGGTTATTTCTAATTATATGGCTGGCTGCCAAATACCTCCTTTCTTCTTCTTTCGCTAAGGCAAAAAAAAAAAAAAAGTGTCTGAATGAGAGAAACTACTCAGCAATTTATAAGTCCATTTCATGTTTCCTTGCCATGTAAAAGTTTTACACCTAGAATCACACAAAGTACAATTAAATTCCTAATGCAGCATTTTTTTTTTATGTAAAAGGGGAAAAAGAAAGAATCTTTTCTCCTCAAAAATCTCAGTTGCTATGGAGCACCTGGGTGGCTCAGTGGATTAAGCTTCTGCCTTGGGCTCATGTCATGATCTCAGGGTCCTGGGATCAAGCCCCACATCAGGCTCTCTGCTCAGCAGGGAGCCTCCTTCCCCCTCTTTCTGCCTGCCTGTCTGCCTACTTATAATTTCTGCCTGTCAAATAAATAAATAAAATCTTAAGAAAAAAAATCCCTGTTGCTAGTCCTGTGATTGGCAAGAGTTTCAAGTTACCTCACTAATGGAAGTCCCAAGATTCTTCTTCCTTCTCCTTAGCTCAATTATTGTTAACCTTTGCCTTCTACAAGTAAAATGCACTTACTTCCAGTCCATAAATTATGTAAATAACTTCTCCTTATTTCCAGGTGCCTTTCATATTTTTTGTTTTTGCTATGTTATCAGCTCGTACACTCAAAGAGGGAAACAAATATTTATGTATTATCAATCATTAAGTTATTCATTGTTTTAATAAATATTTAATCTGAATGCTATTTTAGGTACAGATATATTGGTAAAGATGGTATAATTTGTACTCTCAAAGAATTCTCAATATGTATATTAGACAGAATAGGCCAAGTTATGCTGCAATAACAACTTCATATACTGATGCCTTAAACCAATGGTTTGTTTCTAACTGATGCTACATGAAGACTCTTGGGGATCTGTACTTTGTAGTCATTTAGATTCTTATAGAGATGGATGTTCCATGTCAATGCATGCTTCCATAACTACTAAGATAGGAAAAAGGAATGTGGTAAATCACAAACTGGATCTAAAAATATCTGCCTATAAGTGATATACTTCTCGTGTTTCATTGGTCAGAGCAAGTCATATGTGCATATCTAACACTAGGAAGAAGTAGAACTTACTAATAAGCATAGGAATACAGGATCATATTTGTCAATGTTACACTATTTTTACAACCTACATCATGCTATGAAATTGTCAAATATCTATACTTAAAGTATAATACTCTATTTAAATGTCTTACAACCTACCTAGTGGTTTTTGCTAGGACATAATGTCTTCCTTTCTCTCTTTAACTTTTTTAGAGCTATCTATCAAGTAGATCACACTTAATCCCTCTTTTTTTAGCCCTATGATTCAATCACTCAAAAAACTGATAAATTATGCTGCTGCCATACATGCTGAGTCTTTGCTAGTTAATATCCCCTTAATAATAATTTTTATTATAATAAAAAGTTATTATAAAGTTATAATAATTTTAATTATTTTTTGTCTACTCACACATAAGATTTTATATTTTATATTAACTTATAAAGTTAATAATAATTTTTTAATATCCCCTTTCTGGATTATCCATCTGTCCCTGCTTGACCTCTATACTCAGCATATCACATACAACTAGATTGTTTTCATTTCTAACTTCTATCATCAGAACATAATCCAGTTAGTGCCCTTGCTCAAAACAAGAATTACCAGAAACGAGATATGGGGAAAAATCTGTTTTTGATTGATATTACAGAAGCTTAGACCTATGGCAAGATGTCATGTTAATGTTAGCACAAATATATAAGACAAATCCCAATTTCATAGACTATGTTATTGTCAGACTTTTTTCCTTACCTAATTCTAAAACAGATGAGAATAAATTTTGAAATATTAGAATAAATTTTGGTTTGTCCAAATATGTGACACAGCAAGAACAGATCTAATTGGGTCATAATGTATCTGTTTTGCTAACTTCTTCAAACCATTTCTTCTTATTTTTTAAGAAACATTATAGAGGAGAAACATGGGTTTACTTAATTAAATATACACAACACTTATAAACTGCACCTATTCATTGAACCTTTGGGTTTTTGTTTTTGTTTTGTTTTGTTTTTTTATAATACAAACAATAATAGCTCTCTCACAGAATTATAGGGAGGATACCTGTAATATCTAGCACAGTCTTTAGCACATACTGACTAGGTTTTTGAAGTTCTTGTGCTCCTATATTCTGTACACTAAAGTAACTGTGAGTTTTGAGAATGGCTAACAATGTTTTTTGGGGGAGTGGGGGAGAAAAAAATCACTCAGGGATAAATTATTCTAACTAAACCACTTCACTTCCTTTCCCAAATAACAAACGTTCTGAGTGAGAAGTAAGTCTCGCCAGTAAATAGAAAATACAAAGAGAGTGAAAGACAAATTGCCAGACTCACAACGGATGTCCATGTGAATGTAATCACTCTGGCTCCGAGAGAGAGAGATAGAGAGAGAGAGAGAGAGAGAGATGAATAGCAGGGACTTTGCAAATGAACCAGGCTGAGGTTTTATCAGATTCACCCCCAGTGCAATACTCGATGCTCCACTGTTCCAGTTAGATTTTGCCTTGAACTGAAACTACTCTAACAGTTTCATTCTCAAATCTTTTACCAGCATAATATCTTTAAAAAATAAACAGGTGGAATTATCTGTTATATATGTACAGAGCACATTGTTGTGAGCCTGTTTTATTCTAGCATACACATGCAAACACATATGCACTGTTTTCAAAGATTTATTCATAATTTTAGTATTGACCTTGTCATATTAGAGTTAATATTTTCTTTCTAGAACCTAAGCTTCAAGAAGCTAGGCAGGGTTTGTCTACTCACACGTAAGATTTTTCTAATTTTTCCTCAAGTACTTCAAGGTTTTGTTTGTTTGTTTCTTGTTGTTGTTTTTAAAGATTTTATTTATTTATTTGACAGAGAGAGAGAGCACAAGTAAGCAAGGCAGCAGGCAAAGGGGAGGGAGAAGCAGGCTCCCCACTGAGCAAGAAGCCCAATTAAGGCCTCTATCCTGGGACCTTGGTATCTGACCTGAGCTGAAGGCAGATGCTTAACCAACTGAGCCACCCAGGTGTCCCAGTACTTAAAGCCTTTTGATCCAAAAAGAGATAATGATAATATCAAATCCTATCCATTCTTTAAGGACCAGCTTAAAGATATTATAAAACCAGTTTTCAAATAGTAGCAAAAAAAGAAAGACAAAAACAAACAAACCAAAAAACCCAAAAAACTTATCTTTAAATTTTTGTATTTCTTCTATTTATTTTATATTTCTAAACATTTGTTATTTATTTGCACATTTTATGTTTCCTACCAGAATGTAAATTTTTAGAAAGCAGATATCTACAGGTTTTTTTTTTAACATTTTTCTATTCCTCATATAGCTGAGTCACTTAACTCCAAATTTTTTTTATGTTTTTAACACATATTTTTTTTATTAATTTTTAATTTTTTATAAACATATATTTTTATCCCCAGGGGTAAAATTGGACATATTTTTGGACACAGGAAAATCAAGAAATAGCTTCAAAGTCACATTTGGATAGTTTTAGTGCTAAAATTCAAGATTAATTTGTGAATGAGAAAATGAGGCTGTCTGGTGAAATACATAGGGGAAAGTAGACTGAGGGGCAAAAAAGGAAGCAAAGGAATTGTAGACTTCTTCAAATGGAAAAGTATAGTTAAAGAATGGTGACATCTGTCATCCATTTTAATGGTTACGTACGGTTTTTTACTAACTCATCTTTGTAAGGGAAAACACAAACAAAAACAAAAAAAGAAAAAAGGTAGAATTAAAAAGTTATGGTCCCAAGACAGATTGAAATGACAATGAGGAGGCAGGTTTGCCACTTTCACCTGGCATGGTATGCCCAGGGGCACAAACTCCTGGCATATTGTTTTCTCATTTGTTAACTTGTGCAGCTCAATTGTCTATAAGCTAGTAGGACTGAAGAAACTATATTAAAAATGCTAATAATAAAACTGGGTGTATTCTCTGCAATTCTGTTACTGATACACCATAGAATTCCTCATGCAACTCAACCATAAACAAACATCACACATTGTACCATTTTTAACCAGAAATCATCTCTTAGAATTGTTTAAATGCTTAGCCAAGACTGAATGCTGGAGTATTCTTTTAAATACTACTTCTCTTAAATCTCTTTCCTTATTCTACTTATTCAGTAGTTTAATTTCTCCTTTTAAATTACTTTTTGTTTGGAGAAATTAAATTACCACAATTATTCCTCTCTATAATTGTTGACACTTTCCTAAAAATAAAGATGCAGCCTCTAATATTTCTGTTTGGATAAAAAATCAAGATGTCACATATTTTTATTGGTTCATATATTCTTAGCTTTCCCTTTGTCTAAGCAATTGCCAAAAAAATCTTTTAGACTACTCTTTAGGCTTAACTTCGAGGATGTGGAGGAAAAGGAGCCCTCATGCACTGTTTGTGGGAATAGAAGCTGGTATAGACACTGTGGAAAACAGTATGGAGGCTCCTCAAAAAGTTAAAAATAGAACTACTCTATAATCCAGTAATTCCTCTACTGGATAGTTACTCAGAGAATATAAAAACACTAATTCAAGAAGATATATGAACTCCTGTTTATTGCAGCATTATTTATAATAGCCAAATTATGGAAATAGCCCACGAGTCCATCAATACAGGAATGGATAAAGAAAATGTGAAATATATATATATATAGATAGATAGATCTATATATATATATGATGAAAGGTTACTTAGCAATAAAAAAAAGAATGAAATTTTGCCATTTGCAACAATGTGGATGGACCTAGAGAATATAATGCTAAGCAACATAAGTCAGTCAGAGAAAGACACATACCATATGATTTCATGCATACATGAAATTTAGGAAACAAAGCAAATGAGCAAAGAAAAAAGGAAACAAACCAAAAACAGACTCTTAACCTATAGAGAACAAACTGATGGTTACCAGAGGGTAGGTGGGTGGGGGAATGGGTGAAATAGGTGAAGGGGATTTAGTGTACACTTGCCTTGATGAGCACTGAATATTAAATAGAATTGCTGAATCACTGTATTGTACAGCTGAAACTAATATAACACTGTATGTTAACTATACTGGAATTAAAATTAAAAATAAATAATAAATAAAATGTTATTTATTTTAAAAAAGTTGGGGAGAGACACCTGGGTGGCACACTCCATTAAGCATCAGACTCCTGGTCTCATGTCGTGATCTCAATGTGGTGAGATTGAGCCATGCATTGAGCTATATGCTCAGGGTAGAGTCTGCTTGAGATTCTCTCTCTGTCCCTCAGCCCCATCTGCTTGTGCTCTCTCATTCTCTCTAAAATAAATAAGTAAATCTTTTTAAAAGAAGAATAATGGCCAAACTCATGATATATTTTCATAAGCTTATTTTATCAGTTTTCATATTATGGAAGCTATCACTTCCATTCTTACTTGTGATTCTAGAAAATTATATATAATCTCAGAATATTTTCTAACTTCTTGGCTTCATTGTTCCCCTAGATGTTCAATATTAAAGCTCAACAAGCCACAACTGAAAATGTCTGTTCCCTCCAAATATGCTTCTCTTCTCTATTCCCTACCTCAGAATGGCATCACCATCTAATAATCCAAGACAGAGCCATCCCGTAAGTATAAATTTGCCCTGATTCTTATTGATCACAACTTGTAGAAGTCTCTCAGAATCTATTTCTAACAGTTTATTGCCACTGTTATTGCTTTAGTTCAGGTTACAAAAAATCTTCCTTGTGTTATGTCAGTTGCCTCCTAACTTGTTTCCCTATCTCTGTTGTCTCTTCTCAGTAATCAAGGAAAGAAACAGTATAGCCTAGAGAAAAATCTAGGACTACCAAAGTTAAGTGATAGCACCACACTACCATAATTAATGGTCTGCACATTACTTTAGCAGTACATATAAAACAGAATAAAGTAATTTATACAGTATTTGTACAAATATAGTAACATAAAAGTGCATAGGAAAGTGAAATTGATAGTTTTTCAAATATAGGGAATAATATAATTGGACCACTTATAATGGGAACAAAATTGTTTTTGCCTCTAATTAGTTTTTGTTTGTTTGTTTTTGTTTTTGTTGTTGTTGTTTTTTGTTTTTTGTTTTTTGTTTTTTTTTGGTAACACACTAAAAGGCAAATATCTCTTAATGATGTCTTTCTTTGGAAAATATCCACATTGGAAATAAAAGTAAGGATACTGTTTAAAAAATTTGTTTTTATGGAAAGTTTAACTTTTTTTTCAAAAATACACATATATAGTAATGCTTTATATTTATACATTGTTTTCTGTATTTACTTTTATTTTCTTACTTGAGATTATATTTCTTGGTACGGAGAAGGGACATTCTATATTTGGGGGATGCTGGACAAGGAGGGTATATTTTTATGTACATTTTAAGAATACATATCCTGTAACACATTTGAATTTTCACATATTAAGGATTAGCATCTTTTTAAATCCTAAGGACACATTTTATTTTTGTAGTGATAAGAATTGTTTCCATGTTTATGTTTGTATCTTAAAATAAGGGGTGCCTGAGTGGCTCGGTGGGTTAAGCCTCTGCCTTTGGCTCAGGTCATGATCCCAGGGACCAGGGATCGAGCTCCACATTGAGCTCTCTGCTCAGCAGGGAACCTGCTTCCCTTCCTCTCTGCCTGCCTCTCTGCCTATTTGTGATCTCTGTCTGTCAAATAAATAAATAAAATCTTAAAAAAAAATAAAAAAAAATAAATAAAATATAAAATAAAATCATATACTACATTGCTGACAGAATTTTACTAAAGAAAGTCTCAGAATTTTACTTAGTAAAAATTATTTGTGATTCACAGACTTGTACCCCTGGGGATAAAAATATATGTTTATAAAAAATAAAAAATTAAAAAAAATTATTTGTGTAACATAATTTTATTTTTTTTAACTTTAATTTTTTATTTTTTATAAAAATATATTTTTATCCCCAGGGTTACAGGTCTGTGAATCACCAGGTTTAGACACTTCACAGCACTCACCAAAGCACATACCCTCCCCAATGTCCATAATCCCACCCCCTTCTCCCAAACCCCCTCCCCCCAGCAACACTCAGTTTGTTTTGTGAGATTAAGAGTCACTTATGGTTTGTCTCCCTCCCAATCCCATCTTGTTTCATTGATTCTTCTCCTACCCACTTAAGCCCCCATGTTGCATCACCACTTCCTCATATCAGGGAGATCATATGATAGTTGAATTTCTCTGCTTGACTTATTTCGCTAAGCATGATACACTCTAGTTCCATCCACGTTGTTGCAAATGGCAAGATTTCATTTCTTTTGATGGCTGCATAGTATTCCATTGTGTATATATACCACATCTTCTTGATCCATTCATCTGTTGATGGACATCTAGGTTCTTTCCATAGTTTGGATATTGTGGACATTGCTGCTATAAACATTCAGGTGAACATGCCCCTTTGGATCACTACGTTTGTATCTTTAGGGTAAATACCCAATAGTGCAATTGCTGGGTCATAGGGCAGTTCTATTTTCAACATTTTGAGGAACCTCCATGCTGTTTTCCAGAGTGGCTGCACCAGCTTGCATTCCCACCAACAGTGTAGGAGGGTTCCCCTTTCTCCGCATCCTTGCCAGCATCTGTCATTTCCTGACTTGTTTATTTTAGCCATTTTGACTGGTGTGAGGTGATATCTCATTGTGGTTTTGATTTGTATTTCCCTGATGCCAAGTGACATGGAGCACTTTTTCATGTTTCTGTTGGCCATCTGGATGTCTTCTTTGCAAAAATGTCTGTTTATGTCCTCTGCCCATTTCTTGATTGGATTATTTGTTCTTTGGGTGTTGAGTTTGCTAAGTTCTTTATAGATTCTGGACACTAGTCCTTTATATGATATGTCGTTTGCAAATATCTTCTCCCATTCTGTCAGTTGTCTTTTGATTTTGTTAACTGTTTCCTTTGCTGTGCAAAAGCTTTTGATCTTGATGAAATCCTAATAGTTCATTTTTTTCCTAGCTTCCCTTGCCTTTGGCATTGTTCCTAGGAAGATGTTGCTGCGGCTGAGGTCGAAGAGGTTGCTGCCTGTGTCTCCTCAAGGATTTTGATGGATTCCTTTTGCACATTGAGGTCCTTCATCCATTTTGAGTCTATTTTTGTGTGTGGTCCTAAATCAGGACTCAACTGGTATCAAAAGATTGGGATCATTCCCTGCATATTTTCAGACTACAATGCTCTAAAGCTAGAACTCAACCACAAACAGAAGTTTGAAAAGAACCCAAATACATGGAGACTAAACAGCATCCTTCTAAAGAATGAATGGGTCAACCGGAAATTAAAGAAGAATTGAAAAAAATCATGGAAACAAATGATAATAAAAATACAACGGTTCAAAATCTGTGGGACACAACAAAGGCAGTCCTGAGAGGAAAATATATAGTGGTACAAGCCTTTCTCAAGAAACAAGAAAGGTCTCAGGTACACAACCTAACCCTACACCTAAAGGAGCTGGAGAAAGAACAAGAAAGAAACCCTAAGCCCAGCAGGAGAAGAGAAATTATAAAGATCAGAGCAGAAATCAATGAAATAGAAACCAAAAAAACAATAGAACAAATCAACGAAACTAGGATCTGGTTCTTTGAAAGAATTAATAAAACTGATAAACTCCTGGCACAACTTATCAAAAATAAGAGAGAAAGGACCCAAATAAATAAAATCATGAATGAAAGAGGAGAGATCACAACTAACACCAAAGAAATACAAACTATTATAAGAACATACTATGAGCAACTCTACGCCAACAAATTTGACAATCTGGAAGAAATGGATGCATTCCTAGAAACATATAAACTACCACAACTGAACCAGGAAGAAATAGAAAGCCTGAACAGACCCATAACCAGTAAGGAGATTAAAACAGTCATTAAAAATCTCCAAACAGGGCGCCTGGGTGGCTCAGTGGGTTAAGCCGCTGCCTTCGGCTCAGGTCATGATCTCAGGGTCCTGGGATCGAGTCCCACATCGGGCTCTCTGATCAGAAGGGAGCCTGCTTCCTCCTCTCTCTCTCTGCCTGCCTCTCTGCCTACTTGTAATCTCTCTCTATCAAATAAATAAATAAAATCTTTAAAAAAATAAATAAATAAATAAATAAATAAATAAAACTTAAAAAAAAAAAAAAAATCTCCAAACAAACAAAAGCCCAGGGCCAGACGGCTTCCCGGGGGAATTCTACCAAACATTTAAAGAAGAACTAATTCCTATTCTCCTGAAACTGTTCCAAAAAATAGAAATGGAAGGAAAACTTCCAAACTCATTTTATGAGGCCAGCATCACCTTGATCCCAAAACCAGACAAGGATCCCATCAAAAAAGAGAGCTATAGACCAATATACTTGATGAACACAGATGTGAAAATACTCAACAAAATACTAGCCAATAGGATTCAACAGTACATTAAAAGGATTATTCACCACGACCAAGTGGGATTTATTCCAGGGCTGCAAGGTTGGTTCAACATCCGCAAATCAGTCAGTGTGATACAACACATCAATAAAAGAAAGAACAAGAACCATATGATACTCTCAATAGATGCTGAAAAAGCATTTGACAAAGTACAGCATCCCTTCCTGATCAAAACTCTTCAAAGTGTAGGGATAGAGGGCACATACCTCAATATCATCAAAGCCATCTATGAAAAACCCACCGCAAATATCATTCTCAATGGAGAAAAACTGAAAGCTTTTCCGCTAAGGTCAGGAACACTGCAGGGATGTCCATTATCACATAATTTTATTTTTAAATTTTTTAAAGACTTATTTATTTGAGAGAGACACACAGAGATAGTGAGAGAGATAGCAAGAGAGACTGTTGAGTGAGAAAGAGAGGGAGAAGCAGGCTTCCCCTGCTGAGCAGAGAGCCTGACATGGGACTTGATTCCAGACCCTGGGTTCATCATTGTGCCTAAGGCAGACGCTTAAGTGACTGAGCCACCCAGGTCCCCACATAACATAACTTTTAAAATTAGACTTAGTAGCATTTCCCAAGTAATAAATGGCTCAGTTTATTTAACAATATTAAAATTATGATTATATGTAACTGAATATATTCTGAAAAAAGTCATCCAGTCAAACAATCAAAAGTTGATACTAGAAAATGGTTTAAGATGGTGTTAGAATAGGGGTGCCTGGGTGGCTCAGTCAGCGAAGTGTCTGCCTTGGGCTAGAGTCATGATCCTGGGGTCCTGGAATCGAGCCTCATATCTGGCTTATTGTTCAGTGAGGAGCCTGCTTCTCCTTCTACCCCTGCTCATGCTCTCTCTTGCTACATCTCTCTCTCAAATAAATAACAAAACATTAAAAAAAAATAAAAATAAAAAAGACAGTGTCAGGATAGTGGTCCTTGAGTCAATCTTTTTCCAAAAATCTTGCATTAACAGGAAAGAACTCCAATTTGTATTACCATGACACACTCAAATACTCAACTATCTTCTAGAATTCAAGGAATTAAACCACTGTCATATGACTGATAAAACTGAAATGAAAAACACAATGACCAATCTATATATTCTGACCAAAAGTAAAATAAAACCACTAACTAGGAAAGAAAATGGAAACACATTTTGGGTCTCCTTACCTATTTGTCACCTCAGTCAGAAATCCAGGGCCTATGTCAAGTAGTTGGCCCTTCAAGGTGAGAGCTAGACTTTGAAGAACCCAGAGTGCCTGTCCTTCACTCTAAAATCACTCATCCCCTTCCAAATCTATTCACAAACCACAATTCTGAGCAAGAAGTAGGAGAAATTTAGAAGTACCACATTACATGCTGAGAGGAAGAGTTTTCTTAGACAAATGTAAAAGTAGAAGTTAGCATATGAAACCCACTGGTAGATATGCAATCTAGGAATTTTGATGGTTCTTTTCTTTCTGTTTAAATCCTTTGGTGAGTGCTGTGAAGTGTGTAAACCTGGTGATTCACAGACCTGTACCCCCGGGGATAAAAATATATGTTTATAAAAAATAAAAAATTAAAAAAAAAAAAGTCAAGTCTGGGGATAGATACCTCAGTGGTGACTAAGTCATTAAGCATCTGCCTTCAACTCAGGTCAGGACCTCAGGGTTCTGGGATCAAGCCCCACACGGAGCTCCCTCCTCAGTAGTGAGTCTGCTTCTTCCCTCTCTCTTGGCCGGCCCTCCCCGAATCCTGTCTTCATGGTGTTCTCTCTCTCACTTTCACTTTCTCTCTCTCAAATAACTAGATAAAAATCTTAAAAAAAAAAAAAAGTAAAAGTCTGGAAATGTAGTTGAAGTAAAAGCAACATTTTGATGCAGAGGCATAGTGAATAAATGCCTGCTACAAAAATTTCAGCATTAATCATCAATATGGGTTGATGAAAGATACAGAGTACGTGGCAGGACACTAGCTCATCCTGTTCAGTGAAATATTCCCCTCATTCTCAACTTCATCCACCCTCCACAATTCTAAAAAATAGGAAAATAATTATATTGTTGCATTTCACTGGATACATAGGGCATTATATTGTATAATCTTTGATAACAAAGATGCTTTATGTAACCTATCATTTGCTTTTATTTTTTTTTTTAAGATTTTATTTATTTATTTGACAGAGAGAGATCACAAGTAGGCTGAGAGGCAGGCGGGGGGTCGGGGGAGCAGGCTCCCTGCTGAGCAGAGAGCCCAATGCAGGCCTTGATCACAGGATCCTGGAATCATGACCCAAGCCGAAGGCAGAGGTTTTAACCTACTGAGCCACCTAGGCACTCCTATCATTTGCTTTTAAACTTATAAAAATATATGGATATAAAAAGCATACATAACATACAAATTATAATTTGCTTTAAATTTATAAAACATGAATATAAAGGTTTATGTAATTTTCTAAATATATGAGTACAAATACATGTGATAGAAATATATTAACAGCTTATTCTGGGACATAAATAATTTCTAATTAGTACTTTTTATGTATATCTTTATTTTACAAATTTTCTATAAAATATACATTATTACAGGGGAAAAAAAGAAATCTGAAAGGTACTCTGGAGAAGGATGGTCTTATCTTCTGTGGAACTAGGAAGTCTGGTATTAGAGATAACTAAGGAACCAAGGTAGATGGATAGCAGTTACAGAGTAAGAAAGGGAACCTTGGACTTTTAATTATCTTTCTACTGTTTACATATAATATATAAAAAATTAAATTGAAAGTATAAGCATGTAGTCATAGATTCTTCCACATTTTTATTAATTCAAATATAGGGTTGTCTGGGTGGCTCAGTTGGTTAAGCATCTGCCACGAGCTCGGGTCATGATCCCAGAATCCTGGGATCAAGTCCAGAGTCAGGCTCCCTGCTGACTGGGGTATCTGTTTCTCCCTCTCCAATTCCCCCTGCTTGTACTAGCACACACACTCTCTCTCTCTGTTGAATAAATAGATAAAAGTTTAAAAAAATATATAAATATATAGTAATAACCTATTATAAGCAAGATCCTTGTCAACATGGAACTAATAAATCTCACATATACCTTTCATTAATTAAATACAAAAATAGTCTGCTGAAAAAATAATTTACTACTCAATAGACTACTTATCACTTCTTTAATCCTATTGAGAAAATAATTTAGGTAAAAGCTTATGTAAGAACTTATTCTATGAACATAAGAATGAGCTAACAAAAAACTTGAAGTTGTTTTATCTTTAAAACACTCACTGATGTAACTCATGTGATCATCATTGGTAAGACAGATGTAAACAATAGTTATTGAAGTCTGCACACAAAAATATTATTTTCATATTTGCATGTATTTCACTTATTTGGATACACAAATATATCAGTACTCATAACTAGCCGATCACTTTGTCTAACTATTAAAAATTTATTTTAATATATTGTGTTTAGGACTCCTGCTGTCAAGTGTGTGAAACATTGGGTATTCCTACTTTCTCACCAAATACGGAAAGAACTGCTGTTCAAATAAAATCACACTGGGTGTGCTGAAAAAATAATGAATACTGTTTTTCTGAAAATAAATAAATCAATTTAATAAAAAAAATCCCTAAATGACTAAACTCACATGAACCACATCAATACACATTTTTCTCCTTTTAACTTGTTAAACTAAACCCATATTTATTCTGTATCTTTTTGTTTTCTTACTCCTAATACACAATAGAACCTTCTTTACTCTGAAATAATTGTGAGAATTTAAATGGGGGATTTGGGCAATATGGTGATCAACTAAACTGAAATCATAACATAGGAAGTGAAATATATAAATTACACTGTTTAGTAGGTATTCAATACAATTAAAATCATATCAATGTGTGTCTTTTTTTTTAAGTAGATAGAAAACATGAATTCTGTTCCTTTATAGATAAATTAATGAAACATAAAGCTGGGATAGAAAGCAGCACTATTGATAGCTCCCCATGTCTTTCTTGAGTCTATGCTCACCTTCCTCCAAGATACTTGCTTTTTCAGTTTTGTTCTCTCTGTGGTCCATTCCGAGAGAGCAAGGTATCACTTATTATGAGCTTCTTTTAAGTACATACAAAGGGAATCCAATGTTATGGTTTAACTTACATCTCTTTTCCTTTTTTCAGATGTGGTGCGAAGCAGCCACAACATATATTCCTTTTTATGTTTCTTCACACAGCATGGAATCCTTCCTACTGCCAACTATAAGAATATTTCTCTGACTTCCAGTCTCTGAATATTAGAAGTGAACATAAAAAATTTTTATTCCAGGTACTTTGTTTACAGATGAAAAAAAGTAAAAATAAAATGCTTAGCTTGGTAAAATGTAAGCCAGTTAGTAACATGGAGTCTTTATCTATAGTCTAGAGTCGCTGGTATTAATTTTTAATTATGTCTTATAACCTGTGTCACCCCATGTTCCGTGTAGGATCCTTGAGGTATATAATGGTCCTACACATTGGTATTCTTCGTAGTGCATTGTGACAAAATTAGTGCTTAATACATATTTGCAGAATGACTGAATGAAGAAGGAAATGAATACATAAAGCTATCTCTTTTTTACAGAAGGGACTTAACTATTTAACTCCAGTCGGTCTCCTATTACCTTAAAACAATATATTTTTCACATACCATTGTAATATAATCTCACTTAAGTAAACAAATAGGCCTCTTCTTCATTACCCTCAATGCAAACTTCCAGTATAATTTTTTTTTTTTTAAGAGTTTATTAGAATAGGTAAGAATAGGATTAGAAGGAAAATAATTTAATTATGCAGTACATGATCATAAATTGCTGTGAAACCAATCTAAATCATGGCAGTATTTAAAGAAATATCTAAGATCGTGGAGTAATAAATAAGTGAAGTGAAATCAAAAGTGCCAGCCCCCTGTTTTGGGACAATTAAAATGCTTGGGCATAAGCTTCTCATATAATGAAAAAATTGAATACCACTTCTCAAATGATAAGAAATAAATCAATCAATAATTTGGGCAAAAGAAGTCCTAGAGCCACAATTTAGCTTTTACTATAATGAAGTAAATAATATTATATTTAAAAAGACGGGAACATAAGCAAATAAAGAATGTTAAATTTGTTAGTCATTTGAGAAATCTAAATGAAAGGTATTATAAGATCTCACCATATGGCTACTGGAATTACTAAAATAAAAATATATAATATATTATAAATATATATTTTAATTTTAATATGTATTAATAATTAAATATATTAGTTTTAATATTGATTAAAATGAATATATATATGTATGTATTTATACAAAAAATATCAAATGCTGGTAAGGTTGTTGAGCAACTGGATCTCACAGTGCTAGTAAAACTGTACAGACTCTCTGGAAAACAGTTTGGCAGTAGTTTTGTTTGTAAATAAAATTAGACATGAATTTACCATGCAATCATACTCTCAGCAATCATACTCCTGGGTATTTATCCTAGAAAGATGAAAATTTATGCTCACATGACAACCTGTACACAGATGTTCAGATAGCTCAAAATAATTTATTAAATAAGTTATTTATTTAAGTAATAAATAGCTTCAAATCAGAAACCACCCAAAGGTTTCTTTTACTTGTGAATGGAAAATTGACTTGTTAGGTCTCTACAATGGAATGCTACTCAGCAATAGAAAGGAATGTGCCATCAATATGCACAATGTGAATGGATCTTGAGGGAATCCTGTTGAGTGGAGGGGAAAAAAAAAGCCAGTCTCAAAGTTTTGAAAAATCTTTCATTTAGCAATATTCTTGAAGTCACAAAATAGGTCATGAGATCAGTGGTTGCCAGAGGTTAGGGCTAGGGAAAGGTGTGACTCCAAAAGGAAAAAAGAAAAGGAGAGTTTTTCAGTGGTGATCGATGTGTTCTGTATCTTGATTTTGGTGATGGTTATATAAACATATACATATGAAATTTCAAAGAACTATACATAAAAAAGTGTGCATATGAAATCCGAGTAACATGGGGCACCTGGATGGCTCAGTGGGTTAAAGCCTCTGCTTTCAGCTCAGGTCTTGATCTCAGGGTCCTGGGATCAAGCCCTGAGTCAGGCTCTCTGCTCAGCAGGGGGCCTGCTTCCCTTCCTCTCTCTGCCTGCCTCTCTGCCTGCTTGTGATCTCTCTCTGTCAAATGAATAAATAAAATCTTAAAGAAAAAAAAAAAGAAATCTGAGTAACATCAGTAGAGTTAATAATATTGTACCAATATAAATTTCCTGGCTTTAATAATTTACTATGGTCATGTAAGATGTTATCATTAGAAGAAGTTGGGTGAATGGTTTATAGGAGTTTTCTATGAATTTTGCAACCTCTGTAGAGTCAAGTTATTTCAAAATTAAAGTACTAAATACAATAAAATAAAGGATACTTTTTTCTTTTATCATTCACCTAGAGTAGAGGCAAATTACTATAAAATTTAATGGCTTTTTCCATTACCTTTGACTTGTTTTCCAATTTAGCTATTACTATTTGTACATGTATCCCATAAAAAATTGTGAAATGGAAGTTCTATTTTCCTCACTATTCCAACATTGGGGAGAAATCGATAAAAATATTATAGTGATGAACAAAAAGTAAATTTGTCAAATAACCATTTTTTATTTCTTACACAATATTTTGTTTGCCAGTTCTCAGGCTGTATTATTTTAAAACACAATGAACAGGACGGGTGGGGGGGTGGATAGTAACAAATAAAGTCATTTCAGCTGGAAAGATTAGAACGCCACCACCAAAATCAACAAAATATTTGGCCACAATTCTCCATTACATCTCTGATATTTCTGCCCACTGTTTTAAGCAAAGGCATTGGCAACTTTTGTTTTGTACTACTCATTCAAGGATGTTTGTAAAGCAAACAGTGTCTCCCTCTAGGGGAGGGGGCAGATTTGTCAATTGACCAGAATAATTATAAAAATAATGCCTCTGTCCAGGGCAAAGTTTGGTGGGCCAGTGGCTAGTTGTGGCCTTATAAAATTGATGGTTTCCTGAACTCAGAGTTCCTCAGCTATCTTACAAACTTAATGTGTGCATACCGTCTGCCTAGGTCCACCTTTACATTTCTTCCTTGGGACTTGGAGCCTATCCTGTGATGAATAAAGGTCTTTGTGACCCAGAAGACTGTGAAACTAGGACAAGTTAACTTGATGGCTTGTGAATAAGATAAAATCTCAGGTGAAAGGGCTTCAGGGCCATAGGGCACTACATAGACTTCAGAAATTTCAGGATTTCTTCCTGACAGTTTCTTGGCACAGTGTGTTTTTCTTTAACCTACAGTGGCAACCCCAGACCTGCCTAAATGTGCATAGTCTGTGGATGGCAGCCTGTTCAGAATGAGAATTGGGACATTAATTTACTTTGATCTCTCTTTCCTTTGACTCTTCCAGGCTCTGGATGATGTACGAGATGACTGGGGAGAAAAAAAGAAGAGGAAATTATATCAACTTCAGACTTTGTGGAGGCAGGAGAGCAAAAATCCTCTACTTAAAGGAAAGAGAACCTTAGACTGTGGGAGGTGTGGCGAAGGGAAGGACATTAACGATCTTTCAGATCTGCCCCTAGAGGCTTCCTCTAGAACATAAGCACCCTGGTGCTGCTTTTCATCTTTTCAATGATGTTTGAAAAGGAGGGGAACTAAAATTTGAGTGTGGAGCTCATGCTGCCTGCAGTATTGTGAATAATAAAGTACTTTATCTTTGACCCAAAGTCTCCTCTCTTCTACCAAGATCCAGGAAGCTCTGGCCGGCAAAATTGGCTTGCAAATAGGATAAAAATCTCACATTATTTGCAGTTTTGCCATAAACATAAAATAACTAAAGAGGGTCTGGTTTCATTTTATTATGGTTTTCCAAATTTGAAAATACAATTTGGAAATATAGGTTTAAAAACAATAGTACTGGGTTCCAGATGATTTAAACAGTGTTTTGATAGGTGGTTTGTCACAGAAGTTCACAAATGCATACATAATAATGTACCTAATGTCCCACCATGCAGCCTTGGCTTCCCATTCTTGTGGAATCTATGGCGGACAGTTAAAAATGAGCCTTGATTTTCATATATTGACAACATTTCACCTTAAGGAAAGTAAATCTTATTCAGTAAGCGTGCTTAACCCTAGGAAATTAACATACCAAGGGCAAGACTCAACGGAGAAAGGAAAGGACTTTGTCAAGATCAGTCCTCAGGTAGGCAGTTCTGACAAGCATTCCATATGCTTCTCAGAAAGTTCTAAGGAGAATCAAGCCCAAGTTCATCACAGTTCCTACAGTAATACGCGTCATATTGCCTTTACCTCCTTCCCGTACTCTTCTTCACCCCATACTCCGGCTTCCCGGCACAACCACCTAAATAGCCTACCTAAACACAAACACTTGTCTGAACCTTGAACATCTCCTTTTGGGAAGTACCTAATTTAATACAAGGGAACAGCCCATTTTGTAACAGTTATCTTTAGGTTGCATATTTATAAGCTTTCTTTCTCTGTTGAAGCAATGTATTTCCATAAAATGAAATTAAATGTTTCCATTACAGAGAATAATTTGAAGTTAACAAAATGAATAAAAACTCCTCAATCTGGTAATAATACCATTTTGTGCTACAAGGTGATTCTACTGATTGATGACTATTTGGACATAAACTAATTTATGAATTTAGATGGGGATATATTAGAAAAATGTCTGTTTGAATTCAGGATTATGACCTCTGGTTTTTGACACCAAGTCAAAATTATTATACTCTGAAGATGATTATTATATCTTGGACTTGTCTAATGTTAGATATTTGGGGATACTCTAAGAAAACACTGAAGCTTCAATGCTACTTGGTGTTTATGTGGAAAATATACATTAGAACCACTAAGAAACAGAGACTGAGAAAAGCATTAATTTGCGTTGTATGTACAAGATATTGAATTCAGTTCCATTTGTATTGAGTTGGATGGCATTTAGAGAACTCATAATGTGAGCAAGAGAATCTGATTGCTCTACAAAGAAGCAGAAGGTAGAGATGGAAGTTAGAAAAGTGAACAGCATCTTACAGAGAAGTTAATGGTCCTGTGATGATCTATTGCAGAGCTGGAGGAACTACGAGTTTTGTGGATTTTTTTGCTTTTTTCTTAATTAGTGTCGGGTTTGGGAATACAATTCATTATTAAACTCTATGGTTATACAAAGTCGACTAATAATAGTGAAGAAATTTTCCAGTTTTAATCTGTATCCATCAATTGTCATACCAGGCAGGATAAATTGATGAGTAGTAAAAACTAGCTCATAAATACATAGCAGTCACCAGATAACAAAGCATTTTTATATAAGTTGCTACATTTAATTTTTATTTTCCTAATGAGGATAACAAGTAAACAAAATTGTTCACATTTTATAAATGCTGCTTTTGAATGTCAGATAATGATTTTTCACATAGTTGTATAAAACAGCTACTAGGATACTAAACTAGAACTCTACTCAAGGTATCCTAACCCAAGTCGTAGGTTTTTTTCTCTCTGTAGTTATTATGATCATGCTTTTCGTGGAGCCATATTTCTTTTTGTGATAGTAACAAACAGATTTGCTGAAATCCAGATTTGGAGAAGCAGCTTTAAATCCCCCATAGTCTCATTAAAGAGAAAATAAGATCTGGAATTTAAAGGATACAGAGTCACTCTGAGAAGCAATAAGGAAATTGGAAATATAGTAGCAGCTGGTCCAGAAATCTTTTACTGATTACTTTTATAATGTTTTCTTACCCAACTACTAAAACTAGTTACTGTTATTTCCGTATTTCTATTTGACCCACTATCTCAATGACTCAGTGTTTTAATCATCTCATTTTTGCTTCAAGACATCACACTCCATCTGATCTTTCCATTCTTCCCAAGAATCCACTTTCCCAATAAACTCAAGTAACAATGATAGTGAAATACCTTCACTGATTTTTAAGTTCTGACTTTGAAAACAAATTGCTGTGCAGAAAGAATGTGGAATGAACAAGCTCACTTAGATAAAAGTAGCCAGAGGGCTTTAATCCATGGTATATTTCAGAATAAGCACAGAATTTGGGAGTTGAAAGGAAATCTTAGAAATCATCAGTTATGAATTAACCCAGGTTATATGAATCCAGAACTAGAAGTCAAGTCTTTTGCTTTAAGCCAGGGCTCTTTCCAATATATGATGTTATACCCCCCATACCACCAACTCTCTCTTGTTTTCTCTACTTTTGGGTTGTCTTTTCTCTGTTAACTCCTCAGTGGTGAAATATTGATAGCACTGATTAGATGTTTATACCATTATAAACATGGTAAGTAAGGTCACTAGTCCCTATGGGATATTATGATTACAAACAGTATTAGGTAATAATTTTTCATTATCTATTAGATATACATTTACCTCCTACCAGCTCATAATATCCAGGATTTACAAATTAATTACTATCTTATTATTATTTTGTTCATTTAGGAAGTGCATCAGCATCCTCTACCAACATAATATGAAATTATGTTGTTAATCATTTTAAGTATAATTGAACCATCAAGAAAATAGGAATAATAGCATATTCTTAGTAAGTTATATCCATTTAAATTAGTTTATGAAGGAAAATAAGAAATTAAAAGTTTCACATAATTTGTGATTATATGAATAATCATGATTAAATTCTCACCTACTTAAAAATAATCATTTTTAGTTAGAAGTCTTAGTTAACACAATGCTCATTACAGCGAGCTTTATTATTTTCTTAAATGTTAAGTATACCATTGTTATTAGCATACTTTCACTTGAAGACTTAAGCCATAGCTATGTAATAAAGTAAATGTCTTCTACCCATAAAACATTCATAATACATCCACATAATACTTCACAAAATGATGTTTCCATCACAAAGTGATGTTGTCCATTTATTCCGGCACTACCCTAGTCCAAGCAACTGTTCTCCATCTTAAGCTGTTGAAATGAGCTCTTCACTAATCATTCCATTCCCATTTTGCCCCACAACACACACACACACACACACACACACACACACACACACACACTACTTCACAATAACAGAGCTTTCTAGATTATAAATCTGGCCAACTGACTCTTTGGCATAAAATTTTCCAGTTTGGCTTTCAAGGCTCTGGACAATATAGTCCCAGCCTCTCTCTTCACATTCATTTTGGGCCATTCATCTCCTTGGTTATTGTACTTCAACCCACACTGCCCCTTTCCCAGTTTCTCAAATATGCTTCACTCTCTTCCTCCTCAAGGTATCAGACTTGGTCTCTCTCTGCAGTGCTTCTTGTGCTCCCTGTCAACATTACCACTTTCCCTAATTTTCTTGTCTTAGCCTATAAGTAACATTTTAAAAGTCATCTCAGTGAGACTTTCACTGACCAACTGACCAACTAACTTAACTAATGTCCTCTCTGTCAGTCTTGACAATTACACATTGTTTACATGCACCTATCATAATTTGTATTTATGAGTGTATCTATGTATGAAAGTACTTACTGGTTCACTGGAGTAAAATTAAATAGCACTCTTAATTATTTATTTTTATAAAATGTATCAAGTAAGCTCATTGCTTTTCAACAACTCTAAAAAAAGGATTTTAGAAAAATACATTATTATTATAGAGTATTACTAGCAAATCCAAAAATTAAAATGTAATACACATAAAACTAAAATCTCTATACTTCAAAACTGCCTATCCCATAGGGCTTCATCCAGATCTAGTTGAAACATAATAGTTAAAAGACCTGAAAAAAAAAATAAAAGACTGGTTGCTACTTTATTTTTACTTTTTTTATTTCCCAAGATATATATTTTTTTAATTTTTAAATTATTTGAGACTTGTAGAAAAGTCATAAAAATAACACAATGGACTCCCATAAACTTTTCACCCTGAATCCCCATTTATTATAATTTTACCATACTTACTTTATCATTGAATATACAAAAAAATATATATATATATTTTTCTAAAAATATGGGATATAAAATGCTCCGCAAGTGTCCTCCTTATAACGGAGTCAGGGTAATCTTTGTATTCTTCCATTTTTAGTAACTGTGCAGCTAAAGTATACACTAAGCATTTTTAATTTTACCCAAATCTAGCTTCCGTTATATTTTCCAAATATCACATATACATCAATTAACCTAAAGAGGTATTGTACATATAATAAACATTAATGTTTCTTCCCTTCTTCTTTGCAGTAGCAGTATTAAAATACTTATCAAATTATACAAGATAGACATTAATTAAGTGGAACAGACACAGCTGATATATGACCAATATTGTCATGTAGGTGTTAATTCAGTTCCTTCACTTTTTAAAATTTGTTTTTGCTGGGAGCTTTCATTATTTATTTGATGCTTCATATTAGTGAATTAAAGTTAATAATACATATGGTAAACTACAATCACTTTAGAAACATTAACTCCTTTTATTCTTATAATAATCTTTGATAGAAATGTCATGAAAGTTAAAAATGGAGGGTTTTCAGTAATTAAAACACATTTTCAATTTAGTCCATAAGGAGCATATTTTCCATTTAGTCCATAACAAATCTACATCTGTTGGAATAGAGCACATTTTTAGAACTATGATGTAACTACTTAAAACTACCACCAGATTTTAGATGATTCTTAACAAAGAATAGAAACAAAAACTAAGATATAACTATTAAAGTATAATGGTCTTAAGACAACAAGTTGCTTAAAGAGAAGTGATGGAAATCATGGTGTGAAGTAGGAAGTCTAAAGCAGAAATCTAAAATGAAAAACGACAAAGAATACTATAGCATATTTTATCTATAGAGCCAAGTGATGTGGCATACTTTCATTTGGGTGGGCTAGTCTATGTGTCAACAATTGCCACTAAAAATAAATGTTTGATTCAGTAGCCTATTTTACCAGAAGTTATCTGACAGCTTGTATCTATTGTAAATGATGTGCATTAAAACAAGATTGCTCTCTACCTGCTAGAAAGTGAAGTAGTGGTTTCTACTATAACTATGTTTAGAAAAAAAAAATGAGTCATTTACCTAGATAGTGAATTACACTGTGTAAAACAGTGAACTATTAAACAATCATACTCAAGCATATTGAAATTTTTTATAAACATATATTTTATCCCCACTTCTACAAAGTGGGTAGAAGAAGAATCAATGAAACAAGATGGAATTGGGAGGGAGACAAACCATAAGTGACTCTTAATCTCACAAAGCATATTTAAATTTAAATCCTGAACTACCAAATTATAGAAAGAATTTTGCAGTTCAGACTGCCAAAAGAGAAAAGGACACTAGAGAAAATAATTTTAATAAATAACTGCAATAACAGTACTATTCTTTATTACAAAAATAGCAACTTTTATCCATACACTCATCTAATGGGATTATTTCTGTTTAGAAATTTATTACTAATCAGGAATGCTACAGTAAGATTTTCTGAGTTTAAATCTTGAATTCATTAATTAGTAAATGTGTGACAATTAGCAGGTGCTTTTCTCTCCTTATCTAAGTCTCCTGATCTGGATAGTGGGTATGATAAATATAGGTTTTTGTGAAGACAAAGTGAATGATTTAAGCAAATGACTTATAAAAGAGCATGACAGAAAAAATGCATGACAGAACAAATTAGTATTCATAATAGACATAGTGCTCAATGGTATTTTGTCATAAACACACTTAGTAGTACAAAGTTGGTTGCAAAATCTTTAAAATATCCATGTAGGTATAGAGGGAAAAAACAAACAACAACCTTCTGATTAGTAGCTAAACCTTGACATTTTTGTGTTTCCCCCTCATTTCAAATCACTGGAGGTTTTCCAAAACCACATCAATGATTTATATTACCCAGTTTTCTGGGATAGCCATAAATAACTGAAGTGAGTATTTGAGGAGAACTGCATTATCATTAATCCTGCATTGCATGGTACAGCAGCATACAGGAACAGACATTCCAAGAGTAGCAACAGTCATTAGGTCATAAAGAAGAAAATCTGTTTTCTAATGACAAAAGTTTGAAATTTCGTCACCTAAGGTATCAAAATTGATAACAGGAAACAAGTTCGACATCCACCAGGTTCAAATGTGCAAGTGAAAACAGGATTTGGACACAGATTGGCATAGAAAAAGATGCTACTCCTTCCTACCCACCCCCCAAAATAATCAAAATTTGATTATAAGTGTTGCTACCCAGGTTATTAACCCTATATTCATGATGAAGTTTGGTTACCAAGTATACAAACTCTTAATTATAAAGTACTCATACACCATTTATGAATATATCTATATACATCCCTATTCCTATCAAATAGTATACAGCAAAACCCATTCCATGGTGTGTATTTAGATCTTTTCTTCTAAAATTGTGACATCTTTAAAAAATCTCCTGTTTTCTTATGAAAGAAGTATAAGGACCAAGTAAACCCATACTTCTGAAGTGGTAGATATGATAATTAGCCTCACATAAGTCTGAATAAAAAAAATTGCTTTTGGGTGGTAATGAAGCCACCAACCCTAGAAAATGAGAAAAGAAGAAGCATTTCTCATGCATGCGTAAATCAGCTACACCTTAGTTATGACAGAAATGTGACTCTGTCCTGCTTTCTCTAATAACACTGCCTCCTGTGATTTCTCCCTTACTGTTTCTGTTGCTAAGAGTCTCATACTGGGTTTTAACTGTGTGGAGAAAGCACAGTTATGGATCCATTGGTCCTCTCAATTTCTAAAGCTATTTCCTTCACAAACTGTGACTTGAATGGTGAGAAAAGTACAGGGAAAGTAGTTTCCACTCCACAAGAAATGTTAGTATTTACCCACTTTTTTTTTCTCAGCCAATACAAGCTCTTTCATTTTTAAAATTGAGAGTAAATACTCCCTTCAAATGCCTGTATATTAACAAAGGCTGACTACGCAAGGGAAAGTCGAGCCAATCATTATAATCATGCTAAAAGATGCAGGGGGAGATTTATTTCTTCCTTCCCTGCAAGTTATACATTTAGGGAAACCACTCGACCACTCTTTAATTGTGCCCCTGTGGCTTTAGAAGAGTTAATGATGCTTTCAAAAGGTGCTTCTATTTAGGGAGGAACTGAGGGAAGTAGACTTGGGATTATCCAGAATTCATAGCTTAGTGGTAAAAAGAGAACACAGAATTAAGGTATTTTTGGAATTTGACTGTACCTGAGTGAGAATATGGAAGTCCTGGATGTCAACACATATGAAGAAAAGATACAATTATTCCGGAAGAGTCACCTGTTCCCTGATTGATTCACAATTAGTCATATGATCACTTACAAATAGTTTCTTCTTCCTTCCTTTTTAAAAATATGAACAGGCTTGCAGCAACTTCATCCTAGGAACATCGCCAAAGGCAAGGGAAGCAAGGGCAAAATTGAACTATTGGGGACTTCATCAAGATGAAAAGCTTTTGCACAGCAAAGGAAACAGTAAACAAAACCAAGAGACAACTGACAGAATGGGAGAAGATATTTGCAAAAGACATATCAGATCAAGGACTAGTGTCCAAAATCTATAAAGAACTTAGCAAACTCAACACCCAAAGAACAAATAATCCAATCAAGAAATGGGCAGAGGACATGAACAGACATTTCTGCAAAGAAGACATCCGGATGGCCAACAGACACATGAAAAAGTGCTCCATATCACTCGGCATCAGGGAAATACAAATCAAAACTACAATGAGATATCACCTCACACCAGTCAGAATGGCTAAATTAACAAATCAGGAAATGACAGATGTTGGCAAGGATGTGGAGAAAGGGGAACCCTCCTATACTGTTGGTGGGAATACAAGCTGGCACAGCCACTCTGGAAAACATTATGGAGGTTCCTTGAAAAGTTGAAAATAGAACTATCCTATGACCCAGCAATTGCACTACTGGGTCTTTACCCTAAAGATACAAATGTAGTGATCTGAAGGGACATGTGCACCCTAATGTTTATAGAAGCAATATCCACAATAGCCAAAGTATGGAAAGAAACTACATGTCCATCAACAGATGAGCGGATAAAGAAGAGGTGGTATATATATAATGGAATACTATGCAGCCATCAAAAAAAATGAAATTTTGTCATTTGCAATGATGTGGATGGAACTACAGGGTATTATGTTTAGCGAAATAAATCAATCAGAGAAAGACAATTATCATATGATCTCCCTGATATGAGGAAATTGAGAGACAACGTGGGGGGTTTGGTGGGTAGGAAAGGAATAAATAAAACAAGATGGGATCAGAAGGGAGACAAACCATAAGAGAGAGACTCTGAATCTCACAAAACAAACTGAGGGTTGCTAGGAGGAGTGTGGTAGGAGAGGGTGGTTGGGCTATGGACATTAGGGAAGGTATGTGCTATGGTAAGTGCTGTGAAGTGCATAACCCTGGCGATTCACAGATCTGTACCCTTGGGGCTAATAATACATTAGATGTTAATAAAAAAATTTTAAAAAATTTAAAAAATATGAACAGGCTTTATTTTTAGAGCCTCAGGTTTATAGAAAATTGAGCAGACATGAAGTTCCCATACATCCCCTTTCTCCTTCACTCATGGTTTCTTCTATCCTACATTATCCTGTTACACTTGTTACGATTTATGAAATAATACTATTGCATTAACTGAGATCCACAGTTTACATTAGAGTTCACTCTTTGTATTGTTTAGTTAGTTATATGGGTTTTGACAGATGCATAATGACACCTATTCACCATTACAGTACCATATAGAACAGTTTCACTGCCCTAAAAATTATCTTAATTCTACCTGTTCATCCTCCCTTAATCCCCTGCTCCAACCTCTGGCAACCACTGATCTTTCCGCTTTCTCTGGGTTTTTTTTTTTCTTTTCTCATAATATCATATAGTTATTTCCTTTAAATTTTCAGAACAAACCCAGTGTGTTGTTTCTATTTGTCTTCATGGAAGTGACACATATGCAAACTTACAGGTATCCCATATTAAGGTACAAAATTACCACACTGCATATTCCCAAGTGCCATATTCCTCAGGACTGAGCACCCAGTCTTATGTATAACTGGTAGCTCACCACAAACCCCCAAATTCTTCATCTTAATCCCCCCTCCTCCCAGTTTAAAGCTGACTGATTATGGATACAGTGTAGTGCATTAGGGTGTAGGTTGCTTGAGTCTAAGCCCTGACTGCAACACCTACTAACTCTAACTAATGGTAAGTAATTTACCTCTCCAAAGCCTCATCTGTAAAAGAAGATAAAGGTATTAATTACTTCAGTGAAGATACTGTGATGATTAAATTGATCAATGTACAGGGAATGCTTAGAACAATGACTGGCCAAAGTAGACAGTCAGTAACATTGATATTAATCTCTTCCTTTCTCTGTCTCTCAAAAAAAAAGGGCTCTATCAGAACTGCAAATTCACATTATAATGTAATACAAAACACAAAGGAAACAAGATAAATAATGCAAAAGGAGTTAATTGACTCTACTCCATGCATAACTAGTCTTTAGGTAAATAATGATAGAGTGACTTGAGGTACTGGGATAGTTGAGATCATCTACAAGAACGTGCTCAATAAAATCCCTCCATCATGGAGGGAGCACAGAGGAGCTCACTGTATGAGTTCCATGTGATGTATTCAGCATCAGTTTAATCAGGATAAAGGAGCAGAGCAGGATGTTCCAGAAAGTACTGTGTTATAATTTGTCTCAGCATATATATGCTTCTATATTATAAACACTAAGAATATTATTATGAAAAATACATAACATAAAGCTCTAATTCAAATCTTTAGTAAAACTACCTTCCAGAAAATGTCATAGCTCAGACATAAGTTTTTAAAAAATACTATTAATTGCAAAGTGTTTAGGGTAGAGACTTTAATCCTCTAAATTTACTTATAGTATTGACTAAAATAAATATTCTTATTTAATTTGAGAAAAATGGGACTTTGCCTTTAATCACAATGATCATATTTCAGCTATTAAATCCTCTAGGTTACAAAACAAAGTTTTTGAGTTATTCATCTTAATATAATTAGTTTTAATCAAATATACTTAAATTATTTTTTAAATCATGAATATGAAGTTGTCTGATAACTGAAATATAATGCATGAGCTAACCTACAAAAAATTTAAAAAAAATAAAAACCAGGCATAGCTTAAGAAACATCTTTACTAAGCAAACCTCAGATGTATTTATTATTCTGCTTATTGTATCCAGGTACTTGTCTTTGAATAATATAAGCAGACACATCCAAATAGTAAGAAGGAGTATTTAAGGAAGGCAGAGTTTCCAGCAACTAGTTCTATTTCTCATTAAAAACTTCCCTGTCTTCAATCATCTAAACCTATGTTTGTCTTATTCACCAGGAAGTCACTATAGATCTCTAAAATATCTCTTCCCATGGAATAAACCAGGGCTTTCTCTGTAAATTTAGCATGCTTCAGCATCAAAAACAAAACAAAACAAAGTAAAAACATGTTTGGTAGCCACAGTTTGAATAATTGCTTTGTTAAATCATCATAGATGTTATCGATGCAGTTTTTCACTGTCATCTTTGTCAGCATCATTATCATTATCATTATCACCTCCATTCTATCCAATCCAGTATTTGCAGGGTTTTGATAAAGAACCTCAAAACATCCATCATGAACAAAATGATTTGCTCTCAAGAACAGAAATTTGGATTCCACAGCAAATATTCCCATGGAACTGAATCAATAATACATCTTTTTCCCATTCTCACTGTAATTATCTGTTTGGCTTCTTCCAGTTCTTTTCCCTAACAGAAACTTGATTATGTTCAGATAGCCATCATTCCCCATTCTCCTCCCCAACCAGCTCCCTCACCACCTAATCCCACATGACTGGGGGAAATTGAATACACTCCCAGATCTTGGGGTGGATTCTAATTAATACAATTCCAAATAGCACATGGTATTCTCCCAGCAACTGAGACTCTTCTGAGTGTGAGAAAGCAACCTTACTTAGTCCTCAAATTGAAGTAATAGACTGTAGTCAGATTTCTTTCTTTTTCCTGCTGCATAAAGATAAATAAGAAATTTCCCTCAGTTGCTACTGGCAGCAACCTTAGAACCATGGGGAAAAAGGATGTAGCTGTGGATGGCAGAGCAGAGATATGGAAGGGATGTAACTCTCTAATGATGTCATTGAGGTGTCAATTCAACCAAGCTTGGATCCAGCCAGGCTTGGTCTTCTCTGGACGTCCTCTAAGTGAGAAAATGAATCCTCTTATCATTTAAGCAGGTAGAGTTGGAATTTTTTCAGTGTCTAAGGTATTAAAAATATATCTATCATTATCATACTATATTTACACTGTTTCAACTGTCTTCTCATTCTCTTCTGCCTCTGGTGTTACCCATACCAATACTCCATTTTGTCATCCACTCTCAGATTGAATTTCCATTAACATTACATTTATTCAAAGTATGCTCCAAAACAAACAAGAAAACAAAAAATAAATAAAAAAAAAAAAACTTAGTGTATATCAAACAAAATTTAAGATAGCCATTTTGGAAGCTAAGGCCTTCTATGGGCTGGTGGTAGTAGTAAGATCTCAGGAAGAACAAATAGAAGAACAATTATCATTTAAACATCTGAAGAGTTGGAAATAGAGTAGAGAAAGTTCCTGGTGTTTCTAACCTTCCCAGAGAAGAGAGTGCTCAGGTTCTAGGAATTTGGCACAAATTATTTAGAGAAATTGCCCCAGTAAAGAGATGTCTGTTATTTCATTTACTGGCCAGGGTATAAATATACTGGTTTCTCTGAGTGTATGTTTGCCAAGAAACATTTTAATAGATTATGTGTATTTGTGAATGTCTCAAGAGGAATGTAAACTTAATGAAAATAACTCATTCAAGGTAAATGATAAACCTGAAATCTGAACATTCAGGGGAAAGTAAAAAAAAAAAAAAAAGGCAAAATATGAACCCATTCCATTTAAAATACCTTTTAGAAACAAAGTCTTTGATATACTATCCTCTTCTACATTTAAACTGTTGGTAACCAAAAGGCAAAAAACTAATAAAATCAGAGAGTGTTTACAGTGGCAGAGACAGTCATCCATCAACAGAAGCTCATAGTTCATGCCACTCCCTTTCCAAAATGTGGAGTGATTGGCAACTTTCCATTTAGAAATCATATTTTCTAGCCACTTATCTTTATATGTGACAAAGTAAGTAGATGTCACTAACTACGAATGGAACTGAAATAATAAAGGTCACCATAGAGCCAGAAATAGAAAAAACAAAAAAAGTCAGATATGCCTTTTCTCTCTCTGGTCAAAAATCAGAGGACTCTCTAGGAGAAGATATTTGCAAATGTCTTATCAGATAAAGGGCTAGTAATCGAAATCTATAAAGAACTTAACAAAGTCAAGACCCAAAGGACAAATAATCTAATCAAGAAATGTGCAGAAGATATAAACAGACATTTCTCCAAAGAAGACATTCAAATGGCCCACAGCACATGAAAAGGTGCTCAATATTACTCAGCATTGGGAGAAATACAAACACAAATCACAATGAGATACCACCTCACACCAGTCAGAATGGCTAAAATAAACAAGTCATGAAATGAGGGATGTTGGTGAGGATGTAAAGAAAGGGGAAGCAGAATCCTCTTACACTGTTGATGGAAATGCAAGCTGGCACAGCCAATCTGGAAAACAGTATGGAGGTTCCTCAAAAAGTTGAAAATAGAGCTACCTTATGACCCTCGAATTGTGCTACTGGGTATTTACCCCAAAGATATAAATGTGATTTGAAGGGGCACCTGTATTCCAATGTTCACAGTAGCAATGGCCATAATACTCAAGCTATGGAAAGAACCCAGATGTCCATTGACAGATGAATGGAAAAATAGCATGTGATATATAAACACCATGGAATGCTACTCAGCCACCAGAAAAGGAAATCTTGCCATTTGCAACAGTGTGGGTAGAAATAAAGTGTATTGTGCTATGTGATTGACTTATTAGTCAATCAGAGAAACACAATTATCATATGATCTCATTTGTATTTGGAATTTAAGAAACAAACTAGAGGACCATAGGGAAGAGAGGAAACAATAAAACAAGATGAAACCAGAGAGGGAGACAAACCATAAGAGACTCTTAATCATAGGAAACAAATTGAGGGTTGCTGGAGGTGAGGGGGGTGGAGGATAGTGTAACTGGGTCGTGGACATTAAAGAGGGCATGTGATGTAAAGAGCACTGGGTATTATAGAAGACTGATGAATCACTGACCTCTACCTCTGAAACCAATAATAATGCTATGTTAATTAACTGAATTTAAATTCAAAAAATAAGAAAAAATAAATCAGGGGATTTTCAGGTGTTAAAGGATATAAGAGCCACAAGATGAAAGAAGCCACCATCCTTGAATCATCACATCGCAGGAGAAAAACGGCCTGATAGTTAAGAACACATACTTCAGACTCTACTTTGAGCAATAAAACAGAAAACAAATAAATAAAATTTGTATTGTGCTAGCCATTGAAATTTCAGTGAGTATTATCATAATATATTCAAAAGTTAGTAGGCCAAGTACAGAATCACCTTAACAAACATTTAAAATACATAACATTGATTTCATAGTTAAGGCAGCAGTAATCAATAACATAATTATTGATTAGGACTGAAAATATTAAAGGTTAAAAATACTTAATAAAATGCCATTTGTAATATCTTGATAAATATATTGGAAGAAAAAGAACAAATGCTTTTTTGAGCCACTGGATTTAAAGAAAGAAGTTTAAAAGTATAATAGCAGTAGTTGTATTGGTTACTACATGCTTACTTTAGCAAGATATTATAGAAAAAAGTATACATTAAAATTGGCTGGTCGATAAGAAAAACTAAAAGGGAATAGACCAAGTGCAAAACTGAGGAAGCCCAGGTTTGAAAAACAAGTTGTTTCTAGGACCTGAATAGTAAGAAAAAGTACTAAAAATGTCTTTGAGCAATAAAAGTCAATTAAAACTTCCCAATTAAACAGAAGAATTTCATCTTCAGATAAAAGGTGTTTGCTTCCCACTGAAGCATTGTTTTCAGGTCTCAAAGTGACCATCAATAGGTTGAAAGAGAAAACCAAGCGTGTGAGGAGCAAAGAAATAATCTGAGTTTGATAGTTCTTTCTAGAATATAACTTAGTGAGGCCGTTGGTATAGAAAAGTAATGGGAAGCAAAAAACTAAAAATTCTACCAATTTTCAAGGGAATTTATAACCACAAAAGTCATGAGCCTAGCTTACAAAATTATTTGTCTCTTCAAACATTAAAACAACTTGAATGGAACAAGAAACAGTTTATATGGAGTCCACAGGGAGAGAATATTCGCCATTGCCAATTTTGTACTGACAGGCATTGATGTAATGATGTATTGAACATAACAGACTAAAAAGAACCTCCCAGGGGAAGCATAGGTAAAGAACAATGGACAAGAGGAAATTTTATAGGGAAAGAACCAGCATCTACATAAGAGACTTCCAAACCACCAGGGTAGGAGGGCCTTCCTTTCTTTGCCTGGTAGAATTTCATTATTGCTTTAGGCCAATGATTACTGTGTGCCTCCAATTTTCTTTTCTAGCTGATAATTTTGTTTTTCATTCTATCACTGATCTATCCATTTATAAAGAGTATGGAGGGGACTATGGGTATTTGTCTTTTGGTCCACAGTTTGCTGTATACAAGGAAGCACAAAAGGTCATAATGAAGAGGTTTGCACATCACCTAGAGATCCTCCACTCTGACCTAAATGTAGTATTCTATGTATGCGATTAGATATGTAATGTTGCATATAGATATTTCATAGCCAGAAGAAAATACTGTGACAGAAATGGCAAGTATTTATTGAAAGTTCTCACTTCCATAGTATGGTGGTATCATGGGCAAGAAACGGCCTAATCAGGTACTACAGTTAACAGCTAGTTTGTATGTTTTGACCACTTTCCTCTAATTCTCTCTTTCTCCAACTTCTGCCATTGGTAATCACAAATCTGATCTCTTTCTGAGTTTGTTTTATCACTTTTTGTTTAGACGTCATATGTAAGTGAGTTCATACAGTATCTGTCTTTCCTTGTCTGATTTATTGCTCTTACAATGTTTTCGAGGTCCATCCATGTTGTCACAAATGGTAGGATTTCCTCTGTTTTTTCTTTAATGGTTGAATAATATTCCACTGTGTGTGTGTATGCGTTTGTGTGCGCATACACTCATCTATGTGTATATCACAAATTCTTTGGATAAAAGTGTAATGATACAGGGGCACCTGGGTGGCTCAGTGGGTTAAAGCCTTTGCCTTCATCTCAGGTCACGATCCCAGGGTCCTGGGATCAAGCCCCACATCGGGCTCTCTGCTAGGCAGGGAGCCTGCTTCCCTTTTTTTCTCTGCCTCTCTCTGCCTCTCTCTGCCTTCTTGTGATCTCTCTCTCTCTCTCTTTCTCTCTCTGTTAAATAAATAAATAAAATCTTTGAAAAAAAAAAGTGTAATGATACACTCACTGATAGACATTAAGTTCTTCCCATGCCATGGCTATTGTAAATAATGCTACTGTGATCATGGGGGTACAGATATCTTTTTAAGTTAGTGTTTTCTTTCTTTTTTTTTTTTTAAAGATTTAATTTATTCATTTGACAGACAGCGATCACAAGTAGGCAAAGAGGCAGGTGGTGGTGGGGGGGAGGCTCCCCGCTGAGCAGGAAGCCTGATGCAGGGCTAGATCCCAGGACCCTGAGATCATGACCTGAGCCAAAGGCAGAAGTTTAACCCACTAAGCCACCTCGATACCCCTGAGTTAGTGTTTTCATTGTCTTTGGATATATTCCCAGAAGTGGAGTTACTATATCATATGGTAGTTCTATTTTTAATTTTTGAGTATCCTCCATATTGCCTTCCACAATAGCTGTATCAATTTACAACTCCACCAATGATACACAAGGGTTCCCCTTGCTCTACCTTTATAAGAGCATTTGCTATTTCCTGTCTTTTTTATGATGGCCATTCTAACAGGCACGAGATCATATCTTATTTTGTTGATAATTTGCATTTCCCTAATAACTAGTGAAATTGAGCAACTTTTCATGTACCTGCTGGCCTTCAGATTTTCTTCACTGGAGAAATATCTATTCATGTTTTTGCTCATTTTTTAATGGGATTGTTTTTTGTCTGTGCTATTGAGTTGTGTGAATTCTTTGTATATTTTGGGTATTAACCTCTTATCAGATACAAAGTTTGCAAATACTTTCTTCTTCCCATTCCATAGGTTGTCTTTTCACTTTCTCGATGGTTTTTTTCACTGCGCAGAAACTTTTCACTTTGATATAGTCTTACTGGTTTGTTTATCTATTTATTTATTTAGTTGTTTGTACTTTAGATGTCATATACAAAGATTAATCACCAGTATCCATGTCAAGGAGCTTTATTCCTATGTTTTCTCCTAGGAATTTCATGGGTTCAAGTCTTACACTTAAGCTTTTTACCCATTTCAAGTTAATTTTTGTGAGTGGTGTAAAATATGAGTCTAGTTTCCTTCTTTTTACATATGCCTATCCAATTATCCCAGCACAATATATTGAAGAAATAGTCTCCTTTCCATTGAGTATCCTTGGCTCTGTTATCAAGTATTAGTTGACTATATATGCTTGGGTTTACTTCTGGGTTCTCAATTCTGTTCCATCAGTTTATTTGTCTGTTTTAATGTCAGCACCATACTATTTTGATGACTACGATTTATAGTATAGCTGGTAATCAGGAAATGTGATGCCTCCTGCCTAAACACAATTTTTAAAAGTGCTTACCAAGATAATTACCACTAAACTGAAAAAAGACCAGATTCTCTCAGCATCTGACTTTCTCCTTTGCATGATTTAAAAAAAAAAAAAAAAACTTGAGTAACCACTACTTGACACTGTAAAACATCCACCTTGACCCTAAGGCCAGGCCAATTTCTCCCCAGACAAACCACTAAGAATCTGGCTCAAGGGAAAATATCAATTTTGGATCAATATCCTGCAAGGCTCAGCAGTCAAGCAGAACAAAATATAACTCAGCATAAAAGCTGTTGAGTGTTTTTTTTTTCTTGTTCTTTTTTTTTTAGTTGAATATGATTATATAACCTACAGTAAAATCCTGAATTTATGTTATAATGAAAGAGTGGTGATGTATAAGGGGAATGGTATCAAGTAATTATTTTATTGTTTTAAATCCTTTTCCTTTCCCTTGTGGTGGCATTTCCAAACCAAGATTTTCTATTTTTTGAAAATAATATTTATGCATGACCCATTATTTACCTCATAAACTTCAAATAAATTATAGCTTAGTATTTTCTTATTTAGAATGTATTTTTTTGTAAACTATAGTAACTATATCTTCTGGTTGTAACATTTGATATTTGATGCATCACTCTGTTATACTCCAAGCTCCATAAGAGAATACATCACACCATTATGTTTGATATCCTCATTACACCTGAGTGATATAGGAAATCCATGCAGGCATTTTCAAAAGCAGTACCACTGGCTCATATGAACTTCTTGTTTTCACAGAACTCTATGTAAGAAACAGTTAGAAGTAATTTTAAACTGCTTGGAAATATAAAATTATTCTTTTCTAATAATGACATAGATTCTTCCAGTATGGAAAATATTATCTGGCAGGAAGTATGAGAGCTTTCATGCCACTTGAGAATCATTTTATAAGTGAGACAATAATTTACTTAATGTTAACCCCATGGCTTAGAATATTCACATAGACTCCAAAAGTATGGAGAATCTGATAGAATAAATATTACCATCAGTTTCTTAAAGTATATCTTTAAAGATAAAAATAGGGATACTAGGACTGTTATCTAGACTGTACTCCCACCCCAGCTTCTTCTTAGTATTGTAAATGTTACTGGAGAAAAATGCCATTTTACTTGAAAGAGATTTAAAAAATATATATCCCTTCATATGAGTTTGAATGGCCTTGGCCAAACGGAAGTAGAATTCTCCTAGAAAAGGGAATGAAGAATTGGAACAAAGTATTTGTCCATATTCCAAACAAGTTTAACTAAGTTGAAAGAGACCCCATGAATGCATGGGAAGAACAAGAAAAAGTTAAAAAAAATGCACAAAAGATATTTCTTTTGTATGATATTTCTATATCATACCACATTGCTTGTGGTAGATGATATTTCTATATCATACCACATTGCTTGTGGTAGATGATGTTGGTTCTTAATCCATTTTTCTTTTTCCACATTAGCTTGGTCTCAATTTCGCTCCCATGTCCTTCTGTCTTTCACATGCCAAAGGTAAAAAAAAAAAAAAAAAAATGGCTTTTGTTGTCCCATTCAGGTAGGCATCTACCCCATTTATAACCAAGAAGCCATGAAAGTATGTCTGCTTAGAAGCTCTTCTATAGGAGCACCTGGAGGGATCAGTGGGTTAAGCCTCTGCCTTCGGCTCAGGTCATGATCTCAGGGTCCTGGCATTGAGTCCCGCATCCAGCTCTCTGCCCGGCAGGGAGCCTGCTTCCTCCTCTCTTTCTCTGCCTGCCTCTCTGCCTACTTGTGTCTCTCTCTGTCAAATAAATTTAAAAAACCTTAGAAAAAAGAAGAAGAAGAAGAAGAAGAAGCTCTTCCATACTCAAGAAAAATACAATGGGTTTTTTTCCCCCTTTTTTCTTTATTTTTAAACTGAGTGTCTTGTTTCTACGCAGGATCCTTAGAATCTCAGTAGCCAGTTGTGACAAGAATGGAATTAGCCTGAAAAGCACACACTAAAGATAACATCTCAAAAAGGTAAAGGGACACACATCCTTAATGATACTGTTGAGCCACTCAAATAACCAATACAGGAACTGTCTTATATCTAGATTTTTAAGTGAAATAATAAATTCCTCTGTAATTTAAGTTATACATAGTTTCTTTCTTTTCTATTACTTTATCTACTTGAGGGGACATCATTAATCAGAGTCAGAATTCAGAGAAGAAATCTCTTTTATAGGGAGTAGAGGTATGGGAAGATATTAAATATAATTACTATAAATAGCACTGTGAACATAGTAATTTAGAGATAAGCTTAATAGACACTGAAAACTTACAGAGTGAAAAAGAGAGAATAGCAAAGAAATCAAATAGAGATATAAGATGTTTTGCACTGTTTTGAGTTATTTATATTATTACAAATCATGTCAGCTAAGAACACAGTGAGATTGAATCAATTTGGGGTAAGCTTCCAGTAAAGGCTGTAGTGAACATAAACCACTCCAAACTACTCTTTCATAATCCCAGGAAAATCACCATATAATTTGTATCTGAAGGATACAGTGATTAAAGGCAATGACATATATGAACCTCCACTGGAGGAGAGGCCTGGAGAGGAATTTGCAGCATTTGACCTTAAACAAAAATGAATTAATGAGAATAATTTGAGTCATATATAAGACAGCTAATTCGAATTTTTACCCTTGAGCTAATATGGATTTTTACTTTTCAGCCACTGACTTCACTCCAAATAGTGCAGACCATGACAAACTTGCATGTCCATGTTGTCTTGCCTAATCACAAGAGTAACTCCTGAAAGGAACTTTGGATTGAAAAGTAGCAGTGGTAACTCTCCTGAAGCACTTAGTAAACTGGCCAATTTAAGTAGATGTCTATTGTTTAGATAATTCTCTATGAATCTAAATGCCATCAGGAGTGCTAAAGCCGCCAAAGAAGGTAGTAGTAGTAGTGTAATAGGTAAATAGGAGATAAGCATATAGATATTTAGATTAACTATGGACAGATAAAAAATGAAAATAAAGCTATCATAATGATACTCACTTGAATTTGTTGTTACAGAGAAGAAGACACATTGGTAAGACTTGGGGAATAATTAACACAAACTTGTAAGAAGTAATCATTGCACTCCATTCACTGAGTATAAGAAGTGAGCAAATAACTCCTTGGTACTCTTCACATAGGTGAATTTGGTTTCTACCCACCTAAATACTGCTCTGATGTGCAGGATCAAGATTGTTTCAAAGATACATTAATAAACCAAAATACACTTTTAGCAGTTAGTTTAGATAAACAAAACTATCTGTCTATCTATCTACCATCTATCTATCTATCTAAAGAAACTTTAAATTTAGTATCTCCAATAAGAAAATTAGAGTAAGTCAACACATCAACTCAGTAGGATGATAACTGAAGTTAATGAAATGTCTTCCTTCTCTTAAGTTTCCTCTCCTTTTAAAATTTTTTAAATTTTTATTTATTTATTTTTTTAATCTAACACAGAGAGAGAGTGCACACACAATCAGAGATAATGAAAGGAGAGAGAGAGAGAGAGAGAATTAGGCTCTCTGCTGAGCAGAAAGCCCAATACAGGGCTCAATCCCAGGATTCTGGGATCATGACCTGAGCTGAAGGCAGACAGACACTTAAACAAGTGCCACCCAAGTGCCCTGAAGTTTTCTTCTTCTTTTTTTTTTAATTTTTTTCAGTGTAACAGAATTTATTGTTTATGTACCACACCCCATGCTCCATGCAATACATGCCTTCCATAATAGCCACCACCTGGCTCGCCCTACCTCCCACCCTCCGCCCCTTCAAAACCCTTGGGTTGTTTTTCAGAGTCCATAGCCTCTCCCCTTCCAGTTTCCCTCAACTCCCTTCTCCTCTCTATCTCCCCATGTCTTCCATGTTATAAATTATGCTCCACAAATAATTGAAACCATATGATAATTGACTCTCTCTGCTTGACTTATTTCACTCAGCATAATCTCTTCCAGTTCCATCCATGTTGATACAAAAGTTGGGTATTCATCCTTTCTGATGGAGGCATAATACTCCATAGTGTATATGGAACACATCTTCCTTATCCATTTGTCTGTTGAAGAGCATCTTGGTTCTTTCCACAGTTTGACAACCGTGGCCATTGCTGCTATAAACAGTGGGGTACAGATTGCCCTTCTTTTCACTACATCTGTATCTTTGAGGTAAATACCCAGTACTGCAATTTCAGAGTCATATGGAAGCTCTATTTTTAATTTTTTAAGGAATCTCCATACTGTTTTCCAAAGTGGCTGCACCAACTTGCATTCCCACCAACAAGGGTTCCCCTTTCTCCACATCCTCTCCAACACACGTTGTTTCCTGTCTTGCTAATTTTGGCCAATCTAACTGGTGTAAGGTGGTATCTCAATGTGGTTTTAATTTGAATTTCCCTGATGGCTAGTGATGATGAACATTTTTTCATGTGTCTGATAGCCATTTGTATGTCTTCATTGGAGAAGTGTCTGTTCATGTCTTCTGCCCATTTTTTGACATGATTATCTGTTTTGTGTGTGTTGAGTTTAAGAAGTTCTTTGTAGATCCTGGATATCAACCTTTTGTCTGTACTGTCATTTGTGAATATCTTCTCCCATTCTGTGGGTTGCCTCTTTGTTTTGTTGACTGTTTTCTTTGCTGTGCAGAAGCTTTTGATCTTGATTTTATGAAGCCAGCATTACCCTGATCCCCAAACCAGGCAAAGACCCCACCAAAAAGGAGAATTTCAGACCAATATCACTGATGAATATTGATGCTAAGATTCTCAACAAGATCCTAGCAAATAGGATTCAACAGCACATTAAAAAGATTATCCACCATGACCAGGTGGAATTCATCCCTGGGTTACAAGGATGGTTCAACATTCACAAATCAATCAATGTGCTAGAACAAAACAATAATAGAAGAGAGAAGAACCACATGGTCCTCTCAATTGTATATGCCGTGGTCCTAGCTCTCTCCAGAGTTGAAGGTCCCCTCAACCTGTTTTCAGACAGCCTTTATGTGGTCAATCTCCTGCCCAATCTGATTGATGCCCACATTAGACTTGATTCTAACCCCATTACCCCACTCATGATCCAGACCCGTACCCTTCTAAAACAGAGAACCAACCCAATATACGTCCAACACCTTAGAGGACACCAGGGACTTCCAGGATTCCTTTCACAGGGAAACTCCCTGGCCGACCGACTTGCATCTACCCCCCAATGTTACTCCGTTGAGGAGGCCACTCATTTTCATAGACTCACCCACGCCAATTGGAGGGGACTCCACCACCGCTTCCCCCTGGTCCCCATCAAAGATCTTAAAAAGATCATTCGAACCTGCAAATCCTGCCAGCCTTTTTTGCAGGTCCCCCCACTCCAGGGACCCAGGTGCAACCCCAGAGGGCTACGCCCTAATCACCTCTGGCAAACAGACGTAACTCATTACCCCTCCTTTGGTAAACTTAAGTATGTTTTCATGTCTGCTGACACCCACTCACATGCATGTTGGGCAACGGCCCACGCCAGTGAAAAGACTAAACATGCCATTAGCCACTTCCTACAATGTCTTGCCACACTAGGACTCCCAGAACAGATCAAGACTGATAATGGCCCCTGCTTCACTAGTCAGGCCCTCAAGGATTTCCTTACTACCTGGAATATCTCCCACTCCACGGGAATCCCCTATAATCCCAGGGGCCAAGCAATCATAGAAAGACAAAACCGCACCCTTAAGGACCATTTACAAAAACAAAAGGGGGAATCACTCCCCCCACACGACCAGCTTAAGAAGGCATTATTTATCCTAAATATATTAAATTTTTCCAAATCGGACAGCCTATCCGCATTCCAGAGACACTGGGCCACTGCAGCTCCACATCCCGCTGTCCTGGTTAGATGGAAAGACCCCCTGACGGGCCAATGGAGAGGGCCCGACCCCCTCCTCACAGCAGGCAGAGGATTTGGATGTGTGTTCCCACCCTCTGAAAAGAAGCCCATATGGGTTCCTGCCAGGGACCTTAAGTACCTCCCAGAGGCGAAGGAGATTGCTAACTCTGACCCAGAGGGCCTACCGCCCTCTGAGGAGCCTCCCCTATTGATTCATAGGCCCACCAATCAGGATGTCTTGGGTGGCACCGCTTCTTCTTCTGCTGGCTCATGGACAAGTCACTCGTGCTGGCCTATGCTTAAAGAATGGGCCCCTACTGGCCCAGGCTTTCCTCGCCAATGTCTCCCTGCTCCTTCCCACCACGAACTGCCCTCTTTGGCCTCCCAGAGACTATGTGTACATATCCCCCCTCTCTTCTAATGTCACCTGTCTTTGGGCGCCCCCGTTGGTGGACAATGGCTCTAATATTGACCTCGGGGCTATTGACCCCAGCTACTGTGACCAAAACACCACAGTATTCCCAACAATCAGAGCCTTCCGATTCCTGCCTTTGATCGTCTCGGAGGGCGATCCAAAAGAGCCATCCAGGCCATCCCCATCATGCTGGGATTAGGGATCACTGCGGGAGTTGCAACCGGCTCTGCTGGGATAGGTACCTCTCTCCACTACTATAACACATTATCCTGACAGATGATTAATGACTTGGGTGCAGTCTCGGAGACCATCCTTGACCTCCAAACATAGATGGACTCGCTGGCTGCGGTAGTCCTCCAAAACCGGCAAGGCTTAGATCTATTAACAGCTGAAAAGGGAGGCATATGTTTGTTTTTACAGGAGGAATGTTGTTTCTTTGCCAACCGGTCGGGTATTGTACGAGACAAAATCAAGAAGCTACAGGAGGACCTAGAGAAGCACTGCCACGCCCTGATGACCTCCCCCTTCTGGACAAGCTTTAATGGCTTACTTCCCTTTCTCCTCCCCCTCCTGGGGCCCATCCTAACCCTACCTTTGGCCCCTGTATTATCAATAAGATTGCCCAATTCGTCCAAAAAAGAGTGGAGGCCATTCAACTCATGAACGTCCATGTTCAATACCAGAGACTGGCCACCCGTGACGACGAGTCCTACGAGGGGCCCCATCAATAGTCTCACGACCTATGGCCGATGGGATTCCTTGCAGGAACAACCCACGCCAGGTCAGGGACCAAACCCCCATATAGGCATGATATTCAATGACGGGTAAGACCGGCGGGGGACGCAGAGCAACCTAAGACAGGGGGTACACCAAAGCAGTGTGATTCCCCAATGACGGGTAAGCCTGAAGGCCCGCCGCCGGCGACCTAAGACAGAAGTCATGCATACAAAAACAAAAGGGGGAGATGTTGGGCCCCAAGAGGCTAAGATGGCGCCGGGTGGCCTTCTCTTCGGGATCGGGAACCCACATGGCCGACCACAAAGGCGCCAAAGTGGCGGTTTCAGTTTCCCATCAGTTTCGTTTCCCGCGAGCCTCCACCCACTGCAGGGCGTGTCTCTCCCAACTCCCGCCGACCGGGCACATCCCCATTGGCCCCCACTTTGCTGACCTCACTTCCCTTCCCTCACCCCATATAAGCCGCTGCCCTGCTCAATAAAGCGAGATCCTGCTTCGACAGATCCCCCGAGTCTGGTGTGGTTCATTAATGCGCCTGGACTCGCGACACTCGCCATCCTGCTCAGCCCCAAGGGGAGCTACCGGCTGGCCCGGACGTTCTCCTCGTGCCTGTCGGCCCGCAAAACCTACCGGAGTCCGACAATGCAGAAAAGGCATTTGACAAAAATCCAGCACCCGTTCCTGATTAAAATGCTTCAAAGTATAGGGATAGAGGGAACATTCCTCAACTTCATAAAAACCATCTATAAAAAACCCACAGCAAATATCATCCTCAACAGGAAAAAGCTCACATCCTCCCCGTTGAGACCAGGAACACGACAAGGATGCCCACTCTCACCACTCTTGTTCAACATAGTATTAGAAGTCCTAACAACAGCAATCAGACATCAAAGAGAAATAAAAGGTATCCAAATTGTCAATGAAGAAGTCAAACTATCTCTTCACAGATGATATGATACTTTATATGGAAAACCCAAAAGACTCTACCCCCAAACTACTAGAACTCATACAGCAATTCAGTAATGTGGCAAGATACAAAGTCAATGTACAGAAATCAGTTGCTTTCTTATACACTAACAATGAAAACACAGAAAGGGAAATTAGAGAATTGCTTCCATTTACTATAGCACTAAGAACCATAAGATACCTGGGAATAAGCCTACCCAAAGACGTAAAGGATCTGTACTTGAGGAACTACAGAACACTCATGAAAGAAATTGAAGAAGACACAAAAAATGGAAGACCATTCCATGCTCTTGGATCGGAAGAATAAACATTGTTAAAATGTTTATACTGCCTAGAGCAATCTATATTGCCTGCCATTCCGATCAAAATTCCACTGGTATTATTCAAAGAGCTGGAGCAAATAATCCTAAAATATGTATGGAATCAGAAGAGACCCTGAATTGCTAAGAAAATGTTGAAAAAGAAAAACAAAGCTGGGGGCATCATGTTACCTGATTTCAAGCTTTACTACAAAGCTGTGATCACCAAGAAAGCATGGTACTGGCACAAAAACAGACACACAGACCAGTGGAACAAAGTAGAGAGCCCAGATATGGACCATCAACTCTATGGTCAAATAATCTTCGACAAAGCAGGGAAAAATATACAGTGGAAAAAAAGACAGTCTCTTCAATAAATGGTGCTGGGAAAATTGGACAGCTATATGTAGAAGAATGAAACTCAACCATTCTCTTACACTGTAAACAAAGATAAACTCGAAAAGGATAAAAGACCTCAACGTGAGACAGGAATCTATCAGAATCCTAGAGGAGAACATAGGTAGTAACCTCTTCGATATCAACCACAGCAACTTCTTTCAAGATATGTCTCTGAAGTTTTCTTCTAATAAAGAGAAATATGCAAAAAGATTTTAAGAGAAATTAAGTTTACATCATTTTCAGGAAACATTTTTGTGGATATGTGTAGAGGATAGTTCTTCCACAAAAAGATAGGACTCACAATTTGTAACCTATAAAAATATGAATATGAATGTTTGAAAATTAGGGGTACTCATGAATTACATACTCATGAATTACATATTCTTCAAGATTCATACTTCCATGATGAGAACAAGAATACATAGTGGCATGTCTTTAGATACTTCCTAATGTCCAAACCTATAGCAAATTCAGAACTATCTGAATCAAAAAACTAATAGATAACAGTTAGTTGTGGGGGTGTAGTCTATAGATTTAATTAACCCACAGTGGAGACTGAGGAGGTTAACAGACAAAGGTCAGCAACAATTCTGTCCTGTAACAGGTGAATAGTGAGTGTAGGCTCTCAGTTGAAACTGAGACTTGCTGTAGGAGCCACTGAATAGAATTGAAAAACCTGTTATCTACCCCAAGGATCTCCCTGTTACAAAACCCCTTACATGGGCATGGGCAAACCTGCCTCATTTCTGGTTTCCATTCACAGAGCATCTTAGATTAGAATTTCATAAGTCCATCCTACTCCCTGATAGCTGTTTACTTTGATTCTATCTCTGATTTTTTCATCTATGATTAGTTTTGCCAGAAGCAGGAATCCAGGTAGGTATTGGGGAAGTGTTTATTACCTATTAAATACTGTCAGTCACTCCTATGTGCATTCAACTCTGAGTCTTGATCTTCACTCCTCTGCTTTCTGGCATTTGGCCTGCTCTTACAGAGAACAAAGATGATAACAGTCTTTTTCTGGCTCCTTACATGGGGTCACAGATTCACAAATAAATCCTATAAACACTCTGCCATTCATGCTTTACAAGTTAAAAACCCAAACTATATAGAAAAATGGTATACATTATACTTAGAAAATATGCAATTCCTGATGTTTCTCATGATTTCCCCTCTCCCTCAGTTTAGTCATCTCACATAACTCTAGAGAGTCTGGGTTTATACATTTTACCACACATCTGCCAAAATACATTTTTCCCAAACTGCCAAACCAACTTCATTATCATTATTATAAGTAAAATTTAACAGTATAGTCAACTAAAAGATTTTTTTTTTTCAATGCTGCTTTTGAAGAGGTAAGGCAAATCTCTTTCCATTTCTAATGCTATTAAGGTCAAGCTCTAAGAATCAGGTCTGACTTTAAATGTATCCCAGTGTTTTCCAAAGTTACAAGAGAAAAAGCCAAAAATATATCATTCAACCCATACAATTAAGAAAAGGTAGGAGAAACTTCACTAGTGGCACGTGTCGCCTTTAGTAGGTCGTGCAGAGTTGTTTTAGCCTTGACTATTCAAAATAGTCTGGAACAGGCCCAAAAGTAGAAGTTAAAGGAAAAACTTACTGTTCCTATCCTAGATAGTATCAAATTAATCCTAGCCAAATTTCTGATAATAAGAGAAAAGTAGGATATATTTGAAAGTATTCTATTACAAACTGGTTTATATTTATAAAAGAGTCGATCTCTGCTGTCTCTGATTTCTACAATTCATGATTGAAAAACTGTTAGAGGCACAGAGCAAACTCAAACAAAAAATTCCAGAGAACCTATTGTGATAAATGATACATGACAAAATTACATTTAAACAGTTACTAGGCCCAAAGGCTTCCTGCAGAGAATAAGCACAAACAATATGGGGGTTTTCTACTCCTAATTCCTTTGACAAAAATGACAAAATATGGTTTTTTCATATAATGACAGAAACAGGAAGCTTGAGAACTTAAAACACATTGCTATTCAGAAAGGGAGATGGCATTCAATATATTTCAGGCTGACAGTTTTACTTAAAAGGGGTCTCTGGATCTTTGTTTTTAAGAATGGGGAAGGATAAGATGGTAGAATGAGGGGAGAAATGCAATAGCTTCACCTCAACATTTTTGACAGATAAGATTGTCTAAAGAGTAATCTGAAATGCAGTTAGCACATCCAGGGAAAAACGTGCAAGCAAATATATTTCTAAACAGAATTCCAAAAGAACGTTGTTAGCATATTTGTAAATTTCCAATTATTTCTTACTACCCTTATCCAACAACCCAAACAAATCAGTTTAAATACAACTTCTTTTACTAATGTCTTTTGAAGCATCGCTGCAGTCAGATTGAGTCAAGTAACCATCTGCTACAAATACAAATAGAGCTACATTCAAGAATTATATTACACAGCCTTCCTAGCAAAGTTCTTACGTGCAAGCTGTTCTTGTCAAAATCAGAACCATTGTGATGATGCATCTTAATATTCAATCAGACTTTAAGTAAAGAGTGACAAAAGTCCACATATGGATGACAGCTGTTTCTTCAGTAAATATTTTCCCATTTATTGAATGGAGGCTTATGGCAGCTTAGGATATATTCCATCAGACATTTCAGCCTGAACTGCTTGGGGACAATTAAAACAGTAACAAGGATAAAATTTCAGTTTTCAAATCTTTGCTACAACTTACATCTGAAAAAACAATATATATTTTTTTAAAAAACAATTAAAACTGTATGTCATATCATTGATTTGAGAGTATCTGTGCACAGTATTGACTGGAGAAACAACTGGATTTATGACTCTACATCTTTTTTGCCCTTTCCCCTCAGTAATGCCATAGTATTTGTAAAATTGAAACATAATTCCTATGTGGATTTTCTAACCATATGAACAAACTTGATGGGAATTTAAACATTTGTGATTCTATTTTGACAAATTGTGAAATATTTTAAAAAGATTAATGAACCTATTAGCTAAAAGAAGGTCAGATAAGACATCTTTTTAACCAACAAAGAGGCTTGCAAAATTAATAAACAAAACAAAACAACAACAACAACAAAAGCAGAGAGAAAATAGATTCTGATAAATTCAGTAACTCCATAATTATATAGTATTTACATGTCAGTAGTTACAGAGAAAAAAAGTGGGTTTCAACTAATAGATGACCTTAATGGTTTAGTATTGTCCTTGAACTTGTATTATGCCACTTTTATAAATGCCAAATGTGTTGGATATGTTTGTTAATAGTACATCTTCCAAGGAGTATTTCTGAAGCTTGCTAACATCAAGGTATACTGCTAAGGGAACTTAAAGTCTTCTCCCTTTAATCTAAAACTATCCTAATGCTCTTGTCTGATGACCCCAAAGCAGTTCTAATGAGGGTAACAGGTTGTTTTTGCCTCAGATTAGACCAGCAATATTAATGTGTTAAGGAATTGCTATTTCCCAGGTTCTGCATGGTAAATTGTAACCCTTTTCTCCTCCTTGCAATGCAGATGTTGAAACTGACATTCAAAAATATTTTGAACCAAGTCTTCTATTCCACAACTCCTGTAAGACATTGATCTCTTTTTTTTTATTTATTATATTTTTAATTGGTAACTATTTCAGATCAAACATTATAAAAAAGAAAAAATAAAAAAAGAACTTCTTACCCTGCTATTGGATCTACTGCTATTGCCTTAGGATTATGAAGTTCCAGGTCAACCAGGGTGACACATACAGACCCATTGTAATTACAAACAAAGATCCGGTCACTGACATGGTCCACGAAATAGAGATTTCTGGTAAGCCAGTCAATCGCCATTTGTTGCACATCTGAAAAACACACATACAAAATCATTGCATTACAGGTACAAATTTAGTATCATAAGCCAAAGAGTATATAAATCTGTCCAGACCATCACAGAAGACATTTCAAAAGGAAAGGCAGTTTTATGATTAAAACAAACAAATGAAAAAAACCTGCAAAGATAATTTTTTGCTATACCAAATAGCAAAATCACAAAATAAGTGATTTAATTATTCTGTAAAGTAATGACTACCTTTTGATACCTTTCTTCCTGTTATATAGGAATGAGAACAATTTAGGGAAATGGGTAAAGAATTTTGTCCTATTTCCTCCATTTATACAAAATAGTTTATTCAACCCAATGGTTCAATGACAGCTAAACTCTTTAGTAGTAATAAATCTAAGGGTGAACCCATATTTTCAGATCCTCTTCCATTTAAAAAAAAAATAAAGGAGGGGTGGAAAAGGTGGAAAAGGAGATCTGAAAAATCTCTTTGTTTAAAAAAAAATATTGAAAGCAAAAAGAGGGGTGATATGTTTTTCAGTAACATACACAGGCATTATAAAACAGGCCTGCTCAAAGATTAATTCTCTAGATGAGTATATTTTTTTTAGATTTTATTTATTTATTTGAGAGAGAGAGACAGTGAGAGAGAGCATGAGCGAGGAGAAGGTCAGAGGGAGAAGCAGACTCCCCATGGAGCTGGGAGCCCGATGTGGGATTCGATCCTGTGATTCCGGCATCATGACCTGAGCAGAAGGCAGTCGTCCCACCAACTGAGCCACCCAGGCATCCCTAGATGAGTATTTTTTTTTTTTTTTTTTTTTTTCCCTGATGAGTATTTTTAATAGTACCTTCTGTGATGAAGGAAACATTCTACATCCGTGTTGTCTAATCAAGTATCCATTAACCAAATATATCTAGTTGAACACTTAAAATGTGACTAATGTGAATGGGAAACCAAATCTGTACTGATTTCATTTTAGTGATCTCAGATTTAAATTTAAATGATATAGTTAGTGGCTACAATGAATAGAGCAGCTCTAGGAGAATGTATCTGTGTTTGACTTGAATATCTTCCATTTGATCAGACCTATACCATGGTGGAATTTCATGCTGATTTATAGATATTTATCTGGTAGAAAAGATAACTACCAAAGGCTATGGTCGTACTGTCCTGTGAGGCATTAACCATTTTTATTCTTTCCTATAAATTTTATTTATATATTCTTTTTCTTTAAAATGTCTGCAAATATCTAATTTCACTAATGCTCTTAGATCTTCAATACTGGGCTTGTTTCCTCAATATTTCATAAATAAATTTCTGGTTCATATTTATTCTTGAATTTTATGACAATCATGTTTTTATCTATTGGAAATTATACTTTGATACCTCCTTGTTCAAACTTACTACGGATCTATGATTAATTCACCAAGCAGTTTCTTTTTATAATCTGAACCTAAACATTCTTCCTACTCTGCTTCAAAATACTTCTTTAGTAACCTGCAGCTTCAGTGAATGATATTCTTTCAACAGAAAAAAAAACGTAGATGCATGTGTCATTATTATCACTCTTAATGGTATATTGTCAAAGCCAGTACAGAAAGTAACAAGTTTGTGGGAATTTCTATCATGCCATACAAGGACAAGCAGAAAGTGGATATTGCAATTCATTGGACACACGTTTTCAAGCTATCGATTACAGTTTTATTCCTGAATTGCACAGTCTTTATGGAAACATAACCATTTAAATGTTCCACAAACTAAATGCTTTTTTCAACCAGCTCAGCAACCAGGATTTTTAAGAAGCTGAACTATTTCTCTGTCTCCAGAAATCTGCAAATGCATGCTTTTTTTAAAAATTCTTTTTACATTATTATATCAACTACAGCACAGAACCCACTGTTTCAAATGTCATTTTAAATACCTTGTGTTCAGATAAAGTATGTGCCAGAGTCCATTCAATGGCCCATCCTTCATGCTAGGCATGCAGTTTGTGTAGACTATGCAATTGCAATTTCAGATAAAAGCTTTTTGACAGCATTCACACCTTTTTCCAACTCTTTATCATTAAGGAAAGATTCTCTGCTACTGAAACAATAGGTATTGTTAACAACCATCCAAGTTTGAAGCACAAAGGTCTCATTAAATAACCTAATAATTAGCCAAACAGTAATTGTGGGTATTGGCTTTGTTTCCTTTGCTTATATTTGAGTTTGTCTAGTTTTAATGTAATCTTTTATTAAGATTGGAGAACTGAGGCAATCAGACAAAAAGTTCAAGCAAGGAAGTCAATAGATAAATAGACAATAAGTAAATAAATTTGACTGAAATTATTTACTCATTTCAGGAGATAGATGAATCTTCCAGACAATGGATTGAGTATTTCATCTTAATTTTGTGGAAATATAACCAAGATCATAGGATATTGTAATCATTTTATGACATTATGAAAGATTTCTAAATTTTTAGTTAGACCCTTATTACTTTACTGTTACTAGAACAAAAATTCAAATATATTCCTGTTATTATGTTTCCTCATTGCTTTTCATTCATTTTTCAACTGAAGTCAACTGAATTTTTCCTTTTCGATTTTTTTTTTTTTTTTGGAAATGGCTTTTATTATGGTTACTCAGAATTTTCTAATTGGCAAATATAAAGGTTACTATTCTACTCATAGCTACAATATATCAATATTGGTAAAATTTTAAATAATAATTAAAAACATTGAAGGCATTTTCAATCTTGTACATCATATAAGTAGTTAATAACAATTTTTAAAATAACAATGTTTTAAAACACAATATTTGTTGGGTCTAAAAACTTAAAGTTGTATCCAGTTAAAATAAAATGAAGAATTCAAGGAAAATGTGTTTTTTTTTAACAAAAGGCAACTATTTATAATCTATAATTGGATACACACACATATATATACATTGCAACAGATTTTTCATCATGACACAAGGCAAATAATTAATTTCCAGAGTTGGTGAATACGGTACTGATTTTAAATCACTAAAATGTAATGTATACTATTATGAACTGAATTGTATTTCTCCAAAATTCATTTGTTGAAGTCCTAACCTCCATTGCCTGAGAATGTGACTTTATTTGGAGATAATTCCTAAAGAGGTGATGAAATCAAGGCCATTAAATTGAGCCCTAATCTAATCTGGCCCATATCCTTATAAAATGAGATTAAGACATGCAAAGAGAGATAGCAGGAATCCCTATACATAAAGGAAAGGCTATTTGCAAGCAAGGAGTGGCCTCAGAGGCATTCAACCATTTGAAACTATGATCTAGAACCTCCTATCTTCAGAATTGTGAGAAAATGAATTTCTGTTGTTTAAGTCATCTAGTCTATGGTATGCTAATGTGGCACTCTGGCAAAATAACATACCTAATCAAGTATAATAGAGTTGTCCATGCCACAAAATTATTGAGAACAAAAGTCAAACTCTTTTTAAGAAAAAAATATAAAGGAATGTCTACATGTTCTATCAATGTCATATTGAATCAGTGTCTGTTACACCTTAAAAAATCAGTGAATTTTCCTGAGTAATATACCTTTGTTTAACTTACAATTTAATACTAATCAGATCCCAGTCTCTTTGAATTTTTACATTGATAATTTGCAAATAATTTATGTCCAATAGTGATGCAAATGATTTCCATCAGGTAGTAAAGATAACCCTAGTTTATTGTTTACTATGACATTAAATAGTTTTATATCTAACTTTACAATCTTAAATTAGCAACTTTTTGCTTCATTGACTATAAACACTTCAGTCTCTTCTGTATACCTTTGAACCAGATTTACCATCCTTATAGTTCTCATCAGTGAGCTAAGTGACTCCTTAATACATATTCACTACATATTGGTATGAGTCACGTTTTTAACTTTTTTGAAAGTTACACAATGACAAAATTTACTTCCTGCTCTCTTTTCAATTTATTTGCTATATAATCTTTAACTAGCCAGAGATGGAAAATGCCAATATCCACAAGAATGTGAAAGATAACATAAAAAAGCAAAACTTGTTTGAAGGAACTATGATAAAGCTAGAAGATAACCTGGAGTATACATCTACTTAAAAAGGCAGGCTTAATTCCAGTTGATTGTTTTGACTTCATAGAAATGCTTAATTATCTCAAAGGAGAACAAAATATAGTCTATTGCTACCTACAAGAGCCTCACTTCATATCTAAAAACAGACAATGACTAAAAGTTAAGGAATGGGAAAAGATATTCCATGCAAATGGAAAGGAAGAAATCTGAGGTGGAATGCTTTTATCAGGCCAAATAGACTGAACTAACTAACTAAATAAATAAATAAACAAAAACAACTACAACAACAAAAAGGGTTGCATCAAGAAATAAAGAAGGGTATTACATAATGATAAAGAGCAAAATTCAACAAGATATAAAACTTGTAATATTTATGCACTCAACATAGGAACAACTAAATACATAAAGCAGATATTAAGAAATACAAAGAGAGAAATTAGTAGAAATACAATAATAGTAGGAGACTTTAATACTCCACTACCATCAGTGGATGTCCAGACAGAAAATTAATAAAAAATCACTATCATTGAACAACACATTAGACCAAACAGACTTAACAGAATACTCCAAATAAATACAGCAGAATAAACATTCTTCACAAGCGTTCATGAAATATTCTATAGGACAGATCACATAGCAGGCTATAAAACAAGTCTCAATAAATATAAGAAGACTGAAATCATATCAAGTATCTTTGCTGACCATAACACTACAAAATTAGAAATCAACCATAAGAAGAACATTAAAAGAAAAAGAAACAAATACAATACAAACAAGGAGACTAAAGAGCATGCTACTAAACAATCAATATGTCAATGAAGAAATTTAAAAAAAGAAAAAAAAATACTACCAAAACAAATGAAAATGGAAACACAACTGTCCAAAATCTATGGGACACAGCAAAAACAGTTCTAAGAGTGAAGTTTAGAGATACAGGTTCACTTCAAGAAATAGAAGAAAAAAAAAAAATCCCTTCTAACTTTACATCTAAAGGAACTAGAAATATAAGAACAAACAAAACCCCAAACCAGTAAAGGAATGAAATAATAAAGATTAGAACAGAAATAAATATGACAGAAACCAAAAGAAGAACCTCCCAAAAAGCCCTAAAATAAAACAAACAGACAAAAAACAATCAGACAGATCAATAAAACCAGGAGCTGCTGGTTCATTGAAAAGAATCAATAAAATTGATAAACTTTAAGCCACATGACACATCAGAAAAAAAAAAAAAAGACTCAAACAATCGTAAATGAAAGAGAAATAATAACTAATACCACATAAGTACAAAGGATTTTAAGAGATTATCATGAAAAATTATATGCAACAAATTGGACAATCTAAGAAATAAATTCCCAGAAATAGACAACCTCCAAAAAGTAATCAGGAAGAAATAGAAAATTTGACAGATCAATTACCAGCAATGAATTTAAATCAGTAATAAAAAATACTCCCAACAAACAGAAGTGCACACTAGAAGCTTCTAGTCTACCAAACTTTTAAAGAAAAGTTAATGCCTGTTCTTTTCAAACTATTCCAAAAAATAGAATAGGAAGGATACCTTCCAAAATCATTCTTTGAGGCCAGCATTACCCTGATACCAAAACCAGATAAAGATATCACTCAAAAAGAAAACTACCAGCCAATATCTCTGATGATCATAAAAGTAAAAATCCTCAAGAAAATATTGGCAAACCCAAACCAACAATTCATTAAAAAATTATTCACTACAATTGAGTGGGATTTATTCCTGTGATGTGAGGGTGGTTCAGTATTTGCAAATTAATCAAAGTGACACACTGCATCAACAAGAGGAAGGATAAAAACCATATGCTTATTTCAATAAGTGGAGAAAAAAACACTTAACAAAGTAGAGTATCCATTCATGATAAAACCCTCAAGATAGTAGGTTTAGAAGGAATATACCTCAACATAATAAAGGCCTTATAAGAAAAACCCACAGTTAATATCAAACTTAATGAGGGAAAAACAGAGCTTTTTTCCGAAGTTAAGGAACAAAACAAGGGCATTCGTTTTCACCCTCTTCTTCAATATAATACTGGAAGTCCTAGCCATAGCAATCAGACAACAAAAAGAAGTGAAAGCCCAAATGGGTAGATAAAAACAAACAAACAAACAAACAATAAAAAAAAACTTTCAATATTTGCAGATGAGAAGATACTATATATAAATAAGTTAATTCAGTAAGGTTGTGGGATACAAAATCAATATAGATCTGTTGCATTTCTGTACACAAATAATGAAGCAGCAGAAATAGAAAGCAATACCTTTTTAATTGCATCAAAAATAATAAAATACTTAACAAATTTAACCAAAGTATTGAAAGACATGTACTCTGAAAACTATAAAACACTAATGAAAGAAATCAAAGGCAGAACAAAGAAACAGGAAGACTTTCCATGCTCATGGATTGAAAGAACAAATACTGTTAAAATGTCTATACTACTCAAAGCAATTTACATATTTAATTCATTCCCTATCAAAATATCAACAGCATTTTTTGCAGAACCAGAACGAACAACCCTAAAATTTGTATGGAAGCATCAAAGACCCCAAAAAACACCCAAAGAATCTTGAAAATGAAGAACAAAACTGGAGGTACCACAATCCCATATTTCAATATATACTATAACTCTGTAATAATCAAAACAATATGGTACAGACACAAAAAGAGACACAGAGATCAATGAAACAGAATGGAGAGCCCAGAAATGAACCTATGATTATATGTTCAAGTAATCTTCAACAAAGGAGGCAAAAATAGGCAATGGGGAAAAGTCTCTTGAAAAGAAATGAAACAAACAAAAACAAAAAGATTCTTCCTCCTTTGTGAGGAAAACTGGACAGCTACGAACAAAAGAATGAAACTGGACCACTTTATACATCATACATAAACTCAAAATGGATTAAGGACCTAAAAATGAGACCTAAAAGCATAAAAATCCTAGTACAGAGCATAGGCAGCATTTTCTTTGACATTGGCCACAGCAGCATTTTTTAAGATATGTACCCTGAAGTGAATGAAACAAGAAAAAATAACTATTTTGACTACATCAAAATAAAAAGCTCTGCACAGCAAAGAAAACAGTAAAACTAAAAGTAAAACTAAAATAAAACCAAAAGACATCCTACTGGAGGGGAGAATAGCTTTACAAATGACATAACCGATAAAGAATTAGTATTCAAAATATATAACTTATGCAACTCAGCCCCAAGAAAAACCCAGACATAATCCAATTAAAAATGGGCATAAGACAGTAACAGATATTTCTCCAAAGAAGGCATACATATGACTAACAGTTACATGAAAAGATGGTCATATCAAAATTATCAGTAAAATGTAAATCAGAATGGTTAAAAATCAAGAACACAAGAAACAACAAGTGTTGGTAAGGATGTAAATAGAACAGAAAAACCTGTGTATTCTTGATGGGAATGCAAACTGGTTCAACCACCATGGAAAATATTTTTAATTTTTTTCCTCAAAAAATTAAAAATAAAATTACTATGTAATCCAATAATTCTACTACTGGGTATTTACCCAAAAAATGTGAAAACACTAATTCAAAAAGATATATGCACCCTTACATTTACCGAAGCACTATTGATAATAGCCAAATTATGAAAGCTGCCTAGTGTCCATTAAGCAGATGAATGCAGAAAAATGATGTAGTGTGTGTTACAACACACACACTCATACATACATACAGTGGATTTCTACTCAGTAATAAAAAAAGGATGAAATTCTTCCATTTACAGCAACATGGGTGTACCTACAGATTGCAGTGCTAAGCAAAATAAGCCAGTCACAGAAAGACAAATACCATATGATTTCATTCATATGTGGAACTTAGGAAACAAAACAAACAAATAGACAAATACAAAGAATAAAGAGACAAAACAAAAAAGAGAGTCTTAACTATAAAGAACAAAGTGGTTATCAGAGGTAAGGTGTTTTAGGGGATAAGTAAAATAGGTGAAGGGGATTAAGAGTACACTTATCATTAGGAGCATTGAGTAATGTATAGAATTGTTGAATCACCACATTGTACACCTGAACCTAATATAACACTATATATTAACTACACTGGAATTAAAATTTAAAAAATAATAAAGTAGGTTTCTTGTAATTAAAAAAAATGAAAAAAGAAAAGAAAAATACAAGTTGTTCAAATTATTAAAGTGAAGTAAAAAAAATTATTAAGGAAAAACTAAAACTGTTACTACTTTTAAATGACATAATATTATACATTAAAAACTCTAAAGCTATTAGAGCTAATAAATGAATTTAGTAAAGTTGCATAATGCAAAACCAATAGACATATATCTATTGCATTTCTATATACTAATAATGAGCTATCAGAATAAGAAATTTAGGAAATTATCCCATTTATAATGACATTATAGAGTAAAATATGGAGGAATAAACTAAATGAACGAAGTCAAAGACTTATACTCTGAAAACTCTAAGACATTGATGATACAAGTTGATGACACAAATAATGGAAATATGAATTATATCCACAGATTGGAAGAATTAATATTAAAATGTCTATACTATCCATGCAATCTACATGTTCAATACAATCCTTATCAAACTATCAACATATATTTTCACAAAACTAAAATAAATAACCCTAAAATTTGTAAGAAACCACAGAAAACACCAAATAGCCAAAGCAATCTTTGGAATGAAGACCAAAGCCACAGGTTATCATGCTCCTAAATTTAAAACTATATTACTAAGCCATAGTAATCAAAACATTATGGTACTGGTACAAAAATAGGCCCAACAGGTCAATGGAACAGAATAGAGCCCAGAAATAAACCTATGCTTATATGGTTCATTGGTCTATAACAAAGGAGGCAAGAATACACAATGGAAAAAAGATAGTGTCTTCCATAAATGGTGTTGGGAGAACTAGACAGCTACATGTGAAAGAAGGAAAGTGGGCTAATTTCTAACATCATATATAAAAATATACAAAATGGACTAAAGACTTAAAACTTGAAACCATAAAACAAGAAAAAATTAGATAATGAGCTCTTTGACATTGGTCCTAGTGATACATATAATAACTCTCTATTGTCAGGCCTGGGAAATAAAAACAAAAATTAAAAACAAAAAACAAACAAACAAACAAACAAACAAAACAGGGCTGGAGCCTAGATGTTGTTAGCAAGATGGCAGAGGAGATGGAGACTGAAATATCAGGTTACAGAAGTTCAACTAGTTAGTTATCAAGCCATTCTGAATGCCTACAAACTCAACAGAAGATAGAAGAGAAGAGCAGAAATTCTAGGAACAGAAAATTGACCACTTTCTGGAAGGTTGAAGTGTGGAGAAGTGAATCCAAAACCATGGGAAGATAGCCCTGTGGAGAGGGGCCAGCTCCCGGCAAGTGATGGAGCAGAAGAGCCAAAATCAGAACTTTTAGAAGTCTGTTCCACTGAGAGACATCGCTCCAGAGGTTAAGTGGGGTGGAGCCCTCATGGGCACAGTGTGGTCTCAGGACCCAGCAGGGTCAAGGAAGGAGTGGGGGTGTCTGAGTGTGGCAGAGCTCCCAGGTATTGGAGCAGGATTGTGTGCAGCAGAGACGGAGCCAATGAGGGAGCTCTCAGCTCAGTGTTACCTTAAACTGTGATCCAAGGCACAGTAAAGCCACTGCTCTTTGAGCAGGGACCCCATAAGTGGCAGATCGGGAGAGACCTCCTGCTTCCTCCTATGGGAGGAGTGGTGCATGAGCACATGGCAGGAATCTGCTGGTTTTGGTGCTCCAAATGGGGCCCTGCGTCAGGGATAGAAATGCTTGGTTACAAGCTGGGTGAAATCGGAGTGTGGCTGGAGACCAGGGAGATGGGAGAGATTCACTGCTTTTTTCTGAGAGCGTATTGAGGAGTGGGGCCCTGAGCTCTCAGCAACTATGGGGCTGGGAATCGGGAGGTCGCCAACTTCATTTTCTTCCTCCAATGCTATATGGAATGCGTTCAGGGAACAAAAAGCTACAGAGATTTAGCTGAGCAGATTACTTAGCCTGGCCCCTGGCAAGGGCAGTGCAATTCCGCCTGTGGCAAAAACATTTGAGAATCACTGCAACAGTACCTTCCCCCCAAAATCATCAAAAACATCCAGCCAAGACCAAGTTTACAGATCAAGGAGAATAGCAGAACTCCAGAGATAGGGAAAATCATCCCATCATCCTTCAGTCTTTCTATTTGAATTTTTTAAAAGATTTTATTTATTTATTTGACAGATAGAGATCACAAGTAGGAAGAGAGGAAGGCAGAGAGAGAGAAAGGAGGAAGCAGGCTCCCTGCTGAGCTGAGAACCAGATATGAGGCTCAATCCCAGGACCCTGGAATCATGACCCAAGCCAAAGGTAGAGGCATTAATCCACTGAGCCACCCAGGCACCCTCAATTTTAAATCTTCTAAATTTTATTTTTTCTTATTCTATCTTTAAAATATTTTCCTCTTCCTATTTTAATTTTTTTTTACTTTTTTTATCAATACCTTTATAAATTTTTTAAAATTTTCATTGTTTTACTCATATTTTATCCCTTCTTTTTACTTAACCTTTTTTTTTGTACACATATATTTGTTTTCCTTTAAAATTTTGCAATGCAATTTCTTCTAATAGATCAAATATACCCTAAGTCTAGCTCATGCCTTTTTCTAGTCCCCAGCAGCCACATCACATTCTTTTCCCCCCTTTTTTAACCAATTTCTTATCTTATCCATTCCTTTTTTAGAATCTTTTTTAATTTTCATCTTTACAATCATATTCCATCACTTCATTATATTTATCCTTATTTTTTTATATACATAGTTTTTCTTTCTTTAAAATTTTGGGAGGTAGATTTCTCTAACAGACCGAAATACACTCAAAATCAAGTGTGTGGCTCTGCTCTAGTCATATATATGTACACATACACACACATATATATATATATGTATGTGTATATATATGTATACATATCATATATATATAATCATATATACACATACATATATATGTATGTGTACATATATATGTATACATATCATGTATATATAATCATATATACACATACATATATATGTACATATATATGTGTATACATATCATATATATGTATACGTACATATATATGTATGTCTATATATATATATGATTTTTTCCCTTTTTTCCCCCTTTCTTGTCCCCCCACTTTTGGGTCTCTTACACGTTAGATAGCATATATTTTTCTGGGGTCATTGCTACCCTTTTAGTAATTTGTTCTCTCAGTCATCTATTCTTATTTGGATAAAATGACAAGGTGGAAATACTCATCACACACATACAAAAAAAGAACAGGAAGCAGTACTGGAGGCTAGGGACCTAATCAATACCATCACTAGTAATATGTCAGAACAAGAGTTCAGAATGATGATTTTCAAGATTCTAGCTGAGCTAAAAAAAAAAAAAAAAAAAAAAAAAAAGCATGAAAGATATTAGAGAAAACCTTTCTGGAGAAATAAAATCCTTTTCTAGAGAAATAAAAGAAGTAAAATCTAACCAAGTTGATCAAAAAAGCTATTAATGATGTGTAATTAAAAATGGAGTCTCTTACTGCTAGGATAAATAAGGCAGAAGAGAGAATTATTAATATACAGAAGACCAAATGATGGAGAATAAAGAAACTGAGCAAAAAAGAAAAACAACTACTGGGCCATAAGGGAAGAATTCAAAAGATAAGGATAGCATAAGATGAAACAATAATAGAGTAACTGGGATTCCAGAAGAAGAAGAAAGAGAGAGGGCACACAAGATATAGTGGAGCAAATATAGTAGAGAATTTCCCTAATACAGAAAAGGGAACATGCATCGAAATCCAGGAAGCACAGAGAACCTCCCTCAAAAACCAATAAAAATAGGTCCAGACACAGTCATCTAATAGTAAAACTTTCAAGTCTTAGTGACAAAGAGAAAATCCTAAAAGCAGTTCAGGAACAAGAGGTCTATAGTGTACAATGATAGAGACATAGGATTGGCAGCAGACCTATCCATAGAGAACTGGCAGGCCAGAAAGGACTGGCATGATATTTTCAGAGCACTAAATGAGAAAAATATGCATCCAAGAATACTATATCCAGCTAGGCAGTCACTGAAAAGATAAAGATAAAAAGATAAAGATAAAAAGCTTTCAGGACAAGCAAACATTAAAAGAATTTGCAAATACCAAACCAGCCCTACAGAAAATATTGAAAGGGGTCAGAGAAGCAAAGAGAGAGCTTAAGTAACAAACCAGAAAAGAACAGAAACAACATACAGTAACAGTCACCTTACAGGCCAGGAAATAAAGTCTTTAAGTGACCAGTTGGACATCACAGATATGTTCAGAATATTCCATCCCAAAGAATAGAATACATATTCTTCTCTAGTCCACATGGAACATTCTCCAGAATAGATTATATCCTGGGTCACAAATCAGATCTCAACCAGTACCAAAAGACTGGGATCATTCCTTGCATATTTTCAGACTACAATGCTTTGAAACTAGAACTCAACCACAAGAATAACGTTGGAAAGAACTCAAATACATAGAGGTTAAAGAGCATCCTAATAAAGAATGAATGGGTTAACCAGGAAATTAAAAAATAATTTTAAAAAATTCATGGAAATAAATGAAAATGAAAACACAACTGTTCCAAATCTTTGGGACATGGCAAAGGCAGTCCCAAGAGGAAGTAGATAGTGATACAAGCTTTTCTCAAGAAACAAGAAAGGTCTCAAATACACAACCCAACCCTACACCTAAAGGAGTAGAAGAACAGCAAAGAAAGCCTAAACACAGCAGGAGAAGAGAAATAATAAAGATCAGAGCAGAAATCAATGAAATAGAAACCAAAAAAAAACAATAGAACAAATCAACAAAACTAGGAGCTGGTTCTTTGAAAGAATTAGTAAGATTGATAACCCCCTGGCCAGACTTATCATGAAGAAAAGAGGAAGGACCCAAATAAATAAAATCATGAATGAAAGATGAGAGATCACAACCAACACCAAAGAAAGACAAACAATTATAAGAATGTATGAGCAAATGTATGCCAGCAAATTTGACAAACTGGAAGAAATGGATGCATTCCTAGAGACATATAAACTACCAAACCTGAATGAGAAAGAAATGGAAAACCTGAACAGACCCATAACCAGTAAAGAAATTGAAGCAGTCATCAAAAATCTCCCAACAAACAAGAGCCCAGGGCCAAATGGCTTCCCAGGGGAATTCTACCAAGCATTTAAAGAAGAATTGATACCTACTCTCCTGAAACTGTTCCAAAAAATAAAAATGGAAGGAAAACTTTCAAACTCATTTTATGAGGCCAGCATTACCTTGATCCCCAAACCAGAGAAAGACCCCACCATAAAGAATTACAGACCAATATCCTTGATAAACACTGTTGCGAAAATTCTCACCAAAATAGTAGTCAGTAGGATCCAACAGTACATTAAAAAGTTTATTCACCATGACCAAGAAGGATTTATTCCTGGGCTTCAAAGAAATCTGCAAATCAATCAATGTGATATGATACATTAATAAAAGAAAGAAAAAGAACCGTATGATACTCTCAACAGGTGCTGAAAAAGCATTTGACAAAGTACACCATCCTTTCTTGATCAAAACTCTTCACAGTGTAGGGATTTAGGGGACATAACCTCAATATCATAAAAGTCATCTATGAAAAACCCACAGCAAATATCATTCTCAATGAGGAAAAACTGAGAGCTTTTCCCCTAAGGTCAAGAACACAGCAGGGATGTCTACTATCACCACTACTATTCAACATAGTACTAGAAGTCCTATGGATGATAAGATACTTCATGTGGAAAACCCAGATGACTTCACTCAAAAACTGCTAGAAATCATACAGGATTTGAATAAAGGGTCAGGATATAAATCGATGCACAGAAATCAATTGTATTTCTATACACCAACAAGACAGAAGAAAGAGAAATTAAGGAGTCGATCCCATTTACAATTACACCACAAACCATTAGATAACTAGGAGTGAACCTAACCAAAGAGCTGAAGAATCTGTACTCAGAAAAGTATAAAGTACTCATGAAAAAAATTGGGGAAGACACAAAGAAATGAAAAAATATTCCATGCTCATGGATTGAAAGAACAAATATTGCAAAAAATATCTATGTTACCCCAAACAATCTACTCATGCAATGCAATCCTTATCAAAATAATTTGCCCAAAGAAATGAAAAAAGAGGGAGGAGTCAATATGGCGGAGAAGTAGCAGGCTGAGACTACTTCCGCTAGCAGGAGATCAGCTAGATAGCTTATCTAAACATTGCAAACACCTACAAATCCATCAGCAGATCGAAGAGAAGTACAGCAATTCTAGAAACAGAAAAACAACAACTTTCTGAAAGGTAGGACTGGCAGTGAAGTGAATCCAAAGCGACGGGAAGATAGACCCCATGGGGAGAGGCTGGCTCCCAGCAAGCAGCGGAGAAACGGAGCACAAAATCATGACTTTTAAAAGTCTGTTCCACTGAGGGACATCACTCCAGAGGCTAAACAGGGGTGAAGCCCACGCGAGGTAGCGTGGCCTCAGGTCCCACAGGGTCACAGAAGGATCAGGGGTGTCTGAGTGTCACAGGGCTCCACAGGAATTAGAATGGGGAAGCTGGATACAGAGACAGAGTCGAGGAGTGAGCTCTCAGCTTGGGGTTACCTTGAACCAGTCACAGGCAGGGTGAGCTTGGAGCACGGCCAGAAGCCAGAGAGACGGGAATGATTGGGTTCTTTTCTCTGAAGGCACACTGAGGAGTGGGGCCCTGAGCTCTCGGATCCTCTGGGCTGGAGACAGGGAGGCTGCCATTTTCATTCACATCTTCCAGAACTCTACAGAAAGCATTCAGGGGACAAAAGCTCTCAAGAGCAAACCCGAGCAGATTACTGAGCCTGGCCCCTGGTAAGGGTGGTGTAATTCTGCCTGGGGCAAAGACACTTGAGTATCACTACAACAGCCCCCCCCCTTACCCTGAAGATCAATAAGAAATCCAGCCAAGACAAAGTTCATCTACCAAGGAGAGCAGCAGAATTCCAGTGGGGGAGAAAGCAAAGCACAGAACTCATAGCTTTCTCCCCATGATTCTTTATTCTTGTGGTTAATTTAATTTCTTCTTAATTTTTTTTCTTCTGCTAATTTTTTTTTTAACTTTTACCCTTTTCTTTTTTAACATTTTAAACTAGTTTGTTTAATATATATATATTTTTTTCTTTTTTATATTTTGTTCTTTATTTGTTTTCTTTAAAAAATTTTTTTTCTGGGCGCCTGGGTGGCTCAGTGGGTTAAGCCGCTGCCTTCGGCTCAGGTCATGATCTCAGAGTCCTGGGATCGAGTCCCGCATCGGGCTCTCTGCTCAGCGGAGAGCCTGCTTCCCTCTCTCTCTCTCTGCCTGCCTCTCCATCTACTTGTGATTTCTCTCTGTCAAATAAATAAATAAAATATTTAAAAAAAAAAATTTTTTTTTCTGAACTTCTATTTATTTGGGGTCTCTTCTGATTTGGTTAAAGCACATTTTCCTGGGGTCTGCTACCCTTTCAGTATTTTTTTTTTAAGATTTTATTTATTTATTTGACAGACAGAGATCACAAGCAGGCAGACAGGCAGGCAGAGAGAGGGAGAGGAGAAAGCAGGCTCCCTGCCGAGCAGAGAGTCTGATGTGGGATCGATCCCAGGACCCTGAGATCATGACCTGAGCCAAAGGCAGCGGCTTAACCCACTGAGCCACCCAGGCGCCCCCCCCCCTTTCAGTATTTTATTTGCTCCTTCATATTCTCTTATCTGGACAAAATAACAGGGAAGAAAAACTCACTTCAAAAAAAAAAAAAAAAAAAAAAAGAACAAGAGGCAGTACCGAAGGCTAGGGACCTAATCAATACAGACATTGGTAATATTCAGATATAGGTTCAGAATGACAATTCTCAAGGTTCTAGCTGGGCTCAAAAAAGGCATGAAAGATATTAGAGAAACCCTCTCTGGAGAGACAAAAGCCCTTTCTGGAGAAATAAAAGAACTAAAATCTAACCAAGTTGAAATCAAAAAAGCTATTAATGAGGTGCAATCAAAAATGGAGGCTCTTACTGCTAGGATAAATGAGGCTGAAGAAAGAATTAGTGATATAGAAGACCAAATGACAGAGAATAAAGAAGCTGAGCAAAAGAGGGACAAACAGCTACTGGACCACGAGGGGAGAATTTGAGAGATAAGTGACACCATAAGAATAACATTAGAATAATTGGGATTCCAGAAGAAGGAGAAAGAGAGAGGGGAGCAGAAGGTATATTGGAGAGAACTTCCCTAATATGGCAAAGAGAACAAGCATCAAAATCCAGGAGGTGCAGAGAACCCCCCTAAAAAATCCACAAGAATAAGTCCATACTCCATCACTTAATAGTAAAATTTACAAGTCTTAGTTACAAAGAGAAAATCCTGAAAGCAGCCCGGGAAAAGAAGTCTGTAACATACAATGGTAAAAATATTAGATTGGCAGCAGACTTATCCATAGAGACCTGGCAGGCCAGAAAGAACTGGCATGATATATTCAGAGCACTAAATGAGAAAAACATGCAGCCAAGAATATTATATCCAGCTAGGTTATCATTGAAAATAGAAGGAGAGATATAAAGTTTCCAAGACAAACAAAAATGGAAAGAATTTGCAAACATCAAACCAGCTCTACAGGAAATATTGAAAGCAGTCCTCTAAGAAGAGAGAGAGCCTGAAAGTAGTAGATCATAAAGGAACAGAGACAATATACAGTAACAGTCAACTTACAGGCAATACAATGGCACTAAATTCATATCTCTCAATAGTTACCCTGAATGTTAATGGGCTAAATGCCCCAATCACAAGACACAGGGTATCAGAATGGATTTAAAAAAAAAAAAAAATCAATATGTTGCCTACAAGAAACTCATTTTAGACCAGAAGTCACCTCCAGATTTAAAGTGAGCGGGTGGAAAACAATTTACCATGATAATGGACATCAGAAGAAAACTGGGGTGGCAATACTTATATCAGATCAATGAGATTTTAAGCCAAAGACTAATAAGAGATGAGGAAGGACACTATATCATACTCAAAGGGTCTGTACAACAAGAAGGCCTAACAATTTTAAATATCTATGCTTCTAACATGGGAGCAGCCAACTATATAAACCAACTAATAACAAAATCAAAGAAACACATCAACAATAATACAATAATAGTAGGCGACTTTAACACTCCCCTCACTGAAATGGACAGATCATCCAAGCAAAAGATCAAGGAAATAAAGGCCTTAAATGACACACTGAACCAGATGGTCATCACAGATATAGTCAGAACATTTCATCCCAAAGCAACAGAATACACATTCTTCTCTAGTGCACATGGAACATTCTCCAAAATAGATCACATTCTGGATCCTAAATCAGGTGTCAACCGGTATCAAAGATTGGGATCATTCCCTGCATATTTTCAGACCACAATGCTCTGAAGCTAGAACTCATCCACAAGAGGAAGTTTGGAAAGAACCCAAATACATGGAGACTAAACAGCATTCTTCTAAAGAATGAATGAGTCAACCAGGAAATTAAAGAAGAATTGAAAAAATTCATGGAAACAAATGATAATGAAAACACAATGGTTCAAAATCTGTGGGACACAGCAAAAGCAGTCCTGAGAGGAAAACATATAGTGGTACAAGACTTTCTCAAGAAACAAGAAAGGTCTCAAATACACAACCTAACCCTACACCTAAAAGAGCTGGAGAAAAAACAACAAAGAAAGCCTAAACCCAGCAGAAAAAGAGAAATAATAAAGATCAGAGCAGAAATCAATGAAATAGAAACCAAAAAAACAATAGCACAAATCAATGAAACTAGGAGCTGGTTCTTTGAAAAAATTCGTAAGATTGATAATCCCCTAGCCAGACTTATCAAAAAGAAAAGAGAAAAGGCCCCAATAAATAAAATCATGAATGAAAGAGGAGAGATCACAACTAACACCAAAGAAATACAAACAAATATAAGAACATACTATGAGCAACTCTATGCCTACAAATTCGACAATCTGGAAGAAATGGATACATTTCTAGAGACACATAAACTAGCACAACTGAAGCAGTAAGAAATAGAAAACCTGAGCAGACCCATAACCAGTAAGGAGATTGAAACAATCATCAAAAATCTCCAAACAAACAAAAGATCAGGGCCAGACAGCTTCCCAGGAGAATTCTACCAAACATTTAAAGAACTAATTCCTAATCTCCTGAAACTGTTCCAAAAAACAGAAATGGAAGGAAAACTTCCAAACCCATTTTATGAGGCCAGCATCACCTTGATCCCAAAACCAGGCGAGGATCCCATCAAAAAAGAGAACTATAGACCAATATCCTCAATGAACACAGATGCGAAAATTCTCACCAAAATACTAGCCAATAGGATTCAACAGTACATTAAAAGGATTATTCACCACGACCAAGTGGGATTTATTCCAGGACTGCAACGTTGGTTCAACATCCGCAAATGAATCAATGTGATGCAACACATTAATAAAAGAAAGAACAAGAACCATATGACACTCTTAATAGATGCTGAAAAAGCATTTGACAAAGTACAGCATCCCTTCCTGATCAAAACTCTTCAAAGTATAGGGATAGAGGGGACATACCATCTATGAAAAATCCACCACGAATATCATTCTCAATGGAGAAAAACTGAGAACTTTTTTGCTGATGTCAGGAACACAGCAGGGATGCCCATTATCACCACTGCTATTCAACATAGTACTAGAAGTCCTAGCCTCAGCAATCAGACAGCAAAAAGAAATTAAAGGCATCCAAATTGGCAAAGAAGTCAAACTATCACTCTTCACAGATGATATGATACTATATGTGGAAAACTCAAAAGACTCCACTCCAAATCTGCTAGAACTTGTATAGGAATTCAGTTAAGTTTCAGGATATAAAATCAATACACAGAAATCAGTTGCATTTCTTTAAGCCAACAACAAGACAGAAGAAAGAAATTAAGGAGTTAATCCCATTTACAATTGCACCCAAAACCATAAGATACCTAGGAATAAACCTAACCAAAGAGGCACAGAATCTATACTCAGAAAACCATAAAGTACTCATGAAAGAAATTGAGGAAGACACAAAGAAATGGAAAAATGTTCCATGCTCCTGGATTGGAAGAACAAATATTGTGAAAATGTCTATGCTACCTAAAGCAATCTACACATTTAATGCAATCCCTTTCAAAGTCCCATCCATTTTTTTTTCAAAGAAATGGAACAAATAATCCTAAAATTTATATGGAACCAGAAAAGACCTTGAATAGCCAAAGGATATTGAAAAAGAAAGCCAAAGTTGGTGGCATCACAATTCCGGACTTCAAGCTCTAATACAAAGCTGTCATCATCAAGACAGCATGGTACTGGCACAAAACAGACACACAGATCAATGGAACAGTATAGAGAGCCCAGAAATAGACCCTCAACTATATGGTCAACTAATCTTGGACAAAGCAAGAAAGAATGTCCAATGGGAAAAAAAGACAGCCTCTTCAATAAATGGTGTTGGGAAAATTGGACAGCAACATGCAGAAAAATGAAATTGAACCATTTCCTTATACCACACATGAAGATAGGCTCAAAATGTATGGAGGAACTCAAATGTGAGAAAGGAATCCATCAAAGTTCTTGAGAAGAACACAGGCAGCAACCTCTTCGACCTCAGCCATAGCAACGTCTTCCTCAGAACATCACCAAAGGCAAGGGAAGCAACGGCAAAAGTGAACTATTGGTTTTTCATCAAGATCAAAAGCTTTTGTACAGCAAAGGAAAGAGTCAACAAAACCAAGAGACAACTGACAGAATGGGAGAAGATATTAGCAAACGACATATCAGATAAAGTGCTAGTGTCCAAAATCTATAAAGAACTTAACAAACTCAACATCCAAAGAACAAATAATCCAATCAAGAAATGGGCAGAGGACATGAACAGACATTTCTGCAAAGAAGACATCCAGATGGCCAACAGACACATGAAAAAGTGCTCCATATCACTTGGCATCAGGGAAATACAAATCAAAACCACAGTGAGATATCACCTCACACCAGTCAGAATGGCTAAAATTAACAGGTCAGGAAATGACAGATCCTCGCGAGGATGTGGAGAAACGGGAGCCCTCCTATAATGTTGGTGGGAATGCAAGCTGGTGCAAACATTCTGGAAAACAGCATGGAGGTTCCTCAAAAAGTTAAAAATAGAACTACGCTATGACCCAGCAATTGCACTACTGGGTATTTACCCTAAAGATACAAACGTAGTGATCCGAAGGGGCACATGCACCTGAATATTTATAGCAGCAATGTCTACAATAGCCAAACTATGGAAAGAAGCTAGATCTCTGTCAACAGAGGAATGGATAAAGAATATGTGGTATATATATATACAATGTAATACTATGTAGCCATCAAAAGAAATGAAATCTTGCCATTTGCAACAATGTGAATAGAACTGGATGGTATCATGTTTAGTGAAATAAGTCAATCAAAGAAAGACAACTATCATATGAGCTCCCTGATATGAGGAAGTGGAGATGCAACGTGGGGGGTTAAAGGGGTAGGAGAAGAATAAATGAAACAAGATGAGATCGGGAGACAGAAAATCCATAAGTGACTCTTAATCTCACAAAACAAACTGAGGGTTGCTGCGGGGAGGGGGGTCGGAAAGGGGGGCTGGGGTTATGGACATTGGGGAGGGTATGTGCTATGGTGAGTGCTTTGAAGTGTGTAAACCTGATGATTCATAGATGTACCCCTGAGGATAAAAATACATTTTATGTTTATAAAAAATAAATAAAGATGAAAAATTATAAACCATTGTGTGTATCAAACAAAACTTTTCTGTAGCCAAAGTGGATCAAATCACTAGTGTGACTCCACTAAAGCAAAACAAACAGTATATATAATTTATTTCAGTCTAACACTCTACTTAAAGTATGTTCTTGAGAAAGTCACTAACATCTATCAAAGTCATTGCTCTTATATTCAATGAACATAATATCCAATTTACAAAGTGGTGAGGAGATTAAATCAGAAAACAAATATAAAGAATCCAATACAATGACATGAAATAAGTATTTTATAAATATTAGTTGCCTTCCAGAGGCAGAAGGACTAAAACATTGCCCTTTAGTTTATGTCTTTGTGCATTCCTGTAATATTTATTACTAGGAAATGGCATGTTACTAAATAAAATCTTAAATAATTAATGATAAGATGGACATGTAGTGGGTTTGATAACTTTAAAATATGCCCACGAATGTTTTGATACTGTTTCTTTCTGGAGGTGAAGCTTACTTTTCTTCCCTTTGAGTTCAGGATATTCTTTGTACTGAATAGAATGTGATAGAAATGACACAGTGTGATTTCCAAGGATAAGCCATAAGAGGCATTATAACTTTCCTTTTATTCTTACTCTTTGGGTCACTCTGATGAAAGCCAAATGCCATACTATGAGGATACTCAAGCAGCCCTGTGCAGAGGCCCATTTTGCAAGGAACAGATACCTACTGCCAACAGTCACAAGAATGAGCTTGGAAATAAATCTTCCAGCTCAGTTAAATCATTGGATGCCTGTTAGCAGTCCTAGCTAACATCTTGATTACAACCTCGAGAAACTTTGTGTCAATCACCTAGCTAAGCATCTCCTGAATTTCTGACACACAGAAAGTATAAGGTAATAGGTACTCTTTTTAAGCCACTAAGTTAATAATAATTTGTTATGCAGCAGTAGATAACTACTATACTAGTCAAATGCCTGTAGTTTTTAAAGAGATTTTATTGGCTTCCTATCACCTGGATATCACTTATAGAAGCATATCTGATCTAAACTGTCTCTACAGATGACTGGTTTGCTTCCTTTAAATTACCTGTAGTGCAGATAAATGCTAAAACACAGAGGATACTCTGTGTTTAAATGCTCATAAATGAAACTTGGGAGATTTAAAGATAACTTTTCTTATTTCTCTTGAAAAATTTTGCCTTACTTTTTCAAAGTATAGTTCTGTGCTGAAACAAATATATTTGAGCATGATCAAGGTATGAACCTCTTACAAGGTCCCTTCTCAAGAAGGGCAGTGTCAGATAGTATTAATAACTTAACTTATGGAGTGACTGGTCAAAGAGTATATCTGTAAAAGTATGGCATTTTAACTAAGTTCAAAATAAGATGGTTGACCATGTGGAGATTGGAGGGCACAGCCTACCAAGCAGGACTGAACTTGGCATATTCTCAAAATGAGGAACAGGAATGTGAGGAGCTGTATCATGGCTAAAATATAAATGAATGAGAATAGATGAGGTACTAGAGACTGGCAGGTATACACAAACAACAGTAGATGGGCAGATTTCATAAACATTATATTAAAAAGCCAGGGAAGATTTTTATTTTTAATGCAATTTTTATTTTTATCATACTGTAAATGTACATGATTTAAAAAGTCAAACACCCCATCAAGGCTGAGAGTAAAATGCAGCAGTCCCTCCCTCACCTCTACTTTTCTTGTTTTAGCTATCTCAACCATATTCATTTCTATAATTCTATATAATATGTTTCTACTGTAATTTTAGCATTTTTAAAGTTCTTTATATAATCTATGACTTTTTGTTACACATTAGGATTTAATTCTTTATGCCCTTCCACACATACATAGAGTTATGCATTCATGCTTTCTCTCTTCATTCTCCCACAATCTTAATTTTTAGTGATATTAATATTCAGTGTTTATACAATTATGACTATATACATTTCTGTTGAAAAGCAAAGAAAAGTTTCATAGTTTCATACTTCCTTCCTTGAAAAACTTTTGTTTTTTTAGAGTTCCATTTTTTTCTTGTTGTTTTTTCCTTTGGTACAATTTATTATTGTGTAATTCTACAAAAGAACTCCAAAACTCTTCCCTAAATGGGAAAAAAAAAAAAAGCCAAAGCAAAACAAAAACAAAAAACCAAAAATACGCTCATCTATTAATATTTCTTTCTTTCTTTCGACATCCTTCCTGTTGCCTGACATCCCTTTGTTCCAATCTGTACTAATTCGCTCCATACAGATGATCCTGGGTCTTCCTTTTTTTTTTTTTAAATCAATCCAGACATTTATCATTTAACTGCCTCAGAAATCAAACATCTCATTTTCTGCTAATGTAAGGGATAAGATGCTGCCTCTCGGTGGAGACTACGGGAGGGGATTTAGTAGTTGAGCTGTTCTCAAAACAGGTTCTACGCTGATCCACTTATTAGTCGTCCCATCCTATAACCCCACATTTATTTTTGAGGCTCTTTGGGGTTCTTCATCTTGGCATCCCATCTGCACTCAGCGACGTAGAGAAACACCAAACAATTCATTCATCATTTATTGTTCAAAATTATCTCAAATGTTTTTTCTCCTCTTTCATTCTTTTTTTTTTTTTTTTTAAAGATTTTATTTATTTATCAGGGGGGTGGGGAGAGCGAGCACAGGCAGACAGAATGGCAGGCAGAGGCAGAGGGAGAAGCAGGCTCCCTGCTGAGCAAGGAGCCCGATGTGGGACTCGATCCCAGGACACTGGGACCATGACCTGAGCCGAAGGCAGCTGCTTAACCAACTGAGCCACCCAGGCGTCCCTCCTCTTTCATTCTTTTTGGATTAATAAAATTCAAGACATTTCTTTATAGCATTTACAGGGGCTTCCAAATAAGGACAGATATAATATGAACACTTCTGCTCAATCTGCAGTTTTTAATGGAAAATCCCTGGGGACAGTTTCAAGCAGAAAAGTTAGATGTTTGTTTAGCTTTTAAAAAAGATCATTCTAGTTGTTGTATGGATAAAAGGGATAAGTCTGAAAGCAGGTGACCAGTTAGGAAGATTTTGTAAATTCCAGGAAAGAGATGGTGGCTTTGAAAGGTGTCAGAGCAAAGGAGAGCCTATGAAATACATGCTACACATATTCCCCTTGTCAAAATTAAACATACACTCATGTTTAGAGGAATACATGTAAGTTATAGTCTAGCTTAGGTGAAGATGCCAAGAATTATAGAAAATTTGAAGACATTACAGAAGATCAGAAACATTCCAGACTCAGATTGCTTCTAGCCACATGTCTACTCTTTTCCTATATTATGAATAGTTTAACTTGGCATATTTATTACCACAAAAAGATTGTCCCTCAAGCTGTGATGTTGCCTTCATTAAAGAGAGTTATATTATTTGTAATGTAAATACAGAGAGGAGAAGGTAAAAATAAAATTTTTAAAATGGTAAAATTATGAACTGTTTTCCTCAATTTATGTGTCTTTTGGTTTAAGAGGTAAATTAACATTTAAGTTTTATATATCTCTTTGCCAGAACATTTGAAAATGCTCACTGAATGATGAGATGTAATTCCATTTATTTTTATATGTCACCATAATCTTTCTCAAGAAACATGTACTCACTTTATCCCTATATGACATTAAATAAACTGAATTGAGTAAACAAAATCTCTGTCTGCTTGGTATAATAATTAAAATGGTATTACAGAAGTTTAATTTGGGTGTACTGTGGGCAGGCACATCCTTAATCAGGAATAGACCCTTACATATTACAGAACATTCTCCTTTCCCTTTAACTAATGAAAGACTGCCTCTTCCTAGGCACCACACCTGTTTCTTAAACACATGAAATGTAGTCAAAATGATCATCAAGGCCAATTCTTTATACAATAAATAGTCACAAAGTTCTACATACAATCTGTGTATGTCTTTATAAGAAAAGACAAGAAAAGTGCTTCTGACACAGGATGGTGGTGAATACTAGGTATTTCAGTTAGTCTTCAGTGTTCTTATGTTTTCTCTTCTGGGAAGGAACAAAGACGACTGGACTTTCACTGTTCTGCTAGTTCTCAATTCCATCTTCTAACCTGCTAGTTCTCAATTCCATCTTCTAACCTGCACTACAAACCAAACTTATTTCTTTCCTATGGTGGATGTACTTGGAAAACATGCAAGCGTTGTTCTCTCTCTACAGCAAAAATGAAGCAAAATGAAACACACAACAAAAAACAAAACCAGATTGTACAAGTGTTTTTCCCACTAGGCAAAACTTTGCATTCTTACTTGGCTCATATCTCAAATGGCTCTTCCCTTCTTTTAGTTTTATTAGTTCTCACTCTACCCCAGACCAAATCTATCACAAAACTTAAGAGCTTCACCTGGAACAATACACTTCTTTCCATCTCTAATACTACTCTACCTGGTCAAGACACAGTTTTCTTTCCTTTGGACGGCTGCTATAGCTTCTTTACTGATCTTTCAACTAAAGGATCATTTTAAACCCAGATTATATCAGGACACAAAAAAGAAAACAGTGTTCTCTTTATAATCTGAGTTCTGTGTTACACTTGATTGTCAGTGGCGGGGAGAAAGTCTTAACAAACTGAAAAGACTCGTGGAATTTACTCTCGTGTTAATGCCTTCAAAATGATATCACTGATATTTTTATAAATATCTAAGTTTGCTGAAATTTAGCTCAATCTTAGACGAAACTTTATGGAATGTTTCCTCTTTGTAACATTTTACCATGAATACCACCCAGAAGATGACTCCAATGGACATTGTTATTGTTTCTTCCTCAGGGTTCTAATCAACAGGTCTTAGTCTAATTTTAAGTCTATATTTTTACTTTCCAAAATATCACTCTTCTCCTTAGACTCTCCAATGTCTTCTTAACATATTTAGCATAAACTCCAGAGTCCTTAACATGGCTTATGTCTTTTTTTTTTTTTTAAGATTATTTATTTATTTATTTGACAGAGATCACAAGTAGGCAGAGAGGCAGGGAGAGAGAGAGTAAGGGAAGCAGGCTCCTGGCAGAGCAGAGAGCCCAACACGGGGCTCGATCCCAGGACCCTGAGATCATGACCTGAGCCTTAGGCAAAGGCTTTAACCCACTGAGCCACCCAGGTGCCCCTTGCTTATGTCTTTAAACTCCGTTCCACCTCATATCTGCTTTGCTTACTCTAGTCCACTCACACTGGCCCAAAAAGAGCTTCTACCTTAGGACATTTGTTCTTGAACTTCAAGAGAAGAGTATCTGAACGTGCATGCTTTGTGCCCCCGCTGCATTTGGATATCCGCTCAAATGTCAGTTTCTCAGAAACGCCTCTCTTCATTAGTGGATATTAAAAACACCACCTCATTCCCCCTCTACACACAGTGACTATCCCTGCCAGTCAATACCATTAAGAAGCAGAGCCTGAAGATGTGACTGAGTTGCTACATTATTATGACAAACCCTGAATGGATGAAGAAAGTGTTTTCTCGAGATGGAACCTAGTCCTGGTGAAGATGCTGCAAAGACTGGTGAAATGGAAAAATGGAAAAGACTGGTGAAATGGAAACAAAGTATCTAGAATATTACATAGACTTAGGTGACAAGGCATTAACAGGGTTTGAGAGGATTGACTCCAATTTTCAAAGAAGTTCTATTGTGCATAAAATGCTATCAAATAGCATTGCATGCTACAAAGAAGTTGTTGGCAGAAGGAAGAACCCACTGTCGTGCCAGACTTCATCACTATATTATTTCAAGAAAAGGCCACACCTACCTCAGCCTTCAGCAACTGCCACCCTGATCCGCCATCAACCAACACTGAAAGACCCTCTGTCAGCAAATTTATGGCTCACTGAAAGCTCAGGTGTTGGATAGCATTATTTAGCAATAAGGTATATATATAAAAGATAGACTTATTTACTTTGAGAGAGAGAGTGCAAGAACATAAGCAAGAGGGGCCGAGGGAGCCAGAGAGAGAATTTCAAGCAGACTCCACTCTGAGAACAGAGGCAAAAACAAAGTCAGTATCATGACCCTGAGATCATGATTGAGCTAAAACCAAGAGTTGGAGGCTTAACTGACTAGACCACCCAATCAGTTTATTTTATTTTAAGCAAGTATATTTTAAGTATATTTTATTTTATCTTGTTTTTTATTTTTTATATAAATTACATAAATGATATTTATTATTATGAAGTTCCATTAGCAGCAGTGGCAGGAATTTTCTCTTTCTTTCCAGCTCTATTTTTATTTATTTATTTATTTATTTAATTTTAAGCATGACAGTATTCCTTGTTTTTGCACCACACCCAGTGCTCCATGCAATCCGTGCCGTCTCTAATACCCACCACCTGGTTCCCCCAACCTCCAAGCTCCCGCCCCTTCAAACCCCTCAGATTGTTTTTCAGAGTCCATAGTCTCTCATGGTTCACCTCCCCTTCCAATTTCCCCCAACTCCCTTCTCCTCTCTAACTCTCCTTGCTCTCCATGCTATTTGTTATGCTCCACAAATAAGTGAAATCATATGATAATTGACTCTCTCTGCTTGACTTATTTCACTCAGCATAATCTCTTCCAGTCCCATCCATGTTGCTACAAAAGTTGGGTATTCATCTTTTCTGATGGAGGCATAATATTCCATAATGTATATGGATCACATCTTCCTTATCCATTTGTCCATTGAAGGGCATCTTGGTTCTTTCCACAGTTTGGTGCCCGTGGTCATTGCTGCTATAAACTTTGGGATACAGATGGCCCTTCTTTTCACTACCTCTGTGTCTTTGGGGTAAATACCCAGTAGTGCAATTGCAGGGTCATAGGGAAGCTCTATTTTTAATTTCTTGAGGAATCTCCACACTGTTCTCCAAAGTGGCTGCACCAACTTGCATTCCCACCAACAGTGTAAGAGGGTTCGTTCCCCTTTATATTTTAAGCAAGTTATATACATTGTTTTTTAAGGCATAATGCTATTGTACACTTAATAAACTATAATATAGTGTAAAATTTTCCTTTATATTCACTGGGAATTAAACAAAAAAAACCAACTGCTTTTATTGTGCTATTCACTTTATTATGGTGGTCTAGAACTGAACTGGCTCTGTCCAGGATCAGCCAATATAATTCAAGGGGAAAAAGTTGGAAAATTGAGCTTGTGTTTATCAAAATAATTACCTTGATTCTCCTTATAATTTTGTGTGAATCTCATCTCATGGAAATAGGATGGCCAACATTAATTGAGAGTCCCAAAATAAAAGCTCAGGCTTAACACAGAATGGGATGGAACACTGAGATGGTTATTTGCATAATTCACACATTAGAAGCATTTTACCTCAATTATCTATAGTTTAGGAACAAACATCTTTGCAGAAAATATCTAAGTACCTGATGTAATTCTCAATGGCCTTTTGTGTGAGTAATCACAATCATAATGCGCCTGTCCAAGTTCAGAACGTTTGTGGAGATACCCATGATAATTCTAATTAGTCAGTTATATTCTTATTACAAATCAAATCCTCAAAGAGTATAGAGAGTAAAACTTGCATCTGATACAGAGAAAAGTTTAAAAGAAAGATTTATTTCATTTCTAAATGTCTTTTTAAAAATTTAACAGTGTTGTTCCTGTTCAGAACTTCAGAAACAACTAAGTATCTCTCTTTGTGATAACAAAAGCAAACAATAGAAAGATTATTTTTAAAACCTGCATGTTTATCTCAGTAGAATGAAATGATGCCATCTTTCCTCCTGCCAGACATAACCCTTTGTTGCTTAGTTTTGATGGCCATGAAGGAAGATGAAAACACAATTTTATCAAGTAAATATTATCATTAAAAGGATAATGATTTACAGAATATCTTAAGCCCAGATTTAATCATTAGAGTTGCAATTTTATTTTTATTTTTTTTATTTTATTTTTTTATAAAAGATTTTATTTATTTATTTGACAGAGAGGGATCACAAGTAGGCAGAGAGGCAGGCAGAGAGAGAGGAGGAAGCAGGCTCCCTGCTGAGCAGAGAGCCTGATGTGGGACTCAATCCCAGGACCCTGAGATCATGACCTGAGCCAAAGGCAGCAGCTTAACCCACTGAGCCACGCAGGCGCCCTAGAGTTGCAATTTTAGGAACACTGTTTGAGTTGTTAACCAAAGGCTTAGCAGGCTTTGGAGAATTATTTCATGTTTACCAGACTCCCAGGAGACCAAGACATCAACCAGAATGTCGATTTGTCAATTTATAACTACTGATGGGATGTTCCAGTGACACAATTACTAAGGGGCACCCTCCTAACAAATTCTTCCCAAGAGGAATTTATGGTATGTGAGAAACCAAACCTAAAAGTTATTTGTTTAGCACAAAATCAAAGCAAAGGGAATTCCTTATAATGGAGTTGAGGCCTTCTAAGTTTTAGGAGGTGCTTAGAAAATTATCAGGACTACAATATGGAAAGCTACCTTTTTGACAACTAGAACAGCTATGAATATGCCTCCAACACAGTATATACATACTTATTTAATCTAGACCTGTCTTTCAGAAACATTTAAAAAAAAAAATCCTTCACCATCTGTATCACCATCTCCTTGTTTGACATTGCTATTTTTAAATTTAAATTCAACTTAATTAACATAGAGAATATTACTGGTTTCAGAGGTAATTGAGTGACTCCTCAGTTTCATGTAATACCCAGTGCTCATTCCATCGAGTGCCCTCCTTAATACCCATCACCCAGCTATCCATCTCCCCACCCACCTCCTCAGTTTGTTTCCCAGTTAAGAATCTCTAATAGTTTGTCTCTTTTTCTGTTTTTGTCTTAGTTTTCTTTCCCTTCCCCTGTGTTCATGTTTTGTGTCTTAAATGCCACGTATGAGTGAAATCATATGGTATTTGTTTTTCTTTGACAGTGCTCTTCTATCCTCAAAAGTTTTTGTCACCATATTCTAACCTCACTCTGGAAAAAAGGTTTAAAATTTAAAAGTTACCAGGCACTGTCTGTATTTTAAAATTAGTACTAACATATACTCCTTGTTACCATCCTCAAACACAAATGATCTTTTAGGCTATGGCTTTTCCTGGAATGAATTTCACATATGTGCAAATCTTTATTGCATATCTGATTCCTGTCAGCTCCAATTCTGAAACAGACTGGTGTGTTATCATAATCTCAGCGTATGTGGTATCTGGACCCTATATCCTTTGAGTGCAGACTAAAATGAATTGGGCCATTAGGAAGAAATAGCTAGAAAACTGTGATTAGAGTCAGTCTCTACAGCTTCTTGCACACAAGCTTGTATAGCTCTTTAGCCACAAAGACAGTAAATATATAAATAAAAATGATGAGAGAATCCAATCTGAGTGATTCTGCCTAAGACATTTAAAGCAATATTTCTCAAAGTGGTTAACATAAAACCCTAGATATTTGGGATATTGATACATATTAGGCCTATACACACACTCATATCACCTCCTTAGAAACAAGTACCCAAAGAAACACACTCACAGTCATACCCACAAAAATATCAATCAAGTGTTCAGTACTTAAGTAAAAGAAATCCTGGGCTACACAAAGTAACACAGGTATTTTATTGAAGAATTCTGAATAATCTTTAACATGCTACATACATATAAATCTCCAATAGGTTCCATAGCATGCAAAATTTCCTAAACCCATTCGACCACAAAATCATTTTTCCAAAAATGTCTTACAGAGCACAGAACATGTGTCCCAAGGAGCATGTTTTAGGAACTTGTATTATAAAGAGACTGAAGTGTACCTAATGTGAGTGATTAGGTGGGAGAAAAATAAGAAAGGAATAAAAAGGGAGAAGAAATAAATATTCCTACACACACACACACACACACACACTAAAATATCTCAAATTACAAGAAAAACAAACATCAAGTAATGGAAGGCAAAAGTATGTTTAAATCCAGGCAGGATCTCAGCAGTTATGTGAATAAGTTCTTTCATTTTAAAATGATTTTCATAAGGTCAGACAGCCAGTTAATAACAGAGCTAGGACCATATCAACTCACCATTTGTTTTACCCCATATATTATGGTGGTAGAAATATAAACCAGTACTAAAATAAATGTACAAGTCACAAGATGTTAGCGCTTGAGAAAAATAAAATTTAAAATTAAAAACCCAGAATCTTAATCAAAAAATGAAGTGCTACATGGTAGTTTTATTACATGGCTTAACTATGCTCCTACTTCTCACTGTCTTTAGAGTTGATGCTAAGTGCTTATTGTAAATGTGTCTACAACATTAAAGATGTGTAATGGTCAAGGAATACTAGGAGAAAAAAATGCCCATTTTACTTATAAATTCTTTTAGAGAAATGCAAAATAAAAGGAAAAGATTAAAGTAAACAATTATATTAGTATATTTATAGAGAAAAATTATCAAATAAATACTATTTCAGAAATTATTTTACTAGGGCTACTTGTTATAAAAAAATAATAGCTTCTTTTTTTTCTTCTCTTTTCTTTCCTTCCCTCATTTCCTTCTTTCTTCTATCACGATAGAGTTTATTAAGACAGAAACAGGTTTCAGTAAATACATGTCATGGATTTCATATTTAGGATCAAAACTTATTTAATCATCATGAAAAGAGCATTTTAACTTCCAAGTTTCAAATTGGTAGATTAAAAATAGAACTAAAATATTTTGTCTACTTGGTATAGGGCATCATGATGGGATCATTTGATTATTAAAATCTATAATGAAACAGACATGAGAATCTAGACAAAAACATACTATGAGAATAATGATTTAAAATTCTACATAACCTCAAGAGAAATTTGTGGGGAAATGCATTTCTATTATGCAAGGTATAGTTCACCAAATTCATAGGAAAAAAAATAACAACAATTGAAGTATAGCACAGGTCTAATATCTGCTTGGGTGAGTTTTCAAGCATGTTGCCAAATGGCAATAAATAGTAATTTAGTTCTTTTTTTTTTTTTTAAGATTTTATTTATTTATTTGACAGACAGAGATCACAAGTAGGCAGAGAGGCAGGCAGAGAGAGAGGGAGGGAAGCAGGCTCCCTGCTGAGAGCCCCATGCTGGGCTGGGCGCTGGGCTCCATGCTGGGCTCCATCCCAGGACCCTGGGATCATTACCTGAGCTGGGTGCAGAGACTTTAACCCAATGAGCCACCAAGGTGCCCCAGTAATTTAGTTCTTTGCAGCCTGACAACTGAACTAACAGTAAAGACAAATTTACAGAGGAACAGAGTGCTGAGAGTGCTTTTTTGTTTTTGTTTTTGTTTTGTTCTTCTTTTCTTTTTTTTTCTTTTTTATTTTTTTAAAGATTTTTTTTTTTTAATTTATTTGACAGACAGAAATCACAAGTAGACAGAGAAGCAGGCAGAGAGAGAGAGAGAGAGGAGGAAGCAGGTTCTTTGCTGAGCAGAGAGCCTGATGTGGGGCTCGATCCCAGGGCCCTGGGATCATGACCTGAGCCGAAGGCAGAGGCTTAACCCACTGAGCCACCCAGATGCCCCTGTTCTTCTTTTCTTTTTACTAGGCATTCAGGACAATATTTTATGATTACATACTGATTGTAAATCAGAATGGCTTCCTTATTTCAAAGTATAAATCCATCCAAGTTTAATGTAAAAATTAAGATTTTAATTTAATAGCAGTGCCTACAACATTAAGCATATGGTAAAGAAAGGGAATACTGAAAGTTCTCAGTCCTCAGATCATCTTTACTAATTTTGAGTGTCTCTTTCCATCTTACCTTTTTAATTTTTTTATTTTTTTAGAACTCAATGGGTGGCCTGATCACTTTGCTAAAATTCCAGATCCCTGCAGGAATATGTCATATTAACTAGCTACACACACGTGCACACACAAACACATATAGCAGTTATATATATTATTTGTGGGAGACTTGGCATCTTCTTTGAAAGTACCAATATCTGCCTTTCTAATGTAGAAGAAAGAACATAACATTTAGCTTTTCCATCTCTGTCTTTGTTTTAGCCACTCAGGATTGTCTAATATATCTGAGATCTGTAGCTAAAATTTTTTTCTATGACAAAACAGGAAGGGCATATAGAAATTTACTGTGTATCCAGTGAGATGAGATAGCAAATATAGATTTAAATATTACACTAAACTTTAAAATAAACAATTATGCAAATTTTAAATGCAACTCAGTTTGACATATAATGACTGCTTTTTTCCTCACAGTAAATTTTTGAAAAAAAATTATTATTTTTTTTTTTCAAAAAAGAATGCTCTCCTCAGGCAAATTCAGAGAAAAGCATCTATTCAAGAGTGGATCATGACAGGTATTCAGGCATACTCCATCAGTTCATTATTTCTGCTTATATTGTACAGCAGGGATTTTATGTAATTATACATGCAAGGAATATTCCAACTTCATTTTCAACTCAAACATTGTCACAGTGAATGAAAAGTCCACCATATACAAGGGCAGCTATTCTCTGACAAGTTGATAAAATGCTTGGTTTACAAGCAATGATAGAGGAGCCCAGCCCTACTCACACCTCTTCTCCACGCCCATCTTTAAATTACTTTTACACATTTAAATACTCTTTTCTATAGTGACTGAAATTGTATAGCTTAAATACGACTTTATCTTACTTTGTCAAAAAATATTTATTCCAATTAGAAGATTTCCATTGCATTTGTTATTTACCGTTCAAAATGAATGTTCTATTCAGCATTTCAATGAATTGCTTAACAAAAATCTCTTCGGTTTTCTAGATTTGCCAAGAATTGTCATATAACTCAAATGCAATCTAAGTTACAAACTATATTCTGTAGATGTTCTAATAAGCAATTATTTGACCAATTTAGTAAATCCCTAGATTTACTTAAAAAAAAGTTAAAAAAAATAGTTTTAAAAATACATATTATAGAAGAAATTGCTATTACTAATAAAGCATATTAAATGTAGAAAAGTTGTTTAAGTGAACCTGGAAGATAATTTTACATGGCAACTTATTGAATATCCTAGCTATCTGACTGTCAATATTCTATTTGTGAGGGACAAATGCATTTGGATTAGTTAAGGTAATCACTAACATGGCAGAGACTGGGGTCTTTTTTTTTAACAGTTTCCAACAGCTGGCTCAGCCAATGGATGAAATATTCAAATCACACAGCAGCACTCCTTGTGCAGGTAGCCCTTGTTATTTATAATTTATTAGGAATTATCATTTTCCATGGAATCATTGAAAATGCCCAGTGTCTACTGCTTTCACTAGGCATTGTGGTCCAGTGTCACAATAAATGGATTTAGCAATTTTTATTTATGTTAAGAGGATTTTCAAAGCATTGAATTTGATTTGTTAAACATTTATTTATGTTCACTTAACTACATACACTCATACTTTTATATTCCATTTTTATAATTTTTGCCACTGATTCATTTAATATAATCATACTTATTACATATTACATGGTATTATTTCTTATGTTCAATAAAGATTAATAGTCAATTCCTTTAATTGCAAAATATTAATAAAATATAATTATTATTTTATATTTTAAAATAATAAAATAATTAATATTTTATATTTTATTATTAATAAAATATAAATTAAATATTGAATATAAGTTGAATATAAATTAAATATATAAAATAAATATATAAATATATAAAATTATATTTTATTAATAATAATAGTTTTTATTATTAATAATAAAATATAATTTTTGAATCTGTATCATCAAACATTCTACATCTGAAAACTATATTTATTCTTTCACTGCACTTTTTTTCCTTCTTAACTTGACTGCACATTTTTCTTTATTTTCTACCAACTTTTACGTTCACAGTGTTTTCAAGAATATTTTTTTCCTGTAAATCATAAAATAAGTGGACATATCTTGAATTTCTCATGCATATAATTTTCTCCAGGCAAGCACAAATAAAATTTATACTCTTATGTTGGAGGGGTAGAGGTCAGAGGAGAGAGAGAGAGAGAGAGAGAGCAAGCACCAGCACAAAAGGAGAAACTAATGTGTGGGTCTGTGTAACAATGTAATTTGATTTCAATTTATGGTAATATGTAGGAAGTACAGTTGCTAGTTTGTGAATTTCTGGCATGAGAAATCAAAGTAAATCAAAATCATAGATCACTCTTTTGAAAGATGCATAAAAACTCTGATTTGCTAAGAAAAAAGTCAACACAGGTAGTTGTTACCAATTAGCATAAATCTGATAGTTTTAAAGCATTTTAACAAGCACTACAGCTGATGAGCTTATAATTATCAATTCTGTTTCTTGCTTTTTAAAAATCCCACCTTCACTACCACATGGTGAACTATCACTCAGTGGCAAATTACAATTCTCATTTAAGTGACACTGTAATAAGCATTAAGGAAAGAATTAAAATTGACTCTGTAACTTACTACTTACGTGAACAATGAAAGTGTTATGTGTGTGCATATTCAAAACAGGCAGTGAATACATTTATTTAAGCATATTCATATTTGCATATATAGGTTTCTGATAGCCAAATAGTATTTTAGAAAAATCTAAGAATCCTGTTTATTGATAAATGAAATCCTTAAAGAGTGAATTGAATTGAATATGAATTGAAATACTCACTGTGAAAGGACTGAAGAATATTGATTGTCCACTCATCTGTTAATCTTCCTGTTTTTGTTATCTGGATACATTTGAGCTGATTCGAAGATTCTCTTGATTCAATCCAACAAATCATGTCTTCGTTATAAATAAAATCCAGAGTATGAATTTCATTTCCATTGACTGAGCTCAAGGTTGCCATTTTACTTCCATTGAGATAGAAAACCTCAATTGTTTCAGAATTTGCAATTAATAGCATAGGCAACCTATCTGTAGGTTCTGGAATAAAAGAGAAAGAAGCAAGTTAAATAAGAGTCAAAATATTTTTCGAATTTTACATCACTCACTAGAACTTATCCTTATATTTTAATGCATCTTTAAAATAAAAAAAAAAGTTTGCAAAAGTATTTATTGATTCTTATATATGCTTCACTATATGTTTCAGTTCACTTCTCTAAGGAAAACATAGACCATTGAGCATTTGTATTCTTTATTTTCTTAGTTGTAATGTGTTGTGTAAATGTGAGGACAATGCTATTTACTTTCATTGTCGGTAAATAAAGTAAGTGATGTGAGTTGTTATTTGTTTTTTGGTTTTGTTTTGGTTTTATGTTTGTTTGGTTTGTTTTGTTCTTTTAGCAATGAGGATGGATCTGGGGTTACCTACCTCCATACAGTGTTATAGGATTCCCTTGTGAGCAAGGGCATGCCTTTTTGAAGTGGATGTATGAAGCCAGAAATGGATTTTCTAGAGTTAAACATGTAAAGCTCAGAAGCCCATAGTGTGGCTTCAACCACACTGGCTCCTTGACAGACCCCCCATTCCCATGATTACTGAGCTACTTCTTTCCATGTTTTCCTCTATAGTCATGAAAATAAGATTGTAGAAATTAAAGAAATTTGCTTTATATTACTTTTAGAACAATACATCTTTGCTCGTGTTAGGATACATGAGTTTTTAATGAATATGTACTAATTGAACGAAATTATCATGTGAAGGTATTGAAAGAGTTTAGTGATACAGTCATAATCAGGGTAGCTTTTGTGCTAATTAGGAAATTAAAAAAAATTTGGAAATCTTCAATTCCTCTTTTTTTTCTGCCCTACATCCAAAGTACCAATTATATGCCAAACCTATCAGAAATCCCACCATTTCTCAGTGACTATTACTAGCTACCACCCCGCTCCAAGCTGCCATCATCGCTCAACTACATCATTCCAAGAACCTTCTAACTGATTTCTCTGCTTTCATCAATGCCCTCCTCCTCTTTAGTCTATCTCAACACAACAGCCAGGGTTATATCTTTAAAACGTTAATGACAATCAAGTCAGTCTTGTTCTCTCAAAAGGCTCCCATTCCAAACAGAATAAAAGCCCAAAGACTTTATAATTCCTTATAGAGCCCTCCATGATCTATATTTCCCTCCAGACCCGCCACCCTTCTTACCATTCCTTTAACAACAAGCCAAATAAGCTTCCATCTCAGAAGCGCCTCCTTGCTCCTAGAGTAATCACCCCATATGTATCAGAATGCCTGACTCGCTCACCTCCCTTAGGGTGTTATTTGAATGTTGCCTTTCTGGTGAATACTTCTCTTACTACTCTACTTTGTAAAATTTGCAAGTCCCTACAAACTCTATATACAAACTCCCTATAAACCTTCCCTACTTCATTTTTCCCTTATCACCACCAAATATTGTATCTACCTTTTTTTCTAATTTATTATTTTCTACTTCTACTGCTGTATCTCTAGCATTTAGAATCCAGTGGTTATTCAATACAAACTTCTGAATACGTAAAACGGACACATGGAATTCTTGCAGGGTAGATTTCTTTAGAAGCATTCGGTGAAATATTACAAAATAATTTGGTTTTCTTAACTGAAAAATGGAATCCGGAGAAATACTGGCTAAAAGAAAGTTTCATAAGCATCATTTCATTATTCAAGAAACTGACACTGAACATTGAGAATGTAGGAGAAAGGTAAATATGTATATTATGAATAATATAATTAAGTAAGTCTGAACTTTAGAATTATTATTTAATGGTCCTCATCATTTCTGATGTGAGTAGAGATATCAGGCTCCCTGTGTTTTATGCAGATAGAATAGCATTTGGATTTTACCTGCTAAGTAGTTAATTCAATCAAGGGATAAAATTCTTCTCCTCCTTCAGAGAGACACTAGAAGTTTTTGATTTAATAAAAACATCAAAACAAACAACAATAAAAAGTCTCAATGAGATTATGCAATTGATTAACCCAACAAATAAAGAAGTCTCTAAAATGCTGAGATAATTTCTATAATAACGATTTCTCTCAGAAGAATTAATAAAATCGTGTATTATATCTGCTTGACATAACCTTGTCAAAGGACCACATCTAAGTTTGGTTAGTTAGTTGGCTTTTCTCTTAATCTCTTAAATCCATCTTGATCCATGTTTGCCCTTGCCATTCCCTAATTTAGAAGTCCAGACTTAGTCCCTTTTCAACACTCCTACCCCTGTTGTTTTCCAGTTGACCTAAGCACTCCTAAAACCTATCGGATCGTAGATTTCTCAGGTTATGAAGGGGTCTGAGGTGGCCGTGTTATGAAGTTAACAAAAACGTATTGCAAGCCTGTCAGTACTTACTGTTTTCATTTGACAACTGAAATGACCTTTAGTGAAATTGCCTCTCATTAAAAAGTGAACCATTACAGAAAGTTTCTTTGCTTCCAAGTTTTATGACAAGTCCAGATGTAGACAATAACTTCTTAACTGGCTACTAGTCAATAAATTTACTTATGTAATAAACATTCTTTGGAGTGAGGCTAGAATATGAAGGAACACTGATTCCCCGTAGAAACTGAGATGAAAATTAATTAATGGTCAACACAGTCAATGCTTACTTGACAGAACTGATCAATCTATCTGATTTTTATAGTTGCTTTTTGAGCGAATTAGTTGATTGTTTTAATGTAAAATATAGCAACCACTGATTCTGTAACTTCTGATAAACAGAAAACCAATAAAGTCAGATGCTTCATAATTTGAAGTAGATTGATTTGATAATGGTGACTTTAAAAATTCAAATGACACACTGGAGGAAGGATGCTTGTTACTTGTGATGTGCTTCATTGAATTAACGTTCATGTGTCTTAGTTAATTATTAGCTGTGGTTTCCCTCTTTACACAAGTAACATAACGCCTACTTATGGTGGTGGGAGGAAGCCAGTGAAACACAAGAACCCACAAAAATACTCAGGGGTTAAGGATATAAATCTTATTTTCCTACTTCATGAAAGCCTGCATAGGTAATTTGCCTCAACCCACACTAAGTCTGATCGCCAGTGTTCATCATTACCTCAAACTTCCACATACCAAGGTAAGAGCACCATTAGCTTGGGTAATAAGGATATAAGTCTCATCAAAATAAATGTGATGTTTTTTAAAAATTCCCATCCTTAGAGTCAGTGGACAGATTTTCCAAAGGAATATTTGGAAAACATGTTAGATAACTTTAGTCAAAGGAATACATACACCGACATTTAGTGAGAAGGAATAAATATTAACTTTCCATATAGAAGAGATTGAAACATAAGAAAGCACTCAATGAATATTCTAACTTAGAGAACGAAGACTTCACTTGAATAAACCTCGCCAACAGCCTGTCAAATGTGTCGTGTTGGGGAAGGAAAATTGTCCTCATCTTCTTCAACATTCATCATATGTCAATGGCATAAAAAACAGGTATTTTCTCTCCCAAACAGTTATAAGGATGTGTATTTATGCTCTGTATGATAAGGGTGTGTTTTTTTTTTTCTATTACACATGTTACATTAATTAGCTCTATAATTTTTGAAGACTGAATAGAAAACTGTACATTAAAAAGAGAAACTTGGAAACATGGAGAAGCTATGAATCTGAGTAGATTCATAAAAATCCCTATTTAAATCCCAAGCCACTATAACCACATCTTTGCAAACATATCCTTATCCTCTCATAGTCAGGAATATACTAAATGTATATGTATATACTTATAATAATATGATTTTGACAGATGGTTCACTCTAAATGAATGTTTTCAGAATGAATAAAACTCATTTTTTCAGGTTTATTTTAAACTTCTTATTCTTCCATTCATTTCTAAGAATATAAGTTCAACCATTTTCCTTTTATATTATTAGAATTATGGATTCAGTTACTTACACATAAATGTCAACCTGATAATTATTTAGGTTATAATAAATGTATATACATGGATATATACCTATATGTTTATTAACTAGTTTTATTGTGTTCTAATTTCTCTGCAATTGTGAGCAATTTTCTCCACTAAATAAAGTTCAGTAGCTGCACCTTAATACGTGTTGATTCAAAGATAAAAAAACAATAAAACAAAAAGAATATCAGTTTCAACTGTATAAAAGTTAAATAATGACTCACATGTAAAATATATAAAATGAAGATTCACAGTAAGGCTGAATGTGTAAGAAAACAGAAAACTATTATCTGTACAGCCCAAGGAATCAGTTGTTAACAAATATAACTTAAAATAATAGAAAGAGGGATTTTCAAAGTTTTACTTTTATCATATACAAATTATATAAAGTCTTTAAAAATAATGAAAATGGGATGAATTTAGAAATAAGAAATAAGAATGCTAACAGTTTGTAATAAAAAGTGATGCAACCAGGGCGCCTGGGTGGCTCAGTGGGTTAAAGCCTCTGCCTTAGGCTCAGGGGCTCAGGTCATGATCCCAGCATCCTGGGATCAAGCCCCACATCGGGATCTCTGCTCAGCAGGGAGCCTGCTTCCTCCTCTCTCTTCTCTCTCTCTCTGCCTGCTGCTCTGACTACTTGTGATCTCGATCTGTCAAATAAATAAAAATCTTAAAAAAAATAATGCAACCTGCCATAGGAGGGTGAGTTACAATAAGAAACAAAAAGTAGAGCAATCTGTGTAAAGACACTATAAATTAAAAAAAAAAAAATCTTCCAAATTTGTTCAAAAATCAGAAGAAGCTGCATATGAAGTATTAGGAAATTACGTAGTTTAAAAAATGAGGAAAATCATTATTCAAAAACAAAGTAGAGAGCAAAGTCAGCCAAACTAAAATGTGAATGAAATTAATATAAGTGGAAAAAAAAAGTAATGGGGTTTAATTTTTTTTTCTTTTCATGTTGGAAATTTAGATGGCCAAATTTGTTTCTGTTTTTCCCTCAATTATTTTTTTAATGGAAACATATATTTATTGAACTGAATAACATTAGGAATATCATACCATATATCAGAGGAAACTATTATATCATGCTTTATAAATTATAAAATAGAACATGAACCAAATGTGGAAAGATTAAACTGCCTTAAAAACAGAGTTTAACTAAAAAAAAAAAAAACATATCACTACAATTCTGTATTAATTTATCATAGCACTATTTGTCACAATGTATTTATGCTAAACTATTGTTTGGATGGAAATGGTTTATTTATTGTATTTTTATTTTATTATTTACTATTTACAGATCTAAGGTATCCAACTGGAATCTGAAGATAAGTAAAATAGTCTGCCTTTAAAAAATATATAATCTAGTAGAAAGGTTAAAGTATATATAAAAGGTCTATATTTTTTAAGTCTGGTTTGATGTCTTTTATAAAAGATGGACAGTGGCATTGAGTTTCAAAAAAAGTTTATCTATATGTTATTATGTTCTGAATGTTTGTATCCCCCCCAAAATCCGTATGTTGAAACTCTAACTCCTAATGGTGATGATACTAAGGAGGCGGAGGCTTTGAGAGGTAGTTAAGCCTTCATAAATAGGATTAATGCCGTACCAAGGAGTCTCCAAAGAGATCCTTTGCCCCTTTCATCATATAAAAGTACAACAGCTTTGTCGAAGATTAGTTGACCATAGAGTTGAGGGTTTATTTCTGGGCTCTCTATTCTGTTCCATTGATCTATGTGTCTGTTTTTGTGCCAGTACCATGCTGTCTTGATAATGACAGCTTTGTAATAGAGCTTGAAGTCTGGAATTGTGATGCCACCAATATCCCTTTGGCTATTCAAGGTCTTTTCTGGTTCCATATAAATTTTAGAATTATTTGTTCCATTTCTTTGAAAAAGATGGATGGTACTTTGATAGGAATTGCATTAAATGTGTAGATTGATTTAGGTAGCATAGGCATTTTTCACAATATTTATTCTTTCAATCCAGGAGCATGGAACATTTTTCCATTTCTTTGTGTCTTCCTTTCTTTTGTGAGTACTTTATAGTTTTCTGAGTATAGATTCTGTGCCTCTTTGGTTAGGTTTATTCCTAGGTATCTTATGGTTTTGGTTGCAATTGTAAATGGGATTGACTCCTTAATTTCTCTTTCTTCTGTCTTGTTGTTGGTATAGAGAAATGCAACTGATTTCTGTGCATTGATTTTATATCCTGACACTTTACTGAATTCCTGTACAAGTTCTAGCAGTTTTGGAGTGGAGTCTTTTAGGTTTTCCACATATAATCCAATCAAGAAATGGGCAGAGGACATGAACAGACATTTCTGCAAAGAAGACATCCAGATGGCCAACAGACATATGAAAAAGTGCTCCATATCCCTCGGCATCAGGGAAATACAAATCAAAACCACAATGAGATATCACTTCCCACCAGTCAGAATGGCTAAAATCAACAAGTCAGGAAATGACAGATGCTGGCAAGGATGCAGAGAAAAGGGAACCCTCCTACACTGTTGGTGGGAATGCAAGCTGGTGCAGCCACTCTGGAAAACAGCATGGAGGTTCCTCAAAATGTTGAAAATAGAACCGCCCTATGACCCAGCAATTGCCCTATTGGGCATTTACCCTAAAGATACAAATGTAGTGATCCAAAGGAGCACGTGCACCTTAATGTTTATAGCAGCAATGTCCACAATAGCCAAACTATGGAAAGAACCTAGATGTCCATCAACAGATGAATGGATCAAGAAGATGTGGTATATATACACAATGGAATACTATGCAGCCATCAAAAGAAATGAAATCTTGCCATTTGTGACAACAGGGATGGAACTAGAGCATATCATGCTTAGTGAAATAAGTCAAGCAGAGAAAGACAACTATCATATGATCTCCCTGATATGAGGAAGTGGTGATGCAACATGGGGGCTTAAGTGGGTAGGAGAAGAATCAATGAAACAAGATGGGATTGGGAGGGAGACAAACCATAAGTGACTCTTAATCTCACAAAACAAACTGAGGATTGCTGGGGGGAGGGGGTTTAGGAGAAGGGGGTGGGATTATGGACATTGGGGAGGGTATGTGCTTTGATGAGTGCTGTGAAGTGTGTAAACCTGGTGATTCACAGACCTGTACCCCTGGGGATAAAAATATATGTTTATAAAAAATAAAAAAATTTTTAAAAAAAGCATAGATATAAGGACTAGAATATATGACCTCACTTTTCAGTTTCCTGGAGGGTAGAGCATGCATGAATGGTGAAAGTAATTCATAATGATAGTAACATAGTTAAACTCTTTTGAGTATATCTTAGGAGCCAGACACTATAATACATGATTTACATTTATTAGTTTATTACAACATATCTATTAATCAGGTGCTATCATTACCTACATTTTATGCGTAAGAAAATGAAGTTAATTAAAGTTAAGTAACTTGCTTAAGATCAGATAGCCACCAAATAAAAAGAACTGGATTCAAACTCTGAGGTTGCAGTAGCTGAGAAATTATGTTTAGGAAAGACTGCATATATAAGTCATTGAATGTCAAGATGATAAACTTATTTTTAATTTGGGGTGCACTGGGAAACTACATAAATTTTAGAAAGAAAGTATATTGTAATCAAAACTGTGCTTTCAGATCAAGCTGGAAATGACACTTAGAAAACTATATGGGTGGACACATTTCCCATTAAATTTTTAAATTGTTTTCACTTTTACTTTTTTTTAAATCTTTTTATGTAAATTTTTTTTTCAGTGTTCCAAAATTCATTGTTTATGCACCACACCCAGAACTCCATGCAATACGTGCCCTCCCTAATACCCAACCCCCTCCCTCCAAAACCCTCAGTTTGTTTCTCAGAGTCCATAGTCTCTCATGGTTTCTCTCTGCCTCCGAATTCCCCCAACTCACTTTTACTTTTAAAGAAGTATGGTATAATTCTGGGGTGCCTGGGTGGCTCAGTGGGTTAAGAATCCATCTTTCACCAACTTGCATTCCCACCAACAGTGTAAGAGGGTTCCCCTTTCTCCATGTTCTTTCCAACACACGTTGTTTCCTGTCTTGTTAATATTGGCCATTCTAACTGGTGTAAGGTGGTATCTCAGTGTAGTTTTGATTTGAATCTCCCTGACAACTAGTGATAATAAACATTTTTTCATGCAGACAAATGGATAAGGAAGATGTGGTCCATATACACTATGGAGTATTATGTCTCCATCAGAAAGGATGAATACCCAACTTTTGTATCAACATGGATGGGACTGGAAGAGATTATGTTGAGTGAAATAAGTCAAGCAGAGAGAGTCAATTATCATATGATTTCATTTATTTGTGGAGCTTAAGAAATAACATGGAGAGATGGAGAGGAGAATGGAGTTGAGGTAAATTGGAGGGGGAGATGAACTATGAGAGACTATAGACTCTGAAAAACAATCTGAGGGTTTTGGAGGGGCAAGGGGGAGCCAGGTGGTGGGTATTATGGAGGGCACGTATTGTATGGAGCACTGGGTTTGGTGCATAAACAATGAATTCTGTTACACTAAAAAGAAATTTTAAAAATCTAAAAATTAAATTAAAAAATAAATTAATTAAATATTATTAATTATTATTAATAAATAAATTATTAATAAAGAAATAAATTTAAAAAGTGTTATATAGTATAATTCATATCAGACAGGAAGGTAATAAATATGCAAAGTTACCACATTCTGGAGTGAGGTTGGAAAGGAGTTAGGGGAAAGAAAAAGGTATCTTTGTTCCTGTTTAGACTGATGAAGTGCATAAAGAATGGCTATGTATGCCAACAGTCCTATTGGAAGCAGACACTATGAGGAGAAATTTAAGTCCCAGAGAATCACCAGAACATACTACATCCTCTATTGTGTAAAGAGACCTTGCTATTAATCTTGTTTTTAATTACAAAGAAGACAATCCAAACTTTTTAAGAAAAACTTGTGTACAATTGAGATACCATCTTACACCAGTTAAAATGGCAAAAATTTGCAAGACAAGAAACAAAAAATGTTGGGGAGGTTGTGGAAAAAGAGGAACCCTCTTACACTGTTAGTAGGAATGCAAGATGGTGCAGCCACTTTGGAAAAGAGTGTGGAGGATCCTCAAAATATTAAAAGTAGAGCTACCCTATGACCTAGCAATTGTACTGCTGGGTATTGACTCCAAAGATACAGATGTAGTGAAAAGAAGGGCCATCTGTACCCCAGTGTTCATAGCAGCAATGTCCACAGTAGCTGAACTGTGGAAAGAGCCAAGATGCCCTTCAGCAGACAACTGGAAAGAAGATGTGGTCCATATACACGATGTAATATTACTCAGACATTAGAAAGGATGAATACCCAACTTCTGCATCAAGTGGATGGGACTGGAGGAGATTAGGCTAAGTGAAATAAGTCAAGCAGAGAAAGTCAATTATCATATGGTTTCACTTATTTATGGAACGTAAGGAATCACATGGAGGACATTAGGAGAAGGAAGGGAAAAATGAAGAGGGATAAATAGAGTAGGAGACAAACCATTAGAGACTATGAACTCTGGGAAACAAATGAAGGGTTTTAGAAAGGAGGGAATTGGGAGGATGGATGAGCCTGGTGGTTGGTATCAAGGAGGGCATCGATTGCATGGAGCACTGGGATCATGGAACATGCATCAGAAACTAATAATGTACTGTATGGTGACTAACATAACACAATAAAAAAGAAAAACTTGTGGACATAGGCTTTGGATATTGGCACTATTGATACAGAGATGCTATTTTAATTTCTCAGAAAATAGGTAATGAGAATCTAAAATAGGGGGTGTTGAGTTCTTAAGTAGAGATGGATTCATGTAATGAATTACATGTTCTAAATTATATAGACAATAAGGGACATGGAGTTCAGAATTATGCAGAAATTTTAGAGGGGAGTGATGGGGAGAATACTGGTATTATTAAAAGAAACAGGAAAGAAAGTAGAGTTGGCTTTAAGAGATGATGAGGAATTTAGTGTTGGCATATTATTAGTATAGTATTGTGTTTTGTAATCTTGTCTTTGGCATCATAAAAACTCATCAGGTAAACTAGTTATCCACCTGCATTAGCCACAGACTTCTTAACGGTTTGAACTTTTTTGTTATTTACACCTTATTAATGAAATGCAAGTACCTTCTTTTAGAGTATATTTCAATTTGAAATGTTATGATTAAAAAGTGATGAGATATGCTGTTTCTGAGGGAAAAGGACCATTTTACAGAAACAATTTAAGTCAGTAATATCATGTCATGCACACACACAAAAAAGCTTTTCATTTTGCAAATGAACAGCTTTCATAGTTTCTTTGTTTTTAAAGAGCTGGTCTACCGGAACAAGGACATAATCTCCCCTATTATCTGGAAAACCTTACCTGGCACATGTTCATCATTCAATAAATGAATGACCCATGGAGGGATGCTTGGATATGACTCTCCAGTGTTTCTAAAGGTATTTTACTGAATTTTCAAATTTAAGAATGATACTGTATTCAAAGTTCAGTAAGTAAAATGAAATAAATAATGCATTGTGATTTTTAATCAGCAAATGAAAGAGATTTAACTGATTACTAAAGGGTTATGTTAGTAAATTTCAAACTCTCAGAGGATAATTCATTCAAATTTTAGGTTATTGGAGAATATTAGAAGTAGCAGATGGTCTAGGGGTACCAATTAAGATTGGTTACTGAGAGGTGGCCCCTTTTAATCTCTTCATCGTCTTCCTAATTATAGGACAATAACTATCTTAGCTATAGAAATACTGTTTCCCCAAATTCAGATATGTCCATCGAAGTTCAAAATTGCTAATAATTGAGTTCAAATTGTAATAGATGTTGGATCATTTTAAAATTGCCTTTAAATAACTCCTATTCATAAATAGTCCCTTTTTGAAAGGATGGGTGTGTTAAAAACAAAAAAACACATTTAATTTTTCCCTGAGAGAGAAAGTACAGTCTTAGTATTTGTTCATTTTATTTATTCATTTAACAAATATATATATATGTTTTTTTAACATGGCTAGTTTCTGTCAGGCACTGCTCTAGATGTTAGCAATATAGTGGGTAACAAAGCTAGAGAATCTCTGTTTTTATAGAGCTTACATTTTATTGAAGGAAGCAGACAATAAGCAAACAAATACTATTTAATATTGTTTGGCAATGATAGATTCTATGAAGAAAGATAAAGCATGCAGATAAAGATGCAGGCTTGCTCCTTAAAGAGAGTAGTCTAATTTAGAATACACCTAAAAGTTTGAATCAAGGATTTGAGAGAAAGAATGGAGCAAGGATGACTCCAATGTTTTGGCTTGAACAACTGGGTGAATGGGTAGAGGGTGAAGTACACCACTGTCAGGAGAGGGGATCAAAATTCTGGGACACAAAAAGTTTGATATTTCTATTTAATTTCTAAACGAGATATTGAATTGGACTTCGATATCCAAGCGAGTTTGATGTTCAACAGTGAAGTCAGGGCTGATGACTAAAACTCTCAAGTCTCAGTCTCTAGATATCTTAGCAAATCATGGAAGAGAATGTGTTTTTAAAGTCACAATACAAGATGAGAGTACTTATGAAATCACCAAAGGAAGAGATTTTTCAAACAACTAAACACTGGATCATTCCAAAAATAATGAGGATAATGCAGCAAAATAAACTGAGAAAAAAATTTCCCAGTAAGCTAAAAGGAAGACTCTAAAATGCACTACTTTATGAAGGGACATATTCAAAAAGGAGACAAGGACCAGTTGTGTGCTAAGGATTGATGACTGAATGCCTAGGCAACTGGAGATCACTTGTAACCCTGACAGTAGAGGTATAAGTGAGTCATAAGAATGTAAAACGATTTAAGTGGGTTTAAGACAGAAGGGGAGGAAGTAGAGAAAGAAAAAAATCCTTCCTGTGAGTTATTCTATAAAGGGAAAAGAAAAATGGAGTAGCTGAAGAGCAATATAGGTTTCAAGAAAGTTGTTTTATACCATCTTTACAATAAGCTTGTATACTCAAGAGAATGATCCAGGGGAGTCAAAATACTGATGATTTGAGGAACAGAGAAGACCACTGTATGAGTCTAATTCTTGAATAGGCAAGAGTAGATGGGATTGATGCCTAATGGCAGGGATTGGCCTTAGATAGGAGCACAGTGTATACTTCCATTCAAAGAAGAAGAAGGCAGGGTGATTAGTTCTAGATACAGATTGGTAGATTTAATAAAGTTCAGGGAGAGAAAGTTCTCTTTTGATTACTTCTGTTTTCTTGAGTAAATATGAAACAAAATCATCATGTTAGAATAAGGAGAAAGAGAGGTAGGTATGTGAAAATTCATTATCTAGAGGTGGAAAAGGAAAAGGTCCTTTAATGTATTTCACTGTTTTCTGACAAGGCTGCCAAAGGATGTAAACATACAGCCTAAATTTAAGACTCCAATTTTCTACTTTGCATTTAAAAAGACAGATTAGTTCTAAGTATTCAATAGTGATTATATACCAAACTTCTAGCTACTTTACTAGATATATCATTTGCAATTTGATGGTATGTTGTTCTAAACTTCTCAAGACTATTAAGATATAACTTATCTACGATTTTGGCAAGTTTTACCTGTCATAGAAAGCACAGATGGAGGCTTTGTGAGTCCTCGTGCTAAGAAGAAAGTCTCACATACATTTAAAAATACAATCAACACAATGGATTTTCTTTTCTCAGGACTAAAATGACTCTAATCATCTTGAAACAGGAGAATACACAGAGTATCAGTAATCAAAGTCAAGGGAAGCATGGACTCTACTGGGAGGAGTGCCCGAGAGGTATTCTCTAACTGTGGATATTTCTCTGTTGGTTGCTATTGATACAGAGGATGCCTTGAAGGCACTCTGAAAAAAACAAAAACGGAAACACAACAAAACAAATAAAACTTTTTGTCTTATTAGAAAGGGGAAAATATTCTCTTTTTTCCCTTTGTTTTTTCCCTGAATATTTTAATTGCTATATACTTCTACTTTCCGCAAAGTAATAGAGAAGTTTTGTACATAGATAGACATAGATATAGAGATATAAATAGATGTAGATGTATAGATATAGGTATATATATAGATATAGATATATATCTACATCTATACAGATAGATGTAGATATATATCTAAATCTAAATCTATAGATATCTATATATATGTATCCTCGCCTCATCTTAAAATTAAGCAACTTCTAATTCTATGAATTTAAATGTGCTCATTTGTTTTTAATTTTCACTATATGTCTAATTTTAAGACAAAAAAGGAACTGGAGAGCATGTATGATCTATCACATATTCTAAATTGAGAATTTAACTAATAGATCTGTAGCCTTTCCACAAAAAATTACATAATATGATAGAAATTTATACCTATATGTTGTCCATTTGTAAAAATAAAGTTTATCATTTGTCAAATCTAGAGCCTATAAATGTGGCCATGAGATTCTTTATACCCATACAAAGAAGTCCTTAGCTAGATTGCATTTATGATGTTAAGTAGTAAAGCAAATGGAAGAACCTGCATTTTTTTCTGTGTCTGATATTTTCTTACACTCTCAATAAATCAAAGGCGTCATGACACATAAGACACCATAGTTACATTCTCTGTTTAAGATGTGAAGAAAGGTGCTAGACTGTGAAAGTAATGTCCTCTAGCAAAAACAAAACAAAACAAAAAACAGAAAAACACACATAGAATATTCATGAGTACTTTCATACCTTAACGTGGCATACTCATTAATAGTGTTTGGGTGGAAAAAATAAAAGTGTGATATTTAATTTTGGTAATGGAAATTCTATCAGAAACCATTGCCCTGTTCTGTCACGGAATGTGATTTCCATCTAAGTAAAGAGCCAGAAAAGATGTAGGGTATGAATAGTGCAGAAAATAGAGAAATAAGTTCAATGGCCAGGCTCGGTTTTCAAATGCAACCTGGGAAGCTCTAGTATTTCTCTAGGACAGAGATTTTAAGCAATACTGCCTGACTGCAGGCAAAGTATCTTGTTCTGCAACTGTATTTCCATAGTAAGAACACTAGGATTAGATGTTTACCTGAGGAGGGCCTTGGGGAAGAGGGCACAGTTGTGGAGATTATGCGCGTCTTCCCAAACCACTCCAGTATCTATACTACGGCAAAGGTAGCATGAACCCTGAATAACAGGATAAAACTAGTAAAATATCTCAGTTTATTTGTTTGTTTGTTTGTTTGTTTTTTAATCTCTTCCAGCCTCCTGGCATTCCTTTCATTAATTCTCAAAATCCTAGTCCCCTATTCTGCTTTCTGAATGTTCACAAAATTCCTTACAGCATCTAAAACAAAACAAAACAAAACAAACAAAAAAATAAAAACCACCACCAACAAAAAAACCACTTACCAACCACATACTCTGTTCTAGGCACTGAGCTACTTCTCTGCCATCTACTGTTTACCACAGTGTCTATCATTCCCTCTGTGCATACATGAAGGCACAAGGAACAACAAATCTGGGTTACTAAGGTTATGGTCCACTAGGCTCACTCCTATCTCACAGTCTCATATACTATCATGTCATCAAATACCATTCTCAGTTGTGTCTCAATAAAATGACGAATTGTACAAGAACTAGACCCTTGGACTACCTAAAAATAGTAAAAACTATGAATAGTGAGTCTTTGTATGTGAAGACATAATCACCTATCATTCTGCTGGGAGCCATTCTTAGCCAGATGGTATACTGAAAGAGATTTGATCCACTAGTCTCATAAATTATTAAGGTTACTAAGATTTAATATGTCACCCTTCCTAAGAATACTTACATTTTAATATGGAGTGCTTTCTTTAAAAAAAAAAAAATCAGGCAGGCAATTATATTGTAACTACTGAATTCCAAGCATTTCAAGTGGCTGCACAGACTATGATATAAACAAAGAACTCCTCCCTCTCTAGACAGGCACCTGCCTATTCTCCCTACAAGCAGAACTCCCCTGGCAGAAAACCATGAATGTTTCCTCTACCTTCTAAAAGGAAATTTTAAAAAATACATTAGATAATAATAGAGTTGGAGGTTAGGTGTAGGAGCCATAGGACATTATATTTTGCTTTCTTTCTCTCTTTCTTTTTATGAATACCAGCAAAGAAAGCAGTGAGTGGTATGAACACATTCTTTAGCATCATCTAGGATTTGTTTCCATGGATTATATGGGGATTATGATTTGTATTTCTTATTTGTATTTCTATTGCCTAAATGGTCTCCCCATCGTTCCAATCAGTGAATAGCACAGTATAAACTGTAATAGAATCCTGAAGTTATTTAATGGGCTCTCTTCTCTCACTACTCTAGTTGCTACATGGCAAAGAGGTATACACTTTCTCTCTCATGGTGCCACTTACTGCAGGGCCTCTACACTGATGAGCATATAATTATTTAGTGCTCTTTGTTCCGGACTGCTTTAGTGCAGTCAGTAGAGTCCTATTGGTCCTGCAGACTTTTAAACTGGGTTAAATGCCTGCCTTCGGCGAGTGGTTAGGAGACTGAAAAGTACAGTCCAATGAGCCTGAATTGATCAGGAGTAAAACTGGCAACAGTTCATAAGTTAGACAGCCTCGGCCATTACTTTCATTTTTACAGGTTCTACAAGTGTCCACTTTTAGCCCTTGTTGCCTACATTTAATGCATATTTCTAATCAAAATTGGTCTAAATCAGTTAAAAGAAGCTAAATTAAATTTTTAAAAAATGAAAAAAAAACCCTTCCCATTTTCAGCTTTGACAACTCTCTAGAACTCTAATCACAAAAAACAAACAAACAAAAAAAAACAAAATTAAAATCATATGGGAAGTAGGAAGTTTTACTATATATATATATACACATATATATGTATATATAGTATATATATGTATATATATATATTTTAATGATTATTTTTATTTATTTATTTTTAAGATTTTATTTATCTATTTGACATAGAGAGAGGGAACACAGGCAGGGAGAGTGGAAGAGGGAGAAGCTTAGCAGGGAGCCTGATGTGGGACTCAATACCAGGACCACAAGATCATGACCTGAGCATAACACAGTCACTTCACCAACTGAGTCACCCAGGAACCCCTTAATGATTATTTTTAAATAATCAAATGAGAAATCCTAATGTTTAGTTCAAAAACTATGAGCTTTTAATGTGAGTCGCATCCCAGTTATGAACACTCCATTATGACATTCATATTCCAGTATGTCTCCTCTTACACAGAACTATCAAGTACTTAAAATTATCTTTAAATGTACATTTAAAATTCTCTTCCATTTGGAAATTATTTATTTTGATAGCAAATGGATAGTTGGACTAAATTACCTTTGAGTTCCTCCCAGCCCTGAATGATTGACTCTACATTGCAGTAGTCAAGTCAATCTTACAGAGGGTAGAAAAGAAAAGAATTTGTCTGCATTTCATTAATTAGCAGCAATGAAAAGGCCTCCTGCCTAACATTGATTACTTCCCCCATCTGCCACAGGGTCTAAAATCCCCTCCCCCTCACTAGAATTATTTCCTGAAGGTACTCTTAAGGCTTATGAATTTTACCTGGATTTAGATATTATGTTACAAAGGAGGGATAATCGATTAATTTAGATTAATTTACCTAATTACTATTAATTGTTACATTGGGAATAAGACCCCCGAAGTAAGTTCTGGGGTGAACAGTTGGAGAGTGACCACGATGTTCTTCCATGCTGAAATTTATAAGCAGATTCTTAGACAATTGACTCTGCCTCTCTCTGCCTTCACATAAAAGGCAAATCTCCTAAGATCCTTTTTATTGTCCCCTCTATCATCTAGTAAGACCTTTACAGAATCCTCCTATTGAGTCTAGTACTAGCTTCCCACCATATCCTTTGGGCTTGATATTTCTTTCTTTCATTCTTTTTTTTTTTTTACTTCTAAAGCCTATAGATATTTTACACACATCCAGGGCTCTGGGCCAGCTTGTTCTAATATCCCATAGTTTCCCATGCTCCCAACTTCTGAGACACCTGGAACTCTGGCTTTCCTGGGAGATAAAGGTAGGTTCCAGAGCCCATTAGGATAGGATTGGAGAGGAAGAAAAAAGTGGACCCAATCTAAGCAGCCAGGTAAAGGAAAAGGAGAATGGCAAAGATTTGAGACAAATGGAGTTTAATTTAAAACATTTTCCTAGCACCTCAGTTATGGCAGCACTATAATATGATAAAATCACCACAAAATTGTAAGGTTGATGCATTATATAAAATTGTATATACCTGAAGCCAAAATATCCTATGGTTCATTTGTTATCAATTTGAGACAGCTAAAAGAAAACTGATAGTTTTCCTTGTGAACTTGTACGAATACATTGGTTCAACTATCCAATGTGACCTTTAGAACTAGTCAGTATATGTTCTAGAATTGTGCCATTTACTGCCTTACCAGTAACTCATTTTTTTCTAAAACTACAAAAACCAGGAACATTCCCATAAAAACTGTATTTTTTAAACTCTATAGACCAATACTGTCATCAAGCCAGCTACCAAGAGGTGGAGTTTTTTATATGTCCTATTATCAATTCTGGAGTCATCAAATCTCCTTGAGTCAGCATTACATTAGCAGGTAGCATCCCTCCCTGGTTACATTCTGTTATTGGCAGATACCTTCTCCACGTAGAAAGAGAGGAAATGCCTCTGTGTAAGGTTTATCACATTACACCCTCCCTGTATAGCCACAGTGATATTGTGTGGATCAATAGAAACAGCAAAGAACAAGCCTTCTACATCTTCAGCCCATCAATACTTTAAATCAGAACTCTTAGTGGTAGACAAAAAGAACATACCATTGACTTAATTTTTCTCAGGGATTGCCTCCGAAACATAAGTGGGGCTTCACAAACCAAATCAGTAATTCAAAGAAATAAACTAAGAAGTAGGAGAGTTTTTTCTAATTTGGTATAAAATATGTTTAGTTAATAACTGAACACACTCAGGGAAATTGTTGAAAGTACAGCATGAGGTTATGTTGTAAAGAAATAGCTGTGGCAGCTTGCTGAGCAAATCCAATGGTTTGTTCAATCTGGTTTCAAAAAAGAGAATCCCGTCTCATGCCTACTTTTCCACTCACTAATAAAAGGGTGTGGGGGACATTCAATTAATTTATCAAAATAGCATAATTTGAAAATCCATAAAATGAAACCAGATTTCAGAAAAGTTGAAAGAAGCTAGATGGAACAGCATGTAAATATCTCCTTGTATTATTCTTAATTCAGCCCACAAAACAATAGATTTATCCTTTTATTACTAGCACATCTCAAGGCTATTTCATTACCAAATCATCAATATTCATTGAGTGTTTACTGTAGGCTGAATGCTGTGTAGAAACTATAGGCTTTATTTGCAGGGACAAAGCAAAAGGAAGACAGTGTTAAAACATGAAATTCAAACACTTAAAAGAGCAACGTTCATTTTAGTAATTTTAACCAGAAAGAGAAGTTTATTCCTTTTTTTTCTTTTCTTTCCTTGTTCCCTTCTTTCTCTTCTCCCTTCCTTGCTTCCACAAATATTCATCAAGTACCTATGTGTTCCAGGCTATGATCAGATATCAGTAAACAACAATAAACAAAACTGACAAGTTCCATACTCTCATAACACTCTCGTTATTCTGGAGAAATCAGATGATAAACAAATACATAATGAGTTCATTTCAAAAGGTAGGGATATAAAGAAAATAAAAGTGAAAAATCATATAGTGATTGAGTAGGAATGCATAAATAAATAAAATTGGGAAATAAGATAGCAATGGAGAGGGTATCCACCGTTAAGCAGAATGGTCAGCGAAGGTCACTCTGAATGTTGCCATTTTAGCTAAGACTTGAATGATAAGAATGTGAATATCACAGGGAAAAGCACTGCAGGCAAATAAAACAGGAAGTGGAACAGGAAGCAAGAGCAATGCGGTAGAAGAAGGACAAGGAAACCAGTATGGCTGATGAGTGATGAACAGAGAGTAGCAATAAGTGAGATGGATAAGGTAAATGATACCCCAGCATTAGATCCTTACATGCATTGTGAGAAGTTTGGATTTTATTCTCAAGATGAGTAAATTTAATTGGGCGATTTTAAGCATGAGAATGACATGATTTGGCTTACATTTTAGGAGATCACTTTATTATGCTGAGTATGAATTTTGGTGGGAAAGCAGGAGCTCAAAGAAAGCAGTTAGGAATCTATTGCCTAGTGTGGGAGAGAGATGGCTAACTCAGATCCATTAATCCATTTCTTTGGAACGGGTTTTTCAGAACTAGAAACTTCCTGTAATGGAAGGAGTTTTGTGATGATCAGTGACAACTGAAATAACTGCTCTGGATTTGTAGGTATACATCAGTGAATTAAAATGAAGGAAAAATCTATTCTTCCAAGTCCATAGCACTGTATTACATTTCTATGCAAAAGGGAAACAAGAAATTCTACAAGGACAAAAAAAATTATAACTTACCATTTTTGGCTTTGCAAGATCTGTTGTCTGGCTGCATTATGTAGCCCTCCACACAACTGCAGGCATAGGAACCATATGTATTTATGCAGGTCTGGCTGCATGCGCCATAAATAGCACATTCATCTTGATCTACAAGGAAAATGCATCATTTCTAAGCAGATTTATTGTTGGTAATTTTTTCCCCTAGAAGAAAACTTTTTTTTTCTTCAAATTTTGGAAGTAGATAATTATTTTGGAAAGGGAGAACAAAATGCACTAACTGAAAGTCAAAATTCAAAGTTGCTTTAATAGTGACAGACATAAAACATCAAACTTAGTATCTAATTTTTAATTTTAAAAGATAATATTAAGGCTAGAAATCCTTGGATATTTTTGCAAAGATGTGAAATGGACTTTAAAGAATAAAAAGTTTATGTCTTTTTCACTATTTTAACAAAGAATTAGTTTGGTAACATGGTTTTTAATGAACAGATTAAGAGTTCTGAGCTCAGCTACACAAATCACCTTCACTGGATCAAAAACAGGAAACTATTAAGTATTCATTGAAAAGAAAACTTTCATCTTAAATTTTATTAATATCTATGGTCCTATTTCTATTCCCTACCATCCTCCCTTTCCTGCCTCCTGCATCTTGTTCAAGTCTCTCTAAACAGCAAGTGCTTAAGGATTCTTAACCAACTAGGCATATATATATATATATGTCAGCTACTAATTTGGACTAATGTATATTCATTCTGTCCTGTGTACTGTGTACTCTACTAATCCTTGATGAAACAAACAAACAAAAAAACATGGTAACACATGGTTCCTACTTCTAAGTGAAACAAGTCTAATGAAATATAATTGCAATTCTATGCATTTCTTTGTAATAGGGGCATACTCTGGTTATGAGAAAAAACAGAGAAGTGAACCTACTTGGAATCAGAGGGAGCATATTAAGTGAAGGTTGAATACTGACTTGGATTTAAAGAATGATTTGGATTTTCTCAGATTCAATAAGAAGGGATAAGATGGAAAGCGGCATTCCAGTTAAAATAGCATGTGAAATGATATTGGGATGACATAGTAGGGATTTCAAAGAAGTAAAAAGGGTCAAGTGGAATAAGGGTGGATAAGCGGGGAGTTAAGAGATGGCACTGAGAAAGTAATGGGGCCAGATAATGAAGTTATTTGTATGCTAAAGTAAAGCACTGTACATTGAATGTAGGCATTGTGAAAGCATTAATTGGATGAACTTTATAATACAAATAAAAAATGGACTGGTGAAAATAGAGAAGAGATCCTGGAAAATTAGTTATGTGATAATTTCACGCAAGAAATTGTATTTTAATTCCATTAAAATTTGAACTAAGTCAGTGGTAGTGCAGATGGAGAAGAGAGAATGGACTGAAATGTTTAAGAACTAGAAGAGACAACATGTGAAAACTGGATAGATGGAAATGAATGGTGCTATACTAAAATAGGAATAAATGGTATAATAAAAATATGTATTTTGTCTTTATCCTCAGTTTCTGGCACAGATTTCCTAAAGCCCTTGCAATTTTCTGAGTTATAGGAGTGTCTTTTGTTATTTATGAACCCCTTTGGAATATACCTTAGTCTGTGTCAATGAGGTGACTCAGCGTGGGGCCACTAGATGATGCCAGGATGGGGGTAGGGGGAGCTCCTCACCAGAAAGACCAAATGGATGATTAAAGGGTTGGAACTCTCAACCCACTCTCTGAACACTGAGCTAAGAAAAGAGTTTACTAAGGAAAAAGAAAAAATATTCCTGAGTAGTTAAGGGGCCATTTAAATTGGGAAACTATGCATTTGTATGGCATTAATTTGCACTTTTCTCAGATTTCTTTGGCTTCATATAACAGCTTGCATTCGTGGATGGTTTGTTTGAAATAAGTTGCTTTGGGAATAAAAAGAATAGTTTTTGAAGTTAAGTTTACAGTGATAATGAAAGAAATTAAATCTTGCATTTGGTAAAATCCAGCCCCTAGTGGCAGAAATGATTCTTCTTTTTCACAGATTTTTCAGGTTTAATTTTATTGATTCCTATTTTAGCTTTTCTGACATGATTATCCTATCCAGGAGAGCAATATGAGTAATGATTTGTTGTTGTTGTTGTTGTTGTTGTTGTTCTTTTTAGCCAGAATGCACTGCTATGACATTCATGTAACTCCACAAAATTGGCCGCAAAGGGATAGGCATGACATTACTTACAATGCTGCCTTCCTTCTCCCTCTGAGGACAGAAACTACCCTGGAAATATGGCTTCAGGAAAGCATTAATGATGCTCAGTTCTGGTCATCCAGGGTGGCAAAAAGGTAAAAAGAACTCCTCTGTCAGTAATGACCTTCCATACTGATCGATGCGTAATTCCTTATCAATAGTTAAAAGAAGATATTGATTATGATTACCTTTATGGTTTTAATTAGGAGATTGGAGAGAAAGAGATCCATTGTAATAAGAGCTGAAAATCTTGACTCCTATAGGAATCAGTTGTAGCAAAAGGGTAAGGATACTGTATAGGTATTTTAGCCTTCCCTGTGTGAATGGAAAGAGCTGTTTTGTTTTTGTTTTGTTTTAATTTTTATTTATTTGACAGTCAGAGATCACAAGTAGGCAAAGAGGCAGGCAGAGAGAGAGGAGGAAGCAGGCTCCCCGCTGAGCAGAGAGCCCGATGTGGGGCTCGATTCCAGGACCCTGGGATCATGACCTGAGCGGAAGGCAGAGGCTTAACCCACTGAGCCACCCAGGTGCCCCGGAAAGAGCTGTTTTGAACTAGAAATTGCATGCATGTGTGAGTGTATGCAGAAGTACTTCATATATGGCTGACTTTGGGGTTTATAAGGTGTCTAATGTTGCCAGCTCTTCTATCTGAAAAAAAAAAAATAGTCTGAGCTTTTGTGTGCAATATTCTGATTTTTAAATGTTGGTTTAAAATTGGTGAGTCAAATAAATACACCAGCTTGATCCACCTATTGTCAGATTAAATAGCCTCCAAGTCTAACAAACACTTAATAATAAATGTTTCTATATTTGTATTATGCAGAAAACAAACAAATAGCAAATGAAAAATTCAAACCCCAGATGGACATTAAAAAGCAATGAACCTCTTCAAGACAAGAATAAGTGGACTCCACAGACCTAAGCTTTAGTCCCAAGTCTATTATTAAGATGTGTAGGACTTAAGTAAGTTACTTAATTTATCAGGGTCTCACTTTTCTCACTTCTGTCATTAGACTTTGAACAATATTCTCCCTGAGAATTCTTTCAACCTTAAGATTCTGTTTCTATGTAAAAATGATAATATTAAAGAAAAGGTTTAAAGCAATTGGCAAAGCACCAGTTTCTTTGTAAAATAGTCTGCTTATTAGTGGCTCTAGCAATGCAGATATTCTTTGATTTTATGTATAGATTCTATATTTTATGTTTTTATATATAGATTCTAAGTACTATACAAAATAATTTATTACTTATATTACAGATTTATATACATATACTAACATATATATAATAGATGTTAATAGAGTGGAGAAGTAACCTAGAATTGTTCAACATGGCAGAGTGGAGTCATTTCAGAGGGTATGTTCTGTGGAGCTTTCACAAAAGCGAGAATTAAGACATTAAAAATACACATAAATATTTTTATGTTCATTATTGCTGTTGGTAAAATGCCAACTTCCAGAATTACCAATGTAAAAAATGGAAAAATTGTAAAGAACAGTGCACAATACTATTAACCTAACTTAGTTAATAACAAATGTCTACTACATTGCAGCTATATAACTGTCAGAAAACATCTAGGAAGTTAAAACTGTTAAATTCAGTGATTTCATGGTTAACCCAAATCACTTCCCATTTTTGACATTTCCCATAGTTGATATTATTGAAATATGAATTGAAAACTGACTGGTAAAAATGCATATCTGTTATGTTTTATGTGTATGATTTATGTAGGAGTATCATCTTTTAAATCTCAAGAAACAAACAAAAAAAAAGTTAGCTTAACCTCTGTATGAAGCACATGATAGGTGCTCAAAGATACTTGATTTCTTTAAATTAAGGTTTTATTAAAAAAAAAAAAAGATTCACATGTCATACTTACCTCTACAGCTTCTCCCATCTTCTTTTACTTCAAATCCATCCTCACAGTAACATCTTGTACTGTTTCTGACCATTGCACATTTATACTGACAATTCAACTGCTGACAATTGGATAACAGTTCTGGAGAAGAAAAACAAAGACACTATATTAATATAACTGGGCACACATGTGTCCTATATAAATTTAAATATTGTTAATATTTACTCAGGGCATAACCACAAGATTACAGTTCTGATTGGTCTCCTTGAAAATGTCTGTGATTGGTTGAGAGAAAAAAGAACTATTCACTCTAAAATATGTTGGCTTGTATTTGTTTGAAGTATTGTTAACAAAATTTCAGATGTTCGGTCTTTCACTTTTACCTCATTATGTGCGTTCAAAGACACAAATCTTTTCAAATTCTGGTATGTTAAATTATTTCAATAGGAAAAATGTCCATTCGATGGTTGATTTCAACATTTATACATTTTTTATCTGACACATCAATTGATTTTCTATCTTTTAAGGACTTTTTTTTATTTATAATCCATGTGTAAACTTCATGGCAATCAATGTGAATATATTCCATTTCAATAATTTATCTTTCATTGGTGACAAAACATTAAACAAATACTGGACATAATGTATTTCATTATATCTGAACTCTTTCAGAGCAAATACATCATTGAAGCAAAAGTTTAGCAAACCCTCAGAGTAGATTAGAATTCAATATGATAAATGCATGAAACAGAGATGAGGTGACAGAAGCATATTCATTGCACAAATAATTTCTAACAGGAATAAGATTTGCTAAACTAGAAAAATATACAAATAAAATGTGTTACTGATTTTGCTGTCTGAAAATAGAGGTATTAATAGACTTCAAAAATCTCTTTTTCCCCTGGGGGAAAAATTTTTCTCCCCTGGGGAGAAAAATAAGAGTTTTGAAGATTGAAGTTAAATGATTCAAAATATGTTGATAATGCTACAAGTTTAGCCAGTGCTTGAGAAAAATACATACATACATATATATATATATATGTGTGTGTGTGTGTGTGCGCGCGCACACACACACACACACACACACACACACATTATAATAAAAGTATATGAATGGTCCAATGTGGAAAAGAACAGCTAGAACATTCCAAATTGAAAATTTGCTATTTACTATACAAAGTATTTTCTCAGGCCAATTATTTTTCAATTCTTTCATGCAATCATTTCATGCATCTTCCCTTCTTTAAACCCCAAATCTTCTTCCTAATGGCCACTCACATATTGTGATCTTACTTCCGACTTTTCCTGAGATAACAGAAGCAATACAAGAGTGTTCCCATAGTTTTATTCTTCACATTTACCTACTTCAGCATATTCTTGTTCTTGTTTTTCAAACTTGGTTGAATTCATAATGAAAGCTTAACTCCAAACCTTGTAGACAAATCCCCTCCCCTCTCACCTATTCAAGGGTATCTTCTCAACTATTCTCTGCTTCCTCTCATTATCATTTCTTAAATAATTTATATTAGATAAAACAAGAACCCACTCTTTTTGACAAATAAAACTTTTTGGAATATAGTCATGCCCATTTGTTTACATATAATATATTTTTTATGTTATGTTAGTCACCATACAGTACATCATTAGTTTTTTTTTTTTTAACATCATTAGTTTTTAATGTAGTATTCTATGATTCATTGTTTGTGTATAAGACCCAGTGCTCTATGCAATCTATGCCCTCCTTAATACTCATCACTAGGTTCACCCTTCCCCTGCCCCCTTTCCTTCTTTCTTTCTTTCCTCTGCCTCCTTCTCTCAGTTTGTTTCCCAGAGTCCATGGTCTCTCATGTTCATCTCCCACTCCAGTTTCCCCCCCCCCCTTCATTTTTCCCTTCCTTCTCTTAATGTCCTCCATGCTATTCCTTATGTTCCACAAATAAGTGAGACCATATGATAATTGACTTTCTCTGCTTGACTTATTTCACTTAGCCTAATCTCCTCGAGTCCCATCCATGTTGATGCAGAAGTTGGGTATTCATCCTTTTCAATGTCTGAGTAATATTCCATTGTGTATATGGACCACATTTTTTTTATCCATTTGTCTGTTGAAGGGCATCTCAGCTCTTTCCACAGTTTGGCTATTGTGGACATTGCTGCTATGAACATTGCAGTGTATGTGCTCCTTTTCACTGTATCTGTATCTTTGGGGTAAATATCCAGTAGTGCAACTGCTCGTCATAGGGTAGCTCTATTTTTAATTTTTTGAGGAACCTCCACACTGTTTTCAAAAGTAGCTGTACCCACGTGTGTTCCCACCATTAGTATAGGAGGGTTCCCCTTTGTCCACATCCTCTCCAACATTTGTTGTTTCCTGCCTTGTCAATTTTTGCCATTCTAACTGGTGTAAGGTGGTATCTTGATATGGTTTTGATTTTAATTTCCCTGATGGTTAATGATAATGAACTCTTTTTTTTATGTGTCTGTTAGCCATTTGTATATCTTCTTTTAAGGAGTGTCTGTTCATGTTCTTTGCTTATTTTATGACTTATTTGTTTTTTTGGATGATGAGTTTGAGAAGTTCTTTATAGATCTTAGATATCAGTCCTTTGTCTGTAGTATCATTTGCAAATATCTTCTCCCATTCGGTGGGCTGTCTCTTTGTTTTGTTGACTGCTTCTGCTATGCAGAAGTTTTTATCTTAATGAAGTCCCAAGATTCATTTTTGGTTTTGTTCCCCTTGCTTTTGGAGATGTGTCTTGAAAGAAGTTGCTGTGGCCAATGTCAAAGTGGTTACTACCTATGTTCTCCTCTAGGATTTTGATGGATTGCTATCTCACATTGTGGTCTTTCATCCATTTTGAGTTTATCTTTGTATATGGTATAAGAGAATGGTCAAGTTTTATTCTTCTGTATATAAGTCTCCAATTTTCTCAGCACCATTTATTGAAGAGACTGTCTTTTTTCCATTGGATATTTTTTCCTGCTTTGTCAAAGATTAGTTGACCTAGTAGAGGGTCCATATCTGGGCTCTCTATTCTGTTCCACTGGCCTATGTGTCTATTCTTGTGCCAAATACCATGATGTTTTAGTGATCACAGCTTTGTAATATAGCTTGATGCCTTCAGCTTTGTTTTTATTGACATTTCCTTGGCGATTCAAGGTATTTTCTGATTCCATACAAATTTTAGGATTGTTTTTTCCAGTGCTTTGACAAATGCCATTGTTATTTTGATCGGGTTGGCGTTGAAAATACGTATAGATTGCTCCAGGCAGCACAGACATTTTAACAATGTTTATTCTTCCAATCCATGAGCAGGGAATGTTTTTCCATCCTTTTGTGTCTTCTTCGATTTCTTTCATGTGTGTTCTGTAGTTCCTAGAGTATAAATGCTTTACCTCTTTGGCTGGGTTTATTCCAAGATATCTTATGGTTTCCGGTGCTATTGTAAATTGATCTATTTTCTAATTTCTCTTTCTACAGTTACATTGTTAGTGTATAAGAAAGCAACTGATTTCTGTGTATTGATTTTGTATCCTGCCACATTTACTGAATTGCTGTATGAATATGGGTTTTCCACATAGAGTATCATGTCACCTGAAGAGAGTGAGTAGACTTCTTCTTTGCCAATTTGAATATATTTATTTCTTTTTGTTGTCTGATTGCTGTTACTAGGATTTCTAGTATTATGTTGAACAACAGTGGTGAGAGTGGGCATCCTTTTCATGTTCCTGATCTCAATGGAAAGGCTCTCATCTTTTTCCTATTGGGAATGATATTCACTGTGGGTTTTTCAACAATGGATTTTATGAAGTTGAGAAATGTTCCCTCTATCCCTGTACTCTGAAGAGTTTTAATCAGGAAAGGATGCTGTATTTTGTCAAAGCTTTTTCTGCATCTGTTGCAAGGGCCACAGGGTTCTTGTCCCTTCTCTTATTTATGTGTGCTATCACATTGATTGATTTGTGAATGTTGAACCACCCTTGCATCCCACAGATAAATCCCATACTTGGTTGTGGTGGATAATCCTTTTAATGTACTGTTGGATCCTATTAGCTAGGATCTTATTGAGAATTTTTGCATCCATATTCATCACAGATATTGGTCTGAAATTCTCCTTTTCAGTGGGGTCTTTTCTTGGTTTCAGGATCAAGACAATGATGGCCTCATAGAAAGAGTCTGAAAGTTTTTTTTGTTTCAATTTTTTGAAATGGCCTCTGGAGAATAGCTATTATTTCTTATTTGAATATTTGGTAGACTTCTCCAGAATCCATCAGACCCTGGACTATTGTTTTTGGGAAGTGTTTGATCACTGCTTCAATCTCGTTACTGGTTATTGGTCTATTCAGGTTATCAATTTCTTCCTGTTTCAGTCTTTTAGTTTATAGGTTTCCAGGAATGCCTCCATTTCTTCCAGATTGCTAAATGTATTGTCATATAGCTGTTGATAATAACTTCTGTTAATTCTATTTATTTCCTTAGTATTAGTCATGATCTCTCCCCTTTCATTCATAATTTTATTAATTTGGACTCTTTCTCTTGTCTTAGTCTGGTCAGTGATGTATCAATCTTATTAATTCCTTCAAAGGGCCAGCTTTTAGTTTTATTAATGTGTTCTACTGTATTTCTGGCTTCTAATTCATTAATCTCTGCTCTAATCTTATGTCCCTTCTGGCACATGGGTTGGGCTTAATTTGTTGTTGATTTTCCAGATGTTTAAGGTGTAAAGACAGTTTACGTATTCAGGATTTTTCTTTTTCTTTTCTTTTTTTTTTTGAGTGAGGCCTGGAGGGCTATGTATTTTCCACTTAGGACCACCTTTGCCATATCCCATAAGTTTTGGATAGATATGTCTTCATTCTCATTGGTTTCCAAGAATTGTACAAGTTCTTTGATTTCCTGGTTGACCTGAACATTCTTGAGCAGGATGATCTTTAGCTTCCAACTGTCTGAATTTTTTCCAAACCTTTTCTTGTGATTGAGTTCCAGTTTCAAAGTTGGTCTGAGAATATGCAGGGAATAATCTGAATCTCTTGGTATTGGTTGAGACCTGATTTTTGACCAAGTATGTGGTCTATTTCTGAATAAAGTCCTATGTGCACTCGAGAAGAATGAGTATTCTGTTGTTTTAGAGTAGAATGTTCTGTATATGTCTTTGAGGTCCATCTGGCCCACTGTGTCTTTCAAAGCTCTTGTTTCTTTGTTGATTTTCTTCTTAAATGATCTGTCTATTGTTGAGAGTGGAGATTGAGGGCTCCTAGTATTAATGTATTATAATCAATATGTCTCTTTATTATGGTTAGCAGTTGGTTGCTCCCATGTTGGGGATGTAGGTATTTACAACTGTTGGATCTTATTGTTGGATAAACCCTTTAAGAATGATAGAGTGTTCTTCTGTAGCTCTAACTACAGTCTTTAGCTTAAAATCTAATTTGTCTGGTATAAGAACTGCTATCCCAGCTTTCTTTTGAGGTATTGCCATGAAAGATACTTCTCCATCCCTTCACTTTCCATCTGGATATATCTTTAGATTAAAAATGACTCTCGGGGCGCCTGGGTGGCTCGGTGGGTTAAGCCGCTGCCTTCAGCTCAGGTCATGATCCCAGGGTCCTGGGATCAAGCCCCGTGTCAGGCTCTCTGCTCAGCAGGGAGCCTGCTTCCTCCTCTCTCTGCCTGTTTGTGATCTCTCTCTGTCAAATAAATAAATAAAATCTTTAAAAAAAAATAAAAATGAGTCTCTGAAGACAGCATATGGATGGGCCCTGTCTTTTTACCTTATCTGCAGCCCTGCCATTATATGAGAGCATGTAGGCCATTCACATTGAGAGTGATTACTAAAAGATATGATTTTATTATCATCATGTTGCCTGTGAAGTCCTTGTTTCTATAGATTGTCCCTACATATTTCTGTTCTATGTCACTCTTGGGTCTTTCTCCTTTTATAGAACCCCCCTTAATATTTCTTGCAGGGCCAGCTTGGTGGTCAAAAATTCTTTCAGTTTCTGCCCATCCTGGAAGCCCCTTATTTCTCCATCCATTCTGAATGACAGTCTTGCCAGATAAAGAATTCTTGGCTGCATATTCTTCTCATTTGGTGCCCTGAATATGTCCTGCCAGCCCTTTCTGGCTTGCCAGGTCTCCATGGCCAGGTCTGATGTTATTTTGATGTTCCTCCCTCTGTACATAAGGAATCTCTTCACCCTAACTACCTTAAAATGGTTTACTTGATTCTAAGATATGCAAGTTTTTCTATTACAAGCCTCAACATTAGGCTGCAATCCTTTACTCTGGGGATGGGTGGGTATTCTCCCTGCCTCAAAGGTACAAATGCTTGTTTCATTCCAGATTAGGAGAGTTCTCATCTAGGATTTGGTCAAACAGATCTTCTAGCCTCTCTCTCCACACCCTTAAGGATCCCAATTATTCTGACATTGGAACTTTTCATGGTATCATTTATTTCTCTAATTCTGTTTTCATGGACGTTAACCTGTTTGTTCCAGGCATCCTTCTGCTCCTTCTTTTCTATCAGATTGTCTTCAAGTTCACTAATCCATTCTTCTGTTTCATTTACCATAACTGTTAGAGTATCTAGATTAGATTTTATCTTGTGGATAGAAATTTTTAAGTTCTGCCAGATCCACTCTCATTTCTGCCCTCAGTGAATCTATATTGCTATTAATAGTTTTCTCCAGCCTAACTATTGTCTTCATAACTGCTACCCTGATGTCTATTTCTGACATCTTGCTTAGATCTATATACATTAGATCTGCTGGAGAGGCCATTGTCTCTGGGTCTTTTCTTTGTTGAGTGCTCCTCCTCTTAGTCATTCTGTTGAGCTGTGGTTGAGGAGATGTATAGCTGAAAATATCAACCACAATCAAGGCAAGGGAAGCTTTGGAGCAATTGGAAGTCACCACCAAAAACAAACAAACAAATAAATAAATAAATAAGCCAAAATGAGACCCAAAAGCAAGATTTATAAAGTACAAAAACAAAAACAAAGTAAAAGAGTGACAAAACAAAACCGAAAAAACTAAAACAAACAAACAAACAAAAAACCAGAAAAAGGAATACAAAATAAAAGGGATGAGAGGGTGACAGGAAGGTGGCTATAATCCTTTGATGTGGGTGAGGAAGTATATTTCATTTGTTCCTGTGTGTATTTTGTTATCTTTATTAGAGAACTCTACTTCCCAGAGATACAGAGAAATTAAAACTGGTGTATATATAAAGGTAATATTGAATAGGGAAAAAAGGACTATATATATAATTTTAAAATATATATAAAAATGAAATACATAATATATAAATATATATAAGAAAAGATTATATCTATATCTATATCTATATATATATAGATAGATATATATATATAATCAATCATCAGTTGCGAGGTACAAAAGATGGAGTTAGGATTGTGCAGATAGATAGAAGTTAGCCACTGGAAAGTAATCCTTCAATGATCTTGATGTTGACAAGTGCAATGACCTTTTTCAGTCTTCATGTTACTTGACCTATCAGCAGTATTTGACAGTTAATTACTTTCTGATACACAATTGCATTGCTTCCAGATGTTCCTCCTGTTTCACAGTCCCCTTTGCAGGGTTCCTCCTGTTTCACAGTCCCTTTTGCAGGGTTCTTTCCCTTCTAGTCAATCACATAAGGTTGGAGTGCTTCAAGGCAGAAATCATGGTCTTTGTCCCTTGTCTCTCAATTTACTACTGGTGAACTCATCAAGTATCATGGCATCCCCTTTCACTAGAACATAAACACCAGTACCATGACTTGAAAGCTAGTTATGCATTCTCAAATTTCTAATTTTCACTGCTCTGATTGCAATCAATACTTTTATATTAAATTTATTTCTCCTTGAAATACCCAGAACAATTTCTGCTTCCTTGACATAGATTCAACCAATATGCAGATCAACTATATCTGATGTGTAGGCTTGAATTTTGGCTCATCATTAATTATATAACAACACAATGTTGGTATTTATGTAATGTACAAAGACCAGTAATTTGTTCTGTAAAAAATACATTATTAAGAAAAAAATACAGAATAAATGGTTCCTTGGAAATTATGGCATTTTTTTTCTTTACATTATGGTAGCCATTTACATTTTAGTTTCCCTCACTAGTATCTATAGCTACAAATTATAAACCTAACATATATCAAGTTATTTAAACATGCAATCTCTTTGAAACCCATAATAGTCTAACTTGCAGATATTATTGTAATTTACATTTTACAGATGAGGGAACTGATGGCTAATAATTATCCCAAGATTTATATAGCAAATATATATGACAGAGCTGCCATTCAAAACAAGGTCAGTCTGCCTACAGAGCCCATGCTGTTAATAATGCCTCTAATTCCAATGTACAATATGGTGATGGTTAGAAATCTGGTGTATTTTATTTTTATTTTTCATTCTAGTTTTAGTAGTGTGCTATAGATAGAACATTTTATAATTTTTATAGGATGAATGACTCAATGAAATAGCTTAACTTGAGGATGAGGATTAATACTCTCAGGTGTCATTTCTAGTCCATTAGATTAAACTAGGTCCTAAAGATAGTTCATTTGCATCTTCAAATTAGGTAATTGAGTTGTCAAACCTTGTTTGATTATGGTGGAATCAGTCCAAAATTGCCTTGAATATATATCTCAACATTGATTGAGCACATAGTCAATGCTAAGCACTCTGCTGGGGTTCTACAAACACAAAATTACTTTAGACAAATTAAGGAATTAACAACATGAGTGTGGAAGTGGGTGGGGTTAGGTGGGAAGGATAACAATGTAAACAACTGTAGAATTCAAAGTTGAAAAATACATATGCTAAATAAAAATAGAAGTGACATGAGCTGGAAAGGGAAGGAATCCTCCAGAAACTGTAAATGAGCAGAGATAATATGGAAAATAGTTCTGAAAAAAAGTTTAATTTGGAGGCATCTGAATGGCTCAGTGGGTTAAGCATCTGCCTTGTCCTGGGATCAAGCCCCACATTGGGCTCCTTGCTCAGTGGGGAGTCTGCTTCCTCCTCTTTCTCTGCCCCTCCCCCAGCCTGTAAGTTCACCTGCTCACTCTCTCTCTCTGTTTCTCTCAAACAAATAAAATCCTTTAAAAAAAGTTTAATTTAAGCAGGAATTTAGAAGATAAGAAGAATTCAGTAAACAAAGTTCATGAGAGTGTATTCCAGATAAAGTATGAGAAATTATGAGACAATAAATATGACAGGAAAGGATACAAAAAATATGGACAATGATAAATAATTGTGTGTGGCTAACCCACAGTGTTTGATGTGGCAAAAAAATGGGACTGGAATAGTGGATTGGGGCCAAGTCAAAGTGGATTAATTCTTAGATTAAGTAGACTTTTCTGTTTTGGTAATGAGAGTCGCTACTAGTAATTGAGGACAGAAGTGTTCATTAGTACCTAACAACAGGGATAAAGATGAGTGACATATCATGAAGGAAGAAAAGCTATCTAAAAGACTAGACATGGCAAAGGCACAAGTTAAGATTATGAAGATTTAGAAGAGTGGATGGCCAAACACTTGGTGAAAGCATAATGACAGTGAGTTAATAGACCAATAAGATGAATTAAGAATAACAGGAGGATTAGAAGTTTGGAGGGAAATACTAAATTTGCCTTTGACTGTTTAGTTTGAAATGTTGATAAAAATGGCCAGGAGAGAGTTGAGAATTTGAGTCTATTTAAGAAGAGAAGTCTGGACTGGAGATGTAGCTTTGGAAGTCACAGACATAAAGTAGGTAATTAAAGCCTGAAAAGGAAAGAATCATCCCTTATAAGGAATATTTATAAGACAAATAAGCCCTGGAGAACTTTTATATGTGAAAGTCAAGCAGAAGAAGAACCATCAACAACAAAAAGTGAAAAATAATCAAATATATAGATGGGAGAAGCAGAAAAGCTTCACAAAATATGAGGAGGAAGAAGAGTTCATTTAACAATAAATGTTAAATCCTTATGAAATATTCTTGAATGAAACCCATAAAATGCATTGCGTTTTCTAATAGGATCAAATAAGACCTTTAAAAAAGGTTTCAGTGGAACAGAGAAGGTAAGGATAAATTTAGTAATAAGGGGGAGACAGAAAGAGGAAATAGGAAAGTTTTCTCATAGAAAATAATTAAATATATTATGAGATAAAGAGAATAAATGTAGGGGTTTGACTTAATTTATTTAACCTGTACTTTAAGGCAAGCATTTCAGCTCAGTGCCTTAAATATATTATATTTTCCATATAATTTCTATAGCCCACTTCCTTGTTTTCCCTCTCAATTCAAAGTACAAAATCCAGGGCGCCTGGGTGGCTAAGTGGTTTCAGCTGCTGCCTTCGGCTCAGGTCATGATCTCAGGGTCCTGGGATCGAGTCCCGCATCGGGCTCTCTGCTCAGCAGGGAGCCTGCTTCCTCCTTTCTCTCTGCCTGCCTCTCTGCCTACTTGTAATCTCTCTCTGTCAAATAAATAAATAAAAATCTTATTTAAAAAAAAGTACAAACTCCACAGACCATTGGTTTAATCTTTCTACTCTCTCCAATCTTGAAATATCTGGAATTGGTGCTGAAAATGTTACCACCATGGGGATAGTGATGGGGAGAATTATGGAAAAATGACAGAAAATGGGGAAAAACTGGATATGAAAGAGTAGACCTCACACATGGTTTTGAATGTTAAGTGGGGTCTAGTGGCTGAAAATAACAAAAGAGAAAATGACAACTCAGCTTGTGGTTCATCAAATGAGAACTCGTGTGTATGTGTAAAGAGATTGAAAGCATGTTGTCAGGTGAAATGGTAAATTGTGATTCTTCTATCAGATCATGAAGAATTATGAAGAACTGACAACATGAAGAACAAAATTTAAAATTTGTCTGAACTCTGGGAAAGCAATACTAATTCCTGTAATGTTATCTATTAGAGCTGCTTACCATTTATGTTTAATTACATGAAACACTATAATGTTTATGCAGATAATTAAAAATGCATCAGATTAATTTTGTTAAAAAGCTTATTTGGGTAGAACAGAAATTCTGCACTTGAATTATCAGTATTGACAGAATGCGCCACATGAAGCATGCTCATTGGTTCATGTAACATTATCATTGATTTGGATCTTAAGTGAAGTAGGAAGACCACTAGCATCTAAGGTAATGAAATATGAAAGACTGAATCCAGATATACTTTTTTAAAGATTTTATTTATTTGAGAGAATGAGAGAGAGAGAGAGAAAGAGAAAGCAGGGGAACAGGAGAAGGAGAAGCAGGCTCCCCACTGAACAGGGAGCCCAAGGCACGGCTCGATCCCAGGATCTTGGGATCCGGACCTGAGTCAAAAGGCAGATGCTTAATGACTGAGCCACCCAGGCATCCCTGAATCCAGATGTATAATATGGTATTTGATCTATATTTCTCAGCATATTCATAAAAGAAAAGTGTCTTTTTTTATGAAAGGAGAGGAGCAGGGCACCTGAGTGGCTCAGTGAGTTAAAGCCTCTGCCTTCAGCTTAGGTTATGATCTCGGGGTCCTGGGATCGAGCCCCACATCTGGCTCTCTGCTCAGCAGGGAGCCTGCTTCCCTTCCTCTCTCTGCCTGCCTCTCTGCCTACTTGTTAAAAAGCTTATTTGATCTCTCTCTGTCAAATAAATAAAAATAAAATATTTTAAAAGGAGAGGAGCTATTATTTCAGGAATCAAATCTAATTTAGCTGATGAGAACTCTCTTAATAAAGACCTACTTCATTCTCTGGTATTTAAAGAATCTTTTTAAGACTTTTTTTCAGAGTTGTATGGGAAATTATAAAAATGTGAATGTATCTTCTCCATCAAATGCAACTGAACAGCTTACAAGTAATGGGTAACTTTGAGGTACTCAGCTTCTAAACCGTTCTTTAACCAAAAAATAGATTCAAGAAATATATTTCTAGATTTTTATTACTAATAAATGGCAACAGGGACTCTAGAAGGATAGAAAATTATTTCATATTAAATTTCATATCTCTTTCACCACCTTTTTTCTTTTTTTCTAAGTCATGGTACAGTATTAAAATTAAGGCCTTAAGTGCTGAAGCTAGAGTACCTAAGCTCCAACCCAGGCTTTATTAATTTCAGGCTATGTGGGTATGGCAAAAAGAAAAAAAAAAAGCTAATATTCATCAATCCTGTTTCCTCTTCCTGAGCAAATAAAAAGATTAATCTTCCCAGTTGACTTGCATTAGGTTAGAGCCATGTATCTGACTTCTAGATAATGCAATATATGCAAAATTAGTGTGTGCTACTTTCTGAACTGGGCTCTAAAGCACTCTGATGATCTTCCACTCTCTCTTTACTTACTTGTCAGCCCTCTGGATGCAAAGAAGCCAGCAGAAGGCTCATAGAACCTTCTGCTAACAGGCACACACACTGGAGGGAGCCTGAAATAGTAAGCATCCATTGATGACCTATTTGGGTGTTGATATGAGTAAAAATTTGGATTTTTGTTGCATTCAACCCCTGAGGTACCAGGGTTGTTTTTACATAGTATTATGGTGATGGACAAATGACTTAGTTCTCTATATTTATTTTTCCTAATCTCTAAAATGGAGATAAATAATAGAAACCACCTCAGAGTTGTTATGAGGCTTAAATGAGGTAAATCAGGCAAAGTCCTTAAAATATTGCCTGACACATATAATTCTTTACATTATTATTTTTATCATGTTACCATTTAAACTATACCTACAGTCAGTATTCTTCCATAATTTATATAAGTTTCAAGCAACTTGGAGGTGTTTCTTTTTATGATAGAATGATTTTCTCTTTCATTTTGGGGCCTTTAATTTTGGGTGTTACTTGATTGATAGTTATAGTTTTGCTCCCAAAAGACTTGTGTATCATTTGATACCTTTTGGTGGAGGTACTTTTAATTTTTGGTAAATTCTTCTAAAATCTTTACCTGAATGAAAGATCTCTACCAGGGAAATACTAATCATAAGAAATGAAGATTTTTCTATACTGGCTAACTGGTTTCTATAAAATATAAATATTACTCTTCTGGAGCACTGTGCATGCACATTTAATTTGCTACAAGAGCACAGACCAATTAATAAATGAAACAAGACATTTTTACCAAATACTTATGCTAATCTGCAAGGTCTTAAGGTGTTGTTATGCTTTTTTTAACAGCATTGGGATTTAGAACACATTTCCACAAATGTATACAGGTTTATGATTTAGGAAACACAAACAGATAAATTTTGCTAATCTGTCTTGAGTAAAAACAGGACAGTAGAAAAGGCGAATTGAAGTGGATAACCAGATTCCAAAATTTACAAGTTATTACTATTGGGAGGATTTTACCCTCATCAATTTAGTTTATATAAATATTTTTAAACCAGAGAACCACTGTTTGCAGTCTTCTATATATAGCCATTGGCTCAATCCAAGGTGTGGTCAATAGCAATTATGCTGGCTGTCTTTATGACCTATAATTGAACAATTCATGTTGATCAAAATCCACATTGATGTATTGAACTTAGCAGGACAGTGAGAAAACAACTGTGCTATTTTATTCATGTGTTTCTAGGTTACATGGTTCTCCTTGATAGGAAATTAGAACTTTTATGAACTCTTTGGAAAGACCAAAAATTATAGGTGCTTTCTAAATACAGAAGTTATCTGAGACATTGTTTTATAAAATGAGACTGTTTATTTCTCAATTTTAGTAATCAAATCACTCCTTGAATTTGGCTTATACAAAAATGCCTTTTAACCAACAACCATAATCATAGTTCTAAGAAAAAAAAATCATTTCCTTATGTAGCACATTAAAAAAGTATTTCACTCACTTTTTATACTTGGAGATTGAAAAGCTGATGCAGCTACTTACCATGCCAGACAGTCCCTCTTGTCAGCAGGACGTATGCTTGACATATTTAGAATGGTGATAATTTGTGTCACATCATTCATCCTCTCACCCCTGTTTCCTTGGCCTAGCAAAATGCAGTGTGAGCTGGCTTGCAGAGATTAGGCTGCTGCTTATGACTACTAATGTGGATTTCTTCAGAATCCTTTGCTTAGTGCTAAACTACAGTCCTGGCTTCAAATTTTTTGTGTTCTCATATGTAAAGATACAACATTAAGGCCGTTTTTAAAGTTATTATTTTTAGTTCTATTTTTGTTGTTATGATATAAATTTATATACAGTAAACATCATTCCTTCTATGTACAGTTCTGTGAGTTTTGAAAATGCATATTGTCTTTCCAATAGCACCATCAAGATACAGAACACCACCATTACCCCAAGATATTTTCCTGTGCCCTTGTATAGCCAATTCATTTCCCCACTGCCAGATTTGGCAATCACCGGTCATTTTCCATCTTACTAATTCTGCCTTTTCCAGCATGTGCTATAAATGGAATCATCCAGCCTGTAGCATCTTTAGTTACCATAAAGTATTTAAGACTCAGACAAATTATCTTATCAGTATTGCTGAATAGTATTCCATTGTATGTATGTATCTCAGTTTGTTTATACATTTCACAGTGACAGATATTTAAGTCGCTTCTAGAGTTGAATAAAGTTGGCAAAGACGTTCACATGAGATTTCATGTAAATAGAGGTTATCATTTCATTTGAGTAAATCTGAGATTCCTGGTCTGTATGGAAAAATAGTGTTTTACTTTATAAGAAACTATGAAATTTTTTCCCCATGTAGTTGCTCCACTTTGCATTTTCACTACCAATATAGCAATTATCCAGCTGCTTGGCCTTCTGCCTAATACTAGTTTTCATCAGCTTTTAATTTAATTTTAATTTTTAGTCACTTTATTAGGTATGTAATTGTACCTTATTGTGGTTTTAATTTGCTTTTCCTAATGACTAATGATATTGAACATCTTTTCATATATTTTCGTATATTTTTCATGTATTTTCATATATTTTTCATATTTTTTGGTGATGTGTCTGTTCAAACCTTTATCCACTTTTTATTAGGTTGTTTGTTTTCTTATTGAGTTTTGAGAAGGAATATATATATCTATGTGTATATAAATAAGTGTGTATATGTGTATGTATATGTATCCATCTTATTTAATAAATGGACATGAAAAAGCTGTCATTTCATAATTTTAATTTTGCATATCAATGTTGCATAAAGATTAACTACTCTTGCAATAAGGAAAAGCAAAATTCTTTATAATTTAGGTGTACCATTATGAGATGGAAGCTTAGGCTCTCATGTGGTTTGGAAAAATATTCTGTGAATTGAGTCTGGGGTTTGTAATAGATTATACTTTTTTTTCTTCTTAATAATATTGTGTGTGTGTGTGTGTGTGTGTGTGTGTACATGTGCACTCAACATTCTTTTTGGTAGGCAGATATTATTCCATTATAGATAATCAGCAATTTAATGAGACAAATGCCTGCTGACATCAGTTTATATGGCAAATGTAACTATCCTGTTTAATAAATATTTTCACGGGGTGCCTGGGTGGCTCAGTTATTTGGGCATTTTACTTTTGCTTTCAGCTCAGGTCATAGTCTCTGGGTCACGGGATCAAGCCTGACATTGGGTTCCATGCTTAGCATGGGGGGCACTGCTTGGAATTCTCTCTCCCTTTACCCTTCCCCCTGCTCTCATATATTCTCTCTTTCTAAAATGAATATAAATTAGATATGTATTAATTAATTTATATATAAATTTAATATATAATATATAACACAAAATGTATATATAAATTATATATTTATATACTATGTTTATATTTATAAATATGTGTGTGTGTGTGTATTTTTTAACCCTTTTCTCTATACTGATTAGATGTTTCTAAGAAGTGGTTACACAGCCAGAGTAACCTTTGCTCTCCTTTCATTGGTTAGGGCGTTATAACTAAGTCTCAACGGAACATGTGTGGACATGATCTGTATTACCTCTACATCAGAAGGTTAAGAGTGCATGTCTTCTCTGGACAAATATTCTTTTATTCTCTTATTTACTGTCTGGAAAAGGGATTTTATTGCTCTGCTTTTCATACTGTTTTCCCATATTTCTCCATCTATACTGGGAATACAACTTTGAGATAGGCCTTGAAATATATAAATGTATGCTCTGAAATGTATAAACAAAAGCTAAACCAAAGTAACAACAACAACTTGAGAGTGCACTACACCAATGCTTAGAGTTTTCCCATTTTATATTATGGGGCAAACCCAGGGTTTACTTAGAAAAGGTTTTCCAACTATCTAAAATTGTTGGCTAACAGAGAATAAAGAACTGTTTATTTTGGATCTTCAAATAAAACCATTCCTAACAATTTAAGAACTTTAGGTTCTGATTTCTTTTGAACTCTTTACTATAAATGGTGTTCAGCATTCTAAAATCAAATGTGCAAAACTTTTCAAGTTTTTATTAAATAGAAAATTAAAATCTAGTTACCAAGGCACAGTCAAATGAGAAGAGATTAACTTAATTTATGTTATGAAAATGCAGACGTGGCTTCCATATACACTGAGAAAATTTGCTAAATAATTACCCTTTAATATGAAGGGTTTGTCCAAAAAAAAATGTTTACCTTGGTTTTATTTATAAGAGGATATGAGAAGATAAGACAACACATGCTTGCCTGGGGTTTTCCTCTTAGAACAATATAAGGATAGTGACATCACTAACTTCATAGGTATGCTGTGAGTTTTAAACATAAAGATTCAATAGAAGTTCTTAGTGTCTGACACATTAAATACTCATTATAGGTTGGCAGTTATATTATTGCCATTATAAATCATCAACAGCATCTCTACCAATAAAATACAGTAATTTTAACTTCCATCTTTTCTTTATATAAAAGAAGAGATTGACTACACATGGTATCTTGAAATGCACTTTAGACTTAAAGGTAGAAAACATACATCTATTTGTGGTATCTCTTACCAGATATTTAACTATTGACTAGATTGTTAACCTTTCTAAGCCTTGGCATCCTACCTAGAAAATGTCTTTATAAGATTTTATGAATATTAAAAAACTCAGTGAGTGTAAACATGCTTTATATTTGTAGAGCATCATATAAATGGTGAGATTTGGACCAGTATAGGGAGAGATAAGGGAGAGAAAGCTGCAAGTGCTAGGTGCTTTGGATTGGTGAAGCCAAATTCTTCTGTGGTTTATACATCTTATTTTAGTGTTTTGCATTTGATTCTACAGTGAGGATGGCATGCTAAATTTATTAATAATAAGCTAACCCATACTAGGTCTTTGCCTGACTCAATACATTTAATTGCAACCATGGAAACCTATGCTTGAGGGGAAAAAATTAAGCAAATTTACCAAAAGAGCCAGAGAAAAATACAATTAACAGATATCTAGTAATGAGGTTTTTCATGTCTAGAGTAGAAGAGTAAAAAAAAAAAGAAAATATAGTGAAAGGACAATATACATATCAACTTATAAGTGTATTACACACCTATGTAAGACAAACACAATAAGATGGAAGTAGCAATTGGGTTAGAACAGGTGAGGCAGCATGAATAAAGAAACACACTTTGTACAGAGAATTCATAGCTTCTAGCAATTTCTGCACATTTAGTAGGTAAGACTAAGTATATTGTGACTAAATCTATTTGGAAATTGAGGGTAGAGGTTTCCTTCCCCTTAAAGGACAAATATTGTCCTCTCAAATCCTTATACCATTCCCAGACCATACAAGGCAACTTTGGTAATGTTGATTACAAGTTCAACACTATGAGAATGAAAAAGGAAAATGCAGCACAGTGCCTGGCACATGTCAGGTCAAGATCTCTCTCTGTTAAACACAGCGATTAATCACTCCTTTTCACCTCTATACTTTCCAAAATCCTCAATGAAATGAAGATAAGAAAGACACAATCCCACAAGAAGAAAGAGAATAAGATAGAAGACTAAAACAGACAAAGGATGTCAACAAAACTTTAGAAGCAAAGAAGCCATAAATGAGTGTTCACTAACTTAGCCCTTTATAATACTGAGGGAGTAAAACCTTCTAAGCCAAGGATTAAAGGAGATGAGAGGGGTGATGATGAAGGCTGCTGCATTCTAAGCACGTAGATTGTGCACTGCACAACTCCAGGGTGCACTATTAAAATAAACTTTGATATGAATAAAGCCCAATTTGTACTTGGGAGCTCTCAGAACAGAGCCAAAACACAAGTGTATACAACACCAAAATCCTGGAAAGTCTCAAAAAACTGAAGATTACTGCATAGCGCCGAAAGGAGTGGGAGTGGAAATAAGATAGGGTGGGGATGTAAACTGTATTGGTTGAAAAGAAAAGCTAAGCCTCCTCATCCTTGCAACAGAACACTGGAGGGTTATTCTCTGAAGAGACTGAATTAGACTCTTACCTTGAGAACAACAGGTACAACATTAAAAACAGGAGTAATACACACAAAAAGGTGAACAGATGAAGAATTCTGGGCTACAACTGCTTTCATCCAGATCACTCACAAGGCAGAGGTTCCAAATCAAGAAAACCAAAGGCAACCACACCAACCTAGAAAGCCACTAGTAAAGCAGAACTGTAACTCTGAGAAAAGTGGTGCAACGTCTCATCTTCAGCTCAAGAGCAATGCAGAGATTCTACCCAGGATGAATGGCAGGCTTAAAGAACAAAGAGCAGTGTTATTCTTCCCAATGGACCTGGTTTTATTTGCAACAGAGTATGGGGAAGTTCAAACCTACAGGTGGTGTCACAAACAATGGAGATTTTGGTGGCAATTAATTAAGATGAAGATGAAGGCTCCATGGCAGGAGCAAAATAAAGATAATGGCCCAAGGGTGATAGCAAACTATATAGCAAATCAGATAAAGATGATGGCTCCATGGGAGGAGGTGACACATGTCAGCTAGAATTGGGAGAAAAGAATGGCTAAGAAGAAGAAGTTTTCTAGAGTTGGAACAAAGTTCAAAGTTTACTTTTGAAAAATGGACAAAATTTTATTGAGTAAAACTGTGGAGAAATTCATGCCAAAATGCCCTTTTTAAAAACAATAAAATCAATGCATGCTAACTGCTGAGTGATACCAACCGGGGCACACAACTCAATAGGTCTGGTAAATGGACAATAGAAGAGTGCCAGTGCCATTAGAAAGCCACTGTTATCCCAGGGTGACTGTGCACATGACCAGGGCTATACCCTGTGAGAGGTGATATCAGAGACTGCATCGAAATAAATTTCACTGAAATAGTCAAAGTAATAATAAAAAAATTAAACATGCAAAACAAACACATCCCACCAATTACTATAGTTAGGGACAGAGAAGAATAGTTCGCTGAGATGGTAAAATGTATTACCTAAAATTCCGTTTTTAACCAAAATATTAAAAGACATGTAAAGAAACAGGGACATGTTTCATACATAAGGGGGGAAAAAGGAAAAACAAAACAAACAAACAAAAAATAAGTGAAAGAAATCGCTTTACGGAGAACCCAGATGTGAAAGATGTGAAAGTGAGCAAAGATTTCAAAGCAATTATTATAAATATGTTAAAACAATTTAAAAAAAAGCTTAAAGAAGAGGAGAATATAATAGTGCTAGCACAGGTGTCAAAAGGAAAAACAGATAAATGAACTTCATCAAAATTAAAAAAAAAAAAATTGAACATCAAAAGACACTATCAGTGTGAAAAGGCAACCTATGACATGGGAGAAAATGCATATAAATATACTTTAAAATTATATACCTGATAAAAGGATGAATATCCATAATTTATAAAAACTTCTACAACTCAACAACAAAAATCAGACAATCCAATTAAAAAACAGATAAAGAACTTGAATAGACATTTCTCCAAAGAAAATAAAGTTTCAATAGTCATATGAAAATATGTTCAAATAACTAATCATTAGAGAAAGGCAAACCAAAACCACGATGAGATACACTTCACACTCATTAGAATGGCTGTTATTAAAAAATAATAATAATAAAATAAGCTAACAGGAGCACCTGGATGGCTTATTCAATTAAATGTTTGACTTGGGCTCAGGTCATGATCTTATGGTGTGTTGAGCTCTGTGCTCAGTGGGGAGTCTGCTTCTTCCTCTTCCTCTGCTTCTCCCTTTGCTTGTGCACTCTCTCTCTCTTTCTCTTAAATAAACATATAAAATATTTAAAAAAATAAGCTAATAGAAAACAGCAAGTGTTGTCAAGGATGTGGAGAAATTAGAATACTGCATATTACTGGTAGGAATGTAAAATGGTATAGTCATTACGGAAAACAGTACGGTGGCTCCTTAGAATGTTAAACATAGAATTACAAAACAATCCTGCAATTCTATTCCTGGGTTTTTACTCACAGTAACTGAAAGCAGGGATATGAACATCTATTTGTACAACCATGTGTATGATAGTATCTTTCAAAATAACCAGAAGATAAAAGCAACCTAAATGTACATCACTATTATGTGATGAGGAATGGATAAACAAAATGTGTTGTATACATAAAATGGAATATTATTCAGCTTTTCTTAAAAGATTGTATTTATTTGACAAAGAAAGAGACACAGCGAGAGAAGGAATACAAGCAGGGTGAGTGGGAGAGGGAGAAGCAGGCTCTCCACTGAGCAGGGAGCCTGATGCGGGGCTTGATCCTAAAACCCTGGGATCATGACCAGAGCCAAAGGCAGACGCTTGATGAATGAGACACCCGGGAGCCCCATGAATATTATTCAGCTTTAAAAAGGAAGGAAATTCTGGCACATGTTCCAATATAGAGAAACCTCAAAGATAGAATGCTCAGTGTAATAAGCCAGTCACAAAAAGATTTAATATTGTATGAGTCCACTTATATGAGATACCTAAAGTAAGATGGTAATTGCCGGAGTCTGGGGGAAGGGATGGTGATTTACTGTTAAATTTATATGGAATTTCAAGTTTGGAGAGTTGAAAAATTTGGGATATGGGTGGTAGCAATGATTGTACGATAATGTGGATGTACTTAATGACACTAAAATGGACATTAAGATATGGTTAAAATAGTAAATTTGATGTAAGTGTATGTTACCACATTAAAAAAATTAAAAGAAAAAAAGTAAAGGCAGCCCTGACAGTACCTTAGTAACTTTTTAAAAGGAAATCAGAATTTATTACAAAATGAAATGGAAAATCCTGATTTGAAAATAAAAATAATCAAAATGAAGAAATTTAGTAGGAGGTTTCCATAATACATTTGAACTAAGAATATATAGATTATGCAGACAGAAGAATGGCCTTATATATATACAATATATATAAAACTATATATAATCTGTATATAAAAATACTCTATATAGAATATCTTATACAGAGAAACATACAGCTAACAAAATATTTAGTTAACATGACAATAGATTATACAATCAGAAGAATGGCTATATATATATATATATAAAACTATATATATCTATATATAGAAATATATTCTATATTTTATATATATTTTATATATATATTTATATATATATTTAAATATATATATAAATATATATTTATATATTTTATACATATATATTTTATATATATTATATATATATATTCTATATAAAATATCCTATATATGGAAACATACCATATTCTATATATTAGGAATGAACAGTTTGAAAGTGAAAAGTGAAACTAAGAACAATTAGCAAATAGCACCTAACAGAACAAAATACTTAAGAATACATTTAACAAAAGAAGTGTAAGATTTATACACTAAAAAATATAAAATATTATTGATACAAATTAAAGAGTATTTCACCAAAAGAAAGGAATTCCATGTTTATGGATGAGAAGACTTAATAATGTTAAGATGACATTACTTTCCAAATTGATCTACAGATTCAAAGAAATCCCTAGGAAAATCTAACTTGCCTTTTCTGCACAAATTGACAAGCTGATCTAAAATTCTTACAGAAAATCTAGGGACCCAGAATAGCAAGGAAAAAAAAAAATCTCAAAATGGAAGACAAAGTTGGAAAACTCAAACTCATCTCAAAACTTACTACAAAGTTGTAATAATCAAGAAAGTGTGGTACTAGCATGAAGATAGGTATGTAGGTCAATGGAACAGAACTGAGAGTATAGAAATAAACTCACAGCTACGTTCAATAGATTTTTAATAAGTTTCGAAAAAATTCAGTGGTGAAGGTACAGTTTCTTTTTTCTTTCTTTGTTACTGTTTTTTTTTTTCTTCTGCAAAAATCTCTAAGCTAACTGGAAATTCACATGCAAAATGAAAAAAAAAAGAAGTTGGATTCCTACCTTATACCACATACAAAAATTAACTTAAAATGCATGATAGGGTCTAAATGTAAGAACTTAAATAATAAAACTCTTAGAAGAAAACATAGGAGTAAATCTTTAAAGCCTTGCTAGTTATATAAAAAAACACAAGTGACAAAGGAGAAAAATAGATAAACTAAAAGAAACAAAAATGCATGCTTTAAAGAACACCATTAAGAAAGTGAAAAAATGACCCACAGAATGGGAGAAACAATTTAAATAAAACCCAGTAAGATATTTATTTGTATTGAGATAAGCAACTCATAATTTTTATAATTCTTATAAATAACTTTTATAATTCAATAATGAATCAAATAACTCAAAATAAATAACAAAAAAAAACATTTGAAATAACCAATATAAAAACAGGGAAAAGATATTAATCTACAATTCTTCAAAGAAGTTACACAAATGACCAATAAATACAAAGATATTCATCTGTATTCATCAGGCCAATAAAAATCAAAACACAGTGAAAAGACTTCTTAATTAGAAGGATGGTTATAATCGAAACAATAGACAATAACAACTGTTGGGAAAGATGCAGGGAGTTGGAATGAACCATCATTACATTCCTGGTGGGGATGGAAATGATCCAGCTATTTTGGAAACTATTTTGGCATTTCATAAGAAATTACACTTAAGTTGTTGTATGGTCCAGCAATTTTACATATATATATATATATATATATCCCCAGATAAGAAGAACACCGAAAACCTGTACATAAACATTCATAGTGGCAATATTTATAGTGGCCAAAACCTTGGAAACAACCAAAATGTCTTTCAATGGATGAACAAGTAAACAAAATTGAATATTATGCGGCCATAAAAAGGATAAGATCCTTGTATTTGTGACAATATGAAGGAACCTAGAAGGTATTATGTTAAGTAAAATAAATCAGACTGAGAAAAACAAATACCACATGATTTCTTCATGTGAAATTGGAAAAAATAAAACAAATGAATAAATAAATAAATAAATAAATAAATAGAATCAGATCTTAAATACAGAGAGCAACCTGAACGTCCCCAGGGGGAGGGGAGTGGGGGGGGGATGGGCAAAATGAGTGAAGGGGAGTGGGAGATACTGGCTTCCAGTTGTGAAATGAATAAGTCATGGGCGTGAATGGCACAGCATAGGGAATACTTAATATAATGGCACCATATAATATATGGTGACAGATAGTAGGTACACTTGTGATCACAGCATAATGTTTAGAGTTGCTGAATCACTATGCTGTGTACTTGCAATTTACAACTATACTCAAATAAAAAGTAAAATAACTTTAAAAGTAAATTTTTAGAATATTTCATTGCCTGTTTCAGAGCCTAGAAAAATCAGTTCTCTCAATGAAGATACTATTCGTCCCTTGGATTCTTAATATATACAAGCTATGAGTTATAATTTGTCTTTCCATGTGAAAATTCTGACAACTCTACCAGATTGTAAGCTTCTGAATCACAAAGATATTTTATTATATTCTTATATAACTTCAATTTTTAGCACAATGCTTTCTTACATTAGCCATTCAAAAAAAGAATTGGTGTTCATAATAATAACCATGATAACAATTTAAATTGAAAGCTATTTTTTAAGTTGGAATCCACTATACATGGTAGTAATACAGACATTTTTTATTAACTGGCAGGAAAACTTAATTATTAATTAAATGCTATGAATAATACACAGTGCCAGGTATATCATGATGATCAGAAGCAAGTTTCATCCTTGACGATACTCTACTGGAGAAACAATGAAATGATAGACTGAAAAATACAAAATTATGTTGTAAGAACCACAGATGAGAGGGACGTAGTGCTCTGAGAGGATTTAAGGGCACTGGACACAATCAGGGATATCCCTGAAGAGTTCCTCAAGAAGGCAATACAATTTGAGACCTGGTTTATTAGGGTAAACTTAATATAGAGCAAATTATCCAAGGAACTTGTTAAAATGCAGTGTGGGTTATGATTCAGAACATCTGGGGTGTCGCCTGAGATTCTGCATTTCTAACAAGCTCCCAGGAGAGGCGCATGTTGATAATTCACATATCATGCTTTAAGTAGCTTTGATTTTTAGAGGGGAGAAAAAAGAATGCATTGCTTTTTACAAAAAAAAAAAAAAATGGTGAATATAAAGTTAATGTTTCAAGACAAACCAGACACTACACCAGTTGAAAGCTATACTTTCTATTGGCAGTTCACTTTTCTTTGTGGATGCAAGCTCACAGACCTTGTGTCCCTATCTCTTCCACTAGAGTAGACCAGCAAAAACTCAAGAAAGCAGGTATAAATCCTTTTAGGTGAAAGAAAACCATGGCTATGGCCAATCTTAGAATTTTTAAAAAATGGTGAATCAATGTGACCTTTTAACATCTCTTGTCACTTTTCCAAATCGTGAATCCATGATCCCTCTACATGCATGAGCCCTGAATTATGTTGCCTTTCTCCAAAGTGACCACATAGCCCAAGGAAGAAAAGCTGTGAAGAAATGAATGCAAACCTCCCAACTTCAATTTGGTCATTTACTTAGTTTCACGTAAATGTGGAAGACACAGACTAAATGGCATGAAATTAGGGAGTCTCTCACACCTTGTGGTTTTGAATAGGTGGACTTTTTGTCACAAATATTTCCCTCTGCCATATATTATGTTGAATATAGATATTATGTTAAAAATAAAAAATAAACAAAATGCTTTCTAGAAACAATGAATATATAGACAAAGAAATAATTTTTCATTATGGTTTCACTTAGAGTAGAAAATTCTTGATATCAGCTTATTTAAAGTCCCAAGAGTCAAAATATTAAAAATGATTCACTAAGAATAAATGGCTACTTGGTAAAATGTATTGTCTTTTTGTACATCCTAAATTTTCTAAATATTTATAATTAGTATATTATACTTTGTAACAGTAAAAACTGAATTTTATTAAGAGTACAAAATGATGAAGGTAGTTTCCAAAATTCACAATAAAACTAGACTGAAAAGTTATGGTTATTTTCACTGTAGGCATTATGAATTGGTCAGCTGATTAGATTTTGCCAAATAAAGATCCAGCCCATATTTGTATTCAGTCCTTAAAATGATAGTGCCACAGCATTTTTGTTCTCTGTTGCTGATTTATATTTTCATGAATTTACCTGATCGTATCATAATGTTATTCATTTCAATTTTATTATTCAATACTCACATTCTAGATACCAATGTCTAGACAGGCCTTATCAAATGGTGTTTGCTCTTCCTAATTCATATTCTCAAATTTTTAGAAGTATATTTCTTTTATAGATCAAGCTTTTTACTTTAATTTACCCTAAGCCTTATTTTTATCCATACTGAACCTTCTAGCTTTCTTTTCTGACAGCAAAGGGTACCTTGATTGATAGAATTCAATTGCTGGGTTGAAATAATGCAGCAGCCTTTTATCTTACATTAGTACTCCTTTTATTAGTTTTACCTATTACGTGAGAAAAATGTGACAAAAATGTAATGATTTTACATATCCCACCTGGGTCCATAATTTTTCCTCCATTACAGAATATAGACTTTGCAGGAAAAGCATCTGAGAATTTTGGATTAAGAGTTACAATGTAGACATGGGTAAAAATATAAAATGAGTTCAGGGTAAACAGGCAACTCACTAATTCTAGAAAAAAAAGATATGACAGGAAGGCATGCATTTGATCACATATACTCGATAAAAAAACAAAATTTGTTGCAATTTCTATTTATAAAATGTCTTTAAAATTTGATGAAATTATATTTGTCTGAGGCAGCTTTTACCTATAGTATAAAGTACGATACTATTAAACTAGCTCTCCAGAACACAACCAGTAACTTTAGATAACAGAACTCTGTGCACCTTCCTATTTTGCACTCTACCCCAATGATAAAGATATATTAAACAAACCGAGAAGCACAGAAACAAGGGGTTAACAAAGTAGTGTTACAGTGTATGTAAAAGCATAACATTTGATAACAAATAGATTGGTTCACATCCATGGTATGCTACTCACTAACTATATGAGCTATGCTCAAGAGTTCTCTTGACCTAATTCTCAGGTTTTTAATCTGTGCAGTGATCATAGGAATATTAACCTACATATTTTTCAGGAAAAAAAATTAAGATAGTGTTAACAAAGTTCCAAGCATGTTTTGCCTTTTATAAATAATAATTACTTTTCTGAACAATATACCTTGTTACATTTGTAGGCTTTTTGAAAGGTATATCCTAGCACTTGTACTTTTCTTGAGACTATGGAATTATCTAGTGATAGTGCTCATCAGCATGATGTACAAGGATCAGGATATAGATATAGATATGGATATGGATATAGATATAGATATGGATATAGATATGGATGTGGATCTAGATATAGATATAGATAGATATAGATATAGCTATATATACGCATCAGGAGATATATACACACACACACACACACACACACATATTATTCACTACTAGAATATGATGGTGGTTTGGAAGTTAGAAATCCCAATTGAGACTTATCCTAGGACTTCCACTTATTAGTTGGATAATCTTTTAAAAGAAGCTGAACTCCTGTTTGGATCCATATTTTTTTCAGAAGAAGAATAGAGCTATCATTGTACCTGTCTCACAGGATTACTAGAAAGATTAAATGACAGAATACGTATAAACTATCTGCACAATTCTTAGGACATGTAAAGCTAGTCAATATTATAAATAAAACACTAGTCTTCAACTGTTCAGGACAAATGGGATCTATATTTTTCAAAGCAAATCTGGAGATAAGATAATGAATCCATAGGATTCAATAGGATGAACATAGAGAGGAGTGATAGCAGAGCTCATAAATTTTTAGAAAATCAATTATGATGAAACTTCAATGAGCAAGATATTTTTCTATTCCCTGATGGGTCTTTCAAGGGTGTTATATATATATGAAGTTATATAATATCTCTGCCTTCTAAGAGTTCTAAATCTGAAAGAGAATATAATTAGATATAAATAATTAAGCAAGCCTTACTACATAATCATGAAGTGGACAGTGGTACTAGAAATGCTACTGAAATTTAGAGGAAGGAGACACCACTTTGGTCCAGAATAGATTGAAAAAACTGCCTGAAGGCTCTTTATGATCGTTGAAATATTCATAATTTCTGGAAAGCTCAGAGTCATAAGCAAAACATAGGAATACAAAGGCATAAGATATTTTCAAGTAATAATTAGTAAAATATCTGATAGGTTTACTTCCAAGTGGTTAGAAATAAAATTGAAAGGCAACTGGGACCAAATACTATAGTATAGTATTTAATATGTCATTATCATTGTTTAAATTATCTGTCTTCTTCACTAGACTGTTAAGACATTGAGAGCAGAGAGTCTGCCTTCCATCTCCTTATCCAGATGCCAAGCATTACAGCTGGCTTCTTTAACCATTCAGTGTTCATTTGTTCCACTTTATCCACAAGGTATCTGTCCTAATGGCATTTTCAGACTCAAAGGATAAAGACAAGTAAATAAGTAATTACAATACCAAATGGTTAGTGTTATGACAGGGAAAATGCAGGGTTGAGTGGGGAAAAAATACCAGTGGTATTTTGGAAGATTTCCTGAAGTAAATTACATCCCATTTGAGACCTACATGTTACACTGAAATTCACCAGGCGGAGTCAGGGGAAAGAGTGCTCCTCAAAAAGAAACAGGAACTGAAAAATTTTCAAAAGTGAGAAAGAATACAGCATAAGCAGGAAATTGAGGGAAGTTTGAGTTGGTTAAAAACATCGATAATGAAGGAGGAAAAAAAAACTAGACAAGCTTGTGAACTATGTTAAGGAGTTCAGAAATTATCTTAAAAGTATTCAGGAATCATAACAGAATTTGGAGGGTGACATGACAGATCAGAGGTCTAGGTGAAATAAGAAAGGTGACAGAGTATAGTGAAAGAAAGACACATTTTTTAAAAAGGAATGACACCTCTTCTCACAGAAGAGAAAGACAATAATATAGATATAATTGCAGCCATATTTATTGGTTTAGATAATGTTAAATTATTGAAGCGTTCATTGTTTGGCTCTTATTTTTTTCTTGGCTAGAGTAGACAGGGTCATATGCTGACAATTAAGGAGGAGGTGGCACAATCAGGGATTTACAGAGAATGAGGTCAGAAAGGAGAACACAAATAATTGCTGAGTCAGAAAACATTGAAGTATTTATCTGAGGTTGGGATATAAAAATAGAGAGTGGTCTTAATTGTTTGATTGCATTTTGTATAATTTCACACTATAGACTTCATTTTTGGCTTTTTTTTTTTGTTTGTTTGTTTTGTTTTCTCCAGCAGCCCAATAAAAAAGCAAAAACCAGCACACAGATAGATTAATTGGGGCTTAGAGACTCAGTCGTTCGAATGAATAAATGAATGCACTCCATTAGGCACTGGGTTTTGGTGAACAATAATAACCTGATCTGTAGGAAAAGAGGCACCACTAAAGATATTTATAATCACTTGAATAAAGCAATACTTTAGAAAGATTTGTCCATCGGCAATGTGACAAAAAGACTGGAAGAGGATATAAAATGTGCAGGGATTAATTCGGTGGTTTGAATAGTTGTTGTGATGTCAGTGAAGTTAGGAAGAGTTAGTGGTGTTAGGAAGAGAAAGTTATATTCCTAGTTTGCTGAAAGATTTATCATCACGAGTTTAATTTTGTCAAATTATTTTACTGCACCTATAAAACCTTCATTTATAAAAATCCTTTTAATAGACTAACTGTACTGTATAATTTTTCACATGTTAAAGCAACCTTGTTATTCTACGATAAACTCTATTATTAAAATGTGATATCCTTGTTACATATTGGAACACCTATGTTCATAAGGACAATTTGCCTGTAATTTTTCTCTCACTGTCTCTGCCAGGTTTTGGTATTAGGATCACAGAATGAGTTAGAATGTGTTTCCTTCTCTATTCTGAGAGAGTTTGTGTTAGATTGTGCTGTCTTGATAAAATTAAACAATTAAGTAATTTGGCCTAGAGTTCTTTGTGGGAAGATTTGAGATAAGAAATTTAACATCTCTAATAGATACATCATGATTCAGATTTTCTGTTCTTTTTTAAAAGACTTTATTTATTTATTTATTTATTTATGTATTTATTTATTTCAGAGAGAGATAGCACGAGTGGGAGGAGAAGCAGAGGAACAAGGACAAGCAGACTGTGCCGATCCCTGGGCCTAAACCAAGAATTGGTCATTCAACAAACGGAGCCACCCAGGCACCCTGAAATTCAGATTTTCTTTCATCCTGTATCAGTTTAGTAAATTGAGTTATTCATGGAATTTGTCCATTTCTCCTGAGTTGTCAAATTTGTTGATATAAACTTGTTTGTAGCATTCTCATATTTTCTTTTCAATGGGCAATGTTAATATTTTCTAATAAACCTTCCTGTGATGATAGAAATGTTCTATTTTTGCACTGCCCAATATGGTAGCTACTGGCCATGTATGACTAGTGAGGACTCGAAATGAGGTTAGAGTGACAGAAAAATTGAACTTTTAATTTTATTTCATTTTAATTAATTATAATTTAAGTAGCTACACATAGTTAGGGCCAATTATGTTGAACAACAAAGGTTTATAAATCTCTATTGATAACCTTTCATTCCTGATGCTGACAATTTACATTCTATTTTTATCTTTATTAGTTTAGTTTGGAGTTTATTAATTTTATTGATCTTTTTGAAGAACCACTCCTGGCTTTGTAATATTCTCTATTACTTGATTTCATTTCCTTGATTTCTATTCTTATATTTATAAATTCATTCTTTTTATATGTTCTGATTTTACTTTGTTATCCTTTAACTACAGTCTTAAGGGAGAATTTATATAATTAATTTTAGACTTTCTTTTTTCCAATAAAAGCATTTCAACCTTTAAGTTTTCCTCTAAGTATCACTTTACCTACACCCAATAATGTTTTTGTTTTGTTTTAAAGTATATTCTAATTTCTCTTTTGATTTCTTTAGTCATTAGGTCATTTAGAAACATGTGGTTCAATTGTCTAATAGTGGCATAGTCATAGAAAATCTTATTGTTACTGGTTTTACTATCTCTCAATTGTGGTCAGAGAATATATTCTGTGTGATTTAGCCTTTTAAATGTATTAAGATTTTTTAAAGGACCAGTATACGGCTTATCTATTGAATGTAGATTATACAACTGCTAAGTGATTTCTTTTTCTCTAATTTTTCTTTCAATTGATAAAAAAGGAATATTAAAATCTTCACCTTTAAGATCTTTGGATATTTCTACCTTTAATTTTGCAAATTTTGTTCCATGAATTTGGAGCTCTGTTATTAGGCATAAAACATCTATAACTATGTCCTCATGAATAACTGACTTTATCATTAAGAAATGCTCCATTTAAAATGTAGTAAGAATCTTTGTACTGCAGTCTATTTATCTGATACTTATTTAGCCATGCCAGTCTTCCTCATGACTATTATTATTTTTTTGATGTATCTTTTCCATCAATTTAATTTCATCCTGTGACTTTACATTTAAAATGCATCACTTATAGATAGCACATAGCTGTGTCTGGAGTTTTAGCCTTCCTAATAATTTTAATTGGAGGGCTTAATATATTAAAATTTAATATTAATATGAATATAGTTGCATTAAGGTCTACTATCATAGTATTTGGGTTTTGTTTGGTTCCTCAGTATGTCCTTCTTGTGTTCTTCAAAATCTGCCTTCTTTTGGGTTGTATGAATTTTTAAAAAAAATTCCATTTAACTTATTTTTTTTTAACTAGATGAATTCTGCTTGTGTGTGAAAGAGAGAGAAAGAGATACAGATGGCTCTATGGATACATATATACTTAAGTTTCAATATTTTACTTAGAACTAATTTTTTAGAATTACTATTTTACTAGTTCAGATGAAATGCAGAAATCTTTCAACTCTATAGGTCCATCGACTCTCCCTACCTCCTAATAATTAACGCTATACTGGCCAGTTATATTACATCTACATGTGTAGTAATTCTGAGAGGACAATGTTGTAACTTTTGCTTCCAACTAACTGTCATATATATTTCTCAGAAATTAAGAGGAAAAAAACCTGTTTAAACATACTCATATATCAATACCAGAAAAAAAAGGTAGCATTAATCATAATTAAGAATGCATAGTGGTTTTTTTCTTTCAGATAGCAGTGAGAAAATCTGTTTCCATATATCAAAAATTCAAATGAGCAGAGTGAGGAAAACAAACCCAAGAGAAAAACAACCTCAGTGACTTTTGAATGAACTTTTATTTGTATCTATTGTGTAGATATTAGTGATCACGATACTATGGTACGTGTTTTCAGGGGCATATTAACTAAGTGAAAGTTCGATAAGCAAGCAGGTTGCAGCCTATGAGTTTTCTATGTTGTCTAAAATTGACTGTATTCAATCATCTGAATATATGTCTTTGACATTTTTTTCCCCTAATTTTACATACTTAGGATATTTGCTTTTAGCTAATTTGATGCTCACAACTCTCAAATATCTGCTTCATTTCTCTACATTCTGCCCTAGCAGAACTCACTTCACTGGGTGGGACAGAAGAACAAGAGGTTTCACTTCTATGATCTGCCTCACAGAGGGAAGGCTCCCATTTGTATTTCCTCACATTTGGCTCCGATTAGTTATCTATGTGGGTGCAGTGTGAAGCCTTAGAGCCACTAAGACAATGGTCTTCAATCTCATGAGACCAAAACCATTTACAACCGATGTGTCTGTACACGTAATTTAGAAATTAAGTGCTTTTCTTCTTTTTTCTTCCTTTATTATGTCTGGAGAATGTTTTGATAATAACACTTTGAAGCAATATAAAAATGATATAGATAAGTAGTAGAATCCAAATGCATAAAAATATCTGCATGCATAATAGTGTTACATAATTTACAATATGGTGCTAGAATATATACTATTACTTTCATCATTATTTACATTTATTACATCCTTTCATTGGGTTTACTTTTGAATTTAATTTTTAGTATTAAGGCATATATTTATCACACAGTTTCAAACATACGATTATCCTAGCAAAGGAAAAGTGCTCTGCTTAAGAAACACAAAAGAAATTGTGGTATCAATATTTAATGGATTATTACTCAGCCACCACAATGAATGAAATCTTGCCATTTACAACAACAGGAATAGAGCTAGAATGTATTATGATAAGTCAGTCAGAGGAAAAAAAATACCATATGATTTCACTTATATGTGAATTTAAAAAATGAGACATGAACATGGGGAGAAAAAAAAAAAGGCAAACCATAAAACAAACTTTTAACTACAGAGAACAAACTAAGGGTTGCTGGATGGAAGACAGGTGGGGGGTATGGATTATATGAGTGATGGGGATTAAGGAGGATATTTGTGATGAGCACGAGGTGTTGTATGTAAGTAATGAATCACAAAATTCTAGAACTGAAACTAGTATTATACCATATGTTAACGAATTGGAATTTAAATAAAACTGAAAAAAATACAAATCTGTAATACTCCCTTGCTTATGGATACATAGCATAAATAGTAGGTATTCACTTTTTTTTTTTTTTTGTATTTTAAAGATTCTAAAAGGCTAAGACTTATACTAAAGATTCCAAAAGCCTAAGACTTATACCGAGCAAAGGTACAACAAAGCCTCAAAGAAACAATGTATTTATGGTTATGGAAACATGGCTTCTCTATAGACTGTAGAAAATGTGAATATATGAGTTTTTGTTTACTTGTTGATTTTTTCCTACTCTCATTTTATGTATTTGCTACTTACTAGTGCTACCAATATGCCAAATCCTCTTTTTCACAATGAATATTTGCATTTAACCTTCAGCAAATCCATACAGGATATTAATTTTTTTCCCATTTAATGGAGGAAGTTATTGAGGCTCAGAGAGTTAAAATAATCTGTACTCTTTCTCCAAGCTTATAATGAAAGAATTAGAATTCAGGCAAAGTTCAGTCTTTGCTCATGCACATTTACTATATGTTCCTCCTGCTTCACAAGAGAAACAAAAAGGAAGGGTATCTATAGATAACCTTGGGTGAAAATCCATTTTTTGTTTTAGAAAGTTATGGCTCTATTTCACTATTTCATGGTGGAAATTTCAACATATATGGAGGATCTAACAAATTAGATAATTATAATAGAATGAGACTTAATATTAAAATATCATCTACCAAGTGGTCTAAAATAATCTCAGAAAGTGTTAGTATTATTTATATTTTAATTAAAAATATAAATTTTGGATAGGAGACAAATATTAACTTAATAATGGGTTGTTATGTAGCATATAACTTTAGTAATAAGTAATAGCTATTTCTTGCCTTTATTCAGTGCTATATTTATTACAGAGTATGAACCTATTGAATAACAATAAATTCCACAGCCTTGACAAACAATTCTTAGGAAGTAAAGTTCTTAGGAAGCTGTTTTATGTGGATAACAGTTCTAATTCATTTGTTTTCAGCTATGGTACAGTCCATACTCTAAGATTTAATTTTAAATATTTGGACCTGCAAATATTAAACAGGTATCCGTGGGTGAATAGAAACAAACTAACAGACTAACAACTCAAAAAAATAGAGCTGGTTTTCTCAGATTTACGACACATGGAGATTTTTAATTTTCATTTTGGGAATGAATAAGGACTGCACGTTAAAGAGAGTTTTACTGTGTAGCAGGCAATTAATTTCTAAGCCCACAAAAGAATAAGTCCAAATATTGTCTTCACAATGAGCCTGCCTTCTAACAAATGCAAAAATGCCATGTTTCAAGCCAAGTGAAACAGAAAAAAAACCTCTAAGGAACTTTATCTCAGTTCATGAGTATAAGGCAAACCATTTCTCTCTTTAAGACCCGTTATCTCAAAGGCAATATTACCACTCTTATTTCTGAGAGGAAAACAAACAAACAAACAACCCTTAAAGTTAATTTTGGAATCAAAATAGAAATGCAAAAATCAAGAAATTCTCCTAATAGGATTACACTGGACATTTAGATGAGATATTTCTTGCCTCAGATAGCAACATTAGATAAAATTTCTACTCTACAGAAAAACTCATTTCAGAGTGTATTTCAAAGATGTAATTTTTACTTCTAAAAAGCAATCGTGTTGAATAGGATGAATACTAAGGTGTTTTTGCGTCTATGAATAAGTTCATAAAATTCTTCTAGAGCTTTTAATCTTTATGAAAATGTACTTCCACTTTGACATGAACAGTTACCCAATTTTTTCCTGTTTTATATCGTGAGTTTTCATGTGTTTTTTGGTGTTTTTGTAAGTCATCCCCTGCTTAAAAATATTAACGGTCTGTCTTCTATCAGTGTTCTCTAACTGTTGTAAAGATATGGAAACTAAAGTCACACTGAAGTCTCTACCTCAATTTTATGGCAAAATCTATTTCAAGATACTGTTCATTATGCTATATTGGATTTAATTCAAAACTATTTTGAATTAAAAATGTTAATTTATTACAAAATATCTCTTCAACAAATGTTTACTTGTGTGTTTCTTATACACTACGCTGTGTGATAGGTGCTTAGAGTATAGAGATAATCAGCCCTCCCTCTGTCCAACAGTAGTCCAGCACAATGGCCCACCTCCTCACTAAATAATAATAAAAGTTCTTAGGGATAAAGAGAAGACCTATAACTCCGAAGAGTGCAGGATGCAAAGGGAATCAAAAGAATAACTTTACTGAAGGGCCAAATAATCAAAATTAACATCAATACTCAAATCGTGTTGATAATATGGACCTTTGATGTGGTGAAATGGCACTTTCCTTCTGTGGTCTTCCTACCAATAACCTATAACTCCAGAATTATCATGAGGAAATCAGTAATAAGATATCCTACAAAACGTGATCAGTATTCCTTAAAACTGTCAAAGTCATCAAAGGCTGAGAAACTGCCACAGTCAAGAGATGCCTGAAAAGACCTGAAAACAAAGCACAGTGCAGAATCCTGGGTGGGATCCTGAACAGGTAAAGAACATTGGGTAAAAACTAAGGTAATCTTAATGAGCCATGGACCCTAATAACAACAATATATCAGTACTTCCATGGATGCTCTGGTGACTATATTACCACAGTATTCTAAAAATTAAAGTCAAATTTTTAAAGGTACCTCTAAAGCAGAATTGTAAATAGTGAGAAGATATCAGATGAAGAGGGGCTTTCTGGTATGTGAGACTTTCTGGTATGAAGAAATGTGTCCAGAAAGAAGAAATGGGTAAATTCACAGCAGAGAGGAAGAATGACAACTCAGAAAAATAGCAAGTAGGCTGATGTGACTCAAATTTCATACATCAAAAAGTACATCTGGGAGCCTGGGTGGCTCAGTGGGTTAAAACCTCTGCCTTTTTTTTTTTTTTTTTTTTTTTTTTTAAACCTCTGCCTTCGGCTCAGGTCATGATCTCAAGGTTCTGGAATTGAGGTTCGCATCGGGCTCCCTGCTCAGCCCGCTTCCCCCTCTCTCTGCCTGCCTTTCTGCCTACTTGTGACCTCTGTCTGTCAAATAAATAAATAAAATATTAAAAAAAAAGGGGGTACATCTGGTATCTTACAGATTTTTTCACTTTGGACAAAAAACGTGTTATTTCTCTGGCCTTACCACTGAATAATTATGTGGTTTTCGGCAAGTCATTTGTTCACTCGGAGCTCTCGATTCCTGCATTCATCTGTGAAATGGGTAGCAGTGTCTGTCTAGAAGGCTGTTGCAAGAATCAAAGATCTTCTAGAGAAGGAAGCACAGCTCTTTCAGAGTTGGCAGAGTGCAGAGAATAGTGACCATGCAGATGCTGAAACAGTGCTGCTCAGAAAAATGAAATGGTAGCCTGGCAATAACTTTTATAAATTTAAATTATTGACACCAAGAATCACTACATGATTTTTTTTTCTAACATGATCTTTTACTTTTTCTAGTTTAAATTTCTTTATTATTTTCTTTATTATTTAAATATACCTAAACTCCAGAATGCATTTTAGGTAAAAGGGAGGAAACAAACAACTCAAAAAAAATGAGTTTCTTGGGGCGCCTGGGTGGCTCAGTTGGTTAAGCAGCTGCCTTCGGCTCAGGTCATGATCCCAGCGTCCTGGGATCGAGTCCCACATCGGGCTCCTTGCTCGGCAGGGAGCCTGCTTCTCCCTCTGCCTCTGCCTGCCATTCTGTCTGCCTGTGCTCGCTCTCTCTCCCCCTCTCTCTCTCTCTGATGAATAAATAAAATCTTTAAAAAAAAAAAAAATGAGTTTCTTGACCTGTGACTAATCATTGATTTGAGATTATACCAAAAAAAAAAAAAATGCAATGCATATGAAATAATTATAGAATTCTGATTCCAACATTTAAGAGTTGTGAAAATTTTACTCTGATTTTGTATTAACAGACATAGTCTGCCTTAAGGAAAATCAAAAAGTTTTAAAAGGTTTTATTTATTTATTTATTTTTAATTAATTTATTTGACAGACAGAAATCACAAGTAGGCAGAGAGGCAGGCAGAGAGAGACGGGGAGGCAGGCTCCCTCCTGAGCAGAGAGCCCGATGCGGGGCTCGATCCGAGGACCCTGAGATCATGACCTGAGCTGAAGGCAGAGGCTTTAACCCACTGAGCCACCCAGGTGCCCCAAGGAAAATCAAAAAGTATTAAACAAACTCATAATAAAATGTTTTAAATTTATAATAGAGCTTATCATAAAACAAATTAACTAAGTTGCTATGAAATCTAAAACAAAAGTTGACTTTCTAGAAGGAAGATGCACAGTAATATTCCCCCAAAATATAATTTATAATTAAACAAGATCTTTATTTTTTAATTTTTCTTTGTTCTTAGTGAGATGATTTTTTAAATTAAGTGTACTCATTAAGTTTGGCCAATAGGTATTTTTATTTACTTCATATTTATGTAAAAAAATTTTTAAATAAATTCCTTTTTTAAAAAATTTACTATAAGATTTATTATGATGAAATAAAATATCTCAGCAGAACATTTTTCTAATCTTCCAATGCCTTCCATGTAATTAAATAAATGAAAATGAATACACACTGTAAGCTTAGTGTAGTGTTATAAATGTTATTTACCAAATATTTCTGGAAATATTAAACTTGTGATACAATCTACTATCTGTTATTTTACTTTCTCTATTATGAATTAATTTATCTTATTTGCCCTAAAAATTTCTAATCCATTAGATTTTTGTATGTTTTTAAAAAATTCATTATTTATTTATTTTCAGCATAACAGTATTCATTATTTTTTCACCACACCCAGTGCTCCATGCAATCCGTGCCCTCTATAATACCCACCACCTGGTACCCTGACCTCCCAACACCCGCCCCTTCAAAACCCTCAGATTGTTTTTCAGAGTCCATAGTCTTTCATGGTTCACCTCCCCTTCCAAATTCCCACAACTCCCTTCTCCTCTCTAACTCCCCATGTCCTCCATGTTATTTGTTATGCTCCAAAAATAAGTGAAACCATATGATAATTGACTCTCTCTACTTGACTTATTTCACTCAGCATAATCTCTTCCAGTCCCATCCATGTTGCTACAAAAGTTGGGTATAAATAAATTCCTTTTAAGAATTTTTCTCAGTTTTCTAATGGCTTTAGTAATCTTATATTTTTCAAAATGGCTAATTAGTATTCCTCATTAGAATCTTTGTTCAATATTTTGACATTATGACATTGTGATAATATCAAATTATATTTTTCCTAGGGTTCTCAAATCTTCTAGTTTCATAATCAATGTTTATTATGCATTTCAAATGATGCATTTTCCAGCATTCTACTTTGGTGATGTTGCCTTAAATTATCGTGGATGTAATTCCTGTTTCATTTCATTTCAGATTAGTATGTCTCAAAGATTTTAAGCAAATCTAAAAATGATCACTTTTTTGCTTTCAGAAGAGAAAAGTTTGTTTTGTTTCATTGCTTCGTTTGTACCCTATTTTGTCATTTTTCTTGGAATCCACAAGTCTTTAGTTTGCACAGATGATCTAAAATTTGGCTTGGGTTTTAACTCCTCTCACAATTTAGGAAAGGGGAAAAAAAACCAAAAACCTGTCACTGGTCTGAACTAATTTTATTGGAATCAGTAGCAGTCAATAGGGCAATTGCTTACTGTCTCCCTGACATCTCCTTAGCATTTGATTTCTCTGATCACTTAACTCTACCTTGATCTGTTGAAGTGAGGCATGACATTCCGTAGGACAGTAGTAAATTTGCTTTTACTTTATCTTTATAGGAGAGCAATTTCTAGATGTCTTTTTCTTCTTAGTCACCTCCTATCAAGAGGGAACTGTCAACAAACTACCCCCAAATTTTACTATGAGGGAAGGAAAAAAGCAACAACAAAAAAACAGTGGGGCATCTGGCCACTAACTTCTGCCAAGCTCTGTTTTCTGGTACTGACTTCACAAGGCTTTTTTCAAAGTATAGCTTTCTGGTAGCATCTTAATGAATTGTCTTTCTCCATGAGATCTCATTATCTGAGGCTGTGCTGTTGGTTGATTTTCATCTTAGACTGTCATAATAGACATGGAAATTGTGGCTAGGGAATAATTTTAATCTTTCAATAAAGATAATGAAAACAAGTATAAGGTAGTCTTTTTTTTGCACTAGGTTTTCCTCAAAGTTAAGTACAAACAAGAATGACTTTTCCTTTAGGAGCTCACCTAATGTCTTAAAATCATGGATCATTTTAAAGATGTAAAATTGAATGTACGCTGAAAAGACTCTAGTGATAAGCTATCCTACTCTAATGAGGAAACACAGGACAAGAAATGTAAATGATATTATAGCTGTTCTAGAAGTTAGTGAAAACAAAGTCTATATCAAACTGCATTCTATATTTAAATAATAGTGGACCAATTTATACTATAGCTTTTCTTTCTATTTCTTTTTCTTTTCTTTCTTTTTTCTTTTTTTTTTTTTTGTTCTTTAAAAAATTTAGATGTTATATTAAAAAATTAAAAATTAAATTAAATTTAAAGAAAATTTAGATGTTATATTAGTTTTAGGTCTACAACAGAGTGACTGGACAAGTTTAAACATCATATTATGCTTACCAGAAGTGTAACTACCATCTGTCATCATATAACACTATTATAATATCATTGACTATTTTTCTACCCTGTGCTTTTTACTCCTATGACATATTCATGCCATAACTGGATGCCTCTCTCTCTCACTCCCCTTCACCCATCTGCAATAACTTATTTTAACAAATCATGCTTTTTCTCTTAAAATAATAATAGCCAACATTTATTGAGCATTTCCTATGTGCAAGTCAAAGTTCTTATTTAATTTGTGAAATTACAGTCTTCACAACTATAAAAGATAAGAATTTTCACTATTCACATTTTACATATAAAGAAATCTAGGCATAGAGAAATTAAGTGGCTTACTTAAATCACACAGATAGTTTGTGATATTAAATAGGCAACCTAATCCAGGATCTAATATTCGAAGTACCGTAACTACCGTAACTACCTTCAGAGTTCAAACTCAGCTATTTAAATCACTAGAATGCAGCTACTTAAGAACAAGGTTTTGTTCTATTTTATTCACTGCTGGTTATCTACTCAATGCCTGCAATAGTGATTATGATAGCTGTTCAATATATGATTGTTTACAGAATTCCCATGATATATATGAAATAGTATATTAAATATGTGCATTGATGTGCATTATAAGTCTTGGTTTTAGGGATGAACCAGAAACAATTATTATTATTATTATTGTTCTTGTTGTTTTTGTTGTTATTTTAAAAAAGATATAAAAGTTAAGTATTAAGTATAATCTGAAAATAGTCTATGGTGAACATGTCTAAATCTGATTTTGATTCAGCTAATGAAGGCTGATTTCATATGTCCTTTTCTCAATAAGGCTTTCCTTGCATCTTGCATCTATATTAGATCTTGACCTTTTTTACTCATAAAATACTCTACTTTCCTTAATCCATTTTATCAGTGGTGTTAATCATATGATGATTTCTGTGATTAAATGTTAATATTTACTCTTACAAAATTTTTTTCAGGAGCAAGGAGCTTATCTCTTTTATTCACTGATTTTCAGCATCCAGCAAAGTATCTGTCATAGAGTAGAGACTAAATGAATAGTTCTTGATTAAATAAATGGAAAAATGCCTGTATGGAGCATTTGGAAGTATGTATCAAAAAATTATTTGGCTTTCTTTAATGAAAGTCTTGCCTTTGCCCTTGTCTTCTGGGAGGAACTCAATGCCATACCTGATAAGAGTGTCTGTTTAGGGTAAGGGCTGGCCTTTTCAGGTAAGACAATATAATTTAGGGTGGAGTTCTGGAGCTCTCTGTTATTAGTTGACCTGGAGGTTGAGTTTGATCATGTGGGCAATCAATCAGGACTTTGTAATGAAGACCCAAATACAAATTATGGACACTGAAGTTCAGGTGAGCTTTCCTGTTCGACAATACTCTGTTGTTACATGGTGATGGCTGGGGTAGAGGGTGAGATCAGTGTCACAGGGAACAATGACAGAGTGTGACAAGGAGAATCCTCCTAGTCTCCACTCTGTGTTTTCTTCCTTTTCCTGATTTTAATCTAAAGCCTTTCCCTATAATACACTGTAACTGTGGGTATAATAGTTTTCAATAAGTTCTGTGAGTTCTTATTATAAATTATCAAAGTAGAGGTAGGTCTTGGGAACTCCCCCAAGCTTGTACACAGTGTTAGAAGTAAGGGTGGTCTTCTGGAGAATTTTGCCCTCAACCTTCACAGCTTGACTAACTCTGGGTAGGAGGCTAAATAATTCTTGAAGTGCAATGGTCAGAGAAGACTGCATTACATTTGATAGTGTGATATGCCCCCCAACAAATGTGTGTTTTAACTCTGGGAAAGCCATCTAATCTCTCAGGTTTTAATTTCACTATCTGTAATTTTTAAATAATATTAGAGCATCTAATAAGGCTATCATGAAGAATACATATTAAGAAGTAATTGGGGGGGGGGCGCCTGGGTGGCTCAGTGGGTTAAGCCGCTGCCTTCGGCTCAGGTCATGATCTCAGGGTCCTGGGATCGAGTCCCACATCAGGCTCTCTGCTCTGCAGGGAACCTGCTTCCTCCTCTTCCTCTCTCTGCTTGTGATCTGTCTGCCTGCTTGTGATCTCTGTCTGTCAAATAAATAAATAAAATCTTTAAAAAAAAAAAAAAGAAGTAATTGGGGCTCCTGGGTGGTTCAGTCAGTTAAGTGACTGCCTTCAGCTCAGGTCATGATCCTGGGTCTTGGGATTGAAACCATTCAACAGCGAGTCTGCTTCTCCCTTTCCTTCTGTGATATCTCTTGCTTTCACTCTCTCTCTCAAATAAATGTATAAAATCTTAAAGAAAAAAATAAGTTATTAATATTATTAACTGTCATAATAATAGAATACATATTGTCCTTATTACAGAATATTTAGTTATAAATATGTTAGGAAATATCATACTACTATTTTAAATATGTGAACCTCTCTAAAAGAACTGGTACTTGAAATTTAATGATAGTATTCACTTTTACCTAGTTTTGTAATTTAGATAACCCCTTCTGTGGCCAGAGCAAAATTTCCATTTAATTATAAATTTAGTCAATTAAACAGTTGCAGAATCATAGGTCAACGAAATGCCATCCATCTTCCTCTCTCCTGGCAATGATTATATGTACAATATTTCAGAACAGAATGAATCCTATTTTTAAATCTTACCTGAGAAATAAAACCCCCAAAACCTCATTCTATAACTAATCAATCTAACATCCCTGTGTGTTATCTAATTAGTAAAATGAAAATAGAAATACTAATACTCATATGGATTAATCAGAATGTTTAGTTTGTGGGCCCAAGATTTTGACAGTATTAAAAACAGGTAATTATATTGGGCACCATGGCTTTGGAGTATGGAATCCCTAAGACAGAGAATCCCCAGGTCATTTGAGTAAATTCATAAAAATATTAATGTCTTTCTTTTGACTTTTAGTTAACTGAGGTTACATTTTGGGCTAAGAGCATAATCTGAACATAGGAAAACACCTCTCTGGAATCATTCATTGTACAAAATGGGATTATAAGTAAGTAAATTGAAACTAATCAATAGTAATGTATGATGCCTGAAAAAAGATTATTTTACTGTATTCTACTGGATTAAGGATGCTTTAATAAAAATGAGTCAGAGTAAGAATCTGTCCATGTTTATTATTCTCTAAGTGAAAGAAGTCTCTGGGTGTCATTGCTATAAATGAGAGATAGATATTGTGTAAAAAGGGTTTTTTGGTTTTTTTTTTAACACAGGCTCAAAAAAAATAAAAAACTATCCACAGAATTTTCCATCTACCTCATTTATTATTCCACATTCACTAGGGTGACTTTATTTTCACTTATTTGACTTCCCAGGGCTCAAACTTTAGGCAGGGGATGCCAGAGATATATGATTATTATGAACACTGAAAACATAGATTTTATATAAATCATGAACTGATCTTCAGTTTTAGATGCTGAACTCCTAGCAAGTTATTGTTATAGTAATAGAATCAAACTCGTGTGATTATGAACTTTAAGACTGATCAACAGCCATATTGATGTCAAGATATTGTAATATCAGGGATGCCTGGGTGACTCAGTAGATACAGCCTCTGCCTTTGGCTCAGGTCACGATCTCAGGGTCCTGGGATCGAGCCCCACATTGGGCTCTCTGCTCAGTGGGAAGCCTGTTTCCCCCTCTCTCTGCCTGCCTTTCTGCCTGCTTGTGATCTCTCTCTCTCTCTGTCAAATAAATAAATAAAATATTAAGATAAAAAAGATACTGTAATATCACTCTGTGAAGGCCCAGTGTGGGAAACCAACTCTACCTTCCAAACAGTCTCTAGAAAATATCCCAGTAAGGCAAACTAGTTTAAATCTAATTCTATTCTATAGTATATAGAGTGTCTCACTGTGTTTCCAAGTGTGTATAATGTCCCTATGAGGCATACTTTATTATTCTCATTTTCCAAATAGAAAGGCAGAGACTTACAGAAATTGAATGACTTGCCACTGCCAGAAAACAAGTGGCCAATTTGAGTCTATATTAGTTCGCTTCTTGAACAGTTCTGTTGCCTCAGGAGACTATCACTGGTTATCCATCACATACATACATTGACATGGATGCTTGATTATTTCAATGTACTTCGCGTTTTGCAGACAGGTGAGCAGCTTGCAGCATTTTCATAGACCTCCCACACAACTCAGTGGCCTAACCATTAAGCCTATGGCAAAGTAATAAAAAAGTGGCCTAAGAGAACAGACCCTTTCTAAGGGGAAAAAAAAAAAAAAAAGCATTGTTACTTGCTTGAAGTCTGATGTATGTTTAAAGGTTAGTCTGTCTATGCTAATTCTCTTGGCTGAATATAAAGAGGAAAAAGTAGCTACAACAGGATAAAACAAACCCCCGAAATCATTCATACCAATAAAACAAAAATAAGCAATAGGACATTTCTGGAAAAAAAAAATCAAAACAACTTGAAAATAAAGGTGTGGGTTAACTCCTAGAAAAATTTAAGTCTGACATTCCTTCACAGGTAGAAGAGAAAATTTCAGCTCTGTCACCCTGTATTTGGTATGTAATAAATACATAGAAATAACAGCAATGCCAAAAAATTAGCTATATTAACTCAAAAGGAAACTTAATTTATCCATAAATAGAAATGCAATTAGGACTTCTGAAGTGTGAAAAATCAGGTTACTCAAAATATTTTATTTCCTCAAGTCTACCCCCCAAATTATCCTTGCTCTGCAGATTATATAATTAATCTCTTTTAAAATGGCAACACGTCATTTTCTAACTGCTCACTTTGGTCACAGAACATGAATAGTATTTATTAACTATGCTAAAAGCATATTACATGTTGAAAACAGCTCTATTGTTACAAGTCTCTTTTCCTTTTAATATCTCATCTTGACTTATGTCATTTGTTTTATCTTCTACCTATTCTTCTTCAAAACCTTTATAACTAAACCAAAACCTATAAAGTTAAATAACTGGATCATACATCAATGTCAAATCTATTTGGATTGATTGTATTAGATGATTCCTGTTATATATGATTTAAACACTTCAGATAAAATAGCTTTAATCCTACCTGAGAAACGGCTAGTTTATTAATTAAGGAAATAATTGCAATCCATAACTGAAATTTTACCACATGCTTTTAATTGAAGAATGACTAGGAAGACACTGACATATAATGAATGCTAAGAATGAAGTAAATGGTCTTTAACTGGCTATCAAAATTCCACCAACAGATGTTTGCCAAGGACCAACAAACTTAGACATGTTCTATTATGCACCTCGATTCCCACATAATAATTATAGATGTATCTTTTTAAAAGTGAATGACTCAAATGGACATTTGGCAGTTTGGGATCCCTAGAATATATTGTTTATTATTTGATAACTTTTTACCTAGTGAAACCTTCTCCTTCTGGAGCATGGGCTTTCTGTGTGACTCTCAGTGAGGTGCAAATGCAGGCCCCTGCAAAGAGCACTTGAATCCAAGATGAACTATTTAGAAGGAGAACAAAGTCGATACGGGAGGAAACTTAGGAGATAAATTTGGCCTTGGTGACATCTTTTGAGTCCAAACACGCCTCTGGATTTCCTATGATGTAAGTAAAAAAAAAAAAAATTCTCTTTTATGCTTTAAACATTCTTGCAAGCAACTAATTTCTAACTGATAATAAGAGTTATCCAGAAAGCCATATATGTATCTTCTTTCTTCAGTTCCACCAGCCAGCCAGTTCCTTTATCTGGGCCAACAGGCATGAATACACACACACACACACACACACACACACACACACCACACGCACACATTCATTTTTTAATGAATTCAGTAATTTTGTATTTCTTAAAATGTCCATATGATCATCTAAGACTTTTTATTACCAACATCAAAATATATTTTACTGAGCCTGAAAACCACTTAATTGGTTTAACATGTTCTGTTGATATTATACAAATTTGAAAAAAAAAATGGCCAAAATAGTGGATAAATTTCTGATTTATTGAGTATTGTTCAATTATACAGCACAACTTCTAAAACATTCAAAATAGAAGACATCAAATTGCTGTTGCTTTTAAAAAATGTAAGAATTTTAAAAATTAAAATATTTAAAGATAAAAGCATTTAAAAAATTACATCTCAGCATATCTTTCCTTCACATAGATCTGTGCATCAACCTGTTATCAAATAGTCATGTTCACACAAATGAAGCTAAGATAATAATTTAACTGATTATATAATATGTGCTGGGAGCTTTCCCATGTTATATAATTTAACTTTCCCTAAAGACAATATGTGATTCTAAAATTCCTATTACCATTTTAAGATATCAAACAGTGATGATCAAAACTAAGAAGGTGTAAGAACAGAAATTCAAATCCAAGTCACCCAACTCTCAACTGAGAATTTATTCTGATATTATTTCTGCCAAATTTTAACATATTGGCTACAGTCACATGTAAGACACTGTCATCATTTTACATCCATTTCCTTTGCCTCTACCTTGGATTGTTTATCTTCAACTATAGATTAGCTTCCTCTAAGCATCAGGAAATATGGATATCAGTCATTACTCTTTGTTCTACTTCTTAAAATTCCCCCCCAAAAGATTCTGATTGCTTTGATTTTAATCATTTGCTATCTTCTCTTACCAAAGATGAAGAAGAGGTAGAACTAGATGTGGTGGGTAGAGAGAGCACCCTTTCAAAAGGGGGTAATGGACACTTGTAGAGGAATATTAGGTGTACTAGGTAGACAGGATGGTCCACATCATCTCAATTTACAATAGCCTCTATGAATGTACAGAAGAAATGAGACTCATGACATAAAATACAGACATATTACTGCAGTTTCATTTCTTATTTTAACAGCTGTAGCAAAGGAACTGAGCTCTGTCATTAAATACAGTCCTTCATTTGAGTAGCTCTATTAGAACTGATCTTATACAAAGTACCTGACTTTTCTGTGACCCATTTTGCTCACTTATAAAATAAAGAGAGTATTAGTATATACTTAATAGGATTATTGTAAGGATTAATTCCAATCATCTGTTTAAAACATTTAGCACAATATCTAGCATTTAGTAAGCCTTCACCTCCATTTACTAAGCCTTTTATATAATGGCTGCAGACAAAATTCTGGCAAGTGGCACTTGGAAATCATAACATAAACAATTAAAAATGAACACAAGAAACTGCTAGATAAGTCTCTGTTCCTCTTTCACGTAGATGCATACACACAAACATACAACTGAGCAATAAAAGACGTAAACTTCACGACAAGAGGTCGTTATCATGCTTTGTTAATATGCCTTAAGCAAAATAAACCAATATAAATTATAGAGAAAAATAGGGAAGATTCATGAAAAACACTGATGCTCATGATTGTATGAAAGACATTGAAAAGTCTGATGTTTGAAGAAGGAAGAAAGAGAGGAAGGAAAGGAGGGAGAGGAGGAAGGAGAAAGGAAGAAAGAAAGAGAGAAAATTGGAAGAAAATCTTATCACCAACCAGTCTTTTTCTCATTCTTTCATTTTCTCTTCTTTGGGGATGAAAACAGAATCTTGCCTCTCCATTGTGGTCTCTTAATAGAAAATACGACTTCTATTAAGACGTATGGCAAGACCTCACCCTCTTTCCAGCTCACAATCCTTTTCTTAAACGTATTCCAGTGTCTGACCCGTTTCTTACCAGCATTTTGACTGCATGAAGAAATTCTGGGTTTTACTCACTTTATGTATCCATCTCACTAGGTAGCCCAGTGAGAAAGCCTACATTTACATATGCAAAATAAAAGGTATTGACTAATTTGTCGCTATTGTCATTTCTGGTACCTCTATAGCACACAAAGATACAAACACACACTTTTCTTTTTTATCTTCTCCTTTCTCTAATGTAATTTAATCTTGAGTATCATCAAACTAAATTCTCTTGAAAGGGTCACTGTCCTTCCCTTTATATAATTTCACAATTTCTGGAGATCCTGTAGGAGGATGGGTGGACTGGGTACCTTGGTGGTTTTATCAAAATTTTATAAAGTGAACTGAATTTTTTTTCAAAGTTGATGTATAAGCTAAATAGTTATATTAGTATTCCCCTTCTGAGAATGTAATTTGTTTACTTATTTTTTCAGGGTTATGAAGATAATTGTATCATAAGAAATAAATTCAAATAAAATAGCTTTCTATACAAATTTCTACTGTAGATGATAACTATATAGAAATGTTTCTCTTTATGTGTGCATGCAAGCACACACACATATCACAGTTTAAGTGCTAAGATAGATTAAAATAGATTGTACTATTTGAAAAAGAAATCAATATCCCTGATGAACATAGATGTAGCAATTCTCAACAAAATATCAGAAAACTGAATTCAAGAATACAATGAAAAAGCCATACTCCATGATTGAACAGGATTTATTCCAGGGACACAAGAATGGTTCAACATCTACAAATCAATCAATGTGATACAGTACATTAACAAGATGAAGGATAAAAATCATATTATGATATCAATAGATGGAGAAGAATCATTTGAAAAAAATTCAACAGTCATTTATGAGAAAAAAATTCTCATCAGTGTGGGTTTAGAGGGAAGGTACCTCAACATAATACAGGCCATGCATGGCAAGCCCACAGCTAACAGCATACTCAACGTGAAAAACTGAAAGTTATTCCCCTAAGATCAGGAACAGGACAGGGAGGCTCACTTGTAGCACTTTGATTCAAAATAGTATTAGATATCCTATCCAGAGCAATTCCACTTTTGGATATTTGTCTGAAGGAAATGAAAACATTAACTCATAAAGACATTTCATCTCCACCCCCATTTTCATTGAACATTATTTCTAATAACCACGATATGGAAACAACCCAAGAGTCCATAGGTGAGTAAATGATTAAGAAAATTTGATATATATGCAACAGAATATTACTCAGCCAACAAAAGAAGAAATCTTGACATTGGCAGCAACTGAATAAAACTTAAGGGTGTCATGCTAAGTAAAATAAGTCATATAGAGAAAGACAGACAATTACGATCTTATTTATATTTGGAATCTAAACAAATAATATAAAATTATTTAAAAATTGTGGATAGTATTAATTGTTGCTTGCAAGAGGTGGGATATGGGGTAGGAGAAATGGGTGAAGGAAATCAAAAGGTAAAAACTCTATTAGAACTGATATAAGACAAATACATCCTGGAGTCATAATGTACAGCAAGGTAACTATGTTCAACAATATTGTACTGTATATTTGAAAGTTTTAAGAGTTAATCTTAAAAATTCTCATCACAAGAAAAAATAAAGTAACTCTAAATGGTGACAGATGTTAACTAGATTTATTGTGGTGATCGTTTTGTAATGTGCATATATCAAAGCATTATGTTGCATACCTGAAACAAATATAATGTTATGTCAAATTAACCTAAAAAAATTCAAGAGATTATCTTGCCTTGTTCTTTATGATTAACCAGCAGGTATTTCCATTTTCCTAGGGTAGTAATAATAAATGTATCAATTACTGGTCTACTCTGTTTCTTCCACTTGATCAGGTTATTTCTTCAATTATAAAATGTTACACATGCTAGAGTTTTGCCACTTGCGTGCTGCCTAGAAATTTTTAGTTTCTCACTATTTTATAAAAAGAACAGACACTTGAAAGAAGAGTAATTTAAAACTACAAGAACACTGAAAGCTTTCAGGGATGGGGAGGATGTAAAATAGAATGGAGACATTTTCAGAATCAGCAAGGAACAGTTTGCTCTATTTTTTTTTTTTTTTTAAATAAGCAGTGTATACTGCCTGGGGGAATTTAGGTCAAAACCCAGGAGCCAAGAAACACATTTTTCTTGCCCCTCTTTTACTCTTTACTGGATTCTGAATATTTTTGGAATAAGAAAATATCAGAACTCAATTAACTGTCAGCTCAAGCTTCCAAAGGTGGCACTTCAGGGAAAAATCATTCTCAGTAAGAACATTTAGTGGTCACTGGAAGTAGGTGGTTATGTTGGAAGCAGCAACATGTATAAAAATAACTCCAAGAACTGAGCTCTGTATAACAATATGTGTGCAATTTCTTCCTTGCATTCTTTCTGCCTTTACCTCTTTTTATTTAGTCTCCACAGCTTTTAAAAAATATTATTATTTTCCAGATTTTACTCCTGTTGTTTTCCTTCAAATATCAGTATTTTTTTTTTTTTTTGCCACTCTCCTTGCCCCAATTTCTCTGCAAGTCTTCATGCAACATTTCCAAATTAATTCTGCCTTTAACTCTGTTAGGATATTTCCCTACTCATTAGATTTCTCATTAATAGTTTACTTGTTGTCTCTTGAGTTAGTATTAAGAAAACAAAACTGCTACCTTTTCTCAGAATTTTTATGTTTTAACTTCTGCTAGAAGTGAATAAAAGCTGCTATACAAAAATATAGAATAAAATATTTAGAATATTTTATAAATATAAATAAAAGTTACATAGAATAAAATAGAATAAAAGCTGCTATACAGTGACTATAATCATTTCTATATTCTCTATCAATGGATTATATGTGTGTGTGTGTGTGTATTTTTTTCCCCCTTTAGAGACAATGAGTTTTAAAGACCTTCCAGAGGCTATTTGATATGTCTTTCTTCAAATGAAATTTCTTTCAAGACTCTTGTCTTTTGAATGTAACATTCTTTGTGAAGCTCTCCAGAGGCATAAATTCTCTCTTTCTTATAAATGGAACTACATAATCTCATGGTTATCAACACTTTCATCTAACTGCAAATCAACTACATTTTGCTTTAGTTTGGGGGGGGGGGTTGGAATTGAGTCCCTTAGTGGATATATACAGTTAAAAGAAAACCAGGAGACTTTTTTTTTCTCTTGTGACGCAAATAATTGTGATTTAACAGGGCTTTTAAAAATGATCCACAAGACATCTTTCAGAAATTTAGACCTATCCCCAATAGCCTAAGACTTAAAGATTACATATAGGATTAAAAAGAAATCAATCAAGTGATATAGGAGAAGGGGAAGAAAGAAAAGTGAGGAGAAGGAGAAGAAGAAAGAAAAAAAGAAGGAGGGGGATGGCTGTTAGCTATCTCATGACATCCAAAAAAACATATAGAAACTGTTATGGTATCCTCACAAAGGCCACTGGATTTAGAATAAAAGGAACACAGATTTAGCCTTATCTTGGATACTCATCTGAGGAGAGATATAACCTTTTTGAACTAGACAAATGTGAAAAATGGTCATAGAAGAGATTACCACTCTTTTTGTGGTAGTCTCACAATTAGGATTATTACTATTTATAGAACTCAGGATTATTATGAGCTACAGAAGTACTGTAAATCATCAATGTATTTAATGCATACATTGTTGCTATTTACAAATCCCTATAAATCGAATCCCTAGAACATTTTTCTAATTATTTCATCTAAAAGGAAATAGTCTAATAAACTGAGGAAAGCTCTATGATCTTGATGGGCATTCAAATTTGAGCAAAGATGAAATTCATTGGCCTGACACTTATCCTGAAGAGGGCCTTTCAGAATTTTTTTATTTTAGTTGCCCCTGGGAACACCTGTATTACAAAATTCTGAAGATACTGCTGCAAATTGCAGAAAATTCTCCAACTGCTACTCTGTCTTCCTTTTATATCTTTACATTAGCATCTACAAGACTTTCTGATTATTGTATTTTTTCCAATTGCGACCAAGATTCATTAAAAAACATAAACAAAAACAAAACAAACAAAAAACTTTCCACCAAAATGCTCAGTGGTAGCAAACTTTAAACTCCATTGTATTATTGTTGTTCCTCCCAGGGAATTTGGACAGATCAGATTCTGACAAGAGAATCATCTCAGAGTAATTTAAGAAAGGCTTTATTCTATTTGAACTTAATGGGGAGCTAATGATTTTGACAAGAATAATCTTCTGTCTTGGATAGCCTAATAAGATTCTTTTCCTTTTAAAGTCAAGCTCCTGTGATTATAGATGTCATGCCTCCCACAATACTAGTTGTAAGTTTGTCTTTTCAAATGAAAAATGAAGTTTGAGGGCTTGATTGCCTTGTCATTTAACAGAATTATTACCATGAGAAACTTTTTATCCCACTAGTCAGGCTGAAACCAGAAAGCAATACATTTTTTAATCTCAGAGTTCTCCATACTCTTTCCATTTCCACTGTATTCCTTCAAAAGAGAGCAACACCATTGAAGAAATATTATGTAAATAAAATCATTTAAAAATGCAGCACCCAGAAAAATCAAGAGGCAAGGGCAAAAAGGAGGAAAGGGAACTACATCGTAGAAACAATGATTGACCAGTCATTCATATTAAATTTCTTTCCAATCTCCCAGAGTTGAGGAAAAAATTGACACACATAACCTTAAAAATGTTCTGGGCATAGAAGAGGTATAACAGAGAAAACAAAGAAAATGAGTAACTAGGAAACTGTACTATAGCCTCAGAAAGCAGAGTCTGCAGCACTATTCATTTGTAATTCATCAGAGTCCTAGGAAAACAGGGTTCACAGTGTAAGTACTGGGCAGTTTGGTTTTAGGAATCGGCAGTGTTCATATTTGGCGAAGTGCAATAATGCCAAGTTTTATTAAGCCATAAGCTTGAAAGGTGGTTCTACAAAAGGGAATCATAGAGGTTTTTTTTTTTTCATGTAATGTTCCATGATTCATTTTTTGCATATAACACCCAGCTCTCCATGCAATTTGTGCCCTCCTTAATACCCATCACCAGACTCATTGTAGAGATTAAAAAGAGATGCCAAATCTAGAGTCTGAGAAGCCTTGCTGCCTGCACTTGGTAGTGATTTGGCAGCAGTGCAGTAAGTATCAATGATACCTCTGGTTTTGAATGATTGCATGAGGCTGCTGCACAAAGCATGGAGACATTGTATCTCCGGATCATTTCCTAGTCTCTAGACCTATGAATTTTTCCTTTATTGAATGATTTTTAATTTTTAGTAGTATCTCTGTATTAGACTACTAAGGCTACCATAACAAAATACCGCAGATTGGGTGGCTTAAACAACAGAAGTTTATTTCCTCAGAGGTCTGAAGGCTGGAAAGCCAAGGCCAAGGTCCACGCCGGGTTTGTTTATCTTAAGGCCTCCCTCCTTGCTTGCATTTGGCCTCTCAGTCATTGTGTCCTCACATGTCCTTTTAAATGTGCATGCACATCCTTGGTCTTTTCCTTTTCTTACAAGGATATCCGTCATATTGGATTATACCCTCGCTTTATGACCTTCTTCATTGCCTCTTTAAAGGTGCTGTCTCTAAAAACAGTCTTTTAGGGCTTAAAGCTTTAATGTAAGAGTTGGAGAGGGTAGAATGGCCTGATTTAGTCCCTAACAGTCTCTTTGAAGATGATTGTCCAAGTCGAATTGGAAAGAGGATGTACTTGGGTGTCAGAAGAGAGTGTGAATTCTAGCTGGCCATTATTATTCTAGCTTGACCTTGGACAAGATAACTTAAATCTTTCTCTGTAAAAATGGAGATATTAATAATTGCATAGCAGGTTTGTTGTAAAGATTTGGGAAGACAAACTATGAAAAATAACCTAACACAATATTTAATAGTTATAAAAATTTCTGCGATGTTTATTTTTTAGGTGGTGAATCTCAGCATTATTCTAAAGGCCAAGTGCATTCTTTGTGGCATATATCTTGAACTGCTAAGACTTAACATTTTAATCAATCTGAGTGATTCTCACACTGTAGATACCTCAGACTATCAAAAAGCACTCATCGTTAACCACTAATATTTGCCAGGCTAAACCCGGATTTTCTAAATAGTATTTATTTTGATCAACTGGATTCATCCATTTTATTAGTGAAACACTTGACAGACATTAATTAACTCAGCAATGTGTGAGGCTGTCCTAGGAATTATATTAATGCAAAGAGTCATAAATTAATTGCTTGTTCTCAATTAAGTTAGAAAAATGTACTATGAACAGAAATACACACAAAGCAATAAGAAATTTTAAGTGTTAGAGATAAAAATCAGCATATTAGAATGAAGTAAAGAAGAATCATTTTTATATACATGATTTAGGGTTCATTTTCATAAAGAAATCAAATTTTAAATAACTCTATGGAGGTGTTTTTTTTTTTTTTTCCTTCCTGTCTTCCTCTTTCTTTCTGCTTCTCTTTTTTTCTTTCTTTCTTCCTACAAATAGGAAGTGGTAGAGAAAGGCCAGCAAAGGAAGAATTCTTTGAAAAATTTTTTCACTTTGAATATGTAACAGAAGCCTTTACTCTCTCTCATGGCTCTTTCAGAAGGTGCAGATATTGGTTCTTTCATCTAACATTCAAGAAATGGAGGTCACAATTAAGATTTGGAAGGGCACAAGAAATGTTTGAGAAGTTTGCATGTAGAAAGAAGAATGCTACTTCCAAGGTTAGTTTAAGCAATCAAGATGTCCTTTTAGGGACAAATCTTGTACTTCCCAAAATATTGTAAATCAACTGTTAAATCTTATCCATTTTTATTTGTTGAGATTAGGTGACCACTTTTAAAAATTCTTCATTTAAAAATATGCTGATAAAAGCTCCCTCTTTCAGACCTTATGAACTATAACTAGAGAAGGTGGTCATGTATTTTTATTTATTTAAAAACTGTATCACTGTAAAAAATGGATAGTCATTATAATCCCAGGGGGAGATAAGCTTTCAGTATTGCTGTAGCTTTTTTACAATGCAAAAACAGTTCAGTGAAATTAAACTTTCAGGTTTCCTTCTGCTTAATAAGATAAGGCTTTATATTGAAAGAGATGAAAAACTTCCTTTATGCCTTTCCCTAGATCAAATGATACTGACATATATTTCAACAGAGTGCTCTTAATTCTAACATCTAAGGGCCATATTGTGTACTTTAGTAGATCAAACTGACAATTTCATAATACAATAAACAAACATGGCTATACTTGAGACTAAAAGCCTATATTCTTTTTCATGAACCTAAAGTATCTTTATTCTTCAACCACTAACATTGTCAAATCAGGCACATTACGTAGTCTCCAAAAAGTAGTTTTGTTCTCTATTCTTGTATAAAAGTACTCTCAGGGCATTTTCAATTACCATCTGTAATTTTAAATTATTTCAGGTCATGGGAGGCAAATCTGAATAAACTGAAATTTTCCAGAAGAGAGAGAGAGAGAGAGAGAGAGAGAGAGAGTGTGTGTGTGTGTGTGTGTGTGTGTGTGATACAATGTATCAGATACACTGAAGTAGAAAGGAGGTTTGTACATTTAGTCTTATACATTTAGTTTCATATGTTTAGAAAGTGCATGCACAGCTATAATGTCAGACTGGGATTCTGCATGGAAACTGCTCAGTAAGCAAAATAAAACTCTTACAAATTAATTTGACCTTGAATAAAGAACCACATTTTTATCAATCATCTGAACCCAACATTGAATTTGGGGATTAGCCAAATTGTTGCATGCATATTCAGGTAGATAAAACAGTTGTCAGATGTAGTCTTCTTGATCCATAGTCTGTCACTGTGTATCAAATTGGAACCTGCAGTGCTTTTCTTGTTTCAATTTTATATAGAAACATGTAAGACATGAGTCAAATCTATCTTGCTGGGTTACAAGAAAAGGAGAAGAAAAATTGGAATGTAAAGTCTCAATGATATTATAGGTTAGAAAACCTAAATACTCAACCACTGGATTTTTTACTTTAATGTGACATAATATTTCCTGATCCTATGATATTGTATCTACAGCAGTGTTTTTCAAATTTTAATGAGCATACAAATTACCTGCAGATTTTGTGACAAGACAGATTTTGATTCCATAGGTCTGGAATGGGGTCTGAAATTCTGTCTTATTAATAAGTTTTCAGATGACGCCAATGCTTCTAGGCTATGGACCATAACTTGAATGGTAAACTTCTTCAGCAAAACTTTATACAATTCATAATGAGATTTTTTTTAAGATTTTATTTATTTGTTTGACAGCGAGAAAGAGAGATCACAAGTAGACAGAGAGGCAGGCAGAAAGAGAGGGGGAAGCAGGCTCCCCGCTGAGCAGAGACCCCCATGCAGGGCTCAATCCCAGGATCCTGCATGACCTGAGCCGAAGGTAAAGGCTTAACTCACTGAGCCACTCAGGCGCCCCATCATAGTGAGATTTTAACCCAGTGAGCCACCCAGGCTCCCTCATCATGAGATTTTATAACCATCTTCATAGTAAACGAAATGAGGCCCTCCTAACTAGACATAATTGTGCCTGCCTATTCATTTTAATTTAGTTTGGTAATAATTACACCAACCTTTTGACTACTTTGCGATCACTCTTACAAGTGGATGTTTATTTCTAGAATCACTTTTCTTCATGACGGTATAGGAAAACAAAATAACAAAATGTAGAATTACAAATTTTTACAGATGACCACAAAACAAAACAAAACAAAACACCCAAACTATTAGAGACTGGTTTTGATTAAAACTTGAAATTCTCCATTCTCAATCTTGTGGAATGTAAGAAAGGAAAAAAAATAAAAGTGTGATTTAAAATCAATGATGCTACCTACTGTGGGTTGACACTCCTACCTCATTTAGGCTCTCTTGCTCCTTGAAGCCAGTTCAGGCAATGATCAGTGGTGTATACGACCTAAAGAAACCTGCAGTGTGGATCTGCCCAGGCAGTTGTATGTTAGCAGTTTATTAAGATGCTTTAAGGAGAGATGTCACCAAGTAACTGGCTGTTCAGTATTTCTACTTTCAACTGTGAAAGTTATGATGTAGTTCTTCATTCACTTGACATTCTACTTACAGGGCTTGCTGTTTCAACTAAAATTAAAGAGAAGGTACTCAACTCTATCTACATCTGCTCCTCCATTGTTTATTGTTAAATGATTCAATGGAATGATATATGAGACCTTTATTTCACACAGATAAGGAATAACAAGGGCCTTTTGCACTGTTTTTCTAAGGATTTAGAATGAGAACTGTGTTTAAGAACACTCAGAAAGAACTTCATTTCATGAGGGTTTATGAGACAAAAGAAAATGTTTTTGTTACAGAGTTCCCTATTTCTTTACTTAAAACACCACTCTTTGGTGAAAACTCTGTTAATGCATTAAACAAATCTTTATTAAACTGCAAAGTATGTGGTATAAAAAAAAATACTGCATAGCAGGTCAGTGTTAGGATATGTGGATAAAGAACATATAAGGCAGTCCCAATGCTGTGGACTTCAACATCCTTAGTTGAAATCTTTGTAGAGTCAGTCCTCATCTAGTCACCCAAATCATTTCAGCAATACTTGGATGTATAAGGAAGTACTGAAAAAATGTACTGGTCATAAAACTAAAAAGTCAAGAAATCAGGTACAGCTTTATTCAAGGAGTGAAAAATTATCATAAGAGCTCAGTCTCTCTATTTCATAGTTCTGACTTTACTGTACTGATTTAGTTGTACTCCATAAAAGATTTTTCTACAGCTAAGTGTTTAGATTGTCTTAATAGAGAATATAAGCTCCTCTTCGACAATACCAAAAACAGTTAATTGTTTCTCATTGATTATATGCACCACACATGCCTATCTCTGAACTAACATCTCTGGCCGCTGGAAAAAGAATGCTCTGATTGGCCAGAACTAATCTATGCGTCCACCCCTTGGAGCCGGAAGTGAAGTTAAATCCCCAAGAAGTAGGTGAATTGAGACTTGCGACAACCAGGAAAGTGGACCACTCAGACTTCTTAATGAGGGGATCATAACTGACTGACAACCCCAGAAATTATCACTTTGGATCCACCTACTACCTCATTTATGCTGTGGCCATGCTTCCTGTGTGTCGATCTTAGACATTTACCGACACCCTGGAGGAGCAGAGAACCACTCTGGTCCCATTCCCAGGACACAGGGGACTCTTTCAATGATGACATTGGCTCAAGGACCCCCACTGGCTTAGCTTAACCTTTCTTGAAATGATGCCACAATCTGAAACTCCTCCTATTTCCATTCCTTTCTCCTTCACTCTCTCTTTCACCAAAGGTGTCAGAAGTTATGGCAGTCTGAAGGTTCTCATTGATTTTTGGTATCCTCCCCTCTTATAAATCAGTTGAATCTTTAATATTGTCTTAGTGTCGCCTTCTTAGAGAACTTAAAGTAATGTAGAGTAGAGGAGTGATCATTTAGTTTTTAGAAAATTGGGTTCCTTGAGCAAGAATTCAGGAGACTAAAATAACAAATATGAACTCGGGGGTATCTATAAGATAACCTCTTGTGCTTTAAGTAACTGTTACAGAAGTAATATGTGTTTTTATATATTTCCTCTATATACTGAAGAGTCTTTGCTTGTGTTAGGTCTCTTTAAGATTAGGATTATATGTCTTCATTTCCCTGTAAACCTTTTTGCAACCACCACAATAATAAGGTAAAATATATATGCTCATGGAAAAGGCCTTCATATATCTGGAAAATACTGTGGATTGATAAATCACTAAATAGCCCTTATTTTTTCAAAATACCTATGATGAAACATCCGTTCCAGGTTAGAAGGTTATCTTGGCAAGTATTTATTTAGATCTTTATCACTGCTCATACCTGGGATTTTTCTGTTAGTTTTGAATTATTATAAGAATTGTGCAAAAAAAGAGTTCTGGATTATAAAAATTAAATTAAAAACCTAATCTTTTGATAGCTCTAAATGATGTAGATAAATGAACAGTAACTTTTTTTCTCCATTGGACTTGTATGTCTCAGAGAATATGAAAATAAATTCTAAAAACTTCTATTTAAAATTTTGTAGTTTACAAAGGAATCTCACCTCCATTATCTAAACATATGGTAGGAAAAACATATGGTAGGTAAAAAACAGCTAATATATTTTATAAGGAAGAGTAGTATGTGCTATGGTGAGAAAAAAATAAAAAAATAGAGAGAGAGAGAGAGGAAAGTCTTGTTCAAAGCCACACAACTGGTCCTAGCAATATGTTCTTCTGGTTTCCAGTCTTGTAAAGGAAATTGTCTCACCTCCTCTTTATAGAGTATTTCATAGGCTCACAGGAGGCAACGCTCCCTTTTGCAGAAATCCCATTGTCAACAATAGCATTGATTACTGAAGCTTGGAAAGTTTCTCTTGTTTTTTTTTTTTTACCTTTTTTTTTTTTAAGGATTTTATTTATTTATTTGACAGAGAGAGACACAGTGAGAGAGGGAATACAAGCAGGGGGAGTACGAGAGGAAAAAGCAGGCTTTCCACTAAGCAGGGAGATAGATGTGGGGCTCAATCCCAGAATCCTGGGATCATGATCTCAGTCTAAGGCAGATGCATAACAACTGAGACTCCCAGGCACCCCTGAAACTTCATAAGTTTTAAATTAATCTTATTATTAGAAAATAAACCAATACATTTTTTTACACCATTAATCATATTCCTTAGAAACTATCTACTTTTGAACCTGAGCCTGAATTTTATCAATCAAGGGCAAGAGAGGACAAACATGTTTTTCTTTAAACAAAGCAATAAGCTTTATGAGTGGGAAAAATATCTTTTCAAATACTGCATAGTACAGCAATACCATGCTAGAGGTGTGCTTCCCCATAGTATAACAAATGTTAAATAAAGAGAAGCAAAAAAAAAAAAAAAAAAATATATATATATATATATATATATATTTCCATGGTACAGGGATATTTTGGGGAAAATAAAGAAGAAAGAGAAACATCAGAACCTGAGGCCCAGATTTCACCAACCCCTCCCTAAGTATGCAAATTGTTTAAGGGATAACCTGAAGGCAATGAAAACACTACACCCATCTCTTTTTGGAATCTGGGAAAAGGCAGGTAGAAAGGTGAATTTTTTTTTTTTTTTAGTGTTTAAACAGTTTATTCTATTTTTTTAATAATTGAGGTATAATTGTCATACAACATTATATTAGTTTCAGATGTATAACAATATTTTGATATTTTTATTTAAGCATTTTAAATGATCTTAATTTTTTTTAAGGTTTTATTTATTTGACAGACAGAGATCACAAGTAGGCAGAGAGGCAGGCAGAGAGAGAGGAGGAAGCAGGCTCCCTGCTGAGCAGAGAGCCCCATGCGGGGCTTGATCTCAGGACCCCGAGATCATGACCTGAGCCGAAGGCAGAGGCTCTAACCCACTGAGCCACCCAGGAACCCCAGATCATAAATTTTTAAAAGTTTAAAAGAAACTATTGCAGAAACTACAGAATTGTTTGTCTGTCTGTCTGTTTGTTTGTTTGTTTATTTTAAATTCAATTTGCCAATGTATAGTACATCATTAGTTTTTGATGTAGTGCTCAATCATGTAATAGTTGTGAAAGGATGATTCTGGAGCCAAGGCAGACCATCCCTTTAACTATTAAGAATATCCCTCTCTGGTATGAAGCTGAGTTAAAACATGGCACACTTCCCAATACTTTAAATATCATCTTGTTAAAGAGTATATATGAAACTGATGAATTATTAAACAGTACATCTGAAACTAATGATGTGATTTATGTTGGGCAATTAAATTTAAATAAAAAATAAAGAGAATAGGAGAAGAGGCAGAAATAAAAGATTCTAAGCATTTTCACCAAAGATGTGACTTAATTTAAAACGTCTCCTCTATACCACAATTCCACATCTTTCCTTCTCATGCTGTCATTCCTAGAGTCACAAATATAGATTTGCAGATGTCTTGAATTTAATTTCAAATATTCAAAACCTATAGCACCTTCTTTTCCAAGTTACTGATCTTGCAAAATAGTGCATCTGGTAAAACATGTGTTGTAAGTCTCAATATTCTACATTACAATCCCAGCTTTATTAGTTGATTTTTTATCCTGAGAAATTTTTCATGTATGTTTACTCCTTGTCAAACAAAGACAATAATACCTTCCATAGCAGGTTATAAAGAAGATTAAATAAGATAATACAAATAAAATGCTTAGCACAGTGTGTGATATTCTGGAGATTACAGTAGCAACAACTACAAAAACAACAATGATATTTTGTTTTAGATTATTATCAAAATTGCTGCTGCTGCTACAACTACTGCTAATACCCCTTTTGGCTTAGTTATTTCTTCCTGAGATAGGAAAATTAGCTGGGACAAAACATGAACCCTTGACACAGATGAAAACTCTGAGGTGTTCTCTTGCTTATCCTTTTTTCCACTTTAAAACTTAACACTCTATGTAGTTCCACAATGCCTTCAATCTCACCCATGAAAGGAAAAAAAAAATAGCAATAGAAAATCCAGTATAAACCTTCTGATGTATTTCTCAAATCCAAAAGCCAAGTATAAAATAAATTTTTCTTTATTTCAAATGATCCAATGAAACAAATGAGCTTTTTTTAAAGAAAAATGGAAAACTTGCAAATATTATCTTTAAATTTAAAACCCAACTCTCGTGCTATAAAGAGGTTAATTTTTTTTCCCCATCCTTTCATGTTTTTGTTTCTTAAGCCCTTGTATTCTGACCTAAGGCATGATGGGTCTTCTCAAAGATTCCTGCTCTCTCTGAATGCAAGAAATCCTGAAAGCCTTGTCAAAATGCCACTGAATTCACAGGTCATTTATGTAGACTCAAGAGGTCTTTTACCACTCTCAATAAACATCTAGACTCCTAGATGTTAACCCCAACTTGGCTAAACCTCCAGACCTCTTAACATTTCACTCATCACTAATTTTCTGGTCCAGTGGAGCATTACTTAACTTCGTGCCAAACCTTCTACAAACCCAGAGTACAGATGAGACGGGAAGAACAGATGCTAAGGCAACACAAGGCAAAAATAAATAAATAAAAATAAAAGCACAATCTCCCTCAATAACATAAGCAGAAATAGCAACCACATAATACTAATCATAACATCAATTATGTAAAATAAGCGTTTCTGTCTTTAAATACCAAATTATAAGGAAAAAGAAAAAAAAAGAGAAAGAACCCTTATCAAAATGTACTTGGTGTGCTCCTGCAGACACTTATTGGTCTTCTTCCTCTCCTCCTCCTCCTCCTCCTCCTCCCCTTCCTTTTCTCCCCCCCCCCCTTCTTCTCCTTCTTCTTCTTCTTCTTCTTTCCCTTCTTATTTTCTTCCTCTTTGTGTGTGTGTGCTTTTGTGTGTGGGTGGGGGGTGGTTATGGTAAATACTTGTTGCTTCTTTCAGGTTATTTCAGATACTCCTCAAATAACTGTCTCCTTTCTAGTTCCCTTACATATCTCAATTTTTTAAATATGTTTTAGCAAGAGATCTAAAAATGAAAATACATTTACTTTAGATTAAGAAGTTGAGGAGGGAAAAAGGTTTCCTTTGGATATTATTTGTGCTTCTGATTTAATTTGCACAAAGGCTCTACGCATTTGCTATTGTTCAATCTTTGTAGTCTATGCTACTAAATTACTGATTCAAAACAAAAGTGTGAAGCCCGATTTTGTGGACATTTTTCTTATATTTAAAAATCTAAATAATAAAGAAAGATAATGTCAATAACCAAAAACACAAGTACTGATTTGTTTATATAGAAAGAATTTACTAAGTGCTTATTGATAATCCAAAAACCTTGGCAAATATAAAATAGCACAGTAAGTTTCCTTTCATTTAAAAATTTCACACATATAGTTCCAGAATAAGATCTTTTATTCAGCATGGTGTTTTGCCCTCCCCCAGTGAACAATCTTTTGTAAAGACAAAGACCTCCATTCAAAATGGGGAATAAGAAACTGAATTATAAAGAATCTTCTTACAAATAGAATATTTGTAACCTTGCAGCTCCATAGAGAATGCTCTAAAAATACCAATCATGCCATTAAATTCACAGATCGAATATTAAAGGTCTCTTTCTCCTGCAAATGAGGTTATAGAGGCAACGCCATTATTGCAGTTTCAGGGTTAATACCACAATTTGATGAGATAGGTTTCCAAATTCTATACAACAAGAAGCCTTAATAGACATTGGCTTTATACAGACACCATTTGGAAAACAAATCAACACTCATGAGTATCTATTTTTTCTTGCGGTCTAGGATAATAAAGAGCTGCAGAAAAGCAGAATTATTTTTGTTTATTACGTGTCCCTTCAAGGGTTAAATCTGTATTTTAACAATTTTTGCTCTAAATCTTTTGCAATGTACTACATATTTTCATGATTTCCGAAACAGAGCAATTATTCAACATTTAGCTCTTGAGAAATTAAGAGCTGTAGACTTTACTAAATAGCATAGTTCTATGTTTACTGCCCAAATTATCTGGATTTCCAGGTTGATTATCTTTAATGGATCTTTGTCCTTTTTACAGTACTTTCCCTCTGATTTAGGCAAAAAGGGAAATGAACTAAATTTTTTAGAATTTTGTGATTAAAAGCCAAAAAGAAATAGTTTTCTTATAATAGGCGGGAAAATGACATAAACTAGAATGTCAAGAGAAGTCTTCATGGAAGCACTTGAGGGTCTGTATAGGTGTAGAGGTCAGAGTCTATGTAGAGGCTGGTGTGAGAAAGCAGCAAGGCTGAACTGTGACTACGGAAAGGCCAGTCTTACTGGATTGATAGTGTATACAGCTAACAAGTGAGCTACAGGTCTATAGCATCTTATCCAAAGTTTCAAAATCTGAAAACTCCAAAACCAAGACTTATTTGTTCTTTATTAACCCAGTATAAATAATCCGATTAGGAGGTTTAGGAAACACAGAAAAACAAAGGCAATTAACATTAACCTCATGACAGAGCATGATGCTTTACATAATAAGTGTTTTCTATTCACAAAACAAAACAAACATCAATCAGATTGTCCTCTGCGGCATGGCATTGGGAGCATGAGCCAAGTAAGATATGATGGTTATTGTCAAGAACATCCAGGATGACATAAAGTAGTGTGTTTGTTTTAGTCCAAATAGTTTAAGTACTTTGGTAAATGTATTTTCAGAATTCATCTAGATCAATGAGAGGAAAGGGATCAATACTTAAGCTGAAGGCAGGTGCTTAACCGACTGAGCCACCCAGGTGTCCGTTACTAGTGGTTGTGATCAATAAATATTTTAAATATTTTTCCTCTTCTCTTTCATAAACTAGATGGATAAATCTCTTAAGCTGTACTTTGAAAGCTTGGTACTTATCTAATTTGTTTCCAATCATCATCATCATCATCACCATCAATCTCTCTTCCTCTCCCCATCCTCTCTCTTACCTTTCTCCCTCCCTATCTTTCAGTATATAGGCATAATATATATGTATTTATATATTTATGTACATCATAAATACACATAAACATACAACATTAATGTGCATAGACAGGCAACTAAATGTAGTAATTAAGAACACTGGCTCTGTGAATTTAACTTTCTCAGCTGTGTGATCTTTGATAGAATACTTAATCTTTTCTACCATACTTTTATCATCTGCAAAATATAAAATAATGGGACTTACCTTAATGAGTTGCAATTATTAAATGAGACTATATCCATAAAACACTTCAAACTGTGATCATTGGCTAGTAAAGTATACAAGAACTACTAACAACTTTGTGTTTTCTTCTTTTTTCACTTCATCTTCTCCCTCCTGCAATACTGCCCTCACCCCCTCCTTAGGATCACATAGGTATAGTTTTGCTTTCAGCTTGTTCTAACAGGCAGCACATCCAGATTTTTCATTCCAGGGCAGTGGCAGGTTCCAAAAAAAAACTAAGGTTTAAGTCCTCTAATCTGATTTGTAAGAGAGTTCTGCATTGGGATAGCCTTCTCTAGTAAAGCTAATAATAAAGTTGTCTTCATATCTCATTCGATTACTGTTCTGTGAGTTGCTTTCTTCACAGACCTTACAGAGAGTGAACAGAAGGGTAAGATGTTAATCCTTTTTCTATGACCATAACATCATGAACACTAGGCTCAAGCAAATCCTTGTGATTCAAGTGGAGATTTTTAGCATGGGGTAATCTAATTTGAAGCATCTGAGAAGGTAGGTGATCATAAGTGCACTTTTGAACAAAAAAAGCAGTGAGTTGACCTCTGGAAATCCTGGATTCTTCTACTGTCTCAGTTACCAATAAACTGGGAACCTTTAAATGTTTACCTTTTTGAATCTAGCTTCCTTAACAGCAATAGAAAACTGTCATGCTAATAGTCTCTGAAATCTCCTTCAACTTTATTAACTCTGCCATAGGGATATAAATTTATAACCACTGGTTCTGTGGTAGTTATGAAATTTTCATATGTATTCAGTTTGAGGCTTAAGAAGAGGATACCAGAAGTCTGAGCTCCAGATAAATGAAGTATTATAAATCTAGATTTAGAAGTATCAAATATCCACATACATGGTAATTCTGAGAGCTTTTGCTTGTTTAAGATACACAGTGTTTTATTAGACAGGAAGACAGCCTATGGAGTCAGCGCCTACACTCACAAAATATGTTACACGGAAAAACAGACAAGATTCTGAATTTGTATATATGTACTATATGCTCAATGTGTTTATTTTCTGATAAAGTGTCACACCTGCATTATGCTGAACATTTCCCTTAGATTGACTATTATGGATAAGAAATCTAAGTGAGGATGTCCTGTATTTCAGATAGGGAGCAAAAGGAGTATCATGAACTCCTAAATGCAGGGGTTTTATATTATTCTGTTATGAAAACATCCATAGAATATTTAAAGATTAAACAATGATTGCACCAAAACTGCACAAACAGCATTATAATGATTCACAGACCTGTACCACTGGGGATAAAAATATATGTTTATAAAAAATAAAAAATTATATTAAAAAAAATAAATAACCAATATGCCTTCACACTGATGATAAAATCAAACCTGTCAACAAAGCTGTGTGTCCCAATTTACTTTTAGGGGGGGGTGTGAATCGGACACAGGGTTTATACAACCTCCAATCTGACATAAAAACCAGGCACCATAGAACAGAACAAAGACAATATAAAACAAAACAAAATAAAAGTCTGACAATCATAACCTCACACTACAACAACTTTTATTCACCAATATTGGGTTGTCAATGCATTCTATATATGTTTCATATGAAAAATTTATACTCTGACTTGAATATAACTTAAAGCAATTCAAGAAATTCAACATCCAATTTCAGAATAGGCACATTCTATGGTAAAATTTCAAAACTGTGGAATTAATTTATTAATACATAATAAAACCAGAGAAGAATCTTATTCTTTTCTTAACTCCAGGGAATATATTTTTTAAAAACCCCAAAGTCCTTGCCCGGTGTGTTTGTAAAGTAATGTCATTGTAAAATTCAAGTTTCTTCCACAAGGATCTGAGAATATTAGCCCTTTTCCAGGCAAATCCTGAGAGTTCTACAGGTTACTTATACATAAGGATATTATGAAATTCTTCTTTTTTTTTATTTTTTATTTTTTTAAATTTATTTTTTTTTTGAAATTCTTCTTTTTTGCTAATAATCTTTTAAACCAAAAGAGACCCTATATCTAAATTTAGCACTCTACTTAACTATATTTATTTGTGGATAGGAGTGGACTTTGATTTGGATTTTGTTTAAGAGGCTTGTTGGCATGAGGTTTAACATACATCACCCTTTTCATCTAACCTTTCTTACCTTATCTCCTGCCTGACCATCACCACTGTCAAATGGTCAAGCAATTTCTAATTAGCATCATGAGAGTAACTGCTAATTTGGCTCACCATGGTTCTGTAGCTTGGGCTTCTAAGGAGACAGTGGGCTCAACTAAACATAGACAAATTATTAGTCATAGAAGAGAAGGCTACAATAGCTTTTTGTTCAACTCTTCTTTCCCCTCAAGCCTTACAGGGGGTGTTGTAGACAATAGTCTTGATAGATATTGCACTCCCAAGTGTCTATGTCACAGATGAAGAAATGAGTTCAGGAGACCCCTAATTCATAAGGAAGTTGTAAGCAAAATCTGACCATTTTCTCTGGAGAGCAATATTGTCTTTATTACCCAGGAGTGTAAGCAGATCTTCTCTGGGAAGGAAAGGGAGACAGCTTTATCTTTACTATTTGGTCATGTCTTTGGAGGGAAACATTTTCTATCTTTAATACACAAGAATGCAGGTAAATTTGAGCATATCTGTTAATACCTAGATGGGAAGAAATGTGCAAGGTTAAGGGAGAATTGTTTCTGAGCTTGTACGCTCCTCTTCAATCTTTGTTGGATTACTATTGTTCTATCCAAAGTCCCCTACTTGTAGCTCTCTAGACCTATTACAAATCTCCATCGTGATTTCACCTTTTCTTCTGCTAACAAACTCTCATCCACACTTTAAAACTCCTTTTGGAGTGCTCTGGTAAAGCAGACAAGCTTCCTAGACAAGCTACTAGACAAGCCACTCAGATTTACTAGTTTCACTTCTATATGTTTTTAGTATCCTGTCCATGTGCCTATCTTGACAAGTATAGAAATCCACAATTGTTGATTTTTCCTCCGTGAAATGAACCTATTATCACCAAGCTTATCATGAGACACATTGCATAAAATTTGGATATAGTGTCATACCTAGATTCCCATTTCTCTTTCCTTGATGATGTTTACTCAATCACCAATTTTATTATGAACTTCTTCTGCAATGTGCTTCAGTCATTTAGGTCATTTCTCTTGTATCTAAGGAGAAGGAGAAAGTATGGAATTGTATTCCTATATCAGGCCCTTGACTTTTTTTTCCTTGAATTATTGTGGAAAAGTCCATTGTCTAGTTTTCAGCTAAAGCTTATGTTCTGAAAACGATTAAGAGAATGTTCTTGCAGTCTGTGATCTTTCTGTTCAGACCAGTTCTTCCCTATTGAAAATGAATGGGTCAAAGACACTACCAACCTTGACCAGCATTTTTCAGATAGGTCACTGCGGTGGTTTATTTTTTGTTGTTGTTCTGATTTTTTTTTTCTTTTTGATATTTTTGGGGAAATATAAAGCAGAGTGTTGCAGCTATTTCCTGTTGTCCTTGAAAGTCTTTTTGTATTCCATACTGTCTTTTAACAATGAAAAAAATGATTGCTTCTCAGCGTACAGTAACCACCAAGGCATGGTAAAAATCACAAATTGACTTCAGACTCCTTACTGCATTTCTTTTCATTTATTAGTAGGCAACCCATTTTGAGTTTTATGTTGTTTAGTAGAATTATTTATTTTTTAGCTCTTAAGATCTGTGGTTTCCCATGATCTTGACTTTTCTCTCTTTTATAAATTTTCTAAAATGTTTGTATCTTCAAAGTTAAACAAAAGACTGCAAATACAACACTTTACTTTGTAAAAACAAACAAACAAATAAACAACATTTGACTTGGTTTCTGGTTTATAAAGGTAGAATCATAATAAAGACTAATTGTCACAAGTATAAGCACTTATCCTTGAAGACAAAAACACTTCCAAATGTACAAATGATTTTAAGTCCAGTATTTTGTACAAGTGTCATCTAACTTCAGAATTATAGTTGTTATTTAGCAAGAGATAAATGTCATGTCACTAAGTTAGAATTATTTCATCCTTCCCACTTTGTGGATTAGGATATTTCTAATCCAATGATAGAATCACTTACTTCATCTAGGCAAATCAAGACTATGATCCCATGATTTACTATATATGTGCTCTCTATTTTCTTCTTAATTTGGAAGAACATAAGCACTGTTCTTGGCAGCCAATAGGTACAACTTCCATTATGTCTTCTTATCATAGTTATTATAAATTATATTATAATAAATTATAAATAATTGAAAGCCATATTGTCTAAGTCTTAATAACAATAAAATAGTACCTCGTATTAGTAAAATTTTCTACAATTTAAAAATTACTTTACCTTTTTTCTCATACTTAGGCTTGACAGAGCCTACACTGGTGGGCATGACCATCTCCATTTAAAAGACTTAAAAGGTAAGGCTAAGAAAGCTAGATGAATTGAAAAGTTCCTATAAATATAACACATTAAAACCAAGTAATCAATCTACATTTTCTGATTCGAAAGTTAACATTTATCAGCTGCCTTCCTATATATGATTTTCTTTTATTTTCTATCATTTAAAAGAATAACTTTTCATCTCTTGTCTATGCAAGTTATCTCAAAGTATTCAAAATCTAGCTTGTATTACAGAACTGCTTAAGGGAACACCAGGGTGTACAAAATTGCATGTGTATATGTGTGCATATGTGAGCAAAATGATGATATTCCTGATGTCCTGTTTCCCCTGGCTTCCCCCAATACTCGGGTCCAAGGAGGATTTTATTATTACAGTGGTCTGTTGCTAAATAAAAAATTGGAAAAACTCTAGTTAAATAACTTAATTCATATCTGTCTGTCTAGGCTTCCTCTTTTAACATCCTACAAAAGGAATTACTATACATAATTATTAAACTTCCTAGATAAAATGGTTTTCATACATAACTTTTTTTTATTACAAGAAGAAATCAAATTTACTAAGATTATTTGTTAAGGAGGTTGAACTGGTTTCAAATCTATGTCCTCATGAAATATTTGATACCATTCTAGCATATTTTATATTGTCTTCCATTACCTGATTTTGACTAATGAATGCACTTAATATGACACTTTATTAGGCTCTAGAAGAAAATCATTAATTTCTTTATTCAAAACTATTTATTCTGTATCTTTATTTTTTAACATAACAGTAAAATAGGTTCTACAGCTTCAAAGAAGAGTTAAAAACCAGTTTCTACTATCAAAAAAATCTGCAGTGAGATAGAGCAGACAGAAACAAAGCATACCCATAGTTTAAGATGATACAGAGCTATGCCAAGATGAGACAGAGGCCAGAGGAAGGAACAATGCCTTTATCTGGAAAGAGTTTCTATGTAATTTGCAGAGAAGTTTACCAGGGATGAAAAGAGTAGACATTCTAGACAAAGGCAACATTACAGGCAAAGATAAGAGCCATGAGAAATCATAGGAATTTAAAGAAGAGATCACTATCTTAGCATGATTGATGTTTATGACTGGTGAGAACAGCTGAAATAAGGTGTGGTGGTTTGTGGTGAGACTATCAAGGACCTTGTCTGCTATGCAAACATATTTGGGACACATCATTCCAGCACTAAAGAATTTTAAGCAAGGTTAACATAAAGTCTGGTATAAGATATAAAATCCATATTCTCAGGATCTTAAAATCCATTTAGATAAGAGGTAAACATATAAAAAGAAATTGATAATACAAGTTAGATTTTGAATACTTTGAGATACTTGTATAGACAAGACCTCAGACGAAGAGGAAGTCAATATGGGCCAAAAGAATAGTGTGGAATTTCTACTGTACATATCAGGAAGGGAAAGACACAAAGAGATAAAAAAAGGAGAGATATATATGTAAGTGCATGTATGCTTGTGTGCATCAACTAAAATGCATACATATATAGATTTAGGTAAAAATGGTGTTGGCAACTACACAAAGTTGTTAATTCAATTGCTACTATTCCTCTTTCATATTATAGGTCATCCTAAATTCCTTCTTTTCCCTACTCTCTTTCATGAACCTCATAACTACATCTTCTAATTTTTGCCTAAAAATTTCTCAAATGTATCAATACATAAACTGTCATAGCTTTAGATTTTTTCTTACTTTTGTTTTTTAAATTACCATACAAAAATTATTTTTGCTGTACAATTCTATGAATTTTAATACATGTGTAGATTCATGTAACCACCACTAAATCAAGATATAGAATAGTTGCATCACTCCAAAAAATTCTTTTGTGTTACCTCTTGAAAGTCATACTTTCTCCCTATCCCTAGTCACTGGCAATCAGTGGTGTGATCTCCTTTACTATAGCTTTGTGAAAGTGTCATAGAAAAAGGAAACATGTAATATGTGACCTTTTGATAGTGACCTTTATGACTCAGCAAAATGCTTTATGCTATAATATTCTATATTATGTGTATCGATAGTTTATAACATTTAATTACTAAGCAGAATTTAATTACATGGACTTGCCACAATTCATTTATCCATTGAAAGGCATTTGATCTATTTCCAGTTTATGGCAATTATGCCTGGGAGGCTCAGCTGGTTGAGCGACTGCCTTCAGCTCAGGTCATGATCTTGGAGTCCCAGGATTGGAATCGAGTCCCCCAGTCGGGCTTCCTGCTTGGCAGGGAGTGTGCTTCTCCCTCTGACCCTCTGTCTTCTCATGCTCTCTCTCCCTCTCATTTTCTCTCTCTCTCAAATAAATAAATAAAATCTTTTAAAAAATCTTAAAAAACAATGAATAGAGTTTTGCTCTAAACATTCATGTATAGGCTTTTGTGTTAACAGGTTTCCATTTTTCTATAGTAAATGGCCAGGGGTAGGATTTCTAAGTCATATGGTATGTATGTTTATAAGAAACTGCCAAACTATTTTCTGGAGTAGCTATAGTATTTTCCAACCAGCAAAATATTAAGAGTTCCAGTTTCTCTGCATCTTTGGTATATGTATACACACACACACACACACACACAATTTTTTACTTTAGACAGTATAATAGGTTTATAGTGGTATATCATACTGGATTTTATTTACTTTCTTCTAATAGTTTATAATCTTGAACATTTTTTCATCTGCTATCTACTATCCTCATATCCTCTGACAAAATGTCTGTTTGTGTCATATACTCCCTGCCTTTAAAAAAAAGTCTATTGTTTATTTTCTTATTGATGAATTTTGAGAGTTCTTTATATATTCTTGATGCAAGTCCTTTACCAGATATGGGATTTACAGATATTTTGTCCCAGTTTATAACTTATTTTTTTATAATCTTGATAGGCTCAATAGTTTTTTTTTTTTATACTCTTGATAGGCTCAATAGTTTTTTTGCAGAGCAATGGTTGTGAATTTTGAAAAGGCCAAATTTATCCATTTTTAAAATTTGATGTTTTGTTCTACTCACAGGTGTCATGTCTGAGAACATTTTGCCTATCCCCAGGTTATGATATTTTTTCTTCTGCAACTACCTTCTGTTATTAAACCATATATGTGTGTTATCAATTTGTCATTGTTTTTACATTCAGTTTAAATTTCCATGTTTTTTCTTATGTATTCTGTTTCTTTGCTGAATTTCTTTTCTATTTTTTTCTAGTCTCTCATGCATTCTAAGAATGTTCATTGTTGATTGCTAAACACTATTTTTAAAACCTGCCTTGAAGTCCTTGCTAGATATGACAACATATGTATCAAGCCAATTAAGATATTCCTGGTTCTTTGCATACCAAGTAATTTTAAATCGTGTTCTGTGCATTGTCAGTATTATAGTACGGATGCTAGGTCTTGTCTGAATTCTATGGAGGATGTCAGAATTCCAGTTTTAGCAATTGACCTGGTCCTGGCCACAAGTTCCAATTTACCTTCTGCTGACTGTGATTCCAGTGCCATTTCAAAGTCTTTGATCTGCTATCCAGACCTGTCCTGCAGGTATACTATTCAGGGTCAGTCTGAGAAACTGGTTGATACTCTTAAAGTTCACTTCTCAAAATCTCTTATATGTTCTAATGCCTTAGGATCTGAGCTTCATTTGGGTTCTCCCCTTCACAGTTTTGGCTTCTATGGGATCTCATTGCACTGCGGCCCCTGCTGGAGGTAGTGGCCACCAGCGGACTGACGGAGGGGCTAGGAATCAAAAGAACGGAGAAAAGAACAGAAAAGGAGCACTGGCTTTCCACTTTCTGAGTGTTAGATGCTCCCTATCCTGCTTCTGTTTTCTATCTGCATCAAGATCCCACGTGAGTTTCATGCTGCCATGAGTTCATGTCAGAAGGAAAAGTGGTAAACTGCAAACCAATTCAGCAACACTTGGAATTCTGGTCTCTTTAATACGCCTGCTATTATTTAACTTTTCAAAGTCCTAATTAGCTGTTCCATGCATTCTGTCCAGGTTCTAGCTGCATTCAGTGGGAGAGGAGGTGAAATGTCCTTATTCTGTCTTACCCAGGAACAGAGCCAGTCATTTTAGTTTAATTTCCATCATTTCTTATCTGGACTATTGCCATAGTCCTTGCTAAATAATCTGTGAGGCCAAATTTGTCCTCTTGCAAATCCATCCCTGAATCCACTGCTACAGTGAGTTACATAAAATGGAAATCTTAGTACATCCACCTCTACTTCAAGCACTCAGTGTCCCTCTGAATTAAAGAATAACACAGACGTCTCTGCATGGACTAAAAGACCTTTATCGATTCTCCTAGCTCTTGGCTTTATATCCAGCCTCTTTTTTCAACACTTCTCCCAAATAATCTTGATCAACCTGACACTCACAAGATGTGGCTGGTATCAATGACTCTTTTTATTTATTTATTTATTTTAAAAAATTTTTTATTTTTTATTTTTAGGTATCAATGACTCTTAATGGTTGCTTGTATTTTTCCTCTCCCTGGGACTATGGTCCTACTCCTTTCTTCACTTGGGTAGCATCCTGTTATCCTTCAAGACTCACAGGTATTGTTATCCATTCCAGAATATTTTCCTTGAATCCCAGACTGGAATTAATTAATCTCTATCTATACATTTTTCCTCAAGAAATATATTGTTCTATTCTAGATTTTATGTTTTTATACTTCTCTCAAATTAGACTATAAACTAGTGAAGGGCTATTGCTATTTTGTTTGTCAAACTCACTACTGCCTCAGGTAATGCCTAGAATAAAATAGGCATTCAAAAAAACCACTGTCTTTAATTGAATACATATTGAACATTCTAAGCTCAATGGTCTGAGTCAGTGATGGAATAGAAATTAAGTCTGAGGGGCACCTGGGTGGCTCAGTGGGTTAAGCCTCTGTCTTTGGCTCAGGTCAAGATCTCAGGGTCCTCGGATCAAGCCCCACATCTGGCTCTCTGCTTGGTGGGGAGTCTGCTTCCTCCTCTCTATCTCTGCCTGCCTTTCTGTCTACTTGTGATCTCTCTCTGTCAAGTAAATAAATAAAATATTAAAAAAAAAAAAGAAATTAAGTCTGAGACAATTCCTGGTTTCTCTTATACTATATCTTGGATTTAAAACTTGGCCTTACCATTTGCTAGGTGTATGACAGTCAACAAATTTCACATGCTTCAGTACCCCAGTTTTCTCATTTGTAAAAGACAAGTAGTAAAAAGTTGAGGATTGATTAAGGTAAAACATGAAAAACACAAAATTGTTGACAAAACACAATAAATGTTACTTTTTATTATCCATATTATATAATTAAGGAATAACTATAAAGGTTATCCTATTTAGGACCCATAAGACTTAGTTTATAGTCCAGAATCTACAATTTATATAGGATAATTTCTTAACCTCATTAGCCCCCTTCATGGAATAGAAGCCATTGCTGACCTATCTCTTTCATTTTTTTTTAATTTTTAAAGATTTTATTTATTTATTTGACAGAGAGACATAGTGAGAGAGAGAACACAAGCAGGGGGAGAGGGAGAGGGAGGTGCAGGCTTCCCGCCAGGCAGGGAGCCCCATCCCAGGCTCGATCCCAGGACCCTGAGATCATGACCTGAGCAGAAGGCAGCGGCTTAACCCACTGAGCCACCTATCTCTTTCATTTTAAATGTTTTCTAAAGATCAAATATTATTAACAGAAATAATCATAGTTTTCACTTACTGATCTCTCTTATAGATCAAATACTGTGGAAAAGGTTTTCCCTGGATTACTTAATTTTATTTTGGGGGGTGCCTGGGTGGCTCAGTCAGTCAAGTGTCTGCCTTTGACTCAGGTCATGATCCCAGAGTCCTCGGTTTGAGCCCCACATTGGGCTCCCTGCTCAGGAGGGAGCCGGCTTCTTCCCCTGCCCTTCACCCCACTCCTGCTGTCTCTCTCACTCTCTTTCTCAAATAAATTTAAAAAAAAGTCTTTAAAAAATTTATAAAATAAATAAAAAATATAGATTGTATTGGCTAGGTGTTACTATATAGGTTTTATAAAAGAATGACTGAGATTTAAACAGTTTAAATAATTTGTGCAAACACACAGACATAAGTTATAGGTTAATATTTAAACCCAGATCTTTGACTGTAACAACCACCTGAACCATTACCAATAAGATGAAATAAAATATTTCAAAAATAGATGATTCTATATGAGGCAATATGATAGCATTATTTATTAATACCATTTTGAACAGTAATCTGTTTCATTGATCATCATTCTGGTTTCAGTCTAAAAAACTAGAAACTAGGTGTCCCTAACTTCATTTTAGGTAATAAAAATAATTTTGAGCACCTGTGAATGAAACAGTGAACTGGCAATTTTAAGGGAGGGAAAAAAGAAGATAGTATCTGGTGCTTCAAATTTCATAAAGTCAAGGTGCAAAAATATTAAAGACATATTAATCAATATGATATACCACATTAAGAAAGGATAAAAATCATGTGATTACTGCAACAGATGTAGAAAAAACATTTGACAACATTGAACCTCTATGTATTATTAAAAAAAAAAAACAAACCTCTCAACAAAGTGGGTGTAAAAGAAATGTAGTTTGGCATAATACAAGCCAAAATATGACAAAGTTCACAGCTAGCATCATACTCAGTGGTGATAAGCTAAAAACTTTTCATTTAAAACCAGGAACAAGACCACGATGCCCATTCTTGTCATTTTATTCAACTAGTATTGTAAGCCCTAGCCAGAGAATTTAGGCAAGAAAAATGAGTAAAAAGAACCTAAATCAGAAAGGATGAAGTAAAACTGTCACTATTTGCAGATTATATACTATATATTAGAAAATCTTAAAGACTTACCAAAAAACTGTTTCAACTAATAAATTCAGAAAAGCTGCAGGATACAAAAATCAATATAAAAATATCAATTGTGTTTTTATACTCTAATAAAAAATTGTCAGAAAGAGAAATTAAGAAAACAATCCCAATACAATTACATTAAAAAAACCACAAAAATCTAGGAAAAAATTAATCAAGGAGGTGAAAGACCTGTACACTGAACACTTTAAGACACTGATGAGAGAAATTGAGAAAACACCTAAATGGAGAGATATACTATGTTGATGGATTAAAAAATTAATATTGTTAAAATGTCTATACTACCTAAAGTAATCCACAGCTTCAATGTAATCCCTATCAAAATTCCAATGAAATTTCTCACAGAAATAGAACAAATAATTCCAACATGTATATGGGACCACAAAAAATCTGATAGCTAAAAAAATCTTGAGAAAGCAGCACAAAGCTGGATTCCTGATTTCAAACTACATTAAAAAGTTATAGTAATCAAATGAGAATGGTACTGGCATCAAAACAGACACATAGATCAATGGAACAGAGAACATAAAGCCCAGAAATAAATCCATGCATACATGTCAATTAACTTAAGACAAAGGAGCCAAGAATTTATAGTAGTGAGAGAACCGTGTCCTCAATAAGTATTGGGAAACAATGAATCTTGGAACACTACATCAAAAACTAATGATATATTGTATGGTGACTAATATAACACAATAAAAATTTTAAAAATAAGTATTGGGAAAACTGGACAGTTAGGTGCAAAAGAATAAAACAGATGCACTATTTTACAATATATAAAAATACATTCAAAAGTGATTGAAGACTTGAATATAACAACTGACACAAAGAACTCTTTGAAGAAAACATAGGCAGTAAGCTCCTTGACATCAGTCTTGATGACGGTTTTTTGCATTTGACAGCAAAAGCAAAAATAAAGAAGTGAAATTACATTAAGCTGAAAAGCTTTTGCATAGCAAAGGAAACCATCAACAATATCAAAGGGCAAACTACAGAGTGGAGAAAATATTTGCAAATCATATATCTAATAAGGGGTTAATATCTAAAATATATAAAGAACACACAGAACTCTAGAGCAAAACAAAACAATAAATAAAACAATCCAATGAAAAAATGTGCAGAGGATCTGAGTAGACCTTTTTTCAAAGAAGATATACAGCCAGCCAACAGGGATATGAAAAGGTGTTCCACATCACTAATCATCAGGGAAATGCTTACCAAACCCACAATAACTTATCACTTCACACCCATGAGAATGGTTATGAACAGAAACACAAGGAATAAGTGTAGTTAAGGATTTGGAGAAAAGGAAACATTGGGCACTGTTAGTGAGAATGGAAGCATGTTGTTGGGGGTGGGTAAAATGGGTGAAGGGGACCAAAAGGTACCAACTTAAATTTATAAAGTAAGTAAGTCACAGGGATACAATGTACAGCATGGTGACTATACTTAACGATACCGATACCGCACTGCATATTTGAAAGTCACTAAGAGTAGATCTTGAAAGTTCTCATCATTAAAAAAAAAAATGTAACTAAAGTATAATGACAGGTATTAACTAAGATTGTGGTGATGATTTTGAAATATATACATATATTGAATAATTATGTTATCTACCTAAAACTCATATAATTTATATATCAAGTATACCTCAAAAAATTAAAAACATATTATTAGCCAAAGGTTTTTGAGAGCCATATGTCCATAAGTACAAGGAAACTACATTTATTATTTTATATTTGAAAAATGACAACTTTTTCCTTTGCCTTTTCCCCCCACATCTTCTTAATATAACTCTGATGTGGGACCTAGTTTAAAATCTGTACCTGCGATTATCACTTGTGATTTTTTTTTTTTCCTCACGAGAAAAGAATAAAGGATATTATGACATTATTCAATTTTCAGGGACCACTATTGTAAGAACTCACTGAGGTAAGTCATTTGTGTTGATTTCTGATGCTTTTTTTTTAATATTTTATTTTTTTGACAGAGAGAGATCTCAAGTATGCAGAGAGAGAGAGAGAGAAAGAGAGAGAGGAGGAAGCAGGCTCCTGCCTAGCAGAGAGCCAGATGCAGGACTCGATCCCAGGACCTTGAGATCATGACCTGAGCTGAAGGCAGAGGCTTAAACCACTGAGCCAGCCAGACGCCCCTCATGCTTGCTTTTTTTTTTTTTTTTTCTCAAACACTCTTTCTTACAGGACTAGTTAAGTTGACCTAAAAATAGTTTTCATCTACTTGAAAAGATACTTATGGGAGAAAACAAATAGAAATGTTTTATAATAAAAGGTTTGTGACTTTATGGAAGAAGAAATATAAGACCTTAAAAGGAAGTAGAAAAGGTCAACCCAGGTGTTAATACAAAAACATTTTGTGTGAAGGACACAAAATCAATCAAAGATACACATTTTTAACTTTTAAATTAATCAGGTAATGATTTTGTTCTATTATTTGCTTGCAAACATTAATAAATAAGGATGGTGAGAGACTGAATTACTACAACCAACAGAACAGAAATACAAACAATTATAAGAGAATATTAAGAAAAATTATATGCCAACAAATTGGGCGATCTGGAAGAAATGGACAAATTCCTAGAAACTTAAAAACTACCAACACTGAAATAGGAAGAAATTGAAAAACCTGAACAGAACCATAAACAGCAAAGAAACTGAATCAATAATCAAAAATCTCCCCAAAAACAAAAGTCCAGGGGCAGATGGCTTCTCAGGGAAATTCTAGCATTCAAAGCGAAATGACTACCTATTCTTCTCAAACTGCTCCCCCAAAAAAGGAGAAGGGACACTTTTGAACTTCTATGAGTCTAACACTACTTTGATCCCAAAACCCCACAGAAACCCACTAAAAAGGAAAATTACAGGCTAATAGCCCTGATGAATTATTATCATTGCCATATATATTTTTAACAAGAATGCCTACTAAATACATCTTTTAGACAAACCTATTGGGTGCACTTACTAAGTATGCTTCCATAAGGGTGCCAGGTGGCTTAGTCAGTTAAGTATCTGCCCTCAGCTCAAGTCTTGATCCCAAGGTCCAGGGATCAAGCCCCTCATCAGGCTCCCTGATCAGCATGAAGCCTGCTTCTCCCTCTCCAACTCTCCTTGCTTGTGCTCTCTTTATTTCTCTCTCTGTCAAATGAATAAATCAATCTTGAAAAAAAAAAAATATGCTTCCATAAATTAGTTTTCTCAGTGAGGTAACTGAGGTCCAGAGATCAGGTGCTGAAGTTCACAAAGCTAAAAAGTACAAACTCAGGACTTGAATAAATCAATCTGACTCCCAAAACAGGGCATTTCCTACTATGCCATACTACTTACATGAAGTTTTTAATTCCTTTACATATTTTCTTTACATTTGTTTTACTTTCTTGGTGCTACACTAAAAACATGCATAGAATGGAGGAGCTTAGGGTGAGAATTTTATAAATGTATTGGATCTGGTGAAAACAGTAGTCCACATAAGTCAAAAAAGAAAAAAAGAAAAAGAAAAAGAAAAAATGAGGAGACAGATATGTGCCAAGAGTGTTTTAAGGAATCAGAGACAGAGGTCCGGCTTGGTTATGTACTAAGAATTATGCATTTGAATTAGGAGATCTGAGAAATTAGGAGTCAGAGAGAAAGAAAGCTTACATGAAGTGGAGACTATGGTTTTGTGTCTTCGTGATCCAGAGAGTAGCAGCCTTAGCATCCCCTGAGAATTTGTTATAAATGCATAACTTCAGGCCCTAATCTGGACCTACAGAATCAGACTCTGCATTTTAGCAACAGCCCCAGATGTCCTGCAGGTGTTACAATTTGGAAGCACTAGGATATAGCTGTAGGCAACAAATCTTAAATAACCATAAAAGTCTTAGTAATAAACAGCCAGATCTCTGCAGAAGGAAATAAGCAGAGAGCAAGAAGGATTGGCAGTGATACAAGGTAGCATTCCCCGCATATGCCACAACTCCTTGAAGAATCAGTTTGAAATTGACATGCTTTCAGTTTAAAATAGAACAAAATAAAATATTTGCTTGCAAATAACTTTTCTCTTGAGTCACAGGTTAATAGCAAGAAGGAACTACAATGCAAAGTTTCTCAAACTTTCACTCATTTTCCTCTTCGGTCACTCTCTCCTGTTTATAGTTTTTAAACTAAAGTCGGTGACTTCTGTGGAGATTTGGACCAAGAAAAATCCTCTTCAACTTTTGAATAGTTTGGTATAATGCCTGTTAAAATGGAAAGAACAATGAACACTATTTCTCCTGATGACTTGCAACTTAGTTGCCAATTTTATTACAAGCTCAACATGTGAAACACCAGGCAGGCCTGTTTGCTGACTACATCAATTCTCTCTTCAAATTGCTGAACACATTTTAAAGTTTTAGCACACAATTTCCTTGATTTTGTTGTTGGTGTCATTTTACATGAGGGTGAGGAAAGAGTACATACACTTTGAGGAAATGAGGTCCTTGAAACAGCCAGAATAATACTACTGTCAATACACTAAAGGCAACTTTAACACTTCTGTAAATTCTTATAAAAGCGAAAGAGCCTTTAATAATGCAGTGACCCTGATATAAATACAAGGTGACTATATACATATCTTGGCAAATGTTCTAAAAAGTTTTATGCAGTACTTGACTAATTCAAATGACTTCTTTAATAAGGATCTCCAGGTATTTCACTATCATAATCTTATTGCTGACCCACCAAAGAAAAGATGATAATGTAATGTTGGAATTATGTTAGCTCTCTAGGCTTCATCAAAGAAGGGAATTCAAAGCAGTGCCACTTGGAGAGTGCTGGCTTTTCTGTAATACCCATTTTAAGTGTAAATCGTTTCACCTTTGATGCAGATGCCATTTTGAACAGGAAAGCAAGCAAGCAAACAAACAAAAAACTAAAAACAAAACAACAACAAAAATCCCGCAGAAACTTAGAAAAGTTGCTAAAGACATATTTTAAACTCAAGGGAAGAGTTTGCTTATATGTATATGCAAATAAGTAACCATTTTAATTGAGTTTTGATGCCCAGATAAAACCAAGTTCCGGTGGTCAAAATGATCCAGTGACTAGAATGATCTAAGTCTTGAATTTTAAGATCTCAATCTATGGCAAACATAAGAAAAATGTAGCTTTTACATATGAGTTGCATATATTAAATCATAACACTCACCATGAATTTGGTACTGGTGGCATCTCCATGGTACCATGGAGGAAACTGAAACTCAGACTGAATCAGTAGCTTCAGCAATGTTTAACAAATACCCAAATAGAAATGAAGAATTTCAAACAAAGCCTCATTTGGACCATTTGGTGCATTGGCACATTGAATTTAGTAATCATGTAGGGAATTCTCATTCCACTTACCTCTGATGATTCTTACAAGGATCTTTTTAAATGCTGAACTATATAAAAATAACATTTTGAACACTTAACCTGGAGGCACCTGAGTGGATTAGTCGGTTAAGAGTCTGACTCTTGGTTTCGGCTCAGGTCATGATCTCCCAGTTGGGGGATCGAGCAAGCCACGCATTGGGCTGTGCTCGGTATGGAGTCTGCTTCAGATTCTTTCTCCCTTCCACTCTGTCCCTCCCTGCTCATGTACTCTCTCTCTCCCTCATACATTAATAAAACCTTTTAAAAAGAATATCTTAGCATATGTTCCATAATGAAAATTTTACGTGTGCTCTCAATGCACATATATTTAATTTTTAGATCAATTTCTAAATTCTCCTCACTGAAAAAATAATGAAAATTGGCTCTCATCTGTGTTTGTTTTTGGATCTGTCTCTTCCTGTCTTTTATCACTCTCTCTCTCTCTACTAGACTCTCACCCTTTTCTTTCACAACACCTGTTTTATTCCCAATTTAAGGTACTTCTCTTCATGTTTCAGTGATATGGTAGAGATTGGCTTGATGTTAACTGATACCATTTTCCTTTTCCTGGATACATAGTCATACTATATCTTCTAGCTTTCCTTTTGCTTAGGTATGGGTCATAAGACTCAGCCTCAATAAATGTGGTTGAAAAATTTTGTAAGCCCAGACCTTGGGACTGGTATGGTTAAAAACATCTGTGGGATTATTCTCATGGTTTTTCTCTTCCACTGTCATGTTTTAAAGAATCAACATCATAATTTGGGAGGATCCTGGAACCTGAGTCATCATTTAGGGAGGAATTGCCTGAACCTCACAAATAAAATAAAATAAAGATAATGGTATCTAAAGAATGTTTGTGATAGTAGCCACTATTACTAACCTGAATAATAAAATAATAAAATAATAAAAATGTTAAGGCCAATGAAAGGTATCTTTGTCCAGTATCATTCTGTCACTGGCCTGATGCCTGAATTTCCTATAACTACTCACATCCTTAATCTCCTGAATAAATGAATATATATTATGGCAAAACAGTAACACATCAAATGATTATCACCTTACCAGTATTTGGCAGAAATAACACTAACTTCAAGCAGTAATGTCTGAGGTGTGTTACCCACTCTGTCAGTTTTTTGCTATTTGACATTGGACAATCTAGTAAATTTCCTGATCTTCTGAAAATTCTTAATTCATCTAGACATTTACTATACTCTTGGGAAGAACAAGTTGAAAACTCTGATAAAAATGCAGACTATAAAACTCTATTCCCATGGAATATATATATATGTATATATATATATATATATATATATATATATATATACATATATATATATTTTAAGATTTTATTTATTTATTTGACAGACAAAGATGACAGGTAGGCTGAGAGGCAGGCAGAGAGAGAGGAGGAAGCAGATTCCCTGCCGAGCAGAGAACCTGATGCGGGGCTCGATCCCAAGACCCTGAGACCATGACCTGAGCCGAAGGCAGAGGCTTCAACCCACTGAGCCACCCAGGTGCCCCCATGGAATATATTTTTTAAGATTTTATTTATTTGACAGAGAGACACTGTGAGAGAGAGAACACAAGCAGGGGGAGTGGGAGAAGGAGAAGTAGGCTTCCTACCAACCAGGGAGCCCAATCCTGGGCTCGATCCTAGGATCCTGGAGTCATGACCTGAGCTGAAGGAAGACGCTTAACAACTAAGTCACCCAGGGGCCCCATATTTTTATTTTCAACGAATTTGTTCTAGACTAAAAAAAGAAAAATGAGAGCACTTGGGTGGCTTAGTCAGCTCAGGTCATGATCCCAAGATCCTGGGATTCAGCCCTATGTCGTCGGGCTCCCTGTTGGGCAGGAATCTGCTTCTCCCTCTCCCCCTGTTCTTGCTCACTCTCTCTCTCTCTCTTTCAAATAAGTAAATAAATAATAAATATAAATAGGTAAATAAATGAAAAATAAAAGAAAAGAAAAATGAACCCTCAGAGGTCAGATTTCAGAGTGGTAAATCTGGAAAAAGGAATGGAATGTCAGAAAATCTTTCCAGGGATGGAGGAATTTGGTCAGCCATTATGACCAGGATAAAAAAGAGTGACATATTTCAGATTACAATTTTGTATGGGCCCGACTGTAATTGAAATAAAAAGATTTTGGTTTTCCCTTTATTACCTATACTGTGAAACTTTTATTGACTTCAAATCATTTGACACTTGTTGCTTTTTGATCACACAGACATAGTTTCATAGTGCCTCTGGGTTAGCATTCCCAAGCTTTAAGTGAAATAAACATATTCATTTTAGTAAGTATGTTACAGTTAATTTTTAAAAAGGGGGGGGTGTTCAGCCCATTTGGTTCTAGAACTATTTATTTTGGCTGCTACAAGAAGAATCTTAAGGCCAGTGTTATGCTCTCATGGATGTCAGTTCATTCCCCCTTTTCACTACCATCTTGTCATCAGAACTCTGTATGTGAACCTCATTTTTCTTAATTGCAAGAAAGTTCATTATTCCATTTCTCTACACTATTCCAAGAGATGACAATAGTACATTTATCTGCTCGTCAACAAAGTCTTGGTGATACAACTGTCTATTGCTTTGGAATGTGGCATTGATGAGTGTTAGGTGGAAGTGAGGTGTGTGGCCCTGCTGATCTTGTTCTGGTCTCTTTTATTTATCAGGTAATCAACTGATCAAGGCTGGGCTCTGCTGAATCGACTTGCTTTGTTCCACGTTCGTCATTCTCTTCTGGGTCCAGCAGGAAGTGGGGATAGTGACTGGGATAATGACTGGGAGAATAGTGACTGGGAGGAGGCAAACTGCCTTATTCAAGAGTATTGATAATAGTCTGTTTCCTGATCTGGGTCCTAGCTATGGGTCTGTTCATTTTATTAAAATTTATTGAACTATACTCACAGTTTGTGGCTGTGTGTATATTGTACATGTGTAATAGTTCTACAATACACATTATATTAAAAATGTTAGGGGCGCCTGGGTGGCTCAGTGGGTTAAGCCGCTGCCTTCAGCTCAGGTCATGATCTCAGGGTCCTGGGATCGAGTCCCGCATCAGGCTCTCTGCTCAGCAGGGAGCCTGCTTCCTCCTCTCTCTCTCTCTGCCTGCCTCTCTGCCTACTTGTGATCTCTCTCTGTCAAATAAATAAAATCTTAAAAAAAAAAAAAAAGAACAGAAACCTAATCATGAAAAAAAATATTAAAAAAAATGTTAGTTAAGCAACTTCAAACATATTTAACTTTTTAAAAAAGCACAATGGGGTGGAGTGAGAGTTTATCCTTCATCCCATAATTCCATGATTAATTAAACAATTGAAATGTGGACAAAACTAAAAGCAGAAGTATAATCTATGCATCCAATTTAGAGTTGGTTTATTTCCATACTAATTTTGAAACCTAGTTTATACTGATAAACAATTTCATTTCAAAAGTCTCCATTTTGCCTTTTGTCTATAGAAACATGATTTTAAAACAAATCACTGAAACATGATTTTGGTTTATCCACTTCGAACATCAAATTAGATTATAATATATGAAACTTTCTCTCAACTGTTCACAGATCTTTTTAAAAAAATTATTATATTTTTTATTCACAGTTCTTTTTTATTGTTTCTCCATAAAGTTATTGTCATGTATTTTCAATTACACATATACAGTTGGCTTATAAAATAGATATGAAGTGTTATTTATTTTAAATTCTTCAATAGTAATTGAATTTTAATTTCTTCAATAATAAATGTTATAAACTATATACACTATTTTGGGATGTAGAGTTCATGTTTTAAGTATGATGAGAGAAATATTTATGGTCCCACTGCTGAAACCTGTTTCAAAACTATATCTATGGCAATACCAGCCTTTAGCCTTTCCTCAGAGAGCTAGGCTCTAAAGCAACGACAGCTAATATAATTCTATTCTGTGCATCTTTTCTGAAGGTGCTGTATATGTATTTTCACATGAAATTTGGATGTATTATACTATTGTGTTTGTAACAAATGTATTTAGTCGTGCAAATATTTAATTTTCAATTGTGAGTAAATATATAAAGGACATAATCCATCTCTTCACAATCAGGTCAGAGAGGGGCTATATATATCCTGTTCTTTGTTGTAATTGCATTGCCTATCAGCACTTAATAAATAGTTACTAAATGGATGAATGAGCAACAACATTACTTAGTTTCCCACTAAAATTAGTTATTAAAAACTGTTTATGTTAAAATACTTTTAATATTAAGGCAGAATATACTATTTTCAATAAGTTACCATTTCAATTGGGGGCGCCTGGGTGGCTCAGTGGGTTAAGCCACTGCCTTCGGCTCAGTCCATGATCTCAGGGTCCTGGGATCGAGTCCCACATCAGGCTCTCTGCTTGGCGGGGAGCCTGCTTCCCCCCCCCTCTCTCTGCCAGCCTCTACCTACCTGTGATCTCTCTCTGTCAAATAAATAAATAAAATATTTTTTAAAAAAAGTTACCATTTCAATTGGAATATAGAAAAGTTTTGATAAGTTATTTTTTTTAAAGATTTTATTTATTTGACAGACAGAGATCACAAGTAGGCAGAGAGGCAGGCACAGAGAGAGAGAGGAGGAAGAAGGCACCTTGCTGAGCAGAGAGCCCAATGCGGGGCTCGATCCCAGGACCCTGGGATCATGACCTGAGCTGAAGGCAGAGGCTTTAACCCACTGAGCCAACCAGGCGCCCCTGATAAGTTAATTTTGAAAAGTTAATTTTGATAAGTTAATTTTTTATATGGTGTGAGGTATGAATCAGTTTATGTTTTGCACATATTCAGCTGTTCTAGCACCAGTTGTCAAGAAGACTATCTTTTTGCCTCTGAATAACTTTTACATCTTTGTCAAAAAACAAATATGTGTATGTATTTATATATGCATATATATAGTTCTTTATAAATAATATATAAATATATATTTATAATATATACATATACATATAATATATATGTATACATATGTATACATATATAATATATATGTATACATATATATTATATACACATATACATATGCATATGTGTATATAATATATACATATATAAAAATATAAAATATATAAAATATAAATATATTATATATTTATATATATCTTTCTGAACTCTCATTTAAAATTTTTTTTTAATTTTTAATTTTTTATTTTTTCTGAACTCTCAGAATATCTTTCTGAACTCTCATTTTTGATCCATTGATCTATTTGTCAATCTGATGTCAGGAAGTCAATGTTGATACCAATATCTCACTGACATATGTACTACATAGCTTTTCAATAATTCTTTTTTTTTTTTTTAAGATTTTATTTATTTATTTGACAGAGAGAGATCACAAGTAGATGGAGAGGCAGTCAGAGAGAGAGAGAGAGGGAAGCAGGCTCCCTGCCGAGCAGAGAGCCCGATGCGGGACTCGATCCCAGGACCCTGAGATCATGACCTGAGCCGAAGGCAGCGGCTTAACCCACTGAGCCACCCAGGCGCCCGCTTTTCAATAATTCTTTAGGTCTGGTAGTATAACTTCTCATGAACTGTTCTTTTTTCTAAGTTTTCTAAGTTGTGACTATTCTAAGCCCTTTTCATTTCTATGTGAATTTTAGAACCTGCCTGTCAATTTCTACCCACTCTGCCCCCAAAAAAAGCCTACTTGAATTTTGACTAGGATTGCAATGCTTCCACAGATCAATTTGGAAAGAATGGAAATCTTAAGATTAGACCTTCTAATTCATGAATATAGTGTATCTCTTCATTTATCTAGATCTTTCTTTCAACAATGTTTGGTAGTTTGCAGAGTATCGTTCTTGTACATATTTGGACAGATTTGCACATATCTTTTTATGCTAATTGTAAATGGTACTATAAACTTTTCAACTTGATTGTTTGTTGTCATTAAATAGAAAAAAGTGATTTTTGTATATTAATCTTCTGGACTGCAAACTTGCTAAACTCATTAATAGTTCATTTTTATGTAGATTTCATAAAGTTTTCTACATAAACTCTGATGTCTGCAAATGTGTGTGTGTGTGTGTGTGTATAGTTTCACTTCTTTGTCTTTCTTTCTTTTTTTTTTTTTCCCTTCCCTTTATTAGCATTGGCTAGAATATCTAGTACAAAGTTGAATAGAGGTGGTGAGAATAGATACCTTTGCCTTTTTCCTGATCTCAGAGTGGAAGTACTATCTTTGGTCATTACAATATTAGCTATAGGTTTTTTGTAAATGCCCTATACTAGATTGAGGCAACTCCTTTCTTTGTTGAGAACTTTCATAAGGAATGGAAAGACAGTTACTGTCAAAAGGTTTTTCCCCACCAATTGAGAAGGTAACATTGTGTTTCTATTTTGCTCTGTTATGTTGAAATGCATTGACTGCTTTGTTATTTATTTAACCAACCTTGTTTTCTTGAGATAACCTCCACTTGGACGTGAAGTATTAGCTTTCAACATATATTGTTGAATTTAAGAAATTTTGCATCTACATTCATGAGATGTTACTCTGTGGTTTTCTTTTGTATAATGCTTTTGTCTAGATTTATTTTCACACTTATGCTGGATTTGTAGAATGAGTATGGAAGTAATTCTCTCCTCTTTGATTTTTTTAAGAGTTTGTGTATAGTTGACATATTTCTCTCAAATATTTGTTGAAATTCACAGGGAAACCATCTAAGCCTGTGATTTTCTTTGTGTGTGTAGGCTTTTTATCTATATATTCATTCTCTTAATACAGGGCTATTCAAATTATCCATTCCTTTCAGTGAACTTTGCAAATGTGTCTTTCCAAAATATTTGCCCATTTTAACGAAGTTCATCAAATCTATTGATAAAATATTGTTTGTAGTCTTGTTATCTTTTTAATATATATTGTATCCATATTGATTCAATTTTCTCATTCCTGGTATTGGAATATGTATCTCCCTCTTTTTATCATAAAAGTTAATCAATTTTACTGATCTTATCAAAGAAATTGCTTTAGTTTCACTGATTTATTGGGTTTTTTTCTACATCTTATTTCATTTTTCTTTTTTTTTCTTAGTTCTAATCTTTATTATTTCTTACAGTATGCTTACTTTGGGTTTCACTTGTTCTTTTCCTAGTTTTGTCAGATGAGTACTATGTCATTTATTTATATCTCTAATTTTTAATATAGATGTGCAGTGTACACTTTTGTATATATATTTTTGTTCAGCTCAAAATACTAACTTTTATTTTGAGTTCTTCTTTATGTATGGGTTTTTTATAAGTGCATAGTTTAGCTTCTCAAAGTTTGGAGATTTTTCTGCTAATCTTTTATAATTTCTAATTTAATTTTAATTTTTAAAACAAATACTTTGCATAACTTGAATCTTTTTTTAATTTATTGAAACTTGTTTTATGAATGATATCCTGGAAATTTCCCTGTGCACTCAAAAAGAACATGGATTCTGCTGTCATTTGGTGCAATGTTCTATAAATAGTAGGATATATACAGTATATATTTTATGTAATAACAACATAATATATATAATATAATAGTGTAATTATAATATATAATATTAAGTCATAACATTAATTAAGTATTTATGATGTTCTGTTTACTTTTCTATCAATTATTGAAAAATGGGTTTGAAGCTTTAACTACAACTGTGAATTTGCCTATTTCTGTTTGTGATTCATTAACATTCCTCCCTACCCTCATGTATTTTGAAGCTGTTATTAGGTGTATAAATCTTAAGGATTATTATGCTTTCTTGATGAATTGACGCTTTCATCATAGGAAATGTCCCTCTATTGCAATATTCTTTGTTTACCTTGTCAGAGGTTAATACAGCTACCCTAGCATTTTTTGACTATGATTTTATTCTTAACCTATTTATGCCTTTATAGTTTAAGATTTCTCAGAAAAATCATATACTTGGTTCTTGTTTTTTGGTCCATTCTGTTACTTTTTGCCTGTTTTATTTAAAGAATTTAGAAGATTTATATTTCATGTGACTACTGATATTGTTGAGTGTACGTCTATTATCTTACTCTTGGCATTTTATTTTCCCATCTATTCTTATCCCCTTTGTTTCTCTCTCTTTTTTTTTTTTTTGCCTTTTTTTTAAAGTTATAATATATTATTTGTTTCAAGGTAGAGGTCTGTGATTCATCAATCTTACAGAATTCACAGCACTCACCATTGCACATACCCTTCCTAATATCCATCACCCAGACACCCCATCCCTCCTACCCCCCTCCACGCCAGCAAACGTGTTTTTTTTTTTTTTTTGTGATTCCATTTTCTATTATTGGTTTATTAGCTATAATTCTGTGTATGTGTTTCTTTGGGGATTACAAATATACATCTTTAGCTTATCACCATCTAACTTCAAGTAATATTGGATCACATTGCTTATGTATAAAATTTTCACAACTGTATACTTCATTCCTCTCCTATCTTTTTTGCTGTTGTTGTCATATATTTTACTTAGACATGTGTTATCAACCCCACAATACATTGTTATCAAACAGCCAACTTTATTTTTAAAATTTAAAAATAAGAAAAGTTTGTGTCTTTACCCACATAGTTATCTTATCTTTCATTTGTGCAGTTTCAGATTCCCATCTTCCATCTTATCAAAGTCCTTTATCATTTCTTATCATTGCAGGTTTGCTGGGGATGAATTCTTTCCATTTTTTAAGACTGAAAATATCTTTGTCCTTTTTTAAAAGTTATCTTCACTGGGCAAAGAATTCTAGGTTAAGGTTTTTGTTTGTTTGTTTTTCCCACTATTTAAAAGATGTTAATCCAGTGATTCATGGCTTGTGTTGTTTGTGATAAGAATTTGCTTTCATCCTTATCTTCGTTCATCTATACCTAATATGCCCTATTTTAAAAATCTGGCTACTTTGAAGATTTTTATCACTTTAAAAAATTAGTTAAGGGGCGCCTGGTGGCTCAGTGGGTTAAGCCTCTGCCTTCGGCTCAGGTCATGATCCCAGGGTCCTGGGATGGAGCCCCGCATCAGGCTCTCTGCTCAGCGGGAGCCTGCTTCCTCCTCTCTCTCTCTCTGCCTGCCTCTCTGCCCACTTGTGATCTCTGTCAAATAAATAAAAAATAAAATCTTTAAAAATTAGTTAAGAAATGCCTCACAATTTTCATGTTCCTCATATGTAGGTTCCACTGAGTTTCTTAAAGTTTTCATCAAATTTGGAAAAGTTTTGGTCAATAATTATTTAAATAATCCTTTTTCTGTTTCCTTATCTTTTATGCCTGCTTCAGGGAACACTCAGTTATATGTATATAAAGATGCTTGAAATCATCCCTTGATTCAGTGATACTTTGTTAAATTTTTTGGAGTTTTTTCTTCCCCTCTCTTTCATTTTGGATGTCTACTACTATATCTTCAAATGTACTAATCTTCTATTTTGAAATGTCTAATCTTTCATAATTTCCATGCAGTATATTTTTCATCTAAGCATTATAATTTTCATCACTAGAAGTTCACTGAGGTCTTTTTATGATTTCTATATATCTACTTATCATATCCAATCTCTCCTTTAACTTCTTAAATTCATGGAATACGGTTATAGTAACTATTTAGTTGTCTTGTCTACTAATTGCCATTTTCTGGGTTAGTTTCAACTGATGTTTATCCTCAATACGGATATGTTCCTGCTTTGTTGAATGACTGTCAATTTTTTATTGAATGTCAAGACATTGTGATTTTATACTGTTATGTGCTAGATATTTTATATGCTTATTGATAATTTTGAGTTTTGTTTTGTGAAGTGGTTACTTGGAAGTGGTTTGATTCTTTCTAGTCTTTATTTTAAGCTCTGTTAAAGCAGAACCAGAACAACATATAAGATAGGACTAAAGCTTCTGAATTACTAAGGTAAAACACTTCTAAGTGTACTGGTAGATCTACAAATTTTAAAGTTTCCCACTCTGGCTGATAGGAACAGGCACAGTTCCCAGTCTTATGTAAGTTCTGTGAATTTTTTTCCCTCTAAGTTTTATAGGTAGCTCGTTACCTATAAACTTTACCTATAAACTACCTTGTGTTGTTTCCTCAGAACATGTGCTCCTCAGTGTTCTCATCTGAATAATAGAGAGGACTGTTCTGTGGATCTCCAGACACACTTGTGCAGCTCCCTTGTCTCTATTCATCTTTCCTGTGAACTCAAGCTGCCTTTGTCTCCTAGGACACCCACCTCTCTCTCTCTTCAATTCAACTCGAGAGGTAGCTGGAGTCTGCTTGGAAGAACTCCCATGTGTGACAGCTGGGGCAATCAAAGCACCCTCACCTCCTTTGTTTCATGATGATCAGGAAACACTATCTTATGTAACTCAATGTACACTGCCTTAAAAATTGTTACTTCATATATTTAGCCAGTCATGTCCTCATTGTTGTTTTCGGTGAAAGAATAAGTTGCATCCCTGTCACTTCACTTTCCCTGGAAGTAGAAGCCTCTTTTTAAAATTTAAATGACTTTTTTTTCACTCCTCTGCTTCAAAATCTTCACTTCCCATTTTACCCAGTGACAGCGAAAGTCCTAACACAGGTTGACAAGGCTTTCCATTAACTGGGTGGGTATCACTCTGAACTCATTTAGTACCACTCTCCCACTCACTTATCTGCTCTGGTCACAGTCTGCTCTGGCTCATGACCCCCTTGCTTTTTGTTAAATAAGTTAGGCATGCTCTCCTCTTCGGGTGCTTGCCCTTGATGTTTCCTCTGTCAGGAATTCTTTCCCTAGATAATCATATGGCTTGCTTTTCAAATATTACATACTCATCAAAGACTACTGTGCTCATCCTATCTAAATTTATAAGCTAAATCTGATGTTCCTCATTCCTCTTCTATTTTTCTATGCAATGTGCATGCACACACACACACACACACACACACACACCTTTCTAAACATATTATATTGGATAATTCTGGTTTGCCTTTTACACATGCCCCTTTCTAAGTAAGATATAATTTTTTCCATTTTTTGTATCCTAATAATGTACTAATAATTTAAGTGCTAACTGTAATCACTAAAAAAAGTCAATAGAAATCAAACTTTAACACAATGAAATCTCAGTTCTTTCAAAAAATAGAACAGATACTTCACCAGGTAGGTTAAAGAGTTCTGATTACTCTAACCATTAGGACATGTAGGTATGTGTTAATTAACCATATGGTAACCTCTTACCATTCTCTGAATAAAATAACAACAGGGAATTACAAGAAAAATAATTTAAAGCAATATGAAAACTACTGAGTTATACATAACATATTCCTTTATTTACAAAAAGGCATACTTGCTTTCAAATGTCCTTGTAAGTCAGATTTAACTTAATGTATTTTTAAGTTTTAATAAAATCAATTCAATTCAAACAACTACTATAAAATATTCAGTCTACTTTTCAGATAGGGTGAGAAAGTAACAGTACCCTAGAGTACTATTCTATGGTTTGTTTCTGATGAAGAGTAATCATTCAGCTACTAATATTTTCATCAAGTTTATTTGTACTCTTGTTTACAATCAGGATCTAGCAACATTTTTGGCAGTATAACAAATTAGGGATGGAGCATTAAAAACTAAAGTCATGAGATGAAAGATTTTAAATTGTTACCTTGAAACTTTAATCTTCCAAAAATCAAATGGAAATAAGTAGTTAAAATGACATGTCTAAAACATTTCTTGAGATAATGACATGGCACTTCAGAAAACAGAATAGGCCTATCAAATCAGACCAGACACTGAACACCAATCTACTTAAATGTAGTCTATTATGCCCACATCAGACTGGATTATAAGAACCTAGAAATGGTCCCATACATATCAGAGTGCTCTTCATACCTGGGGTGGTTTTAAACACAAAGTGTTTCAGTATAAAATTCTTGCTAACTGCCATTTCCATGCATTATCTTTTCCTACCATCCAAGTAAATTTTTTTATTTTTTTTAAATTTAGTTTTATTTTTTCAGTGTTCCAAGATTCATTGTTTATGCACGATACCCAGTGCTCCATGCAATATATGCCCTCCATAATACCTACCCCATCCCCCTCCCATCCAAAACCCTCAGTTTGTTTCTTAGGGTCTACAGTCTCTCATGGAAATTTAAAAATATAAAAATATGTGCCATATATATATATATATATATATATATTAAACGGAGGTGGTTTTTTTTAAGATTTTATTTATTTGACAGAGATCACAATTAGACAGAGAGGCAGGCAGAAAGAGAGGAGGGGAAGCAGGCTCCCTGCTGAGCAGAGAGCCCCGGATGCAGGGCTCAATCCCAGCACCCTGGGATCCTGACCTAAGCCGAAAGCAGAAGCTTTAACCCATTGAGCCACCCAGACGCCCCCCATAATATATATTTAAAAAGGCAAGAAATCTTAAGCAAATTTGGAAGGGTATGGAGGAAAAAAAAATGAGAAGACAATACAAATATATTTTAAAATGAGTACGAAAAATAGGGAAATATGCCATTTTCTAAGTACAGAATTATTCTGTTTTTCATTTAATAAATCAGATTTCAAAGCAAAAGAGTACCAAATAGCATAATACTCAAGTAATAAAAAATTTTAAAACCAGTAAATAGTGTAAAATGCAACATTAAAAACATCATTAAATACAGGAAAATTTACTTTAAATCCCCCCAAAGGAAGAGGCAGGATTAGAATTTACTGTCTTGTTTTGTAGTAATGTTTAGATGATTCATTAGAGTGGTTCTTTTGTTTGCTTGTTTGGGGGGTTTAACAATATTAGTTGTAAGCACAATTAGATGCAAGAGGTCTGGTTTAGTGGTGATCCATAAGAGATTTGCTACTGAACGTGACAAAGGACCTTGTCATAAGGAAATAAAACTACAGAATACTCCCAAGTGTCTAGATTTTTTTATAAGAAACTCTCAAATTTCAGAGATTTCCTCACCAATATTGACCATAAATAACTAATAAATACAAATGGCCATGCAATCTCCCATTCCTCTCTTAATGGACCATCCTTGTGGACACAATACACACACATACACACACACACACACCTCCCCAGAAGTCTTTGTACCACGATCTCCATTTATTTGGTTATTTTTATTAAAATTCAGTTAATTAATACATAGTGTATTATTAGTTTCAGAAGTAGAGTTTAGTGATTCATCAATTGTATATAACATCCAGTGCTCATTATATCAAGGTCTCTGTATAAAAATCATCCTTGTCAATTAGAGGATCTGTGGTTTTTGAAGGAGGAAAAAATCCAATATGAAGAATCTGTTTCAAAAAGTGATTTTTAACACAGCACAGTTCTTAATCTTGAAATAGTAATGAAGGTGAAACACAAACCTCTGTAGTATACTAGTACCTATCAAAAATTTTGATATACAAACAAAATTTTGATCAGAATAACTACCTTAGGAGAAGCTGCCCTAAAGGTAAATTCCCATTCAATAGTTGTCTATGCATATGATTGCTCTGGTGTAAAAATGTGTTGTTGTTTTTTTCTAATACTGTATTTTACTTTCTGAAACTCACCTCGTTAGAGATTCCTCCAAGTATAAGTTGCATGCACATTTCATTTAAAATATGACTTTCTGAGACAGGAGATATGTGGAAGATAGGGTAAAAATACACAAATAATTAAAATATGCTTTAAGCCCTTCCTCAATTTCTTCTTAATAGCTATCAAAGAGTGTAATAGTGAAGATGTGGGAAATATGACTGTGTAAAGAAAGCAATTTTGGATTAGGTAAAACACTGAAAAGGGATTAAAATCAGGGAAGAGAAGATCTGAGTAGAGATACCAGTGTCAAGGGATAGTGGTGTTGAAGATGTTCTGAGAATAGTGAAGAAATATAAGGGGAAAGTGAGAAGACACTTACTGGAACAAGAACAAATACTCAAAGGAAAGAGATAAAAGGAAAATTTGCCTATTCCAAAACCTTGTCAGCGTTCACCTTTGTCTGGACTGGCCTGGCACTTTTTTCTGAATTCTAGATGGTCACTTAGAAATAGTAAGAGTCCTGAGACATGTTGGTCTTTTCACCTGACTTGGAATCAGAAATCAGATGTAAGGTCTGTTCAATAAAAGTCTCCAAAGCTCTGATCTAAACATCAAATTTAGAGTAAATTCAAACGATCACATCACACACTTTGCATGGAACCAAAAAGCACTTTGCATGTGCTTTCATCACATCTTCAAAGTCATCTTCAAAGTTTTAACTGGTTGAAAACTTTTTATAATACAAAAGAGATTATCCTGGAAAATTAAGTCTCAGTTTAACATATTTTTTACATGTTTGATCACGTCATTTTTAGGCAATTCTTTTTCTCAAAATATTCATGACATGAGCCATAAACTGAACTTGTGTCAGTGTGATATAACGAAAAGGAGCTCTGGATTGAGAATCAAGAAACTCAAGTGAATTGAGAACCAACATTCTTTCATTCGACCACTAACTTCTCATATATATGTCTTTAAGATGTCACTGAATATTTCTGAATCAAAATGTTCCTATGTACAAATTTACAGTTTTTAATGTTTCTTCTGACTCACAAATGGATTATTTTATTAAATTCATATTCTACCCCTTCTATTATACATCCATATCACTTTCTTTTATTCCTTTATACGTTTCTTCTTTTCCTTAACTTCCCAAATATTGACTGATCATTGTAACTCACTTCAGAGCTTTTACTCAAGATGTCCTATAACCAAACAGAAGATAGAAATCATAGCCTCTCTAAACCTTAATTGAGTACAACATGTATTTCTTTCAAGACATTTTCCTTCAAGATCAAAATCCATTGCATAACACACAATTTTTCATTCATTCATTTAGAGATACAATGTGAATAAGGCCTACTATGTATCAGAGACTGTGTTACCCATTGGAAACACAGTAATACAGATCCCTTCTACATAACATTCCCAGGCGAGTAGCAAAGTCAAATATAATCAGTACTTACTTTAATAATATGATAAAACATGCTTGAAAGAGACTAAAGAAAAGCATATATAATCTCATCTTGAAATAGTTCAAAAGGGGCTTGTGTTGATTAGAAAATGTAATGTAGAAACTCAGGCACAAATGACATTTAGAAACCAGCTAAAGGCAAATGAAAATGGATATGAGGCAGACTACATAGAGTAGGGAGAAAAGCCTTACAGCATCGCAGATGGAGAACTGAGGGATTATAAACAAACATCCTACAGACATGAGGAAGCATAGAATATTTGGGGAAATGAGAATATTCATTGTCATAGAGAAGAGCGCTTAAAGGAAAAGTGTATGGGGATGATGACTGGAGAGGTAAACAGGAAGAAGATTATGATCTAATAATATTGCATTTTAGAAGATTATTTTTGGATGCTGTATGACTGATTCATGAAAATTAGAAAAATTAAGTTAGAAAAATCAATTATTAGATCCTTGATCCATTTTAGTATTTTTTCCAGCTTATAATATATATTACTAAAATAAATAAATATCTGCAGCTATTTGTAACTACTGGTATTCTGATATGCTCTATAAGTAGTTAATAAACAGCCATGAATTAAGCATACTTCTTCTTCAATGAACCTTGTATTTTGGAATAATTTCAGATTTACATTAAAGTTGCAATGGCAGTAACAGAGAATTTCTATATATTACTTACTCAGTTTCCCCTAATGTTAATGTCTTATATAAGCATGATTTACATACTGCTTTGATTCCAGAAAAGATGTTATGCTATTGAATTGATGGCTTTTCTTTCCTTATAATGAGGTGGGACTGAGTCTTGGTTAATTGATTTAAAACTAAGAAGATACTTAAACAGATGCTTATCAAAAAATGATGCATACACCTGGCTTCCAAAGATAACAATGGCAGCAGTCTGGCAGACAGAAGTATCTGCTGCTGGTAATTCTAGCTGTATGTCCATCCCAGTGACAACAGTGCCAAGGCTTCACTGGGCCAGTTTTGTGATATGATTTGAGGCACTGCTCTAGCCTGCATGATTCTCAACCATGATCCTGGTCTTCCTAGAACATCTTGAGATACCACATATACTTTCAATAAAACTTTTTTTTTTTTCTGCTGAAATTATCGAGAATGAAAACTTTGAGGGGTGCTTGTGTGGCTCAGTTAGATTCCTCTGTCTCCCACTCACTCTGTTCTCCTCTCTCAAATAGATAAACAAAACCTTAAAAAAAATTTTAAAAGACCTTTGATACTGAAGTGGAATGTAGTGATTAAAGAAAATTTTAGTTTGCCTCATTTCAAGAAGAAAAATGTTTCCCACATGTATAAACAGTCATGTTGTGCATGAACAGGGGAAAGTCTGTGCAGAACCAAATGGATGAACAGTGACAGGTACTCTTGATTGTAAACCAAATAGCTGTGACCTTGTTCTTTACCCCACCCAAAGCTTCATTCCTACTATCACACCTCATCTCCAAATATAGAGGTTAGCAAGTCAAATACTTGCTTCACCAGCCTCCTTCTCAGTTCTGGCACAATAGGAAATGATAATTTGGCCCAATGTAGAAAAATCAGACACAAGGGGGAAATGTTTGTTTATCTTTTACAGTCAAATGCTCTACTACTGAGCTATACCCCCATGTGTTTATCTTTTGGTAACATTTTTCCAGTTAAATAAAATGAGACCTTGAAGAAGAAATAACTGTTGTCTTTGGCTTGGTTATCTTTTTTTTACAATGTAATTCCTGAAAATATAGGCACCATACTTTAACTACAAGGAATCAAACCTAAGGAACAAGCCATTACATTAAGGAAGTCAAGAGCTAGACCATGACTAAATCCCAAAACACCTTGCATCATAATGCTGAGAAGTATCAAAGAACGTACTGTTGAACAGAGTTGGAACTTGCTGCTGAAAATAATGTTAAATGGGACCTATAGAAAATGAACAGATTCACTAAGCAATAACTATGGGATAACTAAATGGAACTTTATAGAATATTTGTGTCATTTAAATATAATCAGTACATGAATAGCCCATGAACATGTATTTTTTAGTATTACAAATGAAATTAATGGGTAGAAAATGTTTTCCCAAATGAACAATCTAATGAACTTTCTGTAATAGTACACAATATAATTACGGACCCATATGTAAAACTTAAAGTCCCAAGTAACTCTGTGCTAATTACAAGATATATGCTTATTGAAGAAAAATAATTCTCTTCCAAAAATCTTTGAAGCCACAATTATATAAAGAGTACATTAGTAATCTGTCCTTTCAGAATGTATTGTTTTGGGATCCTGGGTGGTTTAGTTGGTTAAGCATCTGACTCTTGATCTCTGCTCAGATCTTGATCTCAGGGTTATGAGTTCAAGCTCCACACTGGGCTCCATGCTGGGCATGAAGCCTACTAAATAAACAAATAAATCAATAAATAAACAAACAATGTTTCTTTGGGGGAAAAAAGTGTATTGTTTTGTACTTCTAAATGGGTATCAACTCATTTTCAGAAAGCAAACTTATGTCACACTTAAAATGAATATAAAGATAAAGAAACTGGCAATAATTTACCTCCTATTCCAAATATTCAGAGTTAGAAACTTAAGTATTTACCTAATAAAGATAATTAATTTCTAAGATATTAAGAAAAGCTGAAAGTACAGATAAAGCAATCTCAAGATTTATAACTACAGGAAAGTACCATTATTCTGAAGACTAGAAAAATAAATTTAAAAGGTAGTGCTGGGGGGCACCTGGGTGGCTCAGTGGGTTAAAGCCTCTGCCTTCGGCTCAGGACATGATCCCAGGGTCCTGGGATCGAGCCCCGCATCGGGCTCTCTGCTCATCAGGGAGCCTGCTTCCTCCTCTCTCTCTGCCTGCCTCTCCGCCTACTTGTGATCTCTGCCTGTCAAATAAATAAATAAAATCTTAAAAAAAAAAAAAAAGGTAGTGCTGGTGGACACAGGGAAATATGGCCTTCTAACAAAAGCTAGAAGTCCGATGGCATTTCTGGTCAGGTTGGACTATGAAGGAGCAGTTATCTCCTGGCTGGAGCCATGAAGAAAATGCAACCACCTGATAAAAAGAGAGAAGGAGACATACCCTGGCTTCTCTCTTCCTCTTGCCTCTATTTTCCTTCTGTCATCTCATCTGCCTGCCCATTCGCCGACTCTAAAGAGAAGTTGGCTGGCAGGTTAATTTATTTGTCTGTGGTTTGCACTAGATTGTTTGCACTATGGAACTAATTTTGCCCAATACTTTGTCCTTTAGAATTAGAAAAGACAATCACATAGCACCCAAGAGGTATTTCTTTCCTTTTTTTTTTTTTTTAATTAACGTATAATGTATTATTTGCTACAGGGGTACAGGTCTGTGAATCATCAGGCTTACACATTTCATAGTAGTCACCATAGTATATAACCTCCCAATGTCCATAACCCGAGGGTTGCTGGGGAATGGGGGAAGAGTAGGACAGCTGGGTTATGGTTAGGAAGTATTTCTTAAAAGAATAAACAGAAACACAATTTTCTGTAGAATTTCATAATCTCTCTCATTCTGTGACAGAGAATATAGACTAAAATAATGAAGACATAATCAGAAGGTTTGCATAAACAAATAGAAATCAAACACTGCCATCTATAAATACATAATATACTATATTTTCAGGTATCATAAAATAGCTGATCAAATAATATCACAAAAACATATTTACATTTCAAAATAGAGAACTGAATAAGCTGTGGTTTCTGAATTGTTAAGTAAATGACTAATCAGAATGTCTTAAAAGTTTACTTCAATTTAGAAAGTTTAAAAAATATGTATAATATAGAAAGCAATTATATGGTTACAGACCAATTTGAATAATGAAAATAAGAATAGATTATGTCATATAGCAAAACTGTAGTCAAAGGCAAATATGTATCCTAATTTCCTGATTAAAAAAAACAAAGATTAGAAATGAACTAAATTTAATCAAGAAAACAGAATCAAGAAAATCAAACTTAGAAAAAGTAAGAGGAATAAAATAATAAAGACAAATGGAAAAATAAATGAAAGAGGAAAAATAATCATTTAATTTTAGGTAATCCAAAAGCTATTAAAAATGCACATAAAAATTTTATTTTAAAAAGAAAATACTGCAAATGATGGAATGAAAAATTACATAGGCTTATAAGTGAGAAGAGACAGAAAACCTTATTTTTATAAATGCTAGGCAAAAATAGTTTACTAGAGCAGATAATGTTTCAAATTGAGTCTAATAAAACATATAAATTACCAATATCCATGAGTAAGTTATAGAGAATTAGCTAATTACATCCAAATTGGCCATAGGTCTTTAGCACAGGACTGAAGCAGTAGGTGCTACTAGCAAAGCATGAAGAAAAATAACTTAATTTTAAAAACTGTGGGATCTGGAAGTGTAGGGAGACATAAATACACAAGACTGTTAGAAATATAGGAAGACCCACTGAGCCACCCAGGCGTTGGCAGGGAGCCTGCTTCCCTCTCTCTCTCTCTCTCTGCCTGCCTCTCCATCTACTTGTGATTTCTCTCTGTCAAATAAATAAATAAATAAATCTTAAAAAAAAAAAAAAAAAGAAATATAGGAAGATGGGGACATAAAGCCAAATCAGTAATAAGTATATAGAACAGTAATAAGTATACTATGTAAGACTCACAAATTATTAATATTATTCTAGTAACATGTAAATATGTTCTGAATTATTACAGAAAATCAATAATAAGTATTAGAACATTTGCACTTGGGTAATATATTTCTCATGATTCTGTAACTAGATGATCTACCTCAAAAAGACTACTGATGAAAACACAATGGTATAAAATCTCTGGGATGTGGCAAAACAGTTCTAAAAGGGAAGTTGATAGATATATAGGCTTACCTCAAAACCCATGAACAGTCTCAAATAATCTAACCTTACATCTAAAGGAGCTAGAAAAAAACAAATAAACAAAACCCCAAACAAATAGGAAGAAGGAAATAATAAAGATCAGAGTAGAAATAAATTATGGAGAAACAAAAAATAAAATTAGAACAGATAAATGAAAGCCAGAACAGTTCTTTGAAATTATTAATAAAATTGATAAACCTCTAACCAGACTCAAAAAAAAAAAAAAAGAGCAAGTGAGAAAGAGGACTCAATCATCACAAATGAAAGAGGTGGATAAATACAAAAGATTGTAAAAGCATATTATGAATAATTATATGCCAAAAAATTGGACAACTTAGAAGAAATGTATAAATTCCTAGAAACATATAACCGAACAAAACTAAATCAGGAAGAAATAGAAATCAGGAAGAAATAGAAAATTTGAACAGACTGATTTCAAGCAATAAAACTCAGTAATCAAAAAACTCCCAGCAAATAAAAGTACAGGACCAGCTGGCTTCACAGATGAATTCTACCAAACATTTAAAGAAGAGTTAATACCTATTCTTCTCAACTATTCCAAAAAATAGAAGAGGAAGGGAAACTTCCAGATTTACTCTATGAGGACAGCATTATCCTGATACCAAAACCAGATAAAGACACCACAAAAAAGAGAACTACAGGCCAATATTTCTGATAAAAAATTCTCAACATAGAGTATAGATGTAAAAATTCTCAACATACCGAATCCAACAATACATTAAAAAAAAAAATCATTCACCACGATCAAGTTGGACTTATTCCCAGAATGCCAGGGCAGTTCAATATTCAGAAACCCATCAATGTGATATATCACATCAATAATTAATACATGATTATTATTATGTTCAATTACCCAATATACGGTACATCTATAGTTTCAGATGTAGTGTTCAACAATTCATTAGTTGTATATAACACCCAGTGCTCATCACAACATGTGTCCTCCTTAATATCCATCACCTGGTTCCCCCACCCTCCCAACCCCCCTTTGTAACCCTCAGTTTGTTTCCTGGAGTCCAGAGTCTCTCAAGGTTGTCTCCCTCTCTGATATCTTCTCATTCAGTTTTCCCTCCCTTACCCTGTGGTCCTCTGTGCTATTCCTTATGTTCACATATAAGTGATTACTTCAATACATGAAGAAAAAGTATTTGAAAAAGTACAACATCCATTCATGATAAAACCCTCAACAAACTAGGCTTAGAGGCAAATACTGCAACATAATAAAGGCCTTGTATGAAACAACCACAGTGAATATCTATGCACTGGGGAAAAACTGAGAGCTTCCCCCCTAAGGTCAGGAACAATACAAGGATGTACATTCTCACCACTTTTATTCAACATAGTACTGGAAGACCTAGCCGCAGCAATCAGGCAACAAAATGAAATAAAATCATCCAAATCAGCAAAGAAGTCAAACTTTCACTATCTGCAGACAACGTGATACTCCGTATAGAAAATCCTAAAGATTCCACCAAAAAACTACTAGAACTGATAAACCAATTCAGTAAAATCACAGAAAATCAAGTACAGAAATCCATAGCATTTGTATACACTACTAACAAAGCAACAGAAAAAGAAATTAAGAAAACAATCCTATTTACAATGGTACCAAAGTAAGAAAATACCTAGGAATAAATTTAACGAAAGTGATGAAAACCTATACTCTAAAAATTATAAAATACTGATGAAAGAAATTCAAGACAATACAAACAAATGGAAAGATATTTCATGCTCATGGATTGGAAGAACAAATATTGTTAAGATGTCCATACTGCCCGGGACACCTGGGTGGCTCAGTTGGTTAAGCAGCTGCCTTCGGCTCAGGTCATGATCCCAGCATCCTGGGATCGAGTCCCACATCGGGCTCCTTGCTCAGCAGGGAGCCTGCTTCTCCCTCTGCCTCTGCCTGCCATTCTGTCTGCCTGTGCTCGCTCTCTCCCCCTCTCTCTCTCTGATAAATAAATAAATATAAAAAAAAAAAGATGTCCATACTGCCCAAAGCAATTTACAAATTTAATGCAATCCCTATCAAAATACCAACAACATTCTTCACATAACTAGAACAAAACATTTTAAAATAGGCATGGAGCCACGAAGGACTCCAAATGGCCAAAACAGTCTTGCAAAAGAAAATCAAAACTGTAGGTATCACAATTCCAGACTTCAACTTATATTATAAAGCTGTAGTGATCAAACGGAATGGTACTGGCTTAAAAACAGACACATACAACCACAGAACAGAACAGAGAGCCCAGAAGTAAACCAACAATTATATACGATTAAGAGCAGAACTAACTGATGCTTCACGTCATTTAATTTTTTTTAATTTATTTATTTTCAGAAAAACAGTATTCATTATTTTTTTCACCACACCCAATGCTCCATGCAATCCGTGCCCTCTATAATACCCACCACCTGGTACCCCAACCTCCCACCCACCCTGCCACTTCAAACCCCTCAGATTGTTTTTCAGAGTCCATAGTCTCTCATGATTCACCTCCCCTTCCAATTTCCCCCAACTCCCTTCTCCTCTCTAACACCCCTTGTCCTCCATGATATTTGTTATGCTCCACAAATAAGTGAAACCATATGATAATTGACTCTCTCTGCTTGACTTATTTCACTCAGCATAGTCTTCCAGTCCCGTCCATGTTGCTACAAAAGTTGGGTATTCATCCTGTCTGATGGAGGCATAATACTCCATAGTGTATATGGACCACATCTTCCTTATCCATTCGTCCGTTGAAGGGCATATTGGTTCTTTCCATAGTTTGGCGACCGTGGCCATTGCTGCTATAAACATTGGGGTGCAGATGGCCCTTCTTTTCACTGCATCTGTATCTTTGGGGTCATTTAAATTTTTGCAGGTTACAAAATGATAGATTAATGAAGTACTCTAAGGAAAGTGACCCTTAACTCTTATTTTGTAGGAAATGAAATTGTTGATTATATTTATATATGATAATTAGATGGCAGTGGGACATGCTATGAAATAGATAGTACATTTATTGACCAGGATGTATGCAAGTGGAAACAGTGGAAAAGAACTTGGAGAGAAATAGGAGGTAGGAAAAAGGGTAGAAATAAATAGGGTATCGTATTTAGATGAAACTTCATTTTATGTAAAATTTAAAATCACTTAGCAAGCATTGAAACAATGCAAATATCCTCAAAATTAAATATTAAGAATCACATATTCTCATAGCTATAGAAAAAATTACTAGCAAACTATTCTTACACCATTGACACAAAGCAGTTCCACTTCAGCTTTCTGTAATGCTTTTTTGTCTGAATTTGTCTCAAATGAAGCAGTATTAAATATTTGATCCCCAAGATACTGGTTTTTTTTTGGTCAAAGTATATTAATACCTTGAATTTAATATATAAACTAGACTTTCCACCGTGATACTGATTTCTGGCTGCATATACTCAGGGCTTCACTTAAGACGGATAGGCTCTTATCCTTTGTATTGTTGATGTGGTATATCACACTGATTTGCAAATATTGAATCATCCTTGCATCCCTAGAATAAATCCTACTTCATCAGGGTGAATGATCATTTTAATGTATTGTTAAGTGTGGTTTCTGAATATTTTGTTGAGGATTTTTATATCTATGTTTATCAGGCCTGTTTCCTTTTTTTATTGTGCTTTTCTTTGTCTGGTTTTGATACCAGGGTATTGCAGGTCTCAGAATACTACAAAGCCTTAGTAATCAAAACAATATTATACTGGGGCAAAAATAGACACATAGATCAATAGAACAGAATAGAAATCCAGAAATAAATCCACACTTATATGGTCAATTCATCTACAACAAAGGAGGAAAGAACATACAATGGGGAAAGACAGTGTCCTCAACAAATAGTGCTGGGAAAACTGGACAGCTAAGTGAAAAGAATGAAAATGGACCACTCTCTTACATCATACACAAAGATAAGTTAAAAATGGATTAAAGACCTAAATGTGAGACCTAAAATATCATAAAAATGCTATTAGAGAACATAGGCAGTAATTTTTTTTTTTTACATAAGTGAGGCAACATTTTTTAGATATGTCTTCTAAGGCAAAAGAAACAAAAACAAAAATAAAATATTAGGACCACATCAAAATAAAAAAAAAAACCTTTGTACAACAAAGGAAGCCATCAACAAAACAAAAAGGCAACCTCATGAATGGCAGAAGATATATCCAATAAGGGTTAATATCATATATATATATATATATATATATATATATATATATATACACACACACACACACACACACACATACACACATACATACATACATACATATATATCTCAATAGCAAACCACAACCACCCAATTAACAACTGGGCAGAGGACCCAAATGGACATTTCTCCACAGACATACAGATGATCAACAGACACATAATAAGTTGCTCAACATCACTAATCATCAGAGTAATATGTAAATCAAAACCATAATGAGATATCATCTTACACCTGCCAGAATGGCTAAAATAAAAAAGACAAGGAATAGCAAGCATTGGTGAGAATGTGGAGAAAAGGAACACTTGTGCACCATTGCTTTCCCTGTAAATTGACATAGCCACTATGGGAAACATTATGGAGTTTCCTCAAAAAATTAAAAATAGAAATACCATATGATCCAGTAATTCCACTCCTGAGTATATACCAAAGGAAATAAAAACAGTAATTAGAAAAGGTATATGCCCCTCCTAATGTTTGTTTCAGTATTATTTACAATAGCTGAGATGTGGAAGCAAACATGTCCACTGAGAGATGAATGGATAAAGATGCGGTGTTTACACACCATGGGATATTGTGCAGCCATGAAACAAGTATGAGAGCTTGTCATTTGCAACACAGAGAAACTTAGAGAATGTTATACTAAATGAAATATGTCAGACTGAGAAAGACGTATACCACATGATTTCGCTCATGTGGAATCTAAGAAAAAAACAAATAAACAAACAAAGAACAGAATCACACTAATAAATACAGAGAACTGATGATTGCAAGAGGGAAGGGGAATGGAAGGATGGACAAAATAGAGTGTGGGGAATGCAGGCTTCCAATTATAGAATAAGTTACAAGAATGGAAGGAAAAGCATAAGGAATATAGTCAATGGTATTGTAATAGTGTTGTATGGTGACAGATGGTAGCTAAACCTGTGAAGAGCATAGCATAATGTATAGGGAAGTTGAATGGTTATGTTGTACACATGAAACTAATATAACACTGGGTGTCAACTACAGTCAAATGCAAAAAAAAAAATGTTAAAAAGGGATAGGCTACATGGAGGCTTAAGTGGGTAGAAGAATCAATGAAACAAGATGGGATTGGGAGGGAGACAAACCATAAGTGACTCTTAATCTCACAAAACAAACTGAGGGTTGCCGGGGGGAGGGGGTTTGGGAGAAGGGGGTGGGATTATGGACATTGGGGAGGGTATGTGATTTGGTGAGTGCTGTGAAGTGTGTAAACCTGGTGATTCACAGACCTGTACCCCTGGGGATAAAAATATATGTTTATAAAAATAAAAAATTAAAAAAAAAAAATAACAAAAAAAAAAAAAAAAAAAAAAAAAAAAGGGATAGGCTCTTGAAATTAAAGCAGTAAGAGTTCCTGCCATTCATCTCTGACACTTTATGAGGTAAATCTGTTGATCATATATTTTGGGGAACTGTCTTTCACTCAGAGTTAACTTGATGAAAGCAAGTTAGAGGGGCATTTTTAGTAGCACACTCCTTAGCTCAAGATTATAGGTCATGGTTTAAATTGAAGGGACAATAACATGTACACACACAATTTTAGCATGTAAAAATGGGAATATACCAAGATACCACTAATGCATAATATTACTCTATATGATAAATTTTGAAATTTTTTCAGAGTGTAAATGTGTTCTTTTTACTTCATCAATGTTATATATCTAGAAATCATAACTATTTTTCTATATCATTGTATGTAAGAGGTAGGTAGGTTTAGAAATATGGCAAATTTAAGATACTTGGTGGCTCAGTTGGTTAAGTGTTGTGGGATAGAGCCCTCTGTCTGGCTCTGCACTCAGCGTGGAGCCTGCATTAAATTATTTCCCTCTGTCCCTCCCCCTGCTCTTTCTCTAAAACAAATAAATTATATCTGAAAAAATACATATGACAAATTTAAAAAATTATAAGATTAAGTAATAAATCTGATTATTTTACCTTTGGTAGGTGGAAGCATATCTTTTCTTCGCCTAATTTGTAAATACTTTTTATACTATCATCTTAATGGATATCTTGCTGTTATTATTGTTGTTGCCAATAGTTATTTTCTTCATATTTCAGTTACCCAACACACCCAGACAAAAATTCTTTCACCCAACAATGTAAGTTCCTCACTCACTAGCATAAATGACAGAATTTAATAATGTGGACATGACTTTTCTTTGGAAAGTGTTTTATGTAATAGTAGAGTGCTATCTTTACTCTCTCAACTACTTATCCCATTATTACCACATTCAGCTACATTTAGCATCTACATAGTAACATTTAAAAACAAAGTTCCACACTATGAAAATTACTTTATAGCTTTTTAAAATTATGGTTCAAAGAATAATTATAATATTAACTAATATTTATCAAACATTTACTAAGTGCAATCATTTCTTAGTGATTTATCTAATTTAATTCACTGACCAGAGTCTACAAAGTTACCATTTGTCCCAGGTATAGATGGGACATATGCTCTTTGATCTTTTCCTGGTTCCAGGAATGAGTAATAAGTAACTGATTTGGGGAAGGCTTTTGTAAAACCTATATATATTTAATCAGCAAACTCCAAAAGTTCCAAGCTGGTAGTTTTTATTTCTACAGACTGAATCCAGGAAGATCTTCAGAAGTGGAATATAGAAAGCCACTAAAAGAGATCAAAGGTAACAGGAGACAGTCTTTCAGGTAGCAGTCAGTCTGTGGTAATTAATTTCATGCATAAGCCAGAATTGTCAGTAATAACCCTTTCCACAAGAACTGCCAAAGGTCTTTTGTAAATATCAGAGGTCTTTTGTGAAGCGTATGAAACAGATATTTTATAGAAAGTACAAGCAAAATGCATTCACATTAGCAGAGAAACAAGCAACTTCTCCTGTTGTGGCAGAATTTATGCACACAACAAATAAAAACAGAAAAATATCTAGAAATAGAAATGAGCGCATTTGCCAAAGTTTGCATAGTCAATGTTTAAAGTCACTTATCTATAGGAACTAAATTTTGGACAACTGTAGTAGGCAAGGCTTTAGTGATGATTAATATGTCAGCTCTGATCTGAGAGAGTGACCCTGCTAAGCTGGAATGATGTGGATCAATATGGGGTAAAGAAGAACAACTTATGATTATTAGAGTAATAGAAGAGAAGAAAATATCCAAATCCACAAATGAAGTACTTTGTCTCCACGCTACGACATTTATTCTACCCAGTATTGGAAATTAGTGCCAGAATTATCTTGAAGCCATACTGCATATTGTTTTTATAAATTTATGTGTGTGTGTGTATATATGAAAATATACAGTATAGATATAACTGTAACCAAATAAATATGCAATTTGTTCCTCAACATGGGTTTATTGCTTCTCCATTTTTATTTTTTTTCTTCTTTTAAAAAAATTCCTCAAGTCAAAACGAAAAATATATACTCCAGGTAGTGTAAAAGTGATAATATAACTAAACCAGTCCACCTCAACATCAAAATACTTAGTTAATATGTCAATTTACAGGCTGGAATGGAAAGAAACATATAAGAATGGTGCTCAAGCAAGGACAACAGCCTGACAGGGCGTTTTGTAGTTATCTATAGGGCCTATATACACTGTAGTAAGCATATTTAAATATACTTTTCATTTAATGTATAGGAAGAAAAGTCTAGGATGATGAAAAGAGATGGAACTTCAGATAGATCCAAGTACACAAAGATATTTAGTATATTCTTTAAATGTGTGAATTTAGCAAATGAAGCAATGTAAAGCATTAAACTGAAGTATTTGGTCTTTTATACCTTGCATTTTTAGAAGCCAGATGTAATAAGCATCTTCAAAAACAGACAACTTAAGTGACAAAGCACATAATTTAATTGATAATAGAGTGATTATTTCTAAACTTGTTACATTAGATAATGGATACTAAAAAGTAGACTACTTATAACCTAATCTCACTTTTATATTTAATTATAAAACAAGATATGTGGCAGTTTTATTACTGGAATGTACTATAAATGTGGTATCAAAAAAATACAACTTTGGCTACCACACAGATATTTTGGACGTTTGTTGTATATAAGGATGCACATTGTTGAGACTGCTCCCATATATACAGAACTTCTCATTCATTCATGTTTTAAAATGATTTTTAAATACAGGTTTTCTTATCCCATTTAAGAAATAACTATTTCTATCCTTCCTGTCAGAGTAAGTTTATTTCTTGTCTAAAATTTACTTGTCTAAAATTTTAAAATCATATCAACAAATTTAAGAAGACACGTTGATATACACATATATAAATTCTACTTATACAAGTTATCATTTCCAGGAGTGATTTCCTTAGTGAAAAAATGTTGGCAAAAAATGTCTAAGAACCATAAAGATTCAAAATATTCAAAAGTAAAATATAACCTAAATGTGTTGCCATATTGGAAACCACGCTTTTTTAAGCATTATTTATCATTTCCTTTAAGTCATTATTTCAGGGCTGAGGTATTTACTAGCCATAGGTAGGCAGTTTTTCCTCTTTCCAGTATCCAAGATACCTTTTAATACTTTGCAAAATAAATAATGTGGAGTTATCTAAAGAAGAGTGCTCTAAGTCTTTTAGAAAATCCTGTTTGAGCAGGCACTTTATATACCCTTTTTAGGTGATAGTTACTTTTTAAGAGTCTATCATTCACTTCATTCCTCTGTATCATTCAGCTGTCATTTTTAGTTCCATAGAGCAAATCCAGAACCCAAACACATTATCTTTTCACTTATTCTGCCACCTTCACACCCCTACACAGTTGTCTGACCTGGGGAGAGATAATTTTCAGATACATTCAACCACCTTAATAAACTAAGATATATTAAGAGATGAAGATTTAATAGCTTCAGGAAGCCAAATCAATTTTCTCTGTTACTTGTATAGAGTAATTAGAGTGACTAGAATCTAAGAAAAAAGGAAAGGTAACCTTTTTAAATTTGATACACAACTGTGTCTTTTCATGAGTTCTTGGCTAAACATTTTACAGTCAGGCTGTGATCAACTCATTTTTTAATAGAATTATTTGTAGGATCTACTTCACCAATATTTAAACTTGTTTTGGCCCTTAGTGGGAAAATGTTTCTATCCTTTTCCAATAATATGAAAATATATATTTAATTTACAGGTTGGTTGATAATGATGTGAAGCATTGCATTTTGGGAAGAACAATCTTAACAGGTGCATGGGGCAATAGGAGGGCATCTGCAAGTGGCCAACAGATGGACATGGCAGTGGGAGAGAACCACCAGGAAGGTAGCAGATGGACATAGCGAAAGAAAGGCAATTCCATGTGAACAGTGAGTGGCTAGACCAGCAGCAAAACTTTGCCACTTGGCATATGGTAGAAAGCTCATTGCATCAGCCAGGATTTGTACTATGACATTTTTGGCCAAATCCGAAAGAGAGATTTCTAAAACCTGCCTATGACAGTTGGTTCAAAATTCAGCAATATTTTCAGAGTGAATATTGCAAATTCTGCCTTAAGAAGTTGTGCTACTTTTCTTTTAGGTTCACAAAAGACCTTGGCACCTCATACTCACATAATTTTGAAACTGAGGTGAAGATCCATCCAATTCACAATTAGAAAGAAAACCAAAGTGAATCTTTTAAAGCATTCACTGATATTAAGAGGGAAAATAATGTAATAATGTGCTTAATTTTAACATGTACCTAATGGGAGAATTGACTTATTCATTCACTGTAAAAGCTTAGTGAATATGTCAATACTTTATTAGATACACCACGAGCAGCTTAATCTTCCTGTAAACACAACTTTATTACTTCACTCTCCAACTTAAAGAGTCTTTTTTTTTTTTTTTAATTTTTGTCCCAGTCAACAAAATTAAAATCATGTAGCCCACATTTAGGGTCCTTCACAGTTGGGTCCAAAGCTTCATACCCTGCCACTACTTTATACAAGCTCTGTACTTGTTGCTTATTCCCAAATAAGACTCACAGCCAAGACTCACTCATTTCTGCCCAAAATATCTCTTATTCAAAATACAGGTCAGTCAAGAATATATCTTGATTCTCCCAACTCTCATGGCAACATTTTTAAGCTGCAGCATTTCTTAATGACATACAGCATTCCCTCTGTTACTACATTTTTTAAATGTCCTTTATTTCTGTTACTAAATCAAATTGCTTCAGGAATTTCTAATTCAGAGCTCACACAGCATTTTAAGCAAAGTATGTGTTCAATGGACTTTTGAAAAGTTTCAGAGTATATTCTGAGTATAAATCCAAAGTAACTAAGAAGTTCTTAAAAAGGAATTAGCATTTAACCTTGTTTATATTTAATCAATAAGCTAATCTAACACAAATCTAGCAGAATCTTCTAGCTACTTCCTTAAGATTTTTTGCATACTTTTTTTGATAGATATTGCTTATAAAATATTGGAGAGTACTTAAAACACTTTTTTTCTTAAATGTTGAGAAAGTATTCCATTTAGTAAAATATATAGTTAGTAAATAAATGTTTCTAAACAAAGGCAAACTTAACATACACACTTTTCAAATTATGATAAACTCCACAAAAGTAGAATCAAATTGCTAGAGTCTTTTGGCTTAATGTCCCTACATACCATACTTCTATCTAATCCAGCATAGAGTCCTTATCTTGATGCAAGCTCAAGGGAGAGTACTCTTCTGTATATAACGATCAGCATATACATAAAAATTTCATACTTCAATAAGTTACATGTGGAAATAAATGATATGTGGAAATAATCCACATAATCTCAAGCTATTTAAAAATATAGTTGTCTCCTGATATGAGGAAGTGGTGATGCAACATGGAGGCTTAAGTGGGTAGAAGAAGAATAAATAAAACAAGATGGGATTGGGAGGGAGACAAACCATAAGTGACTCTTAATCTCACAAAACAAACTGAGGGTTGCCGGGGGGGAGGGGGTTTGGGAGAAGGGGGTGGGATTATGGACATTGGGGAGGGTATGTGATTTGGTGAGTGCTGTGAAGTGTGTAAACCTGGTGATTCACAGACCTGTACCCCTGGGGATAAAAATATATGTTTATAAAAAAAAAAATAAATAAATAAATAAAAATAAAAAAATAAATAAATAAATAAAAAAATTAAAAAATACAAAAAAAAAAATATATAGTTGTCTCTCACAAATCTCAAATTTAAATAATCATTAATTTGAATTAGATGAACATAAAACTATTAATTCTTATTTTTCTATTTTTTCTTTGTAGTTTTCATACTGTTGCAACAAACCTATTCTGTAGCTATATCTCAAAATTAGAAATCGTTTAGTCATTTTGATGGCTCTAGATTTTCTAATATATGTAGACTAAAGATATAATTGTCCTAAATTGAAAATACAAGGAGTTATTTACTGGAATCTTCCCTTTCAGAAAACTAAAGGGAAATAAACATACAAATCACATAGTAGTGTAACATTGCCTGTGATCTGAAATCTCTTATTCATTGTAAAGTATAAAGTTGAAATAAACACAAAAATTAAGCTTTTATACATAATGTTAGCCAATTTCTTTTGGAGTATTCTTCAATTTAAAAGGTTAAATAAACTTACTTGCTTTTACATATTCCTTAAAACAATTTGAATGTTCAATCAATCTTAATGATACTAGGTAATTGGAAACTAGCCATTAATTTCATATAGTGAGTTTCCAATTAGCATTTTATTAAATATTTCCTTGAAAAAAATACTAGAATGCTACCATTTAACTTATCCTCTGTTCTTAACCTTTTTCCTTTTTTTTCTTTTTTTAAATCTCAAAATCAATAATATCATTGTTTCCTGCAGGAAACTGTGACAAATTTGGCCATTCTTTTTTTTTTTTTTTAAGATTTTATTTATTTATCAGAGAGAGAGGGAGAGAGAGCAAGCACAGACAGACAGAATGGCAGGCAGAGGCAGAGGGAGAAGCAGGTTCCCCGCCGAGCAAGGAGCCCAATGCGGGACTCGATCCCTGGACGCTGGGATCATGACCTGAGCCGAAGGCAGCTGCTTAACCAACTGAGCCACCCAGGCATCCCCAAATTTGGCCATTCTTAAGTAAAGGTTTTGCTTAAAGAAGATCTTCATGATGAAGAACAAAACTGTTCTTTGTTCTCAAATTCCTTATTTTTCTGTTAACCTTTAAAATAGGAAAAAGTGGGGCGCCTGGGTGGCTCAGTGGGTAGAGCCACTGCCTTTGGCTCAGGTCATGATCTCAGGGTCCTGGGATCGAGTCCCACATCAGGCTCTCTGCTCAGCAGGGAGCCTGCTTCCTCCTCTCTCTCTCTCTCTCTCTCTCTCTGCCTGCCTCTCTGCCTACTTGTGATCTCTCTCTGTCAAATAAATAAATAAAATCTTAAAAAAAATAAAATAAAAAATAAAATAAAATAGGAAAAAGTGAATCCTCACTATGACTGAAAGATAAGATACAGTTCACTTAGCAAAAATACCAGGTGCTTTCTCTTAATCAGTTAAAAATTTTGGTAAACTCAATCTTTGGTATCCCTTGTCAACACATATTTGGTTGAGTCACCTTTCAACTCAAATGGAAAATACTGCATCATAAGATGGCAGAGGAAGGAAAGAACTGATGAGTTCCAAAGGTCACAGAAGACTTAGTCGGCTTTCCTGTTGATGTGTGCTAATGGACTTGCCTGAACCCTCATAATACATCCACCTGCTAAAAATGGTGGGCAACAGTGCTACAAGTGCTGCTGTTTCTCTTAATCACTGATGAAACATATACTAGAATGCTAGCATTGGAGGAAATTTTAGACCTCTTGTATTTAAGTTAACATTATATGAATTTCACAAAATCATACAGCTTGTTAGTAGCAAAAATGAAAAGAAAAAAGGGTAAGATAAAATAAAAAACATATGTAATTTATGCATGCAACAAAAATTAAGATTTAAACTAGATCCAGAGACTTCTCATAAGAAGACAAGCTAAAATGATTAAATTTCCCAGTTTTAACAGATAACAAATTTTTCTAATTTTCTAAGTATTTTGGTATTGTTTAGACATTTAAAATGAATTTTCCTAACCATCAATGCCCTTTTAGAAACTTCTTTCAAAATAATACATATGAAATGGCTGAAAAATGCACAACCATATTTAGCAAGGAAAAATATCCTTTTGTCAAAATAGATCATCATGCAATAAGAACAACAATGCAATTTTAATACAAGCCTAGAAATGTTTCATGCCAACACTGGTATAAAAGCTTCACTACAATACAGCTAATCTAAATGTTTATACTTCACCATGCCATTAAGAATATGAATTTTTGTCTCTTTATAGATTCTTTAGTTTGCTACTAAATCATTAGCACTTCAATTTTTTTTTTTAAATCAGGTTTTTGCAGCTGGCAAAATTTAAGATTAAAATGATTACTTTAGGATATTTAATGTAGTCTAAAATTAAGTGGGAAAGTCAGTTAATCAAAGCACAAATTATAGAACGTCTCAAGCTACTCATCAAGGTCTCTTGTTTATAGTATGCATATCTGTGATTAATTTGTGAATGTCTGAGATGTGGGAATTTACACATGGTTTTGCAGACAAGGCATGCCTGGAAGTGTGCTGTACTACTTGAAAGGGAGGAAAAAAAAATACAAAATACTGAAAAAAAAAATCCTTGCAGAAGATGAGGATGCACAAAGAGGGTAAACATTTATCAAATATGTTATATTAGGGAGGGGAAACTTTCCTTGTTGGTGAAGTTCCTTGGGTTTTCTTGTTCTATGCATACATCATGTCAGGTTAGAAAATATCACAGATAAATATTGCATTGTATAATATAGTATTCTGAATACAAATAAGGGGGAGATTTTAAATGTCAATGCATAATAGATATCTCACATGTGGTTTTTATTCTAATTTGTTTTGCTGATTTTACACTTGAGAATGATATCCAGGTTTATGGTAAAATGATGATACTCTACCACAGCTGTGATTTCTTTTTTTTTTTAATATTTTATTTATTTATTTGACAGAGAGAGAGAGAGATCACAAGTAGGCAGAGGCAGGCAGAGAGAGAGGTGGAAACAGGCTCCCTGCCGAGCAGAGAGTCTGATGTGGGGCTCGATCCCAGGACTCTGGGATCATGACCTGAGCCGAAGGCAGAGGCTTTAACCCACTGAGCCACCCAGGCACCCCCACAGCTGTGATTTCTTAAAAAAACATTTAATTAAGACCTTCAAGTTTTAAACTAGAAAATCACACATATCAATTTAGAATGTTATGGAAGAATAGGTGAATCTTACTGACAATGACTTTATTTGAAATATGCTTATTTAGCATAGTTAAGATTGTATTAAAATGTTGCTATGTAGATAATTTTTCCTAACCATTAGCAAAATTACATATTTCAGCTAAAACTAATTTATCTTCATTTGTTAAAAATGGAAATTTCTTAATATGGAGAAATATTATGCTCATCTTAAAGAAAATCATGTACAAAGTACTTGGTAATGTAATTGCAATAATGTTGGTTTACTCTCCCAGACTAATAATATCAAATGGTGCCATTTAAGAACTACAAACCAGGGCACTTGAGTGGCTCAGTGGGTTAAGCCTCTGCTTTCAGCTCAGGTCATGATCTCAGGATCCTGAGATCGAGCCCCGAATAGGGCTCTCTGCTTAGCAGGGAGCCTGCTTCCCCTCTCTCTCTCTACCTTCCTCTGTGCCTGCTTGTGATCTCTCTCTCACTCTCTGTCAAATAAATAAATAATCTTAAAAAAAAAAAAAGATCTAGAAACCAAAATAAACACCAAACCTCATTCCTCAAACAAACTAAACAGAAAATTTATTGAATTTACTGAGACAATCTCCATATGGATTGACTTAAGTTTTCTTGATTTCACTCAAAAGAACACTTTTGTTTCCTAATTTTGTTTATATTCCTTCCTAATTTTGTTTCCACTGTTGTTTCCTAATTTAACCCTTCTAAAATTATTGTGCTTGAATATTTTAAAAACTGCTCTTTAAGTTATAACTCAAGTCATAAATTTGAAACAAATCAGGTTTCAAAACAAAACCATGTATATTAATACTTGTTTTGCTTTTTTTTTTTAATTAGCAATGATTTGGTGACAACTACTCTCTATGCATATGCTGCTATGTAGCTGTAAGAGCATGGAAAATAAATGCATTTTCTGCCAATGCTAGTCATTAAAACTTTCAGAGATGAAGAAAATGTGCTATATCTATGCTGTCTGACATGGTAACTATATGACTAATGAGCATTTGAAATATAGTCAGCATGACTGAAGAAATAATTTTTTTATTTTAATTTTACTTGATTTAAATGTACATATAGTCTCGTGTGATTAGTGACTACATCAGACAGCATAGGGCTTGACTAAATGTTTTCAAACCATTCTAATTATGATCCTCTAATAGTGTACGAGTGTATTTACTTATAGAGCATATAATACAAACTATATTATTAGTTATATCCTAAAATGTAAACAAGATATGTTATAATTTTGAAATAAAGATGTGACAAACATTTTCTTTAAAATACAAATCATTGTTACAATTTTCATTAACTAGCATTTATTTCATTAGCTAGCATTTATTTCATTAGCTAATATTTTCTTAGCATTTTATTTATTTATTTGACAGAGAGAGAGAGAAAGAGAGAGAGAGCACAAGCAGGGGGAGTAGAAGGCAGAGGTAGGGGGAGAAGCAGGCTCCCTGTTGAGCATGGAGCCCAATGTGGAGCTCCATCTCAGGACCCTGAGATCATGACCTGAGCCAAAGGCAGACAGTTAACCAACTGACCCACCCAGGTACCCCTCATTAGCTAGTATTTTTAAGATATCAATATAGAATAAACTATGTCTTCAATAATAATGGACATAAATGTGTATCCCAGATAGTGTTCTTTGGAGTTTTTAATCTCTGCTAATTTTTTGGTCAGATCTAATTAAACTGTCACTGTCTTAAGTCCACAAAAGTGTTCATATGATGCATAGGAGACATGTTAGTTCTGTAGTTTCATTGGGTATATTTATTACACCCATGGGTATATTTATTACTTGAATAGGTTGTCTAAAAAGAGAGATCTTTAAATAAGTTTATAAAACATATATATTTTAGAATGCTTTATAACATCCTAAAGACAACAAAAAGAACCTCACCGTTGATATCTCCACGTGGTAAATAATTTATGTAATAAAGGTGAACTATGATTGTCAAAGATTTATGGTCTGGGTGAAGAAGCTCATGAACTCAGTAAATTAAATATTAGTAAAACACAATTTCTTTTCAAGAATTCCATCAAAAAAGCAGTCTTAATATTTTCTTTCCACATTCATTAGTTTGATCAGCACAGTCCCTTTTTTCTCTCTCTCTCTCCTTTTTTAAACAGTCCACTTTGGATATTAGTCTAGGCAACACTGTTTTATCTCATCAGTGAAAATATCAGAGCAAAGATAATTGATTTTTTGATAGACTATTAAGAGGGAAGGAAGGAAAGTGGAAAAGAAGCATGGATGGAAGGAAGGAAAAAATTAGGGGAAATCTTGGTTATATCTGATCTCTATATTCTCCCTTCTGATTACTAATTTTCTTTTGGGGAAGCACCTACCCTCCACTTTTTGTCCATTTAATATAAGTGGAACCAATAAATCACCATATCAATTACTGTCCCCTCACCCGTCCCTTTTCAATGTATGGTTAAAATTGACCTAAAGTGGAACTTTTGAGAAAGCAAAATATATTTTATTAAATGTTATAATGAGAAGTACATACCATAACATGAAGTCAACAAAGAAGAAAGTAGGAAATAAAAAGCATCCTGAGCATCTTTATTTAGGCATGCCTGAAGTCTATGCTTCACTTTTCTGTTATATAAGTCAATGCATGAGTATTGTTTCTTACACTAGTTTAACATTCTGTCATCTCCAAGTGAAAATATGAATAAAAAAATGCTCTATTAGACCTGCTACCACCTGACAGAAATAATTGCTAAAAACTTTCCAAATCTGGTAAAATCTATACATCCAAAAAGCTCAACAAATCCAAGAAGGATAAACACAAACAAATCCACAACTAGACACACTAGTTGAGAGCTGAGGACAAGGCTGGAAAAAAATTAAAAAACACAAAATTGTAAGAAAGAAAAACTAGATAAAAGAAGAAACATTGAGAGGCTGCTGTAGCCACCCAGAAAGATGATAAAGATAGTCTAGCTCAAACAAGGCAACAGAGGTAGAAAAGAACAGATATTCTATATTTTAAAAGACAGGTTTGACAGTATCAAATTCCCAAACAAAAGATCTTTATAAATTCTCTAATTATTCTAGATGTTGCTGTCAACATGTTTCTGTTAATCCTTTAAGTCTGTTTGGGTTTTATTCCTACTATGAACCTTATTTTACATATTTATATATATCTATGCATAGCTAAAAAAACTATACTCCTGGGTTTATGCCTGAGGTAAAATGCATTTCAATTTAAAATACCAGAAAGAGATTGAATCTGCAGCTAGTTGCTCAGCTGAGCACAGTGTCTGGATACCTAAAAGCTACCTGAAAGCTACTACGACCCTGAATCACAGCTTAAGTCACTGTCTCACAGAAAATCTAGAACATGGATTACTAATGACAGTACAGTTTGACAAATATGTTTTAAATAGAGATTCTTTAAAAGTGTCTATCATTGAGATTATTACACATAAAGTATTTTACAGACATGTGTATAAATCATTTATCAGAAATACTCCACATATATTTTTAGATAAATTATATGTGCTTTAAGGAGTGGACCTGCTTTTTAGTAAGTAGGAGGCCCCAAGAGCCAAGTTTTATTTTGAATGGGTTGTTGGAACGCAGGGGATGAGTGAACAAATGCAGGTGGTGTAACAAGTCATCCTGCTTGACTTGCAAGTCCTACCAGTATGTTCCCATTGTCATCCTTGTCCTCTCTTATAATTAAGGGCATTACTCACAAAAAGAGTGTGCCAAGGGTAAAGAAGCAGGAATGAGATGACCCAGTAAGTCTGGCCATGTGTAACTTCTGTGATTCTTCAGAAATGGACAAAGGACACAGTATCTGCTGGAAGCCAAGTGAAGCAAGGCACAGACATGAGAAGGCCCAAAGTGGGGGCTAATTTTGAGACTGTTTTTAATCTCAGTAGTGTTTTTTAAGTCACAATGTCAACACGAGAGAACTGATAAATTCTGCCTGTTAGAAGAACTTAGTGAGATCATCTACACTTCTGGGAAGATAAGGATCGACCTGTCAAGTCATGTGATCTCCATAAATGATGAGCACATAAGAACTGGGCTGTTAAACATAGTACAAAATCCAGAGAGATTCCAAAGAGTCTCCACATTAAAATGAGCATCAAACAAATTCTCAGTTTGACAGCATTCTCTGCAGTCCTACTGAAAAGATCTAGTTTAACGTCTTTGGTGGCACCATGAGCCTTCCCTTCCTATAATACAAAATCTGCCCATGCGGTTATGACTCAAAAGCTCCCGCTATAGTACTTGGCAGGATTTTATACAGCATCCATTTTGAAAGAAAGGTCAACTCTAGGCAAGATTCTATTGAACAGAGGTGCCTGGGTGGCTCCTCCCAGAGAGCATCTGCCTTTGGCTCAGGTCATGATCCCAGTGTCCTGGGATGGAGCCCCTATCAGGCTCCCTGCTCAGTGGGGAGCCTGCTTCTCCCTCTCCCTCTGCCATTCTCCCTGCTTGTGCTCCCTGTCAAATAAATAAATAAATAAAATCTTAAATATATTGGGCAAAAGATATGAAGTCAAGGTCCTTAAAATAAACATATACAGTAAAATTCTATGTTAATTTCCCGAACCCAAAATGTCTTCCTGTCAACACACTTACATACAAATGTGTGCTTGTGTACACATGCTTCTCAGGAAAGAGATGATTAGAAAAGGTAAAAGAAGATCCTATAAAACTCCAACAGCATGAAATGGGAGTGGATTAGACCACCATAAACCACATGGGAATTTGTCAGCCTTAACATGTTCACTATTATCAGGTAAATATAGCACTTTTAGCTTTACCTACCTAAACTTATTTATTTTAAGTCAATTCCCAGACTGCATTAGCATTTTTGCCGAATGAGAACTTGCTATATACTATGCTTCCTGACTGTGAATTACATGTAATAAACAGGTATCTGCCTTTCTCTTCTTTTTTAAAAATAATCATGTATTCCTCATCAAGCACTCATCTTCATGCTGTTTCTGCTATGAGGACATTTACACATTAAATCAAAAGATAATGGTAACTATAACAAAAATTCACTGAGTTTGGGCTTGGCTTGGGTGGGCTGAGAAATAAAAACAAATTTAACAGTATAATCTATACTCCACTTTGGAAAACATGATGTGCAGAAAAAGCTATGGAAGAACAAAGATTATGTGATAGCAATTAAAATTCCCACTAAATACAGTTAAAGTAAACAAGTTTCTCATAAATAAATATATATATATATAAAGATAATCTCAAACATTCCATAGACTTATTTTTCCAAAAACACAGAAAGAGTATTAGATTGCATTTAGTTTTTTTTTTAATATAATTTTTTATTTTTTATAAACATATATTTTTATCCCCAGGGGTACAGGTCTGTGAATCACCAGGTTTACACACTTCACAGCACGCACCAAAGCACATACCCTCCCCAATGTCCATAATACCACCTCCTTCTCCCAAACCCCCTCCCCCCAGCAACCCTCAGTTTGTTTTGTGAGATTAAGAGTCACTTATGGTTTGTCTCCCTCCCAATCCCATCTTCTTTCATTTATTCTTCTCGTACCCACTTAAGCCCCCATGTTGCAACACCACTTCCTCATATCAGGGAGATCATATGATAGTTGTCTTTCTCCGCCTGACTTATTTCGCTAAGCATGATACGCTCTAGTTCCATCCATGTTGTCGCAAATGGCAAGATTTCATTTCTTTTGATGGCTGCATAGTATTCCATTGTGTATATATACCACATCTTCTTGATCCATTCATCTGTTGATGGACATCTAGGTTCTTTCCATAGTTTGGCTATTGTGGACATTGCTGCTATAAACATTCGAGTACACGTGCCCCTTTGGATCACTACGTTTGTATCTTTAGGGTAAATACCCAATAGTGCAATTGCTGGGTCATAGGGCAGTTCTATTTTCAACATTTTGAGGAACCTCCATGCTGTTTTCCAGAGAGGTTGCACCAGCTTGCATTCCCACCAACAGTGTAGGAGGGTTCCCCTTTCTCCGCATCCTCGCCAGCATCTGTCATTTCCTGACTTGTTGATTTTAGCCATTCTGACTGGTGTGAGGTGATATCGCATTGTGGTGTTGATTTGTATTTCCCTGATGCCGAGTGATATGGAGCACTTTTTCATGTGTCTGTTGGCCATCTGGATGTCTTCTTTGCAGAAATGTCTGTTCATGTCCTCTGCCCATTTCTTGATTGGATTATTTGTTCTTTGGGTGTTGAGTTTGCTAAGTTCTTTATAGATTCTGGACACTAGTCCTTTATCTGTTATGTCGTTTGCAAATATCTTCTCCCATTCTGTCAGTTGTCTTTTGATTTTGTTAACTATTTCCTTTGCTGTGCAAAAGCTTTTGATCTTGATGAAATCCCAATAGTTCATTTTTGCCCTTGCTTCCCTTCCCTTTTGCATTGTTCCTAGGAAGATGTTGCTGTGGCTGAGGTCGAAGAGGTTGCTGCCTGTGTTCTCCTCAAGGATTTTGAGTGGCAATCCTTATATCAGATCAATTAGATTTTAAGCCAAAGAGATGAGGAAGGACACTATATCATACTCAAAGGGTCTGTCCAACAAGAAGATTTAACAATTTTAAATATCTATGCCCCCAACGTGGGAGCAGCCAACTATATAAACCAATTAATAACAAAATCAAAGAAACACATCAACAATAATACAATAATAGTAGGGGACTTTAACACTCCCCTCACTGAAATGGACAGATCATCCAAGCAAAAGATCAGCAAGGAAATAAAGGCCTTAAACGACACACTGGACCAGATGGACATCACAGATATATTCAGAACATTTCATCCCAAAGCAACAGAATACACATTCTTCTCTAGTGCACATGGAACATTCTCCAGAATAGATCACATCCTCGGTCCTAAATCAGGACTCAACCGGTATCAAAAGATTGGGATCATTCTGCATATTTTCAGACCACAATGCTCTAAAGCTAGAACTCAACCACAAAAGGAAGTTTGAAAAGAACCAAAATACATGGACACTAAACAGCATCCTTCTAAAGAATGAATGGGTCAACCGGGAAATTAAAGAAGAATTGAAAAAAATCATGGAAACAAATGATAATGAAAATACAACGGTTCAAAATCTGTGGGACACAACAAAGGCAGTCCTCAGAGGAAAATATATAGCGGTACAAGCCTTTCTCAAGAAACAAGAAAGGTCTCAGGTACACAATCTAGCCCTACACCTAAAGGAGATGGAGAAAGAACAAGAAAGAAACCCTAAGCCCAACAGGAGAAGAGAAATCATAAAGATCAGAGCAGAAATCAATGAAATAGAAACCAAAAAAACAATAGAACAAATCAACGAAAGTAGGAGCTGGTTCTTTGAAAGAATTAATAAAATTGATAAACCCCTGGCCCGACTTATCAAAAAGAAAAGAGAAAGGGCCCAAATAAATAAAATCATGAATGAAAGAGGAGAGATCACAACTAACACCAAAGAAATACAAAGTATTATAAGAACATACTATGAGCAACTCTACGCCAACAAATTTGACAATGTGGAAGAAATGGATGCATTCCTAGAAACATATAAACTACCGCAACTGAACCAGGAAGAAATAGAAAGCCTGAACAGACCCATAACCAGTAAGGAGATTGAAACAGTCATTAACAATCTCCAAACAAACAAAAGCCCAGGGCCAGATGGCTTCCCGGGGGAATTCTACCAAACATTTAAAGAAGAACTAATTCCTATTCTCCTAAAACTGTTCCAAAAAATAGAAATGGAAGGAAAACTTCCAAACTCATTTTATGAGGCCACCATCACCTTGATCCCAAAACCAGACAAGGATCCCACCAAAAAAGAGAGCTATAGACCAATATCCTTGATGAACACAGATGCGAAAATACTCAACAAAATACTAGCCAATAGGATTCAACAGTACATTAAAAAGATTATTCACCACGACCAAGTGGGATTTATTCCAGGGCTGCAAGGTTGGTTCAACATCCGCAAATCAGTCAATGTGATACAAAACATCAATAAAAGAAAGAACAAGAACCATATGATACTCTCAATAGATACTGAAAAAGCATTTGACAAAGTACAGCATCCCTTCCTGATCAAAACTCTTCAAAGTGTAGGGATAGAGGGCACATACCTCAATATCATCAAAGCCATCTATGAAAAACCCACCGCAAATATCATTCTCAATGGAGAAAAACTGAAAGCTTTTCCGCTAAGGTCAGGAACACGGCAGGGATGTCCATTATCACCACTGCTATTCAACATAGTACTAGAGGTCCTAGCCTCAGCAATCAGACAACAAAAGGAAATTAAAGGCATCCAAATCGGCAAAGAAGAAGTCAAATTATCACTCTTCGCAGATGATATGATACTATATGTGGAAAACCCAAAAGACTCCACTCCAAAACTGCTAGAACTTGTACAGGAATTCAGTAAAGTGTCAGGATATAAAATCAATGCACAGAAATCAGTTGCATTTCTCTACACCAACAGCAAGACAGAAGAAAGGGAAATTAAGGAGTCAATCCCATTTACAATTGCACCCAAAACCATAAGATACCTAGGAATAAACCTAACCAAAGAGACACAGAATCTATACTCAGAAAACTATAAAGTACTCATGAAAGAAATTGAGGAAGACACAAAGAAATGGAAAAATGTTCCATGCTCCTGGATTGGAAGAATAAATATTGTGCATTTAGTTTTTATATATACGAACTATTTATCTTACCTCACCGAAAGTACCTATAATGCTCCTCTTTTGTATTCATTAATAAATTTGGGAGGAATAATTTCATCTGCATCAGTCTGAGTAAACTACATACCTCATTTGATTTCTGGGCTAAGATCACCTCCTTAAAATATTGAACAATATTTAAAACATAAATCTCAACTATCAGGATTCTTTACTTTTTAATTGCATAATGAGAAGAAACCATAACATGTAAAAATCTAATTTTTATTTTAAAATTGCATCCAGCGATGCTTTTAAAAGACAGTGTTCAAATAATTGTCTCAACTCTCAGGACTTTACAAGTAAAATAAGGTAATTTTAAATCCTGAAAGATCATGAAAATGAGTTAATCTATCTTTAAAACAAACATCCTTCACCACCTGCAAGCAATTGTAATTTCATAGTTAAATCTTATAAGTCAGAATACAGAAATTCTGAGTGTTTTCAGCATAGTAATTGGTATAATGTGTGTGTGTGTTTTTTTTGTTTGTTTGTTCTTTTGTTTTTTTGTTTTAAAGCAAAGCAAAACAAAACAAAAAACAAAAAAAGCCAACCTTTGGTATCTTGGAATTTCTCCTGATTTGTTTGTATACAAGAGCATCTGTTATCCTTAGCAAAGCCTTGCAGAGTGGAATCCAACCACCCCACCCCACCCCACCCCACCCCAGCCAGACTTGGGAGTGTCAAAACTGCAACAGTTGTGGTCATTGTGAAGCCTATGATTTGAATACTAAGTGATGTATCAATGTTAGCAGGTGCTAAAGGGAATTTGGAATCTGGATGATTGGTCCTAAAAGTAAAATCTCTTCTTTTTCAGTTCTCTGAGTTTTAAAGTTTGATCTTAAAATTTCAGAGAACTGAAAAAGAATGTAGATTCTTCCCTGGGTTGTGGGATAACTATATATACCTGGTAGATGTCAATCTTTAATACAAGTCACCTGACTCTAAAACTCTTTATTTATAAGAAACTGAATTAATTCAAGATAAGACAGAACCTCTATGGTGAAGGAATTTACAGGATTTCTAGTGACATGGATTAATTAAACTATTAGTTGCAATGCATTTAAACAAATACATAAAAATTTCTAAGATACTATTATATTAAGATATTATTAAAAGTACAAAATTTCTAGCTAGGTAAAGATAAGAGGAAGGAGGAAAACCTAGTTTTAAGGCAGTATGAGAAATAAAGCAGAGAGACAAAAATAATAGGTATTATGCTCTAAAGAAAGATACCTATTTCAGAATGCTGACACACAAGATGGAAAAAAGAGAAAGGGTAAGAAAACTAAACCAGATCACTTTTTTTTAACTTTAAACTTAGTTTTTTGTACTAATAAAATATTTTCATTTGCATTTGCTTTTATGTTTGATATCATTTTATCTTTCCCACAGTGATAATATGTTGTAGACAAAAGAATCAGATGCAGTTGCAGGTAAAGTTGTGTCCTTGAGCAAGTCATTTATCTTAATTGGAAGAATTATCCAGGCAACCTCTGTGGTATTCATTAGTGGTATGATTATACTGGAGGCAGGGAAGCTTAAGGTTATTATTTTTATCATTACTTTGCCAAATTAATAGATACACAAATGAAAATATGTGTCTCCATGCATTTTTATACTCCCATATGATGAAATAATAAAACACAATTCAATATAAAATTTAGATCATGCAACATGGAGGCTTAAGTGGGTAGAAGAAGAATAAATGAAACAAGATGGGATTGGGAGGGAGACAAACCATAAGTGACTCTTAATCTCACAAAACAAACTGAGGGTTGCCGGGGGGAGGGGGTTTGGGAGAAGGGGGTGGGATTATGGACATTGGGGAGGGTATGTGCTTTGGTGAGTGCTGTGAAGTGTGTAAACCTGGTGATTCACAGACCTGTACCCCTGGGGATAAAAATATATGTTTATAAAAAATAAAAAATTAAAAATAAATAAATAAATAAATAAAAATAAAAAATAAAAATAGAAAAAAAAAATTTAGATCATTGAAAACAGAACACAGGAGGGCTAACAATTTCCACAGTTGATCTTCCTTTTAGCCATATAAGGAAGGATACATTGTCAATTATTTAATTATCATTAGAAAAAATAGAATACCAGTGCCTAAGCAAGGTTTTCTTTTAGAATTGAAGCCTAACTTTCTCACATTACTAACGGGATTACCAAGTGAAGAAGTGGATGTATTTTTAAACAGTTGTTACAATTAATGAAATATTACTTTTAGTATCTATAGATAAAGCCAGATCAAACTTTTAATCCTAATAATATGATGGCATTTCACTGAAATGGATTACCATTGTTATTCTCTGATGCTCTGACTTTATTCAGGAATAAAATTTGGACAAACTGGTGGATGTATATTTCCTCTTCCATAAATATTAATTGTTCAGCTGGCATTTTAATAAATGCTGACTAGAGAAAAAAAATGGTATATCATAGTCATATTAAAATTAACACAAATAAATATTATCTTAATTAAAACATTTATAGTATACAGAAAATAACTCTAGAAAAAATTTAGATGTCCACACCAGACGTACAAATAAAAAAGGATGTGGTTTCTACCCTCTGAAACCTTGTATAGAAAAGAGAACTTGGAAATGAAAACTTTGAGATTCTTTTTAATGTCACATGGGTGTGGACTAAATAAATTTCCAGAGCAGGTATAAAAGAGAGAAAATCCTATAAATTGAATTTTTCTTCATTCTTTTTTTAGGTTTCTTCCTCAGCTAAAATTGGTGAAAATATATAACTGTGCATTGTATATTATTGGATATTGTGTATCTATTGCATTTGGATTCACTTTACTAAAAAGTCTGTTTTCCTCTCTTAAGACCACAAATTACAAAATACAACTCATGGTATCTGTAGTAGAATTTGGAGTCATGCTAGACCTTTGGAAAAGATTGATTTTGGAATAATGCATTAAAGGAAACAAAATGGGAAATTAGGAATAAAAATCAACTTCTATACTAGGTCAAGCAAGATTTTGGATGTTTTATTTTCTTAAATTTTAAAATGGTGCTAAAACCTGAATTTCCAGGGGTGTCTGGTGGCTAAGTCAGTTAAGCATCTGCCTCTGGCCCAGATCATGATCCCAGGGTCCTGGGATGGAGCCCTACTTTGGGTTCCTTGCTCAGTGGAGAGCCTGCCTCTCCTCTCCCTCTGCTCCACACACTCTCTCTTTCAAATAAATAAATAAAATCTTCAAGACAATGAATTTCCGAATAACATGGCTTGTTCTCACATGATATTAAATAGTCCAACCATTTATGTATACAAAGTCTTAGGCATTGTGCTGCAGGCTAGTGATTATATATATATATATATATATATATATATATATTTATTTATTTATTTATAAAGTGTAAAAAGTTTAAAAGTTTATAAAGCATAAAGTTTAGTTGGTAAGTATACACACAAACACGTTCACTTCAAAATAAAACTGCACACTCACTGAAGAATCCAAATATGTTGAATTTGTTTTGCATTGCATGTCCTATTCTTATGTAGAACCTTAGTGATAGGAGCTATTCTATAAATACCTGTTAAATAAATGAACAAATGAAGATAAGGACCCAGGGAGAAACCTGAGGAGGAGCACTGAATTAAAAGTAGAGGTTCAAGAATGACTTCTTACAAAGAGAGTGCAAGTAAATTTGGTGCATAATATTTATCCATTCAAAAGTGTAAATGTTAACCGTAATAGGACTTATCAAGCATTTTTTAAAAATTGGCTCACAGTGCTGCTTACCATAAATCAGACAAAAGAAAATTCGAAGTACAAAGAGATGGCCAAAAGCATGATGTGACTATAACCCCCAAACTTACAGATAGATCTGTTGGATGCCAAGTAAGCAGGTACACCAGAACTGGCTAAAAAATGTTAGTAACAGCCATACAAAGTACTTTAAAGACATTTTTTCATTTAATGCTCAGCTCTATTCTGTGAAAGAGGCATTAGCATTGTCCTCATTTGCAGATTAACCACTAGTAGGTTGCAGAGCTACGAAAACCAACTAACCAACCAACCAACCAAGTCTGTCTGCTTCAGAATGTCCAGTGCTCTAGTGCCTACAGATATACCAAAGACAAGAAAAACGGCCAAAGGTTGTAGTTTTAACACAGTAATAAGAAAGCTACTATCGACTGAGTGCCTGATACCTGTGAGAGACTGCTAGGCATCTTATCCACATTATATTTTTTAATCTTCACATCAAGTTATGGTATAAGCATTATTTTCATGAATTAAATTATGAGAAGACTGAGACTCAGAGTTAAGCTATATAACTTACTTAAGACTATAAAGTTAGAAATGATAGAGCTTAGATTCAAGTAGAGACATTTTTGAAATCCACAGTCTGTTCTCTCCATAGATAGCTCAACTGCCAAAGGACCTAAACATGGTAATTCAAATTGGAAGAATGTTGTCCATAATCAGTGATTTTTGAAACAGAAGATGGCATTGTCTTAGATTGACATAACACCTGAACCAAACCTGGCTCTAAATATTGCAAAGAGGCCCCACTTTGCTTTTTCTAGAAAAAGCTGAATTCCTTAATATGGTCCTTTTATTAAAAAAAGAATCATTATTATTTTTCATTTGGATATAATGGTTTCAATATCTCCATGATTTAAATGAAACTTCTCACTAGTCATATCAAAGTATTTAATTATACCACTCATTTGCATATAAATATTGCAAAGTCCCCTTTTGGTTCCATAGTACCAAGGCCAAATTCTATTGCCTAGCATACATGACTTCCATAATACGATACATGTTTAATTGTCAATCAAGGCCTGGCACTATTCCATCATAAATGTTTCACTCCAGACAGACCTGTTTCCCTTGGCAGCACTCTTTCTTTTATCACTGCACTTTTGTTCAACCAACTTCAATTTGGAGAAAATGCTTTACTGGAATCACCTTTTTGAAAATTAGCAATTAGATTTACAAATGCACAGTGTTTTGCAGCATCTTGTGACCTATCTGGCAATCCCATAAAAGGTGACAAAACATCCCTTTACTAACGTTAAAGCACTGATCTATAGTCACCCTTTTAATTCCTACTGAGATGCTTTTAGATACTTCTGAGAGCAGTCACAATTATCCGCTTGCAGGTACTATATAAGTGGTTATTGCTATATGTTGCATTATATATAGAAGTATATATAATACAATAACCATATATGTTAATTACAACTTATTAAACATCATTATATATTGTATTATATAACTGGCTATTACTATTAGGTAATTGGCTGTAACACACTTAGAAGAAAAAAAAACTATCAGAAATGCAGCTATCACTATCAAGAATGCTGGCCATTGTTAATGCTACTGATCTTCTACAAGCATGTTATGGAACAGAACAAATCCTCTATACATATTATTATGTTAGATAGTACTAAAGCATCTACACTTTTTATTATTTTTATTGATCATTAACTACCTTGCTTTACTAGATTGGTCAGAATACTGAAAATATCATATCTACCCATCACAAGACATGATGATCTTTTGGAGGACTGTGTTGAGCAGATGGTCAGTGTCTGTAGTCAGCATGCCTGCCAGTGTTACCCTGCATTCGCTTCTGCTAGCAATGCATGCGTCATCAGATTATATTCCACATCTTAGAGACTAGAAATCATTCTCACATTGTCATCATTTTTTCCTCCTATTTTCTGACAAGAAAGACAAATATGGATTTTGAAAATATGTATCTGTTCACTTAACTATCAACTTGGCAACACCCTTGTATTTGGAGATTTTTTTGTAAATCATAATGGATTTCTTTGTCATATTTTCAGACAGTGGAGAAAAATACCTGGTACTAGCATATGTTACAAGGACTGCAGACTTACTTTATTCAAGCATTCTCTGCTTTGCTGAAGGACTTCTAGCTGTATTTTAGCTCAATTGTCCATTCTCTGCTACTGTAGACCATACATTTGAGTTATCATAAATTTTTCTGCTCTAAGCAATCTTTCAAATTTTAAACCATGTAGACTCTATAATCACGTGTATGTGTATACCCATGTGTGTGTATTTGGATGTACCCTTGCTTTTGTAGTTTAACTTTTTGAGAAGTTATAAGAAATCAATTGTTGTGTCAATAAATGGTGAACGGTTGTGGATAATAAATGATCAATATAGAATATTTCACCCTTCTGTAACTTACTTTTTTTTTTTTTTAATGCTGGGACTATCTCTATGTCAGATTGAATCAGAATCAAGGGGCATAATTTTTTTTCTGGCTTTCAACCAGATTAAGTTTGCACCCATGTGTTTTAGCTTAGACTGTGATTTTTTTTTAGTTCTATTTTGAACCAGGAGCTATTTAACTAATATTAGAATGGATCTTTACACAGGTGTTAGTATAACCAAATCAAATCTGTACAATGAATGTGGGCTTCAAACTATATACAATAATGTGTTTGGCTAAAAATGTTTCTCAACAAGTTGGAAATAGTTAAATATAATACAAAGTAGATAGGCCAAACAAGGAAGATCAGAGTCCAAAGTTTGCAAATAAACAAACAATGCATTATTTTAACAGTGTCTAATGTAAATATATTAGGGTAACTCCATAGAAAATTTTACAATGAAACTGAAAACTATGGTGAATCAAGGTTGTATCTGTCTGTGTACTTTATTATTTCCTGAACTATAGTGTGTCTGTTATAGGATTATAAGATTATAGATACAATCAAGAAATTTGCAAGTTCTAAAACATTGTAAAGGTGTTAATATCATTATAGTTATTTCAGAAGGATTGTTCAGATTTTTCTGAATGGATTATTAGCTTAAATTTGGAGGATTTACTGAGACATTTCAAAATGATCTAAATCTAGAGAGTCTAAATCTTTAGAATTATGCTTTCATTCATATCAAGATACTGAAAATATTGACTTTTTATGAGGTTTGGATGAGAACTACTCCTTTCTCTTTTTACTCATATCCAATCATTTCTTCTCCACTTGACTTCCCATTAGTCATCTAAATTATGAGTTGGGATAGGCGGGAAAGGGGGATATTGCTACCTGCTTGTTAGAATGAAGACATTGAAAAAGAGATGGGTGACTTCATTTCCTGAGATTCAAGCTGCTACAGCATGAACTAATATCTGAGCCCAATAGAACTGAATACAAAATATAATATATTAAGGCCCACTATCAAGACCCTTTTAAACTTCTTCAGGCCAGTTGGAAACACATTTATCCAGTAAGCTAATGTGATCCCAATAGTATTTATTTATTACATACTTTAGATGACTTAGTTGCTTACAGTATTTTAGGATAAATTATCAGTCTCTATTTTGTGCTTCTTTAAAAGGGACATCTAAAAATTGCAAAACTGAAAAAAATCACTGTGATTCATTCTTCCCTATTTAATTCAACACTTTAAGTTTTATGGAAGACTCTCTTAGTAAGGAAATGTAATTTTAATTATTTTAGGAATGTGAAAATCTGGTCTTTTAATCTATGTGAAGTTGAATTTTACTTGAGGACTAAAATCAACTTGGATCTTTCTCAGAAGATTTATTAATATATAAATGGAGTTGGGGATTTTAGCTAGGGTTCAAGACAATTGTTTAGTGATTTATGAAACACTGGAATTAATTGATGCTTACTTCAGTGAGACAGTGAGTTACATTCTGACTTCAAAATTTTTCAGGAGTTTATAATCTATTATGATACTAACTACAGATTCTTTCAAAATCCCTGACTCCACAATTTGCCATAAAAATCTATTTTAAATTCGAGTGCTTAAGTAAGGAGCTTTTATGATAGGCCTCTCAAAGAATTTTTTGAGTGTGGCTTTGTTTCATCCCATATTTCTATATACATAGACTTTAAATATCTCTGCAAATTGCTCTGCTGGGGTAATCACGGTTATGCTGTCCTACTTCTGATTAAATCCTAAAAATCACTCCCATCATCTTGAGAACATAATCTGTTTCATAATCCTGCCAAGGAAAGAGAAGATATTCTTGCTCTTTTGCATTCCTTTTCCTGGATCTCCAAATCTGTCAGGTAACCTATGTAGATGTTGTATAAAAAGGAAACTCAGAAAGGTTCCAGATGTGTCTAAATCATTAAGTCAGAGAAGTTAAGATAAAAGTACAGTAAATTACTTTTCAATACAATTATCTAATCCCTTTTCATCTCAAACATATAGGTAATTAATTGTTCAAAGCTTCAATCAATAGCACACAACACTATAGGCCTGAGGCTAGTTTTCAGAACAAAGAAACTGGTTAGAAATTTTAACAATCTTAAATAAGTTTTTTTGATGTGATGAGGATGGTAGTGGTTACACTAAGTCACATCAGTTTTATTTGATTTTCAGTTGGTATGTGTACTTGAAGGCATTTAATTAAGGTTGCATTTAATTCTCAGAATAATAATACTAAAAGAAAGTAGGAAGAGAAGTAGAAGAGGAAAGATGAGAGAAAGACTGATAGCAAGTTCTGAGAATCTAACATATGCATTTGTTATGTATTTCAGTTTTGGAGTGATGTTTCATGTGATAGAGCTAAATTTTCTCTTTCTCAGAATGTAGGTTTGAGCGCAGAGATGTGATAATAAGTTAATTCTGACATTATCGTGGAAAAAAAATGTGTAGAGTTGAACGTGGACTAGCAATACTTGAAACAGAAATGAATAAATTATCAGTTCCTATAGCTATATTGATACTGCTGCCGTAGGCTTATCAGGATGAAACTCTCAGGATTCCCGTTTAGGGTTAGCATGTTTGAGTGCTTTTTAGAAGAATGAAACACAAGTAATTAGGTTAAAAAAAAAAAAACCTGTTAAAAAATGGAAATTATTTCTCACTTTCATTTTTTACAGAGTCTTGATTAAAACAGAGAATTTCTTTTTTGATTTAAAAACTTAGAAAATATTTTAAAAAATCTTTTGACCTTTAAAAAAATCTGAAGAAAGAGAGACTTTATTTTGTAGTTGTCAGGTGCTAAAAGAAAAGTAGACCATACTTGATCATAGCAGTAGAATTATCCAGTAGATCCCTTTTGTTTGTACACATCCCCCAAACTGACCCCAAAATTATAGTTCTCATTGCATTGGAAAATATTGCATTAGAAAACAGTTGGAATGCTCTAGGGAGTATCATCTGGCCAATAATACATAAAAACCAAACTATTATTGCTTAGAATGATTGGCGTGATTATAAAATGATATTAATTTAGTAACAACTGCATAATTTATCACTTATTACATACAAAAAATACAAAAGAAAGATAGTTATTTACATGGCTGGTAAAATATCTTCAGCTGTCAAATAAGATACACATTTGAATTTTTGTAGTCTGGGTACAAATAAGAGGATTATTATTTAAGGAGAAGCCAAAATGATCATGAAAACATGACTTCTCTTGGCCACACATATAAGAAAATAAACTGTTCAGATATTACCATAATGCTTTCTTTTTAAAAGAAGAATTAATTTCCTTATCATTTTACTGGCACAATATTACAAATAAGTAGGGGAGATAGAAAAGAAAATAATCAGTCTAAAAGCCCAGAAGATGATAAGAATTTACATTAGTTAATTCTGGTATAACAAGAAAATAGAATTCTAGATAAAACCAGTACTTAATTTCTCTATTGTAAATTATTATAACATGTTAGTAAAACATGTCCATTTCAAAAGTATTAGGAATAGATAATTTTAATATTCGTTTTTTTCCAATCTTCACATTCTTTTCTCTATATAGTTTTTCCCATTAAATACATTACAATTTGTATATAATTATTTCTTATGAAAAATAAGTATTTAAAAGTTTTGTTAATTATAGTATATGGGTAGCAGGATTGATAGAGAAGAAATGGGCTTAATTCTTTCATAAGCTTTCTTCCAGGTAAAAGCTTGTAATAAACTAATTTGATCCCTCTAACAAAAAAGTGATGTAGGTATTATGATTTTCGTTTTACAAATAAGAAAACTGAGGCACAAAGCGTTTACTACTAATCATATGTAGAGGATCTTACATCAAAATAAATCAGTTGTCTTTATTATTTGACTACATAAGATGTAATGTTTATAATTTTTCAGTATAGGACTATGTAAAATGATGATGTGGTTTATAAATATTATGATTGTAAAATTTATTATCCAAACCAAAATATTTCTAAGAATGAAAGAAGGCTCTTAATATCATTCTGGGGCAACAAGAATAAACTGGACTTCATCTAGGCAATTGGGAAAATAGATCACTCTAGGTATAATTAAGTAAGATATAATTAACCTTTGTGGACAGAATATAAGAATTACTGTATTTCCATGTAAGAAATTTTATAATATTTAATTCAATGAAAGTTATTCAATCCCAAATCCAGATATTATACACACAAATGCACAAACACGCACATGATATATTAGGGATATTTATTAAAATGCTAATACATAGTTTCCAAAGCATTATAGTAGCAGAAATTAGCTATCATGTTAAGGATGTCATATTAAGGGGCACCTGGGTGGCTTAATGGGTTAAGCCTCTGCCTTCACCTCAGGTCATGATCTCAGGGTCCTGGGATCGAGCCTCGCATCAGGCTCTCTGCTCAGTAGGGAACCTGCTTCCCCCTCTCTCTCTGCCTGCCTCTCTGCCTACTTGTGATCTCTCTGTCAAATAAATAAAATAAAATCTTAAAAAAAATTTTTTTTTAATTAAAGAGGATGTCATATTAAATTATTTGCTTGAAATCAACTCGCTCTTCCACAATGAGTAGGTTTAATGTTCATGTCTATATTATATCTTAGGTGTAGCTTTTTTTTTTTAAAGATTTTATTTATTTATCAGAGAGAGAGAGGGAGCGCGAGCGAGCACAGGCAGACAGAGTGGCAGGCAGAGGCAGAGGGAGAAGCAGGCTCCCTGCCGAGCAAGGAGCCCCATGTGGGACTCCATCCCAGGACGCTGGGATCATGACCTGAGCCAAAGGCAGCTGCTTAACCAACTCAGCCACCCAGGCGTCCCTTAGTTGTAGCTTTTAAGTGTCTCTGGTGAATGGATGCAGTAATTTGTTTTAAATATGTGTTCCCAGGGGCAGCTGGGTGGCTCAGTCAGTTAAGCGTCTGCCCTCAGCTTGAGTCCTGGGATAAAGCCCTTCACTGGGGTCTCAGTGGGGACCCTACTTCTCCCTCTTTCTCTGCTGTTCCCCCTACTTGTGCTCTCTCTCTCTCTCTCCCTGTCAAATAAATAAATAAAATATTTAAAAATATATATGTGTTCCCATATTCGAATTTTTGTAAGCTTTTAAAATCAAATTACAGGATGATGGATCTTCTCAGAGAAAGTGATTGTACAATAATCTTGCATTTGAAATCCATGGACTAGAATCAAGTCATGGTTAGATAAGGCATTTTAAGGGAAGCCTTCTACAAAGAGGACAGTATCTCCAATACATCTTTCCCAAAAAATTCAACAAAATTAATTTTCCAGGGATAATTTGAAATGAAACTGTTTGCTTTAGATTTTCCCTTGGAAAGGGAATTTTGGATTATTATATTTGGATCTTTTTGGATTATTAATTTTAATAATTATTATATTAATAAATAATATATTTATTTATAATATAATATATTGTATCATTAATATAATAATGTATTATTATATTAATAATTATTATTTAATGTTATTTATTAAATATCCAAATATTATTATATTTGGATCTTTTTGGATTATTAATAAATAGAAAATTTCACTTTGTTTGGTAGCCTTAGTCTAAAAAAAATTTATACATTGTGATACTGAAAAGCATCACATTAACTTTAATAATTTAATACTTTTCAATGAAATAGAAATATTAAGTGAATTTAACCAAATTCAGTGAAGTACCTGAAAAATGTGTTCATCTTGACTTTCCTATCCATGATCCTGGTTCTAAACAAACAAAAAAACCCATAAAATGAAAGGTATAATATAAATAATGAGCAAAACACTAAATTTGTTTCCATGTAATATCTAGAGAAATTTCCTATCATGTAATTCTGAGAGCCACTTTGGAAACATATCTCAAGAGATTTTTGAAGGTAAGTTTAGGGTAATAGCAGAACATAACTCCATTAACTAGTTACACATACTAGCACTCAGAAAGAAGATAAGCTTGCAATTCAGTTGCAATCTTCATAACCAGTTTTACTTTTTAACATCTGCAGAAGCTTAGGTGGTTCCACTTAAACCATCTGGGCCATATGTTTCAAATCTGAAATGCAAGGAGTTGGGATCAATAATATTTTAGGAGTTTTTTGACATCCATGGTTCTAGAAATATCTTCCTAAAAAGTAGTCATGAGTCAAGTAAGCTAGATTCATATTCATTATCCCCATTAAATAATCTTCTTTACAAATGGCCAATAAGGTAACAAAATAGGGTATAAAAAAATAAATCTGCTTTTGCATATCTATCACAAGTAAAGATCTCTTTAATGATACATCAATTATCAAAATAAATTTAGTCATTTTGTTCTATTCCTTTTTTTTTTTCTGTTCTATTCCTTTCTAATGGCTTGCTCTATTGGGAATTGTTTTATTTTCAAATAAAGAGTGTACAAGCAAGACTTATAGGTCATTCAATACCAATTTATGATAATATAGGCATTTTACTTCAGATTCAAAATAAAATTACATGGCTTCCAAAAATCCAAGAAAATTCTTTATGTAGTTTAACCCAAACTATAATGTGACAAGCTAAGTTCACTTCTTAATTCTATATCTCTTTTTAATACTATCTCCATTTTTGTACATAATGCTGTAGAAACCATTGCATTAAAAAGATAATGATATATTTGCAAGGATTTTCAGTGGAATCTTTATTAAAAAAAGGTTAAAACAACTTAAATATTTAGCGGTAAAGAATATGTTGAATAAATCATGAATTTCTCATACAAGGGAACATTATATACATATTCAAAAACGTGATGGCGATTTATATCAACATGAAAATATTATCAAAAAATTGAACAGAATATTAGGTTATATAACATCACACATAGTTTAATGCAATTTATGCAAACTTACGCAATTCTCCTCAGACACCAGGATATGTGTAAGATCTGGAAGAATATTCAACAACATAACATGTTCACTATGGGTAACTTCGGGCAATAACATTTTTTATTGAATCTTTAAAAGTTATTCCCTATGTTGTGAGTTTGTTTATAATAAGTTTATATGTAGCCCAAACAGAATATTGTCCCTGAATTTTAGCATAAAAAACCCCAATAATAAGCATTTTGACCCCCATTTTTCAAATTAAATCATTATGAGTCAGCAATACTTTTCAGAATTTCATCTCCTATGACAAGTTCCCATTATCTTAAGGTGTATTGAAGTGATAATATTACTTCAATTAGAATATTGTTCCACAAGTACTAAAAACAATGCCCTTTCTTTATACATTTTTAAAATTCTCTTAGCTATGCATATTTCCCCCTTTAAAAAATATTTAAACATCAATGATTTTTGACATTTTTACTGAAATTTTTATTTTATTTGAATTTTGTAGATCACTAGTTTTAGCTTTCCTAAGAGGACAGACTTATTTTATTATTATTTTTTATTTTTTATAAACATATAATGTATTTTTATCCCCAGGGGTACAGGTTTGTGAATCGCTAGGTTCACACACTTCACAGCACTCACTCTCCCCAGTGTCCATAACCCTACCCCCCCAAAATCCCTCCCCCCAGCAACCCTCAGTTTGTTTTGTGAGATTAAGAGTCACTTACGGTTTGTCTCCCTCCCAATCCCATCTTGTTTCATTCATTCTTCTCCTACCCCCTTAACCACCCATGTTGCATCTCCACTTCCTCATCTCACGGAGACTTATTTCGCTAAGCATGATACCCTCTAGTTCCATCCACGTCATCGCAAATGGCAAGATTTCATTTCTGTTGATGGCTGCATAGTATTCCATTGTGTATACAAACCACATCTTTTTTATCCATTTATCTGTTGATGGACATCTAGGTTCTTTCCATAGTTTGGCTATTGTAGACATTGCTGCTATAAACATTCGGGTGCATGTGCCCCTTCAGATCACTATGTTTGTATCTTTAGGGTGAATACCCAGTAGTGCAATTGCTGGGTTGTAGGGTAGTTCTATTTTCAACATTTTAAGGGACCTCCAAGCTGTTTTCCAGAGTGGCTGCACCAGCTTGCATTCCCACCAACAGTGTAGGAGGGTTCCCCTTTCTCCACATCCTCGCCAGCATCTGTCATTTCCTGACTTGTTAATTTTAGCCATTCTGACTGGTATGAGGTGATATCTCATTGTGGTTTTGATTGTATTTCCCTGAGGCTGAGTGATGTGGAGCACTTTTTCATGTGTCTGTTGGCCATCTGGATGTCGTCTTTGCAGAAATGTGAGGACAGACTTATTAATTTTTTTTTAAAGATTTTATTTATTTGACAGAGAGAGATCACAGGTAGGTAGAGAGGCTGGCAGAGGAGAGAGAGAGAGGGAAGCAGGCTCCCTGCTGAGCAGAGAGCTCGATGTGGGACTCGATCCCAGGACCCTGAGATCATGACCTGAGCCGAAGGCAGCAGCTTAACCCACTGAGCCACCCAGGCGCCCCGAGGACAGACTTATTCTAATGCTCTTATACATCACTGACTCTTGGAAAGAAAACAGAAGATAAAGTATACACACCAAGAGATTGACATTTAATCTTCATGGTCCAAATGAGGCATTTGGACAAAGGGCTAGTAGCCTATGATATAATTGAGAAATAATGAGGCCACAGAACAGCTGAAGGTAAACTAAAAATCCAAGGAAGTGAATGCAACATCTGTTCTGACTTTGGGAATAGAGCGTCAGGTGTAAATATCCCCAGTGTGTGTTCTTTATATTTCATATGAACTTGAAAAGGGTGAGGAGACACTACTCACGGAGAAAAACAAAAAATAACAAGGTTCTTAAAAGAAACTTAAAATAACTGTTTACCTATTCATTCCCTTGAAACAGGTATGGCATTGAGTCATAATATATGAGAATTAGTGTGAAAACAGAATTTAAATTGATACATTTGCAGATGTCAAATTTGTTGGAATGGATGGAATATGAAACTTCAGACACTTTTGAACGCTGACAGCTGTTTTGAAAGTACACACGCGGGTGCCTGGTTGGCTCAGTGGGTTAAAGCCTCTGCCTTCATCTCTGGTCATGATCCCAGGATCCTGGGATGGAGCCCCACGTGGGACTTTCTGCTCAGTAGGGAGCCTGATTCCTCTTCTCTCTCTGCCTGCCTCTCTGCCTACTTGTGATCTCTCTCTGTCAAATAAATAAATAAAATCTTGAAAGTACGCACGCATGAGAAAGTGTGCACACGGGAGTGTGTGTATGTGTATTCTCAGCTGCTAATGCAGTTGATCCGACAAATTCAGTTGGCTTTCATCTGACTTCCTCTGACTTCCAGTGTCAAAAATTGATTATTATCAAAGACAAGAAAAATAATGGAATATAAAGCATAACTGATCAAAACATTACTCTAAATATGTCAAGAGAAAAAAATATAAGCTGAGCAAAAGAGTGCTAGGATGTATTGATTCGTTAAAAGCATAAACAGAATGCTGTGATAAGAATTTTTAAAATACTTCTTTCATGCAGAGAATTTGATTTTCAACTAGAATATAAATAGAACAGGGTCTTCAATGTGTTTTCTTTAAACTACTGCATCACATACCAAATTGTCTTTGAGATATGAAAAGAACATTACATTGTTTTTAAATTTACTTTCTGTTTTACAAAATTAACAATCCCAAATCACCTACTGCTAATCAACCAGAACCAAGCAATATAGCCACAACAGGCAACTATTTGGAAAGTGTAAAAACTATCAGCTTTGGCTATTAGAGTTAAATACTAAAAGTCTTTACCCAGCCCAAGATTATGACTTTTAATTCCAGGGCAGACTGACCTCTTCATCTGAAAGAACCTTTATAGCTTAAAGCCCTGCTGAAGTCATTTTCTTAAGTTAATCAGATTTCCACACTGGGGTTCCACAGCAGGAAAGAGAATTCATACAAATGAGCTCTTTTCCCACCTGCAGTTTCTCTTTGGTTCTGAATAGGCTTATGCAATAATTTATTTTCCACGAAGAATCATTCCTGATAAATACAAAAGTGACTCTCCTAAGCAGAAGCCCCTAGTCATGGAGCCCCTTTAGCTCCAATTAATGGATAGAGGGGACTTCAATATTTTCTCTCAACCATGTCACTGTCATAATCAAGCATTATGTTTTAGCAAGACCTTGAATATGCATTGTACTCAACACAGCTAGAAATATAATCAAGAAAAGTTACTCTTGTATATTTGTGTAATCTTTTAAAGTACACTTTTCTCATGTACAAAATATTTCCAGTAGGATTTTATTTATTCCACTCTCCTAGTCTTTTCCTAAAAATTTAGGGGGGGGGATAAAAAAGAGAGTAATCAAAGAGAAAAAAATCTGTGCAGCTATTGATTATAAATCCTCTCTCCCTAATATATACCTTTTCAATCATAAGATAGAATAACAACTCCTTAAAGATATACATATCCTAATTCCAGGAACTGGTGAATTGAATAACTTACCTTATAAGGCAAAAAGGATTTTGAAATTGTGTTAAAGACCTTGAGATAAGAGATAATCCAGGCAGGCCTTAAAAGTGGAGGACCTTTGGGGAGTCTGGGTGGCTCAGTGGGTTAAAGCCTCTGCCTTTGGCTCAGGTCATGATCTCATGGTCCTGGGATTGAGCCCTGCATCAGTCTCTCTGCTCAGCAGGGAGCCTGCTTCCCCCTCTCTTTCTGCCTGCCTCTCTGTCTACTGGTGATAATAAATAAATAAATAAATAATCTTTAAAAAATAAATAAAATCTTTAAAAAAAAGTGGAGGACCTTTATATGTTAATAAAAAATTAAAAATTAAAAAATAAAGTGGTGGACCTTACCTCGCTAAAGGGAGATGTGACTACAGAATAAGGGTCGGAGAGATGAATCTTGATGATTTTGAAGATGAAAGAATGAGGTCATTACCCAAGCAATGTGGGAGTTCTCTAGAAGCTGGTAGAAACAAGAAAATGGATTCTACCCTAGAGCCTCCAGAAAAGAACGCAGACCTGTCACCACCTTCAGTGGGAGACTGTGTTGAATGCCTGAACTACAGAACTGTAAGGTAACAAATTTGTAATGTTCTAAGCCATGAAGTTTGTTGACATTTGTTACAGTGCAATAGAAAACTAACAGAAGATCAAAATGAAAACCTTTCCCTCTCTACTGTTCTTCTTTCTGGGATCTCAACAAAAGATTACGTGGATATGATCTGCTCACATGCTATTACTGGAAGACTTCACTTCAGTTGTGAAAGACACTGTGAAGTGAATATTTGATTTTTGGTCTCCCAGCATCTCCACTCTTAATAAAATCCAAATTTGGGAGCTTCTTCCTCATTGTGCTTGTTCTTAAGGGAATTATAAAGCAAATACCTTCCTCCCTCTAAAAGCCTTTGCCATGGTGGTGTAGACATGGTATCCAAGCCAAGTAAATAAAGTTACCTACTCAGGGGCTTTAAATTCTTGATCAAGAACTAAAGGAAAATAAATGAGGAAGTATTTTCTGCATTCCAGATGCCTGTAACTGTGGTTTCTATGCTCTTTATGTTTTAACCCTTAATATCCAACTTTCCTGAATATTCATCTGATATTTCTCCAAATATCATTGTTTATAACCAAAACTCATTTCCATGCTTTGCAACCAAAGAATGATCTGTGTAGCACTTGAATATGCACACAACTGGGCCTTGAAGTAATTTGTTTGAACAAGTCTGGCATAAGTGAAGTTTATCCACCTTTGATGACATTCTTTCTCACAACCCTTCTTGGTTGTGTATACCTTCCCACCCCATCTAGACTTATTCCTAACATACACCATCTATTTGATTTCTCCCACATTGCACCTGATTTCCCATAAAAATAGACTGTTCTGTCATTCATATTCCTTTAGAAAATGGTTCATCTAAAATTCTATATTAAGAAGTGATAATGTTCATCCTAAATACATATACTATTATGCTCAGATAACCCCAAATGAAATATACTTTTCAAAGATCTATAGTGATGGTATTAATAAGAGCTGTTGTCACCCAGAGCGTGATGGAATATTTTGAATGTGGTTTTAAAACAAAATTTAGTTTTATTTTATTTCTTCTCATATGGCTCACTCTATTTGCGTAGGAAAGTTCAGTCCTCGCCTTTCTTCTTAAGTTTCAGAAATGTATCAATTCATGTATAAGCTTCATAGGAGGCCAGTTGCAGAAGAAGCTTGCCACAAATGCATTTCAGCTATATTTTCATTTTAGATATTACTTGTGAGGAATTCTCTCCCCTCGATCGCTTCTTTGTTCTGACTTCAGAAAATAGATGTATGCACTCCATGTTTATTTGTGTCCCATACCAAAATTCTTATGCTGAAACCCTAACACCTAATGGGATAGTATTAGGAGGTAGGGCTTTTGGGAAGCAATTAGGTTATGGGGTGCAGCCTTAGGGTGAGGTTACTGATTTTAGAAGAACAATCATAGGACAGCTTGCTTCCACTCTCAATCTCTCTTTCTCTCCCTGTCCTGAGCAAGATGACAGCGTTATGCAAACCTGGAAAACAGTCCTTAACCAAAACACAGCCATGCTGGTAATCTCCTCTCTGACTTCCAGCCTCCATAACTGTGAGAAATAAATATTTGCTCTTTAAGTCACCCAGTCCGTGGTAATTTGTTACAGCAGCCTGAGCTAAGAGCATGTGTGATTTCAAAGAAAGAGGACATACACTAAAGAAAGTTCTCAAGGTACTAACACTATCCAGGTCTTAATATGTAAAACTGAGGACACTTAAGTCAGAGGTAGTTGACTTAACAAATATAAAAGCTGCAAAGAAAGATGAAAAATCCCTTAAAATACATAGAAAATGCTGTTTAATCTCCAGACCATCATCTGTCTTTTGAATATGACCTAATACTGAAGTGATGATTATAACCTACCACTGCTTTTTAAGTGAAATGTCTATGAGCTCAAGAACAAAGTGAAAATTTGGCAATTTTCCAATCCATCTGATCAATACATGCAATGGAAACATCATTTAGTACAGAAAATTCAGCTGTGGAGTTTTACTTACTAGATGAGGCTTTCTGCCAGGCAATAAAGCAGTAAAGATTATAGGTACTAGACTACATGAAACTGCTTAAGGTCAATTTTGGTTCTGCCACTCATTGAGGTAAGTGATATTGGGCCATTTACTTAATGATTCTGTTTTTCATCTACAACGTGACAAAAATGATAGTTTCTTCCTCGTAACATTACTGGGATAATTTAGGCAAGACATGTAAACTTCTTAGCATGAAACTTAGCCCATAGAAAATTCTCAATATTCAATATTACTTTTATCATTATTATCTTTATATGTCCATCAGCAATTTTTAAAGCAGTGCTCTGAGGAATTTGAGGGGCAGGTAAAGAGGAAAAGAATTTTTACCTGTACCCTTGACCCTTTTCCCTAGCCTGTCCTTCAAGGACAAGAACACTAAAACTTTTTTTCTGAAATTGGATTCTCTGCAAAGTGTGAATATGAAAAGTTTCCTCTGGGGAAGAAGTCAGAAAGCCATGATGTAATAATTACCAGAGTTCTATCTAAGTTTCTAATTCCCTTTAGAAAGGGTTAACACTAGTGGGGTGCCTGGGTGGCTCAGTGGGTTAAGCCTCTTTCTTCAGCTCAGGTCATGATCTCAGGGTCCTGGGATCAAGCCCCACATCAGGCTTTCTGCTCAGTGGGAAGCCTGCTTCCCCCTCTCTCTGCCTGCCTCTCTGCCTACTTTGATCTCTCTCTTCTCTGTCTCCCTGTTAAATAAATAAATAAAATCTTAAAAAAAAAAAAAAAGAAAGGGTAACACTAGTATTCTGGTCAAAAATAAATTTACCTATTCTTTATTTTCATACTCAACTAAAGTTTGGTTGATAGACTGTTTCCTAACTTTACTTTGAAGTCTTACTAAATGTAAAGGGAAAACACTGGAAAACTCTGGAATTTAATTTGCATGTAAAAAAAATCCTTATGCAGGTATATTTACCAACATTAGAAGAATTGTGAGGTTGATTTACTCTGTGTGTGTGTGTGTGTGTGTGTGTTTTGAAAAACACACATTTATCATTGTTAAATCAATATTTCTTTAGGGGAACATTTTTCTGACATCACTACTGGAAAGGGAAGGATGCTTGGGTGGCTCAGTCTGCTAAGCAACAGGCTCTTGATTTCAGCTCAGGTCATGATCTCAGTGTTGTGAGATGGAGAATGCCTTAGATTCTCTCTCTCCCTCCGCCCTCTAAAAAAATGTTAGAGGATTTAAACATTTATCTCTTTAGTATTTGCTTATTAAAAATGAGGATTTGGTTTTCATTGTTTTGTTTTTAGTTTTAGATCTTTTGAAAATAATAATTAATCTACTTTAAAGGGCTAATTTTAATAAGCAACAAATATATCTTATTAGATATTAGATCTTTTCTTTCAATCTTTCAGACTTTATCTTCATTACTTCTGGTCACTAATTGTATGTTTAGGATTAAGTGATCTTTGCCTAAAATAGGGCTTATGAACTGTTATGCCTTCTATAAGATTGTTTCTGATATTCTCCCTCCCAGTTAGGCTCTTTCCTTATCTCTGCATTTACAAACAATTTCCATTTTTTCAAGGTCCATATAAGATATTTTTCTCTTCTCTGAAGACTTTCTCCTTTTCCCCCAATTAAGAGTAATCTCTTTAATCTTAAGTTTCTATCTTGGTTGTTAAGGATAGACATCATATTACCAGAACATAAAATTTCCAAAGACAGGGATTTTGTTATGTTTACTACTATATTTAAAAGTGCTTAAAATAAAATATGACATAGTAGGATGGTAAGTAAGTATTTCTGAAAGAATGAATGACTTCTGAAAAATGACATAATCTTTCTATGACCCTCCTTTACTTTTTTTTTTTGCTGTGTTTCATGTTTGAAAATCTCTCCGCTTTTCAGTATACCAACCCAATCTCTATCATCTGTGGGATTCTGAAAGCAGGAAATATCTATAAAGAATAAGCTGGAAGTGTTGCAATGACTCCTTACTTACAAGACTTGATGTTAAAGATATTATAAAAGAAGAGAAGGAATTATGTTCCTTGATAATTCAATTAAATTTGTTATGGCATTATAAAATTCTTTTTTTTTTCATTTTTTTTTTAATTTTTTAAATTTTTTAAAATTTATTTTTATTTATTTTCAGCATAACAGTATTCATTTTTTAATTTTCTCAACCAGCAGTTTTTTTTTTTTTTAATTTTTTATTTTTTATAAACATATATTTTTATCCCCAGGGGTACAGGTCTGTGAATCACCAGGTTTACACACTTCACAGCACTCACCAAATCACATACCCTCCCCAATGTCCATAATCCCACCCCCTTCTCCCAAACCCCCTCCCCCCGGCAACCCTCAGTTTGTTTTGTGAGATTAAGAGTCACTTATGGTTTGTCTCCCTCCCAATCCCATCTTGTTTCATTTATTCTTCTACCCACTTAAGCCTCCATGTTGCATCACCACTTCCTCATATCAGGGAGATCATATGATAGTTGTCTTTCTCTGCTTGACTTATTTCGCTAAGCATGATACGCTCTAGTTCCATCCATGTTGTTGCAAATGGCAAGATTTCATTTCTTTTGATGGCTGCATAGTATTCCATTGTGTATATATACCACATCTTCTTGATCCATTCATCTGTTGATGGACATCTAGGTTCTTTCCATAGTTTGGCTATTGTGGACATTGCTGCTATAAACATTCGGGTGCATGTGTCCCTTTGGATCACTACATTTGTATCTTTAGGGTAAATACCCAATAGTGCAATTGCTGGGTCATAGGGCAGTTCTATTTTCAACATTTTGAGGAACCTCCATGCTGTTTTCCAGAGTGGGCTGCACCAGCTTGCATTCCCACCAACAGTGTAGGAGGGTTCCCCTTTCTCCGCATCCTCGCCAGCATCTGTCATTTCCTGACTTGTTGATTTTAGCCATTCTGACTGGTGTGAGGTGATATCTCATTGTGGTTTTGATTTGTATTTCCCTGATGCCGAGTGATATGGAGCACTTTTTCATGTGTCTGTTGGCCATCTGGATGTCTTCTTTGCAGAAATGTCTGTTCATGTCTTCTGCCCATTTCTTGATTGGATTATTTGTTCTTTGGGTGTTGAGTTTGCTAAGTTCTTTATAGATTCTGGACACTAGTCCTTTATCTGATATGTCGTTTGCAAATATCTTCTCCCATTCTGTCAGTTGTCTTTTGATTTTGTTAACTGTTTCCTTTGCTGTGCAAAAGCTTTTGATCTTGATGAAATCCCAATAGTTCATTTTTGCCCTTGCTTCCCTTGCCTTTTGCGTTGTTCCTAGGAAGATGTTGCTGCGGCAGAGGTCGAAGACGTTGCTGCCCGTGTTCTCCTCAAGGATTTTGATGGATTCCTTACGTACATTGAGGTCCTTCATCCATTTTGAGTCTATTTTTTGTGTGTGGTGTAAGGAAATGGTCCAATTTCATTTTTTCTGCATGTGGCTGTCCAATTTTCCCAGCACCATTTATTGAAAAGGCTGTCTTTTTTCCATTGGACATTCTTTCCTGCTTTGTCGAAGATTAGTTGACCATAGATTTGAGGGTCTATTTCTGGGCTCTCTATTCTGTTCCATTGATCTATGTGTCTGTTTTTGTGCCAGTACCATGCTGTCTTGATGATGACAGCTTTGTAATAGAGCTTGAAGTCCGGAATTGTGATGCCACCAACGTTGGCTTTCTTTTTCAATATCCCTTTGGCTATTCGAGGTCTTTTCTGGTTCCATATGAATTTCAGAATTATTTGTTCCATTTCTTTGAAAAAGATGGATGGTACTTTGATAGGAATTGCATTAAATGTGTAGATTGCTTTAGGTAGCATAGACATTTTCACAATATTTATTCTTCCAATCCAGGAGCATGGAACATTTTTCCATTTCTTTGTGTCTTCCTCAATTTCTTTCATGAGTACTTTATAGTTTTCTGAGTATAGATTCTGTGTCTCTTTGGTTAGGTTTATTCCTAGGTATCTTATGGTTTTGGATGCAATTGTAAATGGGATTGATTCCTTAATATCTCTTTCTTCTGTCTTGCTGTTGGTGTAGAGAAATGCAACTGATTTCTGTGCATTGATTTTATATCCTGACACTTTACTGAATTCCTGTATAAGTTCTAGCAGTTTTGGAGTGGAGTCTTTTGGGTTTTCCACATATAGTATCATATCCTCTGCGAAGAGTGATAATTTGACTTCTTCTTTGCCGATTTGGATGCCTTTAATTTCCTTTTGTTGTCTGATTGCTGAGGCTAGGACCTCTAGTACTATGTTGAATAGCAGTGGTGATAATGGACATCCCTGTCGTGTTCCTGACCTTAGCGGAAAAGCTTTCAGTTTTTCTCCATTGAGAATGATATTTGCGGTGGGTTTTTCATAGATGGCTTTGATGATATTGAGGTATGTGCCCTCTATCCCTACACTTTGAAGAGTTTTGATCAGGAAGGGATGTTGTACTTTGTCAAATGCTTTTTCAGCATCTATTGAGAGTATCATATGGTTCTTGTTCTTACTTTTATTGATGTGTTGTATCACATTGACTGATTTGCGGATGTTGAACCAACCTTGCAGCCCTGGAATAAATCCCACTTGGTCGTGGTGAATAATCTTTTTAATGTACTGTTGAATCCTATTGGCTAGTATTTTGTTGAGTATTTTCGCATCTGTGTTCATCAAGGATATCGGTCTATAGCTCTCTTTTTTGGTGGGATCCTTGTCTGGTTTTGGGATCAAGGTGATGCTGGCCTCATAAAATGAGTTTGGAAGTTTTCCTTCCATTTCTATTTTTTGGAACAGTTTCAGGAGAATAGGAATTAGTTCTTCTTTAAATGTTTGGTAGAATTCCCCCGGGAAGCCGTCTGGCCCTGGGCTTTTGTTTGTTTGGAGATTTTTAATGACTGTTTCAATCTCCTTACTGGTTATGGGTCTGTTCAGGCTTTCTATTTCTTCCTGGTTCAGTTGCGGTAGTTTATATGTTTCTAGGAATGCATCCATTTCTTCCAGATTGTCAAATTTATTGCCGTAGAGTTGCTCATAGTATGTTCTTATAATAGTTTGTATTTCTTTGGTGTTAGTTGTGATCTCTCCTCTTTCATTCATGATTTTATTTATTTGGGTTCTTTCTCTTTTCTTTTTGATAAGTCGGGCCAGGGGTTTATCAATTTTATTAATTCTTTCAAAGAACCAGCTCCTAGTTTCGTTGATTTGTTCTATTGTTTTTTTGGTTTCTATTTCATTGATTTCTGCTCTGATCTTTATGATTTCTCTTCTCCTGCTGGGCTTAGGGTTTTCTTTCTTGTTCTTTCTCCAGCTCCTTTAGGTGTAGGGTTAGGTTGTGTACCTGAGACCTTTCTTGTTTCTTGAGAAAGGCTTGTACCGCTATATATTTTCCTCTCAGGACTGCCTTTGTTGTGTCCCACAGATTTTGAACCGTTGTGTTTTCATTATCATTTGTTTCCATGATTTTTTTCAATTCTTCTTTAATTTCCCGGTTGACCCATTCATTCTTTAGAAGGATACTGTTTAGTCTCCATGTATTTGGGTTCTTTCCAAACTTCCTTTTGTGGTTGAGTTCTAGCTTTAGAGCATTGTGGTCTGAAAATATGCAGGGAATGATCCCAATCTTTTGATACCGGTTGAGTCCTGATTTAGGACCGAGGATGTGATCTATTCTGGAGAATGTTCCATGTGCACTAGAGAAGAATGTGTATTCTGTTGCTTTGGGATGAAATATTCTGAATATATCTGTGATGTCCATCTGGTCCAGTGTGTCATTTAAGGCCTTTATATCCTTGCTGATCTTTTGCTTGGATGACCTGTCCATTTCAGTGAGGGGAGTGTTAAAGTCCCCTACTATCATTGTATTATTGTTGATGTGTTTCTTTGATTTTGTTATTAATTGGTTTATATAGTTGGCTGCTCCCACATTGGGGGCATAGATATTTAAAATTGTTAAATCTCTTGTTGGACAGACCCTTTGAGTATGATATAGTGTCCTTCCTCATCTCTTATTATAGTCTTTGGCTTAAAATCTAATTGATCTGATATAAGGATTGCCACTCCTGCTTTCTTCTGATGTCCATTAGCATGGTAAATTTTTTTCCACCCCCTCACTTTAAATCTGGAGGTGTCTTCGGGCTTAAAATGTGTTTCTTGGAGGCAACATATAGATGGGTTTTGTTTTTTTATCCATTCTGATACCCTGTGTCTTTTGACAGGGGCATTTAGCCCATTCACATTCAGGGTAACTATTGAGAGATATGAATTTAGTGCCATTGTATTGCCTGTAAGGTGACTGTTACTGTATATGGTCTCTGTTCCTTTCTGATCTACCACTTGTAGGCTCTCTCTTTGCTTAGAGGACCCCTTTCAAGATTTCCTGTAGAGCTGGTTTGGTATTTGCAAATTCTTTCAGTTGTTGTTTGTCCTGGAAGCTTTTAATCTCTCCTTCTATTTTCAATGATAGCCTAGCTGGATATAGTATTCTTGGCTGCATGTTTTTCTCGTTTAGTGCTCTGAAAATATCATGCCAGCTCTTTCTGGCCTGCCAGCTGCCAATCTAATATTTTTACCATTGTATGTTACAGACTTCTTTTCCCGGGCTGCTTTCAGGATTTTCTCTTTGTCATTGAGACTTGTAAATTTTACTATTAGGTGACGGGGTGTGGGCCTATTCTTATTGATTTTGAGGGGCATTCTCTGAACCTCCTGAATTTTGATGCTCGTTCCCTTTGCCATATTGGGGAAATTCTCCCCAATAATTCTCTCCAGTATACCTTCTGCTCCCCTCTCACTTTCTTCTTCTTCTGGAATCCCAATTATTCTAATGTTGTTTCGTCTTATGGTGTCACTTATCTCTCGAATTCTCCCCTCGTGGTCCAGTAGCTGTTTGTCCCTCTTTTGATCAGCTTCTTTATTCTCTGTCATTTGGTCTTCTATATCACTAATTCTTTCTTCTGCCTCATTTATCCTAGCAGTGAGAGCCTCCATTTTTGATTGCACCTCATTAATAGCTTTTTTGATTTCACCTTGGTTAGATTTTAGTTCTTTTATTTCTCCAGAAAGGGCTTTTATATCTCTCGAGAGGGTTTCTCTAATATCTTCCATGCCTTTTTCGAGCCCGGCTAGAACCTTGAGAATTGTCATTCTGAACTCTAGATCTGACATATTACCGATGTCTGTATTGATTAGGTCCCTAGCCTTCGGTACTGCCTCTTGTTCTTTTTTTTGTGTTGAATTGTCTTGTCATTTTGTCCAGATAAGAGTAAATGAAGGGGCAAGTAAAATACTAAAAGGGTGGCAACAACCCCAGGAAAATATGCTTTAACCAAATTAGAAGAGATCCAAAATCGTGAGTGGGGAGAAAGGGGATAAAAAGAGGTTCAAAAAGGAAGAGAGAGAAAAAAAAAAAAAAAAGAAAAGAAAAGAAAAGAAAAGAATTTTAAAAAAAGAAAACACCTAAGAAAAATGTAAAATATATATATATATATATATTAGATAAACTAGTAAAAAATCGTTAAAAAAGAAAAAGGTAACAGTTAAAAAAAAAAAATTTTACCCGAAGGCGAGAAAAAAAAAAAAAATGAAAAAGAAAAAATTAAATTAACTGCAAGACTAAAAAAAATCACAGGAAAAAAGCCATGAGTTCCGTGCTTGGCTTTCTCCTCCTCTGGAATTCTGCTGCTCTCCTTGGTATTGAAACCGCACTCCTTGGTAGGTGAACTTGGTCTCGGCTGGATTTCTTGTTGATCTTCTGGGGGAGGGGCCTGTTGTAGTGATTCTCAAGTGTCTTTGCCCCAGACGGAATTACACCGCCCTTACCCGGGGCCGGGGTGAGTAATCTGCTCGGGTTTGCTTTCAGGAGCTTTTGTTCCCTGAGCGCTTTCCGTAGAGTTCCATTATAAAATTCTTTAGGTAAAAATGGTATTATCCATCACATTATAGACTATTTTCTTCTTATAAAGGGAGGAAAAAAGGAAATTGGGAAGAGAAAACATAGGGTGGCAAAAGGTTTAAGAAGAGAAGAAGGATGTTTTAATTTTACTGTCCTATTTTTTTTTTTCCTAATGTCTCCTCTCCCTAACCCCTACCCCCTGCCAGACAATTGTCTCTGTGGTCCTGCACTGTGCACATGCACTGGCACTGGCTGATGCACATGAGAATGTTATACCTATTTGGAAAGCAGCTGTTTATAATTGCCCTCTCACCACGTAACAGCCAGAGATTTTTGTTTGGGGCAGATATCTTCTACAGTTGATGCACAGATGGATAGAGCAGTTAACTAGCAACAATAATAATCATCTTCCACAGCAGGCTCAGGGCTCAAACAACAGCCATTAGAAGAAGTGGGAATATATAAACTGCTGAATCAAGATTTTTCATGAAGGTCTAACTTTATAAAATGTGCAATAGCCACCACTACCACCACCACTACCCCAGATATTCTAGTTTATACTTCCCAGTAAGAGGTTACTTATAGTTCCTATGGTCAGAATGTTCTTAGATACATAAACGGTTATTTAAATAAAGCAACGGGCTTATAATTTGGTAATGTTGGAGGTAACAACAAAACTTCCTAACTGCTCTCTTTGTAGAAGTACTTAGAATTCACTATGTTTATAGTAAACTTAAAATAAGAAGGCTTATAGCAGATAATTTTTTTTCAAAATTTGCAGATTCTTACTTCATGGAACAATATGTTGGAAACCATATTGATGGTTTCTGATGATCTATCTCTAAATTATATTTAATATGTTACTCTCCTCATTATTTTGACTATCTTTTTCACTGTCTATAAAATAATACCAACGTCAACATACACACACATTTTAGTCATAAATGTAAAAGTGCTTTTTAATCTTTGAGGAAAGAACACTTAATAAAATAAAAAGAGTTTACACTGACTTTTCATAGTGTCTCAGTATCAGTGACTCAGATATATTGCCTCTATTTTAAAATTAAAAAAATATATATGGTCCAATCAAAAGACATAACATCTACAGAACTCTAGTAGCACAATTGCTGCCAGATTAGGCTGATGATACATTAAAGTTCAAGCAGGAGCAGACTCTAAATTTGACAGAGTAATCCATTACAAGCCTTCCCCTTATTAAATACCTATTTCAGTGGCACCTAACTTTTGAGCAGTTTTAATCTTTCAGACTTGTGACTCTAAAAGACTGGATGTTCTGAATCTTCATTGCTATACCCATTCAATTCTGAAATGCAATCTGAATAATTGAAATAAAAAATAACTGGAATGCATATCTTATATATTGCATTGTTGTGATTTTTAGTGATATGAAGTACTTAAAAGATCCCATCTTTCTCATTCTTTCAATTAGAGCACAGCATTGATCTCATTAATAATATGTTTGACAATAAGTCTTGCTGTAAGTGTTCTACAGACCAGGAAACAGTATAAAGCCAGAACTGTCATAAATGTAACAAAACAGTATATGAACTTCTCAGTGTTTTATTCACTATATATTTCTATGTCATTAGCCCTTGAGATAACCTTGCAATAGGTTGCAATGAACCTGATTTGCTTTGAAAATTACAGGAATAAGAAATTGCATTTCAAGTAAAATAAGCATGAAAATTACTTATATGTGAAATATAGATTTTAGAAACATGACATTCAATTTGAGCATTCTAAAGTATATGAAATAATCAAGTCCCTGTTTGAGCCCATATCCTTATTCTAGTCTTATAAAAATATACCAACAAAGTTTCTTTGCAATGACAAAGAAAGAATAGATCTACCTGAATGCTTGATAAAATTCCTGCTTGGAAACAATAACCCAGGGTTAACGGGGGAAAGCTGGAAAGTGATTTTTTTCAACTGCTGCTTTTCCTTTCAGCCATCACTTGCACATTTCATGTAGAGGGGCAAGTACATTCACATCATTTTGTTTTTGTTTTCTCATTTGCACACTTTTTTAGTTAGTGAATTTGGGGGGGGATTGATTTTTTGGGGGGATCAGAAACAATGATGGTAGAAACAAAGATAATCTTGTTTATGTAGAACATTTCCAATATTTTATTTTCTTATTATATTTCATGCAAAAAATCTTTATTACCACATAAATTTTTATTCTACATTTACCCTAACCCAAATCAGCAGCTAAGGCATAACAATCTAAAATAAATAAATAACATAAGATAAAAAATAAATTAAAAAAAAAGAGTGATCTGACTAGACTTTAACTTTCAGAATATAAATCTTATGTGTTATATTTGTGTGTAGATTTGAATAAAATATGCAATAGGAACGCCTGGATGGCTCATTCCTTAAGCATCTGCCTTTGGCTCAGGTCATGAACCCAGGACCCTGGGATCAAGCTCTGCATATGGCTCCCTGCTCTGTGGGAAGCCTGCTTCTCCCTCTGCCCCTCCCTTGCTTGTGTTGCCTCTCTCCTTGTCTGTCTCTGTTAAGTAAATAAATAAATAAACTTAAAAAAATGTTAATATGCAATAAACCCATATTTAAATAATTTAAGAATGACTGTATATAGAATAATAATTAAAAACCAAGTCACAAAAGTTCATTTTAACCAATAAATCAATAAAAGGCTAAAACTAGAAGAACAAGGCAAAATAACCAATATACAGTTGACATGAATGTAAGAAGATGATGCTTACAGGTTTTGATTTGACTGTTCTGTCCGATTTCAAAGTTCATAACAAAATTGCTTCCTTGATTAAATAAATAACTCAAAAATACCATTACTGTTCCTTTAACATTGTAAAAATGTAATACTCTCCAGCACTTATTAGCAAATATTTTAAAAAAATATAAATGTTTCATGTATGTGTGTGTGTTTATTAACATAGAAATAGTTTATTTAGTAAGTGGATTATTTTCAAGAGTTTTTTTTTTTTAATGTGGCTAGTTGGTAATTTGTCTATGAAATTAATCAAGACCAAAAATCATTACCATTATCAAAATTTTATTTACTTTAAATAAATAGCTAAAAGAAACATTTATTGTTATCATTATTACATTCTTTTCAATATAAATGATGTAAAATGTGTTATTATTTCACCGTATACAAAAATAAATGAAGAAAGAAGAAATGATGTGAATAAAGATAAAATAATCAAGTGATTTTAAGAAAAATATTTTATTTATTTGATAGAGAGAGAGACACAGTGAGAGAGGGAACACAAGCAGGGGGAGCAGGAGAGGGAGAAGCAGGCTCCCCACTGAGCAGGGAGCCTGATGTGGGGCTCCATCCCAGGACCCCAGGATCATGACCTGAGCCAAAGGCAGATGCTTAACAACTGAGCCAACTAGGTGCCCCGTCATTTTTAGTTTAAACTTCTAACGTTTAAGAATATAATTTTCACTATTAGCAATGGAATAAATATTTCAGAAGTTATAAAACAGTAACACCCACCCCCCACATACACACAAACAAACCTCAGGATTCTATCAATCTAATAACATGATTAACATCTTCATTTTTTTTTTTTTTTAGTGCACTGCTTTTTTACATGTTCGAGTCATAATGCCATCACCATTTTATATCTATTTTTTTCATTTGATAATCATCAAAAGTGTTTTATTCATTTACTATGTATAAATAAATTAAGTAGCTCACTGGTTGAATCCATTTCCTTTAGAGTTTTCTGACTGAATTGTGATGATTACTTCAATATGACTATGCAATGCATTGCAGTTTCATAGAATCAATGTTATTTTTCATCTCCTGAGACCAAACTTTCCCTTTGATGAATCACAATATTAAAAGTAATACAATGTCTTTTTTTTTTTTTTTTAAGTGGGCTCCATGCCCAGTGTGGAGCCCAACATGGGGCTTGAACTCATGACCCTGACATCAAGACCTGAGCTGAAATCAAGAGTTGGATGCTTAGCCAGCTGAGCCACACAGACGCCCTGATACAATGTCTTTAAAACCCAATTCAGAGTCCATTCTACAATAGCCTTCACAGGCTCAGCTTAGATCCTGAGATGCTTTGGCTCTGCCCAAAGTCAATTCTTCTTTCTGTTCTATATATACAGACAGAAACACTGATGTGACACTCTGCCAATAGGATATGGATCTGAACTTTTTCATATTTTTTTTTGCCAGCCACCAATATGTATCTTATATATCATTTCTCATTCTTCTGATTTTGAGGATGTTTAGAACTGTCTCTACCCCAAAATTAAAACAATGACAAGAGCAACAATAGAACTGTACACTATTCTCTTCCAAAAGAATTTATATATAAATGACTGTCTGGATTGGATTAGAATTTGTTTTGTGCTCCCTGAACTAGTGAGTTTGGATTTAGGTTACTGATATATTTTCTAAACTATGACCTCTGGGCTTATCTGGAAAGTCTTAGCAAGGCTGACGGATGATGGTATTTTTGGCATACTCAATTAGTATTCACTCTCACATATAAGAGATTGGATTTTTCACCATACAAAGAAAAATTAGTAGAGACATGTGAGAACACTTCTTGGGTATTCCAAGTGAGTTGGGTAAAATGAGAAATAGCCAGACTGTTAAATTGGCAGCAAGTCTGGCTGTTTCTGCCCAATGGTTTCTGCTTCCTTAAACAATTAAAAACAATCAGACCTTTAAAAATTCAATTTCTATTGAAAAATAGTACCTCATTAGTTTTCACTTATGATTCACTTATAATCTACACACATTATTTTCTACAGGCATTCTTACGTAATCAAATCAATAAAATACAAAAAGAAATTGTAGAGTTAAATGTCAAGTGATTTTTGCATGATATTCTAATGACATGTATTTTACCAAGAGTTAACACAAAATCCAGCTTGATCATTTTGGAGAGGAAATTATATCTTAATTAATGTTTGATTGAGGTGAAAAGAACAGAAGCCTGTAAATAGTGAAGTAAATAAAATTGTGGAATTTGATAAAAGGATGTAGGAGTATCAAGGAAAGCAGCCAAACTCGGGAAGCTACTCTATCAGTTTGTGAGCGGCCCTTTGGTCTTTCACTTCTGCTTCTCTCTTCATAATTCCTTAATTCACTTCTCTTTGCAGATTATGTTTTTCTGTATATAAGCCCACTCTTCCCATAACCCTGAATAAAACGCACATAAGTTCAAGAGAGTAAATGTGCAAAGTACACAAAAAGGGAAAAGGGAAAAACAAAACAAAACAAAAAAACCCAAAACAACAAACAAACAACAACAACAAACAAAAAACTACTATCCAGGCAGTGTTTACCACAGGATTCCCCAAATGCCATCTGAACTGTGATATCTTGCTAATACCCTAGAGCTTGCTAAGCACTTTAATGAATAAAGTGCAGTCTTGTCTTTCTAGTTCTGTAGAGATGCTCAAGTTTTAACTAGTGTTCAAGATCTCTTGTAAAATCAAGACATTATTTATTATGAATAATTAAAATAAGAGTAGGTCCAATTTGGTGGTATAGGAAGACCCTGAACTCATCTCCCCAACAGACATACCAAATCTATACCTACATATAAAGCAATTCCTCTTAAAGAAGAACTGAGGACTGACTGAACGGCTTTTGTACAACTAATGATGGAGGGATCACATAAAGAACAGTAGGTGAGCCAGAAACAAAGTAATAATAAGAACTGCATTTCTGGTGTGATGGCCTTAAGTATGAAGGGGTATCACTGAGGGGATCTCTCATTGGTCTATGTCCACTCCAGCTCTAGACATTCTATGAAGGCAGCCTCAGTACAGCATTCCATGTGACACCCCTGGCCTATGCCTGTTCTACCTCTAGTCATCTACCCAGGGCAGTTCCAGCACAGCATGCCTTGGGAATCTCCTGATTCTATGTCCAATACAGCTCCACCTGTCTGCCAAAGTATCCAGGCACACACAGTATGCATGGGAGACACTCCTCCATAAGACCACTTCTTCAAATCTAAAAGAGGTAATTGTTCTACCTAATTCATATAAACAAAAAGTAATGTCAAACAAAATAGGTAGACAAAGGAATATGTTTAAGATGGGGGGGGGGACAAGATAAAACACCAGAAAAAAAAATGAAAACACTAATGAAACAGAGGTAATTTACCTGATAAAGAGTTTAAAGTAATGGTCATAAAGATGCTAAACAAACTCAGGAGAAGAATGGAGGAATAACAGGAGAACTTCCACAAAAAGTCAAAAATATAAGAAAGAGCTGGGTGATGGGTATTAAGGAGGATACATGTTGTAATGAGCACTGGGTGTTATAAGCAAAATAATGAATCATTGAACACTACATCAAAAACTAATGATGTACTATACAAAAAAACCAAACACACAAATAAATAAATAAACCAGTCAGAGATTACTACAAAAACAGAAATTGAAAAAATACACTAGAGAGAAATCAATAGATTAGATGATGCAAAAGAATGGATTAGTGATATGGAAGACAGAATAGTGGAAATCACCCAATTAGAACAGCAAAAAGAGAAAAACAAGAATAAGAAGAAAGAACATGAAGGAGAAGGAAGAAGAGATCTGTAAGGGATCTCTTGGATGATATCAAACATATTAAAATTTGCATTATAGGGACGCCTGGGTGGTTCAGTGGGTTAAGCCTCTGCCTTCGGCTCAGGTCATGGTCTTAGGGTCCTGGGATCGAGCCCCACATCAGGCTCTCTGCTTAGCAGGGAGTCTGCTTCCCTTCCTCTCTCTCTCTCTGCCTGCCTCTCTGCCTACTTGTGATCTCTGTCAAATAAATAAATAAAATCTTAAAAAAAAATAATTTGCATTATAGAGATTCAGAAGGATTAGAGAGACAAAAAGAGCCAGAAACTATTATTAGAAGGAATAATAGTTAAAAAATTCCCTAGAGTCAGTAGGAAACCAACATCTAGGCCAAGGAAGCATAGAGTCCCAAATAAGATGAACCCAAAGAGATCCACACCAATGCATATCATAATTAAATTGGCCAAAGATAAAGATAAACATACACTGTTAAAGGCAGCAAGAGAAAAGCAAATAGTCACATGCAAAGAAAACTGCAGAACACTATTGGTTGAGTTTTCAGCAGAAACTTTGCAGGCTGAAAGAAGTGATAGGATATATTTAAAGAACTGAAGGGAAAAATTTTACAGACAAAAATACTCTACCAGGCAAATTATCACTTAGACTTGAGGTACTAATTCTGAATTTCTAATAAAAGCAAAACCTACAAGTGTTCATATCCATTAAACTGGCTTTACAAGAAATGTTAAAGGGTATTCATTAAGTGGAAAAGAAGAGGTCATAATTGTAAATAAAATATATGAGAGAAAAAAAAACCTCATTGGTAAAGGCAAATATATAGTAAAAGCAGTGGATTAACTACTTTAAAAGTTAATATGAAGATTAAAAAAAAGATAGTAAAATCAACTGTGACTGCAATAAATAGTGAAGTGATACACAAAATAAAAAGACATAAAACAGGACATCAAAAACATCAAATATAGAGGCAGAGTAAAAATGTTTTACTTGTAGAATGCATTTGAACTTAAGCAACCACTGGCTTAAAAGATACTATACTATAATATATATAGGTCAATATATATGAACCTCATGGTAACTTCAAACTAAAAACCTACAATGCATACACAAAAAATAAAGAGAAAGTAATACCAATATAACACTAAGAAAACCACCAAACTACAAGCGGAAGTGAGCAAGAGAATAAGAAAGGAACAAAACTACAAAAAACAACCAGAAAACAACTAACAAAATGGCAGTAAGTACAAACCTGTCAACAATTACTTTTAATGTAAATGATTAAATGCTTCAATCAAAAGACATAGAATGGCCAAATAAACTAAAAGCAAAACAACACAAGACCCATCCATATATTGCCTATAAGAAACTCATTTCAGATCTAAAGACATACACAGACCAAAAGTAAAGGAAGAATGATATCCCATATAAATAGGATAGGGGAGCTGGAGTAGCAATACTCTTATCAGAAGAAGAAAAAAAAAAAAAACGCCTTTAAGCAAAGGCTATAATGAAAGACAAAGAAGGACATTGCATAATGATTAAAGGATCAGTCCAAGAAGAAGATATAATATTTTTAACATTTATGCACCCAACAAAGCCCCTAAATATATGAAATGAATATTAACACATATAAAGGGAGAAAATGACAGTAATATAATAATAAGGGATTTTAGTACCCCATTTACATCAATGGATCAATCATCCAGACAGAAAATCAATGGGGAAACACTGGCCTTAAATGATCATTAGGTTAGACAGACTTAATAGATTGTACAGAATCTTTGATGCAAAAAATTCTATTTTTTTTTCAAGTGTACATGGAAACCACCCTAGAATAAAACATATGTTGGGCCACAACACAAAACTCAATTTAAAAAGACTGAAATTATATCAAGCACCTTTTCCAACCACAATGATATGAAACTAGTAACCAAGCACAAGAAGAAACACAAACCCATGAAGACAAACATGAGATTGAACTACCAATGGGCCAATGAAGAAATCAGAGGAAGTTAAAAGAAAATAACTTGAGACAAATGAAAATGTAAATACAACTTCCCAAAGCTATGCAAATATAGCAAAAGCAGTTCTAAGAGGGAAATTTGTGGATTGCCTACCTCAAGAAACAAAAAAAAAATTTTTTAAATAAAAATAAAAATAAGGAAAAGTCCCAAATAAAGTCTTTTTATCTAAAAGAATTAGAAAAAGAACAAAGGTCAAAGTTAGTGGAAGAAAATAATATAGCTCAAAGTCAAAATAAACGAAAAATAAAAACTTAAAAAAAAAGATCAAAGAAACTAAGAACTGGTTCTTTAAAAAGATAATTAAAAAAATAATAACTTATAGCCAGACTCATTAAGAAAAAAAAGGGAGAGGATCCAAATAAATAAAATGATAAACGAAAAAGAAGTTACAACTGACATGACAGAAATACAAAGTATCATAAGACTTTACTACAAACTGTCACACACCAACAAATTGGAACACCTAGAAGAATGTATAAATTCTTAGAAATGCTCAATTTCCAACACAGAATCATAAAGAAATAGAAAATCTAAACAAACTGATTGCAGGTAATGAAACTAAGACAATATTTTTAAAACACACACACACACAAGCCACAAAAGTCTAGGGCAGAATGTCTTTACAGGTGAAGTCTACCAAACATTTAGTACCTAATTTCTCAAACTGTTTTTACAGCATGAAGAGGAAGGAACACTTCTAAACTCCTTGCAAAGTCAGCCTAACCTGGATAGCAAAGCCAGACAGATTACCACCCCCCCACACACATATACACACACACACACGCATACACACACACACATGTGCACAAAATCACAGGACAATATCCCTGATAAACAAAGGTGCAAAAATCCTCAACAAAATGTTCGCAAACTGAACTAAAAAATACATTAAAAGGAGCATGCAACACAATGAAGTGGGATTTATTTCAGCCATGCAAGGATGGTTCAATGTCTGCAAATCAATTAATGTGATATTTACATTAAAGCAACAAAGGATCAACATTATCTGATCAGCTGAAAAGACAAAAAGCACTTAGCAAAATTCAACATCCATTTATGATAAAAAAAAAAAAAAAACCTCTTCACAAAGTGGGTATAGAAGGAACATACCTTAACAGAAAAAAAACCTTATTGACAAAACCAGAGCTAACATCATAGTCAGTTTTGAAAATCTGAAAGATTTTCTTCAAAGATCAGGAATAAGACAAGGATGTCCCCTCTCACTACATTTATTTAACATAGTATCTGAAGTCCTAGCCACAGAAATTAAAGCAAAACAAAACAAAACAAAACAACAACAACAACAACAGCAAAAAATCAAGACATACAAATTGGGAAGGAAGAAGTAAAACTATAACTATTAACTATTCAGAGGCAACCTAATATTGTATATAAGAATCACTAAAGACTCCAGGAAGAAATTAATAAAACTAATTGATGAATTCAGCAGAGTAGTAAGATACAAAATTAACACACAAAAATTGGTGGAGTTTCTCTACACTAATAATGAACTATCAGAAAGGAAAATTAAGAAAATACTCCCATTTAAAACTATATCAAAGAGAATAAAATACCTAAAAATAAATTTAACCAACCAAAGTCCTGTACAATGAAAAAATAAGACACTGATGAAAGGAACTGAAGAGAACACACACACAAAAATTGAAAGATGCACTGTGCTCATGGACTGGAAGAATTAATAACAGAATTAATAAATTGTTCATACTACCCAATCCAATCTACATATTCAATGCAATTCCCATCAAAATACCAATGTAATTTTTCATAGATTTAGAACAAAGCTTCATAAAATTTGCATTGTACCACAAAAGCCTCCAGATAGCCAAAGCAATCAAGAAAGAGTGAAGCTAGAAATATCACACTCCCTATTCAAACTAAAGTACAAAGATGTAGTAATCAAAACTGTATAATGCTGGCATGAAAAAAGACACACAGAACAACAGAATAGAATAAAGAGCCCAGAAAAAAATTCACACATATGTGGTCAATTAATTTATGACAAAGGAGGAAAGAATATAAAATGAGGAAAACACAGTCTCTTCAATTAATAGTGTTGGGAAAACTAAACTGATACATGCAAAAGAATGAAATGGGATGACTGTCTTATACCATATATTAAGATAAATTCAAATGGATTAAAGCCTTAAATGCAAGACCTGAAATCTAGAAGAAAATTTCTATAATAAACATAGGCAGTAAACTCCCTCATATCCCTCATATCAGTCTTAACAATTTTTTTTTTTAACTATTCTTCACAGGCAAGGACAACAAAAGCTAAAATAAACAAATGGGATTATATCAAACCAGAAAGCTTTTGCACAGTGGAGAAAATCATCAACAAAATAAAAATGCAACCTACTGAATAGGGAAAGATATTTTCACATTGCTCATCTAAGGGGTTAATAAAGAACTTATACCCCTTAATATTGTTTAAAAAATTTTAAAAACAGGGGCGCCTGGGTGGCTCAGTGGGTTAAGCCGCTGCCTTCGGCTCAGGTCATGAATTCAGGGTCCTGGGATCGGGTCCCGCATCGGGCTCTCTGCTCAGCAGGGAGCCTGCTTCCTCCTCTCTCTCTCTCTGCCTGCCTCTCTGCCTACTTGTGATCTGTCTGTCAAATAAATAAATAAAATCTTAAAAAAAAATTTTTTTAAAACAGTTAGAAGGCTTGAATAGACATTCTTCCAAGAAGACATAAAAATGGCCAACAGTCGGGGCGCCTGGGTGGCTCAGTGGGTTAAGCCGCTGCCTTCAGCTCAGGTCATGATCTCAGGGTCCTGGGATCGAGTCCCGCATCAGGCTCTCTGCTCAGCAGGGAGCCTGCTTCCTTCTCTCTCTGCCTGCCTCTCAGTGTACTTGTAATTTCTCTCTGTCAAATAAATAAATAAAATCTTTAAAAAAAAATGGCCAACAGTCACAGGAAAGTATGCTCAACATCATCTATTATCAACAAAATGCAAATCAAAACCATGAGATATCACCTGACACCAGTCAGTCTGGCCATTATCAAAAAGACAAAAAAATAACCATTGTTGGCAAGGATGTGGAGAAAAAGGAATCCTAGTACACTGTTGGTAGAAATGTAAATTGGTACAACACTATAAAAATCAGAATGGAGTTTCCTCAAAAAATTAAAAATAGGATTATCATATGATCTCTCAGTTTCATTTCTAGGTATTTATCCAAAGAAAACAAAAGCATCAATTTAAATAGATATATACTCCCCTATGTTCACTGCAGAATTATCTACAATAGCCAGGATATGGATACAACCTAAGTGTCTACTGATGAATGGATAAAGAACATGTGATATATATAAAAATAGAATATTGCACAATGGAATATTACCCATAACATAGAATAAAATCTCTCAATTTGTGACACCATAGATGGACCTAGAGTGTAACAAGGTAAGTGAAACTAATCAGATAATGACAGTCAAATACTGTACGATTTTACATATACGTTGATTTAAAAGAAACAAATGAACAAAATAAAACAGAAACAGTCTCATAGATACAGGAAACAAACTGTTGGTTACTAGAGAGGGAGTGGTTGAGATGTTAGGTGAAATAGGTGAAGGAAGTTAAGAGGTACAAACTTCCAGGTACAAAATAAATAAGTCACGGGAATGTAAAGCACAGCATAGGGAATATAGCCAATAATATTGTAATAACTTTGTATAGTGACAGATAATAACTAGACTTATGGGGATCATTTCAAAATGCATAAAAATATAAAATAAATATGATGCACACCTGAAACTAATAAAATAGTATATGTCAATTATACTTAAAATAATTAAAACAATCTAAAATAAAGTGAGACATCTAATTTTAAAACAATTAATGGGCCCTACAAAATTTAAGGTAATTAATTATCAAGTGCCAGCTAGAGCCATTAGGGATGTTAACTCTAGATTTCACTGAATCTTATAAAATGACTGACATGTATATTTCAATGAAGGTTGGACCAGAAAACATGTACAAATTTCAATCTTTCAAATACTTAGTATTTAATGATTCTTAGTATTACTTTTTCTAACCCATGAATCTGGACTGTTCTATTTATTTAGGTCTTTAATTTCTTTCAATAATGTGTAAATTTCAGTGTATAAGTCTTTCATATCTTTCATTAAATATATATTCACTAAAATACCTTATTTTTAAGATTGTATTCACTAAATTATTTTCTTAATTTCATTTTTAACATATTGGAAGTCATTCATTTATTTATTATTTTTAAAATATTTGTTTATTTGTGTACTTTTTTTCCTAATTGATCTGACTTGGAACTCCATTGGCATTGGGGGTGGGTCCAAGAGTAGAAAATCTCAAGCACACTTCCTGCTGAACCCAGAGCCCAGTATGGGGCTCAATCTCACAACCCTGAGATCATGATCTGAGCCCAATCACCAGTCAGACACTTAACCAACTGAGCCACCTAGGTGCCCCTTCGCATCCATATTTATAAGGAATATCTGTCTGCATCATTCTCTTAAAACATCTTTATCTGATTTTAGAAGCAGAATAATACTGGCCTAACAGAATGAGTTAAAAGTGTTCTCTCCTTTTTTAAATTTTTGAAACAGTTTGTGATGAATTATTATTAATTTTTCTTTAAACATTTAGTAGAATTTACCATAAAGCCAATGGCCTTGGCCTTTTCTTTGAAACATTTACAAAGTAGTAATTCCATATGGTTGGTATTACAGGTCTTTCCAGATGTCCTATTTCTTCTTTAGTTTTGGTTAATTTGTGTCTTTCTAGGAATTTATCCATTTCAAGGTATATAATTTCTTTGCATAGAAGTGCTCATGGTATTCCCTTATAATCTTTTTATACCTGTAATATTGGTAGTGATGTCCTTCTTCTTTCTTGGTTTTGATAATTTGAGCATCTTTTTGATTAAGTTAAATTTGTTGATTCAGTTTCAAACAACCAACTTTTAGTTTCATTCATTTGGTCTATTGATTTTCTACTCTTTTGTTTCAATAATTTCCTCTCTAGTCCGTTTAATTTCCTTCCTTTTGCCAGCTTTAGGTTTAGTTTTCTCTTTTCCAGTGTCTTAAGGCAGAAGTTTGGGTTATTTATTCAATATCTTTCTTAACTTTTCAGTAAAGATATGTACACCTGTAACTTCCCTCCGAGTGCTGCTTTAGCTATATCCCATAACTTTCGCCATTTTTGTTTTTGTTTGCATTTAACTCAAAGTATTCTCTGATATCCTCTGTGATATCTTCCTTACTCGATTTATTAGTTAGGAATGTATTTGAATTCTACAGAGTTGCATAATTTTCATATTCCCTTCTATTACTGGTTTCTAATTTAATTCCCCTGTGTTCAGAGAACATACTTTGTAAGATTTCAATCATTTTTTTTTTAACTTACTGAGGTCTGTTTTCTGGACTAGCATACACTCTATATTGGACTGTATGTCTATTTAGAAGATTGTGTATTCTGCTGCTGTTGGGTCAAATATTCTATAGATAAGTTTAGCTAATTAATTTTGTGATTTAGGTATTCTATTTTCTCGCTGATCTTCTGCCTGGTTGTCCTAGGCATTTTTGAGAATGCTGTATTTAAATCTCCAACTATCCTTACTGAATTCTCCCTTTTGTCTGTTTTTGTTAACTATTAAGATTGTTGGTTAATATTTAATTTTCAGCATCTTGAATAGGTCATTATATTACTTTCTGGCCTTTATTGTTGGGGCTCTCTTTTATGTGATGAGAGGTTTTCCTCTTCCTGCTTACAAGAATTTTATCTATATATCTATCTGGTTTTCAACATTTTGATGATGCTGTGTCTGTAAACTGTTTTGCCTGAAATTCTACTTGAATTATATTAAGTTTTCAGATTCTTTTCATCTGCCAGTTCAAATCTATACTTGAGCCCCTCTAGTGAATTTTACATTTTGGTTTTCGTACTTTTTAATCCAGATTTTCTATTTGGTTCTTTTTAATAATTCAGTTTCTTTATTTATATTCTGCATTTGATAAGGCATTGTCATCATGCCTTCCTTTAATTCTTTAAGCATTTCTTCCTTTATGTTATGTTTTTGAGCATATCTATAATAGCTGTCTTGAATTCTAGGTCCTCACGTGCACCATCTAGACTCTTTCAAAGGCAGTTTTCATTGCTTGTGTGTGTATGTGTGTGACATTTTCCTGTTTCTTTGCATAACTCGTTTTTTTTTTTTGGCTGAAAAGTGGGCATTTTAGATATTATAATAATTCTGCATACTAATCCCAACTGATGGTTATTTTTGTTGTTTTGTTGTTTGCTTTGCATTTGTCTGTTTAGTGACTTGACTAAATTAATTCTTGACTAAATTAAGTCTGTCCCTGTAGTGTGTAAGCTTTGATGTTCTTGTTCAGCACCCCCCCTCCTTTTTTGGTTTTGTTTTGTTTTTTGTTTCTTTCAGTCTAGCTCTGTAGAGGTTACTCCTAGGTCAGGACAATCGACTTAGTGGTCAAATGTTGTGCTTTATTCCCCCTTGGCAGTAAGATTTCTACACTTTATCATTGGAAATGTGTATTGGCTTAGAGCTACTTCCATAGGTCACATAGTTTTTCCCCCCACATTCACCCAGAGACTAGCAGCTTTGGAGTTCCTTCTCTGATCACTCCTGAGAGGTTGCAGCTTAGGGCATGCACAGAGTCTTAGAGACTGCCTAGGATGACTGTGATTTTATTTTTAAGGATGATTTCCATGGAGTTGTCCCTGGTCACAGGAGTTTTTTATTCAGTTAGTATTTGGCCAGAGGTCTGTTTAAGCCCCTTGTGGCAGTGAAGCATCCACCCTGTATTAATGGATTTGTGTGTGGCTTTGAGAAAGCTCTGAAGGCCTGCTTTGATTGCACCTGAGTGTAATTCAGCCTAATGCATATGCACAACCTTCCCAACCTCCAAGGTTAGCTGTTTTCTTAGGAGGGCTTTTATGCCCTTTACCTGCCTCTATTAAACTTCTGGCTGTTCTGCTGTTTCACCTGGAGCTATAAACTTCTCTTAATTCCTATCAAGTCTTCTTTTTTTTCCCCAGATGAAGAGGATGTTTAAGATTTATTTTCTGAGTAAGTTACAAATATGCAATATAATTTTACTAACTATAGTCACTATACTCTATATTATATCCCCATGACTTAATTTATGACCCCTTTTAGCCATGCCAATCATCCCCCAATCCTCCCCACTACATCTGGCAACCACTAATCTGTTTCTTATGTCTATGACATTGTTTTTGTTCTTTAAATTCCACATGTAGGTGGGATCATATGACACCTGTCCCTCACTGGCTTATTTCACTTAGGACAATGCCCTCTAGGTCCATCCATGTTGTTGTAAACTCTAGGATTTCATTTTTATTTTTACTTAAGATTTTTATTTATTTATTTGACAGACAAAGATCACAGTTAGGCTGAGAGGCAGGCAGAGAGAGAGAGAGAGGAGGAAGCAGGCTCCTGCTGAGTAGAAACCCCGAAGCAGGGCTTGATCCCAGGACCCTGAGATCATGACCTGAGCCGAAGGCAGAGACTTTAACCCACTGAGCCACCCAGGCACCCCGATTTTTTTTAATGCCTGAATATACACAAACACATATACCCCACATCTTTGGTCATTCATCCACTGATGGACACTTAGGTTGTTTCCATGTCTTGGCTACCATAATCCTTGTCCTTGACACATCTCTTAGACATGGAGTTCTCACTCTGTTCCAGAAAATGTCAGCGCCCTTCAATGGAACACCAAACCTCCTCATCTTATGACCTCTTTCCCCTTGTCCAGATTGCCACCACCACCCAAATCACTGAATTGGGTAGGGGTGGGGGCTTTGCTTTTCACTTCACCTTTGCTCTATGTGGTTGGCATACCACGGTCTGAGACTAAAACCCATGGTTTGGTACTCCTACCCTATGAATAAGCTGGAGAAAGGAGATAAGGCCATAAAGATACTTGGCCTGATGTACCTGGAGAAGAGCTTCCATTTTATGAGTGGGGCCTAGGTCGAGGAAAAAAGAGCTAGTGCTCCTGGCCATATCTGCCTATAATGAAGCTTTTGAAACATGTGCTGAGTAGGATGACACAGTGGTAACCTGCACTTCCTCGGAAAAACTGTGGCCCTCGATTGGAAGATGGAAAGGAGCCCCCATCTTCTTGACGGCACATGTCTGGAGTAAGACTCCTATAACCTAGATCTAAATTGATTGAAAGGATGATGGTGAGAAAGTGGGTCATGGCTCAAATGCTGCGGCCTCTGGCTGCTCTTTCAGAGACTTAAATTCTCTTGAACAAGTATTTCTTCATTTGCTTAAGACTGTTAGGACAATTCCCAGAGACTTTCAATGACTGGATTTTAAAAAATAATTTCTATCTGTTAAATTTCTATTTTCCTAAAGAGAGGATCTATCTAGTTCTTTTAGAAGTCCTTTCTTCCCTAAGTGCATTTTTTTTAAGTCTACTGCACTCACGTTATTTTACTTGAGTTGTGAAACTACCTTGACAATTAGTAGTAAATATATTTACTGTATTGGATCAGTTTCTAATTAGATTTTGCAGATAAATACTCAAGCGTTTTAAGAAACACTTTGGGTTTATAAATAGAAAAAAAAGAGCAAACCACTTCCACTGGCAGCATTTCATATTGAATAATTTACATTAGCAACTAAAGCTACACACATAGTTCTTATCAGAACATGGCATCTGTCTCTTCAGACAATGAAAAGCACCTTTTGGATGAGGATAATATATTGTGCTGCATCACTGGGTTTCTCATCTTGGCACTTCTGTAAATCTAATTATGAGATATATGCAGCAGTTGCTAACTCCCATTAATGGAAATGGATGCATCAATGACCCCCATTTTACTGAGTCTAAATAAACTAATACTCTATCTCTAAAGCACACCCAAGCTATTTAAACCTTTCTCCCCTGGCTAACCAAAAGAACAGTAAATTATCATAAATCAAAGTTCACTGATGTATATATGACAATAGAAGCGTATTATTAATGTATGAATATCCTCATTCTTTCTCTCCCCCCACACCTCTTTCTGCTAAAGAAGCCTTGTAAAAGCATTTCTCTCAGGGAGTTTTACATTCCAGAATCAAGAGAAATTATTGGACTGGTGGGCAAAGGACCAGTGGCTAGGGGAGGGGAAAGAGTTTTCAGGGGAATTTTGAAAAGTAGTGAGGGACTGACTAGCTGCTTGAATTGGAGAGGGTAATGAAGAGAAAAGAGAGCTGGAATTTAAAATGTTTCTATGGCTTAAAAATCTGTCATGGTATATAAGAACTGTATGTAAAGAACTTTAACGGTTTTGAAATTGCTGTTTGGTCAACAGAATATTTCTATTTGACTGTAATTTTATCCTTACTTTGATTCATTTTAGTCATTGTTTTGAACATATTTCCAAATATAATGATTTAATGCAAATTGTTATTAATAATATGCATTTAATTTAAATATATATATATTTTTTTCCTAGGGAAACACCTTACAGCTGCAATATTTTTCAGACTACATTGGTAGTAAGAATTGTCAAGAGAAGCAAAATCAGTATTGTCTTGTTAGCATCTTAATTCAATCTTTGCTGCTTTTACAGTCACAATATATTCAAAAAGAAGGGGGGAGAGGGAATGTATCCCATGCCAGGCATACACAAAATCCTAAAAAAAAAAAAAAAAATCCCTTTATCAATTTGTATATGTAAACTGCATGGACTTTACATTGAGTGTACTTAATAAGTTTATATTAAAATGCAAGTAATTATTAATATATTATAAAGTATTCTCTGACTTTTATACCTCATACATAAAACTCTCACAATAGGGATTCTGGATGATGGGTTACATTGATTGTATAACACTTGAAAGCATCTAAATTAAGCTATTTCCCACAGCATGTAGATATTTCTAAATTGACATTTATATGTAGATTTTTCATCTTGAGCTGGATAACTTCTTTCTCTGTATACGGTATTATGGAGAGTTTAGCTAGATCAAGATAGTTGATGTTCTAGGTCAACCCTAGAGTCCCTTCATCTGTTTCCACAGTATCTTTTTATATCTGTTTTTACTACAGTTTAGGTGTGTGTGTGTGCGTGTGTGTGTATTGTGTGCGTGTGCATACGAGTTTGGAACTCAGCAATCACCCAGTATGTTAAAGGAAAAAAGTGAGTGAGTGAATGAATGAATAAATGAATGCCTGAATAATCCTAAGGAGATTGTGTCTTATTTACCTGCAGACCCAGAGTTACTACATATTCATTTATTCATTTTTAACAAATGCCTGCCATTTGTTAGAATGACTTTCATGCCTTCTATTTCCTTCAGCCTTTCTGTGGGAATATTCCTAGAGGATAGCTACGGGTTAAGGAGATTAGCTGGAAGGTGAGTGGGTGATTTCTTATGTAGGGGACAGGTTCAATATTTAGTACAGAATAATAATTTGGGGTTCAACCAGGGACACCAAGAAAAGAGACAGGATCTATTCTGGGCTGAGAATCAGAAGCAGCAGCCAGATCCTCATGAGAGGTCAAGACAGCATACAAAGGAAAACCATGGAGTTAAATGGAGCTAAGAAAAAAGGAAGAGGCATTTAGACTAACAGGAACTAGATCTAGTATTAGAATACAATTGCATTGGGGAGCTAAGAATTTAGTTACACAGACAAGCAAAGGGCCCAGTCAAGAACTTTTGTACATGTATTTCATATCTTAGATAAACCATATTTTTGGATGAAAGATATGACTTAAAAAGGCTTCCTTAAATTTGTGCTAATAGCATTCAATATTTGATGTTGAACTGTATGAACAAAACATTATTTTTATAATATTTGGAAGCATGGAATTTAGAATTATGACCATTTAATATGATCTTAATAGAATTCTACAAACTTGAAAAAGCCAAACCAAGCACAAAATAATCTAATTTTTAAATGTTGTGATTTCTAATTGTTTTCATTAAGAAAGTAGATTTTTTCTTACAACTTCAGTATTTTGGGCTGTGAAATAACCTATTAAGTGTTACACACAGACATATTAAATTTTTTAAAAGTGCCCGTGCTTTCATACAAACTTCCTATATTATTTTTTTCCTATATCAGTTTTTTTTTCCCAGGGTTTAACAAAGCACTAAAAAGGAAGCTTTAAACCTACTTGTTTCTGAAGTGAAATTATTTCTCTTAAAACTCTGGCAGATATCCCTTATGATTCCATAGAAGCAATAAATATAATCAAAGCAAATTAATCACTTTTAAAAATAATCCATTTAAAATAAAGTTATATAAGAATTATATCTAATGATGCATAACACCACAACTATTGCTCTTTATAATTTCACATTTTTTTCTCTAATTATTCAATAACTGCATGACTCACTCTTAAATCAATGTTCAAGTTCAATAGGTCAATAGAAATGTGTACAATTTGTTGCTCACACTCAGATCACAATATAAGTAGAGTTAATCAGTACAAGGAGTTGCCAGTTAATTAACTTCTTTTTCTATGTTCAGTCTTCTGGAAAACAAAACAGAACAAAACAAAACACAGGAAATGTATGATTCAAAGGGAGAAAAAGAAAAAAAAAAAAAACCTTGATGTATAGTGCCAAATATCAAAAATATATCTACACAGTAAAGAAAGACTTAAAAAATAAATAAATAAAAGAAGAAGTCTGAGTAAATAAAGAAGTTTAATGACAAACCTTAATTTCTTGGTTCAACTCAGTATGTGTCCAGAGATATCTAAAAATCATTCTCTAGGAGTTTTTGTTTTTATTAAACAAATGAGTTAAGTAAGCCTGCAGTTTTATGACAACCTAAATGAAACTCACTGGGAGAAAAACATCAGGGTACGATCTCAGATCACTGATTGATCTCTCGGATCTATAAACTGTCCAGTGATTTAGTACGAACTTCTGTATCTCCTTACTCAAGTTCTAGGAAGACCATCTGTAAAATCTTTCAACCTAATTCATGATAATAAAGCTAACTTTTCTAGATTTTCTAGATAAAATCTTTAAAAAAAAGAAAGAAAGAAAGAAAGAAAGAAAGAAAGAAAGAAAGAGAAAGAAAGAAAAGAAAAAAAGAAATGATGTACCACCCTGACTTCTCCACAAGGAACTCATGCTAGTTACACACTTCTCTAGCCAGCATGTTAACAGGGACAAGAACAATTTCAATCATTCTTTGTCTGCAGAGCATGTTGAAAATCAGAGGTCCTATCATATTTAATATTTGTCCCCCAAATCCCTCCCTATGGGGATCTTCGATACCATTTTACAATAAGACAAAGCTAGATTAGTGGCTTGAACACAGCCACACAGTGACAAGGCAACTTCTCCACCCAGTCAGTCCCTCCTGCTCCACTAGCCTTACAGAAATGACTTATTCTTATTTAGAAGACTGGCTATTTAGAAGACTATCATTGTGAAGTACCTCATGTCACCTCACGTCTCTAGCAGCTCCCAATCTGGCAGCATCCAAGTCCACTGTCTCCCAACAGGCCACCACACTGGAAAATGGCCAGACCCCTGAACCATCCTGCAGCCCCTTCCAATGAGAGATGGTGGGCCAGCTGTGTGTAGCCCTCCTGAGGGGCAGGAATCCTGTTATCCTGTGCAAGAGCTTTACTGCCTGCTCTATTTATATTCTTTATACAGGTGTACTAAACCTCCATCTGGATTAACTAGAGCATCACGTTTTCCCATTTTCTTTCATCACAAATCTGTAACAACAAAGAGAGAACCATTTAAAGACTGAATTTTGTCTATAGGTCACTTGATTTTGTGAAAACTTAGGTTTAATTTTAACAGATTGCAGCGGTGCTTCTCTAAGTGTGCTGTGTCAGAAAACATTTTTGGTTGTCAAAACTAAGGAAGATGAGATCCCACAGGGATACCATTAAGTGCTACATTATGCTCTGTGTAATGTTTGACGGCCCCCCCCCATAAGAAAAATGTATCTGGTCAAAAATGTTATCAGTCTGAGGCTGAGAAATTCTGAATTAAGGAAACACCTGTCTGTCATTATTGGCTTTCTACCTGCTCGCTACAGAATCTCAGGTAACTTCAAAGTACATTCACGTCTCATATACCAGGGGATCCACTAATCTGGGTCTTAACTTCACTAAAAATATTTCTCTGCTTTATACTTTAAAAGAACAAGACAAATAAGTTCAAAAAAGGCTCACTTCAGCAACTTTGATTTAAAAAGTAGTCCAGTGCCTACTCATTCCTAGCCTTTACACAGTATATGTCTGTAATCTTCTATAATGGGAACTGATGCATAGAATAATTAACCTGAGACACTTCAAGAGAATCAGTTAACAAGGGGAGAGTCACTTTTAGCAGTGCAGTCTAATTATGAAAACAGGGACATTGAACATTACAGCCTAGAAAGATTTTCAATAATGCAAGTTGAAACAAAAGTGACTTTTCTTAGTTAACTGTGTTAACCAGAGAAATCAATTTGTCAGAGCATCCAATTCCTGTTAAGCAAGGTTTTCAATTAGTTTCTATGACATTTAATCCATAAATTTTATCTAAGCATAAGTAAAAAGGAGAGTGTCAAAAAGAGTCCCTAACATCATCCAGGAGCAATTATCTATCCTACCTTTGCAGGTACATGGGAGTCTGTCCAAATTTTGAAAATCTTTGGAGAAAGACATTGCAAAATCCTCTATTAGGTTACTTCTTCTAATATGAACTTCCACTGAAAGCACTGAAATGCTTTTTCTTTCCAATTTGCAAACTGTACGCTTTACAAAAGTGAGAATGAAAAATTGACAGCAATGCTATACGATATGATGCTTTAAATAAAACCATATGTGGAAAAGTATATATTCCATAAATATACCACATAGCTATCAAAATACACTTACAAGAGACTAAGGTTAAGGTTTTCGTATATCTTATTTTTTCAAAAGATTTATTTTTATAGCACAGTAGATAAAAATAAAAAACAAAACTTCATGGTCAGAACAATGGAAAAATAGCCTACTGTGTTCTGAAAGTTCTGTATGTTTAATCTTCATTCATTAAAAAGTTTTAAGCTTCATTTGTTATAGGATCTTTTAGGCCTTTTAAGTAGCTATGAAAGCTACTTAAATTTAGCTACTCAATTTAGCAAACAAGTTTGCTAAATTTTCCTTAGAGCAATATGCAAACTACACAACCTTTGTTAATGAAGATTTGTGGCTTTAAATGACATATCTCAGATAACATTTACATGGTAACTGAAAAGAACTATGTGAATAATCTTTTCCTTAATTTTAACAGCCATTATATGTTTTTGGTTAAATCAAGTAATATATTATTTGGTAAGATGTTCTTTTTATGCGCCCCTCCCCGATGGAAAGATAAACACAAATGCACAAAAACTAATCTATAAAGTACATTTTTGTTTGATTGTCAAATGAAGCCTATCATTGCATAGAACATTTGTGACATTTTCCAGCATCTAATTTCAATTACAATGGTATGACTATTGAAATTGGCATTTGGGAAGCTGTATGCAGATGTGAATAATTTTTGGAGTACATAATTTATTTAAATATTTTACCATCAGAGAAAAATTCCCTTGGAATTTATGTTTGACGAAGCTTAAATAACTCCCTCAAATATCACATCTTCTTGTATCCAATACCATTGGCATTTAATTTCCTCTTTTTCCCAGTTTCTCCCTAACTCTTTCCCTCCCTAGCTAGAGAAGTCAGATACAGTAAGTATCCTTCTGATCAAGAAACATGAAGAAGATAAGACAATTGTAACAGAGGAAAGCGGTTAACTTAGGTCAGTAGACCTTCATTGATTCTGAAATATCGCATATATCGAATCATTTCTAGTAAAAAAAAAAAAATGTATTTTCTTCCAAGTTAAATAAGAATAATAATATTTGCTATTAAAATTTGGACAGATGTACACTCTTTTTTCTGGAGATGATATGAGCTTTCTCTCAGTTTAAACCAGTATTTCTCAGGGGGTGGTGATGCAACATGGGGACTTAAGTGGGTAGGAGAAGAATCAATGAAACAAGATGGGATTGGGAGGGAGACAAACCATAAGTGACTCTTAATCTCACAAAACAAACTGAGGGTTGCTGGGGGGAGGGGGTTTGGGAGAAGGGGGTGGGATTATGGACATTGGGGAGGGTATGTGCTTTGTTTGGTGAGTGCTGTGAAATGTGTAAACCTGGTGATTCACAGACCTGTACCCCTGGGGATAAAAATATATGTTTATAAAAAAAAAAACAGTATTTCTCAAATGTACTATGGAAGTTTCTGACCAAATAATTCTTTGTTGTCAAGGTTGTTCTATAATACTGCAGGATGTTGAGCAGTATTTCTGGCCTTTATCTACTAGATGCCAATTGTGTTTCCCAAACACGACAACCAAAAATATTTCCAGATAATGCCAAATATTCTCCTAGTGGCAAAATTACCCAGTTGAGTATCCCTGGTTTAAATACCTATATATAAATACAAATGTATTCATTTTTAAAAGGAGAGGAGGAAGAAAGCAAGATGAAAGAGGAGAAGGGGGAGGGGTGGGAGGAAGTTAAGGAGGGGGGAAGAGAGGCAGCCCCTAAAAGAAAAACCTTACCAACAGTGCACTGTACACTTTCTGTCTATTGCTTTCATTTTTATCAGTTCTTGACTAGCACATTTAATTAGTTCTAATACCCAATAAGTTAATAGTTAATTGGAACACAAGTTCTAGGTTACAACTAAGGATCAAATTTAGTTCCAACATATGCTAGTTTTGTAACTCTTTAATTTTGGGAAATATGTTTAACCTTCCAGTCCTCAGCTTCCTCATTTCCAGGTAATAGTAGCATTAGTACATAGTTTCTGTGGTTATAAATGAGTTAATGCACATAAAGTACTTAGTAAGAGGGAGAGTAAATTCAAAACTGCTTCCTATATATATATATCATCATCAACAACATCATCACTAGTGAATCCGTCTTATTTTGAAAAAATGAATATATTTTTAAATAAATATATATAATGAGGGAGAGTATGAAAATGATCAAATATGTTTCCTAAGTATCACTAAAAATTCTTTAACTCTAACAGACCATATATTAATTTAAAGTTTTAAAAGTATGTAACCCAATAAATAAATCTTCATTTACATTGAGTTGATTTGGGGGGATGGATAATGTGAAAACTTAATTGGGTCTACTTTTCCAGAAAAATAATTTTCAAGCCTAACTTTTTTTTTTCTTGTCAAATACAATATATTTAGGACTCAGCCCTCAAACTAGACTTCTTTTGGCAGTGATAGTAATGGTCTAGGTTAAAAGTACTAAAGTGTTTATAAAGAATTCCATATTTCAACAAAGTATATTCCCACTAGTAGCTTAAAATGGTTTTGCACAATATTTACTTGGCCTTCACAATCCATGCAAGTGCATTTCTTACACATTTAGTTTTATTGAAGTGCATTTCTAAACTAAAATAATCTACTCTCCATCAAGAATCTTATACTTGTAGAGCAGACTTTGCATGCATAGTTGAAACATTAACCCATCTGTGCATTCTTTAAACGGAATACAATCTGTAACTGTTAAATCCAAGCAATTTTTATCGATAAAGTGCTCTAAATTTATAGTCTTAGTGAACCAGTAGCATCATCTTAGAAACACAACATGGAGAACCATTATTTTTACTTGGAGCAGAGGTACATTACTTAAATTACAAAATAATCCACACTAATAATAGTAAATGTAAAGCTGTCTAGGTAATTATATAGATATCAATATACAAATTAATTCAGAAAATAGGGGTTGAAGGCCTACTATATGTTAGTACCCTAGACACTTATAGATAATAACTGAATGATAACTATTCTGTGGAATTCACTTACATGCTTATATCTATTAGGTGAATTATCTATTTTATTTTCCTCATGGAAGAAACTACAAGCTATGAAAAGGACTGGATACAAAGAGAAGGTCTTCTTTTTACAAATATACATATTTGAGATCTTTGATTACCTCTTAGTATTTTATGTCTGATTTAAAAAAAAAATCCATCCTTAATCTTTTGTCAAAAGAAATTTTACATCATAGAGCATTTTGCCAAAATCAATTTTGAAACAACATAATAAACTCCAAATTCCAAGAACTCTCAAATAAAATTGTCACAGATACAGCAGGAAAAGAAAGCCAATGAGCTCAATTTTCCTTAGCAACTGTTGGGTAAATAACCAAGTTAAACTGAAGCATTTACCTTTCATTCATCTCTTTAAAAAGTATTTATTAAATTTTTCTTTTGTGAGTAATTTAAGTAGTGGCCATGGGAAAAAGGAAAATGAATTTTTCCATAACTATGTAACTCATTACTATGACGTAAGGCTGTACAGAGTTTAAAAGAAGAAGAAGAAGGAGGAGGAGGAGGAGGAGGAGGAAGAAGAGGAGGAAGAGAAGAAGAAGAAGAAGAAGAAGAAAGGGTGGATACACTTGGAGTATATGAGGGAACTACAGCATTTTTCAACAACTTAGGAGGTTGGAAGGAAAAGGGCAAGAATTCTAGAGCATCACTGGATACTTCTCCAAATTGGCAAGCATATTAACAAAAATGATTATAATTCTAACACAAGCCCAGGAAAGAGCATCCTCCAAGTTTTGGTACAAATAATATAGTACTAGGATGACTGGGTCTAAACAAAAGATGGGTAATGTGTGATGACAAGCAATTTTTTTTTTTTTTAGTGAAAATTCCCATATTTTTTGGAGGTAGAATATATTTTCTATTGATTAATTTATAATTGCATAAATCCATCATTCTATCAGCTTGATCAAGTCCTTCAATGCTTACTTCTACACTGTTTTCTCTAAACTTCATCTCTAAACTAGCATCTTCATTAGCACAATTTTTTCAAAAAACAGTGTCTACTATATGGCAAACATGGGATCTTGGAATGAGGCCAAGACATCTCTAATACTTCCCAGTAAAATTTTCCACATGTTTGCAATGTTGTCTGTTATATTTGTCACCACTCTAGAAACTACTTGCTTCCCTATAGCTATTCCTCAGCCTCCTCCGGCTGATAAAACTAATCTTTTGGAACTATGCCATGGAACACTTGGTGGTTTTCCCAGGAGGTAACTTCTTTCTTTCTAAGTAGCCTACTTTTCCTATTCCACTTTCTTGTATCTACCGGATGTAACTGCTCTTAGCACTTTTTTACTTCCTAGATGTTACCACTGAACAACTACATTATTTCATAAATGGTCTGTTTTGTATAAATCCTCCTTCAAAATACCATATTATTCTGAGTCTGAGAGGTACAGGTAAAAAATATGGATTTGAATTTGCTTTTCTGTTTTTCTTTTTTTTTTCTGATTTTATTCACACTATTCTATCAATCTAGAATGTTTCTTTTTTTCCCCTTTCCTCACATTCTTCAACAACAAATCTTAATCCCATTTCTCAACTAAAATCCCATTTTTATTAGTTCTCCATAGTTATCCAGTTTTCACTGTCACCTTCATCCACACTCTAACAAATTTTTGTACGAGCCATAAAACAACACTAACTTAAGTACTGTGCAAGGTGCTATATGATCTATTTGACAAATAATCTTAAGTAATCTCATGAAATTGCTTCCATAATTATTTCAAAATGTATGTATTAGAAGTCCTATTATTCTTTCTAACATCTATCTTCTCATCTAATATTTAAGGTATTTTTTTAAAGATGTTTTGGAACATCTGGGTGGCTCAGTTGGTTAAGTCTCTGCTTTTGGCTCAGGTCATGATCCCAGGTTCAGCCTCCTTGCTCAGTGAGGAACCTGCTTCTCCCTCTGCCTTCTGCTCCCCCTCCTTGTGCTCATGAATACACACACTCTCTCTCTGACAAATAAATAAATAAAATCTTTAAAACAAACAACCAAAAATCTATTAAAATAAAAACGAATCATGTATTATATTTTATTACATTTCCTCATAATCTTGCCCCAAAGTATGTGTTTAAAATACTTATTTTTAAAAAGTTAAAAAATGGAAATTTGCTACACAACTTTTTTTTTCTCATGTGGGAAAAAGAGAAAGAAACTTTAGAATTTAAAGTACACAGGCTGTCTCAAAATCAAAATATAACTTTTTAAACCTCTCAACTTAAAGTGACCTGTTTATAATGGATTGGAGCTCTTCAGACTCTAATGTCAAAAACATTATTTTAGGGGCACCTGGGTGACTCAGTGGGTTAAAGCCTCTGCCTTCAGCTCAGGTCATGATCCCAGGGTTCTGGAATTGAGTCCTGCATCAGCCTCCTTGCTCAGCAGGGAGCCTGCTTCCTCCTCTCTCTCTGCCTGCCTCTCTGCCTACTTGTGATCTCTGTCTGTCAAATAAATAAATAAAATCTTTAAAAAAAAAACATTATTTTATCCATGCACTTTTTTTTTTTTAGGATTTTATTTATTTATGTCAAAGAGAGAACACATGTATAGGGAACAACAGGCAGCGGGAGAGAAAGAAGAGAGAGAAGCAACCTTCCTACTGAGCAAGGAGCCTGATGTGGGGCTTGATCCCAGGACTCTGGGATCATAACCTGAGCCAAAGGCAGACACTTAACCAACTGAGCACCCCTTAACCATGCATTTCCCAATTGTATTTTAAAGAGTGCAGATTGCACAGTTAACCCCTTAACCATGCACTTCCCAATTTTATGTTAAAGAGTGCAGATTGCACAGTTTTTCCCATGAGTGAGTGAAAAAGATGCTTCTTGTGTAAGAACAAAACAAGAATATGCTGGCAGGAAATTCCAATCTCTCATTAAGACCTAGTGCCTCCCTTTACCCACTGCCTTATGGGGTCCAATATGATAGGGCCCCTTAAATGATTTGTGCAAACCAATCAAGGAAAGCTTTATCTCCAATCACTTCTCCACCATGACTTATGATAACATTTGCTATTTTAGGTCTATCTAAATTAAATAAAACCTTATTAATATTTAATATAATATTGCTTTAGATTTACCTACATATTTACTATTATCTTTGCTCACCATTTCTCTTGCATTTAGGACTGCTATTTGAGATCATTCCCTCCCCACCCCCTATTTAAAATTCAGGCTTTACACTTTACTGAAAGTCAGTTGGTGAACACTTTTTCCATTCTGGTTTTGAATGCAAATATCTTTACCCTGTAAGCTTCTCAAAGAAGAGAAGAGTAGTGCTACTCTGGGAAACAGATGAAGATTGATCAATTTTACCTGACAGGAAATCCTTCTCCTAATCTCTACAAAGAGCTATTGTCCAAGACCAACAGGGCTATAGAAATCCTCTTGTATCACCTCTTTTATACACAATAACCAACAGTGTTGGCCAAAGCTTTTCAAACATACTTTCCTTTTAAGCCATCATTTCCATATTTGCATTCAAAATGTGACACAAAATAACTAGTCACAAGAGATCGCTCAACCTTACATGGCAGAACTACAATTGCCAAGAACTTAAAGTGCCTCTTATTTTAGGGGAAAAATGCCCATGTGCTGAGTAAACCTACTCCCGGTCAACAACCTTATAAAAGACTGATCCATTTAATCGATTATGAAAGGTATCTGATTCAACTTATTTGAATCAGATCTCAAAAAGCATCGTTTAAAAAGAGCAAAAAGGAAAAAAATAAATAAATTTGCATATTTTCCTAAGAGCCTATTTCCAAAGATTTTTCTTCTGCTTTAATAGGTGGTGTACATAATGGCCCACTGGACACAGAATTCTTCTTTTAGCTGCTTGTTCAGCAGTCTACGTCTTCTCAAGAGTTCACAGCCTGAAGTGTCTTAGGCAGTAAAACGTGGGCCTGTGCTAGAACAGCAAACACTGCAGAAGATTTCAATTCACAGTGACACTCATTTTTCTTTTATTTTATGAATGCAGCCAGTGAGAAACTACTAAAACTATGGGGATGTGGACAGGTGGGAACAAGAGCAAGAATGCATTGCTCTTGCTTATCATCTAACTTAGCTCATGGGGCCATGAATGTTGTCAGATACATGAACAAATAAATTAGTAATTACTATGAATAAGAATTATCTTCCAGACACTCTACTAAACCAAATACAGTAAGGCAATGAGGCAGATGGGTAAATATCCAGTTTTGAAACAGTGCTGCCATTTAAATTTGAATCTATGCAAACTGATAAAGATGATCTCCTTCATTCAAAGACTGAGTTTTCCCCTTGCTCTATCAAACTATTTTATATATATTACTACTAATTATCACACTAGCTCATCAAGGGAGGCCTTACTGTCCATTATAACAAATGAGAAAAAAAATCAAGGCTAAAAACTACATCTCCACAACTTCTACATCCACTTCTGAGTTCAGTGGGGAGAAGCAGAGACTAAAAGGCAAGAAAAAATAGAGTTTTTCCCCTTCCCTCAAAACGTTACTAAGTATCTCTGGCATCAGTTGAATTTCTTCCATGGTTCTAATTATTCTGGGACAAACGGGGACCAGTAGTACAGAATCTTCCCTCTTTCTTTCCAGCCTGGAGATGACAGTGGTTTCCGGCTACTGCTAATCTGGAGCTTACCTCGTCATCAATTGCTGACTTTTAAGTTCTTCCACCAACTGTGTAAAAATGCCCTGCCTTAAATTTCCTCTGTTTAAATTCAGACTTATTTCTGTCATTCTATATTAATCCTAATTGATACATATGAGACCTTTATGTTGCATCACATTATTTCAAATACAGACCACAAAATTGTTCATATTTCTTTGTAATTATTTGTTGACAAGTCTGTTTTCTCCTTGTCTGTGAACATTTGAGGTCAGAGACAACATTGTTTTATTTTTGAATCTCCAATACCCAACATCTGGCCAAATACATTCGAGATGCTCAGAAAATACTTGTTGTAAATGAAATAATGATTGAATATAATGCTACAATAAGGTATAGATAGGTAGATAGGAAAAGGTCAGTTCTAGAAGATCTTCTTAGAGGTAAGCTGTCTAGACTGAGAGGCCAAAGATGAGTGTTTTCTGAGAATAGGAACAAGATATCTTGGTAAAGATGTTTCAAAGAGTGGGAACAAGATATGCAAAACCAAAAAGTCATTGATTATAAAGGATCCAGTAAGTTTTGGTTTGGTTGAAATCTACTGTGCATAAGAAGACCTGAAGATGAGGCTGGAGAAATAGACAGGAACCTTACATCTACTTTGCTGAGGAGTTTGTCATTCATCTCCTCAGTTTAAGCAAGGGACTGAATATTCATTTTGCATCTTAGAGAGATTTGCTGACTAATTAAATTATGAATGGTAATGGGATAGTACACGTGATCAAAAACAAAGTGTCAAGGTTATGACCTTAACCTTGTTGAAATATTAATATGAGTAGAACACAGTCCGAATCAGTTTAGATAGGCAGAGGTCGATGGATTCTGAAGTTAGTCAAGAGTGAGAATAATTTGAATTGGTGAGTATTTAGGCTAAGGTGAGAGAGAAAAGGAATATTCTTGTATGATTTCAGGAGCCTGGTGTGGGTCATTATATGAAACATTACAAAATTAAACAAGATAGACAGAAGGAAGAGTAAGTTCCAGAGAATGTGATGAGTTCAGATTTGGGCTCGAGTTTGATATGCCCCTGGGGCATTCATGTGAAGTGTGTAGGAGATAGTCAGAAATACACACCTGGAACTCAGGAGAAGGAAAAAAGTAGAGGTGGCCGTCACAGGTAAGTAGGTGGTAGCTAAAGTAAACAGAACGACTCAGAAAGATAGGATGACTCAAATCAAAAGAGCAAGGCAGAAGAGGTAGGCCCAGGAAGAACAAGAGCTTGGGAGTTGCTGTGGCGAAAAGAGGGAGAGGAGTGGTAAAGCAGAATTTGTAGATGGCCCCAGGGTTTAAGGCAATTCAGACACAGCAAAGTAAGATAGAGGGAGAGCTCGGGAATTTAAATGCTCCAGAGTAGACAGATAAACAACCAAGGTTAATAAAAAAGTTACTTTGTGTAAGTTTTCCTTACCTATTTGCCTACAAGAAACATGGCTCTAAAAGAAATGAGAGAGGGGTCATTTCCTGAAGGGTAAAGGCTTTCTTATACAGAAGGCATGACTCAGTACTAGGTCCCACATTTAGCCTGGGCTACTATAAAAATAAATGAGAACTAATAAATGTGAAAAAACGCCCTAGATGCTTAGTGTTTTGAAGGATTTCTGCTTCTCTTCCCCTTGCACCAATATCATAACTCTCAGTATAGAGTAGGGAAAAGACTGAGAAAATGAGCCGAGGATTTTTTATAACATCACATAGACAGGGACATAGCATTCAAAATCAAGGTTAATGAACCCTGAAAGTCTACTGCTTTTCCCAATTTATTGTGTGCTGGCAGGACATTTAGCATAGTATCATCCTCTCCAGAACAGGAAAAGGATGGACTGATTGAAGTTGATAAAAACAACAACAATGAGGTGACTGGGTGGTTCAGTCAATTAAGCATCTGACGTGATTTTGGGTCAGCAGTTCATGATCTCGGGGTTGTGATATCCAATAGTAAGTCAGGCTCTACTCTGGGCATGAAACCTGCTTCAGATTCTTTCCCTCTCTCTTCCTCTGCCCCACCTGCATACTCGCTCTCTCTGTCTCTCTCTCTCTCTCACATAAAAAAATAACAGCAACAACAACAAATAAGACATTCTGTAATGGTTAGTGTACACAGAACATAACCAAAGCAAATGGCAAATGTAATTTTTTTAAAGGTTAACTTGGTACTGTTTTCCCCAACTATAAAAGGAGAAAATCTAACGGTATTTCATGCCCCTAGTTCACAAAACAAAACACAAAAAACTAAACCCTAAGGCAAATGAATTTTTAGCCAATAATTGTTCTATGACACACAGAGCGGCTGCCTTTACATTCAGACACACTAAGCTGATCACATACTTAAAAAGAAATTTTCTTGAATATAGAAAATAGTCATTTTAGAAAATTGGTCCTGTTTCACAAGGTTTCTCCTCATTCTCTTTCTTTGGTGTGTCATAGACATATTCATGTATTAATGGATGTGTGATTGAATTTCTTGGACTGAAAGATAATGTATTTGTATTTTCTTGCATAGTAACCTGTGGAAGGGAAATTGGCCTCAGGGCTGTAGCTAGTTATCTGTGCACAACTGATGTCCAGAGTCCTCAGACAGACAAAACAGCAGTCTAGCAGCACCCTGATTCAGAATGTCAGCTCCTGAGCTAAAGTTTGACTCACAGAACTGGGCAGGACTGTATGTTCAACACCTATCTAACTGTAAAAGCTCCCAGGGAACCTACCACTAATCAATTTCCTCAAGTAATAGTGTACACTAAACAGATTATACAAGTGTCTTTAACCCTGGCTAAAATATATAGTTTATATTTATTTATATTTATATTTAAATGTATATTTATATATTAATATGTGTTTATATAGAGCCAAATATAAACATATCTAATTATAACATATATTACATATAAATATATATGTTATATAAATGCATATCATGTAAAATATAATAATATATTATATATTAATACATATTAATATAAAATATATAATTTAAGTCTATAAATTATATAATCATATAATTGTATATATTATATAAGCATATAAGTTATATATTAATTATATAATTATAAAATTATTGTAATTATAAAGTTGCAAATAACCTCATAAAAAGATATATGGGCCCAAATAAATAGAGGCTCTGAGTATAAGGCTAGTGTATGGTGTAGCTATGCCTCCATATGGATCCTTCTATGACTTGGTTAATGATAGAGAGTTAATAAATGCCTTAGACTGAAATGTTGGTGCAGGCAGATGTTCCCTAGCTTAACCTTGAAGCTGACTGCTATTTCTTCTGAATCTGAATCTACATCTGATGAAGAAGCAAGGGCAAGGGCCTTCACTTTCATTCTCCACTTGAGTGCCAGGTAAACAGGATACTGTGGATGGATAGAAGACAAAGGAGATGAAGAGAATTGGTGTAATCACAAAGATTAAAACTCCCAAACACTAAGCTGTTCCATATTGGCTCTCAGAATTGTAAAGCAGAATAAAACACTAAGATAAACTAATTTACTCTGAAACCTAATTCTTCTTAAATCTAGCTACTAAAATTTGCATGGTATTTTTCATGTTCTTACAAATAAATGACATTAGACTGCATTCTCTTCAGAGGTTAAATATTTTTCTTTTAAGAACTGGCCAATCTAATTATCATCTAAGGTAATCAATTTTTCATTATTACAATGACCCATTAGAATCTTTAGTTTTTTTTTTATTACAAGCATTCTAAAAGAATCAAATAATAATAAAGCATCCCCCCGTACTTTTTCATAACAACTCATGCAAAAGATCAAAGACAAAAGCATCTCTGATACATTTTAGAAAAAATGAGAAAACCAATATACTTGAAGGAATAAGCAATTATGGGTTTGGAATAATCACAGACAAACAATAAGGGGCTGGATTATATAGGGTTTCATATGTCATTGGGAAACTTTGGACTCTATTTTGAATATAATGGGGAAATCTATGGATTAAGTTTTGAGTAAAACAGTGATATCACAAATTTTTAAAAGGTCACCTAGTGACTTTGTTAAGAATAGAATATGGTGTGATTATATGAGTGTGGTAGACCACTTATATGGCTATTGCAATCATGCAGATATAAGATAATTATTAGATAATACCAGAAGAGTGGGTGAAAATGATAGGATTTTGAATAGATTTAGAAGATAGAGCTAATAATATATTCTGAGATGAATTCAATTTGGGGGATTAAAAAGAAGTCAGAACTTTCTCCAGTATTTTGGTGTGAGAAATGAAAAGACTGTCACCATCTGAAAAGGAAAAAGCTATATGTCTAAAAGTTCTGAGAAGTGAAGAAGACCCTGATCATATGAGTATGAGATATCTATCAGAGATGTTGAGAAGGCAGTTGGATGTAGACTTTTTTTTTTTTTTAAGGAGGGAAGGGGGAAGGTCCAGAGAGAAAAGGAGACACTCTTAAGCAGGCTCCATGCCCTGGAACCTGATATGCATCTTGATGTCCCAACCCTGAGATCATGATCTGAGCCAAAATCAAGAGCCGGACACTTAACCCATTGAACCACCCAAGTGTCCCAGATGCTGATTTCTGGAGTTAGACAGTAGTCTGGACTAGAAAAACAAATGGGGCACTAGTACATAGATGATCTCAAAATCCATGGGAATAAATTAGTTCACCAAGAGTGTAAATTAAGTAAAGAAGGAAAGAACAAGGGTTGAGGTTGCTTAAGAAGAAATAGAGGATTGGTAAAGAAATAGAAAAGAAGTAACCAGTGAGCTAAGCAGAATACCAATGGAGTGTGGTGGTGTCCTGAAAGGCAAATAAATAACATTTAATGAGGAAGAGAAAGTATTCAGCTGTGTCAGAAATTACCGATAGAGAAATTAAGAGAAAATCTGTAAATTGAGTATACCATTGCCGAGGTTATTGGTGACCTTGATGAGAACAGCGTTAGTGGAGTAGTACAAAAGTCTGACTGTAGTATGTTTAATAGGGAATGAGTAGGAGAAATGGAAACAATAAATAGAAGAGAAACAAAGAAATAGCACAATAGATGACAGGGGTAGAGGAGTCAGGAAATCTTATGTATTCACTCAGATATAAATATGTATGTACATTTTTCAAGAAGATATGACTGTATGTTCATGAAAAAGGTTCCTATAAATGTCCGAGATGAATGATGTAAAAGAGAGGGAGAGGAGTGGGATGAATGTATTTGAATAATTTAGAACAGAGGAGACCTGGTATTGGCATCAGGTCAAACCATAGATAGGTCTATAGGAACAAGTCAGAAGTGAGTGCAGATGCCAAAGAGTAGATATGTGTAGTGCTGGGAGTCTGCACTTTTTTTTTTTTTCTGGTTTTTTGATTCCTTCAGTTTTCTCAGCCTAGTGCAAAGTAAAATCATTAATAGAAAGAAGATGGGTAAGAAAGGGTTGGTCTAAGAAGAGATAAAATGCAAAACAGACTTCAGGGACAGGAAGATAGCTAGGAATATATAATATGATTGGCTGATAACATTAAGGACAAAACTGAAGTTTAAGGTCATGGACTGAACGCATGGAGGTTTGCTTTTTCAGCCGGGATCATTTTACAGGTTGAGGGACAGAGCAGGTGGAGAGTTGAATTTAATTAGGGATGTGTTTTTGCCAGTTGAGTATGAGGTAGCAAGAGAATGGCTAAGGAGCTGATGTGGTATGCAGTGAAGTGATTAAATAATAGACCACAGAACTGAAGAATAGTAAAAAGGGGAAGTGAGCATATCAAGTGTGTCTAAACCTGTAAAAATCTTGGAATACAAATGGACCTAATGTTCTGGTAGATTATTAGGATGGAAGTACAAGAAGTCATAAGAAATAGTAAAGGTAGTGAGCTAGAAAGATTGGTGGTTGTGGTCAGAAGCCTGAAAGTTGAGATGATTGAGGGCTTGCAAGGGTTACCAATAGCAAATTCTAGACTCGAGAGAAAAGAAACTGGTGTGAGTAGCTGACACTGGATAAAGAAATTGGGAGGCCCAGCTATTATAAATACTACCGAAAAGTCCACTGAATTGTCCAAGAATTAAAATAGAAGTAGTATTGGGTAGACAGAGCTACAATGATTGGAAAGGAAGACAAAATTACCTGGGAATCACATGATATCATAACATGATAACAGCAATGAAGCATCTATCGGCATGAGCTATAAGGCTGAACATTTTTGGAGATAGAGACAATGCTCTGCTTATAGCAATACGAAGGAGGTAGGAAAATTACCTCCAAATTTGCTACTTTAAACCCAATGGTAGAATTTTTAGGGGAAAACAGTTTTCATTTGAGAGGTCTGCAGGGGAATCAGGGAGGGCCAGGAAGCTGATGACTTTTTGAGAGATGAGGTTGAACAGGTAAGGGAATTCTGGAAATAGTGGACTCAGTTATAGAGGGCACACTGAAAGAATGAGAAAAGAAGACAAAATAAGAAGCTCTACAATGATTATAGTTCTGTGGTGATGGACATTTAAGTATGGGGAAAGACATAATAATATAGACACTAGTATACGTATTGGTGGATTTAAGTCGGATAGAGGTGAAGGGAAGAAAGCAGTGATTCCTGGCACTTTCACTTAATTCCTAATGAGCGGAATGAAAGGCACAATGAGGGAGCTACAAAAATTCAGGCTCAAGATATTGATTTGAAGTATTGGCAAAAACAACTGCATTTTCTCTGGACTTGAAGAAGTAAGAAGTTACCTGAGCCCATTAAGTCCTCATTTTTGTTAAAAATACTCAAAAGTAATATTTCAATTGCAAATGAAAAAGACCTAAAAAATACCACTTGGGAAACATTTCAATGGACTTTCTGATTATTTCTTACCTGAAGATTAAAAAGAAATGTGAATCAAACTAAAATTCAGTATATTTTGACCATGTTCCCTGTAAGTGATGGATATACTTAGAATTGATCATGGCATTATTCCTTTGGGGGAACTCAAGGTTCAGGGGCAATTGTGTTTTTCTATCAGTGCTCTAACTATATAGTTCATAATTATATAGTAATGTGTTGCATCCATAAACAATTATGGAAACCCTTTAAGGATAAAAACCATCTGCATATTTCCAGAGCCCAGCATAGTGACTGGCTTATCTTGGATTTTCAGCAAATATTTATCTAATAGGTAAATAAAAGATTAAGTAAAACAATCATATTTTTGAAGACTGACTCTATGAAAAACATGAAACTAACATAAATATACAACTCTGAAGGAAATGTGTTTCTGAAGCACTGAAGTCTGAAAAGAAAATTACCTTAAATGATAACAGACCCATGAGAGACACTTTGGGCATGCTTTTGAATAAAACAAAATATTTTCATATAATTTCTTTCTTCTATGCCCCCCCTTTGGAAGACATGATCTTCCCTTTTCTACACCTAATTAAGTTCGTTGTAATTTAAGATGCAGCTTTAATGATCTGACCACAAAAGTGATATAAGGAAACTAGAGTGAAGAATTCTTTGTCATCAAACAAAATAGTTGACATTGAGTTAACTTTGGATATTATTCTCTATTGAACTATTTTTTTTCTTTACCCCCCTAGTCCAGATTCATCTACGACATGCACACCATATAAATATGTTATATTCATTTTATACCATTTTCCTGCCTGTTGGATATTAAACTTACTGAGATTTCATAGTCTCCAACACCAGTTCATGCAATTTCAAATTTTTTAATAAATTTGTATAAATCAGTTTTTTCCCACAAAGCCTTCTCTCTGACATGTGATGTCTTGTCTCATTTTCTAGATCATCCTTCCATCCACCCATCAATCCATCCATAGTTCATTTGTAGTTCCTTGTCTATTCTACCCATCCTGATTGCTTTAATGGCACCCATCTGATCTATATTACACATTAGACTTCCACAGAGGTACTGTTAAAATAATTATAATTTAATTATAACTACCCAAAGCTGAGCATTTATTTGATCTTTACACACATTAGTTCAATTATAGTTTCATACCTAATTTTAGTACAAATATATTCTCTTCCCAGTATAAGAGCAAGGGAAAATACTCATCCTCCCCTTATATTTCTCAAGTAAAATGAGACTTAATATATCAAGTTTGTGTTCCCCGCCTTGTTTATTGGTGACCAGTCTTACAAAGCAAAGTATAAAATCACTTGTCCAATTAAAAAGTAAGCAAGCAACTGAAATTCAAAATATTAAGTTTTAATCACTATTACAGCATAAAATATGATCCTAAACATGACAACAACGTGCTTCTGTGATGCAACTATATATTGCCATTTGTTTCTAAAGAGTTAGGAAACCTATCTGACACAATATTCCAGTTTTTATTTAGATTGGAATAGAGGTAGATAACAAGCTGTACTGACAAGATAGTAAGTGATCAACTCTTCTGATCCTTTAATCCTCTACATTCGTCAACTTACATGAAAACCTTTGGGAATTTCTTATTTAGGTTAGTATTGGTCCTTTATAGATATGCAGTACCTTGGTTGCATACAATAAAACAAAATGTCAAAAAAGTTACACTACCTAAGTCACTGAACTAAGTGCTAATTGCCTCTTCAAAAGAATTATTATATATTCCAGGTGTATCTGAATAACAAAAAATCATTGTAATTTAGTATATTGGAAATATTTATATTTGCTTTGGGAAATATTTCTCACAGAAACTATTACACATCCAAAACAACAACAACAAAAAAATGTCACTTGAAAATAGAAAAAGCTATTGAAGAAAAAGGAAAATATATATTGGTGAACTAAATCAACTTTAGGAGAAAAATCCAACAATCAAATAGAAAAAAAAAACCCTTAGATTTCAACACAGATACTTTAGCCCAGAAACAAACAAAAACAGTCTTTGACAATAATAAAGGATGTCTCTGTATCTAAGTTGTTTTTTTTTTTTTTAAGAAAGCTATTTCTTTCTTCCATAGTAATCATTTCTACTTGAGCAAGGAGTATAATAATATAGCAGCAATTTAAAAATCCAATCTATGTTTTTACATGTGTGCCTGAAGTCATTTTTTCCTTCTGATTTTGGGGGCTCTGAAATCCAGTGCAATGTATAAACTAGAAATACAGTAATTCCAGTTTGGCAGATGTTGCTGACTGCAATTCTGTAACATTTGTTTCAACTCTAGGTTCTTAAAAGACATGAACTGTTAACACCAGAACAGCCACACTGTCCTGGCTGGGTAACCCATAAAGCTCTTCCTAATACAGAGTGGGTAGGTAGAAGAGGCCTTTAGTTTCATCCCAGGAAGTTCTCCAGCTCCTCCCTTGCCATTCAAAAGGGAAGCTTACCACCACACCAATGTGGATTTACCTATTATTAAAATGAAGAGGAAAAGGTTAATATGCTATTTGCATAGGGGGAATTTGGTATAATCACCAACATTTTCTATTCTGACTTTGATTCCTCTCAGCACATAGAATTCTTCATCTTGCTCTTCTTTTAGACATTCATAATTTTAATTTTAGAACTCTAGTGAGAATCATGTGATACTACACTATGTTCATACTCCATTTCTCTTCCCCTCTCCCTCTCTCTCTCTTTCTGTGTGTGTGTGTGTGTGTATACACACATACATATATGTAACTATACACTATGTTGTTTTTACTGTGAGATTTTATTACGATATGCTCCAGTGCCTATATAATGCCTAATTACTTTCTAGGACCATGTGGTAAAAACTACTTTTTTAACTGGGATCTCATATATAAAAATTAATTTGGGAGTATAAAAAATGGCAGAGGTAATCACCTGATGGAATTTGGAATTCAAAAAAAAAAAAAAAAAAGGTGGGGGCTGGTGCCTGGGTGTCTCAGTGGGTTTAAGCCTCTGCCTTCAGCTCAGGTCATGATCCCGGGATCCTGGGATCCAGCCCTGCATGGGGCTCTCTGCTCGGCAAGGAGCCTGCTTCCCTTCCTCTCTCTCTGCCTGCCTCTCTGCCTACTTGTGATCTCTGTCTGTCAAATAAAATAAATAAAATCTTTAAAAAAGAGAGAGAGAAAGAAAGAAAAGAAAAAATAAATAAATAAAAATTAAAAAAAAGGATCCTTCAAAATAAAATAAACAGCAGCAGCAATAAAATATTTGTGATGTATTCTTTTGGTTGGAAACAACTGATAGTCTTAGGAAAGCAAAACAAATCACAAACAACAGGAACTTTACCATCAGAGAGGGAATAAGATAAACAAAGGAGCTTAACATGATTTGGCATTCTCAAAATACTCAACAAAACAACCTTTATATATGACAACAGACCACATAGTAAAAATAAATTATGAAATAAGGTTGGCTGACCACAGATGTGAAACAATAGCAAAGATTTTGAAATTCTCCTAGTTTTTTAAAGTCTTAAGTTTAAGCCCAATTTGAAGGAATAAAAATGTAAAGTAAAGCCCGAAAGGGGGTAGAGAGCAATGATAGCAATAGAGGGAGAGAGAAGGACATGGAAGAGAAGGGGAGAAGAAAAGGAGCGAGAATGAGAGGGAGAGAGGAGACTATCATTCTCTTGTAAATCAAGTTTATCTGGGCCTTTTCTCAGGTAGTGGCCAGCCCTTACTGACTCCCCAGGAACTCTCCTCCATGGCCACTGAGTCTGGATATTTGGGAACTCTTTGCTAGTACAGCTGACCCTTTTCTTACCATTTCCCAGGGATATTGAATATTTTTATTCATTTAAACAATTTTATACCTGGAGGGAGTTTTAGTGATATTGCCCGAACATCTCATTTCACTGGTTTTCAAAACTACAGAGCTATTACTGACCAGTTCTCTGTCCTTCAGAATTTTCCCATAGGTTTCACCCAACATAGTACAACTGAATCCCTATGTGGCGAGCAGTCAACTATCTGATTGCTCTATTAAAGCACATATAGCAAAAACTTCTAGTTGCTACAAAATATCCGTTATCCCTTTCTTCCAAGTCTGGTTTTATTGAAGCGGTCTTTGTACACTTGAAAAACTACATCTCCCAGCCTTTAATCCAAAGAAGGGTGATTGTGTGTTAAAATTCTGGCCAATGGCACAGAGACAGAAATTTGGTAAAGTCCTTTAAGACAGAGTTTGACTTGCTTGGTTGGGATATTTCATTCTTCTTCCTTCCTCATGGAATGGGGATGTGATAATTGAAGTTGCAGTGGCCATCCATGGCCTTAGCCTACTTGAGGGTGGAAAAAAGTTGAGAAAAATGGCTGAAGAGAAGCATGGGAACCTGGAACAGAGATCAGGTCATGAAATCATCTTCCCTCACTTGGAACATCTATCTCTGGACATTTTTTCTTTCTTTCTTTCTTTCTTTTTTTTTTTTCTTTTTTAAGATCTGTTTTTCATAGCCTAAGACAATTCCTAACAAAAGCAACATGAGTGAACAAGGCAATGTTAAGTTATAAGAAAACACATAAAGAATAATCACAGGAGTCAGCAGTGCTGACAGTCAGTTACAGAGAACACTATTCACTTAAACTGTATCTGTTTGGTTGGGGGGGCGGTGTATAACTTTAAAAATTTTGAAAATTTAAAACTGTCTGGAGAGGTGCAAGAAAAACACGATTAACCTATAGGAATATGTTGGACCGAAAAGAGTAAAAATTGGGAGAGCATGGAGAATTTTATAATACATTACTCAAACATTTGTTCAGAGTAGCAATTGCTAAGCATTGACTGTGTTACTAAAAATGGCTGTTAGAATTTCTCTCCCTGGAGGCCTTCCGAATTGCGTAGGTGGCAATCTGTCTAGGCAAGTTTGAGTTCAGTCCAGCCTAAAGACAGATGGATGGACTGGATGACCTCTGAAAATCCCTTCTGGCCCTTTTATCTTCCAGGTCTGCTTCACACTGAGAGAAAGTTATCGCTGCTTCTGTATTTGTAGTTATAATCATAAAGCAGACCTTTGCTTCCCTCTGCATCTTACAGGTATCTCTACTAAACAAAACTGAAAGGAGCAAATCACTTTAGGTAAAATGCAGAAATGAATCTTCCTGACAAAGAGCACATTGTTTGAGCCCAATAATTCTAGCATACTGTGTAGTATACTTTACCCCATGAGTTACTCTAAGCATATTTCCTTCAGTTCTGCACATTTTCTTTGCATAATAGTTTAAATGGGTAGAGTGAAAACCCAACTGACTGAACAGGAACCGGAAGTCATTTGTGCGTAGGATGGAGCACTCACAGTACAAACTTGACTGGAATCATCACCTTATCCTAGTTTTGAAAAAAAGAGCAAATGAACAAAAACACAAGTGAAAGGCATAAAAATATGTATGTCTTAATTTCCTGAAATAAGCAATTCAGCTAGATATCCAATAGATGTAGGCTAGGAAAATCTAACAGAATACTTATGCAAAAATATTTTTCTACATTATAATGAATTATATATAATTTTAATATAATAAGTATTTAGATATTCCATATGTACTAAAAAGCAATTTATACTATATCTTTTAACATTTTTTTCCAAAATTCTTTGAAAACTCTTAAAATTTAATTGACCTAACTAAAAGTTAGACAATTCAGATTCTTAGTGTTTCTACTCTGAAAATATTATAGTTCTTTAAGCCATTTACTGAACTGCACAGATTTTTTTCTTGGCACTCTGAGTTTCGTACCTGTAGATTGAATGAGAACATGCCACACATTTCAGCTAATGGAACTGAAAAGTGCTCTTTGGGCTTGCCCTTCCCATTCTCCTTTTTATCTGATGTTCAAGACTTGGCTCACGGTCACACTGACCTAATTCAGAAGATGCTCTGAGAGCACACTGATCTCACTTTGGTTGGCATCCTATGGCTTCCACAACCACAATGGGTTGTCTGGACTGGTTCTACAATCCTACTTGGCATACAGAGGTCAATTATCAATTTCATGCTTTTACTAAATCACAAACCTAATGGGGAGCTGGAAGGCAAATTCTCAGCTAACAGAAATAAATCTAGATGGTGTGTATTCCTTCAGAAATTAATCTTTAATGTGTTTCTTATGTCTGAACACAAATATACAAGTCCATGTAGAAAGCTTAGGAGAAACTTAAAATACATGTGCATATTTTTCTGTCTCCACATGAATGAAAAACAAATCAATGTTTGATTTGACTATGAAGGGACTAATTATGGAAAGCTCCAAAGTCATCAGTCTTTTTTTTTTTTTTTTAAAGATTTTATTTATTTTTGACAGAGAGAGAGAGAAGACTACAAGCAAGGGGAGCAGCAGACAGAGGGACAGAGAGAAGCAGGCTCCTTACTGAGCAGGGAGAGCCTGATGTAGGGCTGGATCCCAGGACCCTGGGATCATGACCTGAGCAGAAGGCAGACACTTAACTGACTGAGCCACCCAGGAGCCTCGAAGTCACCAGTCTTGTAGCTATTTTTTTAATATCATTTAATATATTAAATATTCAGTTATGACAGAATTATAACACATGGAATCCAACAGAATAGGGTTTACTGTATAAATGATAACAGTGGAGCAGAGAAAAAGCAACAGAAATAGCATTTTTCTGCAATTTTGAACAGAATAGAAATTCAGAATTGAAAACATTGGCTGAAGGTGTGCAAATCTCCTGACATCGTCCTCTGTAGAATTCTGTAAAACTTCCTAGAATTCCAGATCAAGCTTAATAAATCTCAGATCTTCTAATTATTTATTGGTTATTTGTTGGAAGAGTATTGGGTTTTTTCTTTCAAAATTTAAACTTTGTCTATTGAATGACTTTAAGAAGTCTCTCATTTTTCCTTTCAGATCCTATTATGGAAGTTGATTCTTAGGCTTTTTCCCTTTCTTTTCTCTTCTCTTTTGTCACTTCTTATTGTAACTAGTGCAAATCGACTTCAAAGAGTTAAAATGAACTTCCCCAAATCCTTTCTACATCCCTTATCAAATGAAAGCACTAATTTTTCTCAGGGGGATAAAGCTAATAGTCAGATTGAGACATTTAATTCTGCAAGCTTGTTATATAGTTTTTCAGCTTGTGGTTCACTCAGCACATTTTTTTTTTCCCCTGCTCAATCAATTAATAAAACTGACAGGAAACATATAGTTAGCTCAAAAATGTTTTTCAGTTGATTTTCTACAGGCCATCTTGCTCCTTTAAAAACGGGTCAGAAAGGATGCTGAAGCATGACAATTTTATGCATTTCTCTGAGTTGATATGTTAAGGCTCAGTAGTCAAAACTGGAGAACAAAAACTCAAGGTCACAGTTTTTAAACCTTGCTCTCACACTGCTTTTCTGTGTGACTCCTGGGGATGCCAGTCAATCTCAGCTACCTGCTTTAATTCTTTACTTTATAAAGTATCAAGCTGCTTGTGTCAAAAACTAAATAATGAATTATAGGGGATTTGCCCTCACATTTGAGGTTGAGTAGAGAGCTGAGGGACAGTTTATTATAATTCATACTTTTGAATAACATTAGAACTGTCATCCATTTCTCAAAGTTAAGATACAACTAAGATGCTACTTTAGTGATTGCTAAAAATAGGATTCTGGTTGCTTAAAATAGTAAATACGCATTCCAAGTTCCTAACTTTCATTGGAAAAGGAGCTCACTTAAAATGCCTTTCCTTGTCATCTGTTTTGACTTCTACTTACATGAAAGTGATACATTAAAGAATAACATATCTCATGCCTTACTTCCCCTCTCTTTCTCTTGCATTTCAGGTAGGTCATAATGTATCCTTATTCTAATATAAACACTCCAGGTCTAATATCAGGTATTTTTTCAGGTTCTACTTCATCAATCTCTGCTTAGAACCCTATGCATCAACCTTACCAAAGAACTTAAGAGCTCTCTTGAGTGTACCATGTTTTCTTAAACACCTGTGTCTCTGTACACATAGTTCCCTCCTTTTGAAGTGGCTTCCTTTCCCACGTTTGCTTACCAAACCCTTAGAGTGAGACATGTGTCAACCATCAGCTTTCTGGGGAATTTTCTTGCATCCCCTTAAGCAGAATTAGATGCTCTTCATTTTAGTTTTCCTTAGCAATTTCTACATACCTCCATTATGACAAGTGAATTCCATGGAGGCAGAAAATAGGATTTTCTACATCCCCAGTGCTTAGGTAAATGTTTAGAATACTCTCAGCAGTCAATAAAATTTATTGAAGTGAATTAAAGAATTCAATATAGGGAAAACTTTATAGTGTTTCTTTTGGCACAGTTTGGAAAGTTCATTTTGGCCTCATATCCATTATTATTTCTTACATACAATTCTCTGTTTTCCATCATATTAGGAAGGGAACTATGAGGGAGAGATCCAGCTAAATGAGTCCCAGTGTCCATGAATATCCATGCAAATTAACTATTCCCAAATTAGTGGAACTATTAACAAGTTTCTTCTTTCAGAGATATTACTGGGGGTAGAGTTGGGTAAGCTGAGTTCTCTGGCTTTTTGTGGTATTGCACAGTCATTCTATGTAAGAGATTGGTATATTTTAGGTACAGGCATCATAGGAGTTGTTTCAAACCAAGTAGTTAATCTCTACATCAAAGCACTTGCTCCTTGTTCTACAGATACTAAGCAAACAGAATAAATACTCCACTGGGGTGTAAGTTGTGGATTTGTGGTTTTGACTTACATCTGTTTAAAACCAAAATCACCTAGAAATAGAATATAATTCAGCAGCAATTAAAGGTCCATAATGCACCAGGATTATTACCACAGAAAAGACTGGATCAAAAAATCTGGATGTAATACAAGCTAGTTTTAAACCACTGTTTGCCAAGAAGAAAGACATAGAATCTGCAATGATGTTGTAATAAAGAGCATCTTTTTTTAAGTTAGATCCTTCAGTGTTTTATCATTTTTAAGCTATTATTACTACGCTTACAGGATATTCTTTTTATATTGCAAAGTCTGTTTTCCAGTTATTCTTAAAAACGATTCTGTCTGGAGCCAGAGAACTCTAATTAATATATATTAACATTAATCAAAGATGTATATCCACTACAAAAAGATTAACTTCCAATAAACAATAAACTACTTTAGATTATCTTTTCACATGCTGGGCTATCATATAGAGCCACATTAGTTATCCTCTCCCCACCAGCAGTCAGTTCGTTTGCCAGCTGTCTTTAGAAGTCAACATATTCAAACAAACAATTGAAATCTGAACTCCAAGTCTCTTGAGCAGGATTAGTCTAGCAATCACTTCTAACAAATCAGTCTTAAGAAGTCAGATATCTGTGCGGGCACCTGGGTGGCTCAATGGGTTAAGGCCTCTGCTTTCGGCTCAGGTCATGATCCCAGGGTCTTGGGATTGAGCCCCGCATCGGGCTCTCTGCTCAGCAGGGAGCCTTCTTCCCCCTCTCTCTGTGCCTGCTTCTCTGCCTACTTGTGATCTCTCTGTCAAATAAAAATCAAATAAAATCTTAAAAAAAAAAGAAGTGAGATATCTGTGCAACAACATATTTCTAATTAAACAGAATTTATAAGTCTAAAACTCTAGAAAATTAATATACACATTTATATGTACCTATATATGGGTACGTATGTCTCTCTGTGTGTATACATTAATATGCACATACACATAGACACATACATATATTTAGAAGTGTTCAAGTACATTCAACTAATTTTCGCATAGGTGTCATTTGTCGATATAAATGTCTGTAATAGCCTTGCAAAAGGATGATACACTTGTAGAAGACTTATTCTTCATAAGAATTGTTGCTTTGCTTCAAAAAAGCATTAGGTCCTGAAATCAACCTGTGTTAAGAGTCATCGGCTTTCACTAAACTAACTCAGTTACTGAAGCTAATCATTTTGAGAGAAAATGCTTATACTTGAGATAGATTTGAGACTCTGTGATCACCTTAGCACAACTCAAGACAAAATATATATATATATATATATATATATATATATATATATATATATATATGGCAAAATCTACTTTTAAGTTGCAGGAACTTCAATAATCAAAAGTGGTCTGAGCACAGAAACCCAGGTCCTCCTGGGTAATTATAGCTGTTTGTTTTCTAGCTTTTGGCTTATTGATGTTTCAAGTAACTTGAAAACACACTGGTCAAGTTTCTTTCTCTACACGAGCTTTCAGCTTTGTGTTACCGAAAGATATACTTCCTCTAACATTGCCTGAATTGTACCTCTTCTCCATACCTTTGCCTTTGGATTCTGCATACTGAAATTCCCTTCTCTAGCATGATAAGCTGATTTTAATTTAGAAAAAGGATTGGCAATATTTTTCAATAGGAACTTTTAAAATGGGGATAGGGCAAGATTCACTGATACAATAAAGTGAATGTAAAAATAATAAAGTGCTCCAAAATGATTTGCCTTTTTCATCAGCTTCACCAACCTCTTTCTTTCCTTCCTTCCTTCCTGGTAGCTACATAAGCTAATCTTGTGTCCACCTGAAATCATTGTTGTAATGACTAACAAAATATCATCACAAGGTAAAATATTTCTTTTCTGAAAGAATGAAATAAACATTTGAACTAAAGATTAATTCTGAATACTTTATTTTTTTAAATTTTTTACTACTTTAAATTAAATTTATTACATTTAATTTTCTCAAATCAATTATTGCATCAAATTAATTGACCTGGGTTAGTTTTTGAATATTTGGAATATATATGTGATTTAAACAGAAGTTTTTTTTTTTTTTTTAAACAGAAGTTTTAAGGATTACTAATTTTCCTGTGTTAAGTTATTACAGATAATAAAGTTTGCCATTTCACTTCAGTCCATTTTGAGAAAGCTCTAATTTGTAAATTAATTCCAGGATTTTTTAGCACTTTCTCCTAAGACTTTATTTTTACCAGCAGTAATATAAAAGGAAAAAAAAAGCCACATAAATTTTTAAATATAAATCAGTATCTAAAATACATTAGAATAAATACATTAGAATTCCTAGAATCTAAAATAAATATATTAGAATAGATTGTGAGCGGGTGGAGAAAATTGTAATTTCAATTATTAGGAAAATTATATTCCAGATGGCAAGTAAAGTAAAAAAATCAAATGGAATTTTAAGAATTCTGAATATGTATTATTCAAGGAGTGATATAAAAGATACATTCGAGGTGATATATTCAAGGTGATATAAAAGAATCTTATTCTTCTCTCAGTTCCATATCAAATACACTAATTAACACATTATACACTCAGAATTATGTAGGAACAGGTTCAGGATAGAAGAGAGAAATCAGGAAAGAACAGTATGTATATTTGTGTGTGCATATTTGTATGTTTGGGTGGTGAGCTCTTCAGATGACAAGGAGTTTCATTCCCTACTCAGTTTTAGTAAACTCTTCACACAAGTTGAAAAGGACATTGGGATGCTGGGTAAACAATCACGTAGATTACATAATCATGTTTTCTTGAGACACAGAAGACAGAATCTCTTTTTTCACTAACATGAAGTGTTTCCGTATTCTTTTAATAGAGTAAAAGTGGACAATGTCACAGAAACTGTTGTTCCCTTGTACATTGAAATGTTTGATTATTTTGCACCGCAAATGTACTCTAAACAGGATTGTGAATTTTAAAAAGGGGCTTATCTTGTTCACAGCCACTTTTAATGTTAACATAATGAATCACCTTAAGAAGATCAAATTTCAAAATAATGTTTTGATACAGTTCAGTCGATCTGGTATCTATTAGTTGAGTTTGTTCACTTCTTTGCATGGCTCTGAAGATTTCTGTGGAAATATCCTATACTGAGAAGCCTTGGAATCTACAGAATGCATTTTTATTGCTCATGCAATTTAGATATAGTAATATTATTACTGATATGAAATACTATGTAGGAAGAGATGAAGTTTTCTAAAATATAATGTGGTGATTTTGAACATTCTCATTGTAAAATTTTTGCAAGCACATCCCTATATATAAGTACACCCATATACAAAAATCCATTTTTCTTTCTTCAAATAAAGCTAAATTATGGAGATTAAAATATCAGTGTTATAGAAAATCATTAATAATAGATATCTTTTCATTACCCTCACCAGGAAGAAATTGATTTTTTTCTATGGAACATTCAGAAAAACAATTCGTTGATACAAAACCATTCCCAAGACCAGAATATCACCTCCCAAATGTTAAACTTTTCTCCTTATTAATTTTCGCAAAGGATACAAATATACCACCAAATGTACTTTAGATCCTTTATTAGAAAAAAAAAAGGAGACAAAGGCATCTTTGAATCACGTCTTTGGCTTTATGTATAATTACTTAAATTGGAGTATGTGCTTAGAATGCAACAAAAAGAGAAATGGATTTAGACAGAGAAAGTGATTCAGGCAGAACTGTTCTACAAGAGAAAAGCATCTCTAAAAATCAATACAATGTTTGAATTAATCTGGTTTCTTTCTTTATTATATCTCTATAGATGAGAAATTTCTTTAGAAACGTGACAGGCTGGTGCCTAATTAACTCATCAGAAAACAAGTTTTCATTGGGTGTGGCATAAAATTAGGAGAAAGGTTGAAGATACACCCTCCAGTAAGGTGAAAAGCAAGCACAGATCCAAATATACTTCTCGTTATTTTTAAATCCACCTCAGGCCATAATAAATTACTTGGCATTTTAAAACACTTCATTTGATGAAATCTAGAAATATTTAAAAGGCTAAAATTGTTCACTCAGCCTCCTACCAAAAAAAAGGAAAAGAAAAAGTTTGTCACTAGTGATAAAGATATGAAAGTTGGAACAGTTAGAAATCTGAATTAGAACAGGAAGAAAGATCGAACCATAAACAATTATATATGTTAAATGTATTTCAGTCTGAAGTATACACTGAGTTTTTAAAAGTTCAAGATAAATCTAGTACCATTTTATTTTTATTCCAATACTTTGTATTTATATGAATCCCGTGTTTTACTATTAACATATTCCTTCACCTATTAGGTCACAACTCTAAATTTTACTAGAGAACTCTGATATATTTTCGTATGATTCACAGCACTGAAATATGTTTGAGATATTCTAATTTGTGTAACCACTTCCGAGGAAGTTTTTGGCAATGTGATAATTTCACTCTTTTAGAAGCTCAGTCACACATCTATCCAAAAACTTTTTTTCCTTAATGTAATAAGAAGCCTGAATTATAACTGAAGTGGGTAGAATTAGGCTCTAGAAAAGATAATTTCTGAAAAGAAAATTAAACTCTTTGACTCCTATCACTTTATAATTCCATACTTTACCGTTTTTCTGTTAATATCCTTCTTTTAAGTATCCAATTATACAAAAAGAATACATGTTAAAGGTCTTTAAATAAAAAAAAAATCTTATTAATTATTATTACACATGTATTCATAACTAAAACTGAAAATCTTTTGGCTCGTTTTGTGACCCCGACAGAATTCAGGCTAAGAAACAAAACTCAGCCAAAGAAGGAAACGCTCTAACTTCTCAGACTGAATCTGTCCACAGAACCAGAGATAGTCTTTTCTGAAAAAGGGAAAGACCCAGTGGCCCAGATGATCTATGGTCTCTCAATAGCCTTACCACCTTGGACTACCTTTCTAAGATTTACTCTTTTTTCCAGTGTATCTCTCTGGTATTGAATCCAGTTACTGCATTCAGCCCTGTGGTAGGCAGCTGGAAGCCAGTAAGCCCTGACAGGACCCCAGACAGGTTTTGTTTGTCTGTACATGGTTGGCCATACAATGTTTTAAAAAGAAGTAGCTTACATTGAACGATGTAAACACATACAGATATGGAGCTGCTTCTGAAAAACTGGAACTTTAGGTAACCTGTGATCTGTTTGCACATGGCAGCAGTTAGTTTGTGTGAATCTGGTCAGAGACCAGACATGTATCTCCAGTTTTCTATACTTTTCTATTCCTTATTGTCTTATTGACCTCAACACAAAGGACAGGTTACTCACTCTTTAACTGCTCAGCTTCAATAAATACCCTTTGTGTTATACTCAGCTGGTGGGAATTTGACTGAGAGACTTTTGATTCAGTGGTTTCTTTCTGGGCTTTATCTTGGAGCCAAATTTACTTGACTGATACCCCGATTCTGTTTCCAGATTTGGGTCCTTACCTCAATCCTCAACTTTTTCTTTTTTCTTTTTTTGGCTTCATACTTCATTTCCTCTCTCCAACCAGTTTTATTAGAATGTTTCATATTCTGGTTAACCTTTTGTTAACTTCTAGATTTTAATTATTTCTCCCTACCTTCCTTAATATGTAGGTAAAAACATGACCACTATAGAACATAGATGTTGCTTTTTTAAAAAGAAAGAAAATTATAGGAAAGTAACATTAATTATAGGAAAATTCTAATTATAAAAAATTATATGTTTATAAAAATAAAAAAATTAAAAAAAAAAAAATTATAAAATTATAGGAAAGTATAGGAAGTAACATTAAGGAAAAATTCCTGGTAATACCTCATACTAAAATATTTTGTTGCAGAGGTTTTACTTCAAATATTCTTTGTTTAAGTAAAGGTTTAGAGACACTGTATGGTATTAATAAATTTAATAAATTTATGACACTGTATGGTATTAATCTCCTATGACAAAGACTTTTCATTTGTCTTTTCCTCAAGAGTACTGTTTTCTATGAAATATGTAATTGTTTCAGAGTCCAGTGTCAAAGTCCAAATGTATTTCTTTTTCTTTTTTTTTTTTTTTTTAATTTTTTATTTTTTATAAACATATATTTTTATCCCCAGGGGTACAAACCATAAGTGTATTTCTTTTTCTAATGGCATTTTTCAATAAAGCACAACAAGTTACAGGTTTGAAATGCGTATTGATTATCTCTGGCAATAAAATTCTTGCTTTCTCAATAACTGATACGGTTATGGTTGAAAGAAAAGGCAGGTTATAGGTTCTTGAACTTCCTTGAACTGTGAATAATTTAATAGTGTGGTTGGATTGTTCCACAAACAGACTCACCCTGACAATGTAGTCCTTCATCATACCCATCTGAGCAGTCCAAGACACCGTTGCACAGTTGGGATAAATGAACACATTTGTTGGTACCAAGGCAAGCAATGTGATTCAAGGGGCACTTGATTTCTACCTCTTCAGGACCTGAAAAACAAAAATGTAAAAATGGGTTAGTTTGGCTTTTAATACTAAAACCATTAAGCACAAGAAATTACCAGCCTTAATTTATAAGACAAAACTATAGAAAATAACTACCAGAAGGCAGCTCTGACTCTCAGGGATGTCCAAATTAGCCCACGTGGTTAAAAAGCTATTTTTTTAAAAACTGCATAGCATATAAAATAGCATGTATTTGGCGGTGTCTGGGTGGCTCAGTGGGTTAAAGCCTCTGCCTTTGGCTCAGAGTCCTGGGATCCAGCCCTGCATCGGGCCCTCTGCTCAGCAGAGAGCCTCCTTCCTCCTCTCTCTCTGCCTGCTTCCGTGCCTACTTGTGATCTGTTGCTCTCTGTGTTAAATAAAATAAATAAAATCTTTAAAAAAAAAAAAGTATGTGTTTTTTCCAAACAATACAAATAATACATTAAAGACACGAATATTCTTTTCAAACTTTAAGTGGCATAGACTTAAAATCTGATGGCTGCTTTGCATCATTGATTTACCTCTTATCTTTAAATTAAGTGGGCCAGGTACTTAAACACTGTACATCTCAATTTCCTCAACTGGGAAACATGGAGAGTTCCAACTCCTTGGCAAAGCTCTTGTTAGAATTGAATCCAGTAACAAGAACAAAAAGGTTTTAGTGGAATTTAAATGAAGCTCTGTCAATCTAAAATTATTTCATTTTTATTAAGAATAGCTAGTTATATACTTATTTACTTTATTATAAGTAAATAAATATATATGCATTTATATGTATATAACAGCTAGTTATATACTTACTTACATATGGACTTTTTTGTTTAAAAAAAATCTTTACTGAGCAATTACAATACAACTGAATTTACTTAGGAGTGGAGAGGCAATGATGAACAAAGAATACTCGTTGAGTTCTCCTGCTGATGATAGATATACTTAGGTTGGAATACCAAGTCTTCTGAAGCTCACCAATTCTGAACTCTCATCCAACATCCAAATTGTACACTGCTATATCTAAAGTTCAGGTTGTTTATTCCCATATCTTATCTACACTTCTTCGATAGGCACTCTCCAAATTTGCCATGCCGTGATTCTTAATCTTGCCCAGCTCTCCTAAGTCCAAGTGCAGTCATGCCATATGACTACAATCGAATGTTAATCTGACACTGATTACTACAAGAGCCCAGATTCTATAGTCAGGCACACTTAGAATTTAATCACAGCAATGTTAATACCCATAGGACATTAATTTATTAAAGCAGCTAAGCATTAATTTTCTCATGTATAAATAAAACTATCAACTGAGTTTACTTTGTAGGCTTGTTGTGAATGTCAAAAGTTATTGATGGCAAAGCACTGAAGTTTATGAGCTTTTTTGTGAGATGTGGGCTCAGAATAGGAATTCAACATGTGTTAATTATGTAAATAAATGCAGCAGAGTGGACTTGTTAACAGACTCTGGAGCCAGTTTCTTGGTCTCATCACTTATAAACAATAAGTTGAAAAAATTATGTACCTTTTCTGTGCTTCATCAGGTTGTTGTAGGGATTGTATCAAAAGCTTTTAGCATCTTTCCCAACATCTTTAGCATCTTTCCTTTTTTTTTTTTTTTAAGAGTTTATTTATTTATTTGAAAGAGAGCAATTGAGAGAGCACAAGTAGGGTGTAGGGGGAAGGGGAAGGAGAAACAAACTCACAACTGAGCAGGGAGTGCAAGGTGAGACTTGATTCTGGAACTCCAGGATCATGACCTGAGCCACAGCAAGACGTTTAACTAACTGAGCCACCCAGGCACCGCTGCCTTTTCATAAACACTTAAATTACATAACATCCTTTTATATCTTAAGATTCCTCTCCCCACAAAGCCAGACTTGCCAAAAGTAAGATACATTTTGAAATATCTTCTCAAAATGAGTGATGGGTATATGTGATTTTGTTGGATGCTAAAACAGCTTTCAACATTTTGTATCTGGGGGATATAAATACATTGTTATGATAGAGCTTCAATAGATGAAGTACTGGCTAATTGGTTTCCTGGTATTTTTTTTCATGTATATTTATACAGTTACTGACATACAAGTTTATTATTTTTGTCTAATGCCCATCCCTCCAAATCCACAACTCATTTTATTGTAACATGTCTCTGTAACTTGAATATCAATATATTTTAAAACATACATTGTATATAAATATATATATATATAAATATGCGTATATAATACAAATATAGAAAATATATATAATACAAATATACAAATTTAAATCCAACTCATAGGAATAAAAGTAAGTGAAACTCTTTTCACTGAGAGTTTCTTATATTAAATCTTTTATTTATAAGATTAACATAAATTCACTTTAAAAAATTAAATTCAAAAATGTAAATTAGTCGGGCGCCTGGGTGGCTCAGTGGGTTAAGCTGCTGCCTTCGGCTCAGGTCATGATCTCAGGGTCCTGGGATCGAGTCCCGCATCTGGCTCTCTGCTCAGCAGGGAGCCTGCTTCCTCCTCCTCTCTCTCTCTCTCTCTGCCTGCCTCTCTGCCTGCTTGTGATCTCTCTCTGTCAAATAAATAAATAAAATCTTTAAAAATATATATATATAAATTAGTTTTGAAAAGCTATAAATTTCTATGACCAAGAGTCACAATGCAGTTCTTTTTAAAATTAATTGGCTGATTCTTAGAAATTTGAGAATATATATCCTTGCATGAATGTCAAAGTAGTGTTTAGACCAGATATATTTAGAGCTCTCCATAAAAATTCCAAAAATAGCCCACAGAAAGAACACTTCAAACCTGGGAGCCTAGAAATTTTACAGAGGCCAAAGATGACTCACTAGTCTTTTTAAAAGCAAGTTTTTTGTTTGTTTGTTTGTTTTAAGTAATATATGTGTTGGTTCAAATCAAAATTTTGGGGGTTTTTTGGGTTTTTTGTTTTGCTTTGTTTTGTTTTTACATCCTTAAGATTGTCAGGTCACTGATTAACATGATAGAGGGAGTGAAATGCACATCTGGAATTCACGAAACTAATTTTGAGAAACAGACAAAAGATGTTGGAATTTCTCAGAAGCAGTATACAAAATTAGTAGATTCTTCCTAGTGGTAACATGTAGGGATAAAAAAAAAATTTGTTTGGATGAAAGAAAGAGCTAAGTAGTTTCTTCATAGACTAGAGACTATCGTTTTCCTCACCTTTAATATACTCTATTCTTGACTTCCATCACTGCTGGGTAACTGATAAGATAGCTGGCACATGGCTTGAAGGATTTTACCTAAACCAGTCCTTCCCAAATCATCATATTAAAGCACATTAAAGCAATGATAATATTTTCAAATTACACAAAAGTAAAGAGCATAAGTTATTTATAGAGATTACCCCAGGCCTTGGGAATTAACCTCAAAATTGAGGGTATCAGCATCTCAAACCCTTTTGACCAGTACTGGGATACTTCAGTTGGAAAATGCTAACTTCAGTATTTTGTCATTGTCTTTCTGGAAGATGGGGGCAGTTTAAGAAACATCAATGTTCTTAACTGAAATTATCCCAGGAACCAGGCAATATGGGTATTCAGTATATGGTTGCTTTGAGAAATAATCCATCCTTGATTCCCAAGGATCATTTGTGTGGTAAAGGTATGCTTAATCTATGAGGCTCCTTTAGTCTACCTTGTAAATGAAGAAAAGACTCAACCAGATCACCAATTCTAACCAATGATCTGTGTGACAGGGAGAAGATTGTGATCATTGAGATGACACGAATTCCTAAGACTATGTCAATGTGGCAAAAAATGATTCCTCTCATGAAAACCCTGGGCGTTCAAGACATTTCACAACCAGAAGCCATAATCTGGACCTAGCAAGCAACAGGGTCAGAAGCTACCTGAAATAATTGGAATTATCTCTTCAGTTACTGAAACGTTAGGATTTGGGGGACCTGAGAGAAGGACCGGGGTGACAGGGAAGCACATGAGGAATTTCATAATAGTACAAACACATTTCTTAGATTATCACTTCAGTTTTCAGTAATGCATAGTCAGAACACTTCCAGTCTCTCAAATCTAATTTTAGGTGACCTGAACAAGGTAGCAGAATTTAAAATGTAGTAATTAATTATAAGAAAGAGAAGCTCTATCATTAGAAGGACTTAAAAGAGATAAACACAGGAAAATAGTATTCATGTTTTTAAATTTTTATAAGCCTTATCCAGTGAGTTGAAATAGGCTTCATTTTTTAAACTGAACCACATTTTACAAACAAGTTTTCTAGGATAATGCAAGGGCAATGTGACTCATCTTTTTGTTTTTGAAAGTCTAGTTTATTTATATATATAAACATCTTACTCTGTTCAATAAAAAATGGTTAAAGAGATATTAAGCCTGATCAAATGTCTTTTCTGACTAAAGATAATTGTGATAGCACATTTTGGGGAAGGATGAAGATTTTTCTTCTATAATGGTAGATACCATCATTTATCAACACTTGTCATTGTTTCATCATATCTCAGCAGGACAAGCATCAATCCTCCCCTCAAAGCAAATATCCCCACCTTACACTCTATCACAGCCCACTTTCTGAGTTTTGTCCTATCAAGATTTGCTGTTTGTTTTTATTTCCCATTTCTGTCTATCCAATGGTTCTAAATCTCTGTCTATAATCTCATTCAGTTTTCTTAGCCTCCACTCAAGAATAAAGTCACTTTTGCTGATTGAACTTTCCTGCAAATAACACCCTTTCTTTCCTATTTTTTTTAAACTGTTAAATTTCTCCAAAATAGAGACCGCACCTGCTGTATTCCCGCTCCCTTCTCACTCCCACCTCTGCTCCTATCGCTGTTGAGGTGCTTTTGGCCAACGTCTCCGTGATCCCACTCATAGGGAAGCCAGAGGAAAAGAGTATCTTTCAAAAGCTGACCAGAGTTCCTCTCGTAGACACACTTTCTGCCATTATTTCTCATGCTTTTTATTATTATTGTTGTTGTTGTTATTTATGCAGTTCCATGAGGACACCTGGATGCATTTCAACAGGCTCTTGGATCAACTTTCCCCTATCTTTGCCTGAAAAACACAAACACGCTGTACACTGCCTGACTCAATATACAATTGCTGAATGTATATTGAGTGCATTTTAACTCCTGGCTAATTTCCACTTTCTTCTATGTGCAAGGAGTTAACTTTTCCAACCATCAATATGTTCTCAAAATAGGTTTTATAAATATCACTTTCACCCAACAACTACTCTCAGAATCACAACCATTCTCAGTTGCTGCCCACAACAAAACCAAACTCTGTGGTCTGGTTTCATCATATAATTGAAACTCAATTAACATTATTTACAAGTTATTTTCAGTACTTGCAGTAAACTTCCTTCAGAGTCATCTTTCACGTCTGTAAAATAATCTAAAATAGTCCCACTTCTGGAATTTTCTGTATGCAGTATCACCACCTGGAAAGTAAACCTCTCTTTTTTACCCAAAAAATCCTTCAAGTCCAAACTCTGGTTTCTCCATCAAATTTTCTTCGTGAAAAATAACATGGCATACTTGGGAAGTTATTAAGTTTAAAGACCAAACCCATGATTTAGAGTTTTTATCTGCCATTTATAAATTACCTCAACTTGAATTAAGAGTTGAACTTCAGTGAAATACTTCCTTCACATTTGAAAAATGGGGATAATAATAGTGTCTACCTCATGTGATCATTATAACAAGCAAATGAAATCACCATTTGGGAACACTATACAACCCAAGAGGGTTTTTTGTTTTTGTTTTTATTTCTGTTTTTGTTGTTTTTTGTGGGTGTCACTGATCCCACAATATATATGAACTCATACATTGTTTATTTTATCACTTTTTTTTTACAATATAGTTTTTTTTATAATATAATTTCTGTGTGCAGTTTATGAACTGTATTGATATATGAAGTTTCACTCAGATTTCATGAGGCATGAGCCTTTTATTCTATTTATTTATTTATTTGTGTTTTATTCCCACCTCACATATAAAATGGTATGTAGAAACAGAAACATATTGATTACTAGTTGATATGAAAATCAAATAAAAACTGGCTATATAAAGCCATCACCAAAAAACACAAGATGCCTTTAAAATTCAAAAATTAAAAATTATGTACCTTTGGGTTTTATTGAATTATATCTGTCTACTTACTTAGATGACTGAGGTTGGATTATCTTGTGAGGAATTATTTGGAGCTCAACTTCTAGCAAAGCCAAATGTTGATTTAAAAATATATACATGTGGAAGAGAGGCAAGATGGTGGAGAAGTTGGAAACCCTGCTTAAACTGGTCCTAAAAGTGAGCTAAATATCTACCAGAACACTCTCAAAATCCATGAAATCAGCCTGAGATATAACATTATACACTCTGGATCTTTACAGGGCAGAAGATATCGGTGGAGAGGTAAAGCAGAGTGGGAATGCTTGGACTGTTACCAGAAGATAAACAGAAGGGGGAGGGAGTCACCAAAAACAACCATTAGAAAGTAATACCCCAATATGAAAGTGCCCTCTGATTAGGGATGAGGATTAACTTGGAGACTGGTTAAAAGCACTCAAAAAGAGCAAAAGATCTTAAGGGCAATTGGTGGTCACAGTCATGGGCCCAAGCCCATGGTCCTAGGACAGTTACCGCTAGTGATCACCCATGCCAGAGAGAGCGCAGTGTCAGGGGGAGGGGAGTTTCAGTCCATGGTCCCTGAGCCCACAGCTTTCCGCTGCTTGTACCACTGCTGAGGCTGGGCACACTTCTGCCAGCACCTGAGAGAGCCCGGTGTGGGCACCATCCTGCGGTCTCTGGACCAGCAGACTTCCGTGACCTCTACAGCACTCTGAATACACCCAGCCCATGCCTGAGAGAACCCGGTGCAGTCTTCAGTCAGGGTCCCTCAGCCCACAGCCTTCCACGACTTGTGCATCTCCCGGGTGTGAGCACAGCCAGCATGGACATGAATCCTAGACAGCAGTCCTGGCAACAGCAGCCACCCAGGTTCGGGCTCACCTGGATGAATACTGCTCACAGTTTTAGTGGTATGGGGGTGCAGAAACAAGTGGTGACCTCAGGCGACCACTGATATGGTGGCTGGGGGTATGCACCATCTGTGGGAAGTTGTGCTCTTCAGTGGAGTTTGCAGAAGGGCAGTCTGTGTGTTCTGGACCACCCAGAGCATAGCAGAATGAGGGTTCTCTCTGAGGTGGAGGTCTGGGTGCGGACAGTTTATTTTCCATTAAACCTCCCAAAAGCCACAAAAAGTCGTGAAAGAACAAAAACCTCCAGAGAATAAAAGCTAAAAAAAATGGTTTCCATTGAGCCCAGTCCCTTGATAGTGTACAGGGCAACTCAGCCCAAGCAGAACTAACTGAAAAACAATGCAGCAGACTCCTCCCCCAGAAGACAAGCCAAAAGAACAAGAGGACAACCACCACAGGTCCCCATAAAACTAAAACCCTAACATCAGACAAAAACAATATTTTAAGCTCCTGGTATTGCCCCCACACCTGTATATTTCATAGACACAACTTTTCTTCCTTTTTTTTTTTTTTAATTCATTCTCTTGATTCTTATTCTTTTGATTTTTTTAACCTACTTACCATTACAACTAGAGGTTTAATGCAACATATTCCATAATAACTTTTTAAACTTGAACTTTTTCCATATACCAGTATTTTTTTTTCTTTTTTTTTCTTTTTCTTAATATACATATAAATATTAAGCTTCAAGCTGAATATATCATTCATGATCTAGGCATGGTTTTTTTTTCTTATTTAATATATATAAACCAGTTTTAATTTCCCTGTATCTCTGGAAAGTTGAGTCCTTTAACAAAGATAACAAGATTCACCCAGGAAGAACTGAAATAACCTTCCTCACCCATACTGAGAGTTTATAACCAACTTTGTATCTTATTCTTCTGTTAGTGTTTCTGTGTATTTGTTTTTGTTTTTGTTTTTGTTTTTGTAATATACAAATCTTATTCTTAGGGTTCATTTGGCTGGGTTTTTCTTTTTTTCTTTCTTTCTTTTTTTTTTTTTTTGTCTTTCACTTTACAGTAAGTCTTTTTGTTTGTTTTTGTTTATGTACCTTATAAATCTTACTTTGGGGCTCATTTTGGCTGGGTTTTCCCTTTTTCTCTCTCTTTTTATTTCTTTTTTTTTCTTTTTTCTTCCTTTTTTGGTGGTAATTCTGATTGTTCTGAAACTTTCCAGGGTGTACTTGCCTCGATCATGGTTGATATATTCCCTCAACCACCTCTCACCGGAACTACTAGGAGGAGGAACACTCAACAGAGGAAAAATTCAGAGACTGTGCCCTTTGTCACAGAACTATTGAATATGGACATAAACAGTATGTTGGAAAGGGAATTCAGGGTAACAATTATCCAGACAATGGCTAGGTTGGAGAAGACCATTAGTGGCAACATAGAAACTTGAGTGAGTTGGGGAAATCAGAGGGGGAGACAACCATGAAAGACTGTGGACTCTGAGAAACAAACTGGGGATTTTGAAGGGGCGGTAGGGGGTTGGATGAACCTGGTGGTGGGTATTATGGAGGGCACATACTGCATGGAGCACTGGGTGTGGTGCATAAACAATGAATTTTGGAACACTGAAAAAAAGTCAAATACATTTTTTTTAATAAAACACACACACAGACAGACACACACATAGAAATTATAAGGGCGGAAGTGAGGGCTGATTTGGCAGTACTAAAAAATGCTATCAGTGAGATCCAATCTAATCTAAATACTATAATAGCTAAGGTAACTGCGGCAGAAGATTGAATTAGTGATTTAAAAGACAAACTGATAGAAAAGAAGGATCAGGAAGAGGCCTGGGAAAAACAGCTTAGAAAATGTGAAAACAGAAAGGGAAATAAATGGTGCCATGAGACATTCCACCATCAGAATTATTGAGATCCCTGAGGGGGTGGTGAAAGAGAGAAGACTAGAAGATATAGTTGAACAAATTCTGAATAAAAATTTTCCTAATATGGGAAATGGAACAAGTGTTCCTGTCCTAGGGGCAGAAATGACACCCCCCCAAGGTCAATGAGTCTAGAAAGACCTCCAGACACTTAATTGTGAAATTCATGAGTCATAAAATTTTAGACAAGAGGTCTTAAGGGCAGCTAGGGGGAAGAGATTCCTTATGTACAGAGGAAGGACCATCAGAATAATGTCAGACCTGTCCACAGAAACCTAGCAAGCCAGAAAGGCTGGCAAGACATATTCAGGGCATTAAATGCTAAGAATATGCAGCCAAGAATACTTTATCCAGCATGGCTGACATTCAAAATGGATGGACAGATAAAGAGCTTCCAAGACCAGCAAGGTTTGAAAGAGTATGTGACCACCAAGCTGGCAATACAAGAAATAGTAAGGGGGTTCTATAAAAGAAGAAAGTACCCAAGAGTGACAGAGAATAGAAATTTATAGAGACAATCTACAAGAACAAGGACTTCTCAGGCAACATGATGTCAATAAAAATTTATCTTTCAATGATCACTCTCAATGTTACCAGGCTAAATGCTCCCATAAAACAGCAAAAGTGATGCAGACTGGATAAAAGGACAGGACTTATCCATACGCTGTCTACAAGAGACACATTAGGAACCTAAAGATACATCTAGACTGAAAGTAAAGGGATGGAGAATCATCTTTCATCCCAATGGGCCTCAAAAGAAAGCTGGGGTAACAATTCATATATCAGATAAATTAGATTAAAAACTAAAGGCTGTAGTCAGAGATACAGAAGAATAGTACATCATTCTTTTTTTTTTTTTAAAGTTACTATTTCTTCATTTTCTTTTTTTTTTTTTAAAGATTTTATTTATTTATCAGAGAGAGAGAGGGGGAGAGAGTGAGCACAGGTAGACAGAATGGCAGGCAGAGGCAGAGGGAGAAGCAGGCTCCCTGCTGAGCAAGGAGCCCGATGTGGGACTCGATCCCAGGACGCTGGGATCATGACCTGAGCCGAAGGCAGCTGCTTAACCAACTGAGCCACCCAGGCGTCCCTAGTACATCATTCTTAAAGGATCTTTCCACCAAGAATATCTAATAATTGTAAATATTTATGCCCCCAAGATGGGAGCAGTCAACTACATAGCCAATTGTTAATCAAAATAAAGAGTCATATTGATATCAACATATTAATTGTAGGGAATCTCAACACTCTCAGTAATAGACATATCATGTAAACAGAAAATCAAAACAGAAACAAGAGCTTTGAATGACATATTGGACCAAATGGACCTCATAGATATATACAGAACATTCCACCCTAAAACAACAGAATACTCATTCTTCTCAAGAGCACATGGAACTTTCTCCAGAATAGACCACATACAGAATAGACCACAACAACAGATTAAGCCAACCCCATGCAAAAGAAGGAAAATAATTAATATTAGAGAAGAGGTTAATGAGTTAGAAACTAGAGATATAGTAGAACACATCAATGAAACTAGAAGCTGGTTCTTTGAAAGAATTAATAAGTTCGATAAACCACTGGCCAAACTAATCCAAAAGAAAAGAGAGAGGACCCAAACTATAAAATTATAAAAGAAAGGGGAGAGATCATGACTAACACCAGGGAAATAAAAACAATCATCAGAAACCATTATCAACAACTATATGCCAATAAGTTGAGCAAACTAGAAGAAATGGTTGCATTCCTGGAAACCTATAAACTTCCAAGACTGGAATAGTAAGAAATTGACAACCTGAATAGGCCAACTTCTAGAATGAGATTGAAGCAGTGATCAAACACCTCCCAAAAAAACTAGAGCCCAGGACCTAACGGATTCCCTGGGGAATTCTACCAAACATTCAAAGAAGAAATAATACCTATTCTCCTGAAGCTGTTTCAAAAAATAGAAACAGAAGGAAAACTTCCAGACTCTTTCTATGAAGCCAGCATTACTCTGATCTCCAAACGAGGCAAAGATCCCATCACAAAGGAGAATTTCATACTAATGTCCCTGATGAATATGGATGCCAAGATTCTCAACAAGATCCTAGCTAATAGGATCCAACAGTATATTAAAAAGATTATCCACCACAACCAGGTGGGGTTTATCCTTGGGATGCAAGGGTGGTTCAACATTTGCCAATTGATCAATGTGATAGAACAAATCAGTGAAAGAAAAGAAAAGAACCACATGGTCGTCTCAATTGATGCAGAAAAAGCATTTGACATGATACAGCATCTGTTCCCAATTAAAACTCATCAAAATAAAGGCATAGAGGGAACATTCCTCAACTTCATAAAATCTTTCCATGAAAAATTCACATTGAATATCATTCTCAATGAGGAAAAGCTGACAGCCTTCCCTTTGAGATCAGGAACACAACAAGGATGTCCACTCTCGCCACTGTTGTTCAAGATAGTACTAGAAGTCCTAGCATCAGCAATCAGACAACAAAGAGAAATAAAACGTATTCAAATTGGCAAAGAAGTCAAACTCTTCTCTCTTCACAGATGACATGATACTTCATATGGAAAACCCAAAATATTCCACCCCAAAACTACTAGAACTCATACAGCAATTCAGTAATGTGGCAGGACACAAAATCAGTGTACAGAAGTTAGTTGCTTTCTTATACACTAACAATCAAAATATAGAAAGGGAAATTAGAGAATCAATTCCGTTTACTATAGCACAAAGAACCATAAGATACCTTGGAATAAACCTAACCAAAGAGGTCAAGGATCTGTACTTGAGAAACTACAGAAGACTCATGAAAGAAATTAAAGAAGACATAAAAAGATGGAAAAGCATTCCATGCTCAAGGATCAGAAAAATAAACATTGTTAAAATGTTTATACTGCCCAAAGCAATCTACATTTTCAATGTCATCCCAATCAAAATTCCACCAGCATTTTTCAAAGTACTGGAACAAACAATCCTAAATTTTTAATGAAACCAGAAGAGACCCCACATTGCTAAGGAAATGTTGAAAAAGAAAAACAAAGCTGGGGGCATCACATTGCCTGATTTCAAGCTTTACTACAAAGCTATGATCACCAAGATAGCATGGTACTGGCACAAAAACAGACACACAGACCAGTGGAACAGAGTAGAGAACCCAGATATGGACCCACAACTCTACGGTCAAATAATCTTAAATAAAGCAGGAAAAAAATACAGTCTCTTCAATAAATGGTACTGGGGAAATTGGACAGCTATGTATAGAAGAATGAAACGACCATTCTCTTACACCACACACAAAGATAAAATCAAAATGGATAAAAGACCTCAACATGGCAGGAATCTATCAAAATCCTAGAGAAGAAGATAAGCAGTAACCTCTTCTACATGGCCCACAGCAACTTCATTCAAGACATGTCTCCATGTCATGTCTCTACAAAAGTGAAAATGAACTTTTGGGACTTCACCAAGATAAAAAGTTTCTGCACAGCAGAACAAAACAAAGACGCAACCCACAAAATGGGAGAAGATATTCACAAATTACACTATAGACAGAGGCTGATATCCAAGACTGTAAAGAACTCCTCAAACCCAATACCCAAAAAACAGATAATCACATCAAAAAATGGGCAGAAGATATCAACAGACACTTCACCAAAGAAGACATACAAATGGCTAACAGACACATGAAAAAATGTTCATCAACATTAGCCATCAGGGAAATTCAAATCAAAACCACATTGAGATACCACCTTACACCAGTTAGAATTGCCAAAATTAATAAGACTAGAAGCAACAAGTGTTGGAGAGGATGTGGAGAAAGGGGAACCCTCTTATACTGCTGATGGGAATGCAAGTTGGTGCATTTTGGAAAATAGTGTGGAAATTCCTTAAGAAATTAAAAATAGAGCTACCCTATGATGCTGCAATTGGACTACTGGGTATTTATCCCAAAGATACAGATGCAGTGAAATATAGGGCCATATGTACCCCAATGTTCATAGCAACAATGGCCACAATCGTCAAACTGTGGGAAGAGCCAAGATGTCCTTCAAAAGATGAATGGATGAAAAATATATATATATATATTTTTTAATTTATAATTATTATATATATACACACACACACACACAATGGAATATTACACCTCCATTAGAAAGGATGAATACCCAACTTTTGTATCAACATGGATGGGACTGAAGGAGATTATGCTGAATGAAATGAGTCAATCACCTACTTGTGGAACTTAAGGAATAACATGGAGGACATTAGGAGAAGGAAAGGAGAAGTGAATTCGGGGAAATCGCAGAGAGAGAACAAGTATGAGAGACTGTGGACTCTGAGAAACAAATTGAGGGTTTTGGAAGGGAGAGGGGTGGGGGGATGGTTGAGCCTGGTGGTGGGTATTAAAGAGGGTACGTATTGCATGGAGCACAGGTGTGGTGCATAAACAAAGAATCTTGGAACACTGAAAAAAATAAAATTTTGTAGAAAGTTTGCAATAACAAAAATAAGGTGATGTGGGATGCCTGGGAGGCTCAGTCAGTTAAATGTTTGCCTTTGGCTCAGGTAATGATCCCTGGGTCCTGGGATCAAGTTCTGCATTGTGGGGGAGTCCTTACTCAACAGGGAGTCTGCTTCGCCTTTTGTCTTCTCTGCCTGTTCTGCCTGTATATATATGTATATATATACACGTGCACACACACACACACACACACACACACAAGGAAGAATATAGGACTATTTCTATTGGTAGGATATCTTACAATATTTGGCTTTTGATTATTGAATCTGGTGGAGAGCTCCTATTTATTAAATTGAAGAGCTTATGACTTCTAAGAATTTGTGAAAATTGCCTTAAAAATTAAGTTTCCTAGACTTATTCAAAAATAAATTTTTAGTGTCACTTTAAGTAATATATTAAGATTTCTGGAATGCTCTTAACCTGATTGCAAATGCTTAATCTTTTCTATTCCCATGTTCTTCATTTTTTTTTTTTAAGAATGCTTTTCCACACAATCAGATCCAGCTTATTGGAAATATTACAAACTATCATCTTTTAAGGGGAATTCCTATGCAACTAAGTATACAGAAATATTGCATTATAACATCCTTTGTAATTCTCACAGCTGAGAAATCAAAATAGTTACAGTCACTTATGAAAGCTGTAAAGTATGCGGACCACATTATTTTCTCCATATTGTTTGGTAAAATTAGTATATCATGTAAACACTTTTAATAGCACATATATATATGCCATATATATATATAAATAAATATATATATATATTTATATATATATATATAAAACATAACACAGGATCACATGATACCTTTACAGAAGTAATGTAACTTTTCCAGAACTGTGTATTTCATAAGATTCTGTTATTTTCAAGCATAATTTACTTTTGCATGTGAGCTACTTCAACTGACAAACTGATAATTTAAACAGAAGAAATAAAAGAAATTTATAGTATTTCAAGGAAAATTAAAATTGGATTTATGAGTTTCAACTTTTAAATAAAACAATATTAATTGATATCATTTGTTAGAGTAATTTATAGGACTACACTTGCAGATAGAAATATGAACAAGAACCCCTAAAGATACATGCACATTCAATCTAATAGTAACTCATTCAAATTAAATAATTTCTGTGCATATAGGTTCCAGTAATGGCTTGTGTGTTTACATATTTCAAATGGATGCTGTGAAAAATCCCAAACTGGAATAGATGTAAAGGTGATTGATATTGTCCAGTTACAGTACCCTTAAGCCAGCTCTGACAACTGTCCTATTTTTTAAGGCTCTGGGGAAGGAGATTTTGTGGCTTTGATAAGTTGTTCCAAGGTTTAAAAAGTTGTTTTCTTTTTTTAAGCCCTTACTCTTCAGAAGTCTCGGGGTAGGAAAATTCTTTGGATCTAACATGAATAGCTTTATTTATGTATTTAATATGTGAAAAGCCTGCCTGGTCACCTAAGGAAAACTATGCTGTATTAAAGCAATTCTGCTATAACCAAAGTCACCACTGTGTTTCTTATTATGAGTACGAATACATGGATGGTTGGTTAAGATACATACTGAAAAGTCTTTGGATCACATCTAGAAATACTGTTACCTTCAAACAGATCTCTCTCTTTCTGTGTGAGTGTGTCTCTGTGTGTGTTCTTCTAGTTTTAGAAAGTATCTATCAAGTGGTTTTTATAGTTTAATTCACTGTTTGCATCTGAATCCAATAAGAGTAGGTTAAGTCAGGGGCACCTGGGTGGCTCAGTGGGTTAAGCCGCTGCCTTCGGCTCAGGTCATGATCTCAGAGTCCTGGGATCAAGCCCCGCATCAGGCTCTCTGCTCAGCAGGGAGCCTGCTTCCTCCTCTCTCTCTGCCTGCCTCTCTGCCTGCTTGTCATCTCTCTCTGTCAAATAAATAAATAAATAAAATCTTTAAAAAAAAAAAAAAAAGAGTAGGTTAAGTCATAATATTCCCCTGTACTGAATCTATAAGCATTTAGAATACAGCCAAAATTGGCAAATGGAAAATATTATATGGATCTGGCTACAGTATGGTTGCCATTAATCATAACTTCAGAAATAATAATTGTATCCAACCAATGATCTATCTTGTTTTCTGACCTTCTATTTATCATCAAATAGAAAAGAAAATAAATGAAACCATTGTTTTATGAGGGATTGTCAACACAGCATTGCTCTTCCTTAAACTCAGTGCTAATGGAGGAAAATCAGCTTAGATGGCTTAAAATAATAAATAATAATTAGTGCCCTTTAGGTGTTTTAAGTGTTTCTTTATTTCTCTCCAATATATTTATTCTTCACATGCTCCTTATTACTCACTTACTCCCACCCCCACCACCTTCTCTTACAAAAGGTCTACAAAGTCTTTTTCCCCTCCCTCCATCTCAATTAAAATACAGTTAAATTTCTTACAGCCCTGTTCTTTGCTAGCTAACTTGATAAACTAAGTGCTCTTACAGGTAATGTATCTGCATTTAAACATGACTCTTAGAGAAACAATAGATAAACTCCAAAGATTAGAATTTCAGGTTCTCTGTAAAAAATGGCAAAGGTATTTTGTTTGAGAAAAAGGGGGTACTTCATTGATTGATACTTCTATCAGACTTCTTGCTGACAATTTTTTACTTGTAAAGTTGGCTCTCATCTCTCTTTGTAAATGAATGAGTCCATATGTAATCAATGAACCAGAAATAAGACACCTTCTTTCTTCAGTTTACAAAAATCCTACTGATTCCTCAAGAAGTAAAATGCATATTCTAGTCATATCTTAAAACTCCTGGGAGGAAAAGATTTACCCAATTTGCAGATAAAATAACTAAAAGAGCAGAAGATGAAATGTTCCATTTGGGAGTATCTCTCTTCTGAAATACAGAACAGAAGATAAGTGTTTCATCTCTAAAGCTAATGCTTTTTCCTCTTGTTCTCTGAGCCTACTTTACCTATGGTAACCCAGTAATGGCTCACTGATTACAGTTCTGAAGTTCAAGGCAGTGTGGAAAGCCTACTCAATTTGAAGCAGAGATGACTCCATGGTAAGAAGCATGTTAAAAGATTAATGCCTGAAAGGAAGAAACAAGCCAAAATCAGATAGTTCCACACATCTCCCAGAGAAAAGGGGTCTTATCACAATAAAGGGACAATGTGTGGGAGCAGCCAACTGGCTCATTCACATGTCAGGACTTTGCAAGTCATTCCCTGTTTGATTCCATGAATGTGTTAGAGATTGTTTTTGAGTCAATTTCTGCACACAGAGGCATTACTATTGGCACTCTAAAGTTTTTTTTTTTTTGACAAATATATATTATAAAAAGACAAATTATTTTTCTAGTCTCTTCTATAGAGGCTAAGATAATAAAGGGTTAAATGCATGTCCCCAAGTACAGCTTAAAAATCAAAGGCAGGTTGATATCAGGTAATTAATGGACAAAAGGATTTTGGTGGTGTTTTGCACAAATGATGATAGTCAAAAGTCAAAGGAATTCTACAAATATAAATCGTTACCAAAACTCTTAAAAGATATATTCACTCCCACCTCCCCCTGCCAAGAAAAACCCAGTAAATAACAATGCCAACATTTGATGACTAAATACAGAAGAAAACTAGCAAACACAATGTCTGTACATCTTTGTTCTCATATTAAGAATAAATAATAATAAGAAAAAAGAATAAATAAGAAGAGCTTCTTTGAGGACTAGATAACAAGCATCATTTCTCATCCAATCATTTCTTCACCACAATGAAGATAAAGTGAAAATAACTCTATGAAAACTGAAGAACAAGGGTTTCTCTTGTTTTTTTTTTTTATTTTGCTCTTTGTAGTGCTCATTCAAGACATCAAATTATATATTATTTTACATTATACATAATTTTATTTTTAAAAATTTTAAATATTTAAATATATCACACTTAAATATGTATAATTTTACATTATACATATATTAATTTTAAATTATACATAAATTATACATTAATTTAATCATACATTAAATTATACTTAAAAAGAAAACTCTCTGATTTAGTCAGAAGTGTGCTCCATCACCTTTGGTCAAATGACTCAGATACCATATGATATATATAGACAATGAGTAAAAAGATATTTTCTGATCCCACTGGTAGATTTATCCAAATATATGTTATTTAATAGGATTTATTCATTCATTATCCCATTTAGATAAAAAGTTTGATATTTGCTTTTACTGAGTGGAAAAGAGAAAAACAGATAAGAGAAAAGAAAAAAAAATGAATATATGCCTTGAATCACTTCATCACATTTTTAAGAAGCGATTTTTTACCTGATGTTAAAACAGATAAACAATTGTTTAGGAGAACTGATTAGCATACTTATGATTTTACAGGGAGAAGGACCAGTTAGAGCATGTATAGATAAAACATCTTTCACTGGAAGAATCATGATGCAAGACACAATATTTTTTACATAAGCCATTATATAAGTCATTGAGAGTATGAGAGAATGTTAAAGAACCCAATTTAAAAAGGCTTAGAATGATACAGATATTCTTAAATATAACTATTAAATCTTTAGTGGAATGTATATATTGCATATTTCAGACCAAAAATGAAATGTTATTGATATGATATTCTTCAAAATTTAATTTTTATGCCATTCAAAATGTTAACTTTGCAAATACTTTTATGATGCACTTTTAATGAAAACAAAGTGTTCTTTATTGAACTCAGTAAAAGTAGTATTACATTAGTAGATAATTGCTGTTTATTGAGTACTTCCTATGTTTCAGAATCTGTGGTAAGCACATAATGTACCTTATCTTATTAAATCCTTACAAGAACATTATGAATTAGGAATTATAGTTGCTATTAAATAGATAAAGAAATTGAAGATTGCAGACGTTAAATACCTTCTTCAAGGTCACAGAATTCTGATGATATTTTTTGAATTCAGCTCTCTTGTATCTTCCAATACTGGTTTCTTTACTATTGCCTTATATTGTGCTACAATCTCAATTCCTTGTAACAAAGAAACAAATATGGCAATGAAGCCATATATGTTTTTCCATCTGTTTTTCTTTGTAAAGTAGATTACATAAGGATCTTGAGAAAAAGGTAAGACAATTATGTGAGAAGTCAAGGCTGTGAAGCCATGCTATGTCAGTACTTAAAAAGCTTTTATAATCAGGGGTGATCCCTCAATACTTCACAACTGATGCAATACACTGTACAGGCTCTAGCTTCTACAAGCAGCCTTAAAAAGGAAACTTGAGGGAATCTTGGCTATCTGTGCACGACTCAGGATTTCTTGCTGTTGGACCCTCAACAATTCCAGGTATCCAGGCCTGTTTGACCAGGAGGAGAGAGACAAGAGAGAGAATGGCAGCTAGGAGCACGCCCGTCTATTGAGGTGTGCTATGATGGCCTCTGTTCACTTTGGACTGAAGGAGCTTTGGATCATTTGAGAGGTTTCAGGGCACCAGGTAGCAGTTGTTCAGAATCAAAATAAGCATTCATCAGCCAGTATCGTTGTGCCTTGCATACCAGCTAAAATATCAGCCATGCTTAGAAGAATTTGTGTTGTCTAATTCTGGCAAATTCTAACTATGATGACAGTCCCTGCATGCTTTGCCTTGATGGCAAAATATTCACTACAACTTTAGGTTGTCCACAATAAAAACAAACAGATTTTCAGTGTTATGTAGTGCTAAGGTAAAGCCCCTTTTAGTAATCAACCAATTTACCCATAGCATGAAAACCCTCCCTTTAACCATTTAACAGGTCTTTCACCACGCGTCATTTCCACTTTGATGGGGGCATTCTCTAGATCAAGCAGACCTGCCACATGTCAGTTGCTGCCTCTTCCTGGTGAAGTCCTGCTACTCCTGCCACTTGGCACAGCTTCAGTGCCTGGTTAGCTTGGCAGATAGAGCCCAGTGTGAAGGATGCCAGCATCACAGGTTCAAATTCCATATGGTACTATTATCTGCCTTTCTGTTTTTCAGCCACAGCTTTTACCTCCTAACATCTGCCACACATATATCCTCTTTATGCTAGAACTGACAAAGAGCAAGTCAGTATCTCTGAAGTACGACAAACCCCTAAAATGAAGGACTGATACCACTTAAGATTCAATTGCATGTTTTTTAAAAAGAGCCTTAACTAGGCCTGAGTTTGAGTTCAATGTGTCAACAAAAAACACTCAGCCAGATTCTCCCTGGGGAGCTCTGTAAGGAATCACTGTAGGGCCTTTGAGTGTGCTCATGTAACCGCTTCAGCTAATTAAATAGCACCTTGGCTCTCCTGTTTTAAACAGAGCCGAATGTCTCCAATTTATGTGAACGATTAAACAGCTGATAAATAAACAGTATTTGGTGAATAGTGAATCACCAAAAGAAGTTTCTCTTTCCTCATAGAAATCATCTACTGGAAATAGCCACTTTTCTTGAAAGTTTAGTAAATAATTGTTCCTTTCATAGAATACTGGATATGGAAGTTTATGATGAGAACACAGAAGAACACAGAAAACAATGAGAGTGAAGTTGAGACACACACACTAATACATGGACTGAAATTATAGCTGTGTTAATTCAACTAACCCACTAAATGATATCTTAATGTTGAAAAATTAATGAACTGGTGGTATCTATTATTAGATACTTGTACATTTATGGACAATTCTAATGACTTATAAAATTGCAATACCATCCTGAAAATGTCTTTGGCTCAGGAAGAAAACAAAACAAAACAACAACAAAAGGAATTTTCTGGTTATCCATGCTGAGAATTATGAAAAAGAAAAATAAATGGCATTCATATATAAACCAAATACCCAAGGTAGGCATTTTAACTCCATCACTCTACTCTATTTTAGGGACTTCTAATGTGGTCAACTTTACACTGAATTCTGCTCTATGGTAAATACTGTTGTATCGAAATTTCAGCAATTTTCACTCTTATGCCAAATCTCTTTTATCAAATTCATTTGCAAAGAAAACCATTGGTTTATTATTTTTCGTTTGCCCTCTCTAACCCTTCCATACCCATGGCAATGAACAGAAAAATGGTCAACAGGACCTGAAACAGGGAAGAAGAGGAAAAGAAAAGGTCAACAGAAGTGTATAGAATAGAAAAATCAGGCACTGGGTACGAGAGGTGACTGAGTTTTTATCAGGTCAAAAATTTGTAACATGGCTTTTGAAATTGGTCTTTTCTATAAAAGTTTTAACAGGTATATACAGATGAAATATTTCCAAAACCACAATATTTTTTCCAATTTTGAGTTTAATATATATTTTGTAAATGAATTCTAAATAAGCTATTTATTATTTCAACACCTTTACTACATGGAATCTGACAAAAATCTCATTGAAGATGGATCTTTGCAGACTTGCACACACACACATAAACACACAAACTTAGTAAAATAGAAAATACTAATCTGCTGTAAGCAACCATTTATTATATCTGTCAGCATGGAGAAATGTACAAATCCTTTATTATAGCTTTTATTTTCTTTTTGACTCCACCTATGTTCTCATTACGGTATTATCTGATGAAGTTGATTAATGACCACAATTAAAATAAAATACCACAGCATTTAGGATAGAAGAGTAATCCATAGAATTTCTTTAAAGATGCCTCCTTTATACGTAAAGTTGTTGTATTAGAGTATTTTATTTAAAAATAAGCGATATCTCAAAGCTTCCTTAAATAAAAAAGCACAAAATTACTAACTTAGGATATCAACATTTTGATATTTTATGCTGGAGTATTTTAAGGATTCCATTTCTTTGATGTCCTTCAACATATTTCACCATTTTACTACTCTGATCATATTTTCATGAATCATATCTCTCATGAACATTTTCCCACGTTTTATACTGAACATTTTTCAATGCCACATTCAAGGTCATACTATATATCCTAAGATAATGCTTTCCAAATTCTAATGTAAATATGAATCACCTAGGGAATCTTCTTAAATTGCAAAGTTTGATTCAGTAGGCCTTGGTTAGCGGTGATATTGTGCCTTTCTCCAAGCTCCCAGGTGGACCCTGTACTCCACTACACAGACTACACCTTGAGTAACAATGTGCTAACACCTCCAATAAAATGGGTTTAAAACCTGGTGTCCATTTTCTGGAAAGATGTTCAGGGAAATGGACTTTAAATAATGGAGCACCTACTTTTATTGAACCACAAATTAAACAAAATGCCACTTAAGACAGGGCAGAAGCACACAATTTTTAGCTTTTTATTCGTATTGATATATTGACACATTCTAAAAATCCTAATCTGCAGTAAATGCTTAAGAATGATTTTTGTCTTTGGGGCAGTATATGTATTTATATTCTAAAAAAATCTTAAAATCTTTTAGACATACCCAAATGGTCCAAAAAAAAAAAAAAAAAAAGGAAGAAAGAGAGAGAAAAGGAAGGAAGGAATGGGGAGGGAGAGAGAGGGAAAAAAAGTCACGAGTTACAGAAATGGATACCAGATATAAAATGTGAGAAACTATGCAAAAAGACTATGTTTCCTGTAATTTGTTTTTAGAAACAGAATTGATAGTGTGAAAGTACAAAGGAAAAACTGATCATGTGATGTCAGGTTTGATAGATTAATTAAAATTTTATTGGTCACTTCTCAATTGACTACATATAGTAAGTTAAGGATGAACAGCTTTAATAGCTATGAGACAGAATTTGAGACCTGAGAAATACTAAGGCAGAAGACCAACTTCCCTTTTATTCACGACTCCTATATATGAATACAAATAAATCAATGTACGCACATACACATAATTTCTGCCGTTTATTTTCCTTCTGCATCCTCTCTCCATTTTTTCCTTTAATTTCTCAAAATGTATTTCTGGGAAAATTAAGCGGCTCATTTACATCTCTGGGAAATGGACACCCAGGACATTTCAAATTTTTTATTTAGATCAACTACCTTTTCTGCTCAGCTACCTGCAATGGCTTACACATCTACCACTGCATTTAATAGCAGGGCTTTCTTCAATTTTTAATTAAGTTGTTAGAACTAGTCCGAATTTACTTAGTGTCCTAGTTTAGAGCTATAAAATGACCTATAATAAGTACTTAAGGAGATACAGGGGTTTCCTTTTACTTATGTATTAGTATTAAGTGAGGGCAGGGGGCAGCATTCAGGAGAAAGTAGATGACAGAAGAATAAATTCTGCAGGATGATTCCTGTTCCTTCAAGTTTCTCTTTACTTTCCCTCTAATCAGTATTATCACAATGCTTAAAGAATTGAATAAGTAAGTACCCACTAAATCTGAGCTCTACACAAATCTGCTGAACAAAGTCCCTTCTGTAAAACACCAAAGAAAGAAAAAGTTAATAGCTATTGATTTTTTCGTAATTAGCAATGTCTAATTACAAAGTATTCTACTCTTAAGGTATTTGACTTAAATTCAATTTTTATGAAAATAACAAAATACAAAATTAATATTTGGAGGTAAATTCATTTTGAATGTTTTGAGAACTGTTTCTGAGGTGAAAATAATCTAACATGGGCTACTACTACTATTAAAAACACAGCAGTAAAACAAAATGTAGAATTACCTAAAGATTAAGCTACTATATAAATATCAAGTCTTTTCAAAAGTACATCTCTAAATGTTTGAGATTTTTGGCTTCAAGCATTAAAATAAAGAAATAGTTAAATATCTTAGAAGTGAACATACCTGTAAAACATTAGCATTTGATGCTAAGATACCTTAAAGTGCCAAAAACTAAGGGCACAATTTATGACCCTAATAAAACACAACCATTAAATGTCTTAAGTTTCTGAAAAGGAATAGTGAAATAACATGCAATTCTTTTTTTTTTTTTTTCCCAGTAGGGAGGTTTGTTAGTCTGAAATTAATGTCTTCATCTGCAACACTTTAACATGTTCTGTGTACAAAGTTCTCCAGAAGAATAAAAGTCCCAGACGTTTAAAATCCAAAATCTGTTACTTTGTTGGGTAAGGTTCTGAGTAATGTAGCTCTGCAGGCTATAATTTTGTACCTTTTCTCTTTAAGACATTCCTTGAAGTGAGTTTTAGGTCACTGTCATTTTGAAATATAAATCTTCTTGCAAGTTTCCTACCTGGTAAAATAGCTTTTCACAATGGTATCCCTTTAAATTCTTCACTATCTGTTATGACATCAATGAAGCAGGGGTGGGGGGGAATATATATATATATATATATATATACATATATATACACACATATATATACACATATACATATATATACACATGTATATATGTGTGTGTATATATGTGTGTATATATATGTATATATATGTATATATACATATATATACATATATATACATATATATACACACATATATACACACACATATATACATGTGTATATATATGTATATGTGTATATATATGTGTGTATATATATATGTATATATATACCAAAGATTCAGTCCCTCTAAATGAATCCAAATCATGTCTCTAACTTTTACATCCTACCCTATAAAAGGGCTGCCTCCTGGCTGGCATTTAGAGCAGCTGCATGCCTTATCTTTTCAGTGATTCCAAGGAAAGCATGGTAGAAACAACACCAACAAGCCACTTGTAAGTTCCCATAAGTATGTGGGTAATGACCTTCACAACATTGTCTGCATGATATCTGCCTTTGGGTAGGAATTCTACTGTATGGGTTATTATTGTAAATATCCCTGCAATTCAGTTATAGCTTCTACAAAGTTGGCCTTGGCTTAGATAGGCAAATATCACCATCCATCTATTCTATGTAGGCTCTATTTCCTCAGACCCTGAACAAAGGAATCATAAATTCTATTTTAAGCAATGTCTCCTTTCATGGCTTCATGTCTCTCCACTAGTCTGAGAAACTAGAGAGGAAACTATATTGTTTAATTCAGAAAAAAAAATGCTTTCCCTTGAAAATGATATAGCTAACATTTATTAAATGCTTCCCATATATCAGGCAGTATTCTAAAACCCTTGGGAATTCACTGACTCAGTCTTCTGATCCATCTTATTTGGCACACTTATTATTCCCATTTTATAAGCCAGAAAGCGGAGAGCCACATGTTAAATACATTATCCAAAGTCACAACTATCATTTTGTGGAATCAGGATTCAAATTCAAGCTTTGAGTGTAGGGACCACACTATAACCCACAATGATATACTCCCTATATAAACCTATGTTGGCAAAGTAGAATCTCTTCCATCCTTTAATACCTAGCCTAATCCTATGTTGTTATATGCAGCTAATGAGTCATTGAACACTACATCAAAAAATGATGTACTACATATTGATTAACTGAATTTAATAAAAATATAAATAAATAAACTACCAAAAAAATCAAAATGAAAATTCAGATGTCACATTTTAAAAATTCTCAAAATAAATGAGGCTTGGGAATATTACTAATATGTGGGATAGTCAATAAATTTTTTTAAGTCATAATAACTGGTCAAAATTAAAGGAAAACAATGAATAATATAATGTTCCAGTTTGGAATAAAAAATAAAATATATAAAATTTGGCTTAGCTCTCATCATTTGGCTGCCTTAACAAATATAAATTTTTATGACTAAGAAATATAAAGCTATCTCTTTCTTCAGAACATCCCTAGAGTACTAGGTACCCTATTTAAAAAGTCAACAAATATTTTTCATCCTATAGGATGGGAAATAGGCTTCTAAATCAATGGTTAAAAAACTGAGAAAGATTGAAGAAAAGCAAGAGAAAGAAAATTATTGTCATGGAGATTATTATTGAAGGAAGATTATTATTACATAAAGAATTCACAATAGAGGACAACTTAGGCTAATGGTTCCTCTAAAATTAAAAAAAAAAAAAAAGCAGTTTCGACCCACATAAGAGAGACTAGATCTTACATAACAAAGGCATAGGGATCCATGGGGAAAGGAACTTAGATAGGCAAAGATCTAAAGGAAAGGAAAGAACTTACTCTTTCAAGATAAATTCAAGCAGAAGGTGGTCTCAACCTTAAGGATGGGCTATAGACAGTCCTCTATTGATTTTAGAGATAAACAAGGTGATCACTACAGTTACTTCCAACCACATGATTCTGAGAGTCTCTATTTCCTTCATGTCTTCTTTTTGTTTTGTTTTGTATTGTTTTATATTGTTTTCCCTTCTCTTTGCCATTTGGATATAATATGTTTACACAAAAGAAGTTAATCATTCATTCTAAGCAAGACTCTCATTTTTAAATAACAACAAAAAACATATTCCTAAATATATCTTCTAAGTATAATGGATTCTCACAAAGTAAGCCAATAATTACTATCATCTACTTTATTCTTTCTTTTTCCTTAAAAAATATTCCTTCCTCATTTAAGAAACTTTCATTTCCTTTGACTTTGATGAATTCTGGGAAGTTCATGAATTTTATATTTTATCTATTTTATTTTTATTTGAAATGCCCAGATAAATTCAGGTAGAAAGCAGATGCATATGGTATAACTCAATAATATGAATATCATAAAATGATTCCATGAGTTCCATGATATAAGAATCTAGGGCGTTTAGGATGATCTTACTTTCATGAATTCTGAATGCATAAGAGTTTAAATGAGAATATATACTACATGGGGAAAAAAATGCAGTGATCTATAAATAGCATCCAGGGTCTAATCAACATATGTCATTGATTCTGGCTTATATTTAAAGAGCTAACATATAATTAAGTAATTTTAGACTTTGAATTTAGTGACCCATGCACATTAAATAACTTTTCATTATTGTTGAGGTTGTAGTCCTGATAAGTTAAAAATATTTTCCACAAAGGTAGCCTTGAAATTATTGGTAAGCTGCCCCATACAAATGAAGCCATGCACTGCAATTAGCAATTATAAAGGCATAGGGATCCATGGGGAAAGGAACTTAGATAGGCAAAGATCTAAAGGATCTTTGTTCAGTCACAATCATGATACAGTTGTGACAAGGATCTAAAAAAGGAGGAAAGATGGCAGAGGAGTAGCAGACTGAGATGACATCAGGTCTCAGGAGTTCAGCTAGATAGTTATCAAGCTATTCTGAACACCCACAAACTCAACAGGAGATCAAAGAGAAAAAGAGCAGCAATTCTAGGAACAGAAAATCCACCACATTCTGAAAGGTAGGGCTTGTGGAAAAGTGAGTCCATAGCAATGGGAAGATAAACTACAGGGGGACGGGTCAGCTCACGGCAAGCAGCGGGGCAAAATTAGAACTTTTAGAAGTGGGTTCTGCAGAGGGACATCACTCCAGAGGCTACACAGGGGTGGAGCCCTCACAGGGACAGTTTGATCTCAGGTCCCGTGGGGTCACAAGAAAGACCAGGGGTGTCTTGAGTGCAGCAGAGCTCCCAGGTACACAGTGGGGAAGCCAACTACAGAGACCAAGCTGAGGAGTGAGCTCTTAGCTTGGGGTTACCTTAAACTGTGATCTGTGGCACAGTCGGACCACTGCTCTTCAGCAGGGCTACCACAAGTGGCAGATCTGGGGAGACACACCTTTCTTCCTCCAGAGGAGGTGCTGCAGGAATCTGCTGGGTTTGGAGATTCCAAACGGAGTTGTGCACCAGAGACAGAAATGTTCAGTCACAGGCTAGGTGAGCTCAGAGAGCAGCTGGAGACCAGGGAGACTGAGTGATTGACTGCACTTCTCTGAGGGCACCCTGAGGAGTGGGGCCCTGAGCTCTCTGCTCCTCAGGGCTGGAGATTGGGAGGCCACCATTTTCATTACCATCCTCCAGAGCTCTACGTAAAGTGTACAGGGAAAAAAGGCTCCCGAGAGTGAACCTGAGCAGATTACTTATCCAGTCCCCTGGCAAAGGTACCACAATTCTTCCTCGGGCAAAGTCATTTGAGAAACATAGAACAGGTCCCTCCCCCAGAAGATCAGTAAGAACATCCAGCCAAGACCAAGCTCACTGATCAAGGAGAATAGCAGAATTCCAGAGGAGGGGAGAGCAAAGCATGGAATTCATGGCTTTCCCCACCATGATCATTTAGTCTTCCAAAATTAATTTATTTTATTTTATTTTTTTCTTATTCTATTTTTTTAACTTTTCCTCTTTCTTTTTTTAATGTTTTTTGACTAGTTTAATCTTAATAATACCTTTCATTAAAAAAAAAAATCTTTTTAAACCTTCATTATTATAGTCATATTTTATCCTTCATTGTATTTAATCTTATTTTTTTATACATATAGGACTTTTTTTTTCCTAAAAATTTTTGGAATACAATGTCTTCTAATAGATCAAAATATACCCTAAATCTAGCACAGGGCATTATTCTAGTCTCCAGCCTGAGCACATTCTCTCCACATTTTCTTTCTTTCCAACAAACTTATCAATTCCTTTTTTAGAATTTTTTTAAAAATTTCACCTTTACAGTAATATTCCATCTCTTCATCACATTTATTCTTATTTTTGAAAATATATCAGTTTTTCTTTCTTTAAAATTTTGGGAGGTAGTTTCTTCTAAGAAACCAAAATACACCCAAAATCAAGTGGGTGGCACTGTTCTATTCACAGATCTAATATATATATATTTTTTTTTCTTTTCTTTTCTTTTTACCCCCATCTTCTCCCCCTGATTTGGGGTCTCTTCTGATTTGATTAGTGTACATTTTTATAGGGTCTTTGTCACTCTTTTAGTATTTTATTCTCTCATTCATATATTCTTATCTAGATAAAATGACATGGCAGAAAACCTCACCACAAAAAAAAAAAAAAAAAAAAAAAAAAAAAGGACAAGAGGTGATACTGAAGGCTAGGGACCTAATCAATATGGGCATTGGTAATATGTCAGATCTAGAGTTCAGAATGACAATTCTCAAGGTGCTAGCTGGGCCCGAAAAAGGCATGGAAGATATTAAAGAAATGCTGTCTGGAGAAATAAAATCCCTTTCCAGAGAAATAAAAGAACTAAAAGCCAAACAATACTTTTTTTTTTTTATTTCAGCAAAAAAAAAAAAAAAATCTATTAATGAGGTGCAATAAAAGTATGGAAGCTCTTACCACTAGGATAAATGAGGCAGAAGAGAGAATTAGTGATATAGAAGACCAAATGACAGAGAATAAAGAAGCTGAGCAAAAGAGAGACAAACAACTACTGGACCACAAGGGGAGAATTTGAGAGATAACTGACACCATAAGACAAAACAATATTAGAATAATTGGGATTCCAGAAGAAGAAGAAAGAGAGGGAGGTAGAAGGCATATTGGAGCAAATTATAGTACAGAATTTCTGTCATATAGCAAGGAAAACAAGCATTACAGTCCAGGAGGCACAGAGAACCCTGTTCAAAATCAATAAAAACAGGTCCACACCCTGTCATCTAATAGTAAAATTTACGAGTCTTAGTGATACAGAGAAAATCCTGAAAGCAGCTCAGGACAAGAAGTCTAAAACGTACAATGGTACAAATATTAGATTGGCAGCAGACTTATCCACAAAGACGTGGCAGGCCAAAAATAACTGGCATGATATATTCAGAGAACTAAATGAGAAAAATATGCAGCCAAGAATACTATATCCAGCTAGGCTATCACTGAAAATAGAAGGAGAGATAAAAAGCTTCCAGGATAAACAAAAATTAAATGAATTTGCAAACTCCAAACCAGTCCTACAAGAAATATTGAATATTGCCTCTAAGCAAAGAGAAAGCCTAAAAGTAACAGACCAGAGAAGATAATATATAGTAACAGTCACCTTACAGACAATACAATGGCGTTAAATTCATATCTTTAAATAGTTACCCTGAATGTAAATGGGCTAAACACCCCAATCAAAAGACACAGGGTATCAGAATGGATTAAAAAACAAGACTCATCAATATGCTATCTACAAGAAACTCATTTTAGACCCAAGGAATCCTCCAGATTTAAAGTGAGGGGGTGGAGAACAATTTAGCATGCTAATGGACATCAAAAGAAAGCTGGTGTGGCAATCCTTATATCAGATAAATTAGATTTTAATCCAAAGACTATAATAAGAGATGAGGAAGGACTCTATGTCTTACTTAAAGGGTCTGTCCAACAAGAAGATCTAACAATTTTAAATATCTATGCCCCTAACCTGGGAGCAGCCAGCTGTATAAACCAACAAGTAACAAAATCAAAGAAATACATCAACAATAATACAATAATAGTAGAGGGCACCTCCCTCACTGAAATGGACAGATCATCCAAGCAAAAGATCAACAAGGAAATAAAGGCCTTAAATGACACAATGGACCAGATGGACATCACAGATATATTCAGAACATTCCATCCCAAAGTAACAGAATACACATTCTTCTCTAGTGAATATGGAACATTCTCCAGAATAGATCACATCCTGGGTCACAAATCAGAACTCAACTGGTACCAAAAGACTGCAGTCATTCCTTGCATATTTTCAGACCACAATTCTCTGAAGCTAGAACTTAATCACAAGAAGAAAGTTGGAAAGAACTCAAGTACATAGAGGCTAAAGAGCATCCTACTAAAGAAGAAATGGGTCAATCAGGAAATTAAAAAAGAACTGAAAAAATTCATGGAAAAAATGAAAATGAAAACACAACTGTTCAAAATATGTGGCACACAGCAAAGGTGGTCCTGAGAGGAAAGTATATAGACATACAAGCCTTTCTCGAGAAAAAAAGAAAGGTCTCAAGTATACAACCTAACCTTACACCTAAAGGAGCTGGAAAAGAACAGCAAAGAAAGCCTAACCCCAGGATGATAAGAAAAAACATTAAGATCAGAGCAGAAATCATTGCATAGAAACCAAAACAAGAATAGAATAGATCAACAAAAACAGGAGCTGGTTCTTGGAGAGAATTAATAGGATTGATAAACTCCTGGCCAAACTTATACAAAAGAAAAGAGAAAGGACCCAAATAAATAAAATCATGAATGAAAGAGGAGAGATTACAACCAACACCAAAGAAATACAAACAATTATAAGAACATATTATGAGCAACTATATGCCAGCAAATTTGACAAACTGGAAGAAATGGATGCATTCCTAGAGACATATAAATTACCAAAATTTATGAGGAAGAAATGCAAAACCTGAACAGAACCATAACCAGTAAAGAGACCGAAGCTCATCAAAAATCTCCCAACAAACAAGAGCCCAGGGCCAGATGGCTTCCCAGGGAATTTCTACCAAACATTTAAAGAAGAATTAATACCTACTCTCCTGAAACTGTTCCAAAAAATACAATTGGAAGGAAAACTTCCAAACTCATTTTATGAGGCCAGCATTAGCTTGATCCCAAAACCAGACAATGACCACCAAAAAGGAGAATTACAGACCAATATTATTGATTAGCACAACTATGAAAATTCTCACCAAAATAGTAGTCAATAGGATCCAATATTACATTAAAAGGATTATTATTCACCACAACCAAGTGGGATTTATTCACAGGCTGCAAGGTTGGTTCAACACTCACAAATCAATCAATGTGAAACAATACATTAGTGAAAGAAAGAACAAGAACCATATGATACTTTCAGTAGATGCTGAAAAGCATTTGACAAAGTACAGCAACCTTTCTAGATCAAAACTCTTCAAAGTGTAGGGATAGAGGACACATGCCTCAATATCATAAAAGCCACCTATGAAAAACCCACAGCAAACATCATTCTCAATGTGGATAAACTGAGAGCTTTTCCCCTCAGGTCAGGAACATGGCAGGGCTGTCCACTATCACCACTGCTATTCAAGATACTACTAGAAGTCCTAGTTTCAGCAATCAGACAACAAAAAGAAAGAAAAGGCATCTGCAATGGCAAAGAATTCAAACTCTCACTCTTTGAAGCTTATATGATACTTTATGCGGAAAACCCAAAAGACTCCACTCCAAATCTGCTAGAACTTGTATAGCAATTCAGTTAAGTGTCAGGATATAAAATCAATACACAGAAATCAGTTGCATTTCTTTAAACCAACAACAAGACAGAAGAAAGAGAAATTAAGGAGTCAATCCCATTTACAATTGCACCCAAATCCATATCTAGGAATAAACCTAACCAGAGAGGCAAAAAGTCTGTACTCAGAAAACTATAAAGTATTCATGAAAGAAATTGAGAAGACACAAAGAAATGGGAAAAAAATCCATGTTCATGGATTGGAAGATCAAATATTGTGAAAATGTCTATGCTACCTAAAGCAATCTACACATTTAATACAATCCCTGTCAAAATACCATCTTTTTTTTTTCTTCAAAGAAATGGAACAAATAATCCTAAAATTCAGATGGAACCAGAAAAGACCCCAAATAGCCAGAGGAATGTTGAAAAAGAAAGCCAAAGTTGATGACATCACAATTCCAGACTTCAAGCTCTATTACAAAGCTGTCATCATCAAAGCAGTATTGTACTGTCACAAAATCAGACACATAGATCAGACACAGAATAGAAAGCCCAGAAATAGACCCTCAACTCTATGGTAAACTAATCTTAAACAAAGCTGGAAAGAATGTCCAATGGAAAAAGACAGTCTCTTCAACAAATGGTGTGAAAATTAGACAGCCACATGCAGAAAAATGAAACTGGACCATTTCCTTACACAAAAAATTTCCTTACACACAAAAAATAGACTCAAAATGGATGAAAGACCTCAATGTGAGAGAGGAATCCATCAAAATCCTTGAGGAGTACACAGGCAGCAATGTCTTCGACCTTAGCTGCAGCAACTGCTTCCTAGAAACATCGCCAATGGCAAGGGAAGTTAGGGCAAAAATGAAATTGGGACTTCATCAAGATCAAAAGCTTTTGCACAGCAAAGGAAACAGTCAACAAAACCAAAAGACAACTGACAGAATGGGAGAAGATATTCACAAACGACAGATAAAGGGCTAGTATCCAAAATCTATAAAGAACTTATCAAACTCAATACCCAAAGAACAAATAATCCAATCAAGAAATAGGCAGAGGACATGAACAGACATTTCTGCAAAGAAGACATCCAAATGGCCAATGTACACAAGAAAAAGTGCTCTTCATCACTGGGCATCAGGAAAATAAAAATCAAAACCACAATGAGATACCAACACACACCAGTCAGAATGGCTAAAATTAACAATTCAGGAAACAACAGATGTTTAGAGAGGATGCAGATAAAGGGAAACCCTCTTACAGTGTTGGTGGGAGTGCAAGCTGGTGCCGCCACTCCAGAAAATAGCATGGAGGTTCCTCAAAAAGTTGAAAGTAGAGCGACCCTATGACCCAGAAATCATGCTACTGGGTGTTTACCATAAAGATACAAATGTGGTGATCTGAACAGGCATGTGCACCCAAATGTTTATAGCAACAATGTCCATAGTAGCCAAACTATGGAAAGAACCTAGATTTCTACCAACAGATGAATGGATAAAGAAGATGTAGTGTGTGTGTGTGTGTGTGTGTGTGTGTGTGTGTGTGTGTGTGTAATGGAATACTATGCAGCCATCAAAAGTAATGAACTCTTGCCATTCACAATGATGTGGGTAGAACTAGAGGGTATTATGCTGAGCGAAATAAGTCAAGCAGAGAAAGACAAATATCACATGATCTCCCTGATATGAGGAATTTGAGAGGCAGAGTTGGGGGTTTGGCGGGTGGGAAGGCAAAAATAAAACAAGATGAGATCAGGAGGGAGACAAACCATAAAAGACTCTTATTCTCAATAAAACAAACTGAGGGTTGCTGGAGGAAGGGGAGTAAGGATAGGGTGGTGGGGTTATCGACATTGGGGAAGGTATGTGATATGGTGAGTGCTGTAAAATGTGTAAGCCTGATGATTCACAGACCTGTACCCCTGGGGCAAATAATACATTATATGTTAATAAAACAATTAATTAAAAAATTAACAAAAAAAAAGATCTAAAAGAAATATTCATTGTACAGAATGACATATAAACTTACAATTTAAAACAAATTTTGTCTGTACCTGAAATTTGCATATCCTCTGGTTTATAGCCTAGTAGAAATAGCTTCAGACTTACAAGTCAGATTCCAAGTCTTGGCTCTGGCACTCCCCAACTATATGACTCTAAGAAAGCCATTTAAATAATCTATGTCTCATTCTACCATCTGTTAAATGTTGATGAAATGAGGGTGGAAACAGACACCAGTCTAACTTCACAGCCTAATCTGTGAGGATAAATGTAATAACAGATGGGGAACACCTTTTAATATCCAAATACCCCAAGCAAATGTGAGATTTAATTATACTAGTCAAACAGTAGAACTACCTAGTTGGGGAGTTCAAAATATTCCATATCTTTACATAATAAAATACTAAGGTGGAGACTTTTTCCTTCAAATATTCTACAGGAATCAACATCCTTCTAAAGTAATGAAAAATGGAGATAAGAGAATATTTCCAGATCCTTCCCAAGGATAAGATAAGTAGTTGATTTGTATTTGGCACAATGAGGCTGATAATTCTAATAACTGGGTCACTTTAAACTAAATGGGGGAATCCCTCAAGTTTTAGGTACTTGCTTTCTCTTTAATATTCCTATCTTAATCTCTGTTCTGTTTTTGCTTTTGTTTTTCATCAAAATGCTCCAGCATTCTTGAGACCTAATGAAATTACCTGATTTAAAAGAAAATGTTATTTCTTGTGGAAATAATGAGATGGATAAATAGATAGATATCTGAAGTAGCACTATTAAGAACAAATTTAACTTATGGGAAAATATTTTATCAGCATTATTTTAAAAATAGGACAGAGAGGATAGTGAAATTTTAAAATCATGAAACTTGTAATTATGTTCAACTTAATTTGAAAGTCAATTTTTAAATCTTTAAGTTATTCTGCACATCATTGGTATCAGTATAAAAATGAACTGAATCTACCCATGATTTGCTAGAACCTAAATCTTTATATGCTTATAAATAGAAGAATAGCAATAATGTCTTTGACTCAAAGAGAAAAAATTAGTTCACTTTATTATGAATATATATAGAATTTCTGCCAACTCCAAATAGCATCTAATAAATTAACAATGGTGCTGGTGACTAGCATGTCCAAAGGAAGGATATTGTAGAATAAATACTTTCTGCTTGCTGGGAAACTCATATTTATTGTAGACGGTTCCCCAGGGGCTTCATATTAAGTAAGCTGGCTTCGGAAAATGAATTGGCTTATTTACAGTGCTATGGCATTTAAAGACTGTAAGTTCCTCAAGGGCAGGTGAAATACTTAATCATTTTGGATCACGAGTGACTAGCACAGGGTGTAAAATATTTAGCAGTCATTAAATATTAACAAATGAATTCAGCCAGTCATTATTTAGTATATAATTGATTTACAATTCTGGCTGATAGATCCCACTAAAAGAAGAGGATAATTTTACTCTGTGAGTAATGACCCCATAAAACACATACCCACATACTAATTGATGAAATCACTAATGTTTATAAATAACCAACAGTAGGTGATGATTTGAAAATGGGAATTACAATCTAGAGACAAATGTGTAAGAAGTCAAAGTTAGTAACCAGGCTGTTTGCCATTGGTGTGCAAAAATATATGTTATCAGATGGGAAATAGTTGACAGGGAATCTGTAAAATGGGTGCCTAAGGAGCAATAATCTGTCCACACTGTTATCGCTAGTACATCAAGAACACTAGAGGCCATGGAATCTAGTCCCAACAGTGCAGATGGACACTTTGGACCCATTAGTCCAATATGACAGCTACTAGCTACATGTGGCTATTTATGATTAAAGCGAAGGAAAAGATTTGGTTTTTCAAAAAAACAAACAAAAAGTTTCTTAGTCTGAATAGCTGTATGAAAATGATCAATAGCCAAATATGTCTGGTAGCTAATATAGTAGTAGAAACACAGAAGATTTCCTTCATCACAGAAAGTTGTATTGGACAATGGCACATTAGACCAGAGATTTAAAATGACTTATATTAGTGGCACAGTTTTGAATAACAAAATTATTGTCATTATTAAGAAGAAAACAAACAAACAAACAAAGCTTCTCCCTCTTACTCACATTTTCTATCCTCAACAATAATTTCAATAAGCTCACTACTGTTATACTAATGCATTGTAACAATGCCTCTCAGAGTCTAGAAAAGCTGCAATGGTTATCACATATTCTTTTAGTTTAATTTAAGCACTACTCTTTCTCCTTTAACCATTCTAATATATTCACAGAAAAATATTTGCATGTGAACTTTTTTTTTTTTTTAATTCAGATGAACTTTTTTTTTTTTTTCCCTATCCTGATGTTAAGTTAGGCCTCTTCTTTCTCAGAGTGAGTAATGATGCAGCATTATGTAAACTGACTTGTTACAGTATGTAACGAAAAGATTATACATATGGCTCAAAGTTGGTCCTATACCTATCAAATGTTCACAATGAAGGTATTAATTGGAATCTATTGAGTGAAAAATATTCCAGTAGGTTTCTTATCTTTAGAACAAGAGCCATTAAAATTATTTACCACATATTCTTAATATTCTGTCCTCACCAAGCAAAATTATATCTTCATTTTTTAATTATAAAGTAAGTTTTTGTTTGTATTTTTAAAGATTCATTTGTTTATTTCAAAGAGAGAGCATGCACGGGGGGAAGGACAAAGGGAGAGAGACTCTCGAGCAGATTGCACACTAAGTGTGGAGTTCAGTGTGGGGCTCAATGCAGGGCTCCACACAGGGACTTGATTCCATGACCCCAAGGTTATGACCTAAGCCAATATCAATAGTCAGAAGTTTAACAGGTTGAGCCACCTTGGCAGCCCTATAGTAAGCTTTTTAAATGGAAACTATGTGCTCACTAGCTGATATATATAATCTAGTCTGCATTTCTTTTTTGAGAATTATTAACATTCTGCTTCGTAGACCAATCTCTTTCAAGATTGTTAATTCCTAAGGAATTTACCTGCAATTGTAGAGTATTTTAACCATACCAAAGAGCTGTCCTGTGATGAAGCCTGGTCTCAACATCCTTTCAGCTTCCCCATGTACGTAGTCCCTGTTGACTTGCAGTTGATAGAGTGTACTTGTGGTCGCCAAGACTGTATCTTTCCAAGGGTAATTAAGAATATAATAGTATATTGGTACTATTTATTGAGCACTCTCTATACAGCAAACACTGTCCCTAGCTAGAAGAATACTGATTTCCAGACTTCTAGAATATTGCTCTGCCTGCTAAAGACTGTAGCATAACCTAGCCACTTGAGAAGGGTGACATTCCTGGTTACGTTGATGACAGAAATTCATAATCATTTGTCACTGTGACTAGAGAGAGAAGAAAATTCCCTTAGTCTGCAGAAAAGCCTTAAAATGTTAATATTCTTCTCCTTTGGGAAGACAGACATAAGAGCTTTGTTAATGGATTTCTTTGTGATTTAATACAACATATTAAAAGCAGGACTTGTGACTCTTGAATAAAGAAGTAAATGTTGTTTCATAAAGATGGTCATTCATCATTAGTTATAAGAAGTCTATTTGTAATTTGAAGTTCTAATTTAATTAGTGTCACATCCTTGAAGGCTGCCTTGTGTCAACTGTTGTAATGACACGCTATCTGTTCCTTCAACAGCGTAGGTTGCTAACAAGCATTTCAACTGGAACAAAATGATAATGAGAAGAACAACGGAAGTGTTAATTACCTATGCAATTAAAGTGCCTTATATGCACACTAAGGTAACACTCTACTGTATTTACATTTCTAATGGCTATTCATCTTCAGTTGAAAATACCTATTGGCACTATTTATAACTGTGCAGTTAAATTATGGCAAGAGGTAATGGTGTGGCTTAGAGGCTATGTCTATAAAGCTTCAATCTAGTGAATTTTTGTAAAGCAATATACTCATTCAATATCTTGGTATCCATACATATTAATACAGATATGTTGTGCACCATGCATAGCACAATTTTTGGCTATATGCAACAGAAAAAATCTTTCCTTCTCAAAACATACACTAAGCTTTAAGTATTTATTGTGTCAAGTTTATTTTATGGAACAGTACACTTAGAAAAAAACTGTAAGTTACTTAGTAGAACATGCATATATACATATATATATATATATATGTATATATGCCTAATTGCCTCTGTTACATATGGTATATAAAAGAAGATTCTAAGTTGTTTGAAACAAAATCCTCCTTCCTTTTCTTCTTTTGCTAATTCCAGTGACAGGCTGCATATAGGTGGTGCTCAATAAAAGTTAGCATAAAAAGTTACTTTTACAGAAGATGTTTAACTCATCTGAAATTGGATGTTCACCAGATAGGTAATAGCTACTGAGATTAGGTTGTTACTTTTGGAAAATATAGTCCATTATTCATACATAAATTTCATAGCATCTTGCCTGAAACATTTAACAATGGCTTTTGAAAATATGATAGAACTTTAGATCTTTAGACTTCAAAATATGCATTTATAGAAAATATAGTTTGCTATGGTACAGATATAAAAAAAATCCAAGTTTTGTTGTCAATGTTATTTGTTTAGCACAAAGTAAAGATTTTATTATTAAAGCAAAAGATCAATTTATTCTGAACAATTGCAACAAATTCCATGTAATGACTTTGTTTTCAATGAACAGTTTTAAAAAATGATATAGATATTTTCCAATTACAAAATTATCCAAACACAAAATTATTCATATCTGAGGAAGGAAGGGATATCTCATATAAATTTGTTTCCACTAAAATAATGTGTGAGGTTTGTTCCTATGCAGTCATGCAGTAAAGCTGACCGCAAATTCTCTTCAGGAGAGTACAAATTTAGCACTCCAAAATTATGGGTCAGTTCATCATGTCCTGAATTAAATTGCATTAGGAATATGGGATTCATATAAATAGATTTGGTTTATATTATTTCGAAAAAAAAAAAAAAAGGACTGTTTTGAATATCTACTAAGTGCCATGCAGTGTGCTTGGTACTTTCCCAGAACTAGTTTAATTCATTCATCACAAGTTAGCTCCCACCCTCTCTCTAGTATACAAAGAAAAAATGGAAGCTCAGAAGAGCTAACCTGATTCAAGCTCACACATATCCAGTGAGTGACACATGCAAGTCTTTATACTCCAGTTTGACTCTGGGCTCCTCACACTCTGTAATGTTTGCCTTTTGGTCTAGTAAATATAAAACATCAAGCTACATTTTTTTTTTTTATTAAAAGACAGCTAAATACTGTCTGAAAATCATCAGTAATTCTTAGAAAAAAGCATACATTTTCTTTTCAAAGAGTAACAGATAAATTACCACCATATTCATTATTTTTTAGAACTCAATCAGGTTTTGTGTATATTGTAGGGGGAAATACAGCTTACTAACCATTACAATGATTGGTTCATTTCCCCCTTCAATTGTATCCATCACAGTGAATGGAGGCTATGGAAAGATAATTTGTCCTGATATAAAGCACCCTCTCTAACAATTAGAAAAACATAAAATGGAATTGACTTCCCCTTGAGATTCCGTTTCACAGTCAATGACATGTAAAGTGTATTTATTGACGAGTCACAGGGTTGGAACTTGATAGGACTGTAGAGGGCATTTACTGCACAGGAAGGAGGGAGTGGTATGGACTGCCTTTGTGCCTCTGGGCATCTGTGTTTCTCTTATTTAGGGAGCTTTCAGGGGAAAGAAAAAGTCATGACAGAGGGGGAGAGAGTACAAAAAGAGAAATAAAAAACTGCCTCAAGCAGGAAATACAGCCTGCTTGCATTTTATGGAAACTTGAGATATGGCACATTTAAAATAGGTCAAGACAAATATAATAATAAAGTCTCACCTAAAGCAAAAGAAATGCACAGGGACTTAAAACTGAAGATGGGAGGGCTAGAGAATGGTCAAGTCACGAGATCGTTTTGTTGTGCTACTTAGCCTCTGTCGTGTTGTCAGAAATGGGTAAGCAATACCCATTCTGCTTGCACTGGAGCTTCTGTGAGTGGTGCTCAGAAGTACTGAGTTATTTTAGTGTCCACTGTTACTGTAATTTAGAATCTTTTTTTTTTTAAATTCTTAACGAAACAATATCCAGATCATCCTTAAGTGGTGGTGCTGGAGCTTAAGTTATGCTTTTCCAAGCGGAACTTTGGAAGAGGTGTTAAAAGTGATAAAACACCATCAAAACATTCAAGCAATGGTGCAGTTGATTCAAAAGCAAATACCCTGAGAAATATAGGCCAGAGGGCTGAGAAATAATAAAAGAGAATAAAGTAAAGGTACACTGTAATGGTTGTGGAATCATGTGTCCTAAAAATGTATTCCCATTCTTTACATTTATTTCTATGGGAAAATTAGTTCTGAATAATGCAAATGCTGATTTATACAAAATGTTAAGGAACAGGTCTCTGCAACTGTAATATTTTTAGCAAAAAAGTCATGAATAGAAAGGTATAACTTATATTTACACTTACATATAATATTTCTATTAATATCAGTCTAAAATCCTAGTAAAAGATAATAAATTCATGTTAGAATATTATTTAACTAAAATTGCGGTCTTAGATTATCAATTCCAAAATACATACACACATGCTGGATTGATATTTGTGGACACACACACATATATATTTTTAATAACTCCATGCATCCCTATACCTAAACCATTTTTCTTTTCCACATAGTCATCTCTTTTCAAAGAAAGAACTTCCATTTGGATGTTCCTATCTTTCAGTTGAAATCACAGTAAAACAACTGGTTTTCCAATCTTTAGAACCTTAGGGTAAGGCAGTATTCTGTGTTTACAAATATCACTTGCTTTTCCCCTTTTACCAGCATGTGTTTTGGGTAGGTCAGATATACTCTCCATTTTACAGATGAGAAAAATGAGTGTCATATAAAATCCTTCTCATATTCATGGGATCCCTCTTCTAGCACTCTTGCCCCAGATGTCCTGAAGTTTCAGAAGCTCACTGGGCATCGGGCTTTACCCAAGCCAACTTCTCAGAGAGGCTTTCTAGTTTGAACCCATCTAAAAAAGCATTGCCACCATGCAAGGTACCCTCTTCGTTAAAGGCTTCACCCATAACTCTGACTTGTTTCTTCTTAGTACTTTGGGATTTTTATATTATGCATTTGTGTTCATATCACCCCATTTTTCCCCTTGCACCACAACTTCACTGTCCAAACACAAACAAGCACATACATACTCTGCTAAAACTCTCTTTTTCATTTAATTCAGAGGATAGAGTCTTGTTCATATTGACTATCAACAGATGAGTTAATGATGTGTCTTTGCAAGGCAATAAGGTCAGAATAGCTAGAACTTGACTTCAACTCTCTGTCTCCGAGTTCAAGGCTTTCTCTGGTATATCATATATCATACAGAGCTATCTATCCCATGAGAGGTTAGGCTAGGAAGAGAATCAAAATATGTGGAGCAGTTATAAAAGTATATAACATCCTTTTTCACTGACTTAATTATAATTTATATGCCTCTAATACGTATTTTGTGGCTGACTAATTAGGGATACAATCTTTTGTCTTCAATCAAAACAGAAATTTCACAATTTTATGAGCACAAACACCTGGCTTATCTCACATAATCCATCTTTCTCGCAGACAGCACCTTAACTAGAAGAGGATTTTCAGTTAATCACAATGCAAAGTATATTTTCTTAGATTTGTGTTGAAAAGTAGTAGCAGCTGCCCACATCAATATTTTAGGGATAATTCCACAAAAATGCTGTTCCCATTTAAAATTGAAATCTCAAATATCTATCAGGATAGTTTGGGGATGCAGAAGATATATTTCTAAATTTTGGTTTATTGTAAAATATGTTATGTTTGCAGGAGATTTTAAATGATGAATTTCTACTGCCAGAGTAAGTTACAGCTTTTATTTAGTTAGCTTGCTATCCCAAACTCCTCATGTCTGCTCACTGCATAACCTACTGGCAATTCCTCCATTGTGACCTACCAGTATTTGTGGTGAGTCCTAATGGATATTTTAGGAAATAAAATAAGTTCTGGCCAAAAGATAACTTTAACTCTGTGTTTCTGTCTGTGGTTCTACAAGAAAGGGAGGGATAATTTTATAATTCACAGTTGACCTGGAGTTTATTCTCCTGTGAACACTACAAATAAACTTTCCTATGAGGCATTTTTTTTCCCCCAAGTAACTTACAAATGAAGGAATCAGCTCCTTAGTGAATTTCCAAACAACCAGGTACAAACATTTTGATTAACAGAATACACAGGAAAAATAATCACAGAGTAAATGCTATGATGCATAACTTCCTCTGTTTTTTCCTCCTTTTCTCTCACTCTGGAGAGAAATTTATTTATTTTTATATGGAATGTATGTATCTATGTTTGTTTGTTTATTCCAAGTGGAATGCAAGTTTTGGTCAGCCAATGCTCTACCCTGTCTGTACCTATACTTTCATAATAATGCTGGTGACAAGAATAGATTATATTTATTAAGCCCTCACCATATTTTCTGAACTGCACAAAATGCTTGAGATGTCATAGCTTACTTCTTAGCAACCATTCAGTGTAAGTGAGTACTCTTATGCTAACATAGAAGATTGCTTAGAGTCCCCTACATCTCCCCACATCTCTTCTCCTCCTTTTCCTGAGCACAGGAGCATCTATGTTTCCCAGCCCCTTTTGCAGCACAGTGTGATCATGCTACTAAATATCTACAAGTCTAAGCAGAAGTGACATCCATCACTTCCTAGACATCTTCTGAAAAAAGATTTGTCCCAGGCTCGCTCTCCATTTCCTTTTCAGTGTCAGAAAGTGGGGATGGCTGAAACACTGTTGAAATTATGTTTTGGGAATGGAAGAGCCGTCCCTTTAGCCTATGTTCCTGAACGACTTCATGGAGTTCAGCACACCTGTCTGCCCCCACTCTTACATAAAAGGGAAACATGTTCCATTTAAACTTCTGTAATCTAGAATTTCTTTGTTACAACAGATTGGCTTTCACCTTAGTGAATGCACTTGGTATGACACATGAGAAGACTGAAGCTGAGAAAAGTGTAAGTCCTTGCTCAAGATCACAGCACATATCCTACGCATCCTCAGTTTTTAAAAAAGAAAATCTTTGAATGGGTAACAACCAAGAAAAGTCAAAACTAGACTTGACAGGTTTTAGTATTAATTTTGATATCCAACATTTTCCTCAATCTCATACTATACTTGTCTGTCTAGGATGGAGTAGCTAAAAAAAAAAAAAATGAGATCTTCTTAATACATAAATTATTGCATTTAAGAGCAGCTAGGACTTTCCCAAAACTGTCAAATAATCCATCTCTAAGATGATCTGTTCCTATATCTGTCCTATAATGTATTCACCACCATTATTATTGTCTTAGGTCCTTAGCCTCAGGAACTAGCATAGGATCTGGTACATAAGAGTGTCTTCTATAAATGTTTTCTTTTGAAAGGATAATTCAACAGTATCATTGAATATGATTCACTATATAAATTTTTAAAAAAATTATAGAAGGCTAAAACAATAGAGAAAGTAGGACTCCAGAAGCTTTAGTTTGTTTATGATTATCTAAATTTTCCCAATTTTTTAAAAAGATTTTATTTACTTATTTGACAGACAGAGATCACAAGTAGGCAGAGAGGCAGGCAGAGAGAGGAGGAAGCAGGCTCCCTGCTGAGCAGAGAGCCCAATGCCAGGCTCGATCCCAGGACCCTGGGATCATGACTTGAGCCAAAGGCAGAGGCTTTAACCCACTGAGTCACCCAGGGACCCCTAAATTTTCCCAAATTTTTAAAAGCTTTGATTTAATACCAGCATCTGGGTTTTTCTAGAAATCGGTTCTTTAATTTTAAACTACTTTATTTTTTTCCGAAATGGATATATGGTAGAGATAAAAGAGATAACTTCCTTAGTAGTCAGAAGTATGAAGGTTGACTTGTTGAAATTCATATATATTTCATGTTAATATCAAAAATATTTAAATTTCACTTTTATTTTTATTCAAATTCAAATAATTAACATATAATGTATTATTAGTTTCAGACATTGAGATCAATGATTCATCAGTCTTATATAACACCCAGTGTTCATTACATGATGTGCACCCCTCAATGTCCATCATCCAGTTACCCTATCCCCTCCCCCTCCTCCACTACAGCAGCCCTCCGTTCGTTTCCTATGATTAAGAGTCTCTTATGGTTTGTCTCCTTCTCTGGTTTCATCTTGTTTTGTTTTGTTTTTTTCCCTTCCTTCCCCTATGATCCTCTGTTTTGTTTCTTAAATTCCACATATGAGTGAGATGATATGTAATTGTCTTTTTCTGATTGACCTATTTTGCTTAGCTTCTAGTTCCATCCAGTAATTGCAAATGGCAAGATTTCATTTTTTTGATGGACGAGAAGTATTCCAGTTTGTGTGTGTGTGTGTGTGTGTGTGTGTGGGTGTGTGTATACACACACATACCACATCTTCTTTATCCATTCATCTGTCAATGGACATCTGGCCTCTTTCCATAGTTTGGCTGTTGTGGACATTGTTGCTATAAACACTGGGGTGCTGTGCCCCTTCGGATCGCTACATTTTTATCTTTGGAGTAAATACCTAGTAGTGCACTTGCTGGGTAATAGAGTAGCTCTATTTTCAACTTTTTGAGGAACCTCCATACTGTTTTCCAGAGTGGCTGGGACCAGCGTGCATTCCCACCAACATAAATTTCACTGACTTTTAAATGAATTAGGTAGTCAGGATAATATTCTATTATTTCTCAGCAATTGCCTTTCCCTTTGGCATTTAAAGCCAGTACTGAGTCTTTTTAATATCTGCATGATAAATGACTTAGGTATGCAAACAACAATTAAAGGCAGTAGGGATGATGATTCTCAAAGAAATAATCCAAGGCCCTTATTTGATTTTTTTTTCTTTTTTCTTTTTTAAAGGTGAGAAATAGCAATACCCAGCATTTCTCTGGGCTTAAAAAAAAATAAATAAAAAATCAGATACTAGACAAAGCCTTTCAGGAAAAGGCTTCAGTTCACTAAGAAAACTATCTTCTAGTTTAGTCCTACCAGGTATAGGCTGGAACCTACTGGAGAGGCCATGAAGCGGATCCTTGAAGCACCTTAAAAGCATCCAAACTGTAGGAAGTGACTTTGTATTTTTATTTTCCAAAATCCATTGGCAGTAGGATATCAACTATTGTTATTTTTATTAAAAATGTAAAGTTCTGGGATGCCTGGGTGGCTCAGTCAGTTAAGCATCTGCCTTTGGATCAGGTCATGATCCCAGGGTCCTGAGATCAAGTGCAACATCAGGCTCTTTGCTCAGTAAAGAGCCTGCTTCTCACTCTGCCCCTCCTTCTGCTCCTATGCTCTTTCTCTCTCTCTGACAAATAAATACATAAAATCCTAAAAATATATAAAGTACTAAACATTTGATATTTATTAGCCAATAAGAACTATGGACAAGATTTGCTACCTGAATACTTCTTCTAGAAAGCATTTTGACTTCAAAAATTCTGACAAAGAATTTTTACTGTGGTTTTAAATACTAAATAGTAAGACTACTCATGAAGAGAACATATTTATTTCTTAAGCTTCTAAAGGCCATTGTGCAAGGGAAATGAAGTGATACATAATTATCATGATGTTATAAGAAGAATTTAGAGTTTATCATGGGTAACTTAACAAGGTGTTAATGAGGAGTCACATTAACATGAACACTGAAGTGAACTGTACTTAGGAATGTTCTCATGCTTAGAAATGGGGAACCAATATCTATCACAACGTGAAAACAAAGAAAAATCTTGCATTCAGCTTAAAGTAAGACTATTTTACCTGTGATGATTAAATTAAGGCTTTCAAAATACAGAACAGGAAATACCAAGATTTAAGTCTATATTGTTTAAAGTTATATGATGCTTCAATTGTCATTAGAGAGATTTCACCTAAAATCTAGAACAACCTACATCAGTTTCTCAGAAACCTATTTCTGGCCAGGCTTCTATGGTTTGGTGTGACTAATTTCCCAAAGTCACAATGGCCTTTAGGGATATTTGCTCTTTAAGCTCCTCTTTCTGTAACGCTCAGAAGAATTTCAAAGGTGTTGATATCTGTCTCTAAATTTCTATAGCAAGATAAAATATGAAATACTAATTATGCTCAGATCTCCCATTTAAGTGTATGCGTGATGAACTTCTATTCTCATTATATGACTAAACCATTACTGGTGTCATAAATCCTAATCACAGTGTTAGATCAAATAAGTCTTTTAGCTTAGATCTAAATTCCATAAATCCCAGATATCATTTTTCCTTAGCACCTTTTATTAAACAAATATATTTATTTTAAGCAAAGTGGAAAAATAATGAGCTTGATTCAATATAATGGTTTTCCTCAAATCTTAAAAAATTCAACCACCACGAAGTAAAATTAGTGAATTGATTTTGATTTTTTTTTTCTTCAGAATAGCTCAAAGTCTCTATTCTCTCCAACATTTCTAAGCCTCAAATGTCTACTCTTCATATTATGTTTATATAAGGGACCAGTTTATTATAATTGTAAGGTAGCAAATGAATCATGGCATTAACAGTTGCTCTCTTCTTTTCTGAACCTACCAATGACTGTTACTTTACAACAGAAGGAAGAGAAGTCACACACCTACACACACTCACTCAGAATAGTGTGGAGGAAAGAGCTACAGATTTTGATCTCAAATCTCTTGGTTCCAATCCTAATTTTTTCTTTTTCCCTCCCAAAGCAAGTTCCAGTTGAATTACTCAGCCTTACTCCTGCTCCTTCCCTCTCTTAGAAGTGTTGACTATAAATTCTCAAACTGAAAGATACATATCTGTGGAAATCAGTGTATAGAAAACATCAAAATATTCTACATGCAATACCAGTTATGATTACAGAAACATTGTGATTTCCTTTAACCCCATCTTCTGAAAGCCTCAATTAAATTAAAATTCTTCTTCAATGTAAATTAAATGCAAGAAAACAATAGCCTACCAGTGTGTTTGTTTAAAAGCAGCTTTCAAGCCATCTCCTAAAATGTTTATCTCTCTAGAAGTGAACAATGTGTGGCATGATGATCCCAGAACTATCAGGTTTAACCAAAGATGTTTCATTTGTATTCGGAAAATTTTACCTCCTAAAATGTGACGTGGACTATCATAATAAAATAAATATTATTTTGCCTCCATCAGAAAGGATGAATACCCAACTTTTGTAGCAACATGGATGGGACTGGAAGAGATTATGTTGAGTGAAATAAGTCAAGCAAAGAGAGTCAATTATCATATGGTTTCACTTACTTGTGGAGCATAACAAATATCATGGAGGACAAGGGGTGTTAGAGAGGAGAAGGGAGTTGGGGGAAATTGGAAGGGGAGGTGAATCATGAGAGACTATGGACTCTGAAAAACAATCGGAGGGGTTTGAAGTGGCGGGGGGGTGGGAAGTTAGGGTATTATAGATGGTGGGTATTATAGAGGGCATGGATTGTATGGAGCACTGGGTGGGGTGAAAAAATAATGATACTGTTATGCTGAAAATAAATAAATTTAATTAAAACAAATAAATAAATATTATTTAAAGGATATGGGAATCCTTTTGTAAATTAAAAAAAATAATAATCATAAACCTCCTCCATTTAGAACAAACCATGGTACTGATAAAAATTCTGTTTTGATGACTTATGTATTCATTCAACGAATATTTACTAATCTTCTACTATGTGCCATTGCTACAAATGAGGTAAGGAAAAAAAAATGGCATGGCATGCGGACAGAGCTTACAAAATTGTAGGAAAGACAGATGTTAATGAAATTAGTGAATCTATAGTTCCAGATTTAGCAAGTCGATCTAAAAACTGTTTAAATTCCAACAGGCCTGAAGCTAAAAAAAAGTCTGAGAATGACTTATACAAAGAGGGATGCAAAGAGCTCTAAAACCAAGGAAAGGGCCTGTCCTCAAAGAAGCCCCAGAGCATGGGTGTGAGGGGGCCTTTGGAGTGCTTGTACTGATGCTTATTACCTGGAAGTTAAAAGATTCCTTCTATTAAACCTCAAGATGTGGTTAGAGAATTGGGTGGATCCCCGCAGTTACTTAAGTTATACATGTATTCACACTTAATGGTTTCTTCTTTTTTTAATTATGTTCAGTTAGCAAACATATAGTACACCATTAGTGTTTGATCTCTAAAAATTTAGGCACATTTTCTCTGAAAATAGGTTAATTTAATTCTCACAGAAAATTTGAAAGAAAATTTCATGTAGAAATAACTTGCTATGACAGTTTTCCCCAAACAATACTGTATCGCTGCAGATACTTACTAGGAAACTTAGAGCAAAGGCTAAAAGTTTGATTTTGGTTTATTTTGTTTTTAAAGCATTTAATTTTGTTTGGTTTTCCTATAATTTTATAATGTTCTCAGAGTTGTCACTTCCCACATGGCAGTAATATATTAAAAGGTGGGTGGTTTGGGGATGAAGAGAGACAGACAAAGACTTCTAGTCACTGATTAAATACTAAATCAAAGTTTCAGCGTTTCTTCCCCACCTTAGGCTTAGAGTGAGACAGACTTTCCATTGCAAATAAGGTAAGAATGTGTGGAGAGCCAAGCTCTCTCTAACTATCCCTGTCATGGAGTAATGGGCTTTTCATAAGTTTGCAATTTAAAAAAATTGCGTGCAGTGAGAGAAAATTTAAAAAAATAATAAAAGCAGTGCTATCAAGACAATTTCTTTTACATTAGCTAAAAGGGTTTATTCAAAATGTTTAAATAAGCCAGGCAGCAAAGTAAACTTAATTGATAGGTGTTCGCATAAAATCAGTAACCATTAATCAGATTGTACTTGAATCCACAGCTCCTCAAAGTCAAATATAGTGGCCATGATCAAAAACAAGTAGAAAAATGTTCAACCATTTGTGAGCCTTCAGTCAATGATATAATTCAGTATTTATAGTTTTTAGGCTGTGCTTGCCTACTTTTAACTTAAAGCATTTCCAAAAAACAAATAATATTCATTGATTGTTGAATTCTCACTGACATATGCCCAGTGTTGGGATAGCATTTTAGTTATGACACAGTTCTTCCACATGGAAGGATTTAATCACGTTTCACTTGTATTTATTGAGCTGTGAGAATCAAGAGGTTATCTACTAAAACCCAAATTTTCAACGCCTGGGAAATCTTGAAAGCCAATGGCAAACTGAAGTCACTGGAAATTTCTGTGTATGTATGTATGTGTGTAGACATGTGTATACCTACATAGAGCATTGTTGGATGTTGGAATAATGGAAACTCAGACTGATTAGAAAAATAATTCCCTAGTTTGTAAATATTTTTTCTTACCAATATCATCATCAATCAGGACAACCTAAGCCAAGAAATAGGATCTGCAATAGGACATGGAGGCGGTTTGATGTTTGGCACTTCTATATCAGATGACCTGTTAACTTAAAAAAAGGAAAAAAAAAAAAAAGAAGAAAACAAACACAAACAAAACAAAAAACTCCTTCCAGATAAAAGAAGAACTTTAAATTTCCTTTGGTATGAAAGTCAGACAAAAAGAAAAGAAGGAAAATATATGTATATAACATTTATCTCATCCTAAAACAGGGTATTTTTCATCTGATTTTTAGAAAGAGGCTGTCACACTTGTTCTTGCTGCTTGTCCCATCCAGCTGCCATTTTGGGTCACAACAATGAGGCCAGTGTAGAAATGGAATAAAGAAACGGGGTGCATTTGGATTTGGACAATAAACTCATTCATGGCTTTTTCAGACTGGAAGATCCTGAGACTTTAGCAACATAGTAATTGCTAAGTAAGAAGAAGGCAAATGGATTCTGATAAAGGCCAATACCAGTGATTTCAAAGAAAGGGAAATACTGCAGGGCGCTTAAGAGCGAAAGGCGGCTCCTCCGCGGTTCAGGGAGGGCCTGTCCGCCCATCCTCATCAAAAACAAGCAAAATCACTATTTCCTCGTGAAACTCGAGGTCCTGAACGAAAGCTGTTTAAAATAGATGCATTCCAACAGAGGAAAGGGGGACGATTCTCCAAATTATCTCTGTCTTTTTAAATCTCTTCTGTGTCGTGTTTCTCAGGCCACTTTTATTTAAGAAAACTCAGATCCTGGGTTTGGTTCCAGAATTGACCTTGAGACTCTTTCTTTTCTGACCTCTGACCAGGCAGCTCCATTATAACGGCAACAGCAAACTGGAACGGGAGAGGACCTGAGAGGATGAATCTACCTCTGCTTTCTGTTTTCAAAAGATTTCTGCTCCCCTTGATGATAAAGATCATAAACTGTCACCGGGAAAGCAGACTCAAACTATCTACAACTCCTTCCAATAATACCAACTTCAAGAGCGCTTTCTGAGGGTCTTTTCTTTTCTTCTCTCCCCCCCCCCACCCCCCCGCCCCTTGCTTTTTGCTATTGTCGCTTGGACGCTTTCACAGGAAAAAAGCAGGTCAGTGTGCTGTTGGCAGGCGTTCCTCCCCCGTGCCTTTATCTGATTCCCTTGGTGATGGCAACTTTTCTCTCTGCTTCCCCTCTTCCCTCAGCAAAAGCAAGCGGGGACTTAAAGGGCTAATACGTCGGTGCATAACTCAGCCTCTACAGCTCTTCCCCCGCCTGGCACAAAGCTTGTTCAAGGTACACAGCTGACCTTAACATAAAAATAAATAAGTGAAAATAAATAAAAATTAAACGCTACCTCTGTGCTCAGATCGAGTCAGGGGTGGAAGTGTTATGACAACGTTACTCCGAGGGATGGCAGTTTCAGGTTCTGGGGCCTGACCCGTCCTATATCCCCCCTGCCTGTTCACCCTCTGCTCCACCAGCGCTATGCACATGGGTTTTTCAGTTCCAGATGTTCCAACATCTCAAACTAACAATATCAACCACAATCACGCATCCTTTGCATTTGTATCTGTATTGTAAATTACGGGTCTTTTTCTCCTCCCTTCTTCCCTCCTTTCCTTCTCCCTTGCTAAAGGACCAGAGACTAGGAGTCAGCAGCAGAAATGACGGCTGAAGATGTAATGCTTGTCTAGCAGTGCATTCTTATTTACATTGTCAAGGACCAAATGCAGAATATGGATTATGACAATTTGTGATTTCATATTTGTTTTTGGATTGAGACATCTGTTATACATTTATATACATATATATTGCTGTGGACACGTATATTTTTATATACACATACAATATAGTCATTCCTCCTTTTTCTATTGTCTTTCTACTTATTATTTTGCATCAAGTCAGGTATTAAATCCAAATCAGAAATTTAACACTTAGAGGTACAAATTAAATAAAGAAATCACTAGTAGCTTCCTTTGTTAGATATTTAATGTTAGCTTATGTTTTCCAAGTCTGATTTCTGTTAAGGACAAGATGCTTTAATCTAGGTCCTGGAACAATGATGTGATTTGATTTGATTTGATGTTAGTTTTTCAAGATTTTATTTACTTATTTGAGAGAGAGGTTGAGAGAACAAGAGGGGAAAGGGACAGATGGAGAAGCAGACTCTCTGCAGAGCAGGGATCCCAATGCGGGACTTGATTCCTGGACCCTGGGATCATGACCTGAGCCAAAGGCAGACTCTTAACTGACTGAGCCACCCAGGCACCCGAGGAACGATGATTTAATACAGTTAAAATTTTAATGGATTTTACATTATTTTCCTCATTATAATACATTTCTAACAAATATGTCCTAGGCAGTTACATGTATATGTTTGGCATTATGCTGGGTTTTATAGTACATTCTTTCCTTTCCTTCAAATAGTTGCATTTTTAAATGATTTTTTTAAAAAATATTTATTTATTTATTTGAGAGGGCGAGTGCACAAGTTGGGGGGTGGTGTAGAAGGGCAGAGAGAGAGGGAGAGAAAATCCTCAAGCATATTCCCCACTGAGCACTGAGCTTGTCTCAGATCACAACCAGAGCAGAAATCAAGAGTCAGCCAATTAATTGACTGAGCCACCCAGGTGCCCCACAAACCGTTTGCATTTGTGAAATAGAGTGAACAGTTGTGATTTGTGCCTACCTAAGACCACAAAATCAATTCCATCTTTTGACAATATTCCCAGGTTTTCCTTCAGACCTTGTAGACTTGTCAAGAAAGGCCTGCATAATTATTATTCCTTCAGCCTCAGTGTAAGAATTTGTTCTTTTCTCTATGAAGTGAACAAACAAACAATAATAAAACTATTAGAATGTAATAGTTTTGGAACCATTGGTGGCCAGATTTTCTCTCTGGACAGAACCAGGCTCAGAAAGAAACAAGACCTGAGGAACTAAGAGATTTTAAAAAGGTCATTACTGACAAACTATTCTGAGGTTCTAGATCGACATATGCCTTTTAAGCCACAAATCTTAAAATTTCATTTACATGACCCGTTTTTCTTGCTTTGGCTAGTTCAGATTGGGTTTTTGTCATCTGATCACTAAGTAGGAAAATTAGACCACTACATACACTATTCTAAATCAGAATTTCTGCAAGTGTGGTGCATAGACCAACATCTCCTGGGAACCTCTTAGAAATGCGAAATTTCAGTTCCTGCTGCAGATCTAACAACACTATAAACTCCAGGAGAGGGACATAGCAAGTTGTGATGTCACAAGACCTACAGAGGATGCTAATGCCCTCAGGGGGTGGTCTCAACAAATGTTCTAACTTGCTTGTGTCTAGAATGTATGGTGAGAACAGATTCCTCTTCTCCATAGATGTTTCTGGTATGTTAAATAAATATCTAAAGTTGAAAGTTTGAGTAAGATCCACAAGAGGAATCAGGTTTGAGTAGCAGATGAAAGAAAGGAGAACCGTGGCAGAAGAAGGGGAATGTGGCTAATATATCAGCTTCTCCTGGACCTTTAAAAAAGTAAACTGGAATAGTTCATTCACAAAGGCGCCTCTTAAAAACCAGAGCTTACCTTTATCTTGGGCTGGAAATGTTTTACTCGTCTCATAAGTCAGAGAAACTGCTGACATTCAGAAAAGCTATGGTGAGCTAAGAAAGAGCCAGACCTGAGGAGATCTTGAAAGGTGAATAGAATCAATAGAAGTCAAGGGTTCAAATATTGGAAATGTAAAATATGTCAGTATAAGGCCATGCACGGAAAGCTAATATGAGGTAAGGCCAAGAGCTAGTATTGAACCCATGAAAAATGGCTTAAAAAAATAAAAAAGTCTGTGTTTGGCAAGGTCTTTTGCCTTCTGCAAGCTGGTTTTTGCAGTCTGAAAGCACTTTCACCTTATGTGTGAACAACCACTTGAGTACTGACATCTGTTTCCATCTAGCCAGACAATCTCCTGGAACCACTGAGCTAATAATAACATGTGCAGAGATCCAAATGATGGTCAGATCTGCCAGGAATCACTATTTGTTTCAGGCTGCAACAATCTTTTCCACCCTAGAGAACAACTGCTCTATGTCCTGAGCACTCTGACATCTTTCCTGACCCCCAGCTTGTCTTCTTCTCTTAATACCCAATCAACATCTTCCTCAATAAGGTCATGGTAGAAATCAAAGCTCAAACATATATTCAAAAACACAATGATGGAAGAGCCATAAATCTTCTTAGAATTTAAAAGTGCTTGAGGCATGAAAGAGAAATAAATGATAAGGACATTCAGTATAATGCTAAATGAGATTATTAGCACATTTTAAAAAAGGTATAGAGACTCAGAACATATAAATATTTTCAACTGAATGTTATTTTGTTTTTGTTTGTTTTTTTGTTTGTTTGTTTGTTTGTTTGTTTGTTTTAAGTGCCAATGCAAAGTAGTTAAGAACTTGGGTTTTCTGTTAAGAGTCGGCTGACCTGAGACCAATTTCAGATTCTTATTTTCTGGTTATTTACCTCTCTAAACCTCAGTACCATTATCTGTAAGTCTATATAATGAGAATAACTGCCAAAAACTTTAATGAGCCAATGAGTTAACACAAATGAGCATTTTGTATCTGGCCCAACACTGATGAGAAATCAATATAGTAATAATAATAATAATAATAATAATAATAATAATAAAGTAGTCCTTTGTGCTGTTTTGCCCTTTAGACAAACTGCACACAATAAAAACCAAAAGGAATCAAAATTACAAAAAAAAGTATCTTTCCTTTTTTCATACAAATTACTGCATACTCAAAAATAGATACAAGAACAGGTTGAGAAAACTCTAAACAATCATTGAGAGCAGTTCTATACATTTTAGTGGCTGCTCAGGAAAGCAAAAGGACATTTTGTTAGTGTCAGGCAAAAATGAATTGTATCTTCTCTCTGTTGCCATAATAGCTGATTGAGGCCCATTACTATCTTATGATTCCTGTATTCTTTTTGAAATTTAGCACATGCTAATTGAACACCCACAGTCCCTGCACAGGCTCAAAACTAAGCCAATGACTGTCACAACTGTCTCCAGTGAAACCTGCAATAAGATCATTTGCCTGGTAAAAGAGATTAAGTATCAATTATTTTTCAGTATAAATTTTTCATTGCAGTGTCAAGTATTTCAAATGTGATTTCTGACTCCCCAAAGCACAATTTCAGGACACTTGAATATCTTATAATATAGCTTTTTTGAACTTCTCTTTCCTCTGCTCTATTGTACAGTCATCAAAGGTGAGGCCTGTTACTTATAGTCCCTGAATCTAGCTCAAAGTCTTATGCACAGTAGGTGCTCAATAAATACTTACTGTATTCCATTGAAATCTTTCTGTGGAAGCTATAAGGAGATACATATATTATTATCCTCAGTGCCTATGGACATGCTATGTTGCTATGTTGCCTTGCTTTTTGTTTTTTGTTTTTTGTTTTTTAACTGATTGCCCTACTAATAACCTATCCTTCTTTCTGTCATTGCATTGGAGTGTATCCACAGAAAAAATTTTATTGACAATAAACTAGGGTTCATTAGAACTCATTTTAAGTCTTGCTTCTATCTGGGTAGTCACCATCAAGTTACTTTCCTATGCCACATTTTCTCCGTCTATAATCTTAAAAGAATATCATTGACTCTTTTTAGAGAAAAAGGGCAGAGATTATATTTAAAAAAAAATACTATTTGAAGTAATTTTTTAAAAGAAAAAGTAGTGCAAAAAAGGGAAAAAAAACAGTGCTATTTAATTCATGATATTATTGTTTCACTTTTTAAAGGAAGAATCTAGTAATGAGCTATACTTTTACATCACACTTTTGAATGTATCTTGAGTGATGCAAAAGTATACAGGGAGGTCATCTGGCCTAAAATATCTACTCGCTCAAAACATCAATATTAACTAACTCCTTGCTTTGGCTCTGGAATACTTGCCATACTTAAGAGTCCTTCATAAAATTACAATTCCTGAACTAACAACACTGACCCAGAAACAGTTAATCCTTACATATTAGTAGGTTTGGGGTGATGTTCACTGAGGCAAGAAACCATCTGAGTTTCAATAATAAAGGCAAAAGCAGAAGACAAGAAAAATGATCCAAAAGAAAAGAAATGGACAATTGACTTTGGGGTAGAGAGTACCTAGGAATTATACCTGAGTAGATAACTGGAATAGGCCACCTGTTATGTCTTTTCCATCTCAAAGAAACATGTCTTTGCCATCTCAAATAAGCTTGCTTTATTTATTTATTTATTTGAGAGAGAGACAGAGAGAGTGCATGAGTCCGGGGAACAACAGAGAGAAAAGCAGGCTCCCACTGAGCAGGAACCCTGATATGTGGGCTCCATCCCTGGACCCTAAGTTCATGACCTGAGCAGAAGGGACATGCTTAACCCTCTGAGCCACCCAAGCACCCCTCATACATTTTTCCTTCTTTATCGCTGTACTTGCAAAATAAATTGTGTAAAAGATTTTTAACAGTAGGATTCTCATTATCACTGTTATTCTCACCAATGGGATGTAACAACTTAAGGTCTTTTTTTTTTTTAAGATTTATTTATTTATTTGACAGAGAGAAAGAGAGAGATCACAGAGTAGGCCGAGTAGTAGCAGATCACATGTAGGCAGAGAGGCAGGCAAAGGAGGCTCCCTGCTGAGCAGAGAGTCTGATGCAGGGCTCATTCCCAGGACCCTGAGATCATAACCTGAGCTGAAGGCAGAAGCTTAACACACTGAGCCACCCAGGCGCCCCACCACTGAGCACCTTTTAATGCTACAATGTATCTTCCTATAGCATTATTTTTGCAAGAAACTCTTGAAAGTTGGAAAGAGTTTATTATCAACATTTTCTTATTTATTTATTATTTATCATTAACATTTTATTACTAACATGCTAAATGCTTGAGTATTCCCTGGTCACTCATAGCCCTCCTCAGAGCAAATACATATAAGAATAATTACATTGGATTGATTCTGGATAGAGCATTTACATGAAAAGGAACCAATATGCCATATGAACTGATATGCCATATGATCATTGGAAAAAAACACCTATATACTGCTAGTAGCAGGACAGTTTTTAAAAAACTTTATATATATATATATATATATAAGTAGAATTGCCAGATAAAATATAGGAAATAAATAAAAGATCAAACATTTTTTTTTATTTAGCAAAGGATATAGAAAACTCAGTTCAATTTTAATTTCAGATAAACAACAAATAGTTTTTTAGTAAACTATACCTCATCCTAAGTATGAGTATTACTTGTACAAAATAGTGTTATTTATTGAAATTCCAGTTTAACTGGGTTTTGTTTTATTCTATTTCTTTGCTAAACCTGGCAACTCTACTACTAAGTCATTTAATCTTTATACAACCTAACAAAGTAATATTATCATTCACATTTTTAAAAGATTTTATTTATTTATTTGAGAGACAGAGTGATCACAGCAGGGGGCAAGGGTAGAGGGAGAAGCAGACTTCCAGCTGAGCTGGGAGCCTGATGCCTGGGTCAGTCCCAGGACCCTGGGATCATGACCTGAACCAAAGGCAGATGCTTCACCAACTGAGCCACACAGGTGCCCATATCATTCACATTTTTATAGATTCAGTGAGACAGAGAGTTTGAGCGTCTATTCCAAAGCTAGAGTTTGCGTGTGTCAAAGTCTTCCAAACCAAGCAGTTTGGCTCTGAAGCTGTTTTTAACTGCTATGCATACTGTCTCTTTAGAATAAAGAAATGCTGTTTTAAAGATGATAATAGATATTTCCAAAGGAAAAATTAGAATGACGTAAACAAAACCATATTCAATCCATGTTTCTCTTTAGCAGCATAGGAACACTTTTCTTTTAGTGGTGAGTTATGGTCTGGACCCCCTTAAAAGGAAAGAAAAATAATCAGGCAATGACATTCCTGTCCTCCAGGTCTCACAGTATAAAGGCAAAGCCCACAAATCCATTTAATCTGCAAGGCAGTTTTCAAAGTCTTGATCCAACAAATGCTGATTGCCAGCGAAGCACCACATAATATTAATTCTATATTAAATAATACTAAAGGGCAGCTAATTTCAACTCGAATTCTCCAGAACTTCCTTATGCTTTTACCTCTTATCCAGCGGTGTCCTGCCCTATCTTTATGACAATCTACAAAGCCCTTTGTCACTCTGACAAGTTGTGAACTCCTCATTCCTGCTTTCATTATGTTTCATCCTGACATCCCAAGTCTTGCTTTTCACAGTCTGGTGGGGTTTGTGTCTCTTTTCTAAACTGTCTTTATTCTGTCATTCCTTTTCTTGTCTTCTTCAGCCTTCTAATTTTTTTTATTTTTTTACTACAATCCATTTTCTACCAATTCATTTTCTCTTCTTCATTAACTTCTTTTATAATATTCAAGCATTGATTTGCCTGTAATTCTCACGTTTGTCTGTTTTCTGCCCTGCTTCTAAACCCTACCTTGAAAAAAGAGAATTAGACTATTCTCCTAAACTCACTATTTCTACCCCATTATCTCTCTAGAGCGGTTGGAATCTGAGGTTTGTCAGAATTCGAGAAATCAAGTACTTATTAAAATATTACTCATACTGCCTTCTACTTGCTTTCCTACTTGATTATTTAATTGTAATGCAGGCCTTATTACCAGCATAAAACTACTAGGAGTATATTTTTTCAAGTGCCAGGGACGGTATCAGTGTTTGGTGAACAGTTATTGGAAGAATCGATCATCACCACATTTAAATCTTTGCCCAGGCTGTTCAGAGCTGTATTGCTTTTCCATAGTCACTGGTATCTACATTTCCTGATTTCCTTTTGAATACAAAAAAAGAAACGAGAGTTAAGACTACACTTATTGTGGTGACCATTTTGTAATGTATATAAATGTCAAATCACTGACATAACTAATTGTAATTGAAACTAACATATCATTGTATGTGAAATATACTCCCAATTAAAAATTTTTTAAAAAGTGTATTTGAACAAGTTAGAGAAATTTGAATTGTATTCCTGTGTGTATTTGTACAATTTCTAGAAGGTTTTAGAAATCAGAGTCAAGGAAAAATCTGTGAGCTCAACTTTTGGGTCCTGCAATATCAAAACTGGTAGTTAACTGCAGATAGAATCACATGAATAAATTTTAAATAACCACTCAATAATTGATTTTACCCGGGCATTGAAAAGACAACAAGTATGGAAGGGTATTTTGTTTCGTTTTGTTTTGTTTTTAGGCAGACCCTTATTGTTTCTTTCCACGCCAAGACTAATAATCCCTCCACTAACTATGAAGATAACTATTCTTTGTTTAAACACTAAGGTGTTAACTTTCTATCAGTCTTCCAAGGAATATAATAAGGTAGGTTTATTATTTACTTTAGCTTTTGCTTGTAGTTTCTTTCATGTAAAGGCACAAATACAAGAACAAATTGTTTTTGGCCCTTGTCACATTAATATGAATATAGGCATTTTACACAAAAATCTTCCGGTTCCAGTCACAATTGGGGGAAAAAGTAGTAACTCCCCATTATTTGTCATCATTACGGATTTATTTATTTTTACTTAAAAAAATATTTAGGGGCACCTGGGTGGCTCAGTGGGTTAAAGCCTCTGCACTGGGCTCAGGTCATGATCTCAGGGTACTCAGATCGAGCTCCACATCAGGCTCTCTGCTCAACAGGAAGCCTGCTTCCCTCCTCTCTCTGTCTACTTGCCATCTCTCTCTCTCTCTCTCTCTCTGTGTCAAATAAATAAATAAAATGTTTAAAAAAAAACTACTATATTTAGAGAATATCAATGGAAACTTCACAGTAGCATAGAAAAAGAGTATATATATATATATATATATATATTTAAAGATTTTATTCATTTATTTGACAGAGAGAAAGAGATCACAAGCAGGCAGAGAGGCAGACAGAAAGAGAGGGGGAAGCAGACTCCCTGCTGAGCAGAGAGCCAGATGCAGGGCTTGATCCCAGGACTGAGATCATGACCTGAGCTGAAGGCAGAGGCTTAACCCACTGAGACACCCAGGTGTCCTGGAAGAGAGTATATTTTTAAATGTATAATTAATGTAGATATAAGAGAAACAAAGATTTTTTAGGAAGCCTACCTCTACCAGTGGAAGAGTCGTTGATTACTACAAATCTTTATCGTCAGGAATATATTAGATTTGGGATAAAATTTAAGGCATCTGTACACCAGGAGTTAAATCAACTGAAATCAAGTTGCCATACATGAAGTAGTGGCTGAACTCCTGGGAGCCAGAAGACTCAGGGCTGTAGTTGTTATCTTAAAAATACAAGTATCAATAAGGCAAGGTTTTTTAACAATTTTCTGAATTCAAGGACTATTTCCCTTCTATTCACAACTACATATAAATATCTATTATTTGCTATCAAATAATACTTTAAATGCATTTCATTTTTTAGTGTGCGTAATTATTAGCCCCAGGTGTTTTTCTAAAGCACTAAGTATTTTAGATCCAGACAGAGTAGAATCTTTTAAATACTAGGATGAGGTACCTAAGTACAAGTGAGATACAGAGACTTGAAACTTCTCAACTCTGTTTCTGTGATTAGTCTAATAAAGTATTTGTACTTTCTAAATGGAGACAATGGTTCTGGGAAAGCTACTCCATTTTGAGTTAGCTAACGTACATCTTTCCAGAACGTATTATGCATTTTATGTGAAAGACGTGGTCCTGTGCTTAAGGCATTTGTTTTCTCATGGAGAAAGGGAAAAAATAAAAAATAAAAAAGAAGAACACCTGGGTGGCTCAGTGGGTTAAGCCTCTGCCTTCAGCTCAGGTCATGATCTCAGAATCCTGGGATGGAGTCCCGCATCGGGCTCTCTGCCCAGCAGGGAGCCTGCTTCCCCCTCTCTCTCTCTGCCTGCCTCTCTGCCTACTTGTGATCTCTCTCTCCTTGTGAAATAGATAAATAAGGTCTTTAAAAAAATCCTTTTAAAAAGGACAACAGAAAACAAGGGAGAAAAGAGTGAAAGAATCCACGCTAGAGATTTTGGGATACTGAAACTTACATGTTTTAGATTCTTAACTGTAACACATACACGTATTTCTCTTTAGGATTCACCTTGAACAACCTCTGAGACAAGATCTTTATTCCATCCTTAGATATTCCTGGATAATAAAACTGACTTGGATTTAGGTATAGGAATCTGACTTTCACTATATTTGACTTTTACTGTAATTTTTCTATTTGCACTCCATTTACATTGCAAATGGATTCTGATCAACCTTTATCATTATTCAGCAACATATATTGTTTGGAAAAAATTCTCTACATAAAGGATCTTGGTAGTGAGAGATAAAATACTACAGTCATTTTTTTAACAGCTGGTGTTAGTGTGTAGCACTGAGAGCTTGCTGAATATAAACAAGAAAAATGATCTACTGTATAAACCACATACTGTTTATGTGGTTGTATATAGTGGTGACGACAAGCAGTAATTTCAAAGCTACTGTGTAAGATCTCAGGCAATTTACTGTGAAAAATAATGATATATTGCCTGAATACCATTTAAACCACTAGTGAATAAAAGGGAGTTATTGTGAAATTTTAAGATGAAATCTCGTAAGTATTGCCAGTCTAATAATAGCAATCTGATCATTTAGAATTATAATTATGTAAGAGGAAACCAAGGTCTTTGTAATCATAGTCCAGGAATATTGATTTTCTATCAGAAAACATCAATATATAAGTGATGTAATAATGGTTTCAAGTATAGTTAATGTCTATGACTAAATAAGGTTGATTGATTAATAGTTATAGAATTTATTGAAGAAAGGTGTCAGAACAGAAGAGAATTTTTCTTCCCATCTGCCAACTAATTCTACCTCTGACCGCTGGATCATGATCTCTTCAAATGCTTACTTGGAATAGGTAACAACAGGTAACAATTTGTTGTTGTTGTTGTTAAACACAACAAATGGCTGTTGAATATCTCCATTTGCACTGTTCTCGGTGCTAAGGCTATGGCAGTGGGCAAGTCAATGTTTCTACACTCATCAGATAATAAAGAAGCAAAAATATCAGATGAAAGAGAATAACTATAGAGAGAAGTTTAAGCATGAGGGAGGGGGCATATACTTTACAGGCTGATCAGGAGATGATCCCTCTCAGGAAGTATCACTTAAGTTGATGCTCAATGAATGGGAGGGAGGTCACCGTGATACAGAGCATTCCAATCTAGACAATAATAAAACCAAAGTGCACGACACAGGAATTAATATGGTATGTGTGGGAACGAGAGAAAGACTGCCAGAGCACAGGGAAGGAAGGGGGAGAGGAACAAGAGAAAAACTTAGGAGAGGCAGTGAGGACTGGAGGATGATGTGAGGCCTCACAGCGATGTCAAGATGTTCACATACTGTTCTCTGTTCAGTGGGAAGCCACTGGTGGCTTTTAAGCAAAGAAACACCATAATCCGGTTTAGGTCTAAAACAATGAATTTAGGTAAGCATTTCTACCAAGACATGTCAGAAAAAATAAGAGACGTGGGGGGAGAAGTTTATTATAGCTTTATTAGCTATAGATTTATTAGCTAGATGTAGTTATGGAATGTGGCTTTATCCCAAGAGAGTTATCCCCAAAATAATTAGCACACACTGAGGAGGGAGTACCAAGACGCCTTTCTGAAGCTACTCATTTCTGAGTGCAGAGAAAGGCACAACTATGTGTTTTATTATCACTTCACTATTTCCCCACAAACCTGAAACGTGTATGTCTGTTTTCCAAGGTGTTCCTGACATATTGAGCTCTTCTCATATAACATATTAACATAACTTGGCCAATATCTCCTTTTCCAATTGTATTACTACAGACTAAATAGCATTGATATGAATGTTTACAGCTTCATAAAATCGACTGTGTCATGTACAATGGAAGCTATGGTTGCCTGCATATTGTAATATTATTGCATTACAGGAAGGTAATTGATTTGCTTAAAATGTTGCAACAATAAACCATTTCTCAGAAAAGATTGCTGCTTAACCAAGAGCACACCAAAGTCAATATAGAAAGACAATTTAAAGAAATTAAATTTTGATCTGTTTTGCAAAGCAAGCTGGGCCTGTTACATGAGGATGAATTAGACAATGTAAATGATTCAGCATGGTCAAATCACAATGAACCATTTCTGTTCTGACATACCCAGGTTTGTAATTAAAATAAAATCTAAACAGAATAAAAAGTATTCAGTATAGAGATGTCAAAATCTTTTGTGGAACCATAGCACAAGTGCATGAGGTAGAGACATTATAGATCTTACACTGACATTCAGCTCTACTTAATTATCTTTCTTCTGTCGGAAACTGGAATTATAACTGCTGTTCCCTGACTGGAGTGTAACAGTCTAGAAAGTCATTCTTTGTGCTGCAGATTTTATCCATAGTCATTCACCCATAGAGTATATTGACTGATTGGAAAAACAATTGCTTATTGGACTAGCTTGGGAAGAATAAGTTCATAGTGCTTATAATGACTGTATTATTGCCTTTGTGATCATGTATCTCTACTAGTTGTATCATTGCAACCTGCATATCCATTGGTCTAAAGTGATGATCAATATCATTGGTTTCCCATTGAAATAAGAGCATCTATTCAGAAATCAGATAGAATTTGAACATTTCAAGAGCAGCCATGACTGGCACTAATTTCCCCCATGTGTATTTCGGACTCTATTCGTTCATTGTGAACTTAATAAACTGGACTATTCTTCAGCTCAATTAAGCCATCCTACTCATCAATGATATATGCCTAACCAAACATTTTTTAATCTAGGAAATAACAAGAATTAGCTATATGACTTGAAAAATACATTTTCATTACCATATCCAAACAAGAAGATAGAAGAGTCACGTTAAGGATTCACTACAATTCATTTTCCCTTTTTCCCCCCAGCGTGAACAGTATTAGTCTTTTAAGTAATATCAGAGCATAGATAAAGCAGTATTATCTTCTGACACAAAGGATGAATGTTCACATGCAAAGATGAATATATTTCTTTACTCTCAATAGGGCACTGAATCATGCTTTCATATTAATGGATTTTCTCTAGAACAGCGTGCTACCTAGAAGAGGCCCCTCATATCTAATGGCATAAATTTTCAGAATAGCTGTTTAGGATGAGAAGAGAAGGTAAAGGCCTACAGTCAAAACAACATCGTAAAGGTGTGGCATATACAAAAATCAGACACACAAACTTCACCTTATTAGGTGAGTGCCTGAGTCAACTAAGCTTCCTTTCCTCAGACAAACACAAGCACTTGACTCATCCATAGTCCTATGTCTAAGATGGCAAAGGTATACTAAGAAATAAAACAAGACTTCAAAGTTTGATAATCATCAGCTAGCCTTTTAATTTAAAACAAAACCTGTGAAAATTTCAATATTGGGATTATTTTCTTGGAAAATGTTGATTAACACTTTCATAATTCATTACTGTATCAAAGATAGAACACATCTCTTATAGAGAGAAGGAAAGCAAACAGCCTTCTTTATGCTTTTCCTCCTTATAATTATATATAATAATATTCCAACCATCTTTTCATGAAAACTAGAAGCTGAAAGGAAGCAATCTCTGTTTTGGCACACAGGTGCATTTATGTAAATACACATTTGTACATTTATTTGATAAGCCAATTATGGGTAAATGCTATTTACAAGTTTAATAAACAGAATGAAGTCAGTCCTGAAAATTATTTTTTCTTCTCACCTGAAATCCAAAATTTAAACCACAATATCAGAATCTCCTTCTAAAATGCGGTTACCATTAACTGCTATTATCACAAGTGGCTACTGCTACATGACTGTGTTAACCACTTGAAATCTCTTTTCTTCAGGATGAGGTCCATAGGGGGCATCATCCTGTTTCTCTTGGTTGTAATAGTTCAGAGTTTGAGGATTTGGGTGTCCAACTGCTTGCCTGCTTCTATCATCAATATTACTCTATAATTGTGAAAGACATTCTGATTTTCACTTACCATTTTCCAAGAAAATGGATCTGTTTTCTACCCAGGTTTATGTTGGGAGGTCATCAAATGCATGCACTTTTTTTTTCCCCTCAATTTGCACATTATATCTGAAGGTGATAGGATCAAGCAATATCGTAAAAAGTGGTTAGTAATTCTCTTGTGTGTGTGTGTGCATACTCACTCTCACTCTCTCTCTTACATGAGTGTGTTCTCTCTCTCACAGAAATAGATCACAACTTCATTAAATCCTAAACACAGACATGTGTTTCCAGCTGCTTTCTGAATCAGAAGATTAAAAGAGAATTATAGTGTAATCTTTCAAAGAACAGATGCCATATATATTCATACATATACATGCATACATATATATACATATATGTACATATATATTTATATATCTATATACACACACATATAGATACATAAATGAGATGAATGATGAAGTCGTCAGTGAGAGTTCAAATGAGGACTGAACACAAACCAGAAACTATGAAATGGACAATAAAATTGTGCTGATTGATGAGGGGCATTCACTACATTCAAAGTTATTTTAATGGTTATGTAAATCACTTGTAGGTTTCCATTTCTATTGCAAAATTGATATCAGCCCCTTGCACATTCAAATATCAAACATTGCAAAGGCTTTTGACAGTGCATTTCTACTTTTTTAAAAGATTGGTAAGTAAATAAGCCAATGGAAGAAGTATTTGGTGGTTCTTCAGGAGTACCTAAACCTTACTTATTACGAGCATATTAATTCCAAACTCCTTAGGCAATACAAATCATTGCTCCTGAGGTCTAAATACTCCGCTGTCTTCCCCAGCTCAACACACACAGAACAGATTTGTGTAATTTACACAGATCTGTGTAAATATAAAAGTTCTGGTCAAGGTCTCATTTGTACTTGCTGTCTACTTTGTACCAGAAATATATACTCTGAGATAGGGAGCTTTTTACTGGTGGCTGGCAGGTGCCCAGAGGCTGCAACTAAAAACAGAAGAGGAAATGCTGCACTGCATTTTAATTCCCTTCAGATTTCAAATAGGGCATTTTCTTTTTGTTCCTAAACCCAGCACCCTTCAGGACATGGGGCTGAAAAAGAAAATCTATGACCTCCTCACAGAGAGACTATACTTTCATTTTTTTTCCACTCCCTTTTTGTCTCCCGGTGGTTGGGTATATCTTTTTTGAACACCAAACACTTTCCTTTTAGTTTCTAAAATTGGTTTCTGGCATTAGGACTTCCCTTTTCAAGACTTGGTTGTTTCTAACTTTTATACAGCCATGAATTTGGTCTGGGCCTTTCTAGCACAGTTCTTTGCTTCCCAATCATTTTTGCTAGTTCATCTTCTAATAATTATCTGCTCTATTTTCTTGGGCATCCTACCCCTTAGTGTCTGCTGGTAATACTTTAAATATGCAGACTTGACCGAGCAGACCTCTCTGTGACCTGCAGTCCTTCCTCAACTAGGTCCATGTTTTCCAATAACCATCTCTGGAAGCAATCCATTTTCACAGTAGTTGTGGACTACTTCCCTTTCAACTCTTTATGCACATAAAATCTAGCTAAACTCACTTTCCATAAACTCTGCAGTACGGTATTGGTTTGTGGCTAAAATAAAAGCTTCCACAGAGGAAAATCATGGGGTGATACCTAGACTATTACTGTTTTATAAGTATGTTAGTACTCAGGGAGATAAGATTCCAGATTTTCCTTTGAGGTTTTTTATCCAAGAGAACTGCCACGTCTAGGCTTTCTGAAATCGAAATGGTAGTAAAGAAGACTTAAGTAAAGTGCACTAAGATGTAGGATTAAGGCTTTTTCAATTCTTTAGTGAAAAAGGAAGCAGGTTAATTGATACCAACATGAAGGAAGAATCTATCCTGTAAAATAGGCTGTTCTCCATAAAGAAGTTTGATACTTTTACACACACAGAAAACCAACTTTATATGCTTTATAGCAGCAATTTAATGGACTACCATCTTGTAACTCTTAATGATGCCCCAGGTTAATAAACCAACGGAGTCTATTTCATCACTTCAAAACCCACTTGGAAGAATTTTAAGAAACTCCCTTTAAAGAAAAAGGAAACCTGGACAGACCAATAACCAGAAAGGAAATTGCATAAGTTATAAAATATCTACCAACAAACAAAAGTTCAGGGCCAGATGGCTTCCTAAGGAAATTCTACCAAGCATTCAAAGAATTAATATCTATTCTTTTCAAGCCATTCCAAATAAATAAATAAATAAATAAATAGAAAAGAAATAGAAGGAAAACTTCCAGATTCACTCTATAAGGCCAGCATTACCCTGATACTAAAACTAGTCAAAGACAACACTAAAGAAGAGAACTACAAGCCAATATCACTAATGAATATGGATGCAAAATTTCTCAATAAAATGCTACCAAACCAAATCCAACAATACATTAAAAGAATCATTCACCATGATCAAGTGTGACTTATTCCTGGGTTGCATGGGTGGTTCAATATTTGCAAATCAATTTTATATATCACATTATGTGATGTGTGATAATATGATATATATATATATATACACATATAAATATTACTCAGCTGTATATAAAAGAGTAAAATCTTGCCATTTGCAGCTATATAGATGGAGCCAAAGTACATTATGCTAAACATAATAAGTCAGTCAGAGAAAGACAAATACCATATGATTTCTCTCATATGTGGAATTTAAGAGACAAAGAAAAATGAGTATAGGAAAAAAAAAAGAGAGAGAGGCAAAACAAGAAACAAACTCTTAACTATAGAGAACAAACTGATGGTTATCAGAGAGGATGGTTTAAATAGGTGACAAGGATTAAGAAGGGCACTTGTTGTGAGGAGCATAGGGTGTATCATTAAATAGCACACCTGCTATTTATTACTATTATTAGTAATATTACACTGTATATGTTAACTAACTGGAACTTAAATAAAAACTTTTTTTAAAAAGGAGAAAGAAGCTTATGGGGAGAAAAACCCTTTAGATGTGAAAAGTTTTGAGGAGTTCTTAAAAAGCACTTCTACATCTATCATCATTAATTATCAACATCAACAATTGCATAGCTTATAAATATACCTATTACTCATAGAAAATCTATTCACTTAGACTAATCAAGTTATAATCTCACAATAACACATATATAAATAGAACTCCCACTATAAATGCAAGATGGTTTAAAATCCAGTGTAATAATACTTCCTTATAAAAAAGTAAATGTTGCAGATTGAATATACCAACCTACATTTGACCTAAAAGCACAACATTTCAAAACTTTTGTGAAACCATTATCCCATGATATGGGAGTAATGTTTCATGAACAACAAGTTTAATTACTTGAAGTCATTGAAAACTTACGAACATTCATTGTAGTAACAGGAATATTGACCCATACTTCTCCACAGTTTGATCTAGTGGCTAAAGTTTTAAGATACATGAAATAACACTAAATTAAGTTAAAATTTCAGAAAGCATCAATGATAATTTTAATGAACAAATCTGAGAAAAAAAAATTTAAAAGTTTATGTACTTCAACCTTATTAGTGACTACCACACTTTTCTGAAATGAATCCTCTAATTTTTCTGTTGTTGGGAGCTTCAGCTTGTGGTTATTTAATGGGCCTGCTTCCTTCTAAAGAACATCACCAGCTTCCATAAAGGAATTACAAAAAAATTTTTGTGAATGCTTTACCAAAACTAATACTGAACCAATAATCATGGAAGAAGTAAAGACACAGTGACAATAAACAGTCATACAGCAGATTTAAAAACAATGGAAATTGCCAATAAAACATTGCTTGCTACAAGTCCATAGGAGGGACAAGTTTCATATCCAATCATGCTGATTAGAAGCTCCTCTGGAAGCTGAGAAGTTTATTTTGGGAAGCACATTGAACACTTGCAGACTTATTTGATCAACACTGTAACAAAATTAATTGCAATTTAAGAGATAAGTTGAAGGAAACATGACAGTATTTTTTTCCTCATGCCATTGAAGAAGGAAGAATGTGAGTAAATTATGAGCCTGACATTTAATTAGAATCAATGAAAATACATGACCAAAGTATCTGTGCCAGACACCAGGAAATTAAACTGTCAAGAGGACACACGTTTTGAAATAGGAAATCTTGTCACCAATTCTCCTCATATCCATGGTTCTGCTATAATTTATACAGGTATATCTCAGAGATAAAGTGGGTTCAGTTCCAGACCACCACAATAAAGCAAATATTGCAATAAAGTTAAATTAAATTTTTGGTTTTCTAGTGCAACATAAAAGTGATGTTTACACTGCACTGCAGTCTATTAAGTGTGCAACATCATTTTGTCCAAAAACACAATGCACAGAGCTTAATTTAAAACTTTATTGTTAAAAAATATGAACCATCATCTGAACTTATTAGTCATAACATTTTAGTTGGTGGAGAGTCTTGACTCATTGGGTGCTGACTAATCAGGGGAATGGTTGTTAAATTTTTGGGTGGCTGTGGACATTTCTTAAAATAAGACAATGAAGTTTGCTGCATTAATTGAGTCTTTCTTTCACAATTTCTTGTAGCATGTGATGCTGGTTGACAGCATTTTATTCACAGTAGAACTTCTTTCAAAATTGGATTCAATCCTCTCAAACTCTCCTGGTGCTTTGTCAATTAAGTTTATGCAATATTCTAAATTATTTGTTATCATTTCAGCAATCTTCACAGCATCTTTATAAGGAGTAGATTCCATCCCCCCAAACCACTTTCTTTGCTCAAATCTTTATCCATATAAACTATTATGAGATCACAGAAATTCAGTCACATCTTAAGACTCCATTTATTTTTTTAAGATTTTATTTACTTATTTGACAGAGAGAGAGAGAGATCACAAGCAGGCAGAGAGGCAATAAGGGGGGTGGAGGGAAAGCAGGCTCCCTGCTGAGCAGAGAGCCCAATGCTGGGCTCCATCCCAGGACCCTGAGACCATGACCTGAGCTGAAGGCAGAGGCTTAACCCACTGAACCACCAGACGCCCTCTTCAGATTCCATTTCTAATTTAAGTTCTCTTGTTATTTCCACCATATTCACAGTTTCTTCCTCCACTGAAGTCTGAATGCTTCAAAGTCATCCAGGAGGATTAAAATCAACTTCTTCCAAACTCCTGTAATTGCTGATATTTTGAACTCTTCCCATGAGTCATAAATGTTCTGAATGACATCTAGAATGGTGAAGAATTTCAATGGATTTTTCTCAGATCCATCAGATAATTAGCATATATGGCTGTTATAGCCTTATGAAATATATTTCTTAAATAATAAGACCTGAAAGTCAAATTCCTCCTTGATCCATGGGCTACAGAATAGATGGTTCATTAGTAGGCATGAAAACAACCTTAATCTCATTGCATATCTCTGTTAGAGGTCTTGGGCGATCAGGTGCATTGTTGATGAGTAGTGCTATTTTGAAAGGAAATGCCCTCTCCCCAAACAGTAGGTTTAAAATATCCCGTAAACCATACTGTAAACAAATGCGCTACTCAGGCTTTGTTGTTCCATTTATAGAGCACATGCAGAGTAGATTATTATAATTCTGAAGGGCTTTAGGATTTTGAGCACTAGCTTTAACTCAAAGTCACCAATTGCATTAACTCCTGACTAGAGAGTCAGCCTGTCCCTTCTTTGAAGCCAAGCATTGACTTCTTTCTAGTGATGAAATTCCTAGATGGCATTTTCCACTACAAGTCCATTTTGTCTACATTGAAAATCTGTTGTTAAGTGTCACCACCACCATCAATGATCTTAACTAGATCTTCTAGATAACTCACTGTTGCTTCAACATAAGGTGTTGCTGCTTCACGTTGTACTTTCATGTTATGAAGGTATCTTCTTCATGAACCAACCTCTACTAGCTTCAAACTTTTCTTCTGCAGCTTCCTCACCTCCCTCAGCTTTTGAAGAATTGAAGCAAGTTAAGGTCTTGCTCTGGCTTAAGGGAATGTGTGTCTGGTTTGATTTTCTATCCAGACTGCTTAAAGATTCTCCAAATAATAAGCTTGTTTCACTTTCTTATAATCCTGTCTTAACTGAGTAACACTTTTCATTTCCTTCAAGAACATTTCCTGGGGTGCCTGGGTGGCTCAGTGGGTTAAGCCTCTGCCTTCGGCTCAGGTCATGATCTCAGGGTCCTGGGATTGAGCCCACGTCAGGCTCTCTGCTCAGCAGGGAGCCTGCTTCCCTTCCTCTCTCTCTCTCTGCCTGCCTGTCTGCTTATGATCTCTGTCTATCAAATGAATAAATAAAATCTTAAAAAAAAAAATCATTTCCTTTTCATCCACAACATAGCTAAATAACACAGCCTAGCTTTCAGCTTTTGGCCTTCCATGTGCCTTCCTCACTAAGCTTAATCATTTTTAGCCTTGATTAAAGTGAGAGATGTGTGACTCTTCCTTCCACTTGAACACTTAGAGGCCATTATAGGATTATTAAGTAGCCTAATTTCAATATTGTTGTGAATAAGGGAATAGACAGGGAAAGAGATGTGCTAATGGCTTGTCTATGGAGCTGACACAAAACACACAATATTAATAAGTTTGTCACCTTATGTAAGTGGGTTCATGGTGCCCCAAAATAATTACAATAGTACCATCAAAGATCATGTATCACAGGTTACCATAACAAATATAATAATGAAAAGATTTGGGGTTAAGTGGGTTAAGCCTCTGCCTTCAGCTCAAGTCATGATCTCAGGATCCTGGGATGGAGCCCTACATGGGGCTCTCTGCTTGGCAGGGAGCCTGCTTCCCCCTCTCTTTCTCTCTCTCTGCCTCTGCCTGCCTCTCTGCCTACTTGTAATCTCTCTCTCTATATTGAATAAATAAATAACATCTTTAAGAAAGACAAAAAGGAAAGATTTGAAATATTGAGAGAATTTGACATAGAGACACAAAATAACCAACCGTTGTTGGAAAAAATGGTGCCAGTAGACTTGTTTACTATAGGGTTGCCACAAACCTTCATTTTGGGGAAAAAGAATAAAAACTCCACTTTTCCACTTTGGAGCAGGAAATGACCGCTCCAAAAGTAAGAATCACAAACTGTTAGGTAAGAGTATATTCAGTCTTGTTTGAAATACTGCTTTATCACTGAGTTACAAAAAATTAACTTCTCTGAGTATACTATGGATTCATTTGGATGTAATCTGATATACCAATACGCTAGAAGTACATGAGAGTGGAATTTAATGAATGAAAAAATGTGAATCGAGAGACTACATATTAAAATTCTGTTTATCTTGCTCAATGGTTATAGGGATTTTAGATAAATAAAACATAGTCAGCAAGATGTAGCATCATTATTTATTTGTAGCAATGAATGTAATTGCTATTTTAATATTCAACAACATAAGAAAAGAAAATGGAAGAAGTAACTAGATTTCACTGGTTTTTGATCATCTTGATGAGGACAAATATGAACCAGGATTTTAAAAAGGAAAATGAGACTGTTTAATCATTGTTTTATAATACAGAGAACATTAGTAAAGGGAAATTAATTTGAATTTCAATTCTACATAAAACTGAGTAACTTCAGGTACATCACTTGATCCATTTGAATCTTAATTATAAAATATAAATATTTATTGTCATACTAATGTTTCTCACAGGCTTTCGGTGAATTTAAAATATGGTAGTATAGTCTCAAGTATTTTGAGAATCATCACATTATGTTAATGTATGATGGTATTACTGCCACTGTGATAAAGAATCAAAGTGAGAGAGAATAAGAGGTTTTCTGTCACAATGTGAAAGTGTTTTTGAACCTCATTTTCCTAGACTGGGGACAGTGTTTGTATAGACATAAGCCTGACTTCCCTCAACAGACATATTTTGTCAGACTGCATAACAAGCCCTTTGTGGAATTCCATCCATAACACTGTGGCTCATCAACACTAGGCACCCACTCCCCACTGCAAAACGCTCTCAAGTAAAAAATTTCTTAGAAAATTGTGTCCCATGTCCTGAAATCAGAGTATATCAGAGAACTCAGTATTCTTTTTACTTTTTTTGGTCATTCATTAAATTTCCATGGGTTGTGATGATTTGTAAATTTATTTTTATGTTTACTAGACACACATATTTGAGTATATGAGTTTCTATATATAGGATGAAAAGATTTTCTCGTGTGTCTGTACAAAGAATCCACGCAACCACCAACCACCATTTTCTCGCTGTTCTGAGCTTGATTTCTGCAGGCTCAAGTATCTCAGAGAATCCCAAAGATGTTCAGCGTCAAACAGCAGAAAAAGGGAAAAGACAAGATATAATAATTTGATATATCCATTTGTCTTCAATTATTATTGTTATGTGAGCTTTAGTTCAAAATTCCCTCCCTAGATTCTATTGTAAATGACAAGAATTTGGTAAAGTGCAAAGCTTTAACAGCTTTTTCCTGGAATCACCACTCAAAAGCTTTTTAGGTTTTTTTATTCCACCAAGTCATCACTCTAGCAACCTATTACAACTGAGTTATGGTCCTCAGATCATTTAGACTTTAGAAATATGTATTATTTCACTAAGTACAGGTGGGCAAGTGATGAATCCACATCTACTCACAATGTCTTTCATCCATTAGTCTCATGGATTAGAGAAAAAGACATACTGGAAGGAAATTTTCCGGGAAGCAGTTGTTTTGGAAATAAGACTATGGTATGAACATATGGCTATGTTCAATAAGCCACATGTTCCTAGCATTCAGAGTTACAGTATAAAAATAATGCCTTTAGAGGAGTTATAAGCCTGATTGAATTATGATCAAAACAGTAAAAATTATCAACATTATGTGATGCCAATATTTCTGAGTTGAACCACAAACTGTATTAATATCACAAATTAGGTGCACAGAGATACTGGTGACTCAGGATGTTCTCATAGATTCAGGTCAGGAGATAGTCCCACAGCAGATCTGGATGTGTTCCCATTATTTAGAGAAAGAGGCAACATAGTTACTACAATCTGCTTTCCCTCTGAGCATTTGAAAACAGGCGCATTTCCAAGCAATTGAAGACATGAATTACACAGTGTGCATGATCCACCTTTACTTTTACTACTTCTGTTTTTTTCAATCAAATCATATTAGTAATTTCTTTTTTCCCATCTTCTAATTCTCTTGTTATTTCTTACTTCCCTCCCAACCAAAGTCTAGAAATAATTTTATGCTTCTATTTTCTACTCTTTGGCTGTTTTTATTTTATCAGTCAAAACCTATAAAGAAAATTTGTTATTTCCATATTCATGTGTAGCTCCTAATTAAGATGATAGTTACAGAATTAGAACAGGGGATTGCAAGGGCAGATCGCAACTATTTCAGCCTACCATATATTCTTTAATGCAACTATTCAACCCCTGCTGTAACAGCATGAGAATAATCATAGACATTATGGAAATAAATAAGCATATCCCTGATTCAGTAAAACATTATTTATAACTAATGAGGCTTGAATTTAATAAAATTTCATGTCACGTGATCTTTTGAATTTTTTTTTCAGGCATACAAAAATATAAAAACTATGGGTCATGGAGCACCCCTGGGTGGCTCACTCAGTTAAGCATCATACTCTTGATTTCTACTGAAGTGGTGATCTCAGGGTCAAGGGATCCAGCCCCGCAACTGACTCTACGTCTGCCTCTCCACCTCTTACCCTGGTTGTGCGCTCTCTACCTCTTTCTAAAATAAATAAATCAACCTTAAATATCTATATATACTATGGGTCTTAACAAAAGTAAGCCACAGGCCAGATGTGGGCAGCAGACAACAGTTTGCTAAGTACAAGGTTAGGTAAACACAAAATTACAGATATTAAATGGGCCCTCCAGACAGAAAAGTATGTTATTATATTAAAAGTATCCCAGAAAAAAATGTTACAGATAGCCTCCAACTTAAGTTATACTGCTCAAGTAATATTTAAATCTTGTTTTTTGTTTAATGGATTGTCAACAATTTAGCACATGTATTATTTCATTTAATCTTTTCCTTCTATAGATGGAGAAATGGAGACACAAAAACATTAAGCAACTAATATCTACAACAAACCTAAGAGGGGAAAGAAATCAAAATCCTGTAGAAGTTTAACACATGCTGGGGATTATGCAGGTCATTTTTGTATAAGAATCACAAAAATAGTATATCTTCATGTTGACTAAAAGATACAAAATTGGTCTTTTTCAAATATTATCATTATTATCAGATATATTTATAACTGTATTGGTGTACACCTTCTAATGTAGGTTCTCTTAAAGAAAAATTTCAATGTGACTTTTGGCTAGCTTTAGCTTTTGAATTTTCAGAGTGTGACTTCAATGACAATTGACTTAGTAAAAGAAAAATGTTTAGTCACTTACACTAATAACTGGAGTCCTATAGAAAGCCAAAGACAGTTTCATTATTGAGGTGCTCTTGATTCTTTTTAGAGGGCAACTCTGTTGTAAAGCAGCACTTGACTTCTAATTTAATTCATCAGCAATTTGAAATTTCTAACTCGTATACCAAAGGATTTAATGTCTTTAAAATTTGAGACAAAAAATCATTAAATAATGTAATGTTATTATGATGAACTTGTGCTATTGTGAGATAATTAAAATATCGTTATTACCTGGACTCCTTGTACTTTTCCAAGATTTCCTAAGCTAAAAATCACCTGTGCTCATAGATTGTAAGTTACCAGTATTATTCTTCTGAAAGTAATATGAAAATGATTTCTCAGAGGTGGTAAATCATTCCCTATATTTTTAGTGCTCACATAGAGAATATTGAAGAGCACTATTGTTGTTGGTATAAAATAAAAATCTCTACAGGACATCTTGTGAAGCTATTCAAAAATATAACATTAAAAATATAGTCAAGAGATCACTTTTAATTTCCAAAAGGCAATCATTCAAACTCTTCCCTCAACATAAGGAGCTTTTTTTTTTTTTTTTTTTTTTTTAAAGATTTTATTTATTTATTTGACAGAGAGAAATCACAAGTAGGCAGAGAGGCAGGCAGAGAGAGAGGAGGAAGCAGGCTCCCTGCTGAGCAGAGAGCCCGATGCGGGACTCGATCCCAGGACCCTGAGATCATGACCTGAGCCAAAGGCAGTGGCTTAACCACTGAGCCACCCAGGCGCCCCATAAGGAGCTTTTTGACTATAAAATGTAATACACAAGTTTTCCTAGTCTTTACATACCAAAAGGAAGTGGGTTGGTTACAGAAAAAAAGTATTACAATCCAGATAATATCTATTCCTTCTACAAAATTACTATTAGATCATTGATATTTTGTTGTATTTAAATAAAAGCATAATTGAGAAAGTAGATCTCACAATCTAGACACCCATCTTCTATTGAGATGAGATGGATATGCCAACAGATTTATGTTTCAATTTTAGCATGCCTTGAAGGAAGACAGAGGACTCATTCTGCTTGTGGCCTTTAGGTAAAATAACATTTGAGCTATGTCCTAAAAACAGTAATTTAGAAAGACCTGTTTAACCTAAAATTTTCATGTTTATAGTAGCTATCACCATATCCTATGTCCAGCAGATTCTTAAAATGTTTGTTGTTGGTGAAAATAACCATGTCAAATTTCATCTCATTTGTCCCCTTTTGTTATAAACATTCACACATTCAGATTGAGCACAGTCCTGATAGTTCAATTTCAATTCTCAGTCTTGGATATTCAATAATACACATGTGGCTAGTGTTAGAATTCAAACAAGATCTACTTGTTCTTCCTTGTAATCTATAATGTGGAGTTATCTTGGAGTATATTGTGGCTAAAATAAATGTATACTCTATTACTTAAAAAAATAGATGAAAAGTATATATATATATATGATATATGACTTGGAAATAGTCAAAGGTAATAGTCAAAGGCATTTTATATAAAATAAATATAATAATAATACTCATCATTTAAAACTGTTCTCAAGGTTAAATGCAATAATTAAATTAAAATTTTGGTGGACTTTCACACATAATAGGCACTCTGAGGTTTTTAGTGTCAACTTTTTCATCCATTTATAATTTCATATTTAGAAGGAATGTTAAAGACATCTTACATTCAAACTTTATTTTTAACATAAGATTTTGTGGCTAAAAATATCTTACTTTCCCTCTCTTCATGCAATCTTTAAGCAAATGAGTACCCTAACTTTCTGAAATACTGTATTTATCTACAGTAATAGCTTTTTACCATACTTCTGATATAGGAGGTTGATATGCTTCTTTTTTTTTTAAACTGACCTTTTTTCCTAAATAAGAAGACATTATAAAAAATTAGACCCTCCCACACTGCACTATAATTTGAAGTATAATATTGCTAATCATACAAAGGTCTAGCATTAAAATAGAATTAGAAGTGAATTTAGAGGAGGTAGAACATCTTCAACCTCTATTCTCTTTTTTTCATTTCAAAGCAGGAGGGTGTGGAATGACCCTCCCCACCTCCCTTTCTCTTAATTCTAATAGAATTAAAATAGCTCTGGGGCGCCTGGGTGGCTCAGTGGGTTAAGCCACTGCCTTCGGCTCAGGTCATGATCCCAGAGTCCTGGGATGGAGCCCTGCATCGGGCTCTCTGCTCAGCGGGGAGCCTGCTTCCTCCTCTCTCTCTGCCTGCCTCTCCGCCTACTTGTGATCTCTCTCTGTCAAATAAATAAATTCTTTAAAAAAAAAAATAGCTCTGTTAAACCAGCCTCCTTCCTCGTGCCTATTTGCAGCCCTGCTGAAAACAAGCACTTAACATGGAAAAGGTAAAAAAAATCCCAGATTACCTAGATTTTATTCAGGTAAAAAAGAATGAGGTAGTTCTTTATATACTGATAAGACATATTTCTAAGCTATTTCATCAAGTGGAAAAAAACAAAACAAGGTTATAGAAAGATGTGTCATTCGTTAAAAATAAACATATTTATTACACCTATATACATTAACTATCTCTGTAAGGAAATGTAAGAAATTGGCAAGACTGTTCACATCCTGGGGAGGAATCTGGGTATTCTGGGAGAACCTGCACAAGTGTGACAATAGACGGGTCAAGGAGGCGTGTTATTGATGGCTTTGAAGAGACAGAAAAGAGACCACAGTGAAGGAATGTGAGCAGTTTCAGAAAACTGGAAAAGGCAAGAAAACACATTCTCTCTTTGGTCTCCTAGGAAGGAACATTTCCATGCTGACACATTGATTTTAGCCTAGTAAGACCTGTGTTGAACTTCTGACTTAGGGAGCAGTAAAATAGTATGTATGTGTTGTTTACTGCACTGAAGTTTTGGTAATTTGTAACCGCAGCAAGAGAAAACAGATCTAGCCAGACATCTCAGTGATGCTTCCCTTCACCTCTTCAGAGACCCACCATCCCAGGCCTCAAATATTGGTCAGTTCTACTCTGTGCTGACCCTGACACCATCAAGTCAGAATCTGATAAACTTCTGACTAATTACGATGACATGTTTTAAGATTTATTTATTTATTGGAGAGAGAGAGAGCGAGCGAGATGAGGCGAGTGAGAATCTGAAGCAGATGCCATGCTGAGTCCAGAGCTGGATATGACATGGAGCTTGAACTCACAACCCTGAGATCATGACCCTGAGATCATGACCCCGGGCAAAACCAAGAGTCAACACTCAACTAACTGCTGTGCCCAGGAGCCCCACTATTATCATTACATGTATGCCACTACCATCAAGTTTGTGGTCACCTTTAGGATCTCACTCCTAATGTAATCACTCATTAAGTTAACCTTCACCTCAACAGCCCTCTGCTGTAGAAGCCGTTATGAGCACCATTTCCTAGGGGAGAAAACTCATGCTGAGATAGATTGAATCATTTGTTCATCCTCACAAAGGCAGTAAGTGGGGGAAATGGCATTTAAACCCAAGCTGTCATACTTCTGGTCCTAACAGTGTCTCTCCTCAGAAGTATTCTGTCTCTTTTGTACTTGCTCTGGCTGTATATGGATTGTCTCTTCTCTTGTCTCTTATTATTTTATCATTCTATCAATGTTCCCTCTTCTAAGCACTTTTTGTCTGTTACTCTCATTCAGTGTCTTCCAACCAAATTAATTCAGTTACCCTAAATATATAATGAACACCTACTATGTGTGAGGGATTATATATCACTTGCTAGACATATAACCATGATAAATGCATAAAGATGCAGAACATCTGTCTCTTGAAAATTAGCACTGAGGTCAGAAGCACCAAATTTAATAGCCTCTTCCCAGGATCGCTCATTGATGCCCCAAGTTCCAACAGCCCTTATTTTTCCAATACTGCCCAAGTGGAACTCAGCAGTTTCAACTACTTTTGTTTAAATTTGAATTTCTAATACACTCTTGGGATAGTACCTTATGGTTGTCCTAAAGGGAACACGAACAAAATACATCCCAAACTGTGCTGTTTAGCTCTCACATTGATTCTTTACCTGGTATTTTCGATTAGTGGTATCATCTTCCAGCACAGACTAGGTTATTTTAGAGATATTTTAAATGCATTCCTCTCCACACATGCCATTGATTTTACCTCTGTAATGTCTTTCAGATCAATAGAATCCCAACATCTTCACTTCTAATGCTTTGGTTCCAGCTCTCAATTTCTACTTTTAAAATTTTACAGCAGTCTGCTAATTGTTCTCCCAATTTGCCTTAATCCATTCTTTCCACATTGCAAGTGAAGATAGCCTTTTAAAACTATAACCTAAACATGTCTTCTTCCAAAACAAAACTCTTTGATGATTGCCAATGCCCACATAATAATGCCCTAATTCTTTAGCCTGGCATTTAAGTTCCTTTATAAGCAGATTCAATACATTCTTCCAGCTCTTCCTCTTAATAGTCTCAATTTCATCAATCTGCTTCTGACTCTGATTACCAAAGACTATTCAGCATTTGTCAAGCACAGCACAATCTCAAGAGTCTATGCTTCCATTCATGTGTTTCATCTACCTAGTATGCCTCCTTTTCTCCCTCACCAACCCTGTACCTTTACCTCCATTCTCTTCTCAAAGGCTCTGTCTCTCTCTCTCTTTAAAATTGTCCCTGATTCCTCTGCTCTAATTAATTCTTCATTGATTCTTTACTTATTATAGTAACTATAGATCAGAGATAAGAGATGGTTCCTGGCTTCAAGGGATTTGTTTAGTAGAGATAGAAGTGAAAAATGATACCTTAATATACAATATATTTCCTAAAATCAGTATGTATTAGGCACTATGAGCACAAAAGTTGGGGACATAGGGAAGTTCCCAACCCTGGTGAGTATAGGAGTAAGAGAACCTTGAAGGAAGGATCAATGAAGCCTTAATAGAGAAGATCATATTTGCTTTCATGTCCTGAATATACATGAAAGAAAAAAAGTTTCAAAGTCACACAGAGGAGGACTGTATTTGAAATTAAGCTATGGTACATATTAGCTATGTAGTCTTAAGCAAATTATTTTACCATAAACTCAATTTTCTTATAAATGTGATGATAGTAATATGTGCCTTTTATGTCATTTTGAAATTTCAATGAGATGTTGCTTTGCAAGCATCTGGGTTAGTGCTCAAAGGTGTGAGTTTATCGTTAGTGCTATAGTCATCATTATCCTTATCATATTGTTACTAAAACTAAAGAATGGGAAGTAAACAGGTGGATAAAAAGGACTCTGTCCCAGGCAGCATGTGCAAAGGCACTTAGGCATAATGCTGAATTAGATGTGGATTAGATCAGGTCATGCTTTGGAACCATTTATCTTGCTTCTGAAATGCTTACTTGCTTGCTAGCTACCCAAAAGACATGCTGACCTTTGAGGTTTTTGTCTTTTGTTCATTGTTGGTGCACTGCTGAGATAACAAAATTCAGTGAAATCTCTCAGCTCAGTATTTCCAATAAAGATCTTTGACCTTGGATAGGATTTCTTTGGTACACGACCCCAGACTTGTTCTTGCTGATTGCTAATCCATATCACCATGCTGACTTAGCAAACCATTTTGTTTAGGTAACAGAAGGGTGAATTCATTACATAGGTACACGAATAAATACTGCTGGATGGTGGTGCACATGCTATCGATGAATAATATAAGGTATCCTCTATTTACAGGGCTGCCTGTGGCAGCAAAGAAATAACGTTTCAGATTGAATGTCCTAAAATCTTAGAAATTTCTGCCCGCTCTGAAGGGTTAAAAAAAAAAAAAAAAGATACCATGTAATTAGAGAGATATATAGTCATCAACTATAGCAATAGGCCATGGTTTATTACAATGATTCATTCTCAAATCATGTACTTTGGAAAGATGTAACAGCACATATTCAACTGGAAAATGAGTTATGTAGCATCAGTTGCTTCATTTAGAAGAAATACAGTAGAATAGTTAAGAGTACAAGCTTTGGAGTTAGACAACAAAACATCAAATCTTGATTATATTACTTGGTAGTTAAGATCTTGGGCACCAACTCTCAGTATCCACACCCCAAAATGAGGATGAAAATTATGTCAACTTCATGAGGATTTTATGAGGATAAAATGAGACACTACATATTAAGCCCTTAGAACAGAATCTGGCACAGAGTTAGCCCTCAGTATGCGCTGATTCTAATGATTGAGGCAAGGTGTACAGTAATAGAGTACTATCGCATTATCATTATACATATTTTTAAAGATTTTATTTATTTATTTGACAGAGAGATGACAAGTAGGCAGAGCAGCAGGCTGAGAGAGTGGAGGAAGCAGGCTCCCCGCCGAGCAGAGAGCCTGATGTGGAGGCTGGATTCCAGGACCCCGAGAGCATGACCTGAGCCCAAGGCAGAGGCTTAACGCACTGAGCCACCCAGGTGCCCCTATCTTTAGACATTTAACAGAAGGCAATAGTTAGAATTATGAAAACTTACTTTGGAGAAATCCGCAAGGAAATAATCTGTTTTAATCCCAAATGACTGATATATCAGATGTAAATTCTGAGGCTCTGGAAACCTGCATTTGTGTTTAGACTAAGTATTTCCCACCCCTTCATGCTAACAACTTTTTTTCCATCGCCTGCGTGTCTTTTCCTTGGTGTGGCTGTTCTAGTTAAGATTTTACAGTGTGGTTAAGGAACAACTTCCTCTAAACTCTAACCTTTCCTTTCTTATTACTTCTTTGCATTTTCTTTTCTTTCTTTCTTCTTCATTCTTTCTTTCTTTCTCTCTCTCTCTCTTTTTTTTTTTTTGTCGTCATTGTTGCTTTGTTTGTTTTATCTAACATTTCAGTGAGGAAGATGCAGAAGAAAAGATATCTGGCATCACTCACCTCCTACTGGAGGTTGGGCTGTTTCTGGGGAGTGGGGATTTAATAACTGCAATGCCTTTGGTTGTTTTCAACTCAAGCAGCACTCTTTTTTTTTCCCCCCCTAACAAAAGAGTTAAAAAAAAAATAGAAGTGAATTGAACATTTGCTTTATTTATGAATTAACGCAGAAGTTTAGTTTTCCTTATTTAATTTATGGACATTCCTTTTCACTAGAGTTGGAGATATATATTTTCTTTCTTTCTCCCTTTAGTTACATCTTCAACATTAGCGAAATCTTTGTTAGTTTTATCTTTTTCTATGTAATTTGACTCCCTTGTTTTCCTTTAATCTTATAAAGAGTCTCAGCAGCTATGGTTTCAGACTTCAAAGCAAGGGAAGTTCCCTCATTTCTTTAAGCAAAAACAACCTTCTTTCACATCTTATGTAAACTACCTTTAAATGTACAAATTTGAGTTCAAACTGGCATAAGACAATCCTTCTGCATATATTTCGTCATTGATTACTGTATATGTGTTTTGTTTGGCTTTAATTGCATCTTCTCATTCAACCGTGTCAAACTCTTACCTAAACTTATTCTGAATGGTGAGATTACAGCAATTTTTTTTAAGATTTTATTTATTTATTTGACAGAGAGAGAGATCACAAGTAGACAGAGAGGCAGACAAAGAGACAAGGGAAAGCAGACTCCCTGCTGAGCAGAGAATGCTGGGCTTCATCCCAGAACCCTGAGACCATGACCTGAGCCAAAGGCAGAGAGGTTTAACCCACTGAGCCACCCAGGTGCCCCTATAAGCAGTTTCAATTTATTAGTTTTGTTTTATAATTTTTTCAGTAACTATATATTACTTTTGTAACAAGAAAATCACAAAGAAAGTGAATTTTTAAAAAAATCTTTACTTTTTCACTTTCCTGAAAGTTTTGGAAGTGAATCTTCCTCATTCCACCTACTAGAATACATTTTTTTGTAACAACATTTTAATCCCTTTCATTTTATAATATTTAAAAACATTGTCATTTGTAAACAATTTTAGCTCCTCCACTAGGATAAGTGTCAGATGCAAATTCATTTTAGAATTTCTCACAATATCTTAAAGAGTGCTTCTCGCAAAATATGGTAAGATAGAGAAGAGTGAATCTAGAATTAAAATTAATGGCTCTGTATTATTAAAAGCCTTCATTATGGGTATATTTCAGCCCTTCTTTCAACCTCCCCACCTCGCTACCTAGTTTTCTACTTTTTAAATTAGACATCTCACTATTTCCTTTCTTTTCTTCTAGAGTGCCTTCCAATCTTTTCCCCAAGCCTCTTGATGCTTAATGCCTGTGCGCGCGCGCGCTCACACACACACACACACACACTCAATTTAAACCAACTGTTTATATCACTAAAATAAGAGTGTGTAATCTATCTCTTCTAATAACTATTCTCTATATTACATCCATCCCTTCGAATTCCAGAAACAAGTCCTGACCCATATTTCCCACTTACAGTGCTTTAAAGGTATGATCTATTGCATGACATACTTTATTAATTCACCCTTTGGAACAGAATTTTCCTGGGAGAAAGTGTTATTCATCAACACATAATCTAAGTAGATACAATAGAAATATAATTCCGATTAATCTAAAACACACATATTGAATAACTAAATGTTACCTAGAAACATACTGCAAAATATTTTTATATTATTTTAAAGCTTTTGTGCTGAGAGAGAGAAAAAAAAAATTGTGGTTTGCAACCTTAGCAATTATATGCAAATTTTATATAAATATTACATAGCTTTTGCTGATAAGGGTGCACTTGGACACTGTAGCTAATAATTAACTGTGAAATTTAAAATAAAAATAAGTGTATAGGCAGACATATTGAGAGATATTTGTTTTCTCTTGTTTTTAAGCGTGGCTTCCAATTAGCTAAGGTTAATTCATGGTCAACAGATAGTTTTAAATTTCTTTACAAAGTTTCATCAAGTCTTCTACTTGTACAAACTGCCAGGAAGTGATACTGATATGTATTAATTTTAGTTTTTCATTAGCCATTGTAGAAAAGAATAAATACCATCCAAGTTTATACAAAAGTCTCAGTTAATTGAATTGATTTTTTTGACTTCATTAAGATTTTTTTTCTTAATAAAAAGCCTCCAATCACCAAAATACAAAGTTACTGCTTAAAAAATTTGGTCCAAATTAAGAAAATCAAAAGATGCCTGCACTGCTCTCCCTGGAATACATTCAAACCTCAACTGTACCACACTTGTAATTGGCTACAGCGCTTTCAAATGTGCAGAAGGGAGCCACTTAGCCTATGGCAAACCCTGAACTCCACTTTGACTCCTAAAGTTTACCTCTGTTAAAATGACCTAGGTGAAAAATGGCAATCCCATCAAAAGATACTGGTTATTTCATCTGAGGACTGATATATCCTAATATTCTCATTTAATGAAAATGACAAACACCCTATTATATTTCAGAACCAATTTATTGTTTAGGAATATATCTCAGGCTTTTAATCACAGATTTTAATCACTTATAAATAATTAACAAGTACTTAGAATTAAGAGGTCTCTGCCCTTAAAACATAGTTCATTTTTTGACTATTGGCACCAACTGGGTTTCCAATGTATTTTGTAATTACTGTGAATCTAATCACAACATGATATTTAATACAAAATTCTTCTTTTAAATATGAATATCAGTAATTCATTAGAACCTATTGTCAGGATAACTGTATTCCTAGCATTTGTTTCTTGCTCTGAAATGCACTACTACTATTGCTATCAAGGAAACTAAGTGGGCTAGAGCACAAAGATTATTTTTTATTCCCCCAAACTGTACTTAAGTCCTATACGAGTGTTGTGAAATACCTCCAGTGGAAAATAAGAATACGTTCATCCTCAAGCACTCAACATTTTTGGAGCACAAAGATCCAATGTCTCAGCATCTCTGAATGATACAATAATGCATTCTCACATTGTAAGTATTGAAGTGGAAAAATTTGCTATGAATCTAAGATAGTCTTGATAACATGCTTAAAATAAATCATAGGGAGGCCTGGGGGGCTCACTCAGTTAAGCAGCTGCCTTTGGCTCAGGTCATGATCTCAGGGTCCTAGAATCGAGCCCCACATCAGGCTTTCTGATCAGCAGGGAGCCTGATTCCCCCTCCCTCTCTGCCCACCTCTCTGCTTACTTGTGATTTTTCTCTCTGTCAAATAAATAAATAAAATCTTAAAATACTTCATAGATCCCAAGCTTAATTTGAATTACAATCATAGTAGAAATGACCATTAAAAGAAGTAAAGATTAATCTACTTGGACTAACTACTAGCTACACAAAGTTCTCCAAATTTTCAAACATCTGGTTGTACAGCTCTGCTTTAATACTTCTAGTAATAAAAGACCCACAACCTTGTGATTTAGTGAACATATAATAATGATAATATGTGATTATTAATTGTATCACTTTAGAAATTCCCTTTGTATTAAACAAATGTTCTTAAGAAAATACATAATTAAGTAGCTCGAATAAAATTATGTGTTTTGGGATTATGGGGGAAAATGTGTTCTGAGATTCCTCATGTGTGTTTAACCAACAGAAGAAGTCTTTTGGATGGTAGAGAGGAGATGGCATTTGGGAAGGAAGAGAAGGTCCCTGTTTCTACGGCACCACAGAAAGAATACAAACATATTAGAAGAGATAAGAATACTTGGAGGATGAAGGGATTCAGAAATGATGTTACATAAAAAACATTGGGAGAAAATCAGTCAGGTAAACATGTACAAAAAGACAATGAGGACAGGCGGTAGGGGTTGGGGGCAGATGTGGTGATTTCCCTTGGAAATGCCAAGTTTACCTTGTCTATGCCAATCTAGCACCAGTAAATATGCTTTACAGGATGAGGACTGTTAGCTCAATATGGATTGATTTCCCGAGACCATGACTGTCTTCCCCTCTGCTGTGAAATGCTGCCTATAATTAACAATGTCCAAGATAAGGCAGGATAAGGGATGAAGAAGAGTGAGCAGTTCTAAAACCCAGTTCAATTTAAGAAATGCAATGTTGTTGTGTAATTGTTCAAGTTACCAAGCAAAGATTTAGTAACAAAATCTTGAGAGTATCTAAGCTCTTTGAGAAATTCGGTGTTAAGATATGAATACCAAGAGGAAGAGCTGTGGAGGAGGGACTAAAAGAATAAATCTCTAGGGTCTCTTTATTCGTTCTCTTTTAAGCAGACAAAAAGACTCAACCATGTGTGCATATTTGACAAATACTTCCAAGCTTTTTCTCAGTCAACAAGTAAAAATCCAGATAAACAGGAAAGTATAGTTGAGAAAACTTTCATGCTGCTATTTTAAAATTAGTCTACCATGTTCATTTTGAAATAGGTTGTTATCTTCTACCTTAAAAAGCTGTTCTTTTTAAATAACTTCTTTTGAGAAACTAGATAAGGTTTTATAAGCCAAGTTTCTGAGAGGAAAGTGGTCCTACTTTGATTAGGAAGTCTACAGATGTGAAACTTAGTTTATTTTTTAAAATATTTTATTTGTTTATTTGACAGAGAGAGTGACAGCGAGAGAGGGAACACAAGCAGGGGGAGTGGGAGAGGGAGAAACAGTCTTCCTGCGAAGCAGGGAGCCCAATGCAGGACTCGATGCAGGATCCCAGGATCCTGGGATCGTGATCTGAGCCCGAGGCAGACGCTTAATGACTGAGCCACGCAGGTGCCAGAAACTCAGCTTCATACAGGAGAATGAGTGGGCCTAAGGAGACCTTTAGATGCACAATATGAGTGGACACCATGATTTTGAATTGAGCCATGTCTTACTAATTGAATAAAGTAAAAATGGCAAGAGTGATATTCACACTGAGATACCCTGGTACGAAATCATACTGAGGGCATAGACAAATATTCTGCTTACACCACAGAAGAAGGCAGTCCAGAAGAGATGGGAAGCTGTGAAACCTAGAAGCTTGTCATGTAAAAGAGGAAAAATCCATCCTAAGGCCATCTGTGCTTCGAAGACACATAGACACGTCAAGGCTCACAAACCAAAACCAAGTTTATTCTCTTCCCTTTCAAAGACCCTTTTATCACATGATTCATCTTTGTTTCTCAAAATTCAACAAAGAACTCATTGTCACTTTAGTCAATTCATAGTTGCTGAGCATCTACTAAATGACAGTTAATATGCTAGGTAGTATGGATCGAATGACAAGAAGACACACCATCCATACATTTGTACTGTTTGTAGCCTAGTTCATGTTCTCAAAATCTCTTGCTTCTATTACTGAAAAACTTCTCTACAAAACCCATCTCCAGTATTGCAAGTGCTTTCTATTCCCGTCTATCTTCTACAAAGCAGAAAAAAAAAATAACTCTTTAAAACAACAAGGGCACCTGGGTGGCTTGGTGGGTTAAGCCTCTCTGCCTTCAGCTTGGGTCATGGTCTCAGGGTCCTGGGATCGAGCCCCACATCAGGCTCTCTGCTCAGTGGGGAGCCTGCTTCCCCCTCTTTCTCTGCCTGCCTCTCTGCCTACTTGTGATCTCTCTCTCTCTCTCTCTGTTAAATAAATAAATAAAATATTTAAGAAAAATTAAAAAAATAAAAATAAAACAACAGCAAAAACAACATCAAAAAAAGATCCTTACATCACTTCCCTACTTGAAATGGCTAGTGCTTTCTAAGGATAAAACTCCAACCTTCTATTGCAATCTTTATGATTCTTTATAATGTGGCTTCTTACCTAAACTTCTCTTCTTAAACTGCTTCCTAAAGCAATGCTAGAATCACAGAATTCCATATTACAATGAAAATATAACTTTTCCTTTCCTACTTGTAATTCCTTCATTGCCTTCTTTATCTGGTTAAATTCCCCTCACTCTTTTAGGCACTGCATAAGGGCCATATACCCTTTGAAATCTTCACCAATAGCCCAAGGGGAATCTATTACTATTCTCTCTGAGATTCCATGTAGAACAGTCAGAACTTCTTGCTTGGCTTCTGAGTACAATCTCAAGTAATTTTTCTTTTTGGTAGACTTTATCTCTGAAGCTGAGGTGACCATTCTAAAATACCTTTCATCTGGCTATATTACACATTTATTATACTGCCAAATAATTATTTACAGTTTTCCATCTTTACCACAGTCTATGGAACTACTTGAAAACAGGGTCAACATCCTATTTATTTGTATTCACAATGCCTAACACAGTGCCTAGCATACAGTAGGCACACAGCACGTTTATACTGCAAAGAAAAAAAGAAAGAAAGGAGGGAAGGGAGGAATTTATCTCTCTCATTGGAGCTCAAGACATATTTTATTCATCTTACTGTATGCCTTTCTCCAGTACCCAGCCACATCTGACATTTAGCAGGGTGTTTAATATTTGTTTTATGAAAGGACTCATGAACAAAACTGATTAAAATTAATTTATTCACAAGGGTTTCAAATACAGATATGGAAAATTATCTGATATATTTAGTGTGGTAAGAAAACTTCAGTTCCCATCTGTATAAAGAAATACATCAATGATATATATGTATTTGCATAGAATGCCTATGGAAAGAATATATAGTGATTTTCTTGAATAATGGGATGGAGAATTGGGATATAAGTTTTTTCAATTACTTTATACCATTTGTATGTGAAAAGAAATGTATACTTAGATTAAGACAAATGATATGGATAATAGCAGGAGCACTGCAAGGGAATTTCAAATTGGCTTAATTATGTATTTTAAATTTCTCTAAAAGATAATATTTTATCATAGTCTATAATCTTTCTAAGCACCAAACGTGTAAATAGTCTTATAAACACCTAATCAAATTTATTTTAGTTAAAAACAAACAAACAAAAAAAGAGACAACTGCTTTGAGTAAATACCCTTTTATTCGTCAACAATTAGCAGTCTAGAGTAGTGTTAATACAACATAGTCCACAGAACTGCAGCACCTCCTTTCTTGTTAGAAATGCCATTCTTCAGCCCCACCCAAAAAGACTGAATCGGAATCTTTAGGGGTAGGACCCAGGAATCTGTGTTGTATCAAGTCCATCAGGTGACTGCTCTGCATACTAAGTTCTGAGAAACACTGCTCTCAAGAGCTTTACTCTTGAGAACTTTACAACCTAACAGCACCATCTGTTGGTGATGTGATGGTCCCAGAACCAGGACACAACAGTCACGACGTCCCACGATGTCCCAAAGGGGAATATGCCCAGACATTCAGTATCTACGAGTTGTCATGTACCATGTTAAAGACTGAGAATAGACAGAGTGCCTGATGGAGAGATACCTACCTACACAGATGTACGCAAAGTTCTTTCTAAGAAAGCTTACAACTTATTGGAGGAAATGTGTGTAAACAAATAAAAGTCATTATAGTTTTCTTTTTTTCTTTTTTCAATAAATAAATATAAATATAATTCAATAATATAATTTAATAATTTAATTTAATAATGAATGAATGAATGAATGAATACCTTGCTGGTGGGGCACAGAAACTATTGCAATCATGTGAATCAGAGGAAGTCCATAAATGCTCCAAAATTTTTAGTTACTATGTGTGAAAGGAAACAAAAATAAAACAAATCTAAAAAAATCAAAGCCAATAGTTAGTGAGTACTTATTATGTACCAAGCACTCATTCTGGGACCCTGTCCCTGGGCCTAAAGATACAAGACAATCAGTCTGTGACAAAGGAGGATAGCAGGCACATCCCAGGCATTCAATAAATCTCTGGTTCAATAAATGAAGAAACAAGAAAATACCACCTATTTGGTTAAATTCTTCATAAAAGGGAAGGGTTTTTAAAATGTCATCCTGCTTAGAATTTCTACAATCGAAAGGATAAACTTGCTATTATATGAATTTTTTGTGTATTTTGAAAATGCCTTCATGTTTTATAAAATCTTGAATAACTGTTAAAATCTCTTATTAAAACCTCCTCCAGTACTTGATAGCAAGCAACATTTATGAGGTTCTTGCTGGATGTAGAACACTATATTTCATATATATTCCATATATATTGTATAGACTACAACAGTCTTTGAAAAGGCAGTTCAGGATTCCAAATTATACGCACTTCCAAAAACACTCTCTATACCAGGATACAAAAGTGAGTGAAAGTGTAAGTAAACCAGTTTTTAATTTCCTTATGTCTGCTAGGTTCTTTTGTTAAGTGAAATCATTCCATTTGCTGTTGGTTTGTGGTGACCACACACATTTTAGAATTTTATGATCTAATCCACGTCTTTATCTAAAATAATGTTTATCATAATAATCATTACTGGTGATGACTAATGTGCCGGCATAAACTCAATGTTTTCAGGATATCCATTAAAATTAATTCTTGTGGTTCACTTGGGGCTACCACAAATAAGTTTATGTGTCCGCTACCAGGATTACATTAGGTAAAAATAAAGACAATTAGCTGTATTTCCTTGTAAGAATGTGCAGGCATTGAAGCACAAATACTGAATTACCTGCCAGAAACTACCCAATATGAAGAGCAGAACAAATTCATAATAATGCCAGTTTGGTAAGTGTCTTTTGGTAAATTACTCATTTTCCAGGAAGAATTTAGAAATAGGGCATCCATAGTTAGTAAAATTTAATCACTGTAAATGTTCTGATTGTTAAGTTTGAAAGATAGGGTATCTCTCCAAAAGGGGTACATTCACTATCTTTAAGATACTGAATGCATCCCACAGAGATTTGATTACATCTTTACAAGATTCAGGTATTATCTGAATAATTTGATTGGGGTTATTTATTAACAGGTTTGTGCAAATATCTACTAGAAATTCCTCTAAGTAGATGGAAGTAGACCCTTATGCATTTGAGAAACCAATACTGCATTTCCAGGAAACCTTCAGATGTTAAGCAAATGAAGTTTGAAATCAGATAAAGGTGGGTTCAATTTTCAGTTCTGTTCTTATTTGGCTGTACATGGGGAGGTTCATTTCTATCCAAGGGTATCATAAGTATCCAATGAATGTTAGTAAGCACTGAACAGTATTTCCATTTTCCAGATGAGGAACCGAAGTCTGAGAAATTCAGTGATCTGTTCCAGGTCCATAGTAAGCAAGCAGAAGTACGAGCAAGTCTACAAAGCTATTCTAGCTGACTCCTACATGTATTTTGGCTCTTATTCCTACTCCCACCTCACTGTGCTGAAAGTCCAGATATAAAAAAGAGTGACAAACTGTTTAAAAATAAGGAGGAAAAATATTCAATATTCAAAGAAGGAATACAGCCACCACAGTTTAGGGGAAAAAATGGTGTAGGAAGCTATTCAGAATCTGTGTCTTCGTTCTTCCAAATTTCAGAAACTAGGCTACTTGATTTTCGTTTAGTATTATTTTTTTAGTTGCTGGTATTCTAAAAATGATGAAGATGGTGCATGCTCTTTGAAAATGTCCAAACAACCTAGAAGTTTGTAAAACAATGAGAAAGTCTGCCCTCATTCTTTTCACTTGCCTCTGCTGCTTAAAGTGCACATCATTAGACTTTTTCCATTAACAGATGAGTCAGATCAATACTGTTCTGTAGCCACCATTTTCATCAATACCATTCCTTTATCTATTTTCTTCCATTCCTTCTTCCAGAGCATTGGGTATAAATAATATGCTTATTTCTCTGCAACTATACTACTCTTGGCTGATGTTACTCAATGACAAAAACAGAATTTAAGTAGCAAATACCTGTGATAAAATAGGAATATTCAGAGAACATTTCATACATTCATTAGTTTCTGTGCAGTAGAAAGTCCTTATTCTGTCTCCAACAAAATGCCTGAGCTGGCTAAAGAAACAAAATTTTAAAAATAAATAAATAAATAAAACAAAACTACAACAATAGCAAAAACAAAAGCAGAAGAGAGTACACAGAAAAGTAATTCTTGGGCTAAAAGTCCACATTTTATGGAGATAACACGTTGAAGAAAATAAATTAACATTTCAGTACTGCATGGATATTACTGGGAAAACCTTGAGTGCTGGAAATTTAAGATTTCTAAATAAACTATTTATGAACAATTGGAGAGAGGCACTATGTTTCCCAGTTTCCATGGCAGCTAGATGTGGCAAACTTTCTCATGAATGGACTATAACTAAATGGTGATGTATATAACTCCCACATCAGTTCATTAAAAGAAAGTCCGTGTCTTTCATGTCCTCCTCCATTCGCCCGTGGACTGAAATGCAGATATGGTGCACAGCTGATCTAGAAACCCTCAGAATGATGAGTCACAGAGAAAAAGGAACCTGGGATAACCTTACATGATAAACATCTCCTCCAAACAACCTGCCTACCTCTGGATTGTTGCATGAGAGAAACTTTTGTTCTGTTTGAACTATTCAAGCTTTCATTGACAGCAGTTTTGCCTATACCATAACTAGTATGCAAATAGGTACCTCCAAATGGAGAACTCCCATAACCAAAACCTACTGAGCTGTGGACAATAAGAAAATAATGATCTTAATTCAGCCATGGCCACGTACATGGCAATGCAGTTGCTTTTGACCAGAATGATGAAGTGGATTGGTTTCCTCTTAAGTGGTTTCCTCACTTAAGCTACTTAAGTGAGTCTCCAAAAATAGAGATAAAATTGGGCAAGAATTAAGAATCAACTTGCTTGCGAGCAGATGAAGAAAGGAATGCAGCTTCTCTAAAACAGTAATCTCTGCCCATGGCATGCAACCTAAATTAACCAGAAGTCTGGAAAAGTGAGGATTTGCAGGTTGGTAAGGGCAACTGAACTCAGAATTTAGGGCTTATTGCTCATCAGAACCTCACTTCCCTGACTCCATTGCTCTTTGGGATCCAAATGCTCCTTTTCTAATCAGTCTTCTGATACACACTTAGCGTTTAGAGTACTTTTAAAAGGGAGCAACAGACGTGAACTAGTAGATCTCCAAAGTTCAACAGAAATGAACCAGGAGAAGATACCCAACCTTAGGACTTCTCTAGAAACCTGAACTGGGGTGAAGCTATCTCAGGAAAGGTCACTTGACATATTTTCAACACCATTCAGGCCTTATCAGGAAAATGAGGCAGATGATTTTTTTTTTTTCTCAGAAAACTAAAATAGGTCAATCACAAAGTGCCAAAATAATTCTTAATGGAAGTGCAGTTGACCCTTGAACAACAATGGGGGTTAGAGGCTTTGATCCCCATGAAGTTGAAAAGTTGCATAGAACTTTCAACTCCCTAAAAGCTTAACTACTAGAAGCCTATTGTCCACCATAAGCCAACCAATAAGGGTCCATTAACACATATTTTCTGTTCTATTCATTATATATTATATTCTTGTAATAAGAAAATCATAAGAGAAAATACATTCACAGTTCTGTATTATAAAAATACACATATACATGTCCCTGTACAATTCAAACCCATGTTGTTCAAGGGTGAACTGTACTTTCATCCTCTAAAATTAAATCACATTTAGTTCTCTCCTCTTCACATAAAATGGGGCTCTCTGTACCTCTTCTTCAATAACAAACTTAATAGTGAGTTTGTGAGCCAAGTCTTGGATAGCCCTGTACAAGTATATTAATGTGCAGTTTAAAATTGAAGTTTGAATTTTCAAATCTTAGACACTGTTGTTATAACATGGTTACAACATCCAAAATTAAAGCACAGACAGAAGAGTAATGCAAGTAAAAAGTAACTCTTCTAAGGTCATTCTTAACATTAGACCAAGTTTATGCACTAATGGATACAGGCAATCTCTACTCAAGATCTTTAAGACCTAAGTAGGTCACAGCATAAAAAATCGGAAATCATCTTCAGCATAAGATTAAAATATCAAAAATCAATACACTGTTCAGTTCTTATATTTTTAATACTACTCTATGAATCAATTCAAGGTCATAGGATGAAATATTAAGAACTGATAAATAGAAAAAGAAAGATTGATAAATACAGCTAAGTCATTTTGTATTAAGCCTATAGACCTGAATAGTTTTTGTTCATAGGCTTGCTTCTAACTTTAGCCCTAAATTCTTAATGTTATCTATTATTGATCTTAAAAAACTTGAGAGAAAAAAGTGGTTACTATTTTTAGTCTAAAATTTTGTACTGTTTTGATATATTATTTTCATACATATTAATTAGGTATTACTATTTGAAATTTGGTCAAACTTTAAAAAGTGATTTTAAAATATTATCACTATTATGTTCTTTTCATTTCTCAAATGTAAAGGTTTTTCTTACTTCTTTCAAGATTGATGATTTTTTTTTCCCTAGGAAGTTGTTAAATGTCCACTCTCAGAGACAAACGTTAGTTCTATCAACAGTCTCTGACTGATTTCCATCAGCAGTACATCTGACAACATCCTTGTTATTTTAGCTTGTCGGCAAATAAGAATCCTGACCACATGCCTAATATCAGAATTGAGAAGACATATCTAAGCCAAATGAAAGTGATGCTGATAAAATGAGGTGTCACTATTTGTCAGGTTGAATTGTGCCTCTTGTTACCAGATCTGACTAGAAGTAGTATCACTTTGTCCTATTACGTATATTGTTATTTTTAAAATGTTACTTTTTATGGTGAGAAGTCAACATTAATTTGGATAATAGATACCGATTGTAATTTTAAAATGGACTGCGTTGGTATCATAAAGCAAATTTGTTCCAAATAAGAAATAGTACTATCACTGCCAGCACAATGCACTGAACACTGTAAGTGCATAATAATAAATTTCAATGACCACGAGGATAATAAAGTAGTTGGAACTTGAGGCACAACTGTTCTCAACTGCCTTCTAAGAACTTACAATAAACACATTAGAAAACCACATTTTCTACATACCTATGTAATATTGTATAATATTATCGTTTGTTTTATTGTTGTTGAATTTAGCACATTATAAATACATGGGAAATTCAAGGTGGAAACATGATGATTTAGTAAAACTCCCTTATTTCACAATGAAGAAAACAGATTCTAGAGAACACAAATGAATCTCCAAGGTCAAGCTTTGAACCATAACCCTAACTTTGGACTCAGCTTAAGTTTTCTTAGCTAAATGATGATCCTGTCTTAACTGCTTTGGGTCTCTGTGTTTCCTCTTTGACACCTGACACAAACAAAAAGGCAAAGGGATAGTTAAGAAAAATACTAGAAGGTGCAGTATCTAAACCATTCATGATATACTAAATTAGCTACCTAACTACTCCATCTACTTTCAGATATTTAATGTATCCAACATGATGGTGCTCTTATGTCAAAGGAACATTAACTTCATTCTACTTTCCCCAAGGCAGTCTGAACAGGGAATAAACAAAAGTGCACTTGAGAAGAGGGTGTGATACTTTTTAAAAGCAATCTTATCTCTGCATTAGTACTTAAATTGCTAAGCTGCTGGATTGCTTTTCCAATTTAGTAGGCTTGTGGGTTTTCTACAACACTCATGCAGAGTTCACATCCTGGAGACATTACATTTTATTCAACTTTTCCAAAGGGAATTTATATAATAATTCAACTGATCCATTCTATGGCTCACTTAGCTAGCCTAGATCAGTGGATTACAGGGAATTCAGGCCTCAACCCAGAGGAAAGTCTGTTTATGTTTCAGCACACTGATAATAGATCATTCCTTAGGGGAGGGAATAAAAGAGAAAGTTTTGCAGGTAATGCAAAAAACATGATTTGATAAATTGTGGAAGTTAAAGAAACTATACATTCTTTAAAAACTAAAGTATGTTTAGATTAAGAGATTTTGTAGAAAACTCATCAACTAGTTGCACATCAGAAGATTGACTAATAAGCAAAATCTGTGTAACTGAGTATGAGTTGGGAAATAGTGTCAGGGAATATAAGCTATACTTTATTCATAATCATTAACTCCTGAGTTATAAGAAACTCATTATAGTGTTTTTGGAATATGCAGATTCCTGCTTCTTTTTCTTCCCACTTACGATAAGTTTGGTCAACCAAGAGCTCCAGAAAAACGTATTTGTATTCGAACTGATTAATCAAACTATGAATTAACTGGTCTAGTTTGGGGGCTGTAAGCAGGGTAGAACATGGTCAATGAGTGTAAGCTTTATGAAATGTGGAAAATTATGTTTTTTTAAAAATTTTGCTAATACCATAAGCCACAGTAGACAATAAATGTTAAATACAATTCTTCTTGAAAGATATCATGCTCCTGAAATGAACACCATGTAATATACCATCTACTAATATTGAAATGGCATATACTAGAATTTAAACCAACTTCCATAAATCCCAAACATTTTCTCAAATACATTAGCATTTATAGAGAAAGGTCTGGGCCTATTATATCTCAATATGTTGGTTTATCTATGTTTAAAATTAATTTAAAAGTTTGTGTAGCAAACTAGAACAACTTGTGCCTCAGGGCAGGAAGGGAGCAAAGATGTGAATCTTGGGGATTTAAACATCTTGTCTCTGTGAATACCCCCATTTATTACCCTGCTGCCTTATCAAATTCACCTTTTTATAATGATCTGGCCATTTTCACTCCCAAGTACACACACATTAAATTATTTCAGAAAAATTAAATGTCTTTGTTTAAACATTTTGTAGTTTAGTCTGAGATTAAAACCACAGATTGTCAATTTTCTTCACCTTTCACAAATCTTCCTCTCTCCCTCTAACCTGTAATTAAAATGATAATGGCTGCATTTTATAGTACCATGACAATGTCCTAATATATTCTGAATGCATTTGTCTTACCTAGAAACTTAGACAAAAAGTATAAGTGAATTCTTGAAAATGTACTCACTATAAGTTTAAACTTTATAGTAACTTTTATTTTACCATTATTATTATTATTATTATTTCCAGAATAAATTGCCCCAAGAGATACCTATCTATGCTTAATTTATAAATTTACTTAATAAATGTTTGCTAGTGCCTTTCTGCTTTTCAACAAGGATTATATAGAGTATAAATGGAGATGCAAATGTAAATACAACAAAGCTCCCAATCTCCGGGAATTTATATTATAAGAGAAGAGATACACACAGGAATACTTTTAAAACTGGATCAATATGATCAGTTATATAAAAGAGGGGAAAAATAATGAATTGTGGAGGTTGACAAGTTAATTCAATCTAAATTGAGAGCTTTGAGGGAAGGATTTGTGAACACAGTGCCTCATGAACCACATCAGATACTGGACAGTATCTCTCTTTTGAAAAACCTAGAAAATATTCCAGTGATTTGGAGAAGGGTTTTGGAATTGATCCGAACAGGGATATCTTTTTCATCTCCAACAGTCGTCTGCTTTCATGAGTGACAAACTCAGCAAGGCTAAGGGACCTCGCTTTTCTCACCTTCTCAGTATGGCTCCAACTAACCATGTTAACCTCACTGTTAACTAACCATGTTAACCCCACTTCTCCACCTGCTGCTGCAAGTACGTGATTCGTTTTGCAAATGACCACTAAACCCAAGGCCTGATTTCGCACATTCGATGTCTGGCAATCTCTACATAGGTCCATATTATGGGCCAGGCAAAACAGACCTTAAACTCTAGACTGGATCTTTATGAGCACCTTAAAGAGCATTCTAGGCAGAGAAAACTGCACAACCTCTGGCCTCAAGTCATTAAGAAGCATTTAACAAGCTGTGGGTACTCTATGAGCAGATGAGTATCTCAGTTCCAATTACGCATTCTGGAACTGGGGAGATGACCAAAGGATGGGTTTGGGGTTACTGTGAGACAAATCTGGGCTAAAACTCCACTGATCGCCTGACCTCTATAAGCCAGAGTGGTGGCTTAGTGGGCCAGAGTGACATTTTGGAATTAGGGTCAGTTAAGAGCCAAGTGTCTACCAGTGCCAAGGTATTCTGATTATTTCCTTTTCCCTAATGCAGTCACTCTGATAAAAGACCATAGGTTCTTTTGGCAAAAGCTAGGAGAATGATTAACAGTATAATTTTTGATAGTATACTGGGGTCCTTCTTCAAGGGGACCTGACTTCTCCTTTGTTCAAGAGGTTTTGGGTCTATAAACTATGCTAGATGTATGAGAATAATAACAATTTAGGCCATAAGGCAAACGAACTTCAAATACCCTAGTACCTTGAATTCAAGGTGAAGAGAATAAGCTCCACTTGGTAGACAACCAGGGAAAGTTGCATATTTTTTTAGTAATGACATTTCATCATTAAGAATATGAGATTAGAGATTTTTTTCCTAAAAGTATCTATCCTGAAACAGTAGAGAAATAATGAATATAAAAAATAAGACCAATTAGGAATCTAAGGCCATCATAATACGAATCGATAAAGATAATGTCAGTAGAAATGGGGATTGGGTTTGAGGAAAGAATGTAAAAGACTTTAAAATATTGGCTGAACATAAATGAATTATGAGGTGGAGGAAGGTTAAAGAAAGTTTTAAATAAGCCTGGATAAGATGATTGTTAGAACTTTCCATAAAACAAGTGCGTACAATAGAGCAAACATAACAGAGTTGTTCAAACGTTTTGATATTAATTCATCTCTAAACAAGTGTAATTAAGCTAAGGTACTAGATATTCAGGTGGAGAATTCAACCTTCATTTAGAACTATTCATCTATATTTGGAGGAAGAAGTAAGCACTTAGGCTTCTAAAGTGATAACTCCCTACATAGCAGTAGGAATGAGTAAATTACCAAAAGAGAAAATGCAGAGAAAAAAATAGAAATTAGGCAAAACCCAGAGGGCATCTAAATTTAGGAAAGCAAGATGAAGTAAATGAACCCATGAAGGAAACAGAGAAATATTAATCAGGGTAACCAGAGGACAATGAATAAAGTACAGCAGACATATCAACAAGGAAAGAATAAAAGGCGGCAATTGATAGTTTAGAAATTGAGAGACTGAAGAAGTAACAAGTATGAGAGAAGGTAATAATCTATGTATCTTTTATGGAATAGGAGGGGAGGACCAAGATTTAAAGTTGAGTATATACAGTAAAAGGGTGATAAATAAAATGAAGTAGGAAATGTTTGCTGCCATTTGCAGAATTCAGAAAATAAAAGAAAAATTATATATCTAAATAGAAAACTGTGTGAAGACTGTATTGGCTATATGAGGGTCTGTATTGGCTATATGAAGGTCTATTGAGCATATTAATAATTTCTGAAGAACAATCTAATAAATAATGAAAACCTAAAATGCTGAATATAAAGGAGATGGTATGGAACATGTTTCCAAAGGCAATAATCGGAAAAACTTGGGATGATGAATGTGGGTTTAGGGGCTGTATTTGGAAAACAAAACCAACGTCTCTTTCTCTGAACAAGAAAAAGAAAAAAAAGGAAAGAAGAGTCAAGATACAGAGTGATGTTCATTTGCAGAATAGCCAAGTTAAAGGATTTTATTTAGGATAGCCTTGGTTCCAAAGAAACAGCAAGTCAGGGCACTAGCTCAGAATAAATGACAGGAGATGAGGAGAGTTGGACTGGGGCATAAGTAGAGTAAAAATTGTTGGGATTTGAATCAAAGTGATGTGACTCCTCTGGTAGACAATTAAGCCTGTTTAATTATCATTTTATCTATGCTAATTCTCCTCTTAGGACTTTGTTGTTCTTTATATGTGTTAATGGGATATTCACAATACATTTTAAAGGAAGATGGACACCAGGACTGGAAGCTGCTACTACTGTGTGTCTGGAAAATGACGTGAGAGATGATATATGAGATACATGAGAGACAGAAGGGAAAGACACTTTCTTATCAAATGGTATTCTTGTAAGTTTCATCAAGCAGAGAGCACCATGAAAGCAGTTCACTCTAATAACTTATACTGTGGCAAAAGGTCAAAAAAAGAAGCATGAGTACATTTGAGTAAATAACTAAGAATAGTGCCTTATACTCTGTGATAATACATTTTTTAAAGTAAAATATACCAACAAGGATGTTATAGCAAGAGTAATGCAATCATGAATACTAATAAAAGAATTTGAAAGAATAAGATAAAGAAAACATTTTAAAATAACAATTCACTTACATTCACTAAAGTAATGGTTATGTTGTCTAGAAAAGAGTTTTTTGTACAGAGCAAAGCCGTTCATTCTTAAGCTACTTCAACTGGCTGTGTTGCCTAGGTCCATTATTAGAGCTACCTAAATAATTGTTATTTACTTCTGTAATTTAAGAATCCATTGAGGTCCAGAGTTTTAGCAAGAGTACACTTGTGCTGGGTACTGTGAGTTCAAGCAATAGAATAACAAGAATGAAAGAGGACATTTTTTATGTTTTCTGGCACAGCGTCTCTGGATTGCTTATAGCTACAGTATATTCACAGGGCTCAGCTTATTTACCCCACCCCAGGAGATACTATTCAGACTAAATTAGTATACATTTTTCCATTACATTTTTATTTTCTGTCCTTTCCTCTAAAGCCTAAAGAACATGACATTTTAAGTGGGAAGGGGCAAAAAATGATCAATCATGGCTTTTAAGAGCTACAGAGGAAGAATCTGCAATACCTTTCTACTTTATATCCAACATAAGCAAAATATAGTAAGTAATGATGTGGATGCAATAAAGATTTTATTATCATTTTATTGGGATGAGCATCCTATCTTACTCATATTTCTACCTATATATAGTTCATTTATCCCAAACTTTCAGTAATAAAGTTAATGGCATTCCACACTTAACATCCCTGCACTATTTTACGCTTTATGCATATATGTAATGGCAAAATATAACAATCCAAGGGTAAACAGAACCCAAGATTATATTAAGTTACATAATGATAAATTAATAGGTACACAGTTTATTATATTTAATCAGTAAATCAAATCTTAATTCACTATTAACTCATCACATTTTTTTCCTTCTCTCCTTCCACAAATACCAGTTCTTTCAGATCAATGATAATTGAAAATATAACTAACTTTATTGAGCACCACATTTTTGTACTCTGCCTGGGACTGTATGCTTTTTTATTGTATCCAATTCTCCCAATATTTCCCAAGCCTTGAGTTGCTTTTATTACTTTACAGAGACGTTTTAACATGCATAAGGTCTGAAGAGTGACCTGACAGGAATTCAGGGTCAAGTCTTTCTGGCGATCCAAGTGGCCATTCCACTAGTAACATCATGGTCAGAAAAGGACATTTAAATATCTTAAAACTTAGTGTTTTGGGGGCACCTGGGTGGCACAGTGGGTTAAAGCCTCTGCCTTCAGCTCAGGTCATGATCCGAGGACCCGCCTGGCATAGGGCTTTCTGGTCAGCAGGGCGCCTGCTTCCTCTACTCTCTGTGCCTGCTTCTCTGCCTACTTGTAATCTCTGCCTGTCAAATAAATAAATAAAATCTTAAAAAAAAAAAAAAAAAACCTTAGTGTCCTTTGTTAATCCGCTAAATCATATTACAAAAGAAAAAGAACTAGTAACAGTTTGCTGAATTCTGAAGAAAACACACACACACACAAAGGGAGAGGGCAAATTGGGAAATTGGAGCTCTGCCCAAATACACACTTATGTCAAAGAGAAGGGTAATTTAAAAAACAATGTAATTGACATTTAATGGGAAAGTTAAATGATGTAAAATTAGACATGACAAGAACTAGAACTAGTACCTTTGTACATAAAAACAGAATACAATCAAGGGATTATGTTAAGTAAAATAAGAAAAAGACAAATACTGTGTAAGCTCACTTAAGTGGTCGATTTAAAAACAAAAACAAAACCAAAAAACAAGCTCGCAGATACAGAGATCAGAATGAGAGCTAGAGGTGGGGGGGTGGTAGGTAGAAAAAAAGGAATGATTTTTAAAAACTTAAATAAATTCAATTTTTAAAAAATTTTAAATAAAAATAGAGTTTGCATAATTTAAATATGAAAGACTGAATAATGGGTAACTATCTATCTGCTATCAGTTTAACTGGCATGCAAATATATCCACTACTCTTTATCTGTATTTGTATTGAATTATTTGTAGTTTTCCAGTGTGATTATCTTCCCATTAAAAAATGACCCTCTTATAAATATAAATTCCCAAAACTTTCCGTGCTTTTGTTTTCTCATCTAGCAAACAGAAATGCCAAAATCCCATTCTTATATATCTTACTGATTAAACATAAATTTCTAGATATAAAAACATGTTGAAAGAAATGTACACAACATGGAGGTCATGGTATCATTAACAATTATGGTTCAGGAATAGTTGTCTTAATGTGCTTTAATCAACCTATCGCGTAATACTACAATTTTTAGATAAACAAGATGATGAAATACCCAAAGAATTTGAGAAAAAGTAAGTAATTTAAGTATAACTAAATAGTAAATCAATTTAGTTATTATAAATGAAATTTTTAAAGAGGAATATTTAATTGAATAAATCTCTGATCCTTTGACTATCCAAAATCATCACAGTCCTAAGTAAAGGCAATTTATAAGACCATTTTGCTATCTCTTTACACTTGATCTTAGCCAAAAGGCCGAGAAGCGATTGCTATCACTTTAGATTTATATATATAAGATATATATATTCTTTTCCATTTTGAAGAGAATATTATATGAGGGGCATTTTAATACTTGTTTGCAAAATTATTTAGGGAAGAAAACATTTGCCTAAAAATAACTACCTACTTTAAGAGCTAACATTTTTCTTTTCAAACAGTGAAAACAAAAAATACCAAAAAATTGCTATTTGAATATATATTTGCTATTGAATAATATATTTGCTATTGAATAATCTTCAAGATAGCTATTTACTATATTTCTGCTCTTATGGTTTCAATTCAATTTTTTAGGTTTCATAATGATTTCTTAAAGCACTCAAACTATAATCTGGATTAATTTTCAGATTTGAACAAATAAAATAAATATCCTTTAGGCAAGTCATAGCTTACTCTTCACTTTCACATGATAAATAATAGAAAAAGAAAATAAGTAATCACTACCGCATGTTATGAAAGACTATGTTTAGAGTCGGCTCCAAGAATATATCAGGTATGTGTCGAACCTGCATACGAATTCTTTCAGAGTCTGTCATTTTTACCTGGGAAACTAAGTCTTTAACCTACACTACTAAAAATTCACCTTGGTTAACATCTTTTAAGGATTAATTTTAGAAGGGCCAATGAGAAATCAGTTTCCTGTAACAGGCTTGGCCTGAATTTGTAATGGAAACTCTGAAGGTGGTGAAACTTTTTCTTGGCAGCCTCTCTCCTGTTGCAGCTTTAGCCAAAGTGAATGATAGGGGAACCGATGATGATTGTCCAAATCGGTGCCTGGTCTCAGCCTAGTTGTTGATTTCTCAAAACCCCACATATATTTATTCATAATCCAGGCATTCAACCAGCATTTTCTGAAAGTATACCAGTTATCTAGAACCAGGCAGGGTGTTACAGACACAGAGACAAATATTTAACACATTTCCTGCCTAAGGACCTTCCATTTTACTTCATGTGGAAACAAAAATGTTGTTAAATAAAGAGAGAAGCTTTAAGTGCAGGATAAAGTCAGAGTACTAAGTAAGCACTAACACCACAGGTACTTAGGAGTTTCAAAATAATTTTGCATACATTTCCTCATAAGGATTAAAAACATTTTTCAAAACAAAAGATCACAATACATATGACTGTTTTAAAAAGGAAGGTTAGATAGTATTGTAAGAAATTTAAGATACATCTGGTTTTACCTGAGGGAGAAATAAATTTCTACAATGTCTCAAAATGAGGAGTTTATACGTAGCTTATGTTAGGAGAGGGACTCCTTCCCTAATGAGGTCGATTTTGATCAGGGCTAAGAAAGATAAGAAAAGTGCATATTCAGAAAAGAAGAGAAAGGAATTCCAGTGGACAAAATAAGATGTAGATTATAAGCTTTATATTTGAAAAACAAAAGTCATTATCTTACAAAGCCTCAAAATATCCTAAAAATGTCAGGTAAGGATTATTTGGGTCTGTGAAGGGAGGGATTGATCACATACATAATTATAGAAAAGTAGGGCAAAATTTTAGCTTCTGTAATGCCCTAATTTTATTATTTGCTGTAACAATGTCCGGTGTATTATATAATGGAAATCTATTTTAAGCAACATTAAAGTACTATGCCAGAACAAGTTGGACTCAGACTTCCTTTTGAATGTTGAAGATATTTAGACTGACTAATAATTCAAAGCATTTTTTTAAGTTGGCCGGCTAGGAAATGCCAAAGTAACAAGTGTTAACTAGTCTGGCCTGAACTTTATTTCATCTCATTTGATGCTATCAGTTTTTTTCTTATTTTTCAATCATGGGCTACTTTGAAGGGTATGTGAGTTCAAGGCACACCCAGCAGTGTAATCGAAAGAAATTAAGAACACAGTTTTTCTAATTTAATGTTTTACATATGTCATTAGTGATGATATTTTAAAATATTTCAACTATATTTTAAAAAAGAAGAAGAAGAAGTTTTAGATAGTAGTTTGACCCTGAAACACATACTAACCCTCAATCATTTAAAAGAAGCTGTTTTGAAAACAAATTGAGGTCCTTTTGTTCTGGTACCATTAATGAGACACTATCCCCTACACACACAAACACATTCTCAAGTATCTAATGTGATAAAACGAGCATTTGTACAGCTACTTAAATTAATTACACTTATATATAAATACTTTCAAAATATAGGCACTATATTTTACAGGACATACAACTTGCAGACTTATATTGTATCTAAATGGAAAGAGTCAGAAACAGTGAAATATAGTGAGTCATTGATTATCTAGGGAAAAGAATTAGAAAGCATCTTGCCTGGTGTTTTACAAACTATGATAATAAAGAATTTTTTTAATGTTTAATAGTCATATATTAATTTAAAGTGTATTATAAAATATAAATAATAATTAAATGCCATTATTTTAAAATAAATTGATTTATTTTTAAATATTTTATTTATTTGAGAGAGAGCAAGAAAAAGAGAATGAGTGGGGTGAAGGACAGAAGGAGAGAGAGAAGCAGACTCCCAGCTGAGTGTGGAGCCATCATGGGGCTTGATCCCTGGACCCTGAGATCATGACCTGAGCCGAAGTCGGATGTTCAACCAAATGAACTACACAGGTGCCTCTTAAAATAAATTGATTTAAACAAAAAATACTTAGGTATGCATTATACCAGTAGTACTATGTAAATACAGCAAAATAGAAATGTGATATGAAATAAATAAATTCAAGAAACATTTATTGCTCATATAAGGACTTTGAAACCCAAACAAATATTAAATCTGCTCATGTTAGAAGAGTAAGAGCTATTTGGTTCAAGTGAATGATTGGGGAAAACTTTCTCTAATACTGAAGAACCGAATCATTCACCTATTGTATTATTTATTCTAATTCAAGATGTAAGAGTTGGATGTTAAACTTAGGTATATGTGTCTTATTAAACTAAGTTATATGTGTCTTATTAAGGTCTTAATCATACTTGCAACTAGAATATTGGTCATTGGTGGCTATTGAAAATTTGGGCTTTTAAAATAGATTATTCTCAACTTTAAAAGTAGTAGCATACAGGTACCTGAGTGGCTCAGTTGGGTAAGCACCCGACTCTTGATTTCAGCTCAGGTCATGATCTCAGGGTCATGAGATCCCTCTCTCTCTCCCCCCATCACGCATGCACATGCTCTCTTTCTCTCTTTCAAAAACGAAAACAAATAAATAAACATAAAAGTAGTGCATACAGACTTCAGAGTATGAACAAAGAAAATTTCAGGTTTATCTCATATTCTCATATCTCATATATTCTTTTCAAATATTTGAATGAGAGCATTCAAGAAAGAATAAATAAGAGGACTTTTGTTTTGTTTTGCTTTTGCTTTTTATATATATGCCTAGAAGAATTATGGTGATAGGTGTGACCTACAACAGCAGAGCGAATATTCCATGAAACCATGAGCGATATTTGCACTGTTTACTCCTCTTCTTTAATTGTGCCTTTTTCCTAGAATATGATCAGTTTTTCATATGTATCTTATAAGTTAATAGGTTGGAAATGGAATCATTAGAAAATAATTATTTCAACAATTAGAACACTTTAATGTAGAATGAGCCGTCCTGAGGAGTAATGACTCCCATACTGGAGACTTCGCATCACTGGATGCAATGGAGGGAATCCAAGCACCTGAATGACATCCGTATAGATGCCCTCTCCTCTCCTCTCCCATGAGATTCTAGGATTCTTTTTCTATGAAAACCTTAGGCATGTTGAAGTACACTACCTCTTGCAAATCGTAAGGATATCACTTAATAACTTACTGAAGTTGTATATCCATAAATTAAATTGTAGTTTTGCAACTTCAAAGAATCAAGTGTTTCTAAAGCACGATTAACATAATTTCCTGGCAGCATACAGGTAGTCCTTTAGTAAACCTTCCTAAAGCATGATGTCATTGCCACACACATTTTATAGGTCGTACAACCAAGGCAGGAAAGAACTACAAACCTTCTTACACTCTAGCCTTACTCATAATGATTTCTAGGATCTCACAGTTTTTCCCTCATAGCCCAGATATTAAAAACAAAATTTCTATCCATACTACAGAGTATAGAAATAGAATTTCCTTAGTGTTAAGAGCATATATACAAGGTCACAGGAGTGTGGTGGAATTAGACCATCTATTCAAATGATTAGTTGAAAAAAGAAAACTAAAACATTAGTCACAAGTCACCATCTTTGCTAGAAGAAAATCTCTGAGAGCACAAAGAATGGCTAGATCAGAAATGACTATACGTTCCATTACCTCCTATATATGTATATACCCAAAGGCTTAGTCATTGCTACCTGATACTGAGTTCATAAATGAAATATTAGAAATGTTCCCAATTTATACATACTCAAAAGCTATGGTAGAAAAATGAAAAATTCCAAAACTAGAAATATTTCATTTTGGAACTCAAATTCATTTACTTCAATGCCCTATTGACTGATGTAATTTTAAGTCATAACAGGAAGAACAAAGCACACCTGCCTAAAGAAGTAATAAGTATGGAATATTTGGAAATGGAAGCCCTGGAGACAGGAAAGAACTTAGGTTAAGGTTTCTGTGTATGTGCAAAAGTACCCATAAGTAAAATGAACCAGTGTGTTGAAATGTTATTCTGTAATTCCCTGGGCAACATTTTGGGGAACTAAGTTTGCAAGCAATATGTTTGTGATACATGTTGGTATGAGTTTCCAAAAAGCCCAGATCAGACCCATGAGATTTTTTTTATGGTGTCATCCTGAAATAATGTGTTATTAATTATGAGGCTATATTTTCCTTTAATCAGTGGCATTCTGCATATTAACTAGAATCACAACTATTTGGGACCTATTTATATAAAGGTCATTTTCCCCCCTTACACGGATGCCATTTTATTTACTTCTCCTATTCCTAAATATAGCTGTAAACAATCCCTGCACCAACTATCCCAGTACAAGCCGAACAGAGTCAGAGAATAATAACTCATTGAAATTGAGGCAGTTACAGTCACATTTTCTCTCCCCGAAGCTGGCAGTTTCATTCTCTAGAGACAGTTGCATTTATCACATTCACAACCATAGTAAAATGAAATCATCAACTAGAGGGACTCGGACTCACTCTTTTTCCTTGAGAAGAGCCAATGAACATTTCAAGTATTTAAGAAGAGGATCTTCAGACTCTTGTGTATTTGAGGTAAAGCAGAATGCCCAGAGAAGTTGATGGTCAGTGTCATGATATCCCAAGGTACATTCAGAGCTAAGGGCATTATCAATCCTTAAAGACTGCATGACTATGTCATACATGAACTGATTAATTAAAACCTGGGGGTTGGGAGTGACTAGCTAGTAGACTAGTATAAAATAAATCTTCAGGAAAGATTTTAAATTTCAATTGTGGTCTCACTGAAGGTGTACTTCTTGCCTAGTTTTGGTTTTTATGCTTCTTTCCTTACCCAAAACAAAACTAAACTAATAGAGAACTTTTTTCAAAAAAAGTTAAAAATTTTTTAAAAACATTTTTCATCATTGTTTTAACACAGCTCTCAAGATGTTTTATTACATGTTTTGTTTTTGTTTATGTACACAATATCCTCATCATCTCTTCTGTATAAACATTAAATCAATTGACTTTTTTTATTAAGTAAATCATAGTTTGTAGAGATCATATATATACATATATATATGTATATATATATATGTATATGTATATACATATACATATATTTTTAATATTACTCCAATACTTAGAAATGTTAAAAAATTTTAAAAAATGTTACTTGAAGGCACTGCAAATATGTAGGTATATATATATGTATATAGGTATATAGATATATACATATATATATGTAGGTATATACCTACATATATATATGTATGTATGTATATGCCTATATGTGTATACAGTTTTTTTAAAATATTTTATTTATTTACTTGAGAGAGACACAGTGAGAGAGAGCATGAACGAGGAGAAGGTCATGGAGAGAAGCAGACTCCCCATGGAGCTGGGAGCCCGATGCGGGACTCGATCCTGGGACTCCAGGATCATGACCTGAGCCGAAGGCAGTCGTCCAACCAACTGAGCCACCCAGGCATCCCGTGTATACAGTTTTTTAAAGGTGAAATAAAATATATCACATGGATATTCTTAGGAAAGACTTGACCGTATCTCCTCCAGTAGACAGAGAACACTGCAAACTATGACATTGGTGAATTACAAAAGTAACTTCCTGGGTGTAACAAAACCACAACTTCGCAAAGCACTATTGACCTATTTATAATAGAAACAAAAATACATGATCTCTACAAACTGTGATTTACTTAATATGCATTTCTATCTTTAAGGCAAAATTTTAGGGTATTCTAGCACAGACTGAAAAATAGCAGTATTTGAAAATTAATTTGATGTCTACAGATAATGGCCCAAATATGTCAGGATAAACGTAGGTTTTCTCAATCTAAGAGCTTTCCCATATTCTAGCTTTCCCTGGATAAGGCCCACAAATTCTTAGGCTCTTCGAAAGGCCATATAAAAATAAAAGGGAATACCAAGAGTAGTAAGAACACTACTTGAGCTTACATAATTCACTTCTTCTATTAAGGATTCTCTAAATATAAAGTCAATCTTAAACACAACATACTGCAAACTTCACTACCAAGAAAACACCACAGACTTTTGAAAGCAAGGCATTTGTTGTTTACACTAAAGTCACTGAAGTTTTACAGATAAAGAGAAAGAATTGCTCTCCAGATCTCAATGATGCTTATCAAAATGGGAGAAGGCAGTGATTACATATTGAAATGTGAAAAGATTAGCCTTTGGGCTCTCAGAGCGCAGATAAACTCATCAGGAAATACTGCTCACTGGTTATTGGAATGCTTCTGCTGAAATGCTAGCACACCCCCTGTAAAATATACCAGGTAGTCTAATGAGTGCATACATGTCACATGAAGCGGCTTGTGAACTGATAATGGCCATGGGATGTGGGCTATTCAGTATCCCGCACAAGCACCATATGGCAAACAAGGCTTTTTATTTTCCAGGTTGATGCATTCTCTATGAACTTCAGACCTTTATGTTCTTTCTCCACTGAAACCTCTCAATTATCTCTCTAATATTATTCCCAATAACGGAAAAGATTTCTACTGATTAGGATAATCTCCAAACTCTAGCTCACCTACTTCCATGCAAAAAATATTTGAAAATAATTTTCCTTAATTCACCTTATGCTCCCCACATAGTTTTTCCTATCTCATTTCTTGTCCTATAGTTTTATTCTTCTGATACATGCAAATATTGATTATCTGATATTTTTCATATCAAAACATCTATCTGGGTGCATGGATGTCTGTTAGCTTTTAAAATAATGGCGAAGTAAAATATCTTCAAGGGGGAGAGAAAACACATAACTATATTTTCAAGTTCAATTATCAAATTCCTGGCAAACAGTTTAAAACAGCTTTCTCTAAAACATTAAATATTTCTTTAAAAATAATCCATTCACAAAAAAATTGGATCTGAAAAACAGTCTTCTTAACGCTAGATTATAGATAATTACAATGCTTCAAACCTCCAAGGAGTCTCGAGCCTTTAATTCATATGCTTGGCATATCATGTCTTTATAATGACATTCAGAGACACTAGGTTCAGCAGTTTTCCCTTTCCTTTATCATTCATTACATTCCAAACATTTGTGTCCTACAATCTATGTAGGGCGACTAGCTTTACAACTATTCTTAGCTCTGAAAAGCCAAATGTCCCTATTCTATGGCAATTCCTATTTTACTTTTTAAATATTTCATTTGTCGATTTGCTAGCTAAAATTTTACCGACAGGATAGCTCAAGATAAAGAAATAGTGTGGAAAATATGTACTGTAGTCATTTTTGTAAGTTTCTGATTCGGAATAACAATGTCAAATACATGAACTTCATTTATTCCTCAACCTTTCTTTCCCCAAAGAGAAACCTAAGAATTAAAATAGGTTCTGTGATGAAAGTTAAGATTCCTCATTAACTCATCTTAGGAATTATTCTCTTAGACTTTTTATAATGGTCTTTATAAAGAGGTAAAATTGTATTCCTATCATCATCTATTTCAAGCCCCATGCCTCAGTGTATTGGCCAAACCTTTGAGGTTTAGGATAGGGTTTTTTTGTTTGTTTGTTAGTTTTGTTTTGTTCTAAGATTTTACTTATTTATTTGACAGACAGAGATCAGAAGTAGGCAGAGAAGCAGGCAGAGCGAGAGAGGAGGAAACAGGCTCCCCCGATGTGAGGCTTGATCCCAGGACCTTGGGATCATGACCTGAGCTGAAGGCAGAGGCTTTAACCCACTGAGCCACCCAGGCCCCCTGATGATAGGGTTTTTGCATTCAAGAAATTAATTTAAAGTATCCTGATGAGAAGCAAAGCTAATCTGACCCAAAGTATTACTATTGCTCTTTGTACTGTCATCGTGGGTAGGATTGTGAGGCCGCTATGGTGATATTGTGTTGCTGTGGTGCTAATGTGGGATTGTGACCATATTCTTTCTAGTATGAGTAGATAATGTGTAAAGATTGATAGTTGACATTAGCAAAGAGTTATGCTAGTTTCATGTGAGAGGAAATTATAGATAACTAATTCTCAACAACAAAATAAAACAGGTATATTAGTGAAATCTTCTCATCATAAACATAGTATTCAACGATTTTTTTTTCCCCTGCAAATTTTATCCTAGGAAAGTTCAAAGATGAAATATATGTGTTAAAGAATTATGGAAATAATTGGAGTAAAATCCAATTGTTCAGCAAAATAATAATAAACTTAGCAAAAATTTAGTGAAGCATTTCAGAAAAATTAGTTTGAAGATTCTGACTAAAACCCATTCCTAAAATCTTGCTAGTAATATGTTAATAATAAATTAATAATTTTTACAAACTATAGTCAAGTGAACTTCTAATGTCAGACAGTTTGGAGAAAACACTTTTTTTTTTTTTAAGATTTGTTTATTTATTTTAGAACAGGAAGAGAGATGGGAAGAAAATCTCAAGCAGACGCCCCACTGAGAGCCCCATATGGGGCTTGATCCCACAACACTGAGATCATGGCTTGAGCTGAAATCAAGAGCTGGACGCCTAACCGACTAAGCCACCCAGGTGCTCCAGGAGACCTATTTTAACTTAAAAGTGGTATGGAAGCCTGGAATAGGTAGTAAGCTGAATACAAGTTGGCTTAGGAAAAGATAAATGGCTGGTGAAATATCGACAAAAATGTACAGAGAGAGAAGTCGTAACTATAGATCCAGGCATTATGAAACAGGTGAATTAAATGGTACTTGGGAAACTACAAGAGGGTTTGCCCATGGCAAAATTAATGAAATGCCAATTTTCAAGTGGTGGAAGAAACAGGAAATAAAAAAATAACAGGAAACTGGGATGCCTAGTTGGCTCAGTTGGCTAAGTGGCTGTCTTAGGCTCAGGTCATGATCCCAGAGTCATAGGATTGAGTCCCACATCGGGCTCCTAGCTTGGCAAGAAGCCTGCTTCTCCCTCTGCCTCTGCCTGCCACTCTGCCTGTGTTAGCTCACTCTCTCTCTCTCTCTCTCAGACAAATAAATAAATAAAATCTTAAAAAAAAAAAAAAAAAAAGGAAACCTAAGAAGACCAGTATAAGAAAAATCAGTAGGCATTTTAAAAGATAATTGCAGGGGCACCTGGGTGGCCAGTGGGTTAAGCCGCTGCCTTCGGCTCAGGTCAGGATCCCAGCATCCTCGGATCGAGTCCCGCATCGGGCTCTCTGCTCAGCAGGGAGACTGCTTCCCTCTCTCTCTCTGCCTGCCTCTCTGTCTACTTGTGATCTCTGTCTGTCAAATAAGTAAATAAAATATTTAAAGAAATAAAATTAAAAAAATAAAAGATAAGAACAATATAAAACTATTGTTATCAAGGTAGATAACTCTGATAAATCCTTACTAAAAGTATTGTTTTCATCTTTCTAACAGGTAATTGTAAATGAATATTCATCAATGAAACAGTTTTCAAGTTAAATCTAAGAATATTGTAAAGTTAGGGTTATTGAATAGGTTAAGTCATTATAGAAAAATTTTGTGATAGGAAAGAACTGGAATGGAATAGCCAAGTCATTAGATAAAAATGAGATGATGGTGCCTTTCCTTAATGTTTCTCACAGAACAGAAAGAGACCATATTTGGTAAGAAGAGATCCATGTTAGGAAAGGACCAAAAATGATGACAGATGATACTAGGAAAGGAGATATAATCTATTTCTACTTTATTCACAAGGAAATATTTCAAAATTCAGAAGGGGAAAGTCTGTTGAGTATTTACAATTTTTACTACTATCATATATCTAAATTTTTTACTAACGGGAAGTTTTATTTATTTATTTATTTATTTTTTAAAGATTTTGTTTGTTTATTTGACAGAGAGAGACAGAGAGGTCACAAGTAGGCAGAGAGGCAGGCAGAGAGAGAGGGAGAAGCAGGCTCCCCGCCAAGGAGAGAGCCTGATGCGGGGCTCGATCCCAGGACCCTGGGATCATGACCAGGGCTGAAGGCAGAGGCTTAACCCACTGAGCCATCCAGGTGCCCCACTAACGGGAAGTTTTATAATCCAAATTAGCAATAGCTAAAATACACGGTGCATAAGTACACACACACACACACACACACGCACACGCACTCTCTCTCTCTCTCTCTCTCACACACACACACACACACACACACACAAACTGCCAAAGAACATTTAACAAGATTTAAGTCAGATGATTTAGATACAGGTCATGCTAAAATTAGACAAAATTCTATAACACGCATGAAACCTGAGAACATACACTAAGTGAAATAAGCCAGTCATAAGAAAACAGATACTGTAAGATTCTACTCATATAAAGTATCTAAAGTAGTCAAACTCTTAGAGACAGAGGGTATCGCATGGTAGTTGTCAGGGGCTAGGGGAAGGAGAGCAAGGGAAATCGCTTAATGGGTTTAGAGGTTTAGTTGGGCAAACAAAAAATTCCGGAGAACTGCTTTATGAAATTGTGAATATACTTCCTGCTAAGTGACACTTAAAAATGGTTAAGATGGTAAACTAAGATGTTGTTTTTACCACAATTTAAAATAAGTGTATATATATAAAAAAAAAGACAAAATTGTGAAGTTAGGAAAGTATCTTATCCATGTCTTCTTTCCTTCCCGCCTGAACCTCTGCTAGTCTCTGTAACTGGTACATCAGAGTCCCAATACCCCAATTCATCCCTTTGCCCTTAGTCTTTCTGGTTCCACACAGGCCTCCTCTTTTCCTCCTGTGGGATAAACCTCTCTCCAGCTTTCTACTTTCTACTGTAAGACCTCTTCACTTGAATACAGATGTCTTGTAAACTGATAATCCATTGAATTTTCCTAAGTCATTTATCCCAAGACATTTTTCCTATACCAATTATGCTAAGATTTTTAAATATGTTGTGTTAATTGAATAAGCCTGTCACAAAGGATCCTTATAAAAGAAACCTTTACCCAGTGCAAAACAAGTCCTGTCAATAGACGTGAGCTTGTGTTATCCCACAGTATTGAGCAGATGTGTGATTGGGTGGAGCTAGGAGAAAGGGAATGGTCAGTTTATTTGAAGAAGAAGGGCTTTCAAATTAAACACCCTAGGGGTTAGAATTTGAAGACATTCTAGTCATCATATATGAATTTACCTTCTAAATGTGTCTGTGGATAGAGGAATGGGTCCTGTGTTACCATCCCAGGTGGTGACAGAGAAGTTAGGCTTAACCACTAATTCTGAAGTTAGATTAAAATAATTCCAATATAATGTCAGGAAATCCTTTCAAATCAAGCAGATAATCATCAAGATATTTTAAGAGAAATCTTGTTCATTCAATTACTCAGAACAAAATTTAAAATGGGTTTCTATCCAACAGAAACTTCATCTGAGGAAGTAGTCATATCCTAGAACTAGAATATTCTGGTTAAATCGTTAAACCTTTTTAGTCCATGATGCCCTCTTTTCTCTTTCATTTTATAAGATGTTGGATGTGAACACAAATATATGGTATAGGTCATTTTAACTTGTCAAGATTCCTTTATTTTTGCAAGGCAAAAATAAACTCTGCTGCATAAATAAATAAGCCTTCAAAACTAATATTACTCACCACTTTTGTATAGATGCTTAATATCAACTATGGTCTTACTAAGATATACATTTTTTTCCCTTAGTTAGTGTTTTTTTTTTTAATTTTTGTAGAAATATGGAGAGATTATGAAAATAAAATGAAAGGCTGTACTCCAGTACACTGGTGATAGCTTTGGTCCAGCACAAGCTGTGCCCTAAAATAAATCTAAAGCATTTTATGGTTAAACCAGCAAGAAAGCAGTTTAATTTCCCATTAAATCACAGTTTAGTGCACTCTAGAACAAATGAAGTGATGGAAAATTTTAGCTATATGATATTTATGTTCACACTCCACAAACACACATGCTCAAATGACATCGACAAATTTCAAGTATATGTTAAAAAAAGAAAGGGAGAAGAAACGGTTGTGTATGGCAGACTGTATGCTAAAACTCATCTATTTGTAAGAATGACATGTATACAAACTCATTCTGCAACATGCACCTTCAAATATTTGTACATTGGAAAGAAGTAAAGAGAAATATATAATTAGTAACAAACACACAAAGAACTTGGACTATAAAGCAAATAAAATACCTGATTATTTTCAGTAAAAAGTATGCAGGTGTCATCTAACTCCATTCCTTGCATGTAGTAGACTTAGAGATACTGAATAATTTAAATTATGCTAGTCAATAGTCTACCACATAGGATAATTAACAATTAATGCCAGGAGACAGCATCATATAGTTGAAAAAGCACCCGCTTTGGGTACAGACATGACCTTATATCCTAAATGTGCTGCTTTCTATAAATAGAGCTTCTGAGTCTTTCTTTTTAAGTGGGATAATGCTTATCTCAAAGAATTGTTATGATTAAAACATTAAATAGCATCTGTAAACCAACTAAAGAGTATCTGGTTCACATTAGTTTCTCAATAAATATTAATATCTTTTTCTTCTCCAATTAGGTTATTTAACAAATATATGATATTCCTTTCCCTTTAAACACAGCATAACAGAATAACATGCTGGATGTCTACACAGTCTTTGAAAACCTAAGGGCAATTATTGGAATTTAAAAACATAATTACCATTGAGACTAATGGTACATAATTACTTTAATAGTTAAAACATATGTGAGATACTTAATACTTATGTAATTGAAATGTATAACAAAACAAAAAATAGTAAGGAAAAAGAAATAAATGAAAACAAAGCAAGCAGTGTACTAAGTTAGCACTACTATAAACTAACTATCCAATAGTGTTTCATAAGAAAATTTAAATCATTACACACTGTACACACACACTATCATTCTTTTGTCTGTGTTAAGTTGTTTACGATATGTGGGAAGTTCAAATTGGTTCTATAAATGTTGATACCTTGCTAACCCAAATAGAAGTATTAAATTAAGCTCTTCATTAAATTGGACCTATGTTCAAATCTGATAATATAAGTATCTGGTAAATCTCTCTCTTTCCCAAAGCCTGCCTTTGTCTATGGAAAGATCAAAAATACAGTTTCTCTCATGATGTGCATTCTTGTCCAAACATTAAACGTGTTCACAATACCCTAAAAAACAAACTTGGTGAAATGTACATTCATTAACCCCTTCCATAGGACAGCTTTGCCCACTCCAACCCCACCCCTCCAAGACTAGTGGAAAGAGACACAGAAGGCAAGAAAAGAGTGAGGGATGTACGAAAAAGAAAGCTCACTTGATTGTAAACCAATTCAGCATCTTGAACTCACTCTAGTAATCACTGATGGTATTACAGAACTTAGGCTTCCTGTTTATAATCGTGTAAAACGTGTTGCTTCTGGCTAGAGGTAGTTGACGGCTCTTCTTCATTTGTTAAAAAAGAGGATTCCAAGGCCTATCAAACATATCTTAATCCTGGCACGAGATCCCAAAGGTAGTTAGATTCAGAACTAAAACTAACCATCCTTTTGCCTCCTTTATTTCAATGTCTCAGTCACCAAAAGAATTGAACTATGACCAGAGCATCATACAAAAATGCCCTCAACTGAATTTTTACCATAATGTGAACAACTAACAAACATTTATGGACATTGTTTTAGCGCCGTCTAGTGATGGGTTAATGGGAAGAAGAACATCTTGCATTTGATACAGGCTTCCTCTGTGGGTTTCAATTTCTTCATATGAAAATTGGTCTTCTAAGTTTATTGCAAGATAATGGGACATTAACACTGCGCTCATATGCCACAAGTAGGTGCAAATTGTCGTCTACTTCTTTCTCTCTTCATTGCAGATACAAAGTAACTCAGTGAATGAATGTGTTTTTATTATTTAATGTTTCAAAAATATCTAGTAATTATTTGGTTATCCTCCTGGAAGCAGAGGCAGATTTAATTTTTGTGCAATTTTGAGGGTCAAGTGGAGGCCAAGACACAAGATAAAGACAAAAGGCTAAGTGGGAATTGAACCTACAACCTTAGTCATGCCAGAAAAATTTTGTTATACGGTTAGTCATCTAGACACAAGAAGCCATGTTGAGATATTTATTGACAATTTTTTTTTAAAGATTTTATTTATTTATTTGACAGACAGAGATCACGAGTAGGCAGAGAGGCAGGCAGAGAGAGAGAGAGAGGAGGAAGCAAGCTCCCTGCTGAGCAGAGAGCCCGATGCGGGACTCAATCCCAGGACCCTGAGATTATGACCTGAGCTGAAGGCAGCGGCTTAACCCTCTGAGCCACCCAGGCGCCCTTATTGACAATTTTAAATGATGATTTTGAATTTGGCTATATACTAAGTATATTAAATAGGTCAAATAACCTCATTTATATATATATGTAACTGTATACATTAATACACATGTAATATGCATTTGTACATGCAATATATATTTATATATAGTATATATGTAATATATATTTGTATAGATATGTAACATATATTTTATATGTAATACATATATTTTATGTATGCGTTATATATACATATGTGTTATATATAGTAGATATATCACATATATACATATATATTAATGCTAGTTGCTTCATTTTTCATTTATAATATTGGGTAATGAGTTAGCAAAATGTACAAAACAGCATGACAGCTAAAGTTTTAGCCTTCCAAACTTTTGTTTGTTTTTGTTAAAGATGGTTATTCTAACTGAAAAATCTTTTTAAAATAAATTATATATATGTGTGTGTGTGTATATATATATTTTTTTTTAACTGATCAAAGTCCTGAACTTAATGTAACAGTTTTTTATGACCTACACCCATAATTAGGAGTACCAGTTACTGTATAGTGATGCCCTTAGAGATTCTTGAAGTTTGTAGGTCTGTTTACCCTTGTTAAAGAGCTCAGTTCCTGTGCTTTTTGAGTGTGTGGGCTTTTTATAGATTACCTGTCAACTCCCTTGTTGTCACTCTTCACTGCTATCAGTTGTGCTGGTACTAACAGCCCGCTCCCTTGTCTAATTTGCTGTTTCCTAATAAGCAGTGGGTTTGGCAACCAGATAACTAAGCTGGTTAAAATTGTCAGTAAAATAAGATTTTGTAGCTTCTAAGGGAACACTCCTAACAGAAAAGAGCATTTCTTGTTTCATGGACTTTGTGGTGCAATTTTGACTGTGCATATTTTATTGTTTAAGTCTTGGTTCTCAGTTCTGTCAAGAAAGGTGGGTTGCCAGAGACCTGAGTCTTGAGAGGTGGGATGTGAACTGTTTATTAAATTACGTAGACAGACTGTCACAGCCACCTCAGGTATATTAAGCAGACAAGGTAGGTCATGTCTGGAAAAGTCAGGGTGCACAGCTGGAGGTAGGCAATAAAATCATTCAAAGTTAAACAGCATTATTAAAATAAACAGTCCTCTTTGAAATTTGACGTGAAAAGTCACTAAACTGCACCAGTTGTCCAACATGAAAAATATTGCCATATCCCATGTTATTCTTACTTCTCCTAAATGTCTGTTTTGGAATGGAAGGGCTTATATTGGCAGCTTTTTCACTACAACCTATCCTGTTTGCAAATGTAGAAAAAACATTGTTATTTTTAGTTGATTCCATCCAGGCAGGAAAGTGCCCTGCCACTTCACAGCCTAAAACAAACAATTCTTGGTCATGGTCTCTTTATAAATTACTTTCTATGGGCATAATGAGTCTTCCTTCTTTCTTTTTTTTAAGGGACTTCGATACGTGAGACATATGAACTAAATTGTGTTTGCCTGACATAAGCTGAATTTAAAGCTTGTGCTGAGATTGCCACCCTTTTAATACGTTCTCCTATTCCTTTGTGACACAAAGGCTGAATTTTAAAAACTTTTGTACAGCAAAGGCAATTTATACATATAAAAATACTTGGAGTGCCCTAGGGGTTGTTCATGTTGTGGAGAAACGGAAGACGAGTTTGATTTTAAGTTTAAGCTTCAAACATTTATGGCCTAAATGGGGATGTCATTCTGAATTAAGCCTCAAACGCCTTTTTTTTTTTTTTATAGGCAAGCAAGGATATCATTTCTAAGATGAGCTATAAAAGAGTGAAGCAAGGCTCCAGTTACTTGCACTCATCAGAGAATTTTTTTTTCTCCCTAAAGAGAACAAATTTCAACTGACGTTCTCAGTCTCCTTCCAATTCAGGCACTTGCGCTCCTTTTCCATGAATCCCCTAACAGTTTCAATCAGAGGAGATATTTTATTTTTCCCTCCTGCTGCTACCAGATATGTCGGGCTGCTGATGTAAAAATCATTGCCACATGACAGTGACTGCTCAGGGCTGCCCTTCCCCAACTCATCACTCAAGGACACCAGCCAAATATTACCCAAGTCCTTTCCAATGATCCTCCACCCTTTGTCTCTCCCTTCATCCCCTGTATTGAAGACACAAACATATCACTTTAAAAAAAGGACACTTTTCCTCCTTTCTGTACCTGCTTGGCTGTTTGTGAAGTCTGAGCCATAGTAAATAACCTAAGGCATCACTCGCCCCACCTTCACTCAGTACATTATAATTCTGGTCGTGATAACTGGATAAACCCGAGAGGCTCCAAGAAGTAGGTCTTTAGTACCTCCTGATGCCCTTTCCTCATTTTTGCTCCCCTTTCTCATGCTTCCTAATTGCTGCAAATCTTCTCTTAGTTTCCTGCTTTCCCCAGACCTCTGAAACCAGCATTCCACACCCAGGTTTTTCTCATCTGGAACATCTAAATGTCTTAAAATACTACCTGCTATCAAAAATTTGCTTTTAGTTCTCATTCCTTCAAGCATGTGATATAATGTGATATAGGCCAACTGATGACCCGGAAACACCAAAAAAAAAAAAAAAAGAAAAGAAAAGAAAAATTAACTAATAATCGTATGCTAAAGAGGAAAGTATATTTTTGTGTCACCACTCCCAGGTAATGCAGATATTTATAGAAGGTGCTATCTAGCAGCATAATATTTAATTGCTATTTTGGTCAGGAAGGAAATTTTCAGGTCACTGTCAGGCCACTGCAGAGTAGTGTGTGTGTATGTCCCCATGTGTGTTTGACGGGGGCTAGGGGGTTGAGTAAGTTATTAGGAGGCAATTTAGGTAGATCTAAATGTAGTTCTCAAATCATACCACATAAATGTCTACAGGGTTTATTTGGCTTTATATGAATAATCAAGTCCATAAAAATCATGGACTACATAGTTTATGTTGTCCTTTCTATAATTTTTTTCATGATAGTATAGGATATAACAGCCATCTTTTGTTTAACTAGCTCTATACCAGTACTAGGCAAAGATGTCTGAAAATAATCACATAGTCCAGAATCTTTTAGTGACCCAACCTCCAGGGACTATGTAGACTTACGAAAAACTCTCACTTTCAGATTGCCTAACCTGGAATTCCAATCCTACACCACAACTCAGTACAACTTCCTCCTGAAGAACTCAGCCCCATGCTATTCACCTCAACCTCACCTGCCCACCAACGCTGAGTATAATTCTCTGCTCTCCAGCCATTCATTCACTTGTTTCATACTCACAAATTCATGTGGCTTTATTCCATCTGACTTATAAGCTTCCTGAAGATAGGGGATCTATTTATCTTAAACCTTTATCAGATACCTATCGCACTGTGTGTGTGTATGTGTGTGTGCACGCGTGCACGTGTGTATTTGAGTATGTAATATTCTGCTTTAGCATTCCATGTATAAGCTGCAGAGAAAACATTAAAAACATTAAAAACAAAGTAAGAGATATTATACTTTTAATGATGCTTTATGAAACTCCTTTGTATCTTTCCAAGCTAATTTTATAAATAAGAAGAATTCTTGGCGCTTTGGACTATATTACAGGGTTCAAGAAAAATCTATTTAAATGAGCAACTTGTCTGATGGACTGAGTTATTTCTGTTTTCAAAGTGTGTAATAGGAAAATCCTTTAAAATCCTCATAAGACAGTCTTCTTTATTCCTGTAATTAGAGTGTTGCTTGTATGTACAAATGTTACAAAGTCAATTCAGGACAATTTTCTGGAGTTAACCTCTACCAAAATATGTGAAATAAGAAAGGTTGCACAAACAACACTCTAGAGTGTAAGATAACATGACCAGATAACAATCTTTCTACAAATAAATACTATTAGGGATTTCAGAGGATGAAGGAAATTTTACATTCTAGGGAATCCACAAAACCTTAAGGGCCTTTAGAAGAGAAAAAGCATAGATTGCATCTTGACTGGTGAAAGATAAACAATTATCAGTATGTTCCTGACAAGGGAACATTTCACTGTGTGTGCGTATGTATATACATCTATACATAGAGTGTGTGTGTGTGTGTGCATACAGATACATAGATAGATAATTTTCCTCATTAAAAAATGTGTTTATTCTTTCCATTTACACAAAATCACTGTCCCAAGTCTTCAGGAAGCCCTCAAAGAAAAGCAAATCACTATACCAAATGAGATATTCTGAATATTTTTTCTTAAGAGGCATGTCTAGTTTTTTAAAAATGGAAACACAAGGAAACAGTCACTTGGGCAAGGAGAAAGTAAAATGACATGAGGGTAAAACTTAGTAATTCTATAGAGAGTAACCTGGTTGATAAAATGAAAAGCACTGAGAAAAACATTTAGAATATACACATTTTTGTAAATATAGGATTGAAGCTTCCATGGTGCCCAACAGTTTCTCAGGTCTAGCATTGACTAAAAACTTAGAGTACTAAATCAGAAAAGGAATTGTTATTTTCTCCTACATGTCTAACCAACATAAATACTCAGGATCAGAGACTATAACTGAGACTAATCTCAGTTATAGATAACTGGTTAAAAAAATGCAAGTATAAAGCAATATTTTCGAAAGAAACAGTTTTCAGTTTATCAAAATTGTCATTTGGATGGCAATCCAAATGATCAGATATTCAGTCAAAGAAATTTCATGCTTTAGAAATTTAAATAAAGTCGACCCTATTTTAACTGGATAAAAGCCAAAAAGAAAAAAAATAAAGTAAATATTTAAATTAATTTCTAGATTGTTTATCATGTTGATATCACCAATGCAGCACACAATCTTGAACATGAACAGAAAGAAATGTGTGGCATCCTACTATCGAGAAGATCTCTAGCTTTGAACATCCTGCTTATGGAATTCTGAGGATTTCCATCAATTATAGAAATCTATGAAGTAAAAGAGACATTTTTATCTCATAGTAATGAACTACGAATAAAAACCTTTTTTACATATTCTGTGTTTCCTTTAATATAAAGTATTTTTAAAATCCTAGTTCATGGGGGCACCTGGGTAGCTTAGTCATTAAAAGCTGCCTTTGGCTCAGGTCATGATCCCAGCATCCTGGATCAAGCACCACATTGGGCTCCCTGCTCAGTGGGAGACATGCTTCTCCCTCTCCCACTCCCCCTGCTTGTATTCCTTCTCTCGCCATGTATCTCTCTGTTAAATAAATAAATAAAATCTTTAAAAAGTAATAAAACAAAATAAAATTCTAGTTCATGGAAGATACAGTAGTATCTTAAATATGGAAATAAGCAAAATATGGAAACTAACAAAAGAACATACACTTACTCATTTGATTATATATATATATATATATATATATTTTATTTTATTTATTCGACAGAGAGAGATTACAAGTAGGCAGAGAGACAGGCAGAGAGAGAGAGAGAGGAGAAGCAGGCTCCCTGCCTAGCAGAGAGCCCGATGCGGGACTCGATCCCAGGGCCCCAAGATCATGATCTGAGCTGAAGGCAGAGGCTTAACCCACTGAGCCACCCAGGCAGCCCCTGATTATAATATACTGAGTGTAGGATTATAAACATTATTTTTAAAAAATAAAATTGAAAGACAAAATATTGGAATCTGTTAGAAATGTTAAATGTTGCTTTGTAAAACTTTCCTTTTAGTTACCTTTATCTATTGAAAATATACAACTGTTGTAACTGGGTCATGATGTAACATATATTTCTTACCAAGGGTCACAATCAATGGTTAAGAGCTAGTTTAATTATGTTACAATGTAACACACTTTCAAGATGCTAGTTTCTAGATTACTGTGAAATTCTATAATGAGATGAGAAAATAACCAAAACTGCTTCACATATTAGACATTTGTAAACAATGAGACAACATCCTATCAGCTTTTTAATTTAAGTGTTAACAGCCTTTGGCAGAAAAGAGATATTATACTAAGCATAAAAAATATGACAGACTTTTGAAATGCAGGATTTATTTTGTTACCCATAAACTATCATTCTTTTATGTAATGTTTTGACAAATGGGGAAAAGAATTAGGAAAATCCTGCAGATAATATGACTCACACCTTTCATCAATTTCTCTAAGCATCTGCTACTTAAGGGCCATATGGATAAATAGAAGTCACAGGTTTCCGCTGCCATCACAGCATTGGAAAATTATCAAATTCATGAAAATATGTTATTTATGTGCCTTACGTATATTAGCTCATGTCAGAACATCCTGTGTTACATGGTGAGTGCCAGAGGTATTTGAAGATTACACTAGCCACTGAAAAGTTATTCAAAATTTGTCTGCATCCAAAAAAAGAAACAAAAAAATTATCTGTGTCCATTTAGAAAACAGTATCAATTGGAGTGATAAATCATAAATCATAATTCACACATTGCTTGAATCCAACTATGAATGACCTATATATATTGAAATAGTAATAAAAAATTACATATAATATTATATCATTTTGGGGGTTATACTAATTTATTTACGTGAACACTGGCATTGCAGCACTTCTAAGTATATAACTATTAATAGGCATATTTTGGAATGAGATATCTCATATGTAAAAATAACTGCATTTTCCTGATTTACCAAATCACAAAGAACAGAAATTTTTATAGTGAGCTAATAGAACTTCATTTTATCTTATCTAGGTTTAAATATTATCAACTACTCTAACACTTGTTTAGGATATTTGTCTTTCAATCAATTTTGTCCAATGCAAAAGTTGATTTCATTTAACTACTGTATCTTAAAGGTATTATAAATTATTATTATCAATAATAATTATAAAAAATGTTTGGAGTTGGAGTGGGACTCAAACAAGATCCTGAATTGAATTTCTGAGAAAAATGACTTGATAAAAATGTGAAAACTTTTATTTTTCATAAGTAATGGGAAAAGGTTGCTCTTTTTAAATTAGAGTAGTTTTATGTTCTGAAAGTCCCAAGTACAAGTGAGTTGATCAAAAGAGAAAAGAGAGGATAAATTTGAACCAATGGATGGATGGACGCAAACATGCAGTCATAATGACTTTCTTTCTCTACCAGGTAAGATACAGAATTAATAATAGTAATGGCAGCGTCCAACCTGCTCATCCAGACATCATCACCTCCTAATGCCCAACTCATATTCTAACCTCTTATAGAACGGTCTGCTTACAATTCATTTAAACATACTTTATTTCAATTTATATTAATTTTTTATTCTATGTGTGCTTGGCCCAGAGTGCAACATCTCAAATTTTATTTCTTTTCTGAAGTTTCCCTCTTTTCTTTCTTCGTTTTTGTTTTTTTTTTAAGACTTTATTTACCTGAGAGAGAAAGAGAGAGTGAGCATAAGCAAGGGAAGGGACAGAGGGAGAAGGAGAAGCAGACTCTCATCTGAGCACAAAGCCCAATACTGGGCTTGATCTCAGAACTCTGGGATCATGACCTGTACCAAAGTCAGCAGTTTAACCGACTGAGCCACCCAGGAATCCCTGAAGTTTCTTTCTGAACCCTTTATTATGGTGAGAGCTTTTTCTCCATTAAATCCCACAGCCCTGTTAGTACTTCTCCTAACGTATTTATCATAGTATTTTAATACAGTAGAGATACAGCATACGTTTTTAAAATTATGAATATACAAATAAACACACCAGTCCTAATAACAGGAGTAGGGTTGTGTTTGTGTGTGTGCGTGTGTGTGTGTGTGTTTTTTAAGTAGTGTTTTATTTTATGTTTTGCTTTATTTTGTTTTGCTATTAAAATAACTTATGAACAAGCCAACAACCTTATCTGGGGCCCAACCAACCAAACAACATTCTATTCAAAAGACAAAGGACTATATCTAGATTTGCTGAAAGACTGTACAACACAGGCAAAACCCTGGACACAGAAATCTATGGGCAATTTATGAAATTTTAGAAGATGATCTTTATTATACATTATTGGCACATTAGTCATTGACCTTGAGACCCAATTCATGGATAACAACCTACATATTTATGGTTCTGTATATTTTTGTTTCATTACTTTAACAGGCAGTATAATCAGGAAGGTGGATTATTTATCTCAATGTCAAAGTGTCCTTGGTAGTACCTTACACATACTTGGCACTTAACACCTGGTTTTGCTACTTTAAATAAAATGCAACAAGTCTGTCTGAACAGCCATTAAATCTCCAATGGAAAATAATCACGGGAATCAAATAATCTATTAATTCTAAATTTTAAAATACTACAAATAGACTATTTTAGGACTCGATTGTAAAGCTGTTAGGTCTTTGAAAAGCTTACGCAGTTTAAAGATTTTTATTTATTTATTTGACAGACAGAGATCACAAGTAGGCAGAGAGCCAGACAGAGAGAGAGAGAGAGGAGGAAATAGGCTCCCTGTTGAGCAGAAAGCCCCATGTGGGGCTCGATCCCAGGAACCTAGGATCATGACCTGAGCCGAAGGCAGACTCTTAACTAACTGAGCCACCCAGGTTTCCCTAAATTGAAAACTTTTGGGACAATAATGATATCATGTATTTTGGTATCTGCTGAATTGTAGTGTGTCTTGAATTAAACACACAAAGGATAACAACCAACAAGACATGGCAAATGCCCAAAACAAAACAAAGAAAAAAACTGAATAATTGGCTATTTAACTTCTGTGCTTTTAAAAACACTAAGCCTAATGTAGCATCTGATAGATGCCCAAACAGTGGGTGCAATTTAAATATGGTTGTCTGAATGAAGGAAAGATGAAATGAGACACGGTGCCTTACAGGGGTGTACAGAAGCAAGAAAAAAAACTCTAAAACAACATTTCTTTTTAGCAGCAGCAGTACCAGACAACCCAGAATGTGAAGAGCAGTAGCAGACCTTGAAGCAGAAATTCAACTAAAAGATAGCCAATCAGAAAACATCAGATGTGATAGCCACCCTAGTAATTGCCTTTCTGTCTGTGGCGCTCTCAAATACAAAGGGAAACTAAGTCCATAAAAATTGACTTGCTTTTATTTTGATCCATTTTCCCCCTTTCTCTCCAGCTTTCCTGTCAAGTGCTCTAATTTTGGAAGGTTGCTGTTTCAGATCAACTCCACAGAGGGCTATGTTTTGTCACTTTGCAATCAGCAATTCAAGAAGTCATACCACTTTTGTTCGTAGCTACTGTGTTCCAAATTGGGCTGGGATACTGAAAAACAGCATTGGAAGTAATGCTTATGAAAAGAAAAAAAAAAAAAACAACCTATTTTTCCCTTTGGCTTTTTTTTTTCCCCCCATATTTGGCGTTTTGATTATCTATTTCATTTCAGATCTCTACCTTACTTTGCCTCAGAAAAGGATTTCCCTATTGGTTATGTTGACAATGCAGATTTCAGGAGGCCCACATCCAAAAGCTCCCTTCTGAGTAGTAAAATCTAACCCTGGCCATTGCAAGAAGTTATAAGCTGGAACATTAGATTGTATTTCAAATGAATTTTCACTTAAACCTTTAGTTTAGGGGAACTATGGCTGGAGCTTGCAACTATTATAACCGTTTCTGTTTGGAAAAATGGAAGTTATTTAACATTTAATGCGAACCTTCTATTTTAGACTGGGTCTGAACCAGAGATAAATGTTACAAAGATATAAGCAACATAGAGGTAAACTATATTATGACTTCATGTCAAGTCTGTGTCATATTTAAAGAAACATTAGACTAGTAAATTATTTCCTTGTTTTTTTTTCAAACAAAAACAAAAACAAAATAAATCCTCTTGAAATCTGACTTCCTGATCTCCTTGTAACCCATATATCTGGAGATATCCTCAGATTCTTTTTCCTCCATCTAAATTTCCCTAACTTTCTAGCCTGGACAATTTGGGTAACGATATTTTCTACCTTTGCCACCCCTGACCACTATTTAACCTGTTCATTCTTTCTTCTCCAGAGCAGCTTTCACTTTCCGGTGTTAAACAATCTTCTCTAAGAGTTCTAATTTCCCACATAACCTAGGACTCTGATCAACATCACAAAAATACAAAAGCCACATAGAGAGAGGTAGGGAAGGGGAAAAGGATCTAAATACCCAACAATCAGCTCCTCCCTAACCCCATCCTCTTTCCTATTTAAGTGTTCTGGTTAAAGCAGTCTTGTTTCTGCCTTAGAATCACTTGGAGAGCCTTTTAAAAATTTTTTAAAAATTAAAAAAAATTTTCTTTTTAATTAAATTTAAAACAATTTTTAAATTCAGTGCTGGAGCCCCAAACCAATTAAATCTATCCTCGGGATGGAACCCAGACATTTTAAAAAACCCTTTCCAAGTGAACTTAATCACAGCCAAAATTGAGAAACACTGTTTTGGATATTTTTTTGTGTTCCACAGAGGGAGAAGGCAGACTGTGTGTGTATGTGTGTGTGTCTGTATGTATGTGTGTGTGTGTGTGTGTGTGTGTATGTAAGATTTCATAGATAGATAGATAGATAGAAGAGATAGATAGATATAGATACAGATTTTTTCCCCCTAAAGGACCTGGTCACAGACAGAAGAGTGGTGGTGATGGTATTGATGGTTTTGGAGAGAGGAGGGTAGGTAAGCAGTAACTGTCATAGGTGGGCATATGGTGCAAGAGTACACTAGAACAATCTGTAATTGGAGTCCCCTTCACACTTTGGCCACGATTAGACATAAGGGTGACTCCCAAGTCTCTGACTAGCACACCTGGAGCAGTAGAACACCAATTAAACATGCTACCTACTGTAGCACCTAACTCCAGGGACTCTATAGAAAGTAAGAAAGGTTTACAATTCACTGGATTTTTTTTCCCCCTCATGGATTGAGATTGCAACTAGATGCTCTTTCAGCAAGCACAGGTCTATCTGCACTCCTACTTGAGCCTATAAAACACTAGGGCTTAGAAGATCAGGTAATTCCAGTACTCTTGTTTAATACTGTCATAAGGAAAACAGTAGGTTGGCAAGGCCTCCATACAGAACTTTGGGTGAGCTGTTGGGACTCTTCCTGACTAAGGTTTAGGTGTCCCTTTATCCACACAAGACAGCATCTGATTTGTTGGTAATTCATTAACAAGAGACAGAAACCATACGGGTAGCCACACAGGTACACTGAGTCTATCTTCCTGCTATAAATATGAGCTCTGTAGTTTGGTGTCAGTTTTTGTTTTTGCTTTGTTTTTTAAATTCAAATTAGTTAACATACAAACAATCAGGTGTACAATTTAGCGTTTCAGCACTTGCATAAAACACGCAATGCTCATCACAAAAGCTGCCCTCCTTATTCAGTTTGCTCTTTTCAGTTAAGAGTCTGTTTCTTGGTTTGGCTTTCTCTTTCTCTCTTTTTTTTCCCAGATGCTCATTTTTTCCCTTAAATTCCACATATGAGAGAAATCATATGGTATTTGTCTTTTCTGACTAACTTATTTTGCTTAGCGTAATACTCTGGTTCCATTTATGAAGTTACCAATGGCAAGATTTCATTGTTTTTGATGGCTGAGAAATATTATATTATATATAATATAATATATATATTATATATTATACAGTATATCATCTATTATATATCATATAATAATAATAATAATAGGTAGGTAGGTAGATAGAAAGAATAGAAAGATAGATATACCTTTATCCATTCATTGATCCATAGACATTTGGGCTCTTCCTATAATTTGGCTATTGTGGATAATGCTGCTATAAATAATGGAGTGCATCTATTCCTTAGAATTAGTATTTTTGTATCCTTTGGGTAAATACCTAATAGTGAAATTGCCAGATTTCACTATTGCAGGATAGTTCTGTTTTGTTTTGTCTTTTTTTTTTTTTTAAGATTTATTTATTTATTTATTTGACAGAGAGACAGCAGAGAGAGCACAATCAGGAGGTGCTGCAGAGGAAGAGGGAGAAGCAGGCTCTCCACAGAGCAGAGAACCCGACTTGGGGTTTGATCCCAGGACACTGGGATCAGGACCTGAGCCAAAGGCAAATGCTTAACAACTGAGTTACCCAGAGGCCCACAGGGTTGTTCTGTTTTTAACATTTTCAAGAACCCTCATACTATTTTCCAGACACTCTGCACCAGACTGTATTCCTGTGGACAATATAAGTGTATCCCCCTTTCTCGTATTCTTGCCAGCACATCCTGTTTCCTGGTGTTGTTACTTTTAGCCATTCTGACTAGTATGAGGTAATAACTCATTGTTGTTTAGACTTGTATTTCCCTGATGAAGAGTGATGTCAAGCATCCTTTCATGTGTCTGTGGGCCATCTCTATGTCTTCTTTGGAAATACATCTATTCATGTTTTATGCCCATTTTTTAACTGGATTATTCACTCTTTGGATATTTGATAAGTTCATTATAAATTTTGGATACTAACCCTTTACCAGATATGTCATTTGCAAATACCTTTTCCCATTCCAAGGTTGTCTTTTTAATTTTGTTGATTTTTACTTTTGCCATGCAGAAGATTTTTTTTTTTTAATGTAGTCCAATAGTTTAGTTTTGCTTTTGTGTCCCTTGCCTCAGTAGACATATCTAGCAAGAGGTTGCTACAGCTAATATAAAAGTGGTTACTGCCTGTGTTCTTCTCCAGGATTTTAATAGTTTCCTATCTCACATTTAGGTCTTTCATACATTTTGAATTTATTTTGTGTATGGTGTAAGAAAGTAGTCCAGTTTCATTCTCTCACATGTTACTGTTTAGTTTTCCCCAACAGCATTTGTTGAGGAAACTGTCTTTTTCCCACTGGATATTCTTTCCTGCTTTGTTGAAGATTAATTTAACCACAGTTGTGGGTTCATTTCTGGATTTTCTATTCTGTTCTATTGTTCTATGTGTCTATTTTTTTACCACTACCGCCATACCATTTTGATCACTACAGCTTTGTAATATAACTTGAAGTCCAGAATTGTGATGCCACCGGTTTTGCTTTTCCTTCAAGGTTGCTTTGGCTATTTGGGAGTCTTTTGTGCTTCCATACAAATTTCAGGACTATTTGTCCTAGTTCCCTAAATAATGTTACCAGTATTTAGGATTGCACTAAATGAGTAGATTGCTTTGGGTCATATTGACATTATAGTAATATTTGTTCTTCTGATCCATGAGCATAAAATGTCTTTCCATTTCTTTGTGTCCTCTTCAATTATTTTCGTTATAGTTTTTGAACTACAGGTCTTTCACCTCTTTGGTTAGATTTATTATTAGGTATCTTATGGTTTTTGGTGCAACTATAAATGGGATTGATTCCTTTATTTCTCCTTCGGCTGTTTCAGTACAGGTATACACAAATTCAACACATTTCTGTACATTGATTTTGTATCCTGTGACTTTACTGAATTTGTGTATCAGTTCTAGCAATTTTGGGGTGGAGGCTTTCAGGTTTTCTATTTAGATTATCATGCTATCTGCAAATAGTGAAAGTTTGACTTCTTCCTTGCTGGTTTGGATGCCCTTTATTTCTTTGTTGTCTGAATGCTAAGGCTAGGACTTCTAGTACTATGCTAAACAACAGTAGTGAGAGGGACATCCACTGAAGGCACTGAAGAGTGCCCTTCTTCATCTCTTGTTAATCTTTGCTTTAAAATCTAGTTTGTCTGATATAAGTATTGTTAGTCCACCTTTCTTTTGATGTCCATTAGCATAATAGATGGTTCTCCAGCCCCTCACTTTCAATGTACAGGTGTCCTTGGGTCTAAAATGAGTCTCTTGTAAGCAACATATAGATGGATTTTGCTTTTTTTTTAATATTTTATTTATTTATTTGACAGAGAGAGAGATCACAAATAAGCAGAGAGATAGGCAGAAGGAGAAGGGGAAGCAGTATCCCTGCTGAGCAGAGAGCCTGATGAAGTGCTCAATCCCAGGACCCTAAAACCATGACCTGAGCCAAAGGCAGAGGCTTAACCCACTGGGCCACCCAGGAGCCCCAAGCTTTTTTTTTTTCCTAATCCATCCAGACACCCTATGTCTTTTGATTAGACCATTTTGTCCATTTATATTCAGAGTAATTATTGACAGATATGTATTTAGTGCCATTTTATTACTTTTTTTTTTTCCTGGAGATTTTCTTGTCCTGTTCTTATCTTTATCATTTTTGGTTTTACCTTTTCCACTCAGAGTCCTATTTAATATATCCTACAGAGCTAATTTTGTGGTCATAAACTACTTCATTTTTTGTCTGGGAAGCTCTTTATCTCTCCTTCTATTCTGAATGATAGCTTTGCTGGATAGAATACTCCTGGTTGCAGAATTTTCCCCAAAGACATTTGAATATATCACTCCACTGTCTTCTGGCTTGCCAAGTTTCTGTGGAGAAATCTACAGCTAGGTTTATGGATCTTCCCTTGTCAGGTCACTTGCTGCTTTTAAGATTTGTTTTTTCTTTATCACTGTATTTTGCAAATTTAATAACAATATGTCTTGGTGTTGGCCTGCTTTTGTTGATTTCAATGGGTGGTCTTAGTTTTATTACCAAAATACCTATACCTTCTCCTAGCAGATTGTTGTTGAAATCTCTCCATTCTCTACATATAAGTACCTTACCTTGTTGATATGCAAACATTTTTTCAACACATGAATACAGACAAATCACCTTGCACTAGTTTTGAAGCCAATGTGAAGCAGGTTGCAATACAAACAGAAGCTGGGTGACTTTCAGACCACGAGCAATCCCTGCAGTTGATCCAAAGACCTTTAGCTAGTTGTATTTTTCTGCCAAATGATTATCACGACTAGAACATTTTAGTAGCATGCTCTAACCAGGACCATGAATACTACTCTTCTAGTTTTCCACAAAGAACTCCACATAAATTTCTCAAGTTTCTAATACAAGTAACCCGTGTCAGCAGTTCTAAAGCAAGACTTAAAGTACCAGCCAATTTCCCAGAGAATCTTCTATCATTGGAGCTGAATAAATGCCGTGAACTAGCCTAAACATAGCTACTTTGACTTCTGTCATCCACAAAGGTTTCCAATTTAAGAGAGTCTGAGCCCGTGGAGGTTGAATTTCAAACATACTTCCAGTTTTCAACTTCACAAGGAAGCCCATTAGGTCTCTGAGTGGTCTCTAGTCCCTCTCTTCTCTCCACATTAAAGGTCTTTAGGGTAAATCTTTACTGTTTGCACCATAAGCCTAGTGATGTTATAACCACCAAGAAAATATGCTTTGACGTATTTTGGCATTTTTCAGACTTGTGTCTGAAATATAGCTCAATATTAAACCCTAAAGCCTAGCTCCGAAAACATAATCCACATAGAGTTAGTCAAGGGTCTTCCCAGTTCCATATTGGCTCAAGTCGAATGGGTTATTTACAAAGTAATCTGAACACTTTATAATCCTCTTAAACTGTTATAAAAGGGGATCCTATTCATAATACATTGTTAAACTTCTGAAATCTATTTCATCTTTTCACAATAGCTATTTCCACAGTATTTATCCCTCTCTGTAATCATCCTAAAACTCTCTCTTCAAAAAACCTATTTGGATCCCTCTACTTGTCCAGGTCTCCTCAGTCTTCCTAGATTCATTGTTTTCTCCTACAATAGTCAAGTTCAAAGGAAGAAGAAGAAAGGCCTAAACCTATAAATGTTCTTACATTACCTATTTTAATTTCAAAAGGAAATCCATACATCCAATCTACAGGTAATATATGTAAACTAGTACAGATTAAAATGAACTTTGGCAGTACTAAAACTAATTGGTTAATATTATTACCCATCTTAGCATGGGTTAAAATGTCAATAAATATTTGAAATATTTGAAACTTCCATGTACCAAGTACTGAATATTATCTCATTTATTTTAACATTTTTTGAAATAGCATTATTAAATTGAGAAACCTAATTGTGTAGCACAAATTACAGAAAAGTAGTATTCTTTTTTCCCAATAAAAGACATGGAATAATCTAGATCAAATGCTATGGTTTATGACTGGTCTGTATTAAAGCACAGCTCTGTCACTTTCAGATGTCTAAAAGCCAGAAAAGTACCTGATAGAAGTAAATTAAGTTTATAACACCCAAGGATATTATTCAAATATTTCCCATTGGAAAGCAAGAGATGAAAAAATGGTCTGCTAGAAGGGAATTACATTTCATAGAAAAGCTGTTTTACTGAACTTTTGAAAAAGCTCAGTTGAATGTGTGTGTGTGTGTGTGTGTGTGTGTATAAAACATTAAAGTAGTTAATAATCTTTGAGTCAGTCTTAAGTTTGACACCTAGGTTTGACACTGTCTGCCTTGAGTTTTATGTTTGATGGGGTAGTTCATATTTCCATTATTCCATTTTCCCATATCTTGCATGAGAGAGTAGATTTAATGGAATTTTCCCATCTCAAAAAATTGTAATGGATTATTTCAGAACTTAGTGCACTCACATATTCTACTGGGCTGATATATTCAATAGCTAATATATTCATGTTACAATATCATAAGTGACCAGGAAGTAATGCACTTTACTCAAAAGTTCATGACATATGCTGCTTTTAAGTAAAATACTATGAGTCAACATTTTACTTTAAGTCTGTAGTTGTGGTATAATTGCTCATCTAAAAATAGATCTTTCTATAGATCATCCAATTAAGTAAGTTTCTTGTCTCAAAACTCACCCAAAGAACAATCATAAAACATGTTTTGAAAAAAAAAAAAAAAAAAAAAAAAACTCCTTGAGAGTAACTCTCCAATTAAAAATATTTTCTTTAGACTGAGGCCTAAAATTTAAGTTTGGACCAAAAACTGTCACTACAGATTTTAATACCCAATTTTGTAAGATGAATGCTTTAGGAGTTTGGCTAGATTCCAGTGAGGTAATTGGATTACATTCTCTTAATTTTTCATAGACATTTCAAATGAATGCAACTTTCTATCTTGAACTCTAAGTGGGGAATGCTACCAAAGAGTAAGCAAACAAACACTGTGTGTGCAAATAAATATACACAAATAGATGGTAGACAATTGGAAATTGTTGGAATGGTCACTGGCCCTCAGGTGAAAGAAGAGCTCCTACACTAGGGAAGAACAGGACATGGAAAAAATGTTGTTTCTGTGCCCCAGCCTCTTGATGGATCTAGTTGTTATATTTCATCACATCAAAATTCTTGTACCCAGTGCCCTCAAGGGTCCTAAAGATGTTAGCTCTTTTTTTAAAAGATTTTATTTATTTATTTGACAGAGACAGACACTGTACGAGAAGGAACACAAGCAGGGGGAGTGGGAGAGGGAGAAGCAGACTCCTGGCTGAGCAGGGAGTCGATATGGGACTTGATCCCAGGATCCTAGGACCTGAGCCAAAGGCAGGCACTTAATGACTGAGCCACTCAGACAACCTAGAGATGTTAACTTTCTGATGTTGATACTTAATATTAGCTCTCTGGAAATGCCATTTAAACAACAACAACAAAAGGATTAAAACCTTTTATTAAAAGCTGCAAAATGTTATATGTTGAAATTAATTATATACATTTTATAAATTATATAAATTGGTTGTTTAGATAGGGTAGATGTGCAGATGATTGGCTAAGACAGATGAAGATATAGAAACACACTTATTCATGCTTTAGTGCTTAAAAATCTGAATGCACAATCGACTGTTATAGAAATACTAGTGGTATTAAAACTATGTAAAAGGCACAACTTGGTATCAAAATTCTTTGACACTGTAGAATCTTCTGAAACTGTTGAGGACATTAAGCACTAGGCACTTTTGTTTTTTGGCAACCACATTAGAAACGGATAGTCAATGGACAGTCCATTTCAGCTTGCTGCACCCATCCATTTAAAGTAATTTTTCGATTATCTTTTTTAAAACTTCTGGAATGTTATGTCAGAGGGCTAATTTGGTCTCCTTGTGAGGCAAGTTCTGTACACAGAAAATAGGGTCTAACCAAAATAAAGTAAGCAACAGATTTAAAACTGAAAACAAAACAAAACAAAACAAAAGAAAAAGCTGCTACTACAGAATACCTCTAGATTTGCCATCTCTTCTGTGCAACTTGGAGGACAAAAGAAAACTATGGCCCATGGACCAAATTCAGTACATAGCCTCTTTAGTATGACTTGAGATAACAATGGCTTTGCATGTTTAAACAGTTTAAAAACAAATACCTATAATACCTAAAACATTTAGTATCTAGCTATTTCCAGAAAAAAGTTTGCTGACAACTGATTTAAAGAAATAGTAATAATAATGATAATAATAGAAAAGTCTTATTACACTGGATTCTTCATGGTTAATTTGGGACAGAATTAGGTAAGCCTTGAGTTTCCCTGTTTTTTCACATTTATGGGATCCTTAAAGGCCTGACACCTCTTTAGCTAAATCAGGTAAGACCACCTGGAATTCTAGGCCTCAAGCCAGGTCCCTTTAAGAAGAATAGCCTAGAGAAGCAGAGCTAGGTCTGTAGCTGAACACTGAGCCCATTACATGACCCAGTGAGTTCTGCCATATAAACACACAGGTAAAGGCTGGGCACATTTTCAGCAGCTGTTAGTGCTAAATAGAAAAATACACTTTCCATATGCCAAGCAAGACTTTAGAAAGGTCGTCTCAGCCACAGTTCAGAAACAGTATCGTGTGTGTGTGTGTGTGTGTGTATCAAAGAAGATATATATATTCTGTCCTTGCTTTACACATGTTCAATGTCAGAAGATAGTCTGTTTTGTTTTTATTTTTTAAGCTATTACATCATTCAGCTGCTTTCATTTTATTATAATACTAAAGTCTAATTTCAGTGTGGTGAAATGTAAAAGAAAAAAACCCAGCAAGATTGGACCCAAATAAATAACCTTCAGCCTGTTACTTCATTAAAGCTTCTGAATGCCTCTTTGTACATGTTTGGAGCAATTTACTTCTTTTAAACATATCCATGTTAGAGAAGGATACTTTCCACATTTCAGTTTTATTAAGCACATCATGATGCTCTCTTATGGGAAATAAAAAACATAAATGACCACATCATTCTGAATTCCAAGGACCCCTTGCCAGCATCAAGAAGCTTAAAGAATATGAAATTTCAACAACTACTGATACACATGGTATTATTGTACTATTATGAGCCAACACTGAAAACAACTTATATGACCAAATAGGAGAATTTGTTAATATATAGAAGTAATAGTATTTAAGTTGTTACATTAGTATTTGCCAAGTGTTTGGTGGTATGGTAAAATATTTAAAATAAAAATGTTAAGCATATAAGAAAGTTTAAAAATTCCATGTCAACTATGCTATGGAACAAAACAAAACAAAAACAACACTGACCGAATATAAGAACAAACTAGTGATTACCAGAGGGGAGGTGGCTGAGAGTTTGGGTTGAATAGGTGAAGGTGATTAAGAGTACATTTATCATGATGAGCAGCAATTAGTATAGAATTATTGAATCACTATGTTTGTACAGCTGAAACTAATATAACACTTTATGTTATTTATACTGGTTTAAAAAAAAATGCATGCTAAAAAAAAAAAAAAAGGAAAAAAAGTACTGTAACTAGCCATATAGGTTGAATTGTACCCACTGCTCCAATAACTCAGAATGTGACTGTATAAGACAGGGTCTTTAAGGAGGTGATTAAATTAAAAGGAGGTCATTATGGTGAGCCTTAATCCAACCTGAGTAGTGCCCTTATAAGAAGACGAAATTCAGACACACAAAGTTGCCAAGGGCTCAGGTACAGATGAAAGACCATGTGAGGCCACAGGGAGAAGACAGACATCTGCAAGCCAAGGAGCGAGGTCTCAGGATATATCAAACCTGCCAACACCTTGACCTTGAATTTCTAACCCCCAGAACTATGAGAACAATAAATTTCTGTTGCTTAAGCCACCAGTCTGTGGCATTTTGTTATGACAGCCCTAGAAAATGAGTACAACAAACATAATAAAATATTGTTATTATTATAAGTTGTTGGTGAAATTTTGCCTGTGTTTTATTCCTTGACATTTATTCTGCTTATGACTTGCCCTTATTCCTTCCCTACCTCTCTGTTTACTTCCCTCCACCCTTTCTTCCTTTCTTTATTGTTTTTCTTTCAACAAGTGTATTTAGGGGACCTAATATATGGCTAGTTTGGTGAATACCTAAGTACTAAGGTATGCAAAACATGATTTGATTCCTATCCTTACAAAATTAAATCTGGTGGATGTTAACTATGTGTTACTTTGACAAAAGAAGAAAAATGAGAAACCCATCTCAACATTCTCTAACACACACATGTATTAGGAATTCTATAAATACATATTGCTAATTATTCCTACAATAACAATATAACAGTCTATGTTTTGCAGTTTGATAAAAGCTACTTGTGTCAGTCATGTGTATCCAAAGCAAATCATCTCAGGTTCTCTGTAACCTAAGTCTTTAAGTTTCTGATATATTTGAACAATGATTAAAGTTACTGATCACTAGGCAATAGCAGCCGCATACTATTTCTTGGAATGCATCCTTATTTTCTTTTTCTTTTTTTATTTTATTATATTTTTGGTGGGCGGGCAGAAGGGATTAACTAGGTAATGGGCATTAAGGAGGGCATGTGATGTAATGCGCACTGGGTGTTATATGCTACGAAGGGATAATAACTGAACTCTACCTATGAAACTAATGATGCATTCCTATTTTCTTTAGAGATCACTTCCTATCTCTCCCTCATCCTGCTTTCGCTAAATTAGACTTCACATCTTAAAAACTTTTCCTCTAGCTTCAAAATATTGCCCGAAGGTTTTGATGAAGATGAGACCAATTAGTAAATTAGAAAAAATTTGATAAAATACATTGCTATAGCCTGAATGGTGTTTGGCATCTTTTCCCTAGAGAGGCATTTCAAGAACTAAAGCATATACGGATGATCCAAATGGCACAAATCAAAGTAATGGGTGATGGTAGTGGGAACAATAGTATACAACTCCAGGTAAAATGAATGATTTCTCTACCTGAGCCTGTCACAAGTACAACTTCTCTTCCCAGTCTTCAACATCTGCTTTTGTGGGAAAAGTAATATTAAGAGGCCATGAAAACCATCATTGTACAAAGGAATTAAGTTAAAACACTAGATATATGAGTATGCTCATTCAGAATGATAAGTAGGGCGCCTGGGTGGCTCAGTTGGTTAAGCGTCTGTCTTCAGCTCAGGTTATGATTCTGAAGTCCTGGGATCGAGTTTCATGTTGGGATCCCTGCTCAGTGGGGAACCTGCTTCTCCCTCTGTCACTTTCTCTCTCATAAATAAATAAATAAAATCTTTTCTTTTTTTTAAGACTGATATATATAGAAGCCTGCAGGCAATGGCCAGAGATAGGCAAAGAATTGTGAAGCAAATTTTTTCGACTTTTGCCAGTATAACAAACAACTTTATAAAGAGTATGTATTTAGTTTATTGTAAATATTACTAATATAAAGGATGTGTGACACCCAAATAAAGTATAGAATAGTCTTTATTGCAAATTCTCTATAGCCAATTAATTCACACAAAATACTTTCAGCTGATTTAGCCAAGCTCTTGTTTTTGTAAACAATGCATAAACATAATTGATGAAGATGCATAGTCCCAACACAAATGTCCCCTGATGAGTTTGTTACAAAAGTGTAACAATAAAGGTACCTGTTGATTTCACTTGTTTATCAATGACTTGAGAGAATTCTTTGCTGAACTGGGTAGTACTTTCTGAAAGTTGGAAGAATAGTTTCTCCATTTATTGGACTATTCACCCTGTGGCAGCTACAGCCAGGATACACTTTTAAGTTCAATCAAATTTTTAATGTTTCTTATTGACAACTTTCTTAAGTCCACAGCAGACAGTCAACAAAACAATAAACTGAATTCTGATTTCTTTTGTTTGCCAATTTTCATAGCGTATACGCTCTCATCATGGCCAATTTTAAGTTACCAACATGATGTCACTGAACAAGCAGCTGGGAAGAGACACACAAGAGAACACTCACATAGTATTTCCACCATGCAATTACAAAGGCTTAAATATTCCAAGATCAAAGATAATAATTAAATGTAATAAAACAATCAGAAAGTAATAAGTGTTGAATATTATTTCTGTTTTAATATAAATTTATTTAACTGTAAATTTGCATATGTATAAATTTTTAACCCTGACTGTGTTTAATAACTGGCTCCAAAATGCATAAAAGTGAAACAAGTGGCACTCATGAGTAGAGTAAGACAGCTCCAACTCCAACTCCCCACTATTGTGTAAGCCAGCTCTTTTTCTTTCAAACCCCTTTTCTCTTCTCTCAGGGTGGTTTTATTCTAGGTGCTCACACAACTCTACTTTTCCCCTGAGCAATTCTTCCAACATTTCTTCTACTTAAATAGTCTTCTTTGCCTGCATTTTATTCTAGGTGACCACACAGCTCCACCTTTCCTGTAAGCAATTCTTCCAACATTCTACCTAATATTCCAACAATTTACCTAAATATTCTTCTCTGCCTGCATTTCTCTGTCTTTCCACAATCTGATCTTAATATTATAGCATTAGAAAGAATATGATAAAGTAATTCACACTAAGTATGTGTCAAAAATAGTTAATATATGTCTTGTTTAATATCTGTAATACTAAGACTCCAAATAAATGAATCTCTAATGGTAAAAATTTTATTTGTAATGAGTACCGGGAACAAAGATATCTGGAGGCAGATATTTCAGGTCATATCATGCACTTGACATGAATATTTTTGTGATTAGTATATTTTGTGTAAGTATAACTACACCTCTCTTATATAGCCTGGGGATTAACAATCCTGCTAACTAAGTAAACTTCTTTTTACTAAGACAGTCTAAAACACCCAATTCTACTGTTATTCCTGTGGTCCACCCATTGTGAACTATATTTTCCTAAGAATGTCGTGTTCTCTTTAGCCTCCAGGTGTTCCCTCAAATTATTATCTCCACCTAGAGTACCCTCTCCACTCTCTACCCCTACTCCTTGATATTCAGATATTTCTGCATCAGGTGAGCCAGAATTTTCCCTGAGAAATCTACCCAGCCCAGGCCACTCTTTCTGAATTGACAGGTTCCTCCCAGGTACCCTATAGCATCCTGTGCTAGACTTGTTTCATTAGCCTCTATAAATGTCTTGTTACTTCCCATTTGGCTGGGAATTCCACAAAGAGGAAAAAGAAGGTTACTTTGTTCATCAGTTTTTTCTGACACCCAGAACAATGCCCAGAATCTTGGTGCCACTGGGCAAATACAGGTTGAATTGCATTGCTGATGACTCTGGGGAGGAAAAACCAGAGCACTGAGATTATGAACATGCTGCCTATTTGCTTCTTCCTTAGGATATAACTGTATTATTTTGAAGGTCTTTTAAAGAAGATACATTGTACTTGACTGAATTTGATTGGACGGGTAACTGGTTAACAATACAGTGCAGCCGACCTGCTTCCTGAAACACTACCTTCTCTATTCCTGCAAGCGCCCCAGGGGATACAGGAAGTTGTTAAAAAGCCATGCCTAATTATACAAGAAAGCAGAGAAGACACTCTAGTCACTAGAATCCAACTGAACATTTGCCTGCCTTATTCCGTCAGCATGAGAAATTCCAACACTCCACATAGGATAATGACAGAAATCTTTTAACCATGGTTTGCCGGGAATAGAGTAGCTATCTCTCTTCCGAAGTGAGTGTGAACCAGATGTGAAAATAAATGAAATCTTGACAAAACTTGCTGATTTTTCAACCTGATAGACTTGTTTTGTAGATAAGGAAAAGTTATGACACATTACATCATCTGTCAGACACACTGCTTAATTTGAATCTCAATTCCAGTAATCATTACCAGAAAAGAGAAAAATGATGTTTTTGATCAAAGCCAGTCAAAAAGGTTGTCTCCTCCTCCTCTCATTCTTCTGGAAGGCAATGCTATTCAAATTTAAAACTGAAGCCACTTTTCCCCTTCCTTACAGTGCCTAAGAAAAGAACAGCACACTATTAAGTACTATTACTAGCAGCTAGTACAAAAGGACAGGGATTTGCATGAGAACAAGTGCTAAGAGTTGAGCTTCAGGCAAGGAAAGATCATTATTTATAACAAGCGGATCTGCTTCTATATGATTAACGGAAGAACAGCGAATTAATGCTGTTATCTTAATATTGTTTAAATGGCCTCTACATGTGGTGCTGAGCCAAGCCAGGCAGAGTGGGTAACACAAAATAAATGTCAATCCAAGAGAGATTTCTGGGAAACATATTCACCCGGAGAAAATTTGCTTAATTAATGGCCTCAAAATGATAAGCTCTGATAAGCCTCTGCTGTGTGGTATTATTTTATTTGGGGAAACAGGACACAGCCCGATTTAATGGGATTTTCTTCAGAGATTGGTAAAACTGGTAAGCTTCTGGATAATTATCAGCCATATTAATGATTTCTTCTTTTCCAAATGTAGTTCACGCCCTAGGTTATCTGGGGGAATGGATGAGGAAAGTATGAAACTAGAATGGTAGCATTTTATTACCTGTGGCTTTAACTGTCTGCTTGAACAGGAAGGTGAATTTTTAAGACACAAACAACAAGCTTTCTATTACCCTTGAAATAAGACTTCATTAGATGACTGCTTTAGAACCAGCCACCCATAATTGGTGAAACTCCCATGTTAAAGCAGATTTAAATGGGAATGTGTTACTAATTGTCCTAAGATTAGAAGTGCCTTTATAAAGTGTGCTAACCAGGAGCCCACATTTCAGGGATCTTGTTTCTGCCCTCAAAGCAAGCTTCAGTTATGAGATAACATTATCAGTGATTCCTGGACATTTTTCTATCTCTTAAAAATTAACTATGTAGGATGAAGTTGTAGGCAGAGGACAAGCTGAAGGCAGGGATGTGTACGAGATAAATATTTATAGTTTACAATACTTGAATAATATTCCAAACAAATGAATAATATTCCAAACAAATGATCAGCAGTTGGGGTATTTCTAAAACATACCAGGGATCCCTGAAACGGTTTATAGAAATGCACCCAAAGATACCAGAGGTTTCACAGTACTATGGGATATGTGAGAGGAAGTTTTCCATTTTCTGAAAGATTCTTCACATTAATGTAGTAGGTAAGAGATCAGATTGGCAGGTATAGGTGAAAACTAGCAAAGTCTCCTGTGCTCTACTCAGCCTTTCTCTTTACCTCATTTTAAGTGCCTTTTTTTTTTTTCTTTTTAGGGAAGACTGCTGCTTTCCAACCATCCCCTATCCCTTCAGTGACAATCACCTGCTACATTTCTCAATTTTTTCCTTACCTGCTTATTGTTCTTTCTCTCTAGCAGTGCTTAGCATGTAAGAGAACACAATAGTTCTTTTAGGACTTACATTCTGCAATACTGCTGTGACCTTTGGAAGTGACCACAAAGTGACCTGAAAGTTGTACAACTTTTTAAGAAAAAAAATCCTTATAATAATCCTGGATGGCCTCCTAATGAGTACGTATTTTCACACCACTACATGCACTTTCATATTTTTCCTTGTTTATTACATTTTTAATTATTAATTCGAGTGAATTTGAGATATAGATTCTGATTATCTGTACTCAAACTCTGGTAAACTCTATAGCAAAGTACATCTGTACTCTTATGGACTATCAATAATAAGAAGTCAATTTGGAAATTGTACATTAGAGTTCATTCTGCTTTCCATGTAGTTGTCCTTCTTAAATATGCCCAGAACACATAAGGGGAAATAAAATTTGTGCTTTCACTGCAGTGTTTCTATCAAGTATTTTCCCAATAATAGACTATTTTTAAGAAGTGTTAAAGTAAAGAGTCCTACGGTCAAATTCATTTGGAAAATGAATTTCTCAGAATCCTTGATAAGTTGATGGACACTGAGAAGCACTAAGAGGGAATGAGGAACACTACATAAAACAAATTTCCTTGATTATGCAATCTTTCTTTTGCAGTCTCTTTACAGACCAGTTCTTCACACACACACAGAACACACTTGGGGAAATTCTACTTCATTGCAAGTTTTCTGGTAAAAATCAGGGCGACCTGGCTGTGCTGGGGAGGGTGAAAGATAGTATGCATACTGCCCTCCTCCTCACTGCTATGCCAGTTACCAATAAATCAGGTGTGACAGGTTACATTGTGCCCTCTAAAAAGATACAGGCATACCTCATTTTACTGAGCTTCATTTTATATTGCTTTGCAGATATTTTGTTTTTTACAAATTGAAGTTTTGTGGCAACTCTGCATCGACCAAGACTATGGGTACCATTTCTCCAACTACATTTGCTCACTTTGTTCCTTTGTGTCACATTTGGGTAATCCTTGCAATGTTTTAAACTTTTCATTATTGTTATTTTTTTTTATGGTGATCTGTGGTCAGTCCTGTGATGTTACAATCACTGTTCTGGGGTGCCATGAACCATGCTGATATAAGACCAGGTTAATGGTTAATGGACAAATGTTGCATGTGTTCTAACAACGCCAAACAGCTGTCAACCTAAAAGCCATTTCCATGTCTCTCTCCTTCTCCTTGTACCTCCTCATTTATAAAAACTCTGAAATTAGGCAAGTTAATAACCATGCAATGGCCTCTAAGTGTTCAACTGAAACGAAAAGTCACATGTCTCTCCCCTTAAGTCAAACGTAAAAATGATTATTTGGGAGACACATCAAAGGCCTCCTGCACCAGTTACCAAGTTGTGAATGCAAAGGAAAAGTTCTTGAGGGAATCAAAAGTTCTACTCCAGTGAACACATGAATAAGGTAGTAAAATGCCTTATTGTTGATATGGAGAAAGTTTTAGCAGTCTGGAGAGAAGATCAAATGAACCACACTATTCCCTTAAGCCAAAGATTAATCCAGAACCAGGCCCTAACTCTCCTCAATTCTATTGAAGGCTGAGAGAGTGAGGAAGATGCAGAAGAGAGGGTGAAGCAAGCAGAGGTTGGCTCATGAGGTTAGGAAAAGAAACTATCTTTGTATCATAAAAGTGCAAGGTGAAATAGGATGTGCTAATGTAGAAACTGCAGCGAGTATCCAGAAGATCTAGCTAACAACATTAATGAAGGTGGCTACATGAAACAACAGATTTCTGATATAGATGAAATAGCTTTCTGTTGAAAGCAGCAGTCATCTAGGACTTTCACAGCTACAGAGGAGAAGTCAACACCTGGCCTTCAAAGCTTCAAGGTGCAGGCTGAATCTCCTGGTAAGGGCTGACGCAGCTGGTGACATGAATTTAAAGCCCATGTTCACTGACCATTCCCCAAAGCCTAGGGCCCTTAAGCATTATGCTCAATCTACTCTACCTTTGTTCTAGAAGTAGAACAATAAAGCCTAGATGACAGTGCATCTGTTTACACCATGGTGTACTGCATTATTTTAAGCCCAATGTTGAGACCTACTTTTAGGGGGTTGGGTGGGGTGGGGAAGAGATTCCTTTCAAAATATTACTGCTCACTGACAATGCACCTGGTCACTCAAGAGCTCTGATGGAGATGGACAATAAGATCAATGTTGTTTTCATGCCTGGTAACATGGCATCTATTCTGGAGTGATTGCTGCTTTCAAGTCCTGCTATTTAAGAAATACATTTCATAAGGCTATAGCTCCCACAGGTGGTAATTCTTTTATGGATCTGGGCAAAATCCATTGAAACCCTTTTGAAACGGATACTGTTCTAGGTGCTATTCAGAACATCCATCAGTCATGGGACAAAGTCAAAATATCAACATTCTCAGGAGTTTCAAAGGAGTTGACTCCAACACTCCTGAATGACTTTGAGGGGTTCAAGACTTCCGTGGAGGAAGTAACTGTGGATGTGGTGGGAACGGCATCAGAACTGAATTAGAAATGGAAACTGAGGATGTGACTGAACTGCTGCAATCTCATGATACAGTTTGAACAGATGAGGGCTTGCTTTTTAGGGATGAACAAAGAAAATGGTTTTTCTGGAATGGAGTCTGCTCCTGGTGAAGACGCTGTGGAAATTACTGAAGTGACAACAAAGAAGCATTTAGAATAGGACATAAACTTCCTTGGTAAAGTAGCAGCAGGGCTGTGAGGATTGCTTCCAATTTTGAAAGACTTTGTACTATGGGTAAAATGGTATCAAATAGTAGTGCATGTGGCAGACCAATCATTTGTGATAGGAAAAGTCAGTTGATGCCCCAAACTCCATTGCTATCTTAGGAAATGGCCGCCACCACCCCAAGTTTCAGCAACCACCACCCTGATCAGTCTGCAGCCATAAGCATTGAGGTAAGACCCTCCACCAGCAAAAAGATAATGACTCACCGAAAGCTCAGAGGATGGTTAGCATTTTTTAGCAATAAAGTGTTTTTAAATTAAAGTATACACATTATATTTTTTGACATAATGGTTACTTCACACTTAACAGACTGAAGTAGAGTGTAGACATAACATTTATATGCACTGGAAAGCAACAAGAAAAATTCATTTGACTTGTTTTATTGTGATGTTTGCTTTTTAGAGCGTGGTGATCTAAAACCAAAACTATGTCTCTGAGGTTGAAATCCTAACAGTGGTATCTCTGAATGTGACCTTTGTTGGATATGTGGTCTTTACAGATGTAATCAGGTTAAAGTGTGGTCATTAGGGTAGGCCTTCATCCAGTCTGACTGGTCTTATAAAAAGAAGTTAATTTGGATACAGAAATAGACACACACAGAGGAAGGTGACACAAAGGCATGTGGGTAGAATGCCACCTGAAAATGGAAGCAGAGACTGGCGTGATGGATCTACCAGTCAAGGGATGTTAAAGACTGCTGGCTTTCACCAGATGCTAGAAGAGATGGAGTAAACAGATTTTCCCTCAGAGGGAATCAGCACAGTTGATATCCTGATTTAGGATGTCTGGCCTCTAAGACTGACAGAATGAATTCCCAATTGTTTAAGCAACCCAGTTTGTGATACCTGTTATGGCAGCACTAGGAAATTAATACAGATTCTGCAAATATGAAGGGATGTGCCTCTATAACAAATATCTTAGAATGTGGAAGTGGTTTTGAAATTGAGAAATGTGTAGAATCTGGAAGAATTCTGAGGTAATTATTTGAAAGAGCCTAGCTTGCCTTTAAGGAACTGTTGGTAGAAATATGGATGTCAAATGAGCTTTCGGTGAGAACAGAGAGAGAAATGAGGAATATATTATTAGAAAGGGGAAGAAGAGCAATCCTCATTATATAGTGGCAGAGAACAGAGCTGAGTTATTTTTACTCCTGGGAGGCAAGTCAAACTTATCAAGGGATCAATTTAGGTATTTATTTAGCTGAGGAGATCGCCAGGCAAACTGTGGAAGGCACAACCTGGATTCCCATTCCTGCTTATAGCAGATATGAGAAGAAAGAGATAAATTGAAGGAATTCTGCCTCAAGATGATCTAAGAATATAGTTTAAGATACCATGCTTATTATTTATTATATAGGATATATTGTATAGGACCTATTGTAGAGGCTTTCCCTCTACTAGAAAATAACCCAAAGGCAAGTATCCTAGTCTGTTCTGTTCACTAATATTTCCCAACTGCTCAGATGCTCTTAGATGCTCAATAAGCATTAAGGGGTGTATAAAACGAATGCATCGGGCTGAAATTCTCAAATTAGGTCCAATGCTTCTCATGCCTAGGTTTTCCAACAGGTGTATAAAAGATTGAGACTTCTTACAGTGTTTCTAATTAGGAAAATACTAATATCTTCATCTCCAAATGAAAGGAATTAACATGACTATACTGGATATTAAAACAGAGATACTAATATAAAATAAATCAAAATCAAAATCTACCTGATAACAGGACTCAAAACAGGGACTTTTATTTAACTTCTTTGAAGAACAATTAAGGAGTTTCAGAAAAAGAATAGTTTATTTTATACAGATGCAAATTTGAGGCCACATATGGAATTTGTTCTCAAATAAGGTCTTAGCATTTTATTCTTAGGATGAGATTTGGTAACAGCTGGGTAGGCTTTAATAGCATAAATCCTATAAATAGTAATGGCAAACGAAGATCCAAGCCTCCATAGAATACATTAAAGCCATAAAAAATGATAGCTGCCTTTATTTTTAAGTTAATCAAACTGCCACCTTAAATCCCTGTTGTTTTAAAAATGCTGCATAAAATGATATAGACTTTATATGAACAATCCAATATGTTAGGCAATGAAAACAATAACCAAATTGACTTTGCCCACCCCTTCTCTGCTCAGTTTTCATACAACTAGTCTTTTAAGACTAGCTATCACTCTGCTATCAATTAATTAAAAGTTTTATCATCTTCTTCATTGCTATATTTGCATATATGCCATATTCTGGCAATAGAGATATTTATTTATTTATTTATTTACTAACATATAATGTGCTTTTTGCCCCAGGGATACAGGTCTGTGAATCATCAAGCTTACACATTTCACACCACTCACCATAGCACATACTCTCCCCCATGTCCATATAGAAATCTTTAAATAAACTATTTAAAAAATAATTTTGTCGATGCAAAAAACCAAAAAGTCGTTATAATTTTAATTCATGTATAAATACGTCTATCTAGGAAACATTTCCTTATGTTCCTCAAATTTGTAATCAAATTTTCTTTGTTGTTGTTTATTTGTTTGTTTTTGCAAGTACAAGTTACCAAGTTAATGTTTATTACATACATATGCTTTTGACCACCCACTGGCTTCCAATTTCTCATGTTACTAAGGTTTTTCAAATTAATCTCCTTGGATATTTCTTGTATACTTTTGTTCTTTGTGATCCTACTTTTGCTGCCTTACTCACTATCACCTGCATATACTATTTCATGAAGGCTGTTAAGTAACCACTCTTCTACCTTCTTCTACTTCACCACTTCTTCTACCTTTTACCTCTCTACCTTCCTTTCCCCAGTCCTCACCACCCCTAAGTTAGGTTTCAAAGGCAGACCTCTCCTCAGTTTTCTACGTGGGCAATGGGAAACAGTCTTCAAGTCCTGCAACATGTTCATACATCTGCCATGCCCTCCCCAACTCCTGCAGGTAATTACTCAATCCCTCTATTCTATTTTTATTTGAGCATTTGAGGCATGTTTCTGTGAAAAGCTTATCACATTGTTATTATATTTGGAGGCCCACCTCTTTAATAAAATTGTGGGTTTTCCAAAGCATGAACTGTCATTTTTTTTTTTAATACTTTTACCTCCAGTGCTTGGACCAGTACCTGACACAACTTAGTGCCTCAATAAGTATTAATGAACATATCAAACAAAAGTGAAGTTCAAAAAGCAAAAGAAAAAATCAAGTCAATAGTTATTTGTTCTACTGCCATATTAAGTCAAACATTATGGAAAATAAGTGGACTAACTTATATGGCCACCTTTTTTCTCGTTGTGCAACTTTCAGGGTCTAATTTCATATGGTGTGGTATCATTTGGTGGGACTGTAGAATAGAATTGTGCATGTTAGCCTTTAAAGTAATGTTCAGAGATTGATGTGGCTATTTTTTATCTCTCTAAAAGTTTCCCTAAATTTCTCACATTATCATTGCTTTTCTTACTTGGCCAGCCTCTTCTTAGTCTTCTCTGATATGATCATATTAAGAGAACATAATTTTTCTTTTCTTCAATGAATACAAGCAGATTTCTCCAGTTGAAAGGGCTCGAAACAAATCCTCCTAATACACTGATGGATTAGCAAGATAGGGGAGGTAAATATAAAATTAAAAATTTAATTATCATTATGTGTATGTTTTGCTTTTTTTCTTATTTTACTTTCTCATGTAAAATTTTAAACACTCCAAACATAGAGAGGTTGGTATAAAAAAAACTCCTACTGCCAATTAGCTTCAACAATTATTAGTGTTTTTAGTGTTCTATCCTAATTGTTTTAAAGTAAAGCTAAAATAACAATGACAAACAAAACAAACAAGAACTAAAAGGTATTCTTAGGAGTTTTATAAGGAGTAGAGTTTAGGTTGCCAAGAAAGGAAGGACCTGCTTTGCACCTGTTGCAGCAGGAGTCAAGAAAACAAAACCACCTTGCAAAAGGCCCAGAGAGAACTCATCTGTCCCTGGTGTGAGGGGGTATGCACGTACTTGTGGGGTGCATTGATTTTGAAGTGAAATTCAAGACTTGCCCTTAAATAGGGAATGATTTCCCTCTCTCTCTTTTGCTTTTCCCTCCAGTTAGTAATTGTCACATTGCATCTCTAGCAAATTGGTGGGATAAGAATTACAGGAAGCAGCAATGCAGGAAGCCTAACGCCCTCCCCAACCCTCTAAAAGTGGAATCTCCCCTCTGCCTTGGATTCAGTATCTAATGAAAGTTCTTTTTATTCCAGTGTAAAAAAAATAAGGTTTAATGCCTTTTATACTGCAAGGTAAGCTGACTCATTGTCATTATTCAGTTATTCTCTCACTCCTGCACTTATTAAACATTTATTTATCTCCCTGTATGTTCTGCTCAGAGTGGACTTGTAAGTCAATGATGCAAGAACAGAAATGGAAACTAAATGTCATGAGAACATCAATAAAAACTAACAGATTATTTGTATATTTTACTTGATTTCTCTGTCTAGGGAGTCAGTTAGGATGCTACTATGATAGTCTAAAAATAAGAATTAAGCTATAAGAATAGCTGTGAAAGTGGGAAGGATATTGCACTTGATAAAGTTTGGCCTGCTGAGCTTACCTGAGGCCTGCCCATTGATCCTAGCTCAACATAGAGACCTAGATGGCCAGTGTCACACTTCACCTTTTATAATAGGATTACACTAGGCAGTTGAACAGAGGGAATCCATCAAGAGGCTGAGCTATGCCAGTTTACTTCTCTCCATCCAGAACTTGAACTAAGAGGTAGCATAACAGAAATAAACTTGTAGAGTTCAAGTAAGTTGCACGAAAAGTAAATATTATAGGAAAGATTCAAAGAGTTCATCTGCATGGTCCTGCAAGGCTGTCTTGAACCCAGAATTACTCTCCTAATTAAAGCCCCACTGATTTTTTTTCTAGTCAATGGTTCCTATCTTGATTGACTTCAGAATACTTACAACCTTTAACCTACCCTTCATTTCAACTAGCTTTTTTTTTTTTGAGCTTTTTTTCCCCCAAAGATATATTTTATTTATTTATTTATTTATTTATTTATTTTATTTTCAGCATAATTGTATTCCTTGTTTTTGCACCACACCCAGTGCTCCATGCAATCCGTGCCCTCTCTAATACCCACTACCTGGTTCCCCCAACCTCCCACCCCCTGCCACTTCAAACCCCTCAGATTGTTTTTTGAGCTTTTAAGGGAAGTTGTACCTAACATTCAAAAAGCCTACGCTTAAATAGACAATATTTGCTCTGCTGATGATTTTTCTCTGCTTCTGTACTTAGTGCTCACTCATTTTCACAGTTGTTTCTCACTGTCATCTGTGAACTCTTTAACAACCAGAGGGGCTAACATTTACTGTTTCATTCTTGCACCCCGTTTATAGTTTGGGATATTATTGTGCATACTAAATCTTTGTAAAATAATAAATAAATAATGCATACGAGAGACACTGGGGAGATAGAATCTAGGGGGAATGATATTCAGATGAAGAGAAGCCAAAAATGATTCTGCAATGTGATTAATTTGCATTATAATCTGACTGATTGGTTTCATTTAAATACGTGTTAGGAAATTTCCTGCTTTTTAAAAAGTATAATAACCTGCCACATATTAAAAATATAAGTTATTAAGAACCCTAAGAGGGTTTGTGAATTAATGAATTCAAATTATCTGGCGCTTAGTTCAACAAGAGTGGCAAAACAGCAATTTCACTCCACAAATAAAAGATAAGACTAGAGGATGGATGGATTCCTTTGGGATAGGAGATTAAACTGGCAGAACAAAGGTGTAGCTTTTATTTCTCTCTTAGGGAAACAAAACTTCTGATAGTACCCTAAATTGAGAAAAAGTGACCACCCACTCTAAAACTATCTTATTAGCCCATTAAAGGCTTATTTCATGCAATTTATAATAGGTTATTTTTCAAAGTCAATGTACCTTATATATCCATGAAAGGACTACAATAAAGAATAGCAAAGGAATAATTTGTGACATATACTTTCCCTTTCAAGGAATAGGCTCTCAGACAGTTGTTCTGTAACTTTGATTATTCCAACAACCTAGCTGATAAAGGCATGACTGGCTGCATTCCTTAACGATGATCATTTTAATTCCCCTAGACCATGAAACAAACAGATGTGGCCTGTGGAAGAATCAATAAAGATTTCCTTTTCCCTCTTTAACTTCATTCCAGACACATTAGAATCTAGAGGGAAATGATACAGTATACATATATATTTTTTAACTATCATATTACTGTAGTGAGTTAAAAAGAATTCCTACTTTACATCAATAATTACATTGAATATATTTACATATTTGATGGAATTACTTTTTGCTAAAATCACTCTTGATACAATGCTACTATCACAAAATTCAAATATACTAAAAAATTAGAAATATAAAAACTTAGAATCTTTATTGCACTCACAGTTGTTATCTCTCCCTTTCTCCTGTCCCAATATTACCACTTTTTTTTTTCTTTTTGACACATTTAAATGAAGACACCCTTTGAGAACCTATTCACTTGAAGTTTTGGTTACACTATTGATTTTTAAAGTGACTTATATCATTCAGGTTAGTTGGACATACTGGGAACGTTTCCAGACCTTGGCAAAAACCCAAATTGAACTTTCCTCCAAAAAGTCAGGAAGAATTTCATTAACCTTTTAGTAAGAGGAGGTGTATTTCTCATTTGTTCAAGTCTAAGGCCATGTATTCCCAGGGGAACAAAACAGCCAGACCATAGCACGGTGATCTTTATTTACATCAGGGTTTATATTTGGAAAAGCAAAATGTTGGGATTGTCTTTATAGTCAATAAATGGTTAGTTCCATCCTTTATACTTTTATATACATGTGCAAGCATTTATGTTCATAATAGTCTGTTATAGTCATTAGTGGTCATAATAATGCATTGAGTCAATGCAGTATTTTGAGGTTCTTTCTGAATTGGGAAAAACAGATTAAGTGAAAGGGGGAAAATGAACATTTATGACTCTTAAAATAATTTTAAATATTTTTGATAAGAAAATGAATATAAATAATGGTCCGTTCTGACTATTTCCTACTGTATGAGTGATAAATGATTTGACAAGGCAGAAAATACCAAGGCACTTAACTTAGAATTAAAGGATCAGATGAATTTAGGCAAAATTTTTATCATCAGTGTTATGCAAAGGGTTGTTCCATAAAGTGAATTTTCTAGATATTAATGATCTCATGACATATTTATTCAAATTAGAAGCCAAATTAAACTAATTATAGAACTACTTCAGTTATGTCAAAATTAAGAGTTGTTTGACAATAACTAATATTTCTCAATATTTTCCTAGACTAGGCAAATATTTACCAAATTAAATATTTAGGTTTAGTCAGATCTTTATTCTGGAGGAGGGCAAAAGTGGAATAGTTACTCTGACAATTTTGTGAGAGGTGTTCCTCTCACAATTTTGAGTTTGTGGGTTTGATGTGAAAATAAAAGAATGAGGAAAATATCAGGAGAGTGAAAAAGGAGAAAAGATGGGGAATAGAGCAATAGAACCAACAAAAATAACTACAATATTATTCATCTGTCTCATTTCATATCAAGCGATTCAATTAATTATTGGATAATCTCCACTATTTGTTTCTGTTTAGGAAAAAAATTGTAAATTCAAATGTATATTGTATAAATTTGCTCATCTATGAACATCACAGTAAAGTATTCAGTTTTAAAAATTCCTTTGTAGACCTTAGAATGGTACATTTTTTAAAAAGTTGAATAAAGATACAATGGATTCTTTTTGATTTGTCTGACTTTCATGTCAATTACTCTACTTAACTTCCTTGTTAGAACTTGCACATCAGCAGGTAGTATGGAGTTCTGCAGCATATCTTTCAATATATCTACTTAGAAAGTGCCCTTTGAACTTAAACTTCTTGCTATCACATCAGTAAAGTGATTCCCATTACAAATGGCTGCATTAACTATTCCCAGGCTATGTAAGAATCCATTTTTTATTGGCATCTCATATATCTGTACAGTCTCTTCAGAAAATAAACAAGAAGATTTCATTGCTTCTGCAAATAATATTAACCAAATAATGAACAGGTTTGCTAGTAGCTATCTAATTTTTGTGCTTCTATGGTGACATTGTGAACTTCTGGCGTTCTTTACGTAGCTGTCCTGCTGCTCATTCTAAATTTGTCAGATTATTTGGCACCTGGTCTGACCTTAATGTCTTGAATGAACTGCTGAGCTATGAAGTGTTCTGATTTTCCAATGCTTTGCCAAATTCCTCCCCCCATCCCTGCCACCTTTAAAATAACAAGGTCAATCACACAAAAGAAAGATGGCAGAATTTCAGGTCCAGTGATGCTGATTATCAGCATAACACATATGGTTCAGCATGACATCAACTTGACCTTGAAGACTATGGCAAGTCCAGCTGGAATTGGCTAAGATTACTCAAAAAAGCAACTGTAAAGGCAAGTGCCCAATTTTCTAAAGATACTTTACCAAACAACTAAGAAAGTACATTTTAAAGTCTGTTTTCAAAGCTACCATCATTTGTTTTTAATTACTTTTCAGGAAAACATTAGTGTTAACTTGCATTGGTCATGTCCAAATAAACAAATTCAGAATTAATGAAGCAAACACATTCTTCAAATAAATTTGTCCTAATAAATTGCATGACTAATTTGAAGAAGTTGTGAAGATGGTAAAAACAACACAGTAGTGGTAGATAATGGCACTCAGAAATATAAAAACATCCTTTTCTATTATTTGAATCAAGGAAAATTGCAGAGAAAAAAATGCCCCAAAAGAGGAATAATTTACACACACCTGCATCTCCTTTCATTGCCTAAACATTACCTATGTTTTATTTTTTAAAGATTTTATTTATTTTGAGAGAGAGAGAGAGCATGAGCAGAGTGGGGGGGAAACGCAGTCTCCCTACTGAGTAGGGAACCTGATGTGGCACTCAATCCCAGGACCCCAAGATCACAACCTAAGCCAAAGGCAGATGCCCAACTGAGCTACTGAGACGCCCCTGCCTATGGTTTATCTTTCCTAATCTTATGGAATTAATCCCATCTCTTCTTATAGTACAGCCTTTTGTAATTTGGTTTTAGGTAAACTAACATTAAAATACCCCCAAGTTTACCTGAAAATACCCTAGTTTTATCTTAGACTTTTCCAACTCAGCATGCAAGGCAAATTATATTACAGTTCTGATTCCCATTTCAATAGGGCTATATAGAGACATGTTATGATGTCTAATGAATACAGAAATACTATCAGGACATAATATATACACAGAATGTAAGGAATAAAATTTGTAATATATATAGTCTAGAGGAAACGATCCACCTAGTAAGTAAAGCTTCATTTGAGATCCCTTAAAGGCAGCTAGTAGAGTATAAGTTGTGTTTTATTCATTCAAACAAAAATTTTATTGAAGACCATCCATATGCATAATGCCATACATACTCAGTAAATATCATATCATAGCACTTGAATGTAGGAGAAATGTCAGTAATCTGATAAATGTTTGACAGATGGTAAGAGTGATGCCCAGAGAGGTTAAGTAACAAGTAACGCTAAAGTATCAATGGCTAGTTTAATATAATAGGACTAGACTACTGATGTTATGTTCTTTCCACAAAACCATGGTTTGTCTTCATTTGTGTGTAGATAATGTATGCTTTTTAGAAGTATGTAGAAGATTCTTACCTTTGGAATGAAATAGTATTAAAAATACTTTTGGTGAATATCTTTGGGTATGTATGTATGTGTGATTTTATATATATATATTTATACACATATATATATATATATATGCCCGATAATACTATCATACATCTGATTTAAATATAATTACCATTTTCAAAGCCAAAGTTTACTTCAATATTATTTATTCTCCCTATCTCATTTTCAAAGATATAACTCACCAAAGAGGCTTTTTAAAAAAAAAAAAAAAAAGTGTTTTGCTCCTAGTAGCAATTTTTTTCTTAGCTCTTTTTAATAGTAATTCAAAGTAAAATGTTGTTTGTTGGTCCTTCCCTTCTCCCTTTTTAAGTCACAGAATTCATTCAGCTGATGAGATCTTCAACAGCGCACCAACAAAATGCCAACATGATTCAGCAGTAATTATGTAATTATTCAAACCTGGAATTGTACATTGAATGATGTAATTAATGTTATACTCAATGATAGGATATTTCAATTGCCAGAGATAATGGATTTTTTAAAAAAGTATGTTGGATCATATATCCATCCTAATTAGGGCTAAGGGAAAGTCAAAAGAAAGTCAGATGAAAAACATACTAAGGATATTATAAAAATATTATCTACTCTGTAATCTTCACCAATCTTTCCAAATACTCTTTGATCACATCTTTTAACCCTTTCCTTGTCACTAAATTTACGTTTCCTCCCCAGGCATAGTACCTGATGTAGTCAGAGCTCAGTAAATGTTTGCTAAGTAAATGAATGAATAAACCTAATAAATGTAGTATTTCTTTTCATACAATATTAGATATCTTGAACTTTGTAATTACTTTTCACATGCCTCATTGCACCTAATAGTATCTGAGCATAAAAAGTACCTGGGATTCTTACTAAAAAAACCCCAAAAAACAAAAAACAAAAACCAGATTTCTAGAACACACTCTTGAAGAGTTTTGGGAAATTTTAAAAGTATCTCAGGAAAGTTATATGATCAGGGAGATTGGGATAATCTAGACAATTTCCTATTTATGTTGCATGTTTCCAGAACATTAGGAGAACATTTTAAGCTTTATATTATTTATATTTTCAATAGAGAAATTAATCATTTATTCCAACTTTATAGGGAGATTCACATCATAAATATTTATCTAGTTCCTATTTTAGAGTCATAGGCATACAGAGGCTTAATGCATCATATTGGCCTTTATGAAACTCACAACACATGAGGGAAATGACATGCAAAAATAAATTATGAGAGCCTAGAAACAGTTTTACATAAACACAGTCAACTGACATTTGGCAAAGGAGCGAAGGCAATATAATAAAGCAAAGATAATCTTTTCAAGAACTGACCATTTACATGCAAAGATAATCAATATAGGTCCAAATTTTACACTCAACATAAAAATTAACTCAAAATGGATCACAGACATAAATGCAAAATGCAAAATTATACAACTCCAAGAAGATAACATAGGAAAAAATCTAGATGGCCTTGGATATAACAATGATATTTTAGACATAATACCAAAGTTATGATCCATGAGAGAAATAATTGATAAGTTAGGCTTCATTAAAATTTTTTAAATGATATCACAATTCTGAAAGACAATATGATCTAAGGCACCTGGGTGGCTCAATGGGTTAAGCCTCTGCCTTGGGCTCAGGTCATGGACTCAGGGTCCTGGGATGGAGCCCCACATTGGGCTCTCTGCTCAGCAGGGAACCTGCTTCCTCCTCTCTTTTTGCCTGCCTCAGCCTACTTGTGATCTCTCTCTCTGTGTCAAATAAATAAAACTAAAAAAAAAAAAAAAAAAAATCCTCTAACCATATGGCCCATCAGCCATTCCCCTTAGGATTAATCCACATGAACTGAAAGCTTGTGCTCACACAAACACCTGCATATGGATGTTTATACAGTTTTATTCATAACTCCCAGAATTTGGAAGCAACCAAAATATCTTTGAGTAAATATAAACTGAAATAGACAATAGATTTTTATTCAGCACTAAAAAGAAATAAACTATCAAGTCATGAAAAGACATAAAAAGGATGTAAGTAAAAAAGTCAATCTGGAGAGGCAAGATGGCGGAGGAGTAGCAGACTGAAATGACATCAGAGCCCCGGAATTCAGTTAGATAGGTATCAAACCATGCCAAACACCTATTAACTCAACAGGAGATAGAAGAGAAGAAGAGCAGCAAATCTAGGAAGAGAAAATCAACCATTTTCTCAAAGGTAGGATGTGAAGAGAAGTAAATCCAAAGCAACGGGAGATAGACTGCAGGGGCAGGGGCTGACTCCCAGCAAGCGGTGGAGCAATGGAGCACAAAATCAGAACTTTTAGAAGTCTGCTTCACTAAGGGACATCGTTCTAGAGGCTAAGCAGGGGCAGATCCCTCATGTGGACAGTGTGATGTCAGGTCCCATGGGGTCACAGAAAGATTGGGGGTGTCTGAGTGTGGCAGAGCTGCCAGGTATTGGAGCGGGGAAGCCAGTTATAGGACAGAGCTGAAGAGTGAGCTTTCAAATCAGTGTTAAACTTCTCTTCAAGCAGGGACCCCACAAGTGGCAGATCCAGGGAGACTCACATTCTTCCTTCAGGAGGAGCAGTGCAGCAGGAAACTTTGGTTTGGAGACTCCAAACGGGGTGATGCCCCATAGATAGAAATGTTCGGTCACAGGCCAGGTGAGCTAGGAGTGTGGCTGGAGACCAGGGGACAGAAGTGATTGGCTACTTATCTCTGAGAGCACACTGGGGAGTGGTGTCCCGAGCTCTCAGCTCATCTGGGCCAGATATTGGGAGGCCACCATTTTCATTCCCATCCTCCAAAGTGTACAGAAGGCATTCAGGGAACAAAAGCTCCAAGAGAAAACCTGAGTGGATTACTTAGCCCAGTCCCTGGCAAGAGTGGTACAATTCCACCTTGGGCAAAGCATTTAAGAATCACTGCAACAGGCCCCTCCCCCGAAGATCAGCAAGAACATCCATCCAAGACCAAACTCATTGATTAAGGAGAACTGTGGAACGCCACAGTTAGGGGAAAGCATGTATAGAATTCATGGCTTTTCCCCCAAGATCCTTTAGTCTTGAAAAGTTAATTTTCAAAAAATTTATTCTTTTTCCTTATTCAATTTTTTTAACTTTTCTTCTTTCCTCTTTTAATTTTTTAACTAGTTTATCTTAACAATACCTTTTTTAAAAAAATCTTTTTAAACCCTCATTGTTATAGTCATATTTCAACACTTCATTGTATTTAACCTTATTTTTTGGGTACCTATAGGTTTTTTCTTTTCTAAAAAATTTTGGGATACAATTTCTTCTATTATATAAAAATATACACTAATCTAGCACATGACTTTGTTCTAGTCTCAAGCCTGAGCACATTCCTGCCTCTTTTTGTTTTTCTTTCTTTTTCCAACCAACTTATCAATTCCTTTTTTAGAATTCCATCCCTTCCTCATGTTTACCCTTATGTTTGTGTGTGTATATATATATATATATTTTTTTTTTTTTTCTCTTTCTTTAAAATTTTGGAACATAGTTTCTTCTAAAAGACTAAAATTCATCCAAAATCGGGTGGGTGGCTCTATTTATTCACCAGTCTAATATATATATAATACACACACACACACACACACACACACATGTGCATATATATGTATATACATTTCTCCCTCCCCCCTTTCTTCTCTCCCCAGTTTTGGATCTCTTCTGATTTGGTTAGTGAACATTTTTCTGGGGTCTTTGCCACCCTGTTAGTATTTCATTCTCTAGTTCATATATTCTTATCTGGATAAAATGACAAGGCAGAAAAACTCACCACATGAAAAAGAACACACAGATAGTACCAATGACTGGGGACCTAATCAATACGGTCATTGGTAATATGTCAGAACTAGAGTTCAGAACGACAATTTTCAAGATGTTAGCTGAGCTCAAAAAAGGCATGGAAGATGTTAGAGAAATCTTTCTGCAGAAACAAAATCCCTTACTGGAGAAATAAAAGAGCAAAAATCTAACCAAGTTGAAATAAAAAAAGCTATCAATGAGGTGCAATAAAAAATGGAGGCTCTTACTGCTAGGATAAATGAGGCAGAAGAGAGAATTAGTGACATAGAAGACCCAATGACAGAGAATAAAGAAGCTGAGCAAAAGAGAAACAAACAACTACTGGACCATGAAGGGATAATTCAAGAGATAAGTGCTACCATAAGATGAAACAATATTAGAATAACTGGGATTTCAGAAGAAGAAGAAAGAGAAAGGGGGGCAGAAGGTATCCTGGAGCTAAATATAGTAGAGAACTTCCCTAATATGGCAAATGAAACAAGCATCAAAATCCAGGAGGCACAGAGAACCCCCCTCAAAAACAATAAAAATAGATCCACACCTTGTCCTCTAATAGTAAAGCGTAAAAGTCTCAGGGACAAAGAGAAAATTCTGAAAGCAGTTCAGAACAAGAAGTCTGTAACATATAATGATAAAAATATGAGATTGGCAGCAGACTTATCCACAGAGACCTGGCAGGCCAGAAAGGACTGGCATGATATCTTCAGAGCACTAAATGAGAAAAATATGCAGCCAAGAATATTATATCCAGCTAGGCTATCATTGAAAATAGAAGGAGAGATTAAAAATTCCAGGATAAACAAAAATTAAAGGAATCTGCAAACACAAAACCAAGCCTACATTGAAAGGAGTCCTCTAAGCAGAAAGAGCCTAAAAGTAGTAGATCAGAAAGGAACAGAGATAATATACAGTAACAGTCACCTTACAGGCAATACATTGGCACTAAATTCATATATTTCAATAGTTACCCTGAATGTAAATGGGCTAAATGCCCCAATCAAAAGACACAAGGTATCGAAATGGATTAAAAAACAAAAAAACAAACAAAAGAATCCAACAATATGCTGTCTACAAGAAAGTGATTTAAGACCCAAAGACACCTCCATATTTAAAGTAAGGGGGTGGAAATCCCGACTATCAGGCTAATGGACAACAAAAGAAAGCTGATGTGGCAATCCTTATATCAGATAAATTAGATTCTAAGCCAAAAACTAGTTAGAGATGAAGAGGGACACTATATCATACTTAAAGGCTCTGTCCAACAAGAAGATCTAACAATTTTAAATATCTATGCCCCAACACAGGAGCAGCCAACTATATAAACCAATTAATAACAAAATCAAAGAAACACATCAACAATAATATAATAATAGTAGGGGACCTCAACTGAAATGGACAGATCATCTAAGCAAAAGATCAACAAGGAAATAAAGACTTTAAATGACACACTATACCAAATGCATCACAGATATGTTCAGAACATTCCAGAAGACATGGTGTATATATATATATATACATATATATATATATATATACAATGGAATACAATGCAGCCATCAAAAGAAATGAAATCTTGCCATTCGCAACAACGTGGATGGAATGAGAGGGTATTTTGCTGAGTGAAATAAGTCAATTAGAGAAAGACAATTATCACATGATCTCCCTGATATGAGGAATTTGAAAGGCAGAGTGGGCAGTTTGGTGGGTAGGGAAGGAAAAAAATGAGACAAAATGGCATCAGGAGGGAGACAAATCAAAAGTGACTCTAAATCTCACAAAACAAACTGAGGGTTGCTGGTGGAGATGGGGTGTGGAAAGGGTGGTTGGGTTATGGACTTTGGGAATGGTATGTGATATGGTGAGTGCTCTGAAGTGTATAAGCCTGACGATTCACAGGCCTGTACCCCCGGGGGCAATTAATACACTGTAGATGATATATGATACCGAGAATAAACCCTAAAGTAAAATATAGATTTTGGGTGATGATGATGTGTCACAGTAGGTTCATCAATTTTAACAAATGTGCTACACTGTTGGAGAATGTTGATAATGGTGGATACTATGAAATCTGGGATTAGGGAGTACATATGAAATCTCTGTACCTTCCTCTTAATTTTGGTATATACCTAAATCTTTTCTAAAAACTAAGTGTATTTAAAAAATAAATTATAACACAATATGGCAACAATTTTACGTTTTTGCAGGTTTAGAGTTAGCCTACATTAGGTTGCTAGAAAAAAAAAAGTAACAAAGATCTGATGAGGGGATAAGATTCTAGGACTCTAAAACTTAGACAGACTTATTTAAAAATCTTCATCTAGACTCCTCTAGGTGTCTGAGTCAAAGCATCACAAGCAAATGTCATTTTTCTAACATTTCTTTTTGTGATTTTGGTAAGAACGGATGATGAAAACTAAATTATAAATACGACTTAATTTTCTACTTGATTTGATGGATCAATGGAGATAAACATTATATTGAATTCAGAAAGGAAGCAGGTCTCCAAAAAATCATTAGCTTAGTATATCTTTGTGGGCTTAGTATTCTTCTTATTGCTAACTACAGAAGTCAACTTCATTTCCTTAACATTCAGTATGAAATGATTAGAATTTAAGAAAACAAATTTCTTTGTAGGAGCGCTGATGCTTTTAACAGAACTCTCCTACTGAGCGACCCATCTGAATTTAAGAAGCTGGCTTTTAAGGACAATAAACATGTGAACAGAGTAAGACAAGTATCTCTCAGTCCTCAAGCAAGATTGCATGCCGTGGGGGCAGTGAGGCAGAAGCTATAAAAATTGTCTATTATGAACAAATATGTTATGAGAATGTCAGACTATCTCATTTAATTTGCCAACCAATCATTAAGATAAGCATTACTGTCATTTACAGATGAGAAACATGATGTCCAAAGGTCACATACTCCATCAGAGACTTAGATCGGTAGGTGAAATTAAACTTTTTCAAACTTACTATGACTAATGACTTTGAAAATTCTTTGGAAAACCAAGATTCACAGTTTCCTAATATATTACATGGACAATGATATTTTACCCTCCATTTATTCTAGGCATTTCCAGTGAGGGAGGAGGTAGTATGAGAGAGGTGGTAAGAAGCCACCAAAACTAAATGCCGTGAGCTACCTGAAATTCTCCTACATTATCCACATCTCCCACTTTAGAGTTAATTTCTCATAGTTTTCTCTGATCCCCAAAACTAGGTTAGGTTGCCTGCACTCCCTTGTAATACTTTAAGTTAGCTGTTTGTTAGCTAACTTTCTAAGCAGTAAACTCTCAAGGCAAGGGATCATGTCTGCTCCACGAAGGCACAATTCCACCACCATGACTTTATTCCCAGTGCCTGGAATGTTTTCTAAATATATAGTTAAAATAATAAGAAAAATTTGAAATCATGTAAGTAGTGTTGCTTCCAGTCTAAGTATCTGTTCTGAGCAAGATACTTGTCCTGCCTCCTCCTTTCCACCTTCTGCTTGATAGTTTTATCATTTAACTTGAAGCGTAACTTGGGTTTGTTTAAGCAACCGTTTCGGTAATTGGACTTCAAACCGAGAGAACTGAATCTAAGGTTAATATATCAAACCAAGGCTATGGCCAAATCCTCTGTCTTCCTATAGGCAATCCATATCCTTCATGTGACCCTTGCAGAGACTGGATTCTCAACCAGCTATGTGATTAAATCCTCTGTTCCCACCAAGAGGGAAGTCACTAACAAGCTAAGGAAAAAACGGCACGAGAGAAGAGCAATCCTACCCCATGTCAAGGCATTCATAAGAAGGATCAATACAATCTTCAAAAGCACCCACAAAAAAACAAAAATAATATTCTAACCTCATCCAAGCTCTCTTGCACCCTATGGCTAACAAAAGGCAATATTCTAACACCCACAGCAGTAGCTTAACATTTCCTGCTGCTTTGGAAAGTGTTATATTGGACAAATGGGCCACATTGTGGCTATCGGATTAAGAAGCATCTGCAGAATCTCAAACGATCACATGCAGGAAGCTACAGGTGTTGAGCACAGAACAGAGAGCGCCAACTGTATTGATTTCCACTGTGCTCAAGGCAAAGGTGAAAAGAATGAGACTGTTAGAAAAAATACTAAGTCCCTAGCATAAAGGAACAGAAAGTCTCTTAAGCAAACCTGCAGAAATAAAATCAAACTTCCAAACAAAAATCCTCATAGTAGATTCTGTAACAGACTTAAACTGTCATATTCAGAACTTCCTTGCATCTTGAACTACAGGTTCCCACTTGAATTCCAACTTAGTATTTTATGGAGTTTTGGTTGTGTTTTCATTTTAAAATTTTTATTTATTTATTTGAGAGAGAAAGCAGGAACAGGGGAGGGGCCAAGGGTGAGGGAGAGAGACAAGCAGACAGCTCTCTGAATGGAAAGCCCTGCCCAGAGCTTGATTCCAGGACCCTGGATCATGGCTTGAGCCAAAGTCAGATGTTTAACTGACTGACCTACCCAGGCCCCTACTCATTTTAATTTAGGAAAGATTTCTCCCAGCCCTTACCCCAGACTAATCAAATAGAAGACAATCTGAAAGCTACAGTAAAACATGCTGTCAAGACAAAAGTAGAAAAAAAAAATCACTAATTAGTAACTACAATGACAAAACATGCACAAGGGCTGTTGAAATCACTGTCTCCAGTCATGTTTTGAATTACCAGTCATGATTTCCCTTACTATGCAGTTTACTATCAAACATGCATATTATATTACCTTTTTGAAGTGCTCTCCAATCTCTTTTAACTTGCTCTAATTATGTCGTACTTTCCTGCATCTCTATGATTTATTTTTTAAGATTCATATTACAGTACTCTACTTTTCTTAGATGGTCACTAATATGTTGTGATCACCCCCTATCTTATCACTTTTTTTTTAATGTCAAACAACAAATTTTAAGTACATTTTAGTAAACTGTGGAAATATTTGAGAAAATTTGTTTGTTAAAGAAAAAAATATCATTACCTAGTATTTATAAAATGAATAAAGACTCAACACTTAAAGCAATGATTAGCAAGTGAATATTTCCAATTCTTCACCACTCAATTCAGACATCTGGCTTCTGTCATTATTTTCTTTAGTTTCTGTTACTCTTTACCATCAATGTATTTCTTGTGGATGGTTCTCCCACTGTGACTACCCCATTTTAATCTGTCAGTATAACCCTACCTAACTAAGCCTAGTCCATTATTATTATTTCTATGTCTTAAATACTTCTTGAAGAGATTCAGACTGATAATTGTCAGTGCCATACTATTCAATCTTTACACAAAATACAGATTTAATTTGAAGTTATTCCCCAAGTCTGGTTTAAAACAAACATTTTCAAATTACAATTAAGCTACTTGAGAATAGCAGGGAGGGAGGGCTTTAATATTATTTATTTTGATATAACACCAAAGAGAATTGGGGATTTAATGCAGGATGCAGACTAAATGGAGCTAGAGAGATAATGGTCAACCATGAAATAAAAATTGATCAATGTTGCTCAAAGTTGGTCTGGTTCTGTGTCAGTTAGTCTCAATGGAAGTATTTAAGGAGAGTGTACCATGAGAATGTATTGTGTTAAGTGCTGCAGGAGTTCCACAAAAGCATAAAGCCTTTCTCTTGGATAGCATCGTCCTTTTCCATAGCATCATAAAAGAAAACAACAAGCCTAAAACTATTAGCTTCTAAATATGTTCTGGATTTAATAAGGATCAAATCTGTTTATGTTTTTGACATTTTCTCCACTACTAAATTGACGTCCTTCTCCAAATTAAGAATTTTCCACCTGAACAGTATTTTGGATATTCTGCTGTACCCTTTCATTTATATATTGCTTTTGTCATCCCTGAAAATAAGGTGATAATTAGCTTCTTGTAATTTCTTGTAAACACAGGAAACTATGTAATACATAATAACTCAAAGGAGAAAGCTTTGCAAAACTGTGGGGATGCTAGTACTCTGAGTTGGCCTGTTCTCGCTTTAACAATTGTAATTGTGTATTCCATTCACAGCCATATCATCAAAATGACAGAGGTGAATATTCTGGTTATAAGAAAAGAACTATAAACATGTATATGGATATGGAATTAATAGACGCACAGAGGTCAACACACCCTTGAGACAGAGATATTACTTTCAAATCATTATTACAGCAGACTTGCTTGGGGATAGATGGTTAGGTATCTAGAATCCAGCATATAAAGTTAGCCTCAAATATTAAATATGAAGTATTTTCTGGGTCTTTCTTTTCCCGGGAAGTGATTTCCTTTGAATTCACCAATATAATTCCAGAAATAATTAATGCAATAGTCTTGCTATACTTTTTTTTTTATTGTAGTAGAATATACTAACATAAAATTTATCATTTTAACCACTTTTAAATGTACAATTCAGTAACATTAAGTACATTTGCAATGCTGTGTATCACTATCCATTTTCAGAACCTTTTTATCATCCCAAACAGAAACATTGTCCTCATTAAACATATATTTATTTTATCAATATTCTCATGCACAGTCAACTACATTGAAAGACTGCCGAAGTTATGAAGGTAAACTATAAAAAATAAGCAATCTAAAGAAAATTAACCACATGTGCTAAAATTCTTGGGTTAACATACCAGAAAGTAACATAGAATTCATATTATACACTGTTCCATTTAAACATTTGTGTCCAAAGAAAGGAAAAGTATACCAATCATTTATTACCCTTGATTACAATTCCAAAGAGATTAACGACAGAACTTTGGTTGAAATAATTAAACATGAGTAACTGTTTCCCTTATACTTTTTCCCCCCACACATTCTCAAGATAAAGTATTTAGAAAACAAACAAGCCCACTGGGAGAATGAGCTCTGAGAGTAACTGAAGTACACTAGCAGTGCCCATTCTGATATAATGTGCTCATATAAATTCTATCAAAAAAAGGTACATCTAAAAACATATTGTTCTCTTTCCAACAAAACAATGCTATAATTGTAGAGTTGTATTCCTGAGCAGGACTCTGCATGGAATAAATCACAGATATGACCAACAAGATGTCATAAAAGCAAAGCTATAAAAACTATAAACCTTTGTAATCATTTGAAATAGTAAAATTACACTCCTTTATAGAATTTAACAGCTAGAAGGGATTTTAGAATATTGCCAAGTTCAGGTCCCCTTTTTTATGGATGGAAAAAACTAGGTCTAGAAAAAATGAGTGACATTCCTTTAATTTACCAAAGTAGCTCATAGGAATATGCACTACAAACTGAAGATTTCTTCATTTTAACCAGTTGTTCCTCTTACATATCTCAATGCTTCTCTTATAATATTTTAGTAATTATGATTGTACATCAATTATATACCATAAATATTGAATGGGATATATATGCAATATATAAAAATGTAGCTTTAATATATAAAAGTTGTATACAACTAATAGTCTCGCTAAATTTGTATTACATTAATAAATTATTTAATCTTTCTTGATTTTTAAAAATATTTTATTTATTTATTTGACAAAGAGAGAGAGATCATAAGCAGCCAGAGAGGCAGGCAGAGAGATAGGAGGAAGCAGGCTCCCTGCTGAACTGAGAGCCAGACACGGGCTCCATCCCAAGACCCTGAGATCATGACCTGAGCCGAAGGCAGAGGTTTAACCCCTTGAGCCACCCAGGTGCCCCTAATCTTTCTTGAATTTTGACAGACTCTTGGTGGTGTAACTGGAATGGCTCATTTCTACTCAGGGTAACCCAGGAAAGTTGGACTAGATCATTGATTTTTCCTGTCAATAAGATTTAGAATGTAGAGACATTCTAAAATATTTATCATTCATTAATTTATTTACTGTTATCATAAAATCACCATTTTTTATCATGTCCAGTTAGCCACTATATAGTACATTAGTTTTTGATGTAACGTTCAATGATGCATTAGTTATGTATAACACCTAGTGCTCATCACAGCAGGTGTTCTCCTTAATACCCATCACCCTGTTAGCCCCTTCCCCCAACCTCCTCCCTTCTGAAAACCTCAGTTTGTTTCCTGGGGTTCATAGTCTCTCATGGTTCATTTCCCTCTCTGATTTCCTCTCCCTTCAGATTTCCCTCACTTCCTCTATGGTCCCCTGTGCTATTTCTTATGTTCCACATATGAGTGAAACTGTATGATAATTGTCTTTCTCTGCTTGACTTACTTCACTTAGCTTAATCCCCCAGTTCTCATCCATTTTGATGTAAATGGCAAGTATTCATCCTTCCTGATGGCTGAGTAATACTCCATTGTTTATGGACCACATCTTTATTAATTCACCTGTTGAGGGGGAATCACAGCTCCTTTCACAGTTTGGTTATTGTGGACATTGCTGCTATGAACACTGGGGTGCATGTGCCCCTTCTTTTTATGGCATCTGTACCGTTGGGGTAAATACCTAGTAGTGCCATTGTTGGGTCATAGAGTAGCTCTATTCTTAGCATCTCGAGGAACCTCCATGCTGTTTTCCAGAGTGGCTATACCAGCTTGCATTCCCACCATCAGTGTAAGAGGGTTCCCCTTTCTCCACATCCTCGCCAAAATTTGTTGTTTCCTGTTTTGTTAATTTTTTCCATTCTAAGGTGTCTAAGGTGGTAGGTATCTCATTGTGGTTTTTATTTGTATTTCCCTGATGGCTGGTGGTGTGGAGCATTTTTTCATGTGTATGTTAGCCATTTGTATGTCTTCTTTTGAGAAATATCTGTTCATTTCTTCTTCCCATTTTTTGGCTGGGTTGATTTTTGAGTGTTGAGTTTGAGAAGTTCTTTACAGATCTTGGATATCAGCCCTTTATCTGTAATGTCATTTGCAAATATCTTCTTCCATTCTCTTAGTTTTCCATATCTCCTCCATGCCTCTTAGTTTTGTTGACTGTTTTCTTTGCTGTACTGAATCTTTTTATCTTGATAAAGTCCCAAAAGCTCATTTTTGCTTTTGTTTGTTTCCCTTGCCTTTGAAAGGAGTTGCTGTAGTTGATGCCAAAGAGGTTACCGCCTATGTTCTCTGTTCTCCTCTAGGATTCTGATGGATTCCTGTCTCACTTTGAAGTCTTTTATCCATTTTTAGTTTATCTTTGTGTATGGTGTAAGGAAATGGTCCAGATTCATTCTTCTACATGTAGCTATCCAACTCCCCCAGTACCACTTGTTGAAGAGACTGTCTTTTATCCATTGGATATATTTTCCTGATTTGTCAAAGATTAGTTGACCATAGAGTTGAGGGTCCATTACTTGAGTCTCTATTCTTTTCTATTCTTTCTTAAAAATTTTATTTATTTATTTGACAAAGAGAGAGAAAGGAAGGGCACAAGCAGGGGGAACAGCAGGCAGAGGGAGAGGGAGAAGCAGACTTCCTGCTGAGCAGGGAGCCTGATGTGGGACTCAATCCGAGGACTGTGGGACCACAACCCAAACCAAAGGCAGATGCTTAACCAACTGAGCCACCTGGGTGCTCTGGAGTCTCTGTTCTGTTCCTCTCATCTATGTATCTGTTTTTGTACCAATACCATGCTGTCTTAATGATCCCAGCTTTGTAATATAGCTCGAAGTCAGGCAACATAATGTCCTCAGCTTTGCTTTGCTTTTTCATCATTTCCTTGGTGATTCAGGGTCTTTTCTGGTTCCACACAAATTTTAAGATTGTTTGTTCTGGCTTTTTGAAAAATGCCAATGGTATTTTAATAGGATTGGCATTGGAAGTGTAAATTGGGCAGGAGAGGTTATTCTTCCAATCCATGAGCATGAAATGTTTTTCCATCTTTTGGTATCTTCCTCAATTTCTTCAATAAGTGTTCTGTACTTTCTAGAGTATAGATCTTTACCTCTTTAGTTAGGTTTATTCCTATATGTATTTTATGGTTTTTGTTGCTATTGTGAGTGGAATCGATTCCTTAATTTCTTTTTCTACAGTTTTGTTGTTAGCATATAGATAAGCAACTGATTTCTGTGCATTGATTTTGTATCCTGCCACATTGCTGAATTACTGTATGAGTTCTAGTAATTTTGGGGTGGAGTCTTTTGGGTTTTCCACATAAAGTATCATGTCGTCTATAAAGAGGGAGAGTAGGACTTCTTCTTTGCCAATTTAGATTCCTTTTATTTCTAATTGTTGTCTAGTTGCTGAGGCTGGGACTCACTAGCACTATGTTGAACAACAGAGGTGGACAACAGAGTGGACATCCCTGTCATGTTCTTGATCTTAAGGGGAATTCTCAGCTTTCTCCATTGATAATGATATTTGCTGTGGGCTTTTCATAGATAGTTTTTATGATATCAAGGAATGTTCCCTCTATCTCTGTTCTCTGAAGAGTTTTAATAAGGAACGGATGTTGTATTTTGTCAAATGCTTTTTCTGCATCAATTGAGAGGATTATATGGTTCTTATCATTTCTTTTATTGATGTACTCTATCATGTTGATTGATTTGTGAATGTTGGACCACCCTTGGATCCCAGGTTGTGTCAACCAGGAAATCGAAGAAGAACTTAAACAATTCATGAAAACCTATAAGAACAAAAACACATTCATCTAAAATCTATAGGATACTGCAAAAGTGGTCCTAAGAGGGAAATACATAGCCATCCAAGCCTATCTCAAGAAATTAGAAAAATCTCAAATGCACAAGCTAACCCTACACCTGAAGAAGCTGGAGAAAGAACAGCAAATAAAACCTAAACTATGCAGGAGAAGAGAAATAATAAAGATTAGAGCAGAGATCAATGAAAGAGGAACTAGAAAAACAACAGAACAGATCAATGAAACTATAACCTGGTTCTTTGAAAGAATCAATAACAAACTAATCCAAAAGAAAAAAGAAAGGACCCAAATTAATAAAATCATGAATGAAAGGGGAGAGATCATGACTACTACCAAGGAAATAGAAACAATTATTAGAAACTATTATCAGCAACTATATGCCAAAAAATTAAGTAATCTGGAAGAAATGGATGCCTTCCTGGAAACTTACAAACTATCAAGACTGAAACAGGAAGAAATAGACAATCTGAATAGACCAATAACCAGTAATGAAATTGAAGTTATAATCAAAAACGTCCCCAAAAGCAGAACTCCAGGGACAGGTGGCTTCCCAGGGGAACTCCACCAAACATTTAAAAAGGAACAATACCTATTTTACTGAAACTGTTCCAAAAAATAAAACAGAAGGAACACTTCCAGACTCCTCCTATGAGGCCAGCACTACACTGATCCCAAAGCCAGGCAAAGACCCCATCAAAAAGAATTATAGGTCAATATCCCTGATGAACATTGATGCCAAAATACCCAACAAGATCCTAGTTAATAGGTCCAATAGTACATTAAAAGGATTATTCACCATGACCAAAATTACCAATTTAATGACTGAGCCAGCCACACAGGCATCCCATCGAAATGACCATTCTAGTGTCCTGATATTTGTGAATATCTCTAAGGATTTTAATCAAGAGGAATCAGCTTGAACTTTGTAGCAGAACATATATTTAGCTCTCTCTAGCCAAAACCACATACACATACTATCAAGGATAGCTCTGAGAGAAACATTTACTTGCATCCATCTCCCAATCCCCTTCCCTTCCTAGAAAATGAAATTAAAAATTGCTGCTTTAGGATTGTATGTACGAGACGGGTAAAAAAGAGTTTCTCTGATGACCTGCATAATACTGATTAAAAGTGGCTTAAAGGGGCACCTGGGTAGCTCAGTGGGTTAAGCCTCTGCCTTTAGCTCAGGCCATGATCCCAGGGTTCTGGGATCAAGCCCCACATGGGGCTCTCTGCTTAGCAGGGAGCCTGTTTCCCTCTCACTCTCTCTGCCTGCCTCTTTGCCTACTTGTGATCTCTGTCTGTCAAATAAATACATAAAATCTTTTTAAAAAATGGCTTAAGGTCTTCTAAAACACAATTTAGAGAAAGTCATAGTCTTCCAAATCATAAACCATGTCTCCCAACTAGAGATGCAACACACTGGGTGTTACCTTAGAATCTGCCAAATAAGTGAATAAAGGTTTTCAGAAGTGAAGTATATGTTAGTTGGAAGTAAGAGAAATGGTAAACTACAAAAAAAAAAAAAAAAAAAAAAAAGCAGCTACTATATTTGCTTGAATTTGGAATACAACACTTTTTCCTGAGGAAACCAGGGCTCTATCCATTATCCATGTAACAAAGCTGACATCTATATGCAAAAGCTGCATAACTTCATGTGCTTATAAATATGTATGGGGTTTATTAAGTAAAAGATGAATTAAAATTTAAAAAAAAAACTATGCAAGAAAAGTGATTTGAGAAATAGAATGTGTCCAAATGTTTTAGTTGGCTTTTGCATGCTACTTATAGAATAACATTTAGGACATGACTTTCCTGAGAGAAGCCTTTAAAATATTTTTGGTTAACCCACCTTTCCATGAGTATTATCATGGAAATAGCTAAACTAACGAGTGAAGATAAACACATTACTTGATGAGTGAATGTGCAAAATAATGAATTATATATGAAGAAACTGAACACACCAAAATGAAATCATATTTCTGGGTATATGGGTCCCTTTCGTCCTCTAGACTTACACACTCAGGACTGATAACTCACCTGATAACACAGAGATGCATTGAGCCAGCAGCATTTTACTGCTGACCCTTGTCTTAATTTTTCCACTGCTGTCTCTATTGTCAATTGACAATCAATATTAAGTGCCTATTTGTGTCTGCGTTGAGTACTGAGCATGATAAAAAAAGATGTAAAAGAAGGACTCTGAACTAATGAAGTTTAATATCTACTTGTATAAGGAAGAAATAAAAAATAAGTAATAAATATATACTACTATAATAGAAGTCACCACTAAATTAGTGGTAAGTACAAATTAATATCAGATATATGTAAACTCTTTTATTACATTAGAACACTCTGGTAGAAATCAACATGACACAGGTATTAGGAAATTCATAAAATAAGTTGAATGTTCAAAAACAATTTAAAAAAAAGTAAGAATTTCTTTTTCCTTTTTAAAAAATATTTTATTTATTTATCTGACAGAGAGAGAGAGATTATAAGCAGGCAGAGAGGCATGCGGTGTGGGGGGGAAGCAGGCTCCCTGCTGAGCAGAGAGCCCAATGCCAGGCTTCATCCCAGGATCCTGAGATCATGACCTGAGCTGAAGGCAGAGGCTTAACCCACGGAGCCACCCAGGCACCACCACCCCCACCAAAAACAACAAATTAAGCCTCAGTAACAACAAGAAAAATGCATTTTAAAATGATAAGATATAAATTTTCATTCACAAAGTTGGCAAAATCTGAGATTAATTGATCAATAATTTCAAATGTCAAAACCTATATATTTTGTGTAAATTGGTAGTATTTTTGTAACCAGCAGTGTCTAGCAAAATTAGAATTCTAAAATATTTGACACAAGAATTCCAATTGTAGGGATTTAGCTTTGAAATTACAAGAATATGTGTCTCATATAATACCAACATATTCTCACAAGAATGTTCGTAGCTTTACCCTATGAATGGTAAAAATGTGAACCCAACTAAAGATCCCACAGCTGGAAAGTGGACAAAAAATGCATAATTTCCATTATGGAATACTTCAAGTTGTTAAAAAGAGTGAGGCAGAAGTTTATGTATTATCATATAATCACCTATCAAGCATATGGATAAATGAATAAAGTACATTACAGAACAATATATATGTTTATGTAAACTAGCATATCTGTGTCTATCTCATATTGCATGCATATGTATATATGCAAATACACAGAAAGATGCCTGGAAACACATATTTTAAACTGGAAAATGGTTAGTTCTGAGAAAAGGAATGAGAGGTGGAGAAGGAAAGAAGGGAGACTGGAATGTTTGTATAAGTTTATACTGCTTAAAATTTTGCCTTGTGAATGCATGCATGTAAACTTGTCTTTAAGGAAGAAAGATATGTACAATGACAGAGCATACAGGGGATTGATAAAACTGCATCATCAATCTACTGGGGTAATGATGAGAGTCAGACTGATGGATCATTCAGTCGAAGGAAAAATATGAAACTGATCAAAATAATTTGAAATAATATGCATAAGACACAAGTTTTTAAGAATGAAGCTAAGGCAACCAAAGGGTATCAAGAAATGCACACATTCCTTGTATATAATTACAGAAACCCAGATATTTGGTCTAGAGTGAAAGTAAAAGAATATGACTATTAAGATAAGCTATTTGGAGCATATCCATATTATTATAGAGGAAGACACCACAGTGGATGTAAAAAGGATGAAGTCACTAGGCCAGCACAGCACCCATTCTGACTCTTGTCCAAAAAATATGTGCATGGATCTGATGCTGTCTTCTCTACGTTTTGAAAGTACATAAACATGGGACTAGAGTTTCAGGCAACACACAAAAGACAAAGGCCAATTGTAGGGATTTAGCACAAAGGCAGAAGGTAGCATACAAACCAAGACAGGGGAATGGTTCCTGGGCTCAAGAGTAAGCCTTAGCATGCAATTTGAAAGCTTATGTGATATTGGAAATATGAAATATAAAATATATTTAAAGCAAACGTTAGGTAAGAATGAGACAATAGTAGCACTGCAAGGTGGACAGCATCAGTGGAAGTAGGACAATACACAAAGGAGCAAGAATCCAGGCTGAATCAAGATGGACATCCAATAATGGCCATATTTTGAAAGCAGGGCTTCCCTGGGGTTCTAACTCACCAGGAATCCTAATACTGGAATCCTACTGAACAATTTCCTAAATTCTCTGCATCTATATTTGCTTGTTAAATATAACTGAAATGTACATATCACTTACTTTTTTTCAGTTAATTTTGTGTATTGTTATTCTCAAATGATTCTTTTGTTATCTTTCTTAGATCTCCAACTAAAGAATCCCTTCAAGATTATTTAAAAAAAAAAATCCTCTTCCTACCCATCTATTACACTAAAGATCCAAGCAAATAAATAATAAAATACTTAACAGGTGACATTTTTATACAATACGCTTTTACAAAGTTCCCTTTCGTTGTAACTTCCTCTTTATTACATATTTACACTGCTACAAACTTATATTCTAAGACTTGCCTTGTAAGCTCATAGGACCAGCATAGGCAACGAGGAAAGGAAAACACAACCATGCTTCCCACCCCTGAAAACTCACTGATGTTTTCACATTGGAAATGATGATTCAGGAAAAAAAGCTTTGAACCCAACTGAATTGTAAACCAATACCTTTAATCACCTGCAATAATCTACTTGGGCTTCAAAAGCATCAATCACAACAAAAATAGAATACTATAGAGAAGTCCACACCCACAACCCCATATTCCTTCCGAAGTAAGAACCAGCTTCTAAAAAGACCCATGTGTTTTCCTGATGAGTTGCTGACAATTACAATAATTAAAGATATATTCACCCAAGACCTGCAAATATCTAAATCTGATACTAAGGTAATTACCTTGGTTTTGAGTATACTAAACACACTTTGTTTTTATTTAACAAAAGAGTTAATGTCCTTATGAGTAAAAGATGGAGATATATATATACATACATACAGACTTTCGGATACCCAAATCTAATCTTCGTTTCATTCTATCAGACTTGTCCTTCCTGCTCATCCTTCAGCTTCAGTCCCATGGCACCTTCTACATCCCCCAACCCCAAAATACCTCAACCCACTGCTAATAGAATCAGAATGAATCTCCATATTCCATTGCCATCCTCAAAATATGTTTCACTCATCTCATTCTTTACACAGAGTGTGCTGTATCCAAAGGAGAGTGTTGTTGTTTAATGGTAGGGAGCAGAGTTTGTCTTTGTATCTTCAGGGTCTGATGCATAGTTAATATATGTCCAATAAATGTTTGTTGGATTTTTTTGTTAAAAAGAGAGCTGAAGTTTGTTGGATTTTTTTGTTAAAAAGAGAGCTGAAGTTAGTTTACTAAATACTCACTGAGGCAAACAATAGCTATAAACACTTTGCATGGAGGTATACTTTCTATTATTCATTAACTTCCAATTATCTTTTTCTCTTACTATTGAGAAAACTAGAGTCCTCTGCAATAATTTAAATTTCACTTATCTAAAGTACCAGAAATAATAATTGTATCATTAAGTGTATTTACTGAGATCTAATGCATCTCATTTTTTAAAAAATCTGCATTCAGATACAATGAACTAGAGTTTATGACATGACCTTTCAGATGTCCCCAGCATTGATATACACTGTTTGATAATAATTATTTTAAAAAGGAGTGAATATACCATAATTAACTTAAAAATTAAATACTGCACTGTATATTCATTTTAATTTCACTATAGGGTATGTCATTTGTATTTTAGATTAGTGGCTGTAGAATCTATTTTAAAACATAATAAAGCTCACTTTGAATTAAGGATGCTTCCCAAACACTTTTAAAACTTACTTTTGACTCTTAAATGCAGTGCTATAATTCTAATAACCAATAGACATTAACTATCTCCCAAGGAAGCTACCCCATTAAATGACATTATGAAAGCTTATATTCCATAGACATTTTTCATGTACATACTACAGCCTCTACTATTACCAAACAATGAAAGATAATATGCCAGGGTGAGAAATGGCATAGTAGAAACAGGCAGTTGGGGGTGCCTGTGGGGGTCAGTGGGTTAAGCTTCCGCCTTCAGCTTGGGTCATGATCTCAGGGTCCTGGGATCGAGACCTGCATTGGGCTCTATGCTCAGTGGGGAGCCTGCTTCCCTCTCTATCTCTGCCTGCTGCTCTGCCTACTTGTGATCTTTCTTTCTCTGTCAAATAAATAAATAAAATATTTAAAAAAAGAAAGAAAGAAACAAACAAACAATTGTCTTGAGTTCTGAAGGCTTCTGCAGGAGACCAAAGGTAAGAATTAATAATACTATTCAATGATCTTATATTTTAATTGTCCATAGTACTATTGAAAAGTTATTTAAAGTTGAAATAATAAGTTATTTTACTTTGATATGAAGCTAGAATCCTGAAATGTGTGTGCAATTCAACACAGAAGATCATTTTAGCAAGTGTAGTCTGTTGATGTAGCACCAAAAAAAAAAAAAAAAGTCTGGATTTGAAATGACGACAGACTTTCCACTCTGCCGTTTACTTGTTATATGACCCTAGATAGTTCATTTAACTCTCTGAGTCTGTTTCTTCATCTACAAAATAAGGGAAGCAGCATATTCTTGCCAATCTGAAAGTGTTGTTATGGGGATTACATATGTTTAAATAAGTGTTTTCTGAACTGCAGGGGACATCTACAAATTTCCAGGCATATAAACACAGGTATACATGCTTATAGATAAAATAAGGCACAAAGGAAAGTGTGTGTGTGTGTGTGTGTGTGTGTGTGTGTGTCTGTAGGGGGTACTTTTCTGATTAACTACATGACAATTTTCCACATAAGAAAATGACTTCAATCCTAATAAAAGTGTCATGGACAGAATATACAGACTTTCTTAAATCACTTGGAGATGGATATTTTCTTAGGGAGCACAATCCTGGGCAAGCTATTTATTTTAGAAGGAAGGAATCATAGAGGATATGGAAAAGAAGAGGGATGGCAGGAGAAAAGCTTGCCAGAACATCCTAGCTCTCACACCTCATAGGGAGGGTTAAGCAAAGTCCTTTGGAACACAAAATAAGGTTTAGTGGCACTAACCACAAAATGAAATAGCAGACAATAAAACTGTTCTTAGAGAGATTAAAATGACAAGGTCCATTTTGTAGCAAGTCTTTTCTACCTAAACTGAGTCAACTCTGGTTCAAGCCACATAAAACCTAAATAAATCATGCAGTAAAAGCACTGATCGCCAATACAATTAAAGGCTGAGGCGAGAACAATGTTAACCTCACAGTTAAAAGACAAACATAATGGTCAAGTTATTTGAAAAGACATGAAAAATGTGCTGAAAGAATACTGTTAAGGGGGGGCTCGATATGAAATGTATGGGAAATTAAAAAGTAGACATCTAAGAATTATTAATTTGCTGAGCAAAAGCTGCTGTCTATTATTCTAATGTCTGCCACATTATTTGGCCACACTGGAACTCCGCAATGGCATGGCTGGAAAGCTGGCTCTCTTTAAATTACTTTGATTTACAGGCAATGCAATAACTAAGGTAACAGAAGTAACTTCCTCAGTCTACACACTGGAGAAAATGGTATTCATCCAGGATCCACCCTCTAGGTTAGCTAAGGGAAAGGAGTTGGGCAGTAAAGCATACTCCATTCACATCTATAAACTGGGGAACACAAATATTTGAGAAAATGAGATGGAAGTTTGCACCACTTTTTTTAAGTTAGAATGAGATAAACAGGGACATTCTATTATATACCATTTTCAGAAATTTAGGTTTGTGAGCAAATCTGCCTCAATATCACAACTTATTCATTTTTTCATCTAGGTCTCCCACTATCTATGCACACATATGTGCAAGTTACAGGAAATTGTAAATTGATACACTGGGAAAGAGAAGTGCCCGGTATTTTGCCCCACAAAAAAAAGTACTGAGGTAGAAAATTGAGCTAAAAAGTATCATAGAGGAATGCCTTAGACATTGAATTCATACTTATTTTACAGGTGTTATTGGCAGGTTTTTTTTTAATTTTTTATTTTTTATAAACATATATTTTTATCCCCAGAGGTACAGGTCTGTGAATCACCAGGTTTACACACTTCACAGCACTCACCAAAGCACATACCCTCCCCAATGTCCATAATCCCACCCCCTCCTCCCAACCCCCCTCCCCCCAGCAACCCTCAGTTTGTTTTGTGAGATTAAGAGTCACTTATTGGCAGGTATTTTTGATGTGGTGAAATGAGGACCAGACAGGGAACCCTGCCATGCCCTGACTTCTACACAAGCTACTTATGAGACATGAGGAAAATATCCAGCATTTTTGATTCTTAGGTTCACTGTGCACAAAACAGGAACAACAACAGCTACCTCATAGGACTACTAAAAGGGTTAGAATCAGTTTAAAAGATTAAATATGTTCCCAGGAAATTTCATGGCACATTGTACATGAGAGGGGCTTAGTAAACACTTGTTTAGAGGAGATACATGCACATACACATATGTATGTATGCATATTTACACACATACACATGCATATAGTCCAGAACTATAACCTAGTTCTTTCAACTCCAAAGTTATTGTTCTTTCTCCTACAAAACCATTCTCTTACTTTCTATCAGCATTTATTTTTACTGCGATAACTAAATTAAAATTGTTGGGAAAAATGTTACATGTAGTATTTTTATAACCGTGTGGCATTTAGTAGTCTGAATAAATTTGATGTTCCCAAGGGCCGTTTTGCTGTTCCTAGAAAAGACCTGTCTTCCTTGACCACAGTCAGTATGAATCTGGGCAGTTGTCTGATAAATGGTGATAAGATGCAAAAGGAAGAAGTATAATGGCCTTTCCCTCCCCTGGGTGGGAGTACCCAAAAAACAACACTAACAACAACAAAAAAACCCAAAACTACAGACATTGATTTCTTCCTGATCCATCCATTTACATCACCACAGAACTCAGCATCTTCACTCAACATAACCATTTAGAAAGAGTACTAAATTTCACAGAAAATGCAGTCCTATGGCTGGATTTAGGTGGGGGGGGGGCATGAATGTAGGAAAACATACGGCCTTTAAGGGAAAGTCAAAGAAATAAAGTATGCTCAGTCTGGAAAAGAAAATGTTCAAGCTGATGATATAATGACTACCTTCCAAAGAGACATAAGTGGTCTTTTTAAAGTTAACACACCACCTTGGGCACTATGAGGTAGGAAAGTTCAAGATGACCAGCAAGAAAATAAAAACTGCCCCAAGTTGCAGTAAGGTTCTGAGGAAAGGAATCTTTTATTCTGGAAAGATGTAAGATTGGGATAATTCCCCCTCTCTGATTTTTATGGGAATTTACTCTATGGATAGAAAATAGAGAACAGTGAACTATGTTGCCTTCAAAGTCCTTACAACTCTTCAACTAGACCCCAAGCCTCCCCTTGTGAGACGAAACCTATTCCAGTAGCACTGGAAGCCCCAGATCTCAGCCTGCTCATTACTGACACTGTCTGCAGATGAAGAAAGAGGAGTCACTGGCAGACGTGAGATCATTAGGATTCTCCAGAGAAGACAGACTATTTTCATAGTCTTAACTTTATTTTATCGTCACTACTCTGTACTTCTTCACAGTGAGAGTATGTCCTACTGGTTTAACAATCAGATCTGAAACAACAAATCTTCCAAGAACCAAACATTTAATCCTGGCAAACACCACATCAACATGACTTTTTCCAAGTCTTATTAGCAAAATTCTTTGATCAACTAAATCTACTGCATATGGTTTTTATAGATTAATCCTTAGAGACTGAGGCTTAAATGTACCTGCTGTGTAGATTCTAGGACACTCCAAAAAGTGAATAGTATCCTGCACAACCTCTGGAATAAATACCAAAAAAGAGAATACACACACACACACACACACACGTACATAAATTAGTGACTAGAAGACAGCTTTATATTTGATAAGATTTAGTCCATTTTGGTTAAAAAAAAATAAGAAATTCCAGTCCAAGAAAGTTGCTGTGACTGTAAGTTTTAATCAATTTTTATAAGAGATGTAACTCCCCCTGAGGTTTTAAACACAAACCCTTTCTGCCAGCATTCTACATAGTACATGGAATACACTTTGATTTCAGTTTTGTTTGGGCTGTTATCGTATACAATTCTCTAAGCACTGTCAACTTAAATTCCTCAAACTTCTCATTGTTCCTGCTTGCATATAAATAGAGTAGAAAACTGGAGAAAGTTTTCAAGGAGTTGCATCTTAGCTTCTCTCTCTCTCTCTCTACACACACACACACACACACACAAACACACACTTTTTGCCAAATTGTAGAAGAGAATTCCATGTTTGCATTAAAAATCTGTGTGTATGTATTTGGAAATCAAATGTGTAAAAGGTAGATATAACTCATTACAAGTAAATTCAAATTATAAAACAATAATTGCAATTATAAAATGTGTTTAAAATATAACCTACATATCACCTTCCACAGACACTGTTTTATCATTTAGAAGGAGAACCAGGCAATCTGGAAATGCTTATGGAGGGTGTCATATACATAATGTGGTAAGTGATATGAGGAAAATGATTTGTGTAAAACAATGAATTAATCAATAATTTAATAAATGCTTAGTGAGCATTAGTAGGACAAGTTACAACTCACCAAGAAGCTTGTAATTCAATTGTGAAGAGAACTCAGAGAAATGTGGAAAATAATCTAAACAAAAAAATAGGTAGATAAAAAGTTCATGTAATCAGGAGAGTAGGAAATGTACTTATCTGGCAACCTTAAAATTCAGGGGGAGGCTTCACAACTTAGGAAAATCTGAATGAGACTAAAATGATAGGTGATTTGTTTATTAGGTGAAGGAAAATCCTCCCTTTCCACACAACCCCTTTGCCCCCCACCCCACCGCCATAGAAGATCAAAAGTCATTAGGCACTATTTAGCAAATAAATATTCAGCAGAACGAGTCAGACCAGGTAGATAACAAAGCAGTACCTTCATCAGAATAGTAGTAGTGGATATCAAGGAAAAAGACAAGAAAGATTCTAATATAGCTGTTTCTCCTTCTCCTTCCCTCCTCATGCCCCTGTCCTTTTCCTCCTCTTTCTCTTTAATATTGATTAATTCAGAGGCTATGGTAGTCAGATAATAGTGAAGACAAGCTCTGGGTTGGAGAAGGACCCGGGTAGAACACGGCGTGAGTATGAGAAGAGTATTGATTTTGTGCCGTTGTTACATTAAGGCTTCAGCTGGGAGAATGCTATCTGCTTACCATTTCCTTTTCCACATTCCTCTGAAGCTAGATTAGAATGAGAAGATTATATTCCAGTCTTTTTTTTTTTTTTAAGATTGTATTTATTTATTTGACAGAGAGAGAGAGAGAGACAGTGAGAAAGGGAATACAACCAGGAGAACCAGGAAAGGGAGAACAGGCTTCCCGTCAGGCAGGGAGCCCGATGTGGGGCTCAATCGGATAGTGACCTGGGCCAAAGGTGGATGCTTAACGACTGAGCCACCCAAGCGCCCCAGCATTCCAGTCAGTCTTATGGGCAGAAGCATTGCATAGTTTAAAAAATGTCTGAGGAAACTTCCTGGTCTCTCTTCCCTGCCCTGGCTACATTGGAAGCCGAGTGTCCCTTAAATATACGGCTGTAAAACAGATGAAGCATGGCACACAAGAGAACGTTGGTTTTTTGTTTTTGTTTTTGTTTTTGTTTTTTTTTTTAAGATTTATGTATTTTATTTATTTGACAGAGAGAGAGAGAATACAAGCAGGGGGAGTAGGAGAGGGAAAAGCAGACTCCTGATGCAAGGTTTGATCCCCTTGAGCCAAAGGCAGAGGCTTAGAGACTGAGCCACGCAGGTGCCTCAGGAGAAAGCTTTTAAGTCCCTGAATGTTGGGGGTTTGTTTCTACAATCTTCTGTTGTCTTCCCTAAGAGCAGTATTGCTTCTCCAGTGAACCTGCTTACAAAGATTATTTTTTTTTACAAAGCTTGATTATTATGGTTAAGAACAGACATGCATAGTTATTTATGTTAATAGACTATAACTACTATAACCTTTACCTTGCATCTTCTGAGATCTTACTTTGTGTTACTATGTACTACTTTGTCTTACTATTGTTACTATGACTTATTGTCACTTGTGAATAAAACTATGAATTCATGGTAACTACATTTTGCTGAAAAGTTCAGAGTCTTAGAACAGAGAATAATCTCCATTTTTTTTTCTTTAAACAGCATAGTTAAGGATATTAATGGTAATCTTTAATGATCTCTAGTTTCAATAAGTTAAAATTTTTGCCCAAAGAAAAAGTTTGAAACTTTCCCATGAAATGATGAAGATTTTAATGTAAATCTGGAATGAATCTCATTCATAAGAATGAATCTTATTGTTTAAAGTGTGCAAATAAGAGTTCAGGGAATTAACATAGATGGATTTAAGTTACAAAAAATTTTTAATTGTTTTTCCCTCTACATAAAACAAAAATTTTAAATAAATAGATAATAAGTGCCTAAACACAAAGATACGTGGAATTCTGGCTGACTATCCTGAGAGAGCTCTCATCTTGTCTTTCACTTGGAAGATTTTATAGTACAATTAATTATGCAATTCAGGGAAACAAAAACGGAAACAAAAACTGTGTAGCCAGCAAGTTCTAAATTAAACACAATCATCTTGACTTTTATGCTGAGAGGAAACATCCAACTTGGGATTGTATAACAAGACTGGACCTGCAGTGAGAATGCCCGAGTTCTTGACAGACCTCTTCTACTAATTAAGCTCATGACATTTGTTGAATCCAATAATCTCATAGTCGAGAGGTATTTCACTTGGTGTCGTTTACAGGAACCACTCCTTCCTATCCCTCTCCCAGCAGCAGACTAGCTTTTAAGGTCAAATGCAGGTATCATCTCTTCATGAATTCTGACTCCCCTCCCCTTTCCAGGAAAAAATGATTGTTCTCCTTTGCGTTCCTAACACTCTCCTGTTCAGAGGTATATCACAGCACTAAATTTTGGCTTCTTGTCTCCTTATATATCTGTTTCCCACTCCATCCTGTGAATTTCTTGAGGTCAAGGAGCGTATCTAATTCTTACATGAGTAGTTCCTAATTTAAACTGTATGGCATAAAATGTGGTCAATAAATTTTTGTCTGGTGAAAGAATGAATGAATGTGCTCATCCCGATGTTATGGATGAACAGGTAGGTTTGGCAGACAGAGACTAATTTGGAAATGGGAGCTGAGTGGAGGAGAAATACTAAGATATAGCTAAAATTGTCAAAGCCTTCAGGTACTCTCCATCCTGTCTCTTTGGATCTCTTTTGCTCATGCCTAAACTGAGTCAGGGACTGGATTCCTGTTGCTGTTTCCTGCTCTACCCAATTCTGTTAGCAGCATTTGATCATTCTTTCAATGATAATTTTTTGTTTCATTGTATTTTGTTTTAGTTTTTAGTTTTTTGAGTCCTTCACAAAGAAAATCAAACCACCTAAGAATTAGGAACAAAGGAATTTAGCTGTAGGCAGATGGAGTCTCCAGATGTGATTAATTGAGAAGCTAGGGTAGACTAAAATTCTAATTTATTCCTCCAGAAGGGATTGTGTTTAACAGGGACTCACTCTTAGGTCAATTCATGACACAAACTGCCGATCACTTACAGCCTTCCAAACTGAATTTAGGACTGTGTTTGTGGAGTTATCTTGAGAACAAGTGAGAGCCTAGTGAGAGAAGGACAGACTAACTATGAGGGAGGTTGCGAGTAATCTGAGGGGGGGATTGCTGAGGACGAAGCAGCAGAAGGCATCATATTGTGGGGGTTTTTTTTGCCCTATACCGCATGAGGGTGTCGGTTAGTTTTAAAAATAAGTTGATGAGGTAAAGGGTGAAAATACTGAACATATGCATAGATATATTTGCATCTGTTCCAATGAGTTAGCTTCAAAGTAGAAAAGAGAAATGATCTTATAGAAACAATTTCAGGTAAAGAAGGATTAATATGACAAGATACCTTAAAAAAATTTTTTTAATGGAGTTTAGGTATCTCAGGAAAGAAAATAAGGTTTGGTGAAAGTATTATGTTTTTGTTAAGGAGAGAATTTATCATTTTGCATATTTTGGATTTGAATTTACTTAGAGCAATGGAGTTCTCAAATTCTGGTCCTATACCAGTGGCTTTAGCATCACTTAGGAACTCATGGATTCTCAGGTCCTAATTCAGTCCTGTGGAATTAGAAACTCTGGAGGTAGGGCCAGGCAATCTGTGTTTTATAGGCCATTCATTTATTTTTGATGCATGGTCAAGTTTGAGAACCATTTGCTTAGGCTAGGCTGAAAGTTGGTTTCAGGGAAGACTACACCTTTTTCTTATAAAAATTCCATATTGCCTAGAACAGCTGAACAGGTAATTTGAGTTAGAGAACAGTCTAAGATCAAGAATACCAAAAAAAGAATACCAAAATAAGTAGTAAGACACAATAATTAGGTAACCAATCTAAAATTAAGGGGGAAAAAAACAGAATTGATGAATGCAGTAAATGCATTACATAATAAAGGATGTTGACGCAAAAGATACCCTCTCAGGCTGGAATCTAGAGTAAGAAGCATTCATGTACATTCTTACCTAGATCCCTGTCCCATTCCTGTGGTCATAACCCTGATTACACCAATGTGAGATTCTAGGGTCAATCTAAAATGCAGACATAGGGATGATTTAGCCTGTTTCCTGATGAGTTTGGCATCTCCAGAGTTGTCTAGTAGGAGTGGAACATAGTGAAGAATAGGACAGGTGGAGGTGATAAGTCTGGAGAGCCAGAAGAGCCAAATTATTCAAGCCATGCTCAACCTCTGGATTTTGCCCTAAGACAAAAGAAAGCTTTGAGAGACGTTTAAGTAATGTCTTGTAGATGACATTTGGTTTTTTCAAACATTAATATGACTAGCATGCATAAAAAGGATTTGGATGGGGAAGTAATAGTGGGAAAAACAAAGAAAACCAGATTTCTATTGCAATGGTCTTTTCAACTCATCCAACTTAGAAATTATTAAGAGTGGAATGTTCAAAGAATATTTGATGTTAGAACATATCCAAAGAATGCAATAAAGTCATGAGAAACATACCGAGATTAAAGAAAACATTCACTGAGTCAGTTTGCAAAAAAGTATACTCCAAAACCACATTCATAAGATATGATCTTCTCTGTCTCTTAGATTTGTTCTGTTTTTCCACTAAACTCTAATTTCTCCAAATATCTTCCATAATGTTCTACTTTAATTTATAGTGTGAAAGAATATTTCTGAATATGAATATTGATTTTTCGCTCAAATCTAGTTATGCACGCAGATGTTTATTCCTGTCATCTTCAGTCTGAACACTCTGTAAGAGCTAGTGACTTTCAAGAGCTATTGATTATACATTTAAATAATATTAATTATTCAAATATTATCAATGCTAGACTGTACTATTGAGAAGAAAAACTGAATTGAACTTCCCAGACTTGTAAAATATTATATTCAACAAGTTCCTTTCCCAAAAATGAAAATATCTTTCATTTAACTTCTTATGTTTTATTCACAGTATTCTATTTGTCAATAGTATGTTTACTGTAATCAGTGTTAAAGCTAATGCATAACTCCCCAGATTTTCATATACATAAATCTGTAAAAGTAAAATTTAAAAAATTATCTCTAAATATATAAGAAGGTTTTCACTTATAAAACACAGCACCTAGTTAAGTTTGGCTCTTAGATAAAGAATAAACATTTGTTTAGTATAAGAATATCAAAAATATTGCATGAGAAATGCTTACATTAAAATCACTTATTGTTTAACTGAAATTCAAATTTAACTGGATGTCCCAAATTTTTATTTGCTAAATATGATAACCTTAATTGCTTGAAGTATTTAACTGAGGTACTTATTTATATTATTGGTCTGTATAATTTTTCTGTGTCATTGAAAAGTGCCATTAAGCACTGTGAGTGATGAATCACTGAACTCTTCTCCTGAAACCAATATTATACTCTATGTTAACTAACTAGAATTTATTTATTTATTTATTTGTTTGTTTGTTTGTTTTAAGATTTATTTATTTATTTATTTATTTGTCAGAGAGAGAGAGAGGCAGAGAACAAGCACAGGCAGACAGAATGGCAGGCAGAGGCAGAGGGAGAAGCAGGCTCCCCGCCGAGCAAGGAGCCCGATGTGGGACTCGATCCCAGGACGCTGGGATCATGACCTGAGCCGAAGGCAGCTGCTTAATCAACTGAGCCACTCAGGCGTCCCACTAACTAGAATTTAAATAAAAACTTGAAGCAACAAAATAGTAGTAGCATAATAAGATATTTTTGATCAAATGAATTTTAAATATTTTGAGCATGCAAAGTATGTAACTATTGAAAAAAAAGTTACTGGTTTTACAATCAAGACTAGACATGATTCTTTTTTACAAGTATGTAATACTTAAATACCAAAGTACCAGTATTAAAGTGTTTTCTGCTTCCATTTATATTTTAAGCCAGATTTCATTTCCATTATATACTCAGTAATATGTAGATCAGATCCTAACATACAATGTACCAGATATGAGAAAACATTTTGCCAGATATGAGAAATTTTACCAGGTATGAGAAAACATCTCTCCACCTCTTTAACGGAAGTCCTGTTTGGCATGGCAGTGATATCGTCAAGCTCTTGACTACTGTCTCCCTATGGAATTTTCATTTATGCTTCCCCATTGAGAACATGATCTTTAATTTCTTAAATGAAATTGAAGAATTTGGTTTCAGAAAAAGTACTCAACTTGGAAGCTATTTCTTGGAGAAATATTTGCATAAATAAACCCTGGTAGTTTTATAAAGAAGATGCAAACAGAGAAAGTAGTCATTTATGGTAGGCTTTGTTTTGATAATATGATTTATTAGAATAGTGTTGTATGTGACTGGATAAATGGATTTCAAGACAGAATATGGATAAACACAGTGACACATTTGTTTCTATGATGTCTTATTAGTGTCATTGATAGACAAGCACTATTGAGGTTCAGTCATCTTGACTGAGACAGGACATAGGGAGAATGACAATACTTATCAAGCTGATAACTTTTTTTCTATTCACAGAATGTTAGAATAAAGAAAACTTGAAAAATCTTCAAGTCTATTCCATTCCTTTTAAATTAAGATAGCCAGTTTAAATTCAAAGTTTTTTTTTTTCCCTCCAACTCTCAATCCATCAGTTTGTCACTATTTTATAATGTTTTCATCTAACCTGTAATCAAATATATATCAAAAGAATGGCTGTCTTTTGCTATATGCAAGGGTTCCTTGACAGATGGCTTCCTATAGTCCCTTCATATGCTAAAGGACACTGTACACAAAATGTCAGAGGTGTCTGTGGGGTAGAATAATCATTAGATTGTGAGAACTAGTGCTGCTTCTCTATTCTAATTTTCCATAATGTAGTTATATAATAAGAAAATAGAAAGCCTTAGTCAGAATTGTACAGTGTTAAACAGGATCCCTCAATATTCCTGTCTCGGGAATTTCATGAATAAGGCGTTTGATGAATCTGTAAGGTTATTGGAAGTTCACGCCAAAGCAGCACAATTAGTTATTGCTCTGAGACTTAAATTCTACCAACTGAATCCTCAGCTTGGTGAAGACATTGCTGCTGATACTTCAGAGCTGTGCCACTTTTCTTAATGCTGAAATTTAGAGGATTTATTAGCAGGCATGTTGCAAGATCATTGTGTGTGGAGTCATGAAGAAGCCCTCCAACAGGGACTAGAGATTGAACCAAATTGACAATTTATAATGGCCCAAGAAAAAGTCCAAGCCAGAGTGATTGCATCAGTATGTCATAGAAAAGAAAGCGGCAACTTCTAATACGAATTCTGCTCTTAATGGCAGAGCACTCTTGGCATCAGTAGAACACTGTTAATGCATGTCCTATAACATCTACAGATTCAGTCAGACATATTAATTCTTAGTTAAATTCTAGAAGCTCTACTTACATATTCTAGTATACAGTCTTTGCAAAGAAATGGACTACTGAGATTACATTGTGAATTTGAACGAAGTTCAAGATATGCCCGGCAGTTTTCATGATATTAAGGGATCTTGATTCTGTGACAGTAAATCTGACTCAGATGGTTAGGTTAAGTTACCTCAGGATGACTAATGCATTTGATCAGGACTCAGGCCAATCGATCAGTATATGAAGACTGAGAATCCAATGAGTAAGAAGCATATAGAAACCAGGGGGAAGTTTACAGCGCTAATGGCTTATATTACTTTGTAAAGCAACTTTTTGCAAGACTTTTTCACAAGAATCTTTGTTACAGTTGTTAAGATATCATGTATTCTTCAAGCTTACAGCATTTACAGAGTTGTTTTTGGATCCTGACACTCATTATGACTGTTCACAGAGATACTCTAAGCATGATGGAAAGGAGGTCAGTCAAAAACCTCTCAGGGAGGAACTGATATACCATTGAGAATTAGAGACATTCAACCACAGAAATTGGCCAACTCCTGTGATTCTTGTAGGCAGGATAAGGGTATCAAGTTGGAAATAAGACTTTAAATTGCAAGGAGGAAGAAGTAGTTAAGCCTAAATATTTTATTACATGAGGTTTTCTGAAACTGGTTATGTATGTGTTATAGAATATATGAATCAGGGGCGCCTGGGTAGCTCAGTGGGTTAAGCCGCTGCCTTTGGCTCAGGTCATGATCTCAGGGTCCTGGGATCGAGCCCTGCATCGGGCTCTCTGCTCCGCAGGGAGCCTGCTTCCCTCTCTCTCTCTGCCTGCCTCTCTGCCTACTTGTGATCTCTGTCTGTCAAATAAATAAATAAAATCTTAAAAAAAAAAGAATATATGAATCAAACATTCTATACATTGGTTTTAGAAAAAGCTGAAAATTTGGGGAGGCTACAGAGTCACTATAATCTCAAAGGAGCAGTGGCCTGACAAATAGGACCCAAGTTAGGACTCCCTTGGTTGAAACTAACTGAAATCTTGTTTTGGGTTGCCTTAAGTCTGAAGGGGAAATTATTGGAATGATGCTGGGAACAGGTGTGCTTCTGGGCCTCTGGAGCCGATTCAGAGCCTGGAGGGGTTCAGTGATCCTCAGAAACTCACCATCTGTCACATGTGCTCCTCTGCTCATCTGCTTGCTTCCTTCATCTCACTTCATTTCTCCTCAGGCACAAAGTTGAGTATAACCTCCACTTGCATCTAGGGCTCTCTCAATTCACTAGGTCTGGGAACAATGTTGTCAGTCTAACCCTGAATCAAAGTATACTCAAGTTTAAAGTACTCTTGGGGGTCACTATGTGTCAGACTCTAAGACAAACATTTATCATTTAAATTCTCTTTATAATTCTTTTTTAAAGAATTCTTTGTAATTTATATCATTATAATTCTCTTTTAAAGACAGAGGTACTACCTCAATTCTGTTCCCCCTATAAGGAGGGCTGGAAGACTGTAAGCAAGTTTTTTTCCTACTTTCTTTCTTTAGGCTTTATTTATTTGAGAAAGAGAAGGCATGAGGGGGTGGAGGAGCAAAGCAGAGGATCCCCAAGCAGACTCCCCCTGGAGCTTGGAGCCTGGAACGGGGCTCAATCCTATGACCCATGAAACCGTGACCTGGGCCGAAACCAAGGGTCACCTGCTCCACTGACTGAGACACCCAAGTGCCCCTCAAGCTCCTCTTTCAATATTCAAGATAAGATATATTATGTTATATAGATAAGGATAGAAATAGAATGGTTATATGTTAGGAATATGTTCAATGCTGATAAATTACAAAAGCACATTGCAATAACATTATCAGTATAAAGGCCGGACTAGAGATAACCTGTAAGAGTTTTATAGAAATTATAAGGCTGTGCTGTGGAAATTCTGTGTTCCTGCTTTACTAACAACCAATATTAATAACCTAAACTCCAAATCCTGTATATCAATAAATTGGAAGGGAAGGGGTTTGATTTATGGTATATTGAGTAAAACTGACGTACTTAAGGCTTTAACACATTATCTAGATTTGATCTAATTAGCCACTATTTTCTCAAATATCTTTATATTCAGGCTTTTCATACCAAAAAATAATAAAATAAAATAATGTAAAGCCAGATTTTTACAAGATCTAATATCTTTTACTTCCATTACTGTACATGTTGGTGGAGTAATAAGGAAAGAAAGTTGCATTTATAGCTAAGACAAATCTTCAAATTTTATAGAGTCCTTCTTGATGCTATCAGACTAAGTGGAAAGCTTTCAATTTGCCTAAAACTGCAATGACTATTCAAATAATAGATTGTTGGGCACAATTTTATACCTAATTAATCTACATGATATGGGGCCCCTGACTATGGACATTGAAATATAAGAAAATAAAGACAGATATGAGCTCAAATTTCCTTCAATAGTTTTGATCATCTATTATTTATCAAGGACCATAATGAATTACTTATTTGCTTTCATTGTATTGGTCTACTGTCAATATAAAATATTCTGCTTGAATGCAGCAGAACAAATCTGTGGACTCATAGATTTTTTTGAAGATGGAAGGTTCTTTAGAAATCATGGAGACCAACTTCACCATCTCCTAGCTGGAGAAAACACAGGTCAGGATTCACTCAATGCTACACAGCCATTTACCCTCAGGCTTTCATTATTACTTTCCCTAGTAGGCAACAGATTTCTAAATTATCATATGCATGCATAAATATATGGTTCTGAGGATGAAAATAGGTCTTAGTTATACTAATATAGAATTCCAAAAAAAAAGACTTATTTTTTGATGAAACATTTCCATGGAGCTCACAAAGGGCCAGGTGCTGTTCTGAGAATTTTACATATATTAACTCATTTAATTATTATGAAAAACTTATTAAGTAGGCTTAATTTTCACATCTATTTTTGTAAATGTAGAAACCAAGGCACAGAGTGGTTATGGGACTTGTTAAAGTTACATAGTTAATACAGAGCTGAGCCAGGAATTGAAGCCAGGCGTTGTAGCTTCAGAAGCCATACTCTTCAACACAACATGATGCTGCCTCCCTTCATGTAAAACAGTAGTTTCTAACTGTAATGTGTGCATGTCATCCAAATAATAGTGACTGGACACAACTTCTTTTTTTATCATAGGTTCAAGCTGGAGGACATTGAAGGATTACTCAGTTTAATTTCCCTGAAGAAATCCTTCATAGAATATGAGAGATAAATGCTTCTTCAATCTCTGATCCACAGTCTACAAGTATTGTAATCATCATTAAAATTATTCTTGAGCAGTGTTTAAACATGTGTGTCTCAATATTGAAATCTGAATATCAAATTGTTATATTAGAAATAATCAATACATTTCAAAGTAAAGAACATTTTTTTTCTTTCTACATCTAGTAATGACTTAAATATTGTTTATTAAAGGACAGTTTTATCCTCTCAGTAATTACCAAATTACTTTGCGTATAAAGCAGTGGAATTACTTAATGTAAAAAGTTGAAATATCAATGTTTGCTTTCAAATAGTATCTGGAAATTTTTAATATTGCATTGACAACTTAAGTGATTAAAGTTTACATAAGCTGAGAACTTACAAAATCCATATGTGTGTATATAAGTACATAATATACATAATATTAATATAATATCATTAATATAATATTAATAATAATATACATAATATACATAGCCATTGAATTTTGACAATCCCCTTTTGAGTATCCACTATATGTCTGACTCTATGTACCACATTCATATAGATCCAATACTAGATACATAATTTAAATACATACAGGAGTGAATAATAGAAGCCAGACTTAGAAGCATATATAATTCAGTACAAAGGTGGGGTACTTTAATGTAAGAGAAAACCAATTTATACAAATATTACAAATCATAATACCAAATTAGTCAGCATTTCTAAGCCATTTAGGGACAATGAACTTAAAGCCTTGTATCCTTTATATAAAACTACTGTTCTAAGGAAACTTTCCAAAGTGAATTTTTGTAGGGCTACTAATTTTAGGAGGAAGTTCTTTGAGGCCCAAAATAATTATGGTGTATCTACTAACCAAAAAGGAAACATACATTATTTTAATTAACAACACAAAATGTTTGCATCTAAGTTTGTAGAAATTACACCATAAATGACCAAAAGAAATGTAAAGTTACGCATAAGATAATGCATTCAATCTTGAAAGACCATTCATAATTCATTTTCTAATGTAGATTTCTCAAGACTGAACATTTAATTCTTGATGAAGTCTGTCTTATGGATCAAATAAATTTTATTCTTGGCTATGACTGTACTTTAACTCAAATATCCAATTTTCATAAAGAGTTCTTATTATGAATAGCAATTGCCATCAAATGAATTATATTCTATAGGTATGATGATCCATTAGAGTTCAAATTAACTAAATTTCAAGGGCCTCTGTTAAGTTATTCACACTACTGTTAGTAAAAGCCTGTCATCATTGCTTCAATTATATGTCTCTCTTTTCAGTAATTTATAACTAATTAATTTGAGCTGAAACAAAGACCAAATTTTAAAGACATATATGAGTCCAACTTGGATATCACTGGAAGCTACGCAAAAGTAGTGTTATTTTTGGTGAATTTAGGAATAGTCTCTGTGTTATATATTTATGTTATTGTTGGCAACTGATCCATCTGTAGCTTTAAAAGTACTGTAAGTTTCCATGTAATTTTCCATGTATTATTGTCTTTCTGAAATAAACTTGTTAATCAGGGCATCTTCCTTTACTCAAATTAATATTATACAAGTTACTTTCTCACATAACACCTTCTGCCCCAACTCCTGAAATGAAGTTTAAATGATGTTCTAGAAGGTTTCATCACCCACAAATCTGCCTAGCAACTGTGTTAAATACAGTACAACAAGTGAAAATATTCTTGCTGAAATGCTAATTTACTTCTTCTGGTATGATTTTATTTTTACAATAGACCCAAGCAACTGGTCAAAGAAATTATTTCATTTCATGGGGAGGAAAATTTAATGCATAGCATTTAAAAGAAGAAAAAATTCTCGTGGAGATAACAGCTTCTCAGCTAGAAGTTCTGGTAACCTGGACACATAACACCGGAGAGAATAGTTAATAAGTGAAGGAAATGTAGCTGAGAATTTTTCAGTGTAACAGAGTATGTTAATGTCAATATCGCCACATGATTTAGTTGTCAAAACAATAAAATTTAAACCTTTCAGGGATTGCTAACTGCAGTGCTTATAAGATCTAAGTGTATGACATACAGTGGGGCATGTGTAATTATTTGGTGGAGGAGGAGAACTGGGCAGCTCATGCCCAGCCTAAAGGACTAATACTCAGCTCACGCCATTCACTGTCATAAAGATGTAGCTGCTATGCTGCCACATTCTCTAATATTTTTCAGTAACTCAAAAGTCCATATTTTACTTGAAATTTCCTAGTTTTTAAATGTTAACAATTAACTGGATAAAAGTGACCCACTTTAGACTGTATTTAACCTGAAGGCTGATCATGTATGAGGTCTGATTTAAAGTTATTATTTAGCCCAAATGTTGTGCTTTATGTTCTTAAAGGGTAATTTTCATCTCTTAAAGGAAGAATGTGTAGAATTACAACCATTAACTAAATCTTATCTGGAACTTCTTTCTTCCTCTTTCTTCTCAGAACTTTCTGCACTTTGGGGGCAATAATTGCTCATCTTCTCATTTGTGTTTTATCTACATATATATAATTTCTCTCCAAGATAAACTTTTAAGTAGAAAGAAATCTTTAGATTTGTATGAGAGTGTTTGTGTGAACATATATAAACACATTTTATTCTTTCCAAGGCACCATCTCCTTGCCACACATGCAACCGAAAAGTGCTTAACAATGCTTGCTGAGTTGAAGCTATCTGTTCATACTTAATATAATAAAAGAAGAAACACTACAGGCTTAAAAATACCATGGTTGTTCAACGTCCATGTTGCTTAACAAGAAATCACTTTTATTTTTCCCAGCACTAAGGCATTATCACAGATAAAACCTCCTTCACTGCTTGAATAAGCTCATAATCCCATTCGATTTTATGTGCAAATACTTTTGGCCTCGTCTCTGTTTCCTGTGATTTGAAATAAAGCTGAGAATTTTACCCTCTGTCACCACCATGTATTATATACCCTTTAAAAAATTCCAACATAATTAGAAATTACTCTGCGAGAGAAATTGGAATTTTTTTTTCTATATTGTCTTCAGGATGTTAAACGATTTAATGTCAGGTCCCTGCTGTATTTTCTGGCCCCAGTCACTGATGGAGTGTTCAAGATGTGTTAAAATAGATGATATCATTTTAGGATTTGAACATACAAAATTTTGACTGAGACAAAGTAACTTTACTGAAATTTTTTATCATGGTAGCAGGAGACAGATACACAGAAAGGAGTTACAAGGTGATAATTGTCTTGTTTTGCTATAAGTGGTTACATGCTGGTAGAGAGACAAGATCAAGTCTGTACAGACAGCCAGAAAGGACCTCAAAGAAGCAGGGAGATTTAAAGTATGTCTTGAAGAATTCTTAGGATTGGCAGGCATGACTTGTGGGAACAAGGTATGAGTAGGAAAGAAAATCAAGGAAGAAGGAAAAGTAAGTAAAAGCATGAATTTAGAAAAGGCATAACATATTCAGGGATTTTGTTTATATAAAAGCTGACAGTCCCTTAAAAAATGAATGCTTGGTAGAAAGAATCATAAATAGAATTGAGAATTATAATCTGAGACCAGACTGAGAAAATTCTTGAAGGTATGCTAGTAAGAGGGTACAGCAGACTAACACTGACCAGCCTCCCAGTCAGTCACACCTGCTGGGGCTGTCACTCCCATATGGTCATTCATATTCATCCTAGACTTAGCCATGTGACTTGTTTTAGCCATTGGGCCACCAGCAAGTATGTTGTAAGGATTGATAAATAAATGTGCATCAGGGCTTGCCTCTTAGAACCCATCCTTAATCTAGGCTGGTCTCCTTGTAGGAACTATATAGAAGGAATGACTCAGTCAACCTGGCATCCTAGTACTCATCTTACCTGTCAGTTGAATGCAGACACACAAATCCCATCCGGTGAGAACAGTGTAAGGATTGCCCAGCCAATCCACAAAAGTATTTTCATTCTTTCAAACTCAGGCTCTCACAAGGCAAATATAAATGGTGGTAGGTGTGAAAGACAGGTTAGGCCTGGGTGAATGGATACTGGGAGACAACATGAAGCACCACTGCACTCATCCAGGTGAGATAATGAGTGCTTATCCTAGAGCAGGATTCAGCAAACTTTTCTTATAAAGAGCTAAATCCTAAATATTTTAGGATTTTCTAACTATAGGGTCTTGTGGCAACTACTTAATTCTGCCATTGTATCAAGGAAGCAACCATAGAATATATGGAAATGAATGAGTGTGTTTGCATTCTGATAAAACTGTACTTGCAAAAACAGTCATTGGGTTGAATTTTTACTAAAGCAAAAGCTGAGGGAATAAACCTGAAGACACATGATGTTTGTAGTTAAAATTAATATGCAGTGGCCAGTGAGGAAGATGAAAGAATCAACAATGTCTTACAGGTTGATGACCAAACAGATGACCCAGGTGGTTACTGAGACAGGAAAGAGGGGGACAAAAAAGTTTTGGAGCAGATCTGGTTTGGTACAACTTGAGCTTGAAGTGAGTCATGAGGGAGAAGTCTACTACTTCTTTGGCAATGTAAGTATTCAGGACTGGATTCAGAAGGTATATATTTTGGGGGTCAATAACATGTAGGTAGAATTTAAAGCCAGGAGTAGAAAAGATCAAATCATCTTTCTAGACTGCAATTATAAGATTCGGTATGTAGGAAGTACTCCACAGGAATAAAATCAATCCACAGGTCAGCTATGCTTCTAATTTTAATTATATTAAAGGAGAGTGCTGAATGAGAAAATGTGAAGATTGAGAAAAAGGCCCTGGAGGAAATTATTATTTAAGATGCAAGGCATGGACATGGATGAGAGATCAACAGAAGTTATCAGAGGGGTTATCAGAGGACAACGCCCCCCCATGGAAAATATTATTCTGGATTAAGAAGGAGAAGTATATTTCAAAAAAAGAAGGGACATCTATTGATGTCCCATGCTATGGAACGTTCCAGAAGGTTGAAGCCTGGGGCAAGCCCTTTGCAGAGAAAAATTTTGTCTTGAATGACTTGGGAAAGACTAGTTTGAGGAGGATGGGGTTTGATTATAATACAGAAACAGCAAGCCCAGCCCACAGATCTCAAACTTTATCTCATGGGAGCAAATCTCATGGTTTCCCAGCTGTTCCTTCCTTTTCAGTTACTTTCATATTGATTTACCTAAGCAACTTTTTCTTTTAATCTGCCAATATACTTCCATGACCTTCCATTAATGCCTTTCAACTTGTTTACATCACAGATGATTCAGGCTAAGATAAATCAATCCCTGGTCTCAGGGAATTATCTAGATATGGGTGTATGACCCAGAAAGAATCCTTCCTGAAAATGTTTTTCTCAAACTAGTGCCTATTGCCTATTGCCTCTTTTGCTTAAATTAGTCGTAGTCAGGTTTCTGTTTCTGGAAGTGATCTAACCCTGAGTTCTACATCTCCAGAAAGACAAACTTGAGGAGAAACATGTTAATATGCCACATGATCCAATTAGGTCTAAACATGGAAACCATTTAACCCTGGTACAGTTTTCTTCATTAAATACAGTAGCATTCCCAGATGATTTTCTTCTAGTTAGATGGCATTTCAAGTCTCACACTGCTGCCCTCAGCTCATTTGCTTTACTTCCAGATTTTTTTTTTTTCTTCACTGAGAGTGTTTCCTCTTTAGATTCATGACTATGGATAAGGTTCAAACTATTAGAGAAGCAAAGTTCCTGAGGGAAAGAGGCTGCTTCTCATTGTTCTTCATTATTTCCATATTCCCCTGTATATTTCCGAAGAAACACTTAACATAATTTACATTTTAATGAACTACCACACTGTACTTACCAAATGCTTAGTGGGTCAATAGGAGAGGTCTCATTTTAGGAATCCGAAACAAGCAATAATCAGAATGAGAATAAACTACAGCATCTGCACAACGGGCACAACCAGAAAATTTTCATAATTCAATTAAGGTTTCCATTATATTCACGTGTATCCTTGTACTGTTATTTACTTGATATGTTTCTTTAAATCAGATCACTATGTTTGCTTAAATATATATATTTTTGAAGAAAATATTATATTACTTCCATAAATGTAATAAATTACTTGACAAAAATAGAAAGCAAATTGAATACATATATGTTTATTAAAAACAGCAAGCTTTTTTTTTTTTTTTTTTTTTTGGTACCCCCTAGGATGCTACTGGGTCTCCGACTTGCACATTTGGGGAAAAAAAAAAACCCAAAAAACAAACAACAACAAAACAAACAAACAAACATTGTTTGTGGGAATTGAGGTGGCAGAGCATTACAGACTTTAAGCCTGGTAAACTAGTATTCAATCTCAGTTTTACTTCTTATTGGACCCTTCTATTTTTACCCATAGAAATCTCTACTTCTTCTTCACCACATCATATTTTAATGAATTACTTATTTAATAATATCGGTTTTATTTGTTTGTTTTGCTCTGCAGCCTAAGTTCCATGAAAACAAGGAATGCACTTACTCTTTTAGCACCAGCATCTAGTACCTACATATAGGTATTGGTAAACTTGGATGGATGGATGAGTGGATGGGTGAATGAATGCATTAACCTTTCTGTGCTTTCCTTTTCTTATCTAAATTAAGAAGACGAACTAAGCTCTAGTGCTTTTAGTTCCTTATCTAAATTAAGGAAACAACTAAACATAGCTTGAAGTATTTGGTTGTTAGAGATAATATATAAAGCACCTAAGCAAAAAATGTGGTTAAAATGATAGCTATGAAGCATGACACCCATTTTTAATAAGTCTTCAGACTCAAAGCCTCAGGCCACTTACAGAATGTGTCCCTTAGCCACATTTCTAGGTTTCACCAGCATTTGATGTTTCACCATTTCTGAATACATACACCATTTCACTTCTTTGTACTATCTTTGAGTTGCTCTTGAAATACCCTTGCCCCATCTTCTAAGTTTTAGCTTTATATGCACACCCTGCAAGTCCCAAATCAAGATTCTCCCCTGGGAAGCCAGCCTTTAGGCAGAGAAGATGATCCACCATCTTTTGGTCTTCAGTTCACTTATTCCTGTCACCACTATGAGACCTACTGTGTTTCATTGGAATTATCCATTTACTTAAAAACAATCAGGCTGAACTTCACAATACGGCCTGAGATTTAATTTCCCGGTGAAAGAGAAGAAATTGCTTTAAATGCACTAATTCTGTAATATATCCAATAAACTTTTATTTAGTGGTTATAAAACAGTGCCATGTTTCCTTGTCACTCTTTTATATCAATAAGCTAAGTTAAAAAGCTCAATATATCTATTTTCAATGGATAAATAACGAATCTGTGGTCTGCATATATTCCATTTTTTCCTGATTCAGTCTTTGTGTTGTATTTATATACATCAGCCTCTTCATTAAAACTTGACTCCTTGGGACGCCTGAGTGGCTCAGTTGGTTAAGCAGCTGCCTTCGGCTCAGGTCATGATCCCAGCATCCTGGGATCGAGTCCCACATCGGGCTCCTTGCTCAGCAGGGAGCCTGCTTCTCCCTCTCCCTCTGCCTGCCATTCTGTCTGCCTGTCCTCGCTCTCTCCCCCTCTCTCTCTCTGATAAATAAATAAAATCTTAAAAAAAAAAGGGGGGGGGGCGCCTGGGTGACTCAGTGGGTTAAAGCCTCTGCCTTCGGCTCAGGTCATGATCCCAGGGTCCTGGGATCGAGCCCCGCATCAGGCTCTCTGAGCCTGCTTCCTCCTCTCTCTCTGCCTGCCTCTCTGCCTACTTGTGATCTCTGTCTCTCAAATAAATAAATAAAATCTTAAAAAAAAAAAAAAAAAACTTGACTCCTTGAATAGAATAACATATAGAAATGATGAACCGCAAGGGTATTTCAAGAGCAACTACAAAGATAGTACAAAGAAGTGAAATGATGTACACCTGAACCTAAAGTAACATTCTGTGTCAAATATACTCAGAAAAAAATAAATAAATAAAAACTTGAGCTCTTGAGAGCAGGCTTTTTGTCTAATTCATCTCTTTAACCCACCACCTAGCACAGTACCAGGAACCTAGTAGGTACTCACAGAATATTTGGTATTGAATCAATAAATAAATGAGCAAATGATTTTTAACTATACATGTTGTATATGAGAAAACAGAATATTTTATTTTTAAAATGTATACAAATCCTCTGTAACACAGAAAATTAAGGTGGATTATAGGAAGAATTTTCTAAAACATCATGCCAAAGGCTTCAGATCATTTTGACTTGATATAGGTTGGAAAGAAGTGAGTGGAGGTGATGGGGGAGGAGGCAGAGGTAATGGATTAGAAACAGACTATTTACTATTTTAATATTTTGTCTAACAGAATTTAGCTAGTATGCCTTTTACATTTTGGAGGAAGAGCAGGACTCTTTTGGTAAAATCAAAGCTTTCTGCAGATATGTTGAAACAATAAATATTTTCTAATTAAAAGTTCAGCTTGCCCTCACAGTGAAAGACAAAATAAATCTTGTATCTTGGCATCATTGACATTTAGTTCCCAAGTAAATTTAGGTGTGAAGGTTTTTCAGTTCAGTCCCAATGGGTCATTTCTTATTGTCACAGATTCATAAAGTTGTCAGACTCTGCTTAAAACCGGCTAGGGATATCTGGAGTATTACAATCTCATTCTTCAACATTCCTGTCCAAATCTACTCAAATTTGACTCTTAAAAGTTATTTCAATTAGACTAAAACTAATATGTAATGCTATCATGTGCTATGGTTAGTTTACTTTGTTCCCTGTGAAGTTTGAGAGTTTTTCATTTGACAGAAGGTGAATCTTGATAAACTCTTTTCTATTATTTTGCAAAGTCTAGTGTTGTATAGAAATACTTCAGATTTAAAGGGATTATGTAACAATTAGTGAGGCTAAGAATTCTGAAGTCTAGTTCTTAAGTGGTCCTTGAGAGGCAATTATTTCATTCATAACGGCTACTGAAAACCATGGAGTGTAAAAGAATCATCAACATGTTGCAAACAGAAAAAAAAAAAACTTCACCTAAGATCAAGTATACTAGAAGCAGATTAGGAGATGAAAATACATGTCCAAGTGTACTCGTCCCTTGGAACTCGTCCCTTGGAAAACTGGCAAGAGTGAAGGAGGTTAGAAGGGGAAGGGAGAAGGCCAAGCAAGGATGGCTCTTAGACAATGTCCTGTAGAGGAAAGTGGAAATGTACGTTAAAGCGCAAGTGATGTTTATTTAAGGCAAGATTTCTGGGGTTCACTTATACCTGTCAGTGGTTAAGGGTATGGATAGGGAGTTGCAAGTGTGGTGGTTGGGCAAAATAAGGCATTCTGGGTGCCTTATATAATGAAAACCTAATCTACCACTGTATTTTTCTAGAATTCTTTGATATGAACCTAAACTTAAACAATGACCATTAGGTAAAGTCAAAGATTTATTTAATATTACATAATATTTTCTTTCTCTCTCTGTATATATAGATAGATATACATATCTATCTATATACTTAATATTCTATTCTTGGCATGTAGCACAGTAGGTGATCAAAATATATAAAAACACATACACACAAGTGAATGGTATCAGTAAACACACAAATCCTTTCTTAGCTGATCCAACAATGTGTTTTTCCACAAACAAAATGTTATTTACTCAATAAATAACCACTGAGTATTTCCTATATCTCTTGTGTCCCAAACAGAGGGATACATACATCTTGGAATCATAGCACTGTACCAGACAGTTACACTATCTGCACCCATGGAATACTCATTCAATGCAGAGATATTGATATTAAAAGTTATATTGATATAAACAGCTAATAAAATCTAGTTGTAATTAAGTGCTAAAAAAATAAAAGTATAAGATGAGGGCATATAATGAACTAGGACCTCCTTTGTCGAGAAGGTTACATAAGGAACTTCAGAAAATATTAAGAATATTATCTTAATTTTCAAAAGACTCCAAGGTTTTTCAGGGTCTGAGGCAGCTTCTACTACATTGAGCTAGATAACAATAAAGTTTCCAAGAGGAAATTAAAAAAAGAGAGAGATTTAGTTGAAAAATAATTCTGCTCCTCATCTCAGCAACTACTCAGCAAATTTTTTAATATGGTGGGAAAGCTGGAGGGTTTGTGGGGGTGGAACAGAGTGGCCACAAAGGAAAAGGAAGGGAAGTCATCAGGAGATGGATGGTAGTGCTTAGGGTTCAAATTTGGTCTAGTCTATGTTCTTTCTAGTTTCCTAAGCTTCTTTTTGAAACAAAGGTTACAAAATCAGGAAAAAATTCTTTGTGATATAAAAGCTGAAATAATAGTGCGTGGGTCTCATGAAAGTTTTCTATACCTAGAATTATGTAATCTGGTTTATAAAAGCATGTAGAATTAGGTATACCAATTCAATTTTTTTTTTTTTTTAATCTCACAGACTAGCAAAGTGTTCTATAGAGAATGTGCATTGGCTAGGGAAAGTGTTTAAAAATAAGACACATAATGATTGAAATGACAATATGTTAAATCACAACACTTTTTTTTTTTATCCCTTTGATTCTATGATCTTCCTATTAAAGAACTACAAAATAATCAGGGAATAGCTGAGGGGAAATGAATAAGACTATAAAAAAAAATGTAACAGCAGATAAAACAGTGGAAGTTGTGTTCATCCTGAAGGATTCCCATCTTCTGAAATTCCCTTTCTCACCTGAGTTGAGAATCCTCATGGAACACTCTAGAGCAAAAACCTAGTTTTGCAAGTTACTGTAATAGTCTCCTATTGGGTACCATTACCTAACTTTCTCTTACTCTAAAAAAAAAGAAAGAAAGAAAGAAAGAAAGAAAGAAAGAAAGAAAGAAAGAAAGAAAGAAAGAAAGACAAACACATGACTGTAAGTTAAATTATCTTAAAACACAGGTGAGTAATACACTAAGTTTCACCTGGAAGTCTTTTGCATTCAAGATTATTGTTATTTTTCACTTTACCGTGCTTATTTTTGTAAAAGATACCTTAGAAGTAACTTATTTCCTCTTTATCCTATAAACAAAGTCTCTTCCACAACCCTAATAGCAATTTTCCTACTATGGTCTTAAGTACTTCCCCCTAGGATTTTAATACAAAAAACAAACAAAAGTTCACTGTAATGTTGAACATTTATGAGAAAATCTGTGCTAAAATGAATTTCATCTTCCTACAACTTTCAGATGCTCTCTAAACTTAGGCATCAAAATTCTCTTCCCTGTTCTTCCAGAAATACCTTCAGATGCTTGAACAGACCTATCATGTCTCCCTTCAATTTCTTTTTCACTAGGGAAAATATTCCTAGTTCCTTCAATTCTGAAATCTGTAACATATTTTCATACCCTCTGGACACATCTCAATATGTCAATGTTTCTCTTAAAATATGCTGTCTAGACATGGATGGAACTAGACATGGATGGAAATAAGTCAATTGGAGAAAGACAACTATCATATGATCTCCCTGATATGAGGAAGTGGAGATACAATGTGGGGGGTTTAGGGGGCAGGAAAAGAATAAATGAAACAAGATGGGATCGGGAGGGAGACAAACCATAAGAGACTCTTAATCTCACAAAACAAACTGAGGGTTTCTTGGGGGAGGGTGTTAGGGAGGGGTGGTGGGGTTATGGACATTGGGGAAGGTATGTGCTATGGTGAGTGCTGTGAAATGTGTAAACCTGGCAATTCACAGACCTGTACCCCTTGGGCTAATAATACATTATATGTTAACAAAAATAATTCTAAATTATTTAAAAACACGCTGTCTAAAATGGAATACAATAATGTGAACACTGAAAAAAATGGTAAGCTGGTGAAACAATGTGAGGTGATACATTTATCTATATATTACAGTTGCATCATAATCTGGGACCATAGTTTCTATGAATAATAAGTTCGTTATGTGAATTTCTGTAATAGTGCAATTTTTATGTTGAACTTGAAACAACTTAAAAGTTTTCTTTGTTAAATAGTATCTTGATTTTAACATAGTGACATAAATTCCTTAGACCAATTCAAATCTTGATCACATCATCTGCGTAACATAGATTTCAATTTTGTGAAATCTATAAATTGAGGAATAACATTTCTAATAACTCCTAGAACTTTCATAAAAATATTAAGCACATGTATCCACTGGAAGAAGCTATGGTTAGTCCATGGGACACATATCATGAAGGTTCACATCCAAACTAATTGCCATGTGTTTTAATTCCATCTTCTCTCTTGTTAGTAATACATCTGAGTCCCCACAGCACACTGATGCCCAGTCATATTTCACAGTCAGTCTTATCCACAAACAGGAGAAATGTCACATTTTTTAAAAATACAAATCAGTGATGTTTTACTTACTTACTTACTTATTTATTTTAAAAAATTTTATTTATTAATTTGACACAGAGAGAAAGAAAGAGCACAAGCAGGGAGAGTGGGAGGCAGAGGCAGAGGCAGAGGCAGACTCCCCACAGAGTGAGGAGCCCAATGTGAGGCTCCATTCTCAGGACCCTGGGGTCATGACCTGAACCACCCATTTACCCCCAAATAAATGATGTTTTAAAATGCAAACTCGGGACACCTGGGTGGCTCAGTGGGTTAAGCAGCTGTCTTCGGCTCAGGTCATGATCCCAGCATCCTGGGATGGAGTCCCACATTGGGCTGCTTGCTCAGCAGGGAGCCTGCTTCTCCCTCTGCCCCTGCCTGCCATTCTGTCTGCCTGTGCTCGCTCTCTCCCCCTCTCTCTCTGATAAATAAATAAAATCTTTAAAAAAAAATAAAATGCAAACTCAACATTTCTTTCATGTAGAGAGAAGAGATGACTTTTTCTTTTCTGTTAAAGAATTAGAATAATTAAAGGTATCTATGTAATAACCATTTTAAGACTTGCTTATTGACAATTACAAAATTTCTGAATTTGTACCCATTGCATATGTTACTTTACTCACAGATAGCAGCATTTCCCCATCTCCTGCCTTCTGAGGACCAATTTATTCTCCACAATTTTACAAAGATACTTGAAATGATTCTGAGTCTTCGTTGCATACTATTAATAGAAATTATTGCTTTTATAGTACAATAAACATTCTCACAAAGTTATTCCTTCACACTTGAGACCTATCTATAGTATAATTAATAATAATCATAATATTTAACATTTATCAACTCCTAAAATGTGTTAATTGCTTTACATGCATGATTTCATTTAATCTACAGAACAGCCCTGTGAGGCAATTTTGCTATTGTTATCTTGTTTTCAAATGAGTAATTTGAAGCTTATGAAAATGAAGGATTTCTTCAAGAGCACACATACATTAATGGTATAGCATGAAACCGAATCCAGGTTTTTCTGAAACCGAAGTCCTTAACCATTATGCTGTGCTGGGTAGATTTCCAGAAAATAATTTGCTTTATTAAAGGAAATTTGCATTAAACATTTTTTTAAAGATTTTATTTATTTATTTGACAGAGAGAGATCACAGTAGACAGAGAGGCAGGCAGAGAGAGAGAGAGAGGGAAGCAGGCTCCCCGCCGAGCAGAGAGCCGGACGCGGGACCCGATCCCAGGACCCCGAGCCGAAGGCAGCGGCTCAACCCACTGAGAAATTCCCCTCTTGTAACACGGAGTTATTAATAAACACATTGATAATGTATGTTAATGCCTTCACCAACACTGGATACTGTTAACATTTTGTTATCATCAATCTTTCTTTGTTTTGACTTGAATTTTTACTCATAAACTTGAGCATACATTTTAACATATGTTTCAGGACTTATTGTTTTCTGCAAGTTGCTGATTTTTTGCCCTTTTACTATTTTCTCACTGAGATCTGTGTTCTTATTGATTAGGGGAAACTCTTTGTATATTAATAATATTAACACATTTTGTGTTATATACACTGAAAATACTTCCTTTCATTCTTGCCTTTGTGTTATATTTCAAGCATAATCCCAATCAAATCTTTTTGAATTTTTTTCTGAAATCACCTCTATACATTTTTACTTTGTGGCTTTATCTCTTGCTTTGGGGAGGTTTTGTCCACGTTGAAGTCATTTTCAGAGATTATTTCTAATATTACACTTTTTTTTTTTTAAGAATTTATTTACTTATTTGACACACAGAAAGAGAGATCACATGTAGGCAGAGCAGCAGGCAGAGAGAGGAGAGAGAGGGGAGGGAAGCAGGCTCCCTGCCGAGCAGAAAGTCCCACGCAGGCTTGATCCCAGGACCCTGAGATCATGACCTGAGCCAAAGGCAGAGGCTTAACCCACTGAGCCACCCAAGCGCCCTGATACATTTGTTATAAATTCCTGGGTAGATGAGTTTGTTTGTTTATTTATTTATTTATTTAACACATAGGGAGAGAGAGATCACAAGCAGGCACGGAGAGAGAGAGGGGGAAGCAGGCTCCCCACTGAGCAGAGAGCCCGATGAGGGGCTCAATCCCAGGACTCTGAGATCATGGCCTGAACCAAAGTCAGAGGCTTAACCCACTGAGCTACTCAGGCCCCCCTACTAATGTTATACTTTTATTCTAACATTTATAAACTTTGACTCAATCTTTCTTTATAGAGGCTATTAAGGAGTCACGTCCATCATCCAGAGTCCTTGAGTTCCGATTATAATGAGCTGGGCTACTTTGGGTAAGTTATTTAACCTGTTAAGTGTTTCAGTTCCTTATGTTAGAAATGGTCTAACAATAGTACCTATCTTATATGTGTGTGTATATATATATATATATATATATATATATATATATATGTTTTGTTTTGCTTTGTTTCAAGTTTTTATTTAAATTCTAGTTAGTTAACATATAGTGTGACATTGGTTTCAGGAGTAGAATTTAGTGATTCATCACTGACATATAATACCAAGTGCTTATCATAACCTGTGCCCTCCTTAATACCCATAGCCCTTTTAGCTCATCCCCACATCTTCCCTCCATCAACCCTCAGTTTGTTCTCTATAGTTAAGAGTCTCTTATGGTTTCATGCCTCTTTTTTCCTCATCTCCTATTTTATCTGTTTTGTTTCTTAAATTCCATATATTAGTGAAATTACACATATCTGTCTTTCTCTGATTGGCTTATTTTGCTTAGCATAATGCATGCCAGCATTTATTTTAAATTCATCTGTATTTGTATTTTTTAGCATAAGTTAGAAATCTATTTTCTTTTCCAAAATGGGAAAACACGTGTCCTTATATCTATGGCTAAATTTTGCAATTTTGCATCATGTCCTCACTGATTCACATCAGTTGCATGGTCAAATTCCATTTGTATACTGGTCTGTTTTCCAACTTTAGTAACATGTATGTTTCTAATTCTTTCATCAATCTGAGTGTGTGTGTGTGTGTGTGTGTGTGTGCGTGTGTGTGTGTGTGTGTGAATGTGTCTAACACATTAAGAAACTAAGATCTGGAGAGTTGATGTAAGGAGATAAGGATACCCAGTTACAAATGATCTCAAATTTATACCTAGAAATTTATTCCTAGAAGTGGTCTTACTCCTTCAGAGTACATGCATATGAAATATAATCTGTCCCCAATACACCACTACATTTTGTTATGAAATACTTATGAACACAGTACATTTTTAGTTATGTACATATTTCTTTCTACTGCTTTTTATGAAGAAATGATAATTACTCATTTTTAATACTGCCACCCCACTATTCTGAGGTACAGCCCATGTCTCATTAACGTTTGTATTGCTGGTGTCTGCCAGTGCCCAGCATATACACAAAAATCAATACATGTTTACTTAATTGAATAGATTTTAAAAATAATGTGCAGTCCATGTTGGAATCAGCATCTCGCAATGTGTTGTGGCTCCTCATATTCCAAGTATTTGTCCTCAGTTTCAGATACCTCATCTTTTCCACTAAAACCCAAAATAGTCCTTTACTCCACAGCTGGTCCAACTCACGATCTCAGAGTACATGAGTTGATTTCTATTACTTCTGTATTATAGCTTTTATTATCAAAACTTCATGAAATTTTCCTTAGCTCCACTGATTCCTTTCTTCCTGAGCCAGCAGTTAGAATTATTTAATTTTAGAGGTAAAAACCATCTTATACTTAATCTAGGTTAAACCCTTCATTTAATAATGAGGAAATGGATGGCTAACGAGGTTACAAAACTTCCCCTCAGAGTATTTTTAATGACCATGGCTTACAGTTTAGTTTTCAATTTTGTATTTCACTTTAATTTTGTACCAATGGGATTAAAAACTCCTCTGGAATTAAAACTAGCAGTACATTCAGCAATTCATTGAATAAATATTAATTAAGTGCCAACTATGGGACAAGCAATAATCTAGACTCTAGAAATGCAAAAGTACTACATACATAAGCCTGATTTTTATGTAGCCATAGTCTACAGATGAAACAGATGTTAACTAAAAATTACCAAAATAACTGTAAATCAGTGTTTTATTAAAATTGTGATATGTTATAAGGAAACAAATAATGTCATGAAAATAGACACTAAACTATTTAATTTTGACTGGAAAATCAGGGAAAGTTTTTTCAAAGAAGTGGCATTTCACTGAAATCTGAAGAATGACTACAAGTTCAGCAGGCATAGAGGGAAAGATTTCTTCATGTAGAGAAAATTATGAGTTCAAAAAAACTGAGCCTGGAAGTAGTTTGGGATTTTATGGAAAAAGACAGAAACCAAGTGTGACTAAATCAACAAAGGGAAAACTGAGGATGGTTATGACAGGAAGCCTAGGTTAGGCACTATGTGCAACATCAACAGAAATGTCTCCCCCTGAAGACTCAGAACCTTAATAGAAATCCTTTAGGAAGTTATTACAAGGGAGCTATGTTATTATTTTTACATTAAAAAAAATCTTGCTATGGATTTTATGTTTAAAAAAAAAAAGTAGTTGGGCACCTGGGTGGCTCAGTTGGTTAAGCAACTGCCTTCGGCTCAGGTCATGATCCTGGAGTCCCAGGATCAAGTCCCACATCGGGCCATCTGCTCAGCAGGGAGCCGGCTTCTCCCTCTGCCCCTTGCCCCTCTCATGCTCTCTCTCTCTCAAATAAAATCTTTAAACAAACAAACAAACAAACAAACAAAACCTAGTGAGAAAACACAAGAAAAATAAAGTGGGAGACCATCCTGCAGCCCTGGGGAGAAAAGAAATAAGATGACAGCCACAGAGACGAAGGGTAAAAGTGAAAAGAAGAGGTCTGAGTTGGTAGTATACACAGGACTTCATGTTTATTCAAACAAGAAGATGTCACAGATCACTCCTGGTTTTCTGGTATCACCAACTGGGTGAAATATGTGATACAACTGTGGAACAGAAATGATAAAAATTTCTGACTTAAGCTGATTTAAGTTTGAGGGACCATGAGAAATCCAAGTGAATATATTATTTTGGAGATTAATGATACGGTTTTGGAGATATAAATGTGAGAATTGTTGGCATAATGATATATGTAAATCCATATGACTGAATAAAATCACCAGGGAGAGAATGTCAGGAATAATCCCAATAAATTCAAACACTTTGAGGTCAAGTAAAGGTAGAAAAACTGGCAAAAGACTATGACAAATAGCAGCCACAGTGGAAGGTGAAAACCCAATATATGATAGTGTCATGAAAGCCAAGAACAAATAGTATACCTGACAAAGTTGCGACTCAAGAAGTATTTTTAAGATAAATGAATGAAACTACTCATCTGTATTGAATGCTGCCAACAAGTCAATTAAGATGGGAGCCGAAAAGCATCCACTGAATTTAACAATATGAAAATCAATGATGACCTTATGAGAGTGGTTCTGGTAATGGGGGTAGGGAAAATAAGGGGGAAAGGATATCAAATCCAAGCTGGCTGAGGAATAAAGGGGCTCCAGCTCATAAGATTAACCAAGATTACGACCCAGGGAGAAAAAAAGTAGACACACACACACACACACACATATAGGAAATAAACCTATAACTTGATTTTTTAAAAGTGGGAAAACTATAAACAAGTAGTTAAGAAAACAGAAACCTTGGAATGCCTGGGTGGCTCAGTGGGTTAAAGCCTCTGCCTTCTGCTCAGGTCATGGTCCCAGAGTCTGGGATCGAGCCCCACACTGGGCTCTCTGCTCAGCAGGGAGCCTGCTTCCTCCTCTCTCTCTGCCTGTGTCTCTACCTACTTGTGATTTCTGTCTATCAAATAAATAAAGTTTTAATTAAAAAAAACCCAGAAACCTTTATGGTCAAAAACATGAAAAGATGTCCAACTAATAATAATCAGGAAATGTAACAACAATACAGTGAAATATTGTGGTAGGCAGCCTCTGAGATGATTTTCAGTTGATATCTGCTTCCTAGTGTTCACGCTCTTATGTAACTCTCTTAAGGGTGGGCTGGACCTCATAACTTGCAACTAATTAATAAAATATGACAAAGTAATAAATATTTTAATTAATAAAATATGACTAAGTGATGTCTCTTTCAAGAGAGAAGGTTATAAACACACCAATATCTCCCTGGAACTTGTGTTAATTCTCTTGCTTGCTTTGAGTGAAACTAGTTGCTATATTGTCAGCTGCCCTATAGAAAGGCACATATAGCAAAGAACCAAAGAAGCTCTCTTACCAACGGCCAATGAGGAATACAGTACACATACTTTAATATAATAGTACAGAAATAAATAAATCCTGCTAATAACCATATGAGTAAGTTTAGAAGTGAATCTTCTCCAATAAAGCCTTTAGATAAAAACCCAGCCCCAACTAGCATCTGTTTCCTCCCTGTGAGAAAACTTGAGGCAGAGATAACCAGCGAAAGCTATAATTATAAGAAACTATAAGATAAATGTTTCTTGTGTTAAGCCACTAAGCTGTGGAGCGGTTTGTTGTGCAGTAATAAATAACAAATACAAAAAACATTTTATATCCCTCAAATAAGCAATAATCTAAAAGTTTGATTAAAACAAGTATTGTTAAAGATGTGGAGAACAAGGGAATATGCTTACACTTCTGCTGTGGGTGTAAACTGGTTCAATCAAATTGATAAACAATCTGACTACCCCCAGTAAACCAAAGATGCTGTGCCCTCTTGCCGTTAATACTGTAAGGAAGTAATTTCATGCAAGCCAAAAGAAATATAAATAAATATGATTATTTATTATTATAAATATTATTTCAAATAAATAAACATGATTATTTCAAAATTGTTTAAAAGGGTAAAAACTGGACGACCTAAATGTTCATCAGTATGAGAATGGATAAATTGTGATATATTCCTGCTGTGGAACAATAGATTAAAGTTAACATAAATGAACGTGATCTTCATGTATTCGTATAATGTGCAATAGTATAATAATACTTGAATATGATTTGGGTAGATATATAAGATATAAACAATATCATATCACTTACAAATAAATATAAATATAATAAAATATAAAAATTGTATGGAAATGATATATACCTTCTCTTATAGTCAACCTTCTAGAAGGGATGGGAATTAAATGAGGAATAATTTAATTATATCCATAATATAATATTTCTTGGGAAATAAAAGATCCAATGCAAATATGGCAAAATATCAAGGTTAATTAAATTTGAGGGTGTGTGGGTACATGGCTATGAGTTATATTATTTACTTTTTTACAGTTTATTTGATGTATTTCATAATAATTTAAACTTTGAGAACTACGAGTCTTGGGTGTCTGGGTGGCTCAGTCACTTAAGTGTCTGCCTTCAGCTCAGGTCGTGATCCCAGTCCTGGGATAGAGTCTTGCATCGGGTTCCCTGCTCAGCAGAGAGCCTGCTTCTCCTTCTTCCTCTGCCCTTCCCCTCCTCATGCTCTCTCTGTCAAATAAATAAATAAAATCTTAAAAAAAAATCACACGTCTTGGGAATATAGTTGACACAACAACAAGAAGTTATTCCTAGAGTTTTCAAACTAATGTGGAAGAAAAAATAAACCTATATTTTAATAATTTATTATTTTATCATTTATAATTTTCTTTAATTTTATCCTATATCCTTATGTGTGTTTTTTTAGAAGATTGATTACTAAATAAATTGTTTTTGTATATTTGATGTTTGGATTTCCTGAAGGTAAGATTTAGAAACAAAATCTACTAAGCTGGAACATCAGAACAAAGTTTGTTTTATTTTTGACTGAAGGTATACAGTGTGGCATGAAGAATACTCAACTGAATTATTAAGCTCATTTCCAGTACTGGTGCTATTCTGGGCAAGTCCCAGGATTCCTTGTCTATAATAGCAGAGGATTAAACTAAATGATCTCCTAAATCCTACCACTTTTAAGCTTCCTTTAGTTCAATAGAATTTGGGAAAGAAGGATGGTAATAAACTCATAGGTATTTCCAATTCTCACCCACAATGAGAGATGTCCTCAACACAGCCAGGCTGTGTGGGGGATTAACAACTTCTCTTTGACATCACTGTCTTTGTACTCTCAGTGCTTGTTCTCTCTAACCTGGTTACTTCCTTTCAGGTTTAGATGAAGGAAGAATTCAGAAGCAAAAGTAGATAAAAGTAAAACTCAAAGTGAAGTAAGGGGGGAAAAATATATGTGTGTGTGCAGTTTGGTGCCTTAATAGTGCTGGTTGCTCCTTCACATTTGGGATATAATTTCTTGAAAGAGAATGGAGATGAAAATGGACCAGAATGCCAGGAGACTGTGTTGAGAGATGAAAAGCAACACTATCTGCAATCTTCTTAGGCTAAGTTTGTTTTTTTTTTTTAACCAACTAGCACTGCTTACAAGCACTATTTAATCTGTTAGAAAAACAGTTTTAGATAAATCAGAGAAAAGGATCTTGGGAAAATCAAAAGTAGATTATGTAAAAGGATTTCTAGGAAAGCACTATGCAATGGGCTTTATAATTACCCTTTTAATATATGTATTAGTAATAATTGACCTGACATTCATAAATTAAATGAAATATGAGAAAAATAACCTAACACTCCATGAATGCAGTAGTTCTCTTTTGGTTCAGCTCTAATAATACTCTCTGCCATAAAATATACCTCTGCTGAACAAATCCAAACTTTTCCTCCAATTTCACATAAGGGGGCTCAATGTCAAATCTGGAAAACTACCAATTGATTAGGAAACTTTTAAAGTAAGCATATTCTCTCAAAATGGCCTAATTGACTACAACTTTCCTTCGAATTTTTGTGATAGGAGAATTTTCTTATATAACTTAGTTGATTTGATAATCCATTTAATAGGACATATAACAGAAGGACTGCTTATCTATGCTCTATGATGATGTTAAGCTTTTAAATATGAAGTCACAAGAAAGGATTATTTATCTAATCTGAAATCTCTTCCTCATTTAAGATATATTATGAGAATAACAATAAACTTTATTTTATAGGAGCTTCTCCCTGCTCCCTCTCACTCACCCCCCCCCTTGCAGTCAGATTCAGTTTTTGGTTTATATTATCTACTTAAAATTATTTCTTAGGAAAATGTGGGTAAGAAACTTTATTGCTTTTTGTACTCTGCACATGTGATATGGGCACAAACCCAAGAATCCTGGGAAGCTTAGAAGCCAGAAAAGACAGAGTAATATTTCTGCCCTGGAGTATCCAGAACCAAAACTAATACAGATTTCTGTATCTAGAAGTGGAGTGTTACTAGAATAAATATCTAAAAATGTGGAAGTGGCTTTAGAATTGGTTAGGGGGTAGAAGCTGGAAAAATTTTGAGAAACATGTTAGAAATAGTCTCAATTTCCTTGAACAAACTCTTAGTTTGTTCAAGAGAGTGCTGGTAAAGACTCAGAAGGAAGTGAGGAGCATAGCAAAGAAAATCTAGATCATCTTAGAGAAGGCGTAAATCATCAAAAATTGTTCATAGAAATATAGTGATGTTAAATATGCTTTTGGTGAGAGCTTGAGAAGGAAATGAGGAACATGATATTGAAATTGGAAAAAAAGAAGATACTTATTATTTAGTGATTGTGCCCTATGGTCATATGAAAACAGAACTTATAAGCAATGAACTTGTATATCCAGCTGAGTCGGTTTTCAAGCAAAGTATAGAAGGTGTCTCTTGCTTTCTTGCTGCTTATATTAAAAAAATACAACAGGAAAGAGATAAATTGAGAAAAGAACTGTTTAGCCAAACAGAACCAGTACTTAAGATTTGGAAAAGCGTCAGCTTATCTTGATTTCAGAAGATGCTAAGATTAGGAGATTTACTGCCAGGAAAGTGTGCTCTAGGCAACAAAGCCAAGGGTGTGGCTTTTGCTAGTGCCTTGAAAGGATCAAATTTGCAGAGTGTAAAAGCACACAAAGGACTCTTTAAAGAGATTAGGAATATGGTTCAGCCCTCTCAGCAGAAACCAGAGAGAGATGGGATTATTCAGGAAAGATCTGTGGAGGAGCCTTATGTCTAATGGAGTGAATCCCTGTGATATACATGGCAGACCCACAAGGTCCTTGAGGATGCTATATCAGCAGACACTCTGCCAGTTTAAACTAAAGGGGACAGAAACAGGACAAAAGGAAGGAAGGTAGTCAAACTATCAAAAGTATTAAGGTTAAAAAAATCTGATAGAATTACTCAATTACAAATATATACTATTCTTCAAGGAAAAGGAACAATAACTCAAAGCACAGAGCTATGGGCCCAGATGGAGCCAATAACCACAGAAGGTTATCCCCAGGTCTAGAAACCTAATGGAGTTCACTACCAGTACTTCTAAATTTGCTTGGGACCAATCACTCATTTTTTTTTTTAAATCCTTTTGTTTTCTCTCTTTTAAACTAGGATTGTTTACAACTTTTATCTTATTTTTGTCACACTATTGGATTTGGGGAACAGAAAACTTGTTTTCTAGTTTCACAGGTCCACAGATGGAGAGCAATTTTGCTCCAGAATGGGTCATACATGGAGTCTCAATTATACCTGAGTTAGATGAGTTAGATGGTAAGATTTGGGTCTTTTTAACTGATGATATTTAGATGAGATTTTTAGACTTTAGGTTGATGGTGGGATGGATCAAGGCTTTTGAGAATGTTTGGATGAGCTGAACGTATTTTGCAAGTGAATGGATGTAAATTTTGGGGGACTAAAGAATAGACTGTAGGAGGCTAAATAATGGCCCCTCCTCCAACAATGTCCAATCTCTGAAACCTGTGAATATCCTAATGACAAAAGGGATTTTGCAGATAGGAGTGAATTAAGGAGTTTATGGTAGAGAGATTTTCCTCTATTATTTGGATGAGCCCAATGCAATCAGAAGGATTCTAATAATAGAGATGTAGAAAGATCAGATAGAAGAGAAAACAATGTGATGATGGAGCAGAGATAAGAGTGATGCCCAGCTTTAAACCAAGGAATGATAGTAGCCTCTAGAACCTGGGAAATACAAAGGACAGATTTGTCTCTGGAGCCTCCAGAAGAAACTAACCTGCTGACACCTTGCTTGATTGCCCCCAGCAATAGGAAACTAATGAAATGTGTTTGTTCTTGATCCATGAATTCTTCAACAATAATTATTCTGACATATTTACAAATATAAGATATAGCATTCTTCAGTTAAAAAAGGATCATAAAACATTTAAGTACATACAATGCACTTACCTGAAGAAGTTCTGAGGTAAACATCAAATGTTTTCCACAAGGAAAAATAAATACAAAATGATTCAGTTGTATCTGGAATCGAGAATCACCAGAAGATATTTCTTTTCAAAAGTTCACATTAAATTTTTGACTCTCTGAGAACCCTCATCCAAGGGATTTTTTTCATTATGATTATATATTTTTCTTAATATCTTGTAGAAGCAAAACCCTACATCTGATTTTCAGAACAAAATATTTTAACTACTTCAAAATTAGATTCTTAAATAACAAAAACATTAAATTCACTTTAATTGATAGTATAAATATATGTCATATGTCCTGTAGTCGTATCAATATATAGGAGATATAAATGTTGAAGACTACTCCTGTGTCCCAGAAACTGCTATATGGTATATATACATCTATTGCTAGTTATAATAAAGGCTTAAAATACAATACTTTTATAGCTATTTTATAAGGAATTTTAGTAAACTTTTGACCTTATAGTGTCTGTGGTAGTTATTGGCAAGGGAACACTGCTATTAAAACTCACAGATTATCTATCATGCCATGCTTCTGAATCTGAAGAGAAAAGAGTTCTGTCATTATCTCAAAGAATTCATGTTTTCCCAGCATGGGTAAAGAGTGTAATTAAAAAAAAAAGACCAACACTCTACCTGTGATTCAATGTCCTAATAACTCAATTTGTCCTAATGTTCATTCTGTTTTTCTTTCTTTCTTCTTTTTTTTTTTAATTTTTAAGATTTTATTTATTTATTTATTTACTTGCGAGCAAAAATGAGCAGAGGGAGCAGCAGAGGGACAAGCAGGCATCACCCACTGAGTGAGGAGCCTGCTGCTGGGGCTCCATCCCTGGACCCTGAAGTCATGACCTAAGCCAAAGTCAGATGCTTAACCAACTGAGTCACCCAGGTGCCCCTTCATCCTATTCTAATACATTATGGACCAATAGAAGAAAACATTCAACAAAACTCAGACCTGAACTCTAGTTTTGTTTTGTCATAATCAAGGAAGTCGTAGTTGGGACAATACAGTCCATCAAAAACAAGACTTGCTTGATTTTCTTAACCAAAAATCTGTTTTTTAGTAATTACCCTCTTAAATCTCAAAGCAATTTTCTGAGACTAGTAAGCTAAACAGTTTCATTTTAAAGACAAATGGCTTCAAAATTTATGAGAATGTAATTCTATATTCTTATTTTAATTTACAGTCATGCATTCCACTTACAGTTTTCACCAGAAAAGGTCTTAAATTATTTTGCACTTTTCCAATATTGTGATGCTCATAGCTATTGACCCTTGACCACATAAAGTTGAGGGAAAGTTTTTATTTTATTTGATTTTTTTTTTTAAGGTAGAGGAGTAATATGTCAACAGATTGATTGCAAATCTCTCCAATTCTGTGTCTGTATTTAATCTTTTAAAACATAATTTCATTTCTACCTATGAGATATAGACCAATGCTTTTTTTTTTTTTTTTCATGTAAAGCATTTCACCAATTCTAAAAGAGAATGCTAAAAGAGAGTTTGAAATGATCAATTCTACCAATTAAACTTCAATAGTAAGATCTCTGGTTTAGAACTGACTTGGCATATTTATAGTTCATGGTTCAGCGATTTAAAGCATAGTCAGTAAATGTTTCAGGAATGTAGACATTTTTAAATAGAGGCACTTGACTGCTGGATACTCTGTACTTGAGTTCTCTATAAAAACACTGTGATGTAAAACACAAGAATTTCAATGTTTCTCCTGTCAATTTTCTTCCTGACATGAATCTTCTAGTTCTAATTTGTATATATGTATATATACTCATATACACACATACCTAGATATTCCCATATACCTATGACATACACATACTATATGTTCTCTTTGTGTGTTTGTATTAATAATGGCATCTAGTAGCTACTAAGCATGAAATAGGTCCCAAATACTGTTCTAAAAGCTCTACACATTCATCTTTACAACATTAGGTATGTTTTATTAATATCTCAATTTTGTACAGTGGAAAACAAAACTAAATAAAACACACACAAAAATGAGACACAGATATAAACTTTCCTAAGATCAAATAAGAAGTAATCAGTGCCACAGGAATTTGAGCCAAAGCAACCCAAAAACAGAAGTCATCATTTAATCTTCAAGAAGAATAATGAAAGTGAAAGCACATACCACATAATTAAAGAAACTGAGGCACATGGAGTTTAATTTATGGAGAATCTAACAATTAGGATACAGTGCTGTGAGAATTTCCACCCATGTTATCTGATTCTAGAAACTACAGTCTTATCTATTTAATTGCATTGCCATTTTGTTAGAAATTTGCCTTTCTAGAACCGCTGACTACACAAAGACATTATATCTATGTATCAAAAAGATGTTTTGATCAAGAGGCCATGGAAAGACATGTGGCTATCAAACACCTCCTGATCCTTTACCTACTATGGGCAAGTAATGATAAAAAGCTAATTTATGATAGATAAATTTAAGATAAATTTTTTATAGATAAATTCTTAATCTACCAACTTTCTCAGTCAAACCATTATCCAGGATACAGTTCAAGATCATGTCTTGCCTGTTATTTCTAATTCCTTCTCCTTTAACTGTTCTCATAAAAAAATGGGAGAGCCAGAATATACTGTGGATGCTATTAATTAAAGTGTTTAACTTTCTTTGCAATCTAACTCTTCCCTGTGGAATTTCATGGCTTAACTGGGTGTTTCAAAAACTAATTTCTATTATTATTCGCCTTGATCTTAGAAGACATATTTGCATATACAAATAAGATGCATTATATGTGCTAACCACTATTCTAGGCACGGTGCCTGTATCATCACTATTCCTTTCGACACAATCTAGCTAAGGATACACTTTCTTTTATATATAAGGGGCATTGGAAAGGATAGGTAATTTCTCCCACGATTGACTAGCTAGTAAGTGGCAGATCCAGGATTCAAATTAAGGTCAGTTTGCCTCAAAAGACTTTCCTGTGTCCACTTAATCACACAGCTCCACAGAAACAAACACATTCTACTCTGCATATATAGATAAGGCTGAAAATAATGTTTACACATCAATCACAAACCCTTATGTGATGTGTATCCTTTGATATATATCTATTTTTGTTGTGCCTTACTCATTTATATATGTTATATGTAGATAAAGGAATTTATTTAGAAAAACAAAACACTAAGATGTTAAATAGCTTGAGATCTTTAAAATCCAGATTTAAAATGATATAATAGGCTATTTTCTTCTATTTTATTTTGTGAATGGCTCCAATTAATGCTAGAAATGTAGTGTTTCTCATAAAACTTAGAAAACTTCCTTTGATCAAAGTTTAATTTAGTAAACCTTTAAATTTTAAACCACAAGAGTTTTTCAACCTTATGAATGTCTATTTTAGCAATAGAAATAAACTAGAATAAACATCAGTCAGCTGACTTATTTTTAAACCAGCTGTGAAAATTTATTATGAAAATATCATCCCTGTTTTCAATATAAAAGACTGATTGAAATGTAAATTTCTATAAGATTTTTGATAGTCACAATAAATATAAAATGTGGAGGTATTAAGAGCATTATGTACTCTTGTAAACACTTGGAAGACTTTAATTTTAAAAGGCTTCGGGTCTTTCACTAGGTAACCATAGTAATGCAATAGGAGAAATGGAATATCTGCCATTTTTTTATTATTATTTCCTGTTTTATACATTTGATTTATGCTTTAACAAGAATTGTTTTATCAATCAATTCCAATACGTTACTAGCAGGCAAGTTTGAATTCCAATGGGTTTTTTTTTGTTTTTGTTTTTGTTTTTTGTTTTGTTTTTCAGTCAACTTCATCTTTTAAATGTTTAGAACACAAATTAGACTAAAATAATTTTCTTGAATTTTACTATGCATACACATGCATGCTGTTTCTTGGTATTCCAATTATGTCCCTTTGAATTTTCTAGCCCATGCTGTGGTACAAGTGTCCCATATGTTCAAGTTAACTGTATGTTCACAAGGAAAAATATGCTAAATCCAGAGAAAGAATGACATCCATAAATTTATATATGTAATGGAAAGTATAAATAAATTGGTTATAGGACTCTACTTTTTTCCAACATTAGTTTGTATCTCAATTTTATACTTGTTTTTTAGTAGAAGAAGTTCAAGTCAAATTGGAATCAATTGCAAATAAATTAAGAAATACCATGCTAGGTAACCATGGTATAGATTTGCATAGTGGACATCAATAACTAGGGACTTTGATCTTTGAAAATGTCATAATTATTTTTGAGCCTAAAAATGACAGAGCTTTTATTCTGATATCAAACTCTGGTATCACATTTATGCCAAATTCTGATACTGAATATTAAATTCTAGAGACAAGTTTTAATTAAACACAACAAACAGACATTTGCTGGCAGTTTCATTCGGAGTTCATTTGCATTCAGTTGGCTTCCATCATATAAAATGAGATGACATATTCCTTTCCTCCTTCCAGGGTGCCTCCTTTCTAGTACAGTGAATTTATCTATAAGGTACCTCATCAAGAACACATGAGACAAATAGGGAGAAAAAGATACATTCTAAGAGCGAATATAATTTAAGAGACTCAAAGGAAATCCAACAGCATTTTATTGATGCTCTGACATTTCTAAGAATGGAATATTAAATAGATGAAAAACTGATTTCTGAACTAAAACCCAGGAAAACCAAAGGTTCAAAGAAGACAGTAATAAGTAATTACTGAAACAAGTTTATTACTATTGATTTCATCTGAATAATTGTCTACCAGACATCCATTTAACCCGGTCCATTTACACAGACATCTAGGAATGACTCCTCAATTTGGGGAAATATATACTTCTATACTGAATTTCTGTATAGGAGCATTTGGAAACTTGGGATATTTTCTAATTTCCCTCCGGTTTAGTCCTAGAATTTATGGCTCTGTGCCTCAGTGGTTGCCGGCTACACTGTTCAAGTGACCAGATGGAAATAGAATCCCTTTTCTACTCTAGTTAGAAGAAAAAGAAAATTAACCAAACAATCAGCCAACATGCACATAGATATGTCACAAGGCATTTTGCTGGATACTTTGAGGCCTACTACAGAATATGCCATGACACTAGTCCTGTGGAAGTCAAAGCATATGCAGGAGTCAATTAGTTCCTGTAGAGTAGGATACTGACTTTAAACACACCAGAACAGATTAAGGGACTCAGATGACTGGATTTCTTAACAGCATTTTAAACTCCTAATTATTCTATACATTGGACTGCTTGGATATATGCTTTTGGTTGTACCAGGTTTGGGCAGGTTTATACAGGTTTAGGCAACCTGTACAAACTTCTCTATTTACATGGCTTCTATTTCCTTCCCAAGCTCCATTTTTAACACAATGTCTTCTGCACTTCAAAATCTTTTATTCTTTCTCTGCCTGAAACTCTCCCTGTGAATATTGTATAGACAACCTGAATTCAGCATTTTTAACGTGGAAATCATGGTCTTCTTCCTAAGGCTGTTCCCTGTCCTAAAATTGGTATCCTTGCAATCATTTTGGACATTAGCCAATTTTCCAACCTGAAAATACAGTCATTATCTCTGGCTCCTCACCCCTTCCTTTATATATGCTGTTAGTCTGTGTGTTATCTGAATTCTCTCCCTGCCCTGTCAGACCTTGGTTCAAGTCATCTTTCCTCAGTTAGATTAATGAAAATGCCATCTCAATTGATTTTTCTACAAAGCAACTAAAAGTCATTTTTTTTTCTTAAACAGACATTTGATAAACTCACTCTTCTACCTAAATTCAGTCAATGGCTGCAAATCTTTCAGGATAAAAAGAGTATCCATATCAATAACTTACATGGTTCTCTGTGATTATGCTCTGCTTTATCTCTTACCCTTACCTTTCACCATCAAGTTAAAGTGCACTAACCTGTGAATTCTCCATGCTCTTGTTCAACACAGATCCTTTGCATAAACTATTCTCTCTCCTTGTAAGCCCTTGTTCCTCTTCTCTCTTCCCCTTAACAAATCCCTATTCATTATTCCAGCATATGGTATTTTATAACTTGTGGTTCTTGTGAGCATTCCCCTTCCATGCCTGCTTCTCAGACTAGAAAAGGCTGGGCTTTGGGGGAAAGCAGAATTCAGAAAATAACTGGAAGGAAAGTGGGGAGGATAATGAACAAGGTCTGGCCAAAATAGACACCATGTGCACCAGGGACTGGGAGCAAGCCTGCCCTAGTGTCCCCGCCATGTCCTGGTCCTTAACGTGCCAGGCTCTGTTCTAAGAGATACTTGCATATAAATAATTTACTCATTCCAAAAATCCTGCTCTCACCTGCATTTTATAGATATGGGAGATTAAACTGCATGGCTAGTGATAAATTCAGGATTTGAAATCATTCGTTTGACCTCATCCTTGTCCTGGGTCTACACGATTAGGAAGTTCCTAAAATTACATTCTGAAGAATGTGGGCTCATTACCATTGAATTGTTCCTGAAAAACAAAGAAAAATAGCATAATCTTCTCTCTCAGACATCCTTAGGGAACAAGTGGTACTCTTTAAAAACCACAATGAACATAAAGATACAATTCTCATACAATTTGAACAGGAAAGGAGATATTAAATGACAATAGATGAGAAAAGCATCTTGTTACTTTTTCTTTTCTGGGCCTCATATTTCTGCAGATGATTACATTCCATCTCTGCCTTTTATTTTTCTTGCTGAATAATTCTTCATAGACCTTGTTCTGCACACTCATCAACTTTGATAGTTCTTTTGATAGTTTTTTTTTAATCCCTAAGTCTCTTTTCATCATACTGAATAGTTCAAATATCATTACTCTAAATTCTCCTTTCTGTAACATTTTAAGAAACAATGTTTGATTATTTAAGGCTAGTATTGGCACATGTGGGAATGATTGGCCACAATGAACTATGGACTCTTCGTAGCTGGGTTCACACCATGGAAATTGTCTCTTTCTTGTGTGTAGATTATTTTTTCCTACACAAGATTATTATGCTGTATTATCCCTATTGAATATAATTCTCTACAACTATGCTATTTACCATGGAACCTAACTTAGGTTAAGATCTGTTCCTGTCATTTGAAAAGCTGCATAATGAATAGAAAGTAATTTGTCATTTTTCTGATGCCTTCTGGGATGTATTTATTGTCCTTATAACAAGAGATTATTATTATCCGGACTTTGAAGTTAAGGAGACTAAATCTTAGAAGTTATAACTTGGCATTATCATGCCCTTGGAACTGTGATCTGAATCAAAACTAACTTCATCCAGATATGAAAATAAACTGCCTTAAACAATGACCACCTCCTCAATGTCCTCATTACATAAACACATATATCTGCTTAATAATTGTAATGCTGCTGCAATGTTAAAAAAAAAAAAATACACATTGAGGTTCTAAATCTCATACAAATGCCCCGGACCAAGGTCCATTGAAAACATTGTAAAAATTATTGATCCAATGCTACAGTGACTGAATTACTCCCAAATTTTAGGAAAAACTAGATGTAGCTTGTATGTTCTTTCATTTATTTTGTGCTATAAATAGAGTAACTTCTAGTTAAGAAACAAAAATTTTGTTTATAGATTGAAATAAATAATGATAAAGTCGCTTTTGCTTCTTGAATTACATATGTTTCTACCTTTTAAAAAAGAAAAATTTTCATATATTTAAATCTTATTCTTTATGAATCCATAATTCACAAATGCCCGTTTTGAGATATATGTCCATATTTTGAATCCAAGAACACAACTCAAGGTCTGTTTGCATACATGTTCTAGATCAATTCTATTAACTTCTTTTTCCCCTATTAAACTTAAGACTCAATATAAACCTGAGAAAGGGCAAATTGCTACTAAAAAGGTGTAAGGTAGTAGGACAATTTTGCCAAAATAAAGTCAGAATCAAATACAGGGTATTTTGATTTTTAAAATATAATTATGAATATATAATAAAGTAATCATACCAAAGAATTACATGCAATCATTTAATAGTTATAACATAAAACAGAATTTAAATATTACTTTTAATTATTGGAGTTATATAAAATAATTCTGCAACCATAAACAAAACATACCTTCTGTTCTTGCTTTAAACTTAATTTTATATTGTCTTTTAATTAAGATTTTTAACTCCACATTATTAATTCTGGTTCAGCATTCTGGGGACTTTAAATTATTAATGGATGGGGGTGATCAACTTAAAACTCAGAACTCCGAACACTAGAAACTTCATAAAAAATATACATAGCTGTACACAGTCACACTCCAACCTACCATTTTGCAATTTTAGAAGACTATTTAAGATCTAATACATCAATCCCCACCACCACCATTTCTTAGCAGACAAATTGGAGGAACTACCACAGTAATTAAGCAGCAGGAGAGATTCAATTATGAGAGAATATTAAGAAACTAAATATGTATAACTTGGCTTAGTCACAACAACTGAGAGGAGATATGGGTGACTGTTGTCATATTTGAATGATATCTTCAAATATAGAAATTAATGGTTTACCATGCGGTAATAAATAGGCAATAGCAATCAAACAAAACATTCAGACAAAATCAGTAGTGAATAATTTTATGATGATATTGTGTGTGTGTTGTAGAACTAGACTTAGAAAAAATAAAATTGATTTATTGATTAATATAACATTCTGGCATGGGTCAAGATTCCTTAATAAGCATATAAGTTTCTTTCTTTCTTTTTTTTTTTTTTTTTGGTAATCAGACATGCTTAAACATCACACATAACAGTTGTCCACTTTGTTATATTAAAATATTTAACATGGTATTCTTTCAAGATTAGAAAATTATAGTTAAAAACTTGGCCATTTCCTCTTTATTTTAGTAATTCAAAAATAAACACAGTAATCAGCATAAAATTTGTCACCCCTCACACTGAAGCTTTAAAATGAAGGTGTGAAAGAAATGAAGTTGTGCTAGTTGTGCTAGTTGGACTATTAGCTAATGGTATGTAAACTAAGGGTCATAAAACACAGTAAGTCACTGAGTCAGTGCAGCATTTCTTTCTCAGAGGTATGGGGTTGCTGTTAGCTTCAATCTCATTTGCTCTCTCTTTTAATGTTCTGGAAGGAGGTGGTAAATATGACATCTGTTACTTTCATACTGCATTTGACATTTATGTAGAGATTGTGATTTATTCAAAAAAATATTAGGGTACCTAAAGAAATATTGGAACGTAACGATAGAAATTTTAAATGTGAAAAGAAACAACAAACTAAAATGCTTCACATAAAAGATGATAGCAAAATTGGTAATATAATACAGGGTTTATGTACCTGCTTACTTCCTACATCCCTTAAGCCTTATCGGTAATGTTGCACGTATACACAACTCAGGCTGTGTCAGTTTGTCCTGTCTGCCTGAACGTCAAATATACTTGGGGAAAAAAAAAATCAAGAATCTATGACTACAGAACTACAGATTTTCCTCTATAAGAAACAATTGGCATAATTTACGTAAAACTGGCTACAAATGGCATTCAAAACCAGTAGAAGATTAAATGGCAAAAACCAAAATAGCCTCCAGTGCAATGAGGAGGTACCCTACTTTCACACAGAATGGCTATAATTTCTCTCTTAGAGGATAGACGCTGCTTCTCTACAGAAATGCTTAAAGGTCAGCAGCCTCATGAAAACAGTCTTACTTTGTGCCTACATTCTCAAACACATTCAAACTTTTGGTAGGGAGAGACGACAATTTTTATTCACTCAAGGAGTGCCTCCATGGGGTCTGGGACCCCCGTAGAGTTGGAAAAACCATGGTGAGCAAGACAAATGAGAATGTGCACTCTCACAGTCTCCCTGCCTGGTGGGGAGCTTAGACAATTAAACAAGGGATAACAATAAGGAATGATTAGCATGGCACAGGGTGCTGGAAACCTAAAGCGAGCTAGCCTTATGAATCCAGAGATCAGGGAAGGCCTTTCTGAAAAAAAATGTTGGTAAAATAGAAACCAAAAGGGCCCACTGGCTCTCCAAGTGAGACCTAGGTACAAAATCTGTTCGAGTATTACACACACACACACACACACACACACACACACACAAGAAAAAGGGAAAAAAAAGAAAAAGAAAGAAAGAAACCAAGAAAGAAAGAAAAAAGACAAAAAAGCGTGTTTGAATCTAATTTTGCTTCTGACAGATTTAACCAGTTAGGTCAATCAGATGGTAAATGGCTTATGAAATATACTTGTCTCTGAGCTTTAAGTAATAGCTAGAAGATTTCCATACTCTACAAAACACTCTCTTTAATTTATCTGATTATTTCACTGAGCTGGATCATATTTTAAATAGAAATTATTCAATAGCAAATGCAATATGTTTGTGCCCACACAACAGATCTTTCCCAGGTTAGGAAAATTTGAGAAAGAAAAATTGAAACAAAACATTACTCAAAAAAGCTTAAGGCATTAACTTGGAGGAGTGAATCTCAAAGTTTAGGTGATGAAATTTTCTAAGGTGCTTTATAAAAAAATGGGATTTCTGCACCTGCATAACACTTATTGAAATTCTGATTCAGGAGATTGGGCACTGGGCTCAATTCTTTGTAATTTTTACTAGAACCCAGAGTTATTTTGATGTGTGTGCTCCAAATCCACACCTTGAGAAATTAGAGGTTGCACTACACATAGAAGCAGAAGCTGTTATTGGAGACAGAGAGATAATTCCCTTCTCCTTTCCTTCATCAAAGTCTTATGCAAGTCACAGGAATTGAGAACAGGTTTCTCTGCACATAGCCTAAACCCTGTTCATGGGAAAGAAGAGAGAAGGAACAATATTTCCAAAGCATGGCTGCACATCAGAATCATAGGGGAGCTATCAAAATTTAGACTGATACTCTGGCTCTATCCCTGGAGACTGATTGGTGGGGGGTGGGTCCCTGGCAGTATTTTAATTTCCCTTGCAGCTTTTAGGCTTTTGATATACTTCATGCTGGGGGTGCGGGGGCAGGGGTGTTGGCAAGCAAGACAGGCCAAAGGTAAGGGAAACGAGTCAGCATTCTCTACATTACAATTTCTCTGCCAGAAACCTTATTTTTTTTAATATTCACATCATTTATATTATTAATAGTAAGCCTAAAGGTTGGTCACTCAAAGATACAAAGAGAAAGTCAGGATTACAGTTCTGAGCCGTTTAATTTAAGGCTCATGTTTATTTTTAGCTTGTTCTGTTTCTAAACCCCAAGAAACATTGTTCTTGATTTAAAAAAAAAAAAAAAAATACAACCTGTAATCTGCTACAACCTTAGATCACCTCTCCGGTGCTGAGACTTTTTTTTTTTTTTTTTTTTTTCATGGTGGCATGGCCTTCCAATCCAAAGTTCTCTGTTTTAGCGATGTTATATAATTTTCTGTTGCATAGTGCTTGGCATGTACTCAGTAACGTCAGATTTTTAAATGGCACCTCTAGCAGTGTTTTTTGGCAAGAATATGGATATTTGTTATATTTTTGAACTGTGTTGTATTCTAAAATTGTTACAAATAGAAAAATGAAACTGTCGACACTAGAGATGGTAAAACTAAAGCAAAGATGGCATTAGTCGGTGGGCTGGAGGAAGAATAGTCTCCGTCTCCAGAGCGCATTTCTTTGACATTTGCTAATTTATTGTATGTTAGGGAAGCTGTCAAGAAAAAGAGTAAACCAAAGAATAAACATTATATTGTGGAACTATACCACTGAAGCTTGTGTCTAAACATATCATTTAGTGTGTAAAGAAATAGAGAGAACTTTGAAGTTATTGCTTTCAACGTAACTATCCTTCAATCTCAAGGTAAACTACTCCTCTCCATTTAACTTCTTTTTTTTTTTTTTTTAAGATTTTATTTATTTATTTATTTGACAGACAGAGATCACAAGTAGGCAGAGACACAGGCAGAGAGGAGGAAGCAAGCCCTCTGCCGAGCAGAGAGCCCGATGCGGGGCTCGATCCCAGGACCCTGAGATCATGACCTGAGCCGAAGGCAGAGGATTAACCCACTGAGCCACCCAGGCGCCCCTCCATTTAACTTATGATAAGAATACAGCTGGCTAAGGAAAAGTTAATCAAGAAAAATAGCATAGTTATTAAATTTCTGTTGATATTTAAAAACAACAGTAAGATACCATCACCCTCAGAATTATTGCAACTTTCTACTCAGGCCCCTTGCAAAGGCTGGTATTTGTTGCCTATCTTCACTATTAGACTGTAAACTCAGAAGCAGAGACACTGTGTCTATCTTACCCAATTCCATATCCCCAGCACCTACAGCAGTACTTATCACAGAGCACGTACTCAGCAAACATCCATCCAACAAATAAAACACAGGAGGAAGCATTACCTTTGATGTTAACATTTATTTTTCCTAAAATTGTAACCTCAAATGGCCTAAGAAAGTATATTAAGCTAAAAATTCTTTAGAAACTTATTTTAATTTTTTATTTTAATCTAGCTATTCATACATATGGTAAAATTATACCATAACTTGAGATAGTTTTTTGTTTGCCAAATTCCCTTATAGAAGTATATGACTAAACTTTCAGACATCTGACTTTCAGACACATTGTAAGGAACATATCTGATAACCAGGAAGGGCGCTCTCTCCTTCCTGGGATCCCACAACCAGTAAACCGGTAAAACTCTCTTGAAATACTGGCAACAGACTTCATAATGGAGGGGAGTAAATAAAATGAATGTGTTATCAGTTGTGTGATATAGAAGACTATTAAGATAGAGATTCTGGAGTTACGAACATGTGCACATGGGTACTTAAAGAGCTCTGAAAAGGCTTCAGACAAGAAAATAAAATTAACTCATAGAGCCTGACAGTTTTTAAGGAAAACTTGTGCTCGATTTCAAAAGAACTAGAATTTTCTCAGGGAGTTATGGGTTCAATTTGAGCTACTGAGTATTAAAAGGAAAAAAATCTGATAAGTTACCTGAGATACATTAACAAAGTCTCCTCCCTATCTCCTGCTGCTTCAAATCTTCTCCTCCTCCTGACTTTCTTAGTAATGGCATCAGTGATTAAGATTAAAATTTTAAAGCTGTATCGTACCCTTTACTCCCAGGTTTCCTAAAATCTAACTCTCATTTGTTATCTGATTGACATCTGAGTTCATTGCCTGGCTCAAACCCTCAAGAAGTCTCATTTGGACTGCTGATCGCATCCCTGATGGTGGTCCAGCCCTAGGACATCAGCAAGAGCTTTGAAGAAGTTCATCTAATCACCTCATGCCTATATAAACTGCCCATGCTTTCCATTGTCCAGAGGAATAGGTTGCATTCCTTTACATCTCTCACTTCATTCTACTACATCTGGTATTCTAATCACAGGTGCTCACTAAGTCTTGAACACATCACATACTTTCCACCTCCTGTGCTTCTGATTGTATTGTACATGCTATGCCTGAGTGTTTTACCCTTCTCTGCATGATAGATTCCATTACAAGAGGAAATCCACATGTCACCCCTTCTGGAAGCCCTCTTGGATTCACAATACAAATGATTCACTCCATTTTTATGCCCCTTCACTCAGAGAGGCTAGGTTCACATCTTCACTCCATCACTGTAACCCAGATATCTTTATGAATATGTAAACTCTCTGTTTCTCTATGAACCTGCCTCATAGAATTGTGATGATTATAGGTATTAATTCAAGGAAAGTAACTAGACCAGGGCCTGGAAAGTAGGTATTTAATAAATGATATTAATATTTTTAAAAACAATGTACACTATTTTCATATTATATTGCGCTATGGTTTTCATCCTGTAAGACAGTCTTTTCACACTAGACTACAACATTGGAAAATTCAATGTTTTAATTAGATTTCTAGTACCCAAAGAATATATAGCACAGTTCAATTTTCAACATTTATTGATTGCCTACGATTTATATAATTTGGTCCCTTACCTGGATATATAAAAAGGTAAATTTTTCAAGTAGCTTATAATGTATTCTAGGAAGTAAACCATACACAGAAAATTAGGAATTAGGCTATTTCAAGACCCAATGCTGAGAGGTGCCTGAGTGGCTCAGTGGGTTAAGCATCTGCCTTTGGCTTGGGTCATGATCCCAGGGTCCTGGAATTGAGCCCAACATCAAGCTCTCTGGGCTCCCTGCTTGGTGAGGAGCCTGCGTCTCCCTCTCTTGCCCACCCATGCTCTCTCTTGCTCTGTTACTACATCTGTCTCTATCAAATAAATAAATAAAACCTTAAAAAAAAAAAGATAGTGCGAAATGTAAAAAGTCAAGACAGTCATAATCCTTGAGGATAGAAGGAGTTAGGGAATATTCTTGAAAAGAAGAACTTGGAAGGGGTGTTAAAATGATGGTATGTATTAGCAAAGGCATCAGGTGAGCAACTCTGGGTAGAATGGCACAGAAATAAGGATGTCAGGGTACGATCAATGTGATTTATCATGGCTCTTGCAGAAGAACAGTAAAACTTGGGGGTTGCAAACTACCATACTTATAGGCAGGTGAAGTGAGTGAAGTGGGCCGGTTATAAGACAGTAAGAATATGTGGTTATGGCAAGCTAGAAGGTCTACACCCCTGAGTAAAGAACAGAGCAAACTTCCAGCTATAACTATTGTTTCATTGAAATGGGTAAAGTTGTTGCTAGAATATGTGTTGTTGTATTTTTTAATGAGATTTCTTCTACTTTCTAAGTAGGAGTAACTATTTTCAACACTTTTAAAAACACGCTGTAGATCAAACAAATTATGCTTGCCAAAGACTGATAGTGTTAGCTGCTAATTGGTAACCTCTGGAAAAAGTCTGAAGTTGCTATATGCATGTCTAACTGCCAGGTGAGACATTTATAATTCATATATTAGTAGGGAGCCATCAGAGGTTTTTTGAGAAGTGTTACATGCTCAGAAATATTTTAAGCAGATTGTTCCAGGAAATTGTAAGGAGGATTATTGAAAAAAGAAAGTCAAGCAAAATGTCCAGTTTAGAAATTAATGTTCAGAAATACGGGTTAAAGTTTTATGGGCAAAACTTCAGTGTTAGTTGTGGAACTATAAAGAGGGTGATCCAAGGTTCAAAGTAAACCACTTGAGCCCCTCTCTAATTTTAGCTGATTCAAATTAGCACAACTTGGGCAGACAAAAAAACTAATTGCTCCCATTTCTCTTATTTCTCCTTTAATCAAGAGATTTACATAAGTGAGCTCATTAAAAGAAAGTCCTATCTCACCAAATGAACCTTGCCATTTTGTGTAATAATTATAGCACAAAAGGAAAGGTTAATCTGATTATACATAATGGGATAAACAGAACATTTTCAACATCTGTGCTAAGTAGTTCTGAATGTTTCTTGTATGGACTCAAGTAAGTACAATTACTTACGATTTTCAGTAGAAGTCATCTTTGTACTCAGGGTTTTGAAAATTAGAAGAGTATAAATACGCAGTTATCCTTTCCAACCTACAGACAGACTATCATATTATAGAATGTACGAGGTATTAGAAGGGACTGCTTGGCTAAAGATTTTGCATGTCATTACAGACATCCACAAAAAGACAAATCTGTGCTTACTGATCAGTGATAAAGCACAATTACCTGGCTTTTCCTCCCCAGGGTGTTAAAATTAGAAGCAACGGTTAATCTATGACTCATGTTAGTCTGTTTTTATGTATTAATACCACAATAATTATGGGTAATTCTCTTTCTTATGAAATTTAAACTTTCACAGGAACATCATTCGAGTCCGTGATGATTTCCATTACTCCCAATACAGACAGAACACCATTAGGGATGTGTGCCAAGGCACTTTGGTTTGTTGGCTCATTCTCCGAGTTTTAGAGGGGTATTATTTTTAATTTTGAAGTCCTTTCTATCAACTCCCACACACCACTCCCTGTCTTGGATCTCCTGAAGTGAATTCTGCAGCCAGAAAAATCAACTAAGATCATTTCATCCCTAATCACATACGCCAGTTTGGCACTTCCCCCAGCAGTATTGATGAAGATGCACCCGTAACAAATCAGAGTGTGGGGGTTGGGATTATACTGGCCTAACACCTTGCTCATTTGCACATGAGCTGGTCATGTTGGTTTGGAGGAGTAACTCGGTTTCCCCAAAGAATTCTTCCTAAATTATCCTGATATAGTTTGATGTAAGAAAATGTCTCGTTACAAAAGATATTTGAAGTTGCCACTCCTATTGCACCACTTAACGTTCCCTCCTCCATATTTTGCCCATTCCTTCCAGTTCTCCAGTAATTCTGAGGAGAGATTTTACACATAGCTTCCTGGCAGAAATTCAGGCTCAATGAAAAAGAAGCCAAGTTAAGAAATCCATTTTGAGAAGAAAAAATGAAAAATGGTGAACTCAAAGAATTGTTAATATGATGTTCTTGGTGCATAAGTTATTTGCATTAATGCTTCGATCAGGAGTATTTTTGAAAGTACATGTAGTACCATGATGTGTTGGGATTTTATTCCATTGTGTTTCTGTTCTGTTATATTTACTAACTTTTCTCTTATTCAAAATGGTATCAGTTAAAAATGTTTTATTAACCAGAACTTCTAAACTTATCATGTAACAGTGGCTTACGAAAATCAACTTGAAAAACAATTCAATATTTTGAAGTGTCTTCTGAATTATCAAAGAAGTCTTTATACTTTTATTATCTAATTCATTTCATTCAGTGTAACACATAAAATCCTCCATGTACTTGACTCTAAAATCTGAGCTTTAAACTTTCCTGAAGGCCCTCAGAGAACCATGTAAGTTCAATTGCTTCTTACTCCCCACTGCTCCCCACTTGCAGACCTACATCTTCATCCCTTAGGCATTATGTAACGTGCATAATGCATATTGAAGTTGCATTTTTATTTCTTTGTTAAAAAAAAAAAAAAAAGTAGTCATCCCGGACTCAATGCTTGAAAGTATCTAATTGATATCTTCCTCCTGACATCATTATTGTCCCGGCAGTAGCCTCTTCTCACCACACACCTTTCTCTTTAAGAATCCACCCATATCCTACCACGTCAGATCTCTACATGATCTCTGCTCATATGAGCACCAAATGTGTATTTTCAGTTGCCTATTAGACATGATCGCTTATTACCGATCTGATGAGTCACACTCAAAGGACAGAAACTGAACCCCTATAGCCTCTCATTTGAGGGTATATCATCTGTATATCATCCGTTATCTTACAGAGCACTGGTTATATAGAAGGGTAATATATTGCTTAACCACAACACATGTTCTTTGGGTACTTTACCATGTGCGAGTGAGTACCCATCGAAACTGCTTATATATAATTCCTATATCAACTTATGAGAAAATTCATTAACAGCCTCATTTTACCGGAACAACGGAGACATAGTTGTTAAATAACATGCTGAAAGCCATATATTTTTGGCAGATGGTTGTGTCAATAGTTAAAGCAGGTAGCTTGACTCTGGAACCACTGTATTTAAACACTTTTGCTGCCTCTCCATAATCACAAAACCTGTGCTTGAACCCTAATTTTTGCTGTTTATTATGGGTAATCAGATTTCCTCACAGAGTTGATGTGAGGGAAGTCCCTTATACAGGGGGATTATTCTTTCCCATCTTACCTGACATTTTCTTACTTTTAGCACTAAACGTCCAATGTCTCAAGAATCTCCTGAGCTCTAGATAAATCTGGAAGTTAGGACACTCTACCTTTACATATGGGTGGTGTTTAATGGATTGTTTGTCAAATACACTCAAATTCACTTTACTAACACATTGTGGTAACGTGCTACTTCTATAAAGATCTTCCACTAATTCTTTTATTCCCACAGTTATGCCGCCAGGAAGAATAACTTTATAACTGCCATTTTGTATGTATGGTATGCCAGGCACTATTCATTAACTCAAACATTGTGTGTATGTCACAGATAATATACAAAACTTTGAAGAACTGAAGCTTCTCTTCCAAGGCTACACATCTTGTAAGTGGTGAAGCAGGAATTGAAATGGAGGTCTGTTTGACTCCAAACAGATTCCCTGTTTTTAAGCTTCCTCCATATTAATCATAGCTCTGTTGAGCTTAAAATATGGACTGGTTACCTAAGCAAGATGACTGGCATTCACAGCATATTACAATCTGTCCCAGCCTATAATGTCACCTTCATATTTTCTTCACCTTAGTAGTTATAGACAACATGGATGGATCTAGAGAGTATTACATCAGGTGAAATAAATCAGACAGAGAAAGACAATTACCATATGATTTCCTTTATATGCAGAATCTGAAAAACAAAGGGACAAACATAAAAGAGAAATGGACTCATAAATACAGGGAGGGAATAACTGGTTGCCAGAGAAAAGAGGGGTGGGGGGGTGGGGAAAATTGGTGATGAGGATTAAGAGGTACAAAATAAGTAAGTCACAGAAATGGAAAGTACAGCATAGAGAATATAGTCAGTAATAGTGTAATAATGTTCCATGGTGACAAGTGGTAACCGCACTTACGATGGTGAGCATTGAGTACTGATTGTCAAATCACCGTGTTGTATACCGGAAACTAAATATCAACTATGCATCAATAACAATTTAAAAAAAATTAAATAGAACATGACAAAGTATATATCAGGAAATATTTATATTGAAATATAAGTGTGCTTGAGTGAATAAAGTACAAAATCTTTAGAATAACTCTCATGATCTTTCATGCTATCGCACTAAACTACAATACAATCTTTTTACATGTATACTGCCTTTCATTCTCAATGGAATACTTATTTTACCCCAACACTGAGGAATAAATTAGGACAATTTCACGTCTAATAACTTTGTGCAGGATATGTCTTTTAAGTGCATTTTTTCCACCATTTTAAAATGCTTACATCCTTCAAGAAGGCAGATGACAAAATGCAAAAGACTGTTACATTCATCATTCATCTTTTTGTGTTCAGGGCCTAGCACTACACAGGGTGTGTAGTAAAATTCAGAAAATATTTTCTCAAGTCTAACTAAATTAATTGTCTATCATCAATAAGCAATGACAGCTCTAGCCTAAATACCACAACTCAATTCCTAGAGTGGTGAGTTTTCCATTAGACCAACTTGCTTCCAAGTCCTCTAGCAGACAGGAAAAAAAATCTATTCCATTCCTAGTGCCTCAATTTCTTAAACTAAAAATGACTCTAGATGATCCCTGGAGTTGTTACAGAAGAAAAGCATTAAAATTTAATTATGATTTTTCAATTCTTTGATACTGCTTCCTAATATCCTGTTGGGCTGAGAAAAGTATGCATTATGTAAAATTCTTATAACCTTAAAAAATTAAGGGACCTATGTTTAATCACCTCTAAATCCATTATATCAATTATACTAATATTTAATTCCAATCACTGTTTAAATGCTTATAATATTGGATCTTATTCCATTCTATCGATAATTTTTAATCTCTATGTTAGGCAATAAATATCTTTTATTGCCAGACTTTTAAGTGGCTAAGTAATATACTATATATGTTTAATTTCAATTTCCTCTTCTATTCCTGTCCCATTATCAACAGATTGCCAAAATATAAGCAACAAAAGAAATATAAGAACCAAACAAATACAAATAGCCCATAAATTATAGGTTTCTGAATATATACCAGCATTAGGAAAATCAGTGCAATTTAAATGCACTTGCCTTAATGAAGATAGATATGCACACTTCTGGAATGGTGGCAGTTTTGCTTATTGCTCACTATCTCATATATATCATCACTAGAATACACCCATGCTAAATGCTACAATGACAGTGAGAAAGGAAAAGCCTGAGAACTTACCAAGGATCACTCCTTTCTACTTCTCATTCTGAACATTCAATGACTAGGAACAAGAGGCCTTACCATTCGTTCTCAACATCCCCAACTGTGCCATCCTAATCCATTCCTAGGATTCTGGTATCAACAGTCTAGACTCTATTGGGATTTATATTACAGTATTATCATTCCTGGAAATGTTTGATCCTTGAGATCCATCTCCAATATTAGAAATTGCCCTCTTTAAGGAATTTGGGACACCAGAGAAAAATGGTGCCCAGTTTCTGGAGGCACATCTATAATTGTGGTACGCACAGGGCCATGCGTGGGAAGTTAGTTGTGTCAGCACTGCTGTTTGAAAATATGTTATTTTTGTTTGTTTTATGTCCTTTAGTGAAAAAAAAAAAAGACAATAAAACATTTATTCAGTATCTGCTATGTGTTAGGCACTTTGTTGTATCCTGTGGATATAGAAATGGACCAAGTTGCAGTCTAGCTATAGTGACAAATTTGGGAACATCTGATCACTAGAAGAAATGAATGCTATGATCGAGGCAAATGTAAAATGCCCTAGAAGTGTAACAGGGGGCCCGGTTGAGTCACTCAACAGGTATTTACTGAGATGCAATGAAGTGGTACATCTTGTTGTAGGTGCCAAATTTTACACTAACATATTTTTAAATTAGAAAATGAAAATTTTTGAAGATTTGTGAGAGGTTTCTTTTTTGTTTTTGTTTTCTCATTTATAGAAATTTTTTCATTCCTTCAAACATCAATTTTGAAATATTGAGTTAAAGTATGATATAACTGGTGTGTTAGTTTGAGCAACTTTCAGCCTCAATAAAAACGGAAGGTAAAGGACCAAAAAACAGGGAGGAATCATTTTTGACCTGTTTTTGCAGATGTTTCTCAGAATAAATAAGCATCCCCACTCAATTGAATGTTTATCTAAAATATAAAATATATCAGGTCCCAGCTTCTCTAATGCCTTGTTTTACTCCTGACACCATCGGGACTACATCACAACCCATATTTCATCAAGATGCCAGAAAGACCCCCTTTTCGCTGGCTACTTTTAACAGGGGTCAAATAAGCCTCGGGAGGAGCTGGATTCTGCCTTCAGGAACAGCAGGCCCTGAGGTTAGAGCAGGAGTTGTTGAACTCACTCATGGTTCATGTAAGAGCCATACACACATTTTTGAAAACCATTTTAAAATAATAAAACAACTGTTATGATTTCTAGAGTATGTTACTTTTCTTTCTTCCTTCCTTTCTTCCTTTTTTTTTTTTTTAAGATTTTATTTATTTTGGGGTGCCTGGGTTGCTCAGTGGGTTAAAGACTCTGCCTTCTGCTCAGGTCATGATCCCAGGGTCCTGCGATAGAGCCCCACATGGGGCTCTCTGCTCAGCGGGGAGCCTGCTTCCCCCTCTCTTTCTCTCTCTGCCTACCTCTCTGCCTATTTGTGATCTCTATCTGTCAAATAAATAAACAAAATCTTAAAAAAAAAAAAAAAAGATTTTATTTATTTATTTCAGAGAGCCTGAGCAGGGGGAGGGCCAGAAGGAGAGGGACAGGGAGAAGCAGACTTTCTCCCTACTAAGTGAAAAGCCTGCTTCTGGGCTTGATGTCAGGACTTTGAGATAATGACCTGAGCTGAAATCAGACACTAAATGAACTGAGCCACACAGGTGCTTCTGGACTACTTTTCTGAAAAAAATCAACAGTCCTCCCAATGATATTTTCAGTTTTCCACACTGCTTCTTCTGATATCTTTTCATCATTGTTTTAATGACAATTTTCTTTTTTGTTTGTTTTTTTAAGATTTTATTTATTTATTTGACGGAGAGAGTGAGAGAGAGCACAAGTAGGCAAAGCGGCAGGCAGAGGGAGAGGGAGAAGCAAGCTCCCCACTGAGCAGGGAGCCCGATGCAGGGGGCTGATCCCAGGACCCCAGGATTATGACCTGAGCTGAAGGCAGCCACCTAACAGAATGAGCCACCCAGGCACCCCTTAATGAGTACCTTCTTATGCCCTAGATTATGTCCCCTTAAAATTTGTATGTTGAAGTCCTAACTCTCAGTACCTCAGAATGTGACTGTAATTGGAGACAGGAGCTTTAAAGAAGTGATTATATTAAAATGAAGTCCTCCGAGTGGGCCCTAATCCAATTGTACTGGTGTCCTTGTATGAAGAGGACATTAGGACCATAGACATGAGGGTTGCATATACAGACAGAAGACCATGTGAGGACACAGTGATGAATGGCTGTTGGTAAGTCAGCCTAAAGAAACCAAAGCTCCTGACACATAGATCTTGGACTTCTACCCTCCAGAACTCTGAGAAAATAAACTTCTGTTGTTTAAACCGCTCAGTCTGTGGTATTTATTAGGGCAGCATTAGCAAGCTAATGCAGCATCCTATCAACTCATAAACTTCAAGGACTGTTCAAAGAGAGACTCCTTTTGGGGGTGCCTGGGTGGCTCAGTAAGTTAAGCATCTGACCCTTGATTTCAGCTCAGGTCATGATCTCAGGGTCCTGAGATTGAGCTCCGCATTGGGTTCTGCACTTGTCCTTCTCCCTCTGCTCCTCCCCCACCCCTTCCCTACTCACACTCTTTCTTTCTCTCTCAAAAAATGCATAAATAAAATCCTAGAAAAAATAGTGACTCCTTTTGGAGTATGTTTTTTGGGAAAGATCGTTCTCACCCAACTACAGTTTTGGTTACAAGTTGGCAGGTATACATTTTGTGGAGATACTAAGAAAGCACTAATAACTTTTTAAAGTATCTATTAAACACCAAGACTAGAGTTCTTTTTTGGTTTCAGGATTTGCTACTTGTTGACATGTGCTGGGGTAGAAAAAGTATTAAAAATTATTAGTAAGCTATGAGCAAGTACATCAGAGCATCCTTTTCTGAGAGTGGATTGATGGGACGGACAAACCCTGAAGGAAAGACGTGGAAAGTCATGCTGCCATCATGGTATGTGGTGGGTTGGGGTAAGAGGCCTAAGAGGCTAAGAGAATGAGGCAGCTAAAGTCTAGAAGGCAAATTTTGGCACTTTGACCGTTTTCAGTAAGACCATCATTGCTTTGGCATCAATAACATTTCTAAAATTCAAATTGAATACTATTCTTCTTTTACTACTATCACAGTCCTCTCTAAACTATTAGACATTTTTCTATTATTTGCTCCTCTAAAAATTAGTCACCCCCCCCCATATTTCCCTTCTAGGCTGTCTGTTAAATATAATCAGGATGATGATCATTGAAGAAAATCTAGATGGGACAATTCTGCCAGAAAACTCGAATCATCCTTAGCTTTGTTAATAAGACACGTTCAATTATTAAAAAGCATAGAGCAGCTATCCTGTGATAACCACAAAAAATTAGAGAATTCTAATGATCTTCTGAATACTGAAATGCAAAATATTTCAGGACCAGTTTTTCCACTCAGTTGCATCATCTGTTTGTTTTCGCTGCAAGGGTTAAAATAATTGAGCTCTGACACAGCCAGAGCAAGAATCATGCACATTCCAAAAAGATCTATATCTCAGAGTAAATACTTATGCTTTCTAGAATAAAGCTTAACTGGGAATTATTTAATCATAAGTTTAGATATAAAAGAAAAAATAAAATGTGGTAAAAAACCAAAAACTTTCTAGCTCAAGCTGAGAACCACAAATACAGGTTAGAGAAGCTACAGAATTAATCTAAAAGTCACCTTTGAATATGGCTACAAATAGAACAATTGGAAATTCATCAATTTGAGAGCTTTTCAAAGGTAAGCTGACTTGACCTAATGACCACTTACATCTGTATCAATAAACTATCAGCAAATTTAGGAAAAATTATTCTGTTATATCAATTTTTCATTATTAAATATTCTGTCTGTTCTAGGAGTAACTTGGAAATGTACATTTTATGCCATATTTATATCTACTTGATCTACCACCCTAGGAATTATTTTCATTTCTGGTCTTTAGAACGATTAACCTGTCAATTATCCAAACTTTACCATCTCTTACATATTCTTGTGATTTGATACAGACATTAATATCAATGACAAACTATACTGAAATACTTTGGAACTCCCAAACCCCCTGGGTGGACCCTGGCACCACCTGTGTATGGTGTGACAACCCAGCCACAGCTAATTGGTCAAGGAGCATGCATCTGACTCTAGCAAATCAGCTGCACTCTTCCCAAGGAATATTGAAATTAGAACCAAGAGAGATTAAACAACTTGACTAAACCAATGATGAATTCAGCTAGCTAGATTAGTTTGGCTATCAAATGTGCAGAAGCAGAGAAAACCAACCACAGAGTAAGTTGGATGAGGCAGAACTGCAGAAAAAACAGAGAGGAGAGAACAGGTAGGGGGAAAGGAAGAGACAGCAAGAACGACAATAAGAGAGTAAGACCAGGACAGAGCACAGCTACCCCCGCTCTTGTCCCTGGATTTGGAAGATCTCTGTTCTTCGAGTTCCCTGCAATACCTTAGAAGCTTTAAATAAAATTCTCCTTAACACAGATGTCAAACTTAGACAAGAATATAAAATCCACAAGAGCTCTTAGTGATATTCACAGGCTCTTTTCTCTCAGGCACTTAAGTCCTACTCATGGTTTTTTGATTCTCTCTCAGATCTTCTCATTCAGATACCAAGGGACATATTATTCAATTCACCTTTCCTCCATTTAAAACCATGTCGTTGCACCTATTAACACACATAGTTTAATGGAATTTTAAGCCAACCTCACCTGTCTCAAGAGCATTTACATTATTTAAAATTAATTAATTTATTTGAGGAAAAGTGCAAGCAAGTGGGGGAGGGGTAAAGGGAGAGAGAGCATCTCTAGTAGACTCTCTACTTAGCAGGAAGCCCAACTTGGGGCTTGATCCCCCAACCTCAAGATCATGACCTGAGTAGAAATCACGAATCAGACGCTTAACCAGTTGGGCTATCCAGGCACCCCAAGAGCACTGACACTTTAAATGTAGCTAACACACACATACACACATACTTTTGGAACTGTGGAGAAAAAACTCTAATTAGCTTCTTTGAATTCACAGCATATATAAGCTTGCTTACCACACCCACATAAAAAGTTAGGACTGCCAAATTCACTTAAAAGCCAAATGCATATGGATGGTGTTTATTTTTATTATAATTAATGTGAAAAGTAACTTTCTCTGGGAACGTTAATTTCCAATATGATCCTAGGAACTCAGAAAATTTGTAAACAGAAAATTGTAGATTCCTGGGAATCATACAGGTGGTTACTACTCTAAATAGCACGATTTTCATTTAATGAAATGTTATTTAAAAATGCCAACAACCAACTTGTTATTTGCATTTTGTATAATTGTACCAAATATAAATCATAGGGCACAAAAATTTGGCTGTTTTCCTCAGTAAGCTACCAAAGGCCTCCCTTTCTATATCATTATTCTGACTTGTAAATGGGAATAATGGGACCTACCTCATTATGATACAATTACAATTAAATGAGATAATCTATGTAAATCACATAACAGTTGCTTGCCCATAATAAGTGGTGTTAACTATTGTTATTAGCGCATGCCCTCAAGGTATTGCTGGATGCACATAGACAGGTATTATCTCAATTCCATTTGAACATAAAAGTATATCTTACTATTAGCACTCCTTTACAATTTTTTTTACTATTAAATTTTTTAAATGTCTTTCTAAGACTCAAAGACAAGGAAGTGATGAATTCTAAAGGAGGCTGACTCCAATCCAGCTTTTAATTGATTGTCAATTTTCTTGAGGTCCAAAGAACAGTTTTCAAAATAGCCAAGTCTTTCTTAAGTTTGTGTATATTTTAAAATACAGTTTTAATTCAATGACAAAGCTATTAATGAAATAAACGTACCTTTTATGCAAGTGAACATCTCCTTAAATACCTCTCCAAAGTGCATTTGAGGAAATGGTAGGGCTAATGTTCAGGCAATGAGTAGAATATAGCATAATAAGTGCTATATCTGTTAAACAGCAATGTTAATGCCAGACCAGGTTCAAATTCAGTAAAACTCAACTCTAATGTATGAAGCCTTTTGTGAGCAGTTATTAGTTAAAATGAATTCTTTTATGACCTTAGTAAATTGCCAAATTGCTGGAATAGAGCCACCCAAATAATATTTAATTTTAAACCGAATAGAATGAGATGTCACAATATAAAAATAGAATAAAAAGGAATATTCTTCAAATAAATATTGTTACATTCTTGTAAGTCATTGGGTGAAAATATATTAGTGATATATTTATAAATGATAAATATTTTTTGTCTTATTCTATGTTTGAAGATCAATTAAGTTTATCAACCAGCCAAATGCCATATATTTTCCCATCTTGGCACCATAAGCTATAGAAATTTGGTGTCCAGACATGGTTTAGTCATGATTTCCTATCTGATTTGCTGTCTTTAACCCTGAGAAGTAAGATTTGTCAGTGGAGTGCTATAGCCTACCTTTGGCCATGGTCATTCCCTTAAGCTTACTCCAGTTTCTTCCCTTCCTTGGTCTTGAAAGTGTCAAGAACTTACGGAAGTGTGAACTTACGGAATCACCAACGGTTTGAGTGAAGTCAGGAGAATGAGAGATAAAATTTAGACTAAAAGTAGCTCCACACTCAGCGTGAATAACTACTCTAGGCATATGAACTTTTTTTTCATCTAAGTTTCACTCGTTATATTTGGAACCACTAATTGAAATAAGATAAGAAATTGTTCTTAATAGGCATCTGTTGGATGAGATGATGGCTAGATTGATGAATGTTATTGCTAATGACCACTACTACTCAAAACACGATTTATTTCCTTAATAAGTAGTGCTGTTTCCTTTCCTCCCGTGGCAATTGTTTGTAAATTAATCCAAAAGCAGCTTATCTCCTTAGGCAGTTTAATTCTGTTGTATTTAGTTAGATTTTAAAAATTCACATTAAAAGGTAAAATGGTTTTTTATTTGCCAATTCTTCTTTTTTTGATCTGAATATACCTATTTATTATTTATACTTCTCTTTCTCCAAAGAAATTCCTATATTTTAGCTTTGGGCTTCTGATGACTTTCTGTAGGCAGAGACTTAGAAACCACCCATGGCTGGCAGGAAACTGCAGTTTGAGTAGGAATCAGAGTTGGAGCAAAGTGAGAAGTACCTTCAGACAGGCAAACTAAGAAAGAGCTCAACCCATCCAGAATACTAGCAGGCAGTGAAATGCAGAAACACAGTTTTGCTTTCCTCAGTCAAAATGAGACTAGAAGTATTCAGAACAGTGTGGTGGGTTCAGATGTATACACAGAGAAATGATTAAAAACAACAACAAAAACAAAAACCACTTGACTTAGGCAGCTAGACATCTCAACACACTTAAATAATTCCAAGATAGCTAAAGCATTTTGATCATTATTTTTTTTTTTGTTTTAATCTTTTCTTAAAGGCATTTCTTCACCAAAGCTTTAGTGTAATAGAGGATATTGGACTAGCATGACCCAAGTTGGGTTTTTTGGAATCACATTCTTTATAGTAGTCCACCAAAATGGACAAGTAGATTACTTCATGTGTGCCTCACAATTAACAAAGTTAGCAATTTCTATGCTTTCTTCACTTATAGGAAAAGAGCCTATCTCAAGTAGTACTCTAACAGAGAACTAGTCTTTACTTCAAAGACAGCCATTGCTAAAATAGATTACCAACAAGGTGGAAAGTTTGCTTTGTGTACTGGGCTACAGACCTAGCCAGGTGCTATTTGTTTGATAGTCAAAGTCAAGGAACCTGAATTCAGGTAGAACTCCAGAGCTCCTTCTGGTGGTAGGGATCTGGGCTCGAAATACACTCAGTACCTCAACCAGTGCTGGTAAAGAACATATCTCTGGGGTAGAACATAGAATGAGGAAAGAAGGTCGGAAGGTTTTATGTAACCTTGCAAAAGCCAACACTTTTGCTTTTAACACTTCAGATCACTCTCTCACCAGAGAACAGTGTTTCTGCATTCAGCACAGAGCTATAAAGGGGATTAGAAGCACTCCTTAAAATGTTCAACAGCCTCAGCAGCAAAATTGTAGTGCTTAAGTCCTATAATTTGGAGAACAGGTATTTTTATGCCTTAGCAAGCTTTATATTTTATTTCACTTTTGAGAGTCACAGATGCTAGTGTTTTAATGAAAATTTCTTTCACAAAAGTGACAATATATATGTTCCCCTCCCCCTCCCCAGGGAAATGACTCTTGTTTTAGTGATAGAACTCCAGCATGAATATGATGCTTGGTGAGAAATACATCATTTCAAGTAATAAAGGAGAGTTTCAGGAAGGATCAAGAGGAAAATAAACTATATCAGCAACAAAGTTTTAAGTTGCAATTTAAGGCGATCAGCTAATAGGAACTTGCTTGAAAGGTAGGCTACTGTTCTGCATATGTTTTTGTCATTTGCAAAAGCTAAAAAATCTGCTAAAGCCAAGTGGTTTTGGCGGCTTGCAATCTTTCTATAGCATGCTGTGCTCAGTTATGTTCAGTGACTAAAAGCAATAATGTTTTGATTCTAGACTAATATGTCTAGCTCTGCAATTGATTGTAAGCCACTTTATGAGACAGTCTGAAATCCTTCCTGTGTCTACTAGTCTTGATGAGCTCCTTAGCAAAATAAATTAGCAATCTTGAAGCTTTTTTCCCCTACTTTCCTCCTGCCAAGACTTTCTAAATAAACCCTCTGTATTTTCTCCCCCAGCGTGAATCACAGGTGGGGTTGCAATTCAGAGTTGCTGGTGTTTAATTTGGGTTTAGGTGTTTAGGTGCTCATGCCGTTCTCAGCAATATCTTCTCATTTGTACTTGCTTGACCTGATTTGATTCCATTTTTATTTTCGTAAAGCTCAGAGGTAGAATATAAATGTCAATAAAAATTAATCTCTGGCCAGTACTAACCTCAAAGGACCTTTTCTATCTTAATAGCCCAGAAAGCAATTTTCCCTCAACTAATTTGTAACTATTTATTAACTACACATTAGTATTATTCTGGACTAAGGTAATCTTTTCTTTTCCTTTCTTTCTTTCTTTTTTTTAATTTGAGTTGCTGAAAAGTCGAATGTTATGGGATGGGTAATAGTGAACCTGAATGATTGTTGTTATGCCAAATACTGCTGTTTATGGTGGAAAATATATATTTTCCTTCAGATCATTTCAAGCTCATCGGTGGTGCTGAATTGACTGATCCGGTGGCAGAACTCCTGTGTTATTCAAATAGCAGGGGCCACACTTAGTGGTGGCATCAGCTCACACCACCTTGGCTTGCTGATATAACTCAGTGTGTTTTAAATGGAAACAGCAGTTAAAGCTGATTCAATCTGAGGCCACTCTTCTGAGACTGTCGATAAAGGAGTCCACAGATGCTATGTGTCACCTTGGCTTAGGACTGAGGACAGCTGCTCTCTCTAAAGGAGATGCTGATCAACACATCTGCCCCAGGTCATGGGACAGATATAATAAATTCAATTCACTTTTGGTATATTTGTACACTATTAATTATAAACAAAAGGATATAGCCTATTGCTAAGACTGAAAATGATGATAATCGAATTAAATTACAAATTATGTAAAGGCTTTAAGCAAAAGGTACAATCATGGCTGAGGGGGAAAAAAAAAGGCAAGAAGGTTGAGAAGTATATGCTGAGGCTCTAGCCAAGGTTAGAGTATCAAAAGAGAGTTAGTCTAAGAAATTATCAGAGCTTGCAAATCACAAGCCCCACTCTGCATTTTGGGGACGGGGGTAGGTGGTCAGAGGACCTAGTGACTACACATCTCTGGAGCTTTTCACATGAAAGGAAAAATCAGTGGCACCACTGGCCACAAACTTACAAGCTGCTAAGGCCCAGTTCTTGTTTTCCTCCTTAGACCTAGGCCGGTGAGCATTTTCTGCATGCCTTACCTCACTGTTGTTTCTCCTTGCCTGACTGGCTTTGGTGATAGCTTAACCCATTTGTCCCAGATACAGAATCATCTAATGTGTCCCAGATATAGAATCATCTAATGTGTTGAGCTTAGAGCATGGCACTGTCTGCACCCAAAGAAAGAATAAAGTCTTCTGGGTCTGAGTCTCAAATTCCATGTAGGAATGATTCTGCAGACATGTAGCACTTCTTATATTTGTGAACCATGATAAGAAATGATCAAATGTTTCACACTGTGTCAATTACTTCCAGAAAAGGGAAAGTCAACAATTTGTCTACCTTCTTCAGAAGGAAGTTGGGGGAGGGGCACAGTTCAAAGATAACAAAAAACCCCAACAGGTTAATATTGTCAATGTCTAAAGACTAAATATTTTTAGAATTTTCAGTATAATGGAAATAAATACTGGGTATATTGCCTAGGAGGCTAAAAGATTAAAGCAAATTTAATGGAATTTCAAAAGTAAATTTATTTTAAAAAATAAACTTTCTCTCCTTTTTCCAAAATTTTCGTTAGTTTTCAAAATTCAATGTCTGTCAGAAAAGGGGCTTGCAAAATATTACCTCAGACAGATACTGTTACCTCTAAGATTAAACTGTGATGCAAGGGTATTCAGGCATAGCTAGAGGAGCTAAGGAGTTTCAAAGAGGGTTTAAGAGTGACAGTGTACTAACCTCAACCTAATCTCACATTTTTCTTTTGCTCTGTTTGTTGTCACTATATCATTTTAATTTTGTTCTTCCTGTCAAGGGAACAAATTGTAAAATAGTAACAGACTAGGTGAGTCAGGAACATGTGACAGGGCTGCAACTCAGCAACTAACTAATCATAAGGTCTTAGACCAGTCACTTTGCTTCTTGGGTTTCATTTGCTTCTGCGGATTTTGCTCATTCCTAAAAGACTAAATAAGGAGCATGCCAATATTTTCAAGTATTTAGCAACATATGTCCACTAGTATAAGAGACTCAGTGATTCTGATAAGGAGAAAAAAGAACTAAACCAAAAATAAATGAGTAAATAAAAGACAAATTCTTTGATACCTCACATAAACTTTACATTTACTTTCACAATATATTGGTGTATAAAAATAAAATGTTTCATGTAGGCTTCTATAAAAAACAAACTAAACCCTGCAATTAATTAATTAATTAATTAGTTTTTCCCCCCAGTGCTGAACAGATTAGTTTAGAAAATTGAGCTGGGTGAAAGAGAGCCATTATCAAAGATCAGGGGCAATGTTAAGAGATATACTCAACTCTATTCTTCTTTGTATTACACTTTTTTTTTTTTTTTTTTTTAGAAACTTGGTTTACATACCTGCATGGATATAAGGGATAGCGGTACATTTTTTAAAACTTCTTTGTAGAAGCACCTGGGTGGCTCAGCAGTTTAAGCCTCTACCTTCTGCTTGGGACATGATCTCAGGGTCCTGGGATCAAGGCCTGCATTGGGCTCTCTGCTCAGCGGGGAGCCTGCTTGCCCTTGCCTCTCTGCCTACTTGTGATGACTCTCTCTCTGTCAAATAAATAAATTAAATCTTTAAAAAAAACAAAAATTAAATAAAACTTCTTTGTAAACTATGTCTCTGAGGAAAGACGACTTGAATAGAGGGGGAAAAAAGTATGGTAGAATTTTCAGAACTACTGTTGTTGGGAATTTTAAGTTGTTTCCTACTGACCAGTAAGACTACTTGTCATAGAGTGGACACAAATTGTCTCTAATCTATCATCTTACACCTTTTACTGCTCCTTATATTAAGTATTCCATCTAAAGACTGTTTTTCAGTATGGAAAGATTGCTAATTTGCTCTTTTCCTTATTTCCACATCATTACTAATCCTAATCACATGTAAACGGCTAGTGTCCTATAACTTAGAATATCCATGACCTCACCACCTAGCTCTCAAGCTTCATTTCCATTGCTGTCCATCGTTGTCACAATTTTGGCTTCAAGATGTTGATTTATTTGTGGTTGGCTTGAAAAAATATTTACCAAATGAGCCAGTTTTTATCATGAGCTATAAATTTGTTGATTCAGGGTTGTAAATACTTACATTCTTCCCTTCTCCCACATGCAAAGTAATAAATCAATGGTGAGTTGGAAGACTGTTTTCAGTGCATTTCTCTTGCTTGGTAATTCATATTGGTGAACTTACAGTTTTAATTACCACATTAAGATCATTGAAAGATAATCAAGTGGATGGTCTTTTGACATATTCTCTCCAGTGAGGCTACACTGGCTGTTCAGGCATTCACAGTGTAAACCAGCTACCAGTCCCAGAATTTTCCTTCTGATACAACTGCATCTATCCAAACACAAGTTACACTGTTTCTAGTTAACATCCTGCTTGCAGACAAACCGCCTTGAATATTTTATCAGTTATCAGTTATCTTGATAATAAAGATAAATTTGTTAAATCATTAACTTCTACCCTGTCATCTCTCTAAGATAAAAGATGAAATTAATCTATGAAGCACATTAATATGCATTTTTTGACTGTGTTGTTTGAAAGAACTTTTTTTTAAGCTTAGCTGCCTCTTTTGTTTCATTCTAAACCTACTCAATCATGTATATGAATTCAGCCTGTATCCAAAATTTATGTATTCTACTTCATAACCAAAGAGGATGCTGAAACTGATTATAGATGAATCTTCAAGGGAATGTTTCTTGCTAATGTTTTCTTTATCATGTTTCTTTATTTACCAAAAATAAGTTCTTGTACCTTTAATACAGAATTTGTATAATTTATTTTTAAACACGACAAAATAATCTATAATATCACTATTGACCTTATATTTTATTCTTAAGTAAGTTCCCAAGTGCTCATAACTTCAGATAGACTGTTGTTGTTACTTAGCATTGATTTTTCTAATAATGACCGAGTTAGTGCTATTGGGTTCCTGACGATCAGGCAGACTATAATAACCCCCATAACAAGACCAAAATCAGTTAGAGTCCTTTGAATATTAGATTTTCTGCACTTCAATATGTTGCATATTTTCACTGATTTCTAGTTAATATATAAAAATTATTGTTTTTAATTTGGATCAATGTATACCATTTTATATAAAAATATATTTTTCATTTTAAATTAAAAAAATTATTATCATTCTTCATAATACAGATTTATTTTTTCCCCATCAAAGTCAGAGAATTTCATTCTTCAGGAAAAGCAAGCAAAATTATCTATGTGTTCAAAATAAATTACCCGGCAAAAGTAGGTTGACAAAACTGAACTGATTTGAGATTATCAAATGTTCTTGATTCAAACAAATTGTGAAAAATTGTCAATAGAGTGCAAAGCACTTTCCTCCCACAAATGTGTATGGCTGTCTGCTTAGTCAACCACATCTTCCATCCAGACCACCAACAACCAACCAGACTTTCTATTTCTCTCTTCCAGCAGACCCAGTCACAGACCCTAGTGAACCAGAGCCCTGAAGAATCTGTTCCTATGGTTTTACCTGCATTAAAAAAAAAATGTCTCCCTCTAAGCTTTAAATAAAACTCAAGTTTCTGAGGAGTAACCAAATGTCTCCTAAGGTTTTCTACAAACTGCAGGAAGATCTACTTCCCTTGAAGAAATGAGGGACGGCATTCAGTCCCTTCATGAGCTAAAGCCCCACAATTAGATGTCTTTGGTACTTGCCTATTTAGATCATATTAGTACAAGTAATTTATACTTAGCTGATTGTGTTTGTGTCTATTTTATTAGTGATCTTTACCACTTTCTCTTTAGAGCAATGCATGTTCATTGTAATTGGTAAAACAATGTAAAAAAAGGTAGTACATGCTGCACGGATGCAAATTTGCCTTACTCTTTGTGTTCATTTGGATATAACGGTATAGTTAAGTAATAGTCTCCAGAATCGTTTTTAAAAAGACCCCAACCCAAATGAAGTACTTATTCATAAACAGAAACTAAAAAGAAAAGACAGACCAAACAGAGTTTGGGATGACTTTGTTTCTTTTATGAGAAGGATACCTTTGACCTGTTTTTTGTGGGGGGAGGGGAATTTTGTTGTTGTTGTTTGTTTTGTTTTGTTTTGTTTTTACTTTATTTTTAAAACTGCTTCTTAGGAGTATTATTATTTAAATGGCCTACCAAAGGGCACCTGGGTGGCTCAGTCATTAAACACCTGCTGTCTGTTGGGGTCATGATTCTGGGGTCCTGGGATCCAGCCTCCCCCACCCCCTGCCATTAGCTCCCTGTTCAGTGGGAAGCCTGCTTCTTCCTCTCTTACTGCCCTTGCTTTTGTTCCCTCTCTGGCTGCATCTCTCTCTGTCAAATAAAAAATAAAATCTTTATCATAAATAAATAAGTAGTCTACCAGAAGATATATTGCTAAAAACAATGATTGGACTCTTTAATACTTCTATAGAGAAAACTATTTTTCCCCTATACTTGTAGTCTATGATCTAGTGTTTCCCTTCAAATGATCACTTTCAGCCCATTCTAGAAAATGTCTTAATATTCTAAAATTTGAATGAGCACAAAAAGCAAAACAAAGCACAACAAAAAACATTCTCACACCATCCACTTAAAATTCACCAAAAATGTAAAAAGCAATCAGGCTAAGTAATACATTTTTAGGTAAGTTTATCTTTATAATTCTTTCAGTTATGGCCAGACCTCATGTTTTCCAGGAGACAAAAATAAAGAAAAAGTCAAATGATTACTGGAAAGATACAATATTAATGGGGCAATTACTAGACAAGAAAAAAATAAATCTGTATCTTTATGATTTGATCAAATTTTAGGAAACTGACTTAAATACATTTCATGAGAACTTCACTTTTAATGAAACTTAACGTTCTTGAATGTTTTCACCTTTAAATAATCAACTCACAGACACATACTAACAGAAAACAAACTACATTTGAGTATTTATCTACCTTAAAATTTTGATAAAATTGCCTTTTATCTTTATTTAGAAAGGTAATGTTTTCTATGTAAATACCTTTTTAGAAGCTTTGATTTGTTATAATTTCTAGCACCATGTAATTCAGGGTAAAAGAGGGTAAACAAAAATTCACTGAATCTTTAAGTATGAAAGGGATGTGAAACTTAGAGAACCAAAGACCAGTATATTGGAAAGAATTTTTCATATCACAACATTTCTTCACCAATTATCTTGCCCCTGCTCTGTGCCAGACAACATGTAAAACCAATAATTATACAGATAGTGTCTAAAACTGATAGAGGAACACTCTATGCCCAGTGAATTTGAGCCAAATTCATACCCTAACCTCTAATACCAAAAATTCAAGGCTAATAGTTTTTTTGCACTAGTCGCTGTGGAAAGATTGAATGTATAGTTTTTTGTGTGTTTGTTTGTTTGTTCTTTTTTTTTTTTTTTTTTAACAATCCTCATCAAATACATTAATCTGGAAGAAATGGAAAGCACTGGAAAATATTTAATCCTTAAACACAGAGGACAGAGCATAAGAAATCTAAAGGAGGAAAGAAATCAAAATAAGATAGGATAGCAAGGATGAAAGGCAGTGAAGTGGAAAGAAAATTTCTGGTTGGGAAATAGTCATAGCATTCAGGCTATTAAATGTTGCCAGTGTAGGTGATCTTTCCTTCTAACCATTGTTTGGTTAAGAGAGTCTGTTTTCCCTGAGTACCTAGAAGGAGAGGGATGAGAAAAGAATCAGAGGAAATAGGGATATGTTAATGACTGCCGTGGGTTAAATGAGAATGGACACTAACATCGGACTCTCCCTTTCTTAAGGAGTTAAAAGCTGAAGTAGAGAAGGTGACAGATTTTTGACATCAGACATGGCACCAAAGTTACAGTGTTGGGGGTAAGGTAGAGCAGAAGTCTCTTAACCTATGTTAAGAGATTGATGTGGGTTCCTTGGAATTGGAGGTAAATGAACATTTAGATAAGAGATAATGGATAAAGTGTAAGAATTAATGAGAGATTTAAGGTAGATGTCTATTTTCAGTAAAGTCTTAATATTGAGCTATAAATATGGTTCTGTTAATGACATTTGGGAATACCAAGAATTAATATGGAAGTTGCTTTAATACAAAAAAGATGTATTTTAATAATATATACAGTTGAGCAAGAAATTATGCTGAAGTATCACTAATGGGATCCTTAACGGGAATACCACTCTTAGTGGAAAAGTATTCAAATTTCAGGCAAAGGACCAAAAAACTTGAAGTGATTCAAGGAATTGTAACATTGAAAACTCAAAATTTATATGGTATAATGCATAAATGTATAAAATTATAAATTCTTTCCTGGAACCTGCTTTGTTTTCATTTAATTTATTAAATGGCAAGCAGGATGGGCTAAGGAGAATAAAAATGATAGAAAGGATTTCAGTTTAATTTAGACTATTTTGTCTTATATTCATCAAAATAATATCCTGAATTTGTTAAAAAAATTGCTTTTGAAAATCATGTATTTGTACTTCTCATATTCAAAAGAGCCTTCTTTAAAATTTAAAAAAAAAGTTAAATTAAGATATAAAAACTACTAATTTTAAACCAATTATATTTCCAGACAAGATAGGAGGATGATCCCCAACTACGGAAGCTGTTCCCCATACCCTCCCTGCAACATTTTATGTCTCTTGGTAATAAGTTATAGAAAATTAAATGTAGTTTAGGTACAAGGATGAAGGAAACTTGACACGTGTATCATAAATTTCATCCCTAAGTTGAATTTAAATAATTGGAAATTCTTGAACTTTCTGAGTTACCTAAAAATTTTAGTCGCATTAGTACGCATCAGTCAGAGCTGGCACTGCTGGTTAAAAACAAAACAAAACAAAACTGAGGGTTTTAGAAGGGAGGAGGTGGGAGCATGGGTGAACCAGGTGATGGGTATTAAGGAGGGCATGGATTGCATGGAGCACTGGGTGTTTTATGCAAACAATGAGTCACAGAACACTACATCAAAAACTAATGATAGTGGCGCCTGGGTGGCTCAGTGGGTTAAGGCCTCTGCCTTCAGCTCAGGTCATGATCTCAGGGTCTTGGAATCGAGCCCCGCATTGGGCTCTCTGCTTAGCAGGGAGCTTGCTTCCTCCTCTCTTTCTGTCTGCTTCTCTGCCTATCTGTGATCTCTGTCAAATAAATGGATGGAATCTTTAAAAAAAGCAAAAAACAAAAAAGCAAAACTAATGATATACTGTATGGTGACTAACATAACCTAATAAAAAACAAAAACAAACAAAAAGCCCTGCAAATTAGTGGCAGCCCATCTTACAGCATTTCTTCCAAGGGGTTGAATTTAAGGTTTTCAAGCATTTAAACCTTTCAAAAATAAATTTAGCTGCTCCAAATTTTAGGAGAAATCTTGTGAATTGCCATGTCATTGCATCAATGATTATTCAAGTAGTAATCTATTCAGTGTGAAATGCTGACTGATTAAAAGGTTATCAGAGATCAGAATGGTAAACATTTCAGAAGTATCATTAATCAAGAGAAAATGTTCATTAAGTTATTAAAGTTTAGTGATTAAATAAGCTTGCAACAAGTAATAATAAAGAAGAATTTTGCATTTTATTAGCAATAATGGGGATTTTGCAACTTGGTAAATAAGAATAAAAAATAAGTCTCAAATACAGACAAGAATAAAAGGGTCTTTTTGGTTGGGATGATATAGCAAATGATTCAGAATGGGTTTTCCCTTTGAAATATTTATTTTACCTTTAGATATTTGGTCTAAGGGCAAATTTGATAAGACAAAGAATTTAGGTTTTGGAACCTACTTACCTGATTTTGAATTCTAATTGCTTTCTAACTATTTGCCATTAATTAATTTGTAAAACACAATGTAGTTATTTTTAATCTGTAATATTTTCTCATCTATAATAAGAAGGCAGTAATCCTTACTTTGCAAAATGAAGAATACATGTAAACTAAGAACATATATATAAAATTCCTAGCACATAGTAGTTACTCAACAAAAGTTATTATTACTATTCTGTACATGAGGTATGATTTGTCATTTTCTACACAAAGTATAATTTATAGAAAGAAAAATTAAAAAATATAAGTCATTTAAAATAAGTGTGACTTCTGTATAATAAAACATTAAATAGTCACTTAAAATCATGTCACAGAAAAATATTCATGATGTATTGTTTGGAAAAATGGTACATGTATATGTATTTACATGTATATATGTGTATTGCATGATCCCATTACCACTTTAAAAAATACAAATATATACATACACATATATACAACTGGAAAGTATTAATTGTGATTTTAAAATTTTTCCTTATCCTGATTTTCCAAATTATACTTTAAACATGCTATTTTTGTAAGAAGAATATATAATAAGTATTTTTTTTTAATTAGTGTACCCAGCTTTTGTATCAACATGGACAGGACTGGAAGAGATTATGCTGAGTGAAATAAGTCAAACAGAGAGAGTCAATTATCATACAGGTTCACTTACTTATGGAGCATAAGGAATAACATGGAAGACATTGGGAGCTGGAGAGGAGAAGTGAGTTGGGGGAAAATCGGAAGGATGAGCCTGGTGGTGGGTACTATGGAGAGCACGTATGGCATGGAGTACTGGGTGTGGTGCATAAACAATAAATGTTGGAACACTGAAAAGAAATAAAATAAAATAAAATGTAAAAAATTAAAAATTAGTGTTCTGAAATACTAAGTTTCCTATAATCATTTTAGGGAACACGTTTACTTGGTTAATTTGGAAATACCATTCATTATTTGTGACGTTATAGTGAATTGGGGTAATATGTGAGGTCAAATACTGTAATCTATTTTGAACATCATTAGAAGAACGAGCCTGGAAATCACTCCTCAGTAACATCAACCTCTAGTGTATGAATGAATACATGTTATGAAAGAAAATCTGTAACTATCCAGAGAATATTTGAATCAAAAAAAATAAAATGGTATGGCTTATGAAAAAATAAATCCAACCAGTCAGATTCAACAGATTTTTCCCAAAAAGTAGTAAGAGAATTAGTTGATTATAAAAACACAGTTAAAGGCATGTGATGGGATCACTTATGAGGTCTGTTCACAGAACTGATTCAAAGCTGAAGTGGAAGTAATTTTTTTTTATCTGATAAATTGAAGATGAAAATAAGAACACATGAAAATATTTTGAAGAATGGGGAGTTATTTGGCAGAACCAGCATATGTTGCGCATCATCTGATTTCATATCTGTATTTGTGATCTAAAATTGGGTAGTAAGTAGTACGTGTATTAAAAAGCAGGCCTTTTTGAAAAGACCTTACAACTGACACAGAAGGAAGAAGTTACCCCTGCAAGGCCAGTCATATATAGAGAGAATTAAATGACCTAAAGAGTGTTGTTTTGAAAAGAAGCAGAAAAAACAATGACGAGAAAATAGCTTAGCTTATCTTCAAGAAAGCTAATAGTTGGCAAAGGGTGATTATTGTATGAACCATACCTGCACAGACCCATCAATTCTTAGATTGATCCTATGAGGTAGGTTTTATTCTCTTCATTCTACAGATGAAAACCCCAAGGATCACAGAGGTTATAAAATTGGCCCAAGGTCACAGAGTTAGAGGCAGAGTCAAAATCGGATCTACCTGGAATGCTTCCTTATATCAAATTTTTAGAGTTCCTTGCACTGTGCAGCAGTGATTGGATACGGCTGGCAGTACAACTCACTAGCTAACCTACCCACCATCTTTCTACATTCTGGTACAACTGAGGAGCTATATTGACTGAGACAACATAATTTAAAGAGACTGACATAGAATTGAGTTTTTAGTTCTGGTAATTCCACCTACAAGATGTGTGATTTTGGTCAAAACACAATTAAAATCCGGTGTCTGTTTCTATGTCCCCAAATTAAAAGGAATAGGATAATTCCTACTGTTCTTTCCAGGTCTAATATGTGAGTCTCATCTCAAAGCCATTACTTCGTATATCTTTAAGCTGCTTTTAAAATGTGTCCTCAGTCCCAGAGAAGAGTTATAAAAGAAAGGAAAAAAAAAAAAACAGTTCTGAATTGAATCTGACAAGACATTATGATGTGGGCTGTCCACAGAGACTCCCCACCTTGTGCAAAAACTACCAAGTTGTCATAGCAAGAGAGGCTTAAAGGGGAGGAGCATTGGACCTTTTCTTTTTCTTGCCTTTTTCTATTTTGAAACTTCTAGTCTATGATTTTCTCCTGGAAAACAGTACTTTTAGCACTATAATAAGGGGGAAAGAAAAGCCGATCATCTAGAGAATAGCAGTATTTTCCAAGAGATGTAACACAGCTTCTGAAGGTGGCATAGCTGGGGGAAAATCTTAGGAAGAGGGACTTGCAAAGGCGAATGTAGAGAGAAAGGAGATAAGAGCTTGTAAAATAAAGGTCACCTCAGTTGCCCTGCACCTGTCTACCTAGTATTCTGTTCAAGCTGAAGATTCTCACTCACTCTTCAAAAAGGCTGGGACATGAGGCAGTAACAGGGACAACTGCCTCTACCTCCTGCTTTGTTCTGAGACATGCCAGTCCCCTGGGCGTAATCGTACCCTCCAAACGTAATCCTGCCTGGAATTGGGAAGCTCCACAAGTTGTAATAAAGGAGAAGAATGCCTAGGGAATTATTCTGTTGTTGTTGTTGTTTTTTTTAATGTATATATATATTTTTTTCCTTTTTTTCCCCAGCAAGTAGAAATTCAAGGCGCTGAGGAAGAAAGATAAAATCCGAGTTAAGCTAATTGTTTCTATTGTCTTAAAGTTAAGAAAAGCTGTAGACTGAATCACCATGGGAGTAAATCAGAGACATTTACAAACTTATGTCTGAAATTGACTTTTGTATCCACTTGCTACTCAGAAGTTAATGTGACTGTAGCAATGCAAAGCCAGTAGGAAGCAAATTCAATACTTCTGGCGTCTTACTAGCATCACTATGAAAAGGCCATTTGTGGTCATGATTTTAAACTCATGTTTGAAATATTGCAGATATACTGTTTTTACTTCACTTTAGTCTGGAAATACCCCTGTTCCCATAGGCTGTTGCAAAGCACCATCCTTGATTGACTTTACCTGCTCTCACATGCAACACTTGGCTTAACAAACACCGTCTTTATTTCTAGTCCTTTAAAGAATCATTTCTCTTCCTGTCTCCCTTCTGTCTGAATTTTTGAGGTGGGGGGATGCCGGGCTGCTTTATCTGCCAACAGGTGGCCAGACACTAGATTAGTCTCTCTCAATACGCAAGTACCCATCTGCTAGCTGGTGTCTCCATGTGTTCGTTCTTTTATTATAGCAGCTGAGCCTCAGACTGGTTTCTTTGTGGGTTTTAGGCAGATGCTTAACAAGGTGAGCCAAAGGGAGTCTGGCCATTAGAAGATGTGTTAAGATGGCCTCAGCTGGAATCACTTTTTCCTATGTTTTTCAAGTGTTTGCCTATAGCTTCCCCTGATAGCTTAGGACTTTTTGGGGGCATCAACCAGACATGGGGATGAAACAATACTTCAAACAAAAATGCTTACACCACACTATTTTTTTTTAAGGCATTATATCTCGAGCTTAAAAATTTTTGGCTAAAGTCACCACCCTGGCTTTAGCATAATTGGTTTTGAAGGAGACTCTTAATACAGAGACCTTGAAGATAATCACATCTTACAAAGGAAAGACAGTTTAAGTTCACTGAACTATTGTATAAAGAGATCTGGAATCAGAAACCATACAGGGTTAGATGGTACATTAGTGGGTGTGTAGCCTTAGAATGCATTCTCATTGGTTAGCAATAATAATTCAAAGGAAACCTGATGGGCAGGGCAAATCAAAGGAGGGAAATTCACATTTTGTAAAGGGCCTGGTGCAGACTAGCCTGTGCCAACCCTAAAATAATGATCTAAAGTGCTTGTATATTTTCTCTGAGGTTCAGAAATTTTCTTAAAATGAACTTACACTTCAAAATGTTCTTCAAGCACATATTCTCTTCATTTTCTATTCCTATCCTGTTCATGTTTGGTGGAGTAAGATGAAGAGGAAAAACAAAACCCACCTTCTATAGAAAATAATCATTAAAAATTGTCCATATGGGATACTATCCTGTAAGATTTCGAAAGCTAGCGGAGGCTGAATTGGTCCAAGTCATACTCTTTCACAGAATAAGCAGAAAGGTCTGGATGGGAGTGTGTTAAACTAAAGCACTTTTATTTAATTGAGGTTTGAAGTCTAGGAGGGCCCCTCCCTGGCAAACACAAATGCAAAACAGTCTCAGGGAACTGTGGGCAGGCATCGGAAAAAAGACATGTGAAGAGCAATTTCCAGCTGAGCCAATTTTTGTCTAACATCATGTGGCTTGGCGAGTTTTGGCTTTCCCAGTAGAATCTGAAACCCAAGGAACACAGCCTCAGTCTCAGCCACCATGCTGAGAGAAGACAGGGAACAGGGAGCCCGGTGTCCAGATGGGAGAGTCTTCTAATTGTCTGAGTGGGAATCAGGGTCTGGGCACGGAATGTCAGACACATCCTTGCTGGCATCATCATTACTGATTCATCCTACACGTTGAGTACTGAGCTGCCAAGGGAAAAAGCTAAGCCGTCCGCAGATTTGAATCGTATCCGATCACCAGGGAGAAAAAGGGGGGGGGGGGGAAAGTGCTTTCCTTGTTAAAATACTTGAAAACACTGCTTTAAGTCACTTAATGTCATAGTATGTACTTCCTTGTCCATGTTTTAGGGCTACTCCTTTTTTTGCTTCTCTTTTCCAAATTGGATATTTGTAGCATTCCTCTGTCCCTCCATCCCCAACTGGCTATTACGCTAGTTAAAAAAAAAATCAGTTTTTGTAGGTACAATGTGTGTCAAAAAATGTAAAGCCAGCCTTAAACAATACCACTAAATATAGGGTTTGAGCTAAAAGAAACTTCCATCTCATTATTAACGGTGATATAAAAAGCTTACCTATTTATGCATGAGTTACATAGTTTTGGGATTCAGAGATCATCGCACGCAGAGCCGGCTGCCTACACTCAATGACATGAGCTGGAGCGGACACTCCCTTCCTGAATATCGAGTTTGATACCTCTCACTCTGCGCAAATGGTTTTATGTGGGGAAACCTACAGGTTTTCGTAGGGGTAAGGACTTCTTTATGTAATGTAAATTCTTCTGGAGGGGGTCAAGCATTTATTATGAGCTAAGAGCTTTCAGGAGTTAACAAATAATAACTCGGACACAAGAACCAGATAAAGTGTAGGCATCCCAAGAAAAACCCATAGAAGAGAATGAGGAACAGGGAATGATGGCACTAACGGAAGAAACAGCCCACGTACCAAGTGCCCTCCTTTATTTTAATACTGAATATTTTACTATTGATTTATGAATGTAAGGTTTCTAACAATATTTCACAATCATCTAGAGAACTTTACCCAAATTCAAATTCCCCAGGCCCTAGCTCCCAATGACTCAACATTTCCAGGGATGGTTTTCAGACCTGCTTGAATTATTTTGAAAAAGCTTCTGAGAGGCTCAGAGGCACATCCCTATAAAGAATAATGGTATAGCAGCTCCCTTGTCTTTAGGCCTTACCAGAGGGCCTCCTATACCCTCTGCATCTCCTCCACAATTCCTGTTCAATGGACCTCCTACTTAGATGTGAACATTGAAGACCTCAGGTGAAAACTCCATCATCCACTCTGCTCCTTCATACTTTTCCATATCAGAATATAAAGTCCCATATTATTATTATTATTTTTTTTTCAAAAGCCTTGAGGAAAGTTATATGAAAGCTTTCACTTGTGCTTTCTCAGTAGCCAAGCCCATTATTTCTCTGATCTGAGACACAGCCTAACATCCTGTTTCCAGCCTCTCAAGTCAGACTATGCAGTTCAAATCTAGGCTTCTACCACTTACCAAAAGATTACTTAACTGTTCTGAATCTTAGCTCCCTCATCTATGAAATGGAGACACCAACTCATTAGGCTATTGTAGGAAATAATTACTACATGTAAAGCATTTCACTTGGCTTCTGAACATTTCTCTCACATCATGCTTCAGTCTGGATTTTGATTTTTCTGTGGTATTTGGCAAAGTCATCTACTCCCCTTTTGAGTCGCTCTACTCCTCTAGTTTCTATGACAACAGTCTGTCCTGGCTCATCGCCAATATTTCCCACTATTTATGCACCATATTTTCAGCGAGAAGGGTTCTCTGCTTCTGCTCACCCATCCAGTGTGGTATTGCTGAAGGAAATCTCGTCAACTACCTAAATGTTAATGACTTTCTCACATGATGGAGTTGCAGACTCAACTATTCAACTTATTATAGAATACTTAAAACCATTATCTTTTCTCCTAGCTGTGTTCCTATTTGATAATGTATCAGTAAAAGTTATCAGCTACCATATTGGGGAATTACCACCACAAGTATGATTTTTAAAAATCTGCAACTCTTTGAAAATGTAGACATTGCTCAGAACCTTAAAATCAAATATAACTGCATTTATGAAAATGATGTTTTCTTTTTTCACATGGGAGAGACATGGCCTTTAGTTCATTTAATGTGGTGATAAATCCATTACATGATGCTAAAATTAAGGCGGGCAAATTTTCATTTGATGCATCAAAAGCCATTCTACCAACCCTTTCTATTTCTGTAGGCTGTAGTATTTTTGGACAAATGCTGTTTAAGCATCATCAACTGAGGTTTTATATTTAGTTCAAGTAGCTCACCCCTATAACTAATTTCTGCTTGCAGAGTGAATCCACAGAAATATCATCAGTGAGAAGCACACACAAAAAGATTTCACCAGAAAATGATCATGAGTAGGTTGGCAGAATTTGAAGGTGGGGAGGAGAAGGAGAACCACAATAGTCTTCCTTAGAAACTTTAAAGTAGAGCAGCCATTATTATGGGGCAGACCATATTATAGCTCCTGCAGTAGAGATATATAAAGTCACCTTAACACATCATTTAGATTCCAGGTTTTGAAGACATGACTATATAACCTGATTGGTCATTAAAGTAACTAAAGAAAACAAAGCCCAAAACTGTCTGTCATAAAGTGGTTAGAGGAGCAATGGAAGCAGAGGGAAAATATTCAAAGTGGACAATACCGGACCTCAGTCACCCCCATTCTATATAGTGTCTCAGATGTTGGTCCTAGGATATTTTATATACCAGTTCCAGTGGCAAGGCCATACCTAATGTGAAGATGGATGGTGGGAGCTATAGGCAATGACTTTAAGTATTTTGATACCTTTGGCGAGATGGCTATATCAGGCTATGCTTGCCTGAAGCTATTAAATGTTCTATTATTTTATCTCTACTTCCTGTGATTGCAAAGTAACAGTCTGACTAGGATTTGAATTTTCCTCTATGGCAAGAAAATAGTTTGATCATGAGAACACAATGTTCCAGTTCCCTGAACTGCATTTATTATTATGGGTTAATGTTTGATTTATGATTGTCTTCCCGTAAAGGTCTATCCACAGAAGAGAATGTACTGGTCCCAAAGACTCTTTACATAACACAAAATTAACAGTCTGATGCACCATAGAACTTAGCTCTTAGTTCAGAGGCTTACTATCTCTCACATGGGCTACAGTAATAGTCTTATAGTTTCATGTCGATAGTCTCACACTGTCCAATCTATCATTAAGAATGTTTTCAGAATGACCTTCTTCAAATGTAAATCTTGTCATTTTATCCACTTGCTTAAATTCCTTTAATGTCTCCCCACTGCCTAAGGAATAAAGTGTAAATTGCTTAGCTGGGCTCAAGGCTCTTCCTTATCCATCTATCCCTTACCTTTCATTTACATCTCCTGAAATAAATCCCACACCATCATCATTATCTTGCTTGGAGGTTCTCAAAGGTGTTGTGCTTTTTCGCAACTCCTTGCGTTTGAGCACGCAGTTCCTGCTGCTTGAAATGACCTTCCTCTCCTTTCTGCCTCCAACAAGTCAGTGTTCTGGTCTTGGAATAACAGTCAAGACCCCTATGCAAACTCTACCACCAGGTCCTTCTTTGTGTCTTTGTTGGGTGTGCTTAAATGTAATTGTTACTTCATAAATCTGTACTTAATGTAATTGCACTTATTACTTTATATATCTGCCTTTATCTATTTTATTATGACCTCACTGTGCTTAGTGACCCCGCCTTACTCCTCCGGGTAGTCCCAGTACTTACTATAATATTTTGCCTAGAGTAGGCACTCAGTAATTGTTAACTTAAATAACTTAAATAATCTTGAAACAAAACAAAACAACAACAACAATAACAAAAATCTTTATTAAGTGCCTACTATAAGCCAAAGGCTTGAATTCATTTTAATTAACTGATGAATTAATCTCTAGATTGTCTGGGAGGAGAATAGACAGGAAAAAATAAATACAGTGAATAAAAATTTTAATAATATAATCAACTTTGGAAATCTGATAAACTAAAATAAACAGTGACAAGAAGAGCAATAAATTTAATTAAATGAGAATGTTTAAGTGATATAAATTATAGATCTATGATTCTATACTTAGCAGTTAAATTTATCTTCACACCAGAATCTCTTTCCATACAAAACATATTTAAAGCATTCTATTAAAAACAGAGCAAGAGAGAAGGAAAAAAAATAAGATATTTAAAGAAAACAATTAAAAGGTAATTTTTATTGTCAATATACTTTATCCTGGCAATTGCTTTTAATGAGATCATGATTTTATTTTATTTTTAAAATGACATTTACTTTTCTTTTGGTTTCTGGGCATTTGTGTTTATGGTATGTTTCAGTTCTGGTTTTTTTTTTTTAAATATTTCTTAAGGGCCCCTTTGCCTATCTCCCTGGCATTATGAAATACTCCTGAGAGCTGTTTGGATGATAACAAGTGCTGCAAACTGCAGGTGAATGGGCCTTAGAATTGCACAAACAGCAAAGGAAAGCATTTTAGAATAACAAAGATAGAGACTGGGGAGTCCTTATGGATATGTTATTAAGCACCTGCAGCCCAGTTCCTAAACTGGAGCTGTTTTGAAAAGGAGGGATGCTAACTTTTGGCCAGAATTGATGTCTGTAGAGAAGCTGTGTGTTTGCTTTTTACAACTAAATTAACTTAAATTACTGCAAATGAAATATGCCACTTTCCCCCAATACCCATTTGAGTGTTGAAATCTCATCATATAACTGATCCTATTCCAGCCATACACCTTTATACATAAGAAAGGGTTTGACCTTGGAGAAGCATTAACAGTCACTTTTCATGCAGATAATTATTTGTTTGTTTAAGAGATGAAAATGACCCATCTGAAAGACAAAGCCTAGCACAGAGATAGGTGCGTTGCTATGTACCATTCAGAGGTATGTATGTAGCAATGAAATCCAGGTAGGATAAGAGAGGAATGGGTAAAATATTCATATGTCAGAATGGAGATACCCTTAAGGGGAAACAATACAGGGGAACTGGCCCACTTGTTTTAAGCTTATAAAAGAAGTCTGAGTAAGACATTAGGAGAGAATTTGTAAGTAGGATCCATATAATCTTTTCCAGTTGAAAGATGATGCCCTAAGCAAATCAAGCAAGGACTCAAGTAGGATCAGCACCGAAAGAGTTGTTTTTGAATAGACAGTATCAAAATTTGTTGGACTGCAGTTCAGAGAAAGGATTTAGTGACAGCACTCCACTATGTCTCAGTGGGAGAGAAAAGTAAAACGTGACCATTGTTACTATGTTATATTAATCCTACTAGAATTTCATGTAGCAGAATATTCAGTGAAGTAAAATTTTCCTTCTTCTTCTGCTGAGTTTGACCTATTGGGGGTTGAGCAAATGTGGATAAGACATGGAGAAACTCTGATCTCCCATTCCAAAGTTATGAAAACCTAGCTGAAGCGGCCTGTCAGCTGGATCCAGACTCAATCACTGTGAAGGCCAAAGTGGCACTAAAAACAAGAGCTGTTTGAAAAGAAACAATGCTAACTTGCAGCCAGAACTGAGGTCTGTAGAGAAATTGGTTTTGTTTTGCTTAATCAAATTACATGATTGCAGAAAGAGATGGAAACTATGGATGGGCTCCTATCCCAAGCAAAGACTGAGGGGGAACAGGGCATCTGGGATTATGATGCTGGAAACATAAGGAGCATTCCTAACTCAGTCTCTCTAGGGGCAGGCTGTTCCTGGAATTGAGGCTAAGTGAGCTGATTTAAAGAGAAGAAAACATTGGAAACCCAGATTTAATTGGTGTGCACTGCCCAGGCTGCGTATAAAACTGCCTGTCTCCCTCCATAATGGCTCTAGGTGGGGTTGTAATATGCACTAGTGACAACAGCAGTGAATGGAGTTCAATGGTTGATCTTATGGGTTGGATTTTGTCTCACAAGAAGTTATGTTGGAGTCTTAACCCCTGGTACCAGTGAATGTGATTTCATTTGGAAATAGGTCCTGACAACTATAATCAAATTAAGATGAGGTAATTAGGGTGAGCCCTAATCCGATATACTGGTATCCTTATAAAGGGGAAATCTGGGACACAGAGACACCCAGGGATGAGACCATGTGAAGACACAGAAACAAAGGGAAGGTGGCCACCTGAACATGGAGGCTGAGATCGGAGTTATGCTGCCATTAACCAAGGAACATCTGGGGCTACTAGAAGGTGGAAAAGGAAAGGAAGATCCTTTCTTAGAAGTTTTACAGGAATATGGCCAACACCTGATTTCAGACTGTAACCTCCAGAAGTGTGTGAGATTATAAATTTCTGTTCTCTTAAGCCACCCAGTTCATAGTACTTTGTAATGGCAGCCCCAGGAAACAGAATACAGATGCCAACACCATCATAGAACTAACAGCAACTCACTACAGTAGCAACAATAGAGATTAGCAAAGAAGGCTCTTTGAACTTTGAACTTCCCAGGGATCATTTGCATCAGCTCTCCTCAGAGCATTAGATGCCAATTAAGGCATCTGCCTTTTTCAAAGCAGACTCATATGAATTGCAGTGACAGCAGGCAAGACCCGATAATTATCACAGAAGGGATGACCCCGAGGAGGCGAGAAAACGTTCTTTCTAATAAAGAAATGAGATGCAGAATAGAAGCAGCATGAACAGGACATTTAGATATCCTCTGGACATTCAGGTTGGTGAAGTCTTCAATCAAATCTTACAAAAGGGCCAGACTTCTCTCTTAAATAGGGAGAGAACCATGTTTTTCAAGGTGGATAGACTCTTCTAGATGAGGAAGTTGTCATCAGCCCAGCTATGACTTGCCAAAAACTCGATGACTCTTAGGATAGAACTTCTTAAATAAGAGGCACAGAGAAACCCCAGGGGGACTGTAGGAGTTGGTCTTAAAATAGAAAATATAGTTTTCAACATCAAGGACAATAAATTATTGGCTTAAGGGGGAAAAATGCATGTAAAATAGGGCTGGTAGACCCTCAAGTAGATCTAGTTTATTTTGCCATGTTATAAGAAAACCAAGGGTTGTGGGACTGCACAATTTTTAGGCAACTTGAACTTGTCTCATGCTTTCTCACATTCATAGTACAATGCATCATTTGTAAATCTTGTCAGAGCTCTTCTGGCTGATACCAGTGATATTCCCTTTATTGGCCTTGGTTCATATTAAGTCATTCTGAGAAGTGAACTTTCTTCTAGTGCTTCACTAAGGCTCCTTAGTAAGAAACATTTATTTTAAAATCTCATTTCAGTTTATTTTCCATAGGGAACACTAACTGTTTTGGACCATTATGATATAGGATTTGCTGTTCTTTTAATGGATCTGATCTAGTTTTCACATCACTGGTCAATTGTTCAGGCTGGTTTTAAAATTCGTTTGGAAGAATTACTGCAAAATTTTTGTTGTTGTTTTGTTTTAAACCAGTTGATCCCTTCTTTAAAAAATGCATACAGTCTCCAGGAAGGAAAAATTATGCTATGTATAATATTATCCCCAAATCAATATTACTTATCACATTTCAGGAAATACAAAGTTATATTATATACATATGGGAGCATTACAGATTTCTATATTAGTCTTGGGATTGAGTATCTAAGAAATGGTAAAAGTAAGAGGGAAAAATGTTATATTATGCTAAATTAAGCCCAATTTTCTCACAACTGGCAAGTTTTTATTTCTGGCTCCCCAAGAACAGAGAGTTACTTTCAACTTATACAAAAATTTCAGTGCTTTGATCATCAGGTACAATCTGATTTCAATTGTATATCACACATATACTGCCCCCCCCCCAATGTAGACCTCTACGCACAGCTGAACAGGTTTTATACTGCACAACTCCCGTCACACTAGTCTCACCACAGTCCATGAAAACAGTATAGCTTTCTGTTGGAGAGCACAAAACCAAAAAGCAGGACACAATGGCCCTCTGAAATATATAGCAGCACAAAAGGAAAATAAAACTCAGATGAATATTACCTTTCTAAAGAATTGATAATTTTATGACACATTTTTTAAGTTTATAAGCTTTATCATATTCTAAGGTTAGAGTTTAGTTTTATAGAAAAAGCCATTATTAACCAGAACAAGTAGACTTGACAGTTCAACTTCTAATTTTTTATTCCTCAATAAGCAGTCTCTTTCATATAAAACCGTTAAATGCCTACAGCTACAAAAATTATACAGAAAAATATTGAAATTCTCCCCTTGCCCCACTCAATCCTTTTCAAACGGTATGATTAGTAAATGCCAATATTTGGGAAAAAGAAAAATAAATTATGCAACAAGAGGGTCTGATTTTACTTCTTTTTTCAATTTGAAACAAACGACTACAACATAGAGTTTTTATTACACATCTACCGACCCAGACACATGCATATTCACACAGAAGGTAGGAATCCATCCTTCTGAGGAGGAATAAAAATAATAAAAAGCTAAAATATTATTTGTGAACTTGGTTGAAAATGGAAAAAAAACAATAATTTCAGGATAAGATTAAAATAATCCCTAAATTTTAGATGGTATCCGAAGATAAAATTAAAGTGATTTAAACTCTGTCTTTTTGCTCTGTTATCCTTTCTTTCTCTAAGTGCTAACCAGATTGGTAATCTCCTAGGAGTTGGCAGTGCAGTGCTGATCCTACTTTGCTAAACATTTCATTAAATAAAACCTCCAATACAGAAAAACCAAACAATAGCTAAATCCAAAATAAATGGATAAATAAAAACACACAGATACACGACGATAAGAAGATGTTTTCTCATCGTCTTATTTCAGGAGACAAATGCCTGAAGATTGTTTTGTAGTGAGAAGTGTGGCACCGTGGAAAGAACATGGACTGTGGGGAGAGTCAAGAGCCGGTTTCCATCCAGTTCTCGTCTCTATCACCCATGAGACCCCCCAGCAAATAATTTAGTTTATCTAGACATTAGTTTCATTAATCTGACAAATGAGATAAAACACTTCCTTCACTTGTGAGGTTTAAAGAACATGAAAAAGTTGTCTGGCATTTTTCTGACTATTAATATAAAATTGATCAATGCTAAATAAAGAATAAAGGATATGAACCAATGACTTAAAATATGTGCTATAACAGGGGAAAGGTTTATCCCTAAGAAATAACTGATTCACTCATATCCCTGGACTCTACTGAACCCATATTGTTCCCCTTCCCTAAATACATTTTTCTGATTGAGCTACACAAATTATATGTCTTTTCCTCCTCCAAGATATAGCTCAGGATTCATTTCCTTCATGAAATCTGTCGAGATTAAACACTGTATGAATCAAATTATTATGGCAGGACTCCTAGAACGTATGTGAACAAGTACCTTTCAAAATTCACTGCAAAACCATTTTGGAAAGAGGAAGGTGGAGTAAAAAGCGAAAGTAAAACAAAAACAAAAACAAAAACAAAAAACAAATTAATAAATCAGTTTGTGAATACTTGGAAGACGGTAATTTGGCTTCTGCAGAGCATCACTGCTTCATTAATTCATCTCAGGTCAATATAATGCCCTCTCCTTTTTGGTAGTCTAACTGCATTGGTGGATCATGGGAATTACATATTCTCATATTTTCACTTCATTGAGATATTCAGTAAAGCTTCCTATGAAAGCACTGTGACAAGGTTGATAAAGGTTGGCTAGTGGCAAACAGTGTGGAATATTGACAATGCAGGACTACCCTAAGAGGCTTATTTCATGGGTTTAAATTTCAATGTAAGGAATCAGTTACCAATATATGTAATAGTGTTTCTGAGAATAGAGAAAATATGCTGATCAAAATTGCAAATAATATAACACTAGGGCAATAGCTAGTACTGAATAAAAGAATTATGACTTTGATGAACACAGGGTGATGTATGGAAGTACTGGATGATATTGTACACCTAAAACTAATATAACACTGGATGTTAACTGGAATTAAAATAAAAAGGTAAAAAAAGAGAGAATTATGTTTTTCTTAAATCCCCAAACCTAGGAAAGCCAAAAACAAAACTGAACGTATAAATGTAAAATTTATACTTAAGAAATCTACAAATGTGAGATTGACACCCTGGAGGTAGAGATGCAAAATTACATAGAGATACAACTGACTCCCCTCCCTCTCAAATAACAGTGACCCCAAATCTATCATAGTTTACTTAAAAGCACTGAAAGTAATTTTGCTGAGCATCCTTCATGTTGGAAAAACCCAGAAGCCAGAAGTTTGTGGAAGTGAAGACAGAAATCTATCCCTGTCTTTGCCACAGCTGAGTCAGGCTAGAATATTGCAAAAGATTAAACACTAAGTGGAACCAAACAGAACTGGAAAGAATATAAAGAATACATAAATGGGAGCTTTAAGATCAATTACTACAAGTTGATATGGGGTCAAAAAACAACTCCATCCTCAATACAGAAAGCCACTTGGTAGACAAAGCTCTTTAGCCACATTATATATTAAAATAAAATGTTAAAACCAGTTTAAAAGCCCAACTCCACAAATTGAGTAAAAACTGTTTTATCCAATCTAATATTTTGTAACAAATAAAAAGGATGTATTTGAAGACTATGTAAGAATGTTAAAAATGCTCAGGTAGCATTATCAATGTAAAATTGGCTACTAACTCTATTTAACTGTGATTAATATTCTGCTAGAATATGCTCTTTTAGAAGAAACTTTCTGTAAAATTATTTTGGAAGGAAGTATTCTCTGACCTTCAAAAGATTGTGTTTGGGTGGCTGGCAAGGAGTGATTTTTTTTCTTTTGCTTTTATCATGAATTAATAACAATGGTAATGGACTTGTATTAATTACTATTGTTGCATACTGTATTCCTTGCTCTATTTGCATTATCCCTTCAATTCATTCAAAGAGATCATGAAACAGTTGCTTTTTATAAATGAGAAAATTGAGTTGCACAAAACCATCTGGATTAATGATTGTGCACATTCAATATTATTAGTACTACCTAGTAGTGACCCTTTGATTCAAAATCTGTCAGTTTACCTCTAAAGTACAAATTCTTCATCACCCTCTAATACAAAAGAGCACACAGCATAGTTCAGTTTATAAGTAAAATGTTTATGATCCCATAGCTGGTTTATAACCAATAGCTTAAAGTAGTTCTGTCCTACATTTCATAAGCTTAGATACCTAGACAATACCTATTCCTAGACAATACCTATTTTCAAAGTACTAAGACAATTTTAGCAGTGTGACCTTGGGGAAAATTATATAACATCATTAAACCTTAATTCCTTATTGAAAATAAGCATAACATGTGTGCTGCTTATGATCATTAAAAATAATATACATAACAAACCTAGATAAATTACTATAAGCACCTGATGCTGTTGGGGAGAAATTGCTTTTCTCCCATAATTCTCTAAATATTGTTTTTTAATAAAAATTTCCTAATTTGCTTTGTCCTCTGTTATGGGACACAGACGATATTTCAATAAGAAATAGGTTTTCCTCGGGACAAGCACTACTTATGAATCCTAATGTGGTGTCAGATCTTACCATGGTCCCATCGCCTATATGCTGTCCGTGAGAGGAGGAACTGTAGTCCCACATACCTCACCCAGGTACTATCCTTTGGATATCGCTCACTCTCTTATTCTTGAGTTTAGCTTTTATAACTTGGCTATGTGGCTCCATGGGGACAAGTTCACAGGGGCTGGTGACAGTTCAACTCTTTATCATGAACAGGGAGAACTCGCTGTTTCCAGGTAGAAGCACTCTGGCCTTTTCTAAAGGTGGTGGCCTTGGGCTATAGACCTCCAAATAGAAAAAAAACAGCTGGCTTTCGAAGGCCGTGACTTCTGGGAATGGAATAAATTGCTGAAATCACTTCTGCCTTGATCCAATAATTCATTATCTCTCTGAAACAGTAGCTTTTAGAGCTGCAAAGGGCTGTTGTATTTTTTTAGAGAGAAGGAATAATTCCACCACAGACATGAATGCTCACCCTTTACTAAAATCGTTGTGCTTCATTTTATTGTCTAAATTAGCAATCAATCTGGCAGTGGGTTGGGAATATTTTTAGAGAATAAGTTTAGAAAACTAACCTTAGTTTATATGGAAAACAACAACAACAACAACAAACACACTTGGTCATTTATCATAAGTTTTCCAAATGTTCCCCAAAATGTACTTCCCCTATCTCATTATACAGTTGGGAAGTTACTGAAATAAATTTGAAAACTTTAAAAATTCATGCTTGATATGAGAAAATAAGCCTTTTAAAGGTTGACCAGAGTCTTTAATGTGTAAGTGTGTACCAATTTATAAAGGGAATCCTATTGTCGATTTATTTTAATTCACTTCACTGAAATGAACAGATTAAGAAATTAACTCCAGAGATGAAAACAGCACAAATCCAATGTTATCAGATTTTCCTGAGGACCAAACTGACACAAATATATGACTCTACTCATGAGTATAAACTGGGAAAACAGATTCAGACTGGTAACCATAAACATAGCTAAGTGTAAGGAACACTATCGAAACTAAACTTGAATGACAGCATTCAACAAAATGAGTGGGTGCAAACCAATAAGGATATTGATTTGTGCAGCATGTATAGGTATTCCATTGATGTTTAAACAAGACAATGAAACTTAAACCAGTGAGAAGAGTAGGGAGAAGAGGATACTATGGGAAATAGAACCAAGTCAGATCTGCAGATAATGGAATGTATGAATGAAAATTTGGTTAATATACACAAAAGGTTGACTTTGATTCTAAGTTATAAACCTTGTATGAGGCATGCTGTTACATGTGGTAAATTGATAATGCCTAGACACCTGAGAAATCTAACTAACTATATTAGAATGTCAGTTGGGTGATACTTTTCATTACTATAACAAAGTATGAAATGAAACTACTGTGTAACATTCATGATCTTGAACTAGTAGCTCAAAGGAGGCTAAGTGTTGGTAAACTAAAAGACCTGTCTGTATAGGGATGCCTGAGTGGCTAGTCAGATTTCAGCTCAGGTCAGGATCTCAGGGTCCTGAGATCAGTGTCAGTATAGTCAGTGTCAGTATGGTCATACTGATTGTGTCAGTATGGTCCTCAGGCAAATCTGATAACATTGGATTTGTGCTGTTTTCATCTCTGGAGTTAATTTCTTAATCTGTTCATTTCAGTGAAGTGAATTAAAATAAATCGACAATAGGATTCCCTTTATAAATTAGTACACACTTACTTAGCCCTAGTCCCCACAGGGCTCTGTGCTCAGTGCAGAGTCTGCTTGTCCCGCCCCCTCTGCTCTTCCCTCTGCTTATGTTCTCTCACTCTCAAATAAATAAATAAATAAATAACCAGCAAGTCAACAGCTATTAAGGACTCGGAATATCATGGTGTGTTTTTTTGTTGTTGTTTGTTTTGTTTTGTTTTTATCTTTTAAATTGATTCTTAAATGAGCTAATACATGACTGATTTACTTCTCAGCAGGGATATACACTGTGGTTTAGGTATTTCTAGAATGAGCTGACAATTCTTCCTGGAACTTCCATATTTATAACTTGGGGATCTCTTCACTGGGTTATTCTTTTCTGTAACTCCAGGGTCCATGCTCAAGCCACCTGGAAGATGCCCTAGCTCCACGTGTGATAATGATTAGTTTTCTAGTTCCAGAAAAATGCTTTTGATTAAAAGTAAGTTTCCAGGTCATATCAGGCATCCTTGTATTTTCAAGTGATTTTCTATCTTCAAAAACTGAAACTGGATATTAATTCCCAATCCAGTCCTTACACATAGTTTCTTCTCACGGAAACCAAAAGGGCAAAAGAAAGCTTCTCATTTCCACATGCCCCTGGAGTCCACCACTATTCCTTTCTTCAAGGCCTCCAAGCCAAATTATTTTATTATTGCATTCACACTTCTAAAGAAAAAAAAAGAAAGAAAGAAAACCTGTCATGCTTTCTCGAAGCACCATAAATTTTCTATTTTACTATTTGATTACTACTGTTTGGCTAAAGCAATGTATCTGTGAGATATATATCTTATATAATCATACTTACTTTTAAATACTGAATTTTAAAAATATATTATATGATGGTACGTACCCAAAAGGAGAATAATTTTATGAATTCTAGGTTTCTTTTTTCATCTATTTTCTTTACAGAAAATGTAGGAAAACCGGCATTATGAAAGATTATTGCACTCCATTAATTGTGTTTTTTTAAAGAGATTTATAGAGGTATAAAATAGTGATAATTAGCTATCATTTTCAAAAAATTTAGACCAAGTTCATGATAAAAAATTTTATAGTTTACATTTGTCTCAATAACAACACTTTTAGTATAATCACTAATGTTAAGATAATTCACAAATTATTAAATACTTAAACTTTGAAGTGGCTTTATTGCAATGGATTTTTCCTTCTCACATCTGCATGCCCCTCTTCTTCTCTACCTAGGAGAAATGCTTTATTTTTGGTGTTTGTCTTTAATGGACTCGAGGGTATATTGGAGAAAAAAGAGTTAACAAATCTGAGTTCCTTTCCCTAGAAATTACATTAACAGAGGGAATTGGTGAAGATACCCTATAGTTATTGAATTTGTAGTATTTTTAAAATGTCAGATTTTAAAAATAGCTAACTATAGAAAATACAACTGAAGAACTATGTGTAAAATACTAAAAATAACATTAAATGAATACTTACAGAATCATTTTATTCTAAGATTACCTCTTAGGTCTTTTTGAATCAATGGAGTCTTAGAATGCATTGAATACCAAGATAAATGTGTTGCGAACAAAAAGGTTAGTTTACCCAATGTAGAAAGTGACACTGAATATTTCCAAGAACTGGAAATTATGAGTGATGTGCTAATTGGAAGACTTCTTCATAAACTAATAGAACAAACTAAACATGGCAGAACTGAAAACTATCAAACTAAAGTTTCTCTGTCATTGGCCCCAAACCAGTCCAAGGTATTTTCTTTTTCAATTACTCTTGAGCACATTATCCAGAAGAGAGAAATACATTACTAATCTATTTATTCAAAGTTCGTCTCAAGAACAAACAATTTAAGAGTCAAAAAAGGACTTGAATATTTGCTAGCAAGCATCTAAACACAGTACTTACATAGCCTTGAAAATTAGGAATGCAATAGCTTCATATTTTAGTATTGAGCATACTGACTTTTTTACTTAAAGAGCAGTTTCTTGTGTGTGATTTTAAATTACTTCAAATTAACTTTTATATTTAAGACACTGTCATCATTCTAACATTTTCAGATTCTACAATAAACAGCAATCTTTGTAACTGATTAAAATGCGCTTTATAATTTTAGAAAAAAAATAAATTATAGATGATTTTTCCCCAATATACATTAAGCTCAGTAAAAATCAGATGAGCTGGTATTTTATATATAATAGAAAAGTATAATTTGTTTTTATATTAGGACTAGTCTTGACCTAAGTATTTACAAATCAATACTAATTTTATATTTAATGGCATCCATAAATGTCTTTATGTAGGAAGTTTAATTTTTGTGCTGTAGTTACAAATGTATTTTTAAGTACATAGGGAATTTTAAAAGGGCAGACGAGAATTTAAAGGTGCTATTTACATAAATGTAAAAGCCCCGAAAGTGGAGAAATCTTTTTGTAAGAGACTCCAATCATTTGCTTTACTCTGGAGGCCTGGTAGATGAAGGAAGCAGCTTTCTCTCTAAGAATGAGACATCTAAAGGCTGTCCTGAGAGAGGTTAAGCACTTGATTATGTACTACTCAGATCCCCAGTGGGCTTCATTTCTTCTTCCCCCTCCCGCAGCCTCAGTGTCTATTCTGGGTTCTTCCCAGACCCAGGTTTCTCAGAGGGAGCCATGGATTAGAATTATCTGGGTAGCGTTTTGAAACTCACTGCCCAGACCACACTCCAAAACAAATATATCAGAATGTTGGGCTGTGTGTACAGTGGTGGCGGTGATGTTAGTGGGGCCAAGAAGGTCAGGCATAAGTATTTTTTAAAATATTCCAGATGATTCCACCATACAGCCCAGGTTCAGAACCACTGCCCTCGACAATCTAGTTCTCTTTGTTTGGGGCTTTCTATTTCTCCTGTGAAGGCTGCACTCTCTCAGACTGAAGATCCTATCTCATTTTCTCACCTACAACCACATGGGCCTATCAGTTTTCATCTGAACACTCATCTTGTCCATATTCTGAGGGCACGTGTGGATCAGGCCTGGTTTATTAAACCCATAACAACTACTCACTCCTTCTCACTTTTAGCAGACTTCTTTGGGCTACCACCATAGCCTAGTAACTTGCCTCTCTTTTTTGACTCAGCCCGACCCCACAGTTCCTCCACAGCAGTCAGGGTAACATTTTTAATACGAAAATAGCATCCAGTCACTTACTGGAAACCCTCCAGATAACTTCTCATTAAGATTTCAGTTCTAGAGACTCCACATAAATGATACTTTCCCTGCCCCACTGACTAAATAAAGTTGTCCCTCAGCTGTTATCACTCCTTACCAAAGCAGTCCTTAATTTTCATCATAGCACTTCCTTCTAAATAAACATTTCTTACTCATTTGCTTCCTCCACCCCTGTATCAACATAGAATTTCAGCACCATGAAATGAGGTAACATATCCATCTCCTTTATCCTGTAATCCTGAGCCTCAGGACTGTGCACATAGTACTCTGAAAATGTCCAAAAGGAAGAATAAATCACTTGGAACTCAGACTTTTCCATGTGAGGCCACAGACACCTATTCGCAGCCTCTCTAGCCTGCTCTCAAATACTGCAGAGTTACCTGTTGGTCACTACAGAAAATGTATACAGAACTTTTTTTTTTTTTTCGTTTTTTATTCTCATCCATGAGTACAAAAGAAGAAACTGAACTCATAAGCCATGTCTCCAGAGTCTTCCTGAGAATTTCATTTCCTGGAGACTGTCACCAGTCTCTTTGATGTTTGACCTCTAAGATTTCTATGGCAGTGAATAAAATCCCCAGACAGATTATTTTCCATTAGTGTGGATAACTGAGAGTTAACAAGGCACTATTATATTTTCAGGTGAGCAAGTTATTTTCTTTAAGCACCTGAAAAAATGTTACAGATTTGGAAATGCACAGATTCTTTTAATCAGCAGGATAGAATTCAAGAAATATTTCAAGGAATGCATTGATATATGGAGAATTAGGAGACATTTATTTTTCTCTCAAAACTTCCACTTACCAACAACTAATTTAGAAGACTGTTTAGAACTCCTTCCAGACCTTCAGTGGAAACCAATACATAGACTGTGTAAGTGAATTGGCTTCAGGATATAAGCTCCTCCAAACATAGCCCTGTTGCCAAAGTTTACCAGACTTTCTCCAACAATATGGAGCTAAACCAGAAGTTCCTCTCTTTATTGGCATTAAATGGGATCTCTTTTAACCCAATAGCTACAAATGAATTAGACAAAAATGTCACTAACTCTAGCATGCAATAGCTTTTTGTATGAAACACTGAGATATCCATCTTCCTTTAATTTCACCCCTTGAAGAAGTAATAGGAAATGACCAGATTTATCCAGCCTCACGTAAAAGAACTTGAAATAGATCTAGCATCAAACCATTCATGGTCTGAGCTTTCTTTTGTCTCCTAGCTCTTTAAGAGTGGAACTTAAGCTAATACAATATAAATATATTTTGGTATGTTATGAATTTAGGAATTTAGAGCTAAGGATTTGACTTTATTTTTTTTTAAATTTTATTTATTTATTTGACAGACAGAGTTCACAAGTAGGCAGAGAGGCAGGCAGAGAGAGAGAGGAGGAAGCAGGCTCCCTGCTGAGCAGAGAGACCGATGCGGGCCTCGATCCCAGGATCCTGGGATCATGACCTGAGCCGAAGGCAGAGGCTTAATCCACTGAGCCACCCAGGCGCCCCTTGACTTTAGTTTTTAATGCTAATAAGTAATATTTACTCCAAAATACCTAATTTCCAAGATGAAATGTAAAATTCCTAAAGCATTTTTTATGGCCATAAACATACTAAACTTTGCTGTGTTTTTATAATAGGAAAAAAAAAAAATGAAGAAGGTAGGTTAATTGTCCCATTCTTCAAAGTAGTACAATGTGCAATGACTGTACTTCCATTATTCTTCATAATGGGTGTTTTTCTCATTTATGAAAGAGGTCTTTCAGATAAAAGTCAGTCTATTGGAGAAGATTCACGAAATTTACTTCATATGGTTTTATGGTTTATTTAGTAAGTATGAATTTACTTCATATGTATGGTTACATGATAAAACACCATAAACTGCTTAAAAAAAGGCTAATGATACACAGGGAATAAAGTCTGTATAAAAGATGTGGCAGTTAGTCTCCTTAATGTAAAACAGATTCTCACAAGCCAATGATAAAATAAGTACTCCAGTTTAAGTAGCCCAACTGAGAGTGATAAAAACCATAAAAAATCAGAAAATACAAAGGAACTGCAAACCTTGAGGAAAATATTTAAACTAATAATCAAAAAAATAAATTAATTCAACTATACCTTATTTCAAATATTATATTGGCAAAAATGTGAAAAACAAACCTACTTCAATACTACTACTCAGGCTTGGCAAGAATAGAGAAAAGCTTGTTGCTATTGAGGAAGTTACTAGATAAAAACTTCCTGGAGGACAATTCAGGAATACGTATTAAGAGTCTTAAAAATGTTTATATTCTAAGTCATATTTCCTTGTCGGGATTTTATTTTAAAGTAACATACAGGTATTTGCGAAATGATGTTGAATAAAAATGTTCACTGTAGCATTATTCATAATAAAAGTCAGACCAAATATAAATATCCAGAAATAAATGATTGATTAATTAATTCTATTGTACCCATAGAGTCCATAGAGTGGAACCTCAAGTGTGGATTCTGAATTTACATATTTATTGCTTCTTTAATAATTTAATAATGTGGGGACTCACACAAGACTAAATATTAACAAGCAATGTAAATATAGCATGTACTGTATGATTAATTCTAAAACAAAATAGTTATATACATGTGAATATGCATAGAGAAAAGACAAACATACAAAGTAGAATTGTGATGCTGAAAATTTATCATCATTCTTTCCCCACATTATTGGTAACAGAAAAAGATAGCTGTAAGTCCACAAAATAAATCTCCAAAAATCCTTGTTAATTAATGATTGTCTCCCTTTTACCTTCTTGTGCATCCCTCTTACTGGAATCTTAAGGATTGTTAATGTCTCCACAAATGTCAAGTGTTGAATCAGTATGAATATTTGAAAACAAGTTTAGCTGAGTTATCAAACTGTGGCTATTTAAATATATTCCCGTTTCCTAACAACCCAACCACTCAGCTCTACCCAATACAAGGGTCCTTGATTTTAATGAGTTTAGATTAAATGATTTGACCAGAACCATGCAATTGAAAAATATGTTGAATTCAACAGGAATTAAGTCCAATTTCCCAAAGGCATTCATCCAAGACTTAAATTTCAATTTATTTAAATTAGGCATGCTGGAATGAGATAAGCAAGGTTATAGGATTAAAAATATTTTAGTTCTTAGATGAATTATGATTAAATCTCTCTGAATTTACACATACTCATATACATCTATTTATCTCTTCATACCTATACACACCAACACACATATACACACATATTCATTACTTGGTGTGGACAGAAAAAGAAAGTTATGATTTCTGTTTTTTAAGTCACTGGCCATTTGATACAACATTTTATTTGACCTAGAGCCTTACTATTCTGAGTATGGTTCCTTCATCAGCAATATTAGCATCAGCCAGGGGATTGAGAGAGCAGTAAAATCTCAGGCCTCACAGCCCACCTACTAAATCAGAATCAGGATTTTACAAGACCCCCAGGAGAATCATATGCACATTAAACTTTGGGAAATACTAAACAAGAGGAAGTAATATAGTGAAATAAAATTTAAAATGAATGAATTCATGATCTTCTTTGGTATGTTTATTGGTCAAGATATATTCTTTCTTTTTTTTTTTTTTAAAGATTTTATTTATTTATTTATTTGACAGAGAGAAATTACAAGTACACTGAGAGGCAGGCAGAGAGAGAGAGAAGGAAGCAGGCTCCCTGCTGAGCAGAGAGCCTGATGCGGGACTCGATCCCAGGACCCTGAGATCATGACCCGAGCCGAAGGCAGCGGCTTAACCCACTGAGCCACCCAGGCGCCCCGATATATTCTTTCTTTTACTAATTCTTCAGCTTTATTTTTCCCTCTCTCACCAGTTCCTCACAACTTTCTAGGTGTGTGTGTCTGTGTGTGTGTGTGTTATGTTTTTTTGTTTGTTTGTATTTCAGTGTTTTCCAAGTCTTTGAAATATACACCAGAAAGATTACATGTGAATGTAAAAAGCTTGAGGAAAAAATTTAGAAGCAACAAAAATTTTACATGGTTTTAACCTTCTAGAGAGCAAGAAAATGGACAAAACAGGTTATAGCTGTATTTACAAATTATGTAAATTAAATAGCTGCAGTTTATGCAAATCATATATAAGCCCCTTAAGTGTGTCATTAACCTACATATGTCCCTTGGGAATATTCATACATAGACAAGAGCACAATTTCTCTTTTTCTCTTTTTTTAAAAATCAGGATTGTAAGAGTATTAAATTTGAAACAAGTCACTATGTTTTATTTTCCTTTTAAGCAACAACAAAACCATAAATACTGCTTTATATAATCCATCTTATTAATTCATGCTATTTTGTCTTCAAAATTTCTTATAATTTCACAACCACATATAAATATCTAAAAGTCCAAAAGAACGTTCAAAGCTGAATACTGAAATACACTTTTTATGTATCAGGATCTTAAGTTCATCACAAATCCATTTATGTACCTATATACATATATCTGTAAGTGTACAGATATATACACCTACCTTGAATATAAATTCCCAAATATGAATCATTATAAAAGGTTGTGATCAACATATAATCACTAAAAGAAATCTTGAATTCACGAATTCAATAACAGTTGAACAAAGTACATATTTGTTAATCCATTCATTTGTTGATTGTTTCTTATAAACCAAATACTCTACTGGGCGCAGGATACACAGAAATGGAAAAAAGAAAGGTCCTACCTCTGAAAAATGTATAATTCAGTGGGGACATAAATGTATGTTTCATTTTATGTTTAACATTTGTTTTTATTTACTTTCCCTTTTATTTGTGTGAAGATAAAAATGTCTCTTGTGAAGCGTTTATAGAAAAGTAGATAAATACCCACTAGACAATGGATTTTAAGTAAGAGCTGAGAAAATCATTCTGCCCTTCAACTTTTGATCTACAAAATAAAAAGGGGATTTCGTGAATCAAATGTTCAAAGAGCAGGATTTAAATCAAACTTGTCTGTTGTGGTAAGCCAAATCAAGATAGTTAAATATGTTGATAAAAATTCAAGGAGAGGGCTGTGAATAAGAAATACAAACATCAGACAAGGAAAAGGGGCCTCACTCTGAAGAATGGATTAAAAAAAAAATTCCTCTGAACAGAGTTTGCAACCTCTAATAGAATAATAAGAACCCGGAGACTCTTGGAGCATGGCAATCCATGACGAAAGAGATTGGGCTACAGGACCAGATGAAAGGATAGAAAACAATGAATACAATGAGAAAAAATACAAGGAAGTTCTAAAGTCAAAGAAATAAAATCTTGATGGAAGGGCAAAACTCCTATTACAGAATAACAAAATAAGGATATAAAAGATAACCTTGAGATGTTCTATTAGAATGCAGAGAGCAAAGGGAAAAAATTAAAAACAAATTAAGGGAATAAATGATAGTTATGAGTGATAAGGATAGGAGATGCAACTTATGGATTATTACTGATAAAATAATTGGACACATTGGACAATGGAAATTTTCAAAGATATAACAGAAGAAAACTTACCCCAAGGTTAACAACAACAGTCTGCAATTGAAAGAGCCAAATAAGCAAAATTATTGAGCAGTTAATGACCATCTTAGACACAGCATGGTAAGTGTTAGAAGAGAAAAACAGAACAAAACAAAACCCATATGTATCTAGACAGGAAAAAATCATCAGGTAGGGGGAAAAAATGAAGGAATGGTTTTCTGAAACATTATTTAGACTATAAGTAAGACCTTTAGGTTTCTGAGGGGGAGACACTATGTGATCAAAGGACTTTAGAGAAAAACTAATGATGTATACTATATGCCCACTAACAACACAATAAAAATAAATAAAGTCTTTGTTTAGTGAAAAAAAACAAACATTTCAACCAAAAATCAATGAAAGATTACACTATGATATTAAAGAGAAAAGAAATAAACTATATGTGTACTTAAAAAAAAAAGAAAATACAGAAAAAACCTGTAAAATTAAGAGTTTAATTATAGGTAATTTTATTAGATAACAGTATGCCCTACCAACAGTTAATCACTGAATTCTAAGTATATATTATAAACATAACTATAAACAAATGCCAATGTTAAAAGTATTTTTGAAAATATCAAGTAAAAATATATTATACATATTCATTTTATTCCCCATCCCCATTATGTTATTAAACACCAGAATTAGATTATGACAGGAGAATAGAATATTCTAAATTATTGTTTCAAATAGAGGACTCTAAAATTACAACATATTTGATTCTGATAATTAGAGAAAAATACAGAAGTTTGAAAAAATTAACTGTAAATACTAGTTCAGTTTTAATGAACAGCAGATAGATTGTTCAAAAAAGTTCTTCTTCATACTGAATTGACAGTGTAGATGAAAGAGGAAACTTTGATGAAGGGCCATGATACCATTCATGTTGCTAGAGATCAGTTTGGTAACATCTATCACTATTTATAAAAATTTGCTCCTGTCTGATGTGGTGATCTACTTCTCAAGATTTTTGCAGAACATATCACAAATACAAAATACATATCCTATAATATTCATCATGACATTGATAATTATTAGGAACCCTTGTCCATCTATAAAATGGGTGAAATAAGTGACATTTGATGGAATACTCAGGAGACATCAAAACAGGTGTGAAAGAATATTTAAGACAAACATTCATGAGTCACTGTTAAGTAAAAATAGGTCTTCATTAGAAGTCATCTTATTTTGTGAAAAGGATGTCAAGATAGATGTACTCCTATGCTACTGATATAATATGTCAGTGGGAGATTGGGGTGACCTTTATTTTCTAGGTTTTTCTTTTTTTAGACTTATTTATGAGAGAGAGAAAGCACGAGAGTGTGGGGGGTGGGAGCAGGTAGGGGCAGAGGGAGAGAGAATCTTTTTTTATTTTTAAAGATTTTATTTATTTATTTGACAGACAGAGATGACAACTAGGCAGAGAGGCAGGCAGAGAGAGAGGAGGAAGCAGGTTCCCTGCTGAGCAGAGAGCCCGATGTGAGGCTTGATCCCAAGACCCTGAGATCATGACCTGAGGTGAAGGCAGAGGCTTTAACCCACTGAGCCACCCAGGTGCCCCAGAGGGAAAGAGAATCTTAAGCAGACTCCACACTCAGTGCAGAGCCTGATTCAGGGCTTGGTCTCACAGTCCTGAGATCATAACCTGAGCTGAAATCTAGAGTCAGATCCTTAACCGACTGAGCCATCCAGGCACTCTTATTTTCTAAGTATTTTCGAAATATTTCACAAAAGTTATCTATATTATTAAATTATGGTCAGAAAAAAAAAACTGCTCAACAAAATTTTATTTTAAAGAGCAGAGAGACTTTATATTTTTAGGTAGAGCTATTATAATCCACTTGCCAAAGAGGGCATTGTGATAAAAAGTTTGGAAGGTCAATATAGAATGATAAAAATGTATATTTTACAAGAGTATGCTTTTAACAAAAGAAAGCAAACCATTCTAAAATTAGCTTTTGAACCTCTTATTCAGTATTCAGCTTTCAATTTCTGAAATATCTTGTTCTGCTTCAATCAAGAACCCCATATCGACTGATTCTTTTTAGATGAAAAGTTCTATATATTGTCTCTCTCTCTATATATATACACATATATATTGTAAATACATACACGCACACACAAAGTCTTAAGGATAATCAACACAGTGCACAAAATAAAGTTTAAAGGCTATTTTTTTTAAAGATTTTATTTATTTATTTGACAGAGAGAAAGGCAGGCAGTGGGGGGGGGGGGAAGCAGGCTCCCTGCTGAGCAGAGAGCCCGATGTGGGACTTGATCCCAGGACCCTGAGACCATGACCCGAGCCAAAGGCAGTGGCTTTAACCCACTGAGCCACCCAGGTGCCCAAAGGTTATTTTTGAAAGACAATGTTTAACATATTAGTAGTAAGGGTAACTTCTCAAATGGAGCCTTCCTGGCCTTTACCTATCATTTACCAGAGAAGAAAAGAGTAATTATTCAACTTTCAGAAAATGATAAATATCTCAAATTTTCCTGTAAGAAAAGTATCTTTCAGTCACGAAAAAAAAAACTCAAGTTCACTGTAATTGTAGGCAAATTAATTTTTTGTTATTGTAAAGTGCCCCATTCTTTTACTATTTAATTTAATGGGTTTGACAGACGCAGTGATCCCTAACTAGGTCACGTGAGCACATACATTTTACAGTGCTCATATTGCTTAGGAACACAAAGTAGGTTGATCTCATTCTCAGAAGTCACACTTCATTAAGTGCAGTGATATCTGTATTTCAGTAAAAAGAGAATGCTTATTTATATCAGTTGATCCTATTTCTTTGTAGTAGAGCAAAAAGATATTTTTAAAAAAATTTAAAAGATTTTATTTATTTATTTTATAGAGAGACATGAGAGAGAGAACACAAGCAGGGAGAAGGGGAGAGAGAAAAGCAGGCTCTCTGCTGAGCAGGGGACAGGGCTCGATCCTAGGATCCTGGGATCATGACCCTAGGTTAAGGCAGATGCTTAATGTCTGAGCCACTCAGGAGCCCCCCATTTTTTTTTTCATTAAATCTAAACTGTTTAGAAAGAAATGGTATATTGCCCAATCTTCCTCAGTGCACCCTATAATGCCTCCATTATTTTTTCACAGCACTCCCAGGTCAAAAATAATACACTGCTATCTTGTTTATTAAATAGAGGATCAAACAACCTAAATATTTATATCTAACTTAGAAGGTATTGGAAATACATAAATTGAAAGGAAACTTTTATGTATTCTTGTATAACCACCATTATTGTTTAATAGGGTGTATGTCTCTGATGATGATTACTGCACATTTTCTAAAACTTTAGAATCGGATTAGAAATAATCACCCTTATTCCTGTTCCATATTGATTTTCATGCAGCCTGTGTTTTCATCACTGAAAATGACAAAAATCCAGCTTCACAAAATGAGACCCCATCAAAAGAAATGTAGCCGGATATGATACTGAATTCATGAACTACTCAAGATAGTAGCTTACATGGTGTCTGATGGTTGTCTACTATTGCTGCTTTCCTTGAAACCTTCACATGTCCCAGAGCATCTCCATGAGTTCACTTGGGGCTCCAGGACTCCTTGGCACACAGATTGGGAATTGTGGTCAGACTGTATTCTAAGGTTACAAAAATCAAATTCTCTGAGAAGTGTTACTTTCACAATACTCTTTTTTTCCCTTATATTTAAGGCACTTTTCTCAAGGTGTTTTCTTTATAACTGTTGTTCTGTTTCTTTTTCTTTTATGTTTAATTAAAGACAATTCTGTTCACTGGGTAAAGCCGACACTAATTGTGGGAGAAAACAGTGGGGAAAATAGCTTTTCTCAGTGAGCTATATTTTTACAAGACTTTCACATCTTACAAATTGTCTGCCTTTGAGATCTGAGTATTTCATTAACTAAAGCCCGTCTCAGGGCAGGAAAAGAAGATAATGGATGATGCCAGGGGAGTAGTCAATAGAAAAGGAAGAAATCCCAACCTGTTCTAAAAGTAGATAGGGGAAAATGTGCAAGAGATTCCCTTCATGTTCTAGAATTTTACATACGATATCCATAGTAATGGCTATTAATTGTGTAGATATTTTATTATATTTGGTTAACCTGATATTAAAATAGATACAATGATATATCTATCTGCTAAGTAGATAAAATAATCTATAGACCATACATATATATCTACATATAGCCCCTTCCCCCCCCCCCCCACACACACACATAGCATACCTTAGAGAAACAAGACAACATATATCCAGGGGGAAGAATGATAGTGGTTCTAAACATGTCTTGATGAGAAGTCTTTTAGGTGTATCTATCTGTTAGTCTCAGGTGTATCTCTTTGTGGGTCTGCATGCATATACTGGGGGTGGAGAACGTGATTTTTTTTCTACATGTACTCTTCTCTAGAGTTAATGGGACATTTATAGGAGAAAATAATTTGGAATTAGCAAATACAGATTATATTTAAAAGAAGCACTCAGGTTAAATGCCCTAGAGAGGGTACACATTTTGCAGGAAAATTAGAATGAAGGAAATAAAACAAAACCAAAACTGATCCTAGAAAACAAAGATCTCTATATCAGTTAAATAAATATAACCATAATGATTTGTTTCCTTGTTTTATGAAACAGGTTGAAATGTGGCATACAACTATATATACTGTTCATGTAAGAAATTAATTGTGTTTTCATAATTTTGAACAGATAATTTCACTTCTCAAAATCTCCCTAAAGAATTATAGATGTAAAAGAAGTTTATGACAGCATGATGTATAATAGCAAAAATAATTTTTAAAAATCTAAATGTTTAATATTAAAAATTATGTATAATGGCCAAAACACCAGAAGAACTATCTACATTTAGGTAATATTTCAATTATAAATTTCAATTGTAAAAATTTCAATGATAAAAAATGAATATACTTGAAAACCCTGAAGGAATATAGAATAATGCCAACAATGAGTATCTCTGGGTGACGGTACTAAAAATTATTTTAATTTCATTCTGCATACTTTTTTCAAAATTTTTAAAATTTTCTATTGCTAGCATATGTAGCTTTTATAATAAGAAAAAAGTCCTTCAGCTAGTTTTATGGACTAACTTATGTCCCCATCCCAATTCACATGTCAAAGCCCTAACTCCCAATGTGACTGTATTTGTAGATATGGCCTTTAAGAATTCAATGGGACCCAACTACTTATAAAAAGAAGAGACATCCTCCTGTCCACAGAGAAAAGGTTGTGTGAGGACCCAGCAAGAATGTGGCTGTCCTCAAGCCAGGAGAAGAGGTCTTACTGGAAACACCAAGTCTGCTGTTACTTTGATCATGAACTTTTAGCCTCTCAAAACAGAAAATGATTTTTTTTTCTGTTTTTTTCTGTGTATTTTGTTATTGCAGCTGGAGGAAATGAATATAGTTAGTTTAACTGATCTGGTCATACCTATAAATATGAAAATATTATACTCAACTTTAGAAAGAAAAATTAGTAAACATAATGGTATGCATATTGATCACTACAATTTATAGAGATTGAGAACATAACTAGATAATAGAAAAAAATTTACTTTACCAGATGCATTTTTTTCTGTTTCTATATACTGTTTGTTGTTTTTTCAATAATGTCATTTTAAGAAATGGGTGCTCAGGGAATAATACTATTGTAGTTGGCTGCAAGCCATCCTAATCCGTTAGATTATAAAATGAGTTCTTTGGAAAAGGTCTTTAGTAACTAGAGGCATGACTCCTGCCTAAGAGGATGAGGTTGAGGCTGCCATTTTACACCAGAAACTGGGCCTTCAAAGATAGGTAAACCCCAGCCACAAATGGAAAAAAAAATTTACTATAATGTCTGAGAAGTTGAGATTGGAATATCATGTCTAATAATTATAATAACACCCAACAAGAAATAAATATATAAAATTCTAAAAGTAAATCACCTAAGTTTAAAAATGCAAGAGAATGTTTTTTATTCTTTTCATTTATTCATTACCATTATTTTGCTCAAATAGGGTTTTGCTTACAAGTAGCTAGTTTAATTTTTCTTTTGTTTAACTTCTAGGTATTGGCTCAAACTGTCTCTGCTTAATTCAAATGCACTTAACTGAAGCCAGCTTGTTCATTCTTGGCTTCCGAAGCACTTGGAATCCACTGGCACGAGGTGGTAACAATACAAATATCAGCTGTATATACAGAGGAGTATTATGCAGTCATAGAAAAACAAGGAAATACTACTATTTGCAAAACATGGATGAAACTTGAAAACATTATGTTAAGTGAAATGAGTCAGACAGAGAAAGATAAATACTGTATAATCTCACTAATATGTGGAATCAAAAACAAAAAAGAAAAAAAAAAAAGAAAAGCCCAGGATAATTAGCAAACTTTGGTGCTACTAATTATATACACAGGTACTAACAGAATACAAAAGACTGTCTTCTGTGTACCCTGGGGTGTGTGAAATCTCCAGTGATTGTCTGATCACAGAAGTTGCTACTCTGAAACAGGCACTACCTTCAAATGGGTGCAGATGCATTTTTCAGAGCTAGTATTATATTTCAGTTAATGTTCTCAGCACTGAAAATCATCCAAAGTGTTTATCTCAGAAGAATTTGAGCAGAAAGCAGGAACTAGTTTTCTAGAGGACTTCATTTAAAAATCATCTTCCAAGCAAGAATAATGGCTGTCTTTCAGTTTCTCTTCAAGAGTCTTCAAGAACAGAGATGCTTCTCTCATCAGAAAATGGAGAGAAGCAAATCAAAACTAATGCACAATAGGACAGAGAAAACTGCCTTTACAAAGATCTGCTTCAGTGCTTACAAGGGGTTTCAATCATGGCACAGAAAATCCTTTTGGCTTTGTGTGAATGACTTTACATCTTTCTCTCTTTCTCTCTCTCTCTTTTTTTTTCCTCCAATAGTAGGAAAGTCATTATCCCTCTCTCTGACTACTTTTTAAACCACATAGCAACTACCGTGACAACAGGAAGCCTTTTGCCTTGTACATATGCTATGTTTGATCTTTCTTTCCAATCTCTCCGACTGTTTGAAACACAGAAAGTGTACATGGAAAAAAAACAAACTCCTTGAATACAGTTTGATTAATTATTTACCTCTTTACACAAGTCTTCCACAAAATAAAACAGAACAATTGTTACTATTCTGAGTTGGACATAACCTAAGGGAAAATGATGGATAAAAATTTCACTAGAGTTAATCTATGGAAATAACAAAGCTTTCAAGCAAAAAGCCTACATAGAAAAAATAATAGCATGCACACACATACATAAACAGAAAACAGGTACCCACCAACACTGGGCTCAGGGAGAGAATTGACCACAAGGATCTGAAGGACTCTGACCTTCATCCTCTCAAATCTGACTAGACTTTGAAATAAAGCTAGACAAGCCAAGTTTAACGAGCTATAGTATTAAGCAAAGTCGCATGAGTCACCGTTTTTATTTTAAGACAGAGCTTACATAAGCACTTTCATTCAAAAACCTGTGGATTTTGTCTGCAGCCACTTCTAAAGCAAGCTGGAGAGAGAGCACATTGCATTTAATTGCTGAAGTTACTGCGAAGGTTCAGGTAAAATGGCCTATGTTCCTTAAATCTCCTCCAGTGATTTCACGTTTTTATCTTCTGTTAAAATGTACATATATTGTCAGATTTGATGAATAGACTTCATTTTCTTTCCCTCAGGGATTACTGTACTTTCTATCTTGCCCTTAATTTTCTAGCTTATTCTATCACTCATTCTTTCCCCCAGGTTACTAAATATAAAATAAACAGTTGAATTACAAGATTCTGAGAGTGCTCTGTTTGGATAAGGGTGTGAGTTCAATGTGAATGGACAGGCAAGTATGATATTAAACCCATGACCTTATGGGAACCAGAGAACTGAAAAAACATAGTTCTTCATATTCCCCCTATTTCAAGTTCAATCCACAGGGGGTAGCAGATTAAACAGGAATTCCAATCTCGGGGTGAAAATATGCCCTATTTTTGTCTTCCATGGCGATTTCTATTGAATCAAAAGAAGCTAATTTGTTAAACTTCTGTGAGGCCCAAATTGGCACAATTTCAAAAACGATTTGCATGGCTGCTTATTCTACTCACAATATCAAAAGAAAACAATAAGCTACAGCCAGAAAACAGTGGGAGAGAAGGATCTGGGGACAATATAACTTTTTGATCTCCTTGAGATGCTTACCCCAGTGTATTAATGAAGCTGGTTGTAAATAATCCAATAAATGTCAAAGTAAATATTTTCAGGGTATAAGGAACCTGGAAAAAGAATGCGTGCTTTGTGCCAGTGACATGTTTCAAAAGTTTCTGCATATTGAAAAGTTATTGAATAATATACATGCATTTTAGCTTTCAATAGCTTGTCATGTAGATGTTTTGTTGTTGTTTTGTTTTAAAATTTATTTCTTAATATTTATGCTCGGATCTAAATGGTGGAGATTTTCCAAACAGATGTTTTTATGCTTCGGCTTTTTATTATTTTGTTGTTGTTGTTGTTATTTTCTAATACTGTATCTTTTTATCTCTCATCTAACTAATGTAGGCAACTTAGAATTTCATTTTTTTTTTCACTTAAAAGGTGATGTTTTCAGTATAACCTTTAAAGGAAATTTATCTTCCTTAATTCATTAATTAGGATTGGAGCATATTTTAATTACATGACTTCCCTGTTCAGAAATGGGAAGTCAAATTTTATAACTCCTTACTTAAAGAATGGCCACCATTTTCCTTCCACTGGAAACTATTCATGGTTAATCATGACCATTCTCCATCAGTTGGCTTTGTCCACTGAGAGGAACAATAAAATGGAAGCCATATACTTCAGAAGAATGCTTCCTCCATCAATTTGATTTCAACTAAAAATTCAAGATTTCTATTATATTTGACTGAATTAATTATACTAACAATTACCAGGATTATAGTACTTACTACCACTGTCCTAAGCATACTATATGCAAATATACATATATTACAAATACAAAAGTAAATATATAATACATAGTATATAATTAAGTCTTCTCCCAAATTCTAAGAGCTAGAAATTATTATTATCCTTATTTAACAGATGAAGAAAAACTGAGAGATTGTGTACATGAGAGATTACAACCATCTGTAATCTAATATCACACAGCTATTCGTAGGTGAAGATGAGATTCAAAATCTGGAGCCTTATTCCAGATCCCACATTAACCACTTTGTTTTTGTTAAGTAATTCAAATCTCTTGTGATAGGAATTAGGTCTGGCATGGAGTCCTTGGTCATTTAAACTTTATAAGTTAATAGATAGCACAGGGGTATGTGCCTGCTCCATTGCGCAAACCCTTTCTCCACTACTCTAATGTTAACTGAAATTCCTGACAAAAACAGCACTGATATTTCTTGAAGCTAAGACATTGTCTTTCAAAATCCTCTGTAAAAATTAGCATATATTTTCTCCAAGAAGTAACACAGGAATAAAGTCAACAGAGATTTACTTCTGAAATCTGTAGGTCTTAGAGAGTAAAGAGAGAAATGCCTTAAAGAACAGGTACACAGAAGGTACTGATTTGGATCAGAGGAGAGATTTAGGGCTGATGTGGAATTTGACACCTTAATACTGGAGATCAGAACACAGACGGAATACAACAGTAGGTGGTTTTTTATGGTTAGGACAATGAGACAGTGGACTGAAGTTAGAAATAGTGCTGTCACCATTTCAAAATCGATTCTGATAGAACGATAATGCTAACCAACCAAGGGAGTTAAAGTAGGCACTTTTTCATAGCTCTGCAATTGACACTTTTTACCAATGACCTTTCATGTGGCATTACATTTTGCACTTACTCTCAATTCTCACTATATATCTTAAAGCTGATCCACTATAAAGAGGTTATCAAGGCAGAGATGGTTAGAGCAAGATCAAACCTTGAAAATGATCTAATTCTATTCCTCTAATGAACAGACAGAGAAGCTGATGTATGGTAAATTTAAGTGATGAGTTCCAAGTCACCCAATGTCTTACTGCCAAGATGTTGGACACAAATTCAATTCTTTTCCATCCATTGAAGACCGCTTGTGGGCAAAGAGCACAATTTATTCAAGTATGGAATGAGTGTCAGGAGGGGAAAAAAAAAAAGGCAGTTCAGTCCTTAAATATTTAACTGAGTCATTGGATGATTTCTGAATAGTTTTAACTTTCCCCACCCTCAGTTTCAGAATTTTGTTTTACTTTGTGGAAAATCAAGTTACTTTTCTTTTCCCTCCACAACAGCTGTGTGTGTCAACATGTGCTCCTTTTGTGCTTTGCTTCTACATCCTAAACCAGAATAATTTATCATCTTATGCATTCTGTCATGTACCTCTTAATTAAATTTACCAAAACAATAGATCTTCTCATGCTGATTTCAAATCCACACTTTTTAAAATCTGTCAAATACCTATGTATAAGCATCACTATTCTTATTTCTGCAATGGTCAAATCAGAGAGAATTGGATAATATATCACTTCAAAGCTGAGATTTTAGAATTTCTTCCATCTCACAAATGGCATGCTACCCATAAGTATTTAATAACTGTGAACTAATTTTGTTCTATCCAAGGTCATAGCATTTCACTAATATCTAGAATTATTGCTATAAATTCAGCATCATAACTGTCACATCTATAAATATAGAAAAATGGTTTTTTTAATTGCTAGAATGCATTTTGTCTTTCTATGAACATGTTTTCTTTCACAGTGGGTTTGAAAGCTTTTAGTCTTATGCTGTTAGTTCAAGAACCATCCCCCTCCTCCAGCCTCTTGAAAAGAGTGCAAAGCCCAGCAGAAAGTGCAGTTAGGGGTGACCTCACTAGTGTCTGTCCTTAAAGAGTTGGAAGAGGTCAATGAGGGAAACTGAACCTGGCTGGGACCCCTATTGATAGGCATTCAAGTGTGGAAATGAGCTGCCTGTTAAGAAGGTAGACACTTTATCTTGATGTTTTTTAGTCTTCACAGATTATAATTGCAAAAATAGCCCTTAGCTTCTCCAGCTGGTTGTTAATAACTAAAAGAAGACTAACTTATAGGTCACTCTTGCTTAATTATAAACACAATGGAATAATAAGTAATGGATTGAGCCACTGGATTGACTTCTAGCCATATTATCATTCTAAAATGCTTTCTTAAAAATAACATAACAGTATCTCCTCAAAAACCCTTATAAACCCTATCCCTTCTGAATAATTTTATTTATTAGTTATAACTAGATTTTTCTAAAAGTTTCTAACTAGGAGAGTTCATGGTTTTTGGAGCAAATAAGTAACTTTACCCATCTGGTCATTAATCCCTAAAAACCTTAAGTGTTTTTATTGTTGTTACTTAATTAGCCAACAAACTAGTTGGACATAGTACAAGGCAAGCGCCTAACTTCCCTGAAGTGCCCCCACCTGACTGGAAAATGGTGATTTTTTAAATTTTTACATCAACTTAATTGATATTTTACACATGTTAAATTCACCCAAGTCAGTTGTCTTGGTAATCTATTAATGATTACTCTAGTGGGGATTCTAATCATGCATGAAACACTTATTCCTAAGTAAAAGACAAGTTTAACAAGTTAGAAAATGAACTTAAAGTGGCTCAGTGGGTTAAGCCGCTGCCTTCGGCTCAGGTCGTGATCTCAGGGTCCTGGGATCGAGTCCCGCATCGGGCTCTCTGCTCGGCGGAGAGCCTGCTTCCTCCTCTCTCTCTCTCTGCCTACTTGTGATTTCTCTCTGTCAAATAAATAAATAAAATCTTTAAAAAAAAAATTGTGTTTGTAACTACATTAGACACAATTTAGAAATATAAACATTGTTTGGAAGAATTGTTGCATATTATTAGGCCACATCTTCTTAAGGCATTGATTTTGTTCTTTGTCAGTATGGACAGAATGTTTGTGTCACCACAAATTCATATTTTGAGGCCTTCATCCCTAATGTGATGATATTAGGACATGAGGCCTTTAGGAGTAAGTACATCATGAGTGTAGAGTCCTAATGAATGGAATTAGTGTCCTTTAAGGAATAGGTAATAGGGAGAAGATGTTTCTGTCCCCCATATGAGAATACAGTGAGGAGATCTGCCTTTCTACCAACCAGAAAACAGAACTTTACCAGACACTGAATCTGTCAGTGCCTTGATCTTGGACTTCTCAGTTCTAGGACTGTGAGAAATAAATTTTTGTGGCTTAAGCCACCCAAACTGTGATAACTTGCTAAAGCAGCCCGAACGACCTGTTTATCTTAATTTTTTCATAACGCTCCTCTAAAAGTTAACATATTTTCACAATTTTGGGTCTAAGGATAGATACCATTTTGTGTTTGGAAGGTGTTCTCAAAATGTGTTTCCCAGCTCCAGAACATCAGCTTTACTTGGAATTTGTTGAAAATGCAAATTCCCTGGCTCTACCCCAGACCCAGTGAATTAGTAACTCTGAAGTGGGGTCTAGCACTGGTGTTTTAGCAAGACCGCCTAGTTGATTATGATGCATGCTAAAGTTTGAGAATCACTGTTTTTGAGTTTGTATAACACACAGGCAACTCCTAATAAGTATAATGTTAGGATAATCCCGTGTTTTTTCAACATGGTGTGCTCACAGTTTCTGGGTACACAGAAGAAGGGTAAGGAACCAAGTTAAATTTGTTGGAATCTTCTGCCTCACATTGGGCTCCTAGTTCCCCCTAGGCATATTCATCCTCTTTTTTTCCCCCCAGATGCTCTTAAGAAAGCTCAAGAAGGTCTTTCAGTTAATTCTAGGTATCAGAGTTGACCTTACTAACTTGACTTAAGGGTGTCTACTGTTCCCTTATTTTCATATAGCACCCTCAGTCTTCCTTTGCCAAAAGACAGTTTTGGTGTAAAGGCCACGAAGAGCAACCACTGAAATACAGATAACTAGGTGATGGTAATATTCTAAACCAGAAGAAATTAGGAAATAGCTAAGATTTTTCCTCCCAAATAAATTTTTATTTAATTTAAAATACTAAATACTCTCGGTTGTTGTATTGTTAGATGATTTTTCCTTCCATGTGTTTAATTGTCCCTTATGTTATGGCACTATAGAAAGAGCATAATTTAGGGATAATTTTTTTTTTAATATTATGGTTTGATACAGTTAAAAGTAGACAGTCCTTTATTTACACCACAGTTTTGTTTTGCTTTAATTTAACTTGTCCATGAAATCCAGTGTTCTGGGAAATACACCTTTAAACATGTATTGCTCTAGATTTACTAAGTTCTTCAGTAGGTAACCAGTCACAGAATCAGATGCTATGGAAACAAAAGCTATGTCGAGTGTGTTTTGCTGGAAGCAAAGTCAAGGACATTTCATAGCTTCAAGCTACCTCACAAGAGGAAGACTATTCATCATCACAAAGTAGAAAAGGATCAGACGACAAGGACATTTTTGAATGAAAGAACATGGCCCAAGAGGGTGGAAACTGAAGATCAGGGATCTCTTCTACATTTCCTGGCGTTGAACTTAGGTTTCATCTCAGCTAACTCCCCAAAACAGGGTCAATCAGATGATCAGCTAGAGAATATTTAATTACAAGACTTTAAAGCTCTGTTTTGGACTGAAGTCTTGAAAAAACAAAACAAAACAAAACAAAAAGAAAAAAAACCCCTACATCTATAGAGGAACAAGAATTTTGCAGGGTACATGAAATACAAAGGCAGGATGATGGGTTACGAGTGTGCGCTCAAGTAGAAACAGAGAATATTGAAAAACAAAACAAAGCAGGTGGAAGTAGCTTAAGCTTTGCTGCTTTAAATCAAAAGAGAAAAATAAAAATGCAGGTATCAGTGTTTGTGTCCAGAACTCTAAGCCTTTTGTTATTCTCAGAAATGTATTGAAAGACACAGTAGTCGAAGACTACAAAAACCAAAATTATACTGGTGACATTATTTCAATTTTAGCTGAAGTCTTGTTCCAAGAATTTATAGCACTCTCTCCATACTTTGGCTGACAATGTAATTAAAATCATATTTTTAAAGTCTAAATAAGAATCTTTGCTCATGAGGATGAGAGAACTACTCAAAAAGATATCCAGGAGTATAAAGCATGGACTTTTCTTCAGTATAACTGAAAAGTACCCATCTTTTTTACAGTGTGAAACTCTGATAAAGCAGTATCCCTTCAAATGTCATTTTACTTAAAACCCATTGATGTTAATTCACCCAACCTCTGCCACCAGGTAGTAACCCTTCATAGATCTTACATAGAGAATGTTCTTGACACTACAAGAAGAGTCTTCCCAGGAGATCCAGGAAAGAGATCTGACTCTCACTGTGACTTGCCTTTTGTTGCAGGCCGGCAGGGTCATATCTATTCATCAAATTTCTCAGTGGAGGGGAATCTAACCCACATATCCCCACTACATCCTTAGGCCACATTCTTATTTCCAATTCTTTTTTTTTTTTTTTTAAGATTTTTAAATTTTATTTATTTGACAGACAGAGATGACAAGTAGGCAGAGTGGCAGGCAGAGAGAGAGAGAGAGAGAGATAGAGAGAGAGAGAGAGGAGGAATCAGACTCCCTGCTGAGCAGAGAGCCAGATGCGGGGCTCGATCCCAGAACCCTGGGATCATGACCTGAGCCGAAGGCCGAGGCTTTAAACCACTGAGCCACCCAGGCACCCCTCTTTCCAATTCTTCTACCCTTTTAAAATAAGCCTGATTCTAATGGGGGAAAAAAAAGTGTTGGGGAGTAAATTGTAGTTTGCTTTACACTAGCTTTGTAATACCTTAAGGATATCCTTCACACCTGTGCTGTTGAGAACCACAGGATGTGCAGGAAGAATCTTTTCCATTACTCCAATAGGGGAGAAAAATGTTAAGTATTTTGTAATGAACCAAAAAAATATGACCACATATTCTGCTAGTACATACTTGTGGATTATCTCACCCTTTTATTGTTTATTTCAGTTTTACAAATTTTAGAAAATTAATAATGCAAATGATTCTTATTCATATACATTCAAATTAGTCATGCGGAAGGCAATTGATTTTTGCCCTATAGATAGAATTATTTTGCATATATTTGTAATTTCAATTCAGCATTTCTTATTTTCCTACATGGGTGTTTTTCTTTGAGTGCACCTTGAGCCAGTTGTGACATCTTGCTAAGTCTTTCATTAACTAATGAGTTAAATTAAATCTTTGGCAAGTGTTTATTTGTCAAGTGTTTATTGTTTATCAGTGGTGAGTATGATTATATCTTTAAAAAATCTTTAATACTCCTTTTTATTAAATGGCAGCTAACACAGAAAAGCTAGTTTCAGAGATTGAAAACATATTTGCACTTGAACAAACAGTACCAACTTTAAATATAAATAGGAAGTTAGAAAGATAAGGAATGTAAAAGGGGTTAATTGTTCTGCTTCCTAATTAGATAACTTTCCTTTTGAATATCCTAAAAACCCTTCTCAAATGTGGAGAGCCATGAAATAGATGCAAGGAGTCACGTATGCGGAGGTGCCCGGGGATTGAGGAAGCGAGACTGATTGGCTGGCTGCATGCATGGGTGAGCCCGTGCTCGCAGCGTGATCAGGGAGAGGGGCGTGGACTAGATCGGTGATTGGCCGAGGTAAAGGATATAAAGCGGAGAGACTGTCGGGACAGAGTGAGAACTAATAAAGAAGCTTGCCACCCATCACGTTTGCGGGTCGTTCTTGCCGGCGAGAGCGACACTCAAAAGCTAAGCAAACATTTTAAGTAATATGGAATTTAGATATGTATTTGTTAATGTAATCATAAAGTTGTCCTATCTTTTGCCTCATTTGTAATCTAGGGCTTGTCATTTTAATTCCAAAAATCTTAGTTATTGTATAATAAATATTAATGTTACATATAGGTGTTCTTGGTTTACAAATAATTGTTGACTGAAAGAACACAGAAAAGGAAAAATTCGAAGATCCATTTTCTTCTCCAAATTCTATAAAAATCAATTTGACATTATTTAAAGCATTTTGGCAAGTGCCATCTCACATATCCTTGCTAACTGCAACAGTCCTTTAGAGATCATAACATGCAATACTTCATGTAATGCAGAATCTTTATTATTGTTATGCTGTTGTTTTATATATGTTTATCTCATGGTCCTAAATCGGTTCTATACTCCCTAACAACAAAGGAGATACCATCATTTTTGTAAGCTGTACAACACCAAACATAGTAAGTGATCAATAATACCGGATTATTGCTGATTAGTAGGTCAGTGTTGGCACAGTAATGATGGCCTTAATGAAAAAGAACATGTTTACCCTTTGGGAATCAGGAAGAGCAGGTTTTAAACCCTTTTTGACATTTACTAGCTATGTGACTCAAACAAATCACTTAATCACTTTAAGTAGTACCTATTTTAAAAGAGTGCAGGAAGACTAAAAGAGATGATGTGCATGACGTCCCTGATTCCATGAGATGCTATATATGCAATGCCAGGAGAGGAACAGGACCTAATAAATGATAACTCATAACAGATTGTAACATCTTCCATTTACTGGCTGTTCACTATGTGTTGGGTAGTAATCCATGCTACAATTATTATGTATGGTATTTTTATCATCATCATTATCATTACCTAAGGGCTTATGAAGAATCTAATCATGCTGTCTCTGCCCTTGGTTACTGTGCACACTTCTTGTTACCTCTAATGGAATGTAAAATGTTCAGAAAGTTTAACTTGTGTGGTAAGTGAAGTGGAGGAGGGGTTAGGGCTACTATAAAACAGCAGACTAGAAGGACTAACCCTGACAAAGGACTTTGGAGTAGCAAAGGCTAAAAAAAGACATGATTGACATCTATTTAATCACAAATGGTACAGATATGGTGAACATGGATTTGTTCATTAAATCCCAAACTACGAGGATGAGAGGTACCTTTTGATATGTGGGCAAGGTAATTTTAAAAAATGAATAAAGAAAATCCAACTTCAAATAGTAGATGGAGAAGCTATTAAATATAGTATGCCAAGACATGGGGAAGCAGGAAATAAGAGTAAAGAAAAAAGAGTGGTCAAATTTATAAAATCTGAGGCAAGAAATTACTTTTGAAAACAGGAAAGGATAGGTTTAAGAAGAGAACTAGAGCCTTCCATAATCTCACTGGGCTATTATTGCAACAAAATATTTTACTACTGAGACTAAAGATTTGATACCCAAAATATGAAAGTTACTCACTTTTGTGATTTGTTTTCTTAAACACTCAAAATTTCCAGTGTGCAAAATTTTAATCTATTAATACAGCATATATACAAAATTAAATATATGCAAATGTATGCATTTCATTTGTATAGCTATAGCATAACACACTCAGCTAGGGAGTTAGAAGTAATGTGAGTATGCTGAGCACAGATGAGCTGTGGTAGAGTTAGAAGTAGAATCATTTAGGCAACTGGACAGCATTGGGGGGATTGGGAACCATTTTATTTTCATTCTGCATTTATGTTTGCTGTTATATTTTTTCTTGTTTTTACTTTTATAATGTTTGTCACCTTTAAAAATAGTTCCAGTTTTAGTAATTTTGTTGTTAATATTGTAGTATGAGTAAGAATAAGTATTAGACTGTTTGGTTTAATTCGCTGCCATCTATTCTCCATACATGGGTTAAAGATAAACTTTGAATTGTTCGTCTTTCTAGAAGGTTAAGATCTAGGCATATTTCACCCTATGTCAGAGACTCTGAGGACTCTAAGAGGTTCTAAAGTGTCAGGCACATACCCGATATGCTTCTGAAATCTTTGCTCTCAGTATAGTCCTACTTATTGAGACTCTCCACCTTGTAGACACTACTTCTGCTCTTCTTACTCCACTACCTGCATCTAAGACAAAGGCAGAGAGCAACAGAGCATCACAGGCAGAATGGACTGTATGTGTCCAGGACTTTGTGGTTAGTCACAGTCATTTCCTATCTCAGAACACCAAGGAACTGACTGCATTTTCCACCATGGTTTGTCATACATCTCAAAACAAATCTATGGCGTGACCATCAACTACAAAATGTAGTAGACACACATCCTTTTTCCTCCTACACATTTGGAATTTTCTCTTCCTTGCTCTAGCAAGCCATTTTCTTCTTTATTTTTCTGTAGCATAGAAAAACAATACATAAATAGAAACTATATTTAAATCAATGGCCACATCATCATTTATAGGAAAGAAGACTTTCAAAGTTTAATGTTTTAGAGGTAAATTACTAAGCACAAGCCCCACAGTGCACAGCATCACTGTTTGGCTATCAGCAGATAAACAAGTATCAAATGATATCATGGGCTTTATCTCAGTATTCCAATATCTCAGGACTCTGACTATACTTGACCACTTGGATTATTTCATTTAATCTGAGAAATAAACTGTGTTGTCCCACTTACTAAAGAGGAAACTGAAGTTAGAGAAATTATATAACATGCTCATGGTTAAATTACTTAACTTACATTTGTATTTTCAGGAATTGATTCTTTAATTGCCTAGTTCATCATCTGTCAAATAAACTGACTGGATTAGTTCATTCCTGTGAATCATTTTGATTCTAAACTTTCATGATTCCATGAAGTGCTCTTCTAGTGCATGTCAATCCTTGAGCTAGAGCTAGTTTTCTTGTATTATTGCTTCAGATTTGCTATATTCAAATTATTTCCCTCCAAAAAGGCTTTTAAACAAGATATACAGGTCTCCTGGCATGAAATATCCAAATATGCTATTACTACACATCTTTGTGTATGTATGTTTGTGCATACATATATTTACATATATGTTTACATACATACCTACAGAAACCTTTTAAAACATAGAATACTTATTATCATATTATATGGCATTACTTTTTATATATCATCCTTTTTATAGATCAGCACTTTTTATATATCATCCTATTTAATCCTAGACATAGCCTAGTGTGGTAGATATTGTTTCAGTTTTACAGATGAGAAAACTGAACCTCAAGGAAGCTATATAACTTCAGTAAAATCAGACAGCTAGTACATAAAGACATTTGTGTTTAAATCCAGATGTTTCTGACTCCAAAGGTTTTTGCTATTTTCACTATGCCGCCCTGTCACTGCTTGTTATATTCTTTTATTTACTTGAATTGTTCATTTTATATTGAGTTCCTGTTATGTCCCTCATGATATTTCCTTTCCCAACTCACTGTCTTTGGTGTTGCTTCACAGCGGCCCCAGAAAACAAAGATTATAGATCTAGAATTCTACTCTCCTTTCCCAATAGCAGGTAGTTTGCATATAAATTCAAAAACAAGCGGATTATACAAATACAATGTGTTTAAAGCGTCTTTATAAGTTCTATAAATACTAACAAACATCTAGAAATAATGTAAAAAACATAAGAAGGAACTTTCTAAGTCACTTATCCAAAAGATTTTGGTTATGGGAAATGGCAAACAACAGAGCTTGGAGACTAACTTTCAGAGCTATAAAAACTGGTAGCTTTCAACCTTTTTCTTAGCTAACAGTATAGTCCTTTTTAAATGAAATTTCGTGTGGAAATCACATATATTTGTTTTTGGTGAATGGGTGAATGTGTTCTTCCCCCCTGGGATTCTATAATGCCCTGATTCTTTGCTAATACAATTATTTCTCAGCAGTGTGAACATTTATCATACCATCTAACCCATTCAGTAAGAGGATAATAAATATTTATCAATCAATTCTCTGTGGGGAAAAAAAAAAGGAAGAATCTCTGACTTGTAACATTTGTTGATTGTCTGGAGTAAATACAGTCGCCATGCTTGTTACAATATATCACTGAACTGGACTTGGGCAGAGTTGCACATAGTCCATTTTCCCACGGCATTATAAGCTAGCTCCAGAGTCCTCTTGAATTCACCCTGCTCAAGGAAAAGGGTCCCTTAGATGCAATTTATGTCTTAATTTCTCCTCATTCTCTTAACTGGATTATAATTTTTCTTCCTTTGAGTTAGTAAGCAACAGTAACAATACTGCAAGTAAAACATTAAATGATAAATATTAAATAGACAAGAGAGTGTATTTTCATTTCATCTTATCATAGATTGTATTTTTAGGTTTTTAAGTCATTTCACTTCACATTAGTAGGATATTAATTTAGGAAATAGGTATTTTGAGCTGGGGAAATAAGGTGGGGAGCAATTAAAATCTGTCATTTTGAACAGCAGGCTACTGTGGAAGGTGAGGTAAGGATAAGAAGATTGGATACAGGGATAAGGGTGGGGTACAGAGGACATAAGAAAACCAAGTTCCAGAGAAGAAAATGTAGCACCGATGATCAAAGGGGAAGGGTGGGCTTTAAAAGAATTTTACCTACTTATCATTTTTTTCCTAGAACTCAAGTTCTAGGAAACTTGAGTTTCCTCTGAAACTCTATGCTTTAGAAAACCAGTATGGGCTTCCTAAGGTCTTTGTTCATATCCTATTGGTTGCTAAGCCCCACACTTAATTAACATTATATGTTTAAAGGCTGTTTATTTTTGAAATAAGGTAGGGTAATTAAATGCAAAGGGTTTAAAACAAGCCTTTAAACCAGGCCAAGTAGGCATTATGCTATGGATATAATGATGTCAAAACCATTAAACCTTATTTTTGTCCAGAGGAAGTTTGAAGAAATGATATTTAATCTGTTTCCCTGCTATTTACTTAGTTAACTGCTATTGTTCTTTGTTCAAATAACTGAATTTTTTTTTAAGGATTTTATTTATTTCTTTGACAGACAGAGATCACAAGTAGGCAGAGAGGCAGGCAGAGAGAATGGGGGGGGGCGGGCAGGCTCCCCACTGAGCAGAGAACCTGAGATCATGACCTGAGCCGAAGGCAGAGGCTTTAACACACTGAGCCACCCAGGCGCTCCAAGCTAACTGAATGTTCTATGGCAGTCTCTAGATATAATGTGTGGTATCTTCTGTAGACAAAATTGGAATCCGTTATAAAAGTAAAGGAAGGAGGGAGGTGGGTAGGGAATGGGCTAGATGGGTGATGGGTATTAAAGAGGCTACTTGTGATGAGCACTGGGTGTTGTATGTAAGTGAGGGATCACTGACTTCTACTCCAGAAACCAATATTGTATGGCATGTTAACTAAAATTTAAATTAAAGAAGGAACGAAGGGAGGGAGGGAGGGAAGGAAGGAAAGAAGGAAATAAAAAAATAAATGAGCACTGTGGATGTTCCTGAAAGTCAAGCCATCCTTTCCTTTGCTTGCAAGTCTGGTCAACAAAGGAGCATTCAGAACGAGAAAACACAATGGAAGCCACTTTTGTTTGAGGGAGGTTGGAAGAAGAGTATACCATTTAAAGAAATTTTAACAAATTCTTTACTCTAAACTTCCCTTCTTCTGAGTTATAAATAGCACTCTGAATAGTTGGCTTTATTCAGAATTCAGAAAGTCTCTTTGTAGTCACACTGACACAGATAAAAGAGACCTATGTACATTTTTCAAAATTCTCCAAAGTACCTCGAAAAACTATTCTTGTTAGATAAATAAGCAAGTTATTTTCAGTGAGATGTTGAGATGATGATCACAGTGATGATGATGATGATGATGGTTCTGTTCCTTCAGCTGATTTCTTAAAACATATTTCATATAAATCTTAAAATATGAACCAATCCTGTTTTCTTATTTTTCTTATCTGAGCAACTATTTCTCTGTCTCTCACTTTCATCATCTTTTCTGTTATATATTGGTCCATAAGCCATTTTTCTAATACAAAAAACAAAATAAAATGAAACAAAACATAACAAAGAAACAGAAAAAAAACCCATGAAGGTTGGGGAATATTGTCTACCCCTCACCAAAGGTGACTGGAAATGTATAGATTTTGCTTGTCTTTTGATATTTACAGATTGAATTGTTCAGCCAGAAAAAGGTTGTCATAGTTATGTAACTTGTATCTACCCCTACTGGGTTATTCATTAAATAGTATACTTGCCAGGCATAATTGAAAGATGTTTATGATGTCATAGGCAAAGATTGACTTTTTGAAACATATTTTAAAAGTGTCCAAATTTTCTAGAGGATAAAATTTCAGACTGAATTCAACCCCTGCTCATTTAAACAGTAATGGATTTGATCCCAGAATCATTATTTCTAATTAATAAAACTTTGTCTCACTTTGTGCTTTACACATTTTTATGACAAGATGACATTATCCTTTACCCACTTAACCTCCATTATCTGAGACTATCATTTAATCCCTTTTATCCTTGTAAAGTTCAGTTGCTTTGGTCTATAATGGCATTTCTTTGCATGCCCTACTTGTCCTGTGTGTGTGTGTGTGTGTGTGTGTGTGTGTGTGAGAGAGAGAGAGACATAAAGTCCTAAATGATATTCAGCTCTATAACTGAATAACAAACACTCATTAAAAAGAGAGAGAGAAAAAAAAAGATAAAAAGAAGAATTGCAGTGTTTTAGACACTGATCATATGGGGATTGTGCAAAGCTCACCATTGTGAAATAGAGAGTAAAATTACCAAAAACAAACATAACATATGTTCGTGAACACTGGAGCATATGGTCAAGGAAGAATGTGCAATCGAGGTAAAGTTAATTGCACTGTCAGCTTTTCACAGAAGTTTTGTTTTGTTTTTGTTTTTTTTTCTTCCCCCATTTCAATTCAGATCAACAAATTTTACTGTACACTTCCTCTCTGTAAAGCACTGTCTTGGAAAAGCTTCTCTGAACAGATCTGGGGGATGTTTCTTCCAAGAGAGGATGCAAACAGAGGCAGATGTGGGAAGAAGTGGCTGTAGGTTTTGGGCAGTAAATGCTTTCTCCCAAGCAACTGCAGAACCAGAGATTATTAAATCTAGAAGAATCAAAGAGATCATTTAGTTTAATTCTTCATTCACTTATTTATATATTCAATAAATATTAATTGTATGGGTGAAAGAATGGCACGGTAGCAAATGGTTGAAAGATACTGTCAGCCCCTACTGCATATTAGCACTCTTTTGTTGGTAGGTGCACAAAATATAAATGTATTTCTTTTAAAGTAATCAGTTCTCGGGGCGCCTGGGTGGCTCAGTGGGGTAAGCCTCTGCCTTCAGCTCAGGTCATGATCTCAGGGTCCTGGGATGGAGCCCATGTCAGGCTCTCTGCTCCGTGGGGAGCCTGCTCCCCCCCCCTCTCTCTGCCTGCCTCTCTGCCTGCTTATGATCTCTCTCTCTCTGTCAAATAAATAAGTAAAATCTTTAAAATAAATAAATAAATAAAGTAAGCAGTTCTATGACTTGAGGAATCTTGACTAGAAGGTCATGGAAAGAAGAGTTCATTTCTGGGCTTGGTGAGAAAAATCAACATAAAAAAAGGAAGAATTCTATACCGCTATACTCTAAAATGCCCAAGATCTGTCTTCAGAATATGTGAAGTGAATCTCCTTTATCATGTTGAAAATTCCCTTGAGTGTGTGCTTTGAACTACTACTGGATTGACATGCTGAATATTTTCCTAATATACCCAGATTTATTACTAGCAGAACTAGACCTACTATGGTGTTCTAATGATTTTTCTAGTCTCTCAATTTATGAATTTTGTCTAGCATTGTACTTTTATGATTTTACCTACTTTTGAAATATTTGTGTTGTTTAAAACTTGTAGCATTTTATGAAGAATAAGTCCTCTAGCAGACCTAAGAAAATATCTCATTATGCAAATGGAAATAAATGGTAAGTTAGATAAATACTACATTTTATGTAGCAAGTAATATTGTTATTAAGCTCTTGAGAATTAGATTGGCTACTAAAATGAACAGCTACTTAATTAATAATAAAATATCAATTATCAATTAGGTATGATTACAAAGAAATGGATTAAATACTTTTAAATTATATTCAGTGTTATTTTTCTGAGAATATATTAGAAAAATATTTACACTTTTAATATTTCATTAATGGATGTTAAAAAAAATCAGACTGTTGAAAATTAGATACCAGGATCCTTGAAAATATACTTAGCACAGTCACTATGATGAAATGAATCTATTTAGTACTAGTAATTTTTAAAAAGTGATCACAGGGGTGCCTGGGTACTCAGTTGTCAAGTATCTGCCTTGGGATGGAGCCCTCTCCACTGCTCTTGTTCCCTCTCTCACTGTCTCTCTCTGTGTCCAATAAATAAATAAAATCTTAAAAAAAAAAAAAAAGGTGATCACATTTGCTGGTACTTCAAAGTTATTGTGCATAGTTTTACTCTTAAGAAACTACTCAAATTACCAAGATATCTGTATATCTATCTATCTTATAGTGAGATACATAAGGTACACTAAACACAATGAAAATAAAACTGAAGCAAATGTCAACATGGCTAACTTCATTTGCTAACTTTATCTTACCAAAGTGGAAATAATTATATATGCTGGTGGTGAAAGAACATTTCAAGATAAACATAGACTAGACATTTAGTATTTATTCTGATCAGATTAATCCGATACGTGGTTACATATATACTTTAAAACTTGCTTTGCACATGACAGGTGATAAAACTCACATTTCTTTACACTGTGAAATAGATAATATATTGAAAAACAGTGAAAATGTGTTTGCATACTATTCTCTGCTTTATATCACTATATATATGATCTTTAGTAAATTGCTTAATCTAGTCTTTTCACCAACAGTATAATATAATCAAGCAAAAACAGTAACATTTCCGTCTAAAAAAGTGGTTTAAAAAATCCTATTTTGATTGCTCCTCAAAAGTCTATATCTAACCACTCTAGAATTTAGTTTGACTTGAAGAGACAATAGGAAAAAAAGTCTGGTTTTCTTACACCAAACAACTGAATGTCAGATATAGGTCACTCTTTCTCCTTCTTCCTAAACTTAAGTAACAGGAAGTAACATTTCTTGTCCAGTCTCTTAAACAAAATACAGTAATTTATAGTCTTTAAATTATGTGGCATCTGGGTGGCTCAGTCAGTTAAGCCTCTGCCTTCAGCTCAGGTCATGGTCCCGGGGTCCTGAGATCTAGGCCTGTGAGCTAGGTGTTGGGGTCTCTGCTCACTGGGGAGCCTGCTTCTCCTCTCCCTCCGCCCCACCCCCTGGTTGTGTGTGTGTGTGTGTGTGTGTGTGCGCACACAGTGCACTACTTTTGATTTTTCCTTAAGTCTTAGATGTGAGCTGGGGATAGTATCCAAACAGTCAAATTACTGATGGGTGGATAGATATGGGAATGTTTACCGCACCCTGGAGATCAGTTGGGTTAAGAGTTCCCTGGCATAGTAGAGACTTCTAGTGTTCATCCACTTCTGATTTCCTTCTCCCTACTGGGTTTGCAGGAAAACAACTCTTTTCAGCCCCTTTGATATTTGGAAAAGACATATGACTAGTCTAACAAATGACAAACAAAACTTCTGGCTGAAACTCTTAAAAGCCAGTGTACCATTTCTATGTTTCCTTTTCCCCTATAATGATGACTTTGGAAGCCATTTGTTAAGAAGGCACTGTCACTAAAAGGAGTCACCTTTCTGCAAAGCACAACTTTCTGAGAGTCATACGACTTTGTGTCAGCAAGAAATAACTAAGCCATGGAGTTTCAGGGTCTATCTGTTGCAGCACCTAGTTAGTTACATACCCTAGCTTAATATATCTGTGACCATCTCTGAGGAATGTGTTACGGCATAGGGGAAGAAGCCATACCTAAATACAGGTATACATCACTGTATTGGATCTGGAAAAGAAACTATGAAGGTGATTCCTTCCCTGTGTTAAAATGTGGTTCATAAATACAACTCCCTACAAGAAACATAGAGGGACTAAACAAGCCAATAAGAGGAAGGTCATTTTATCCCAGGGATGGCAGGAATAAGGATGGTCAGAATGTTAGAATGTCCAAAATAGAAAAAGATATATTTTTCTTTCATATCTAGTGTACTTAATGTTTCTTTAATTTAGGAGAAATGGAGCATAAATTTATTGTACTTCTTCATTTTATGTTAAAATCTATTTTTGGAACTGACAGAGCTTAAGGTCGATATATGATGATCATCATAATGATATGTTTTGCATGTGTATAAGAGTATCTCCTAGATCATAAGTTTGACCACATAGAATCCCGGATTAATATTAATATCTGAGGGGCACCTGGATGGCTCTGTGAGTTAAAGCCTCTGCCCTTGGCTCAGGTCATGATCCCAGGATCCTGGGATGGAGCCCTGCATCAGGCTGTCTGCTCAGCGGGGAGCCTGCTTTCTCCTCTCTCTCTCTCTGCCTGCCTCTCCGCCTACTTGGGATCTCTGTCTGTCATATAAATAAATAAAATATTTTAAAAAATATATTAATATCTGAATTTTAAGGACAGAGGTAAGAAAATTTTTATCTAGCTTTAAAGACAGAAGATGACGTTTTTGTGGCAGGTAAAGTTAATGTAATTTGCCAATATTTGCAAATTAAAAAACATAAGTGAAACACATTATTAATATTTTGGAGATTACTGGGATGCACTATATTCCCTTATAATCTCCAGGAAGGGGGATAAATAGAATTTGCCTTCCATTTGGCAATGAAAAAATTCCAAGTAGGCTGATATTTTTCCACTATGTAATTACTATGTTGTATTTACATGAAAGAAGAAATCAAAGTGGTTTGAATAAGGAATACTTAAAATGTCAACCTTCAATTCAACATAAAATGTTTCCTTTCTTCTAAAATAAAAAGAGAAAATAGAAGGCTTCAGCATCAGTTATGAGATTATAATTGACCTATTAGAGTACTCTCAAATGTGTCTGTATGCTTGTGCTATGAGGATTGTAGAGAAATGAAAAGTACAGAAAGATTAGAAGCCTAAACGATCAGGTTTACTCTTTAGTTGATTGTTCCCAATAGAGAAATCTAGTGTGGTTTTAACTGAGTGTCAAAAATCAATCTGAACATCGAAATGTGGTTGATTTTTGTATATTGATCTTGTATCTTGCAACCTTGCCAAACTCACAAGTTCTAGATTTTTTTTTAATATAATTTCTCTGGTGATTTTCTTTGCGGACTATCATGTTATCTGAAAGTGATATGGCTTTGTTTCTATTTTTTTTCAACTTGTCTACCTCTGATTTTGTTTTCTTGCCTTATTGGACTGTCTAGGACCTCCAATACAATGCTGAATTTTAGTGGAGAGAGCATACGTCCTTGTCCTGTTCCTGATCTTACAGGAAAAGTGTTCAATCTTTCACCCTTAAGAATGATGTTAGCTATAAGATTATGTGAAATGTCTTTTATTATGTTGAAGAATTTTACTTTAGTTCCTAGATTTCTGAGACGTCTTGCTGTTGTTCTTGTTCTTATAAATACATATTGTTTTTTGTCAAACAATTTTCTACTTCAATTTGGATGAAAACATAGTTTTCCTCTTTAGTCTTTAGATATAGTGAATTATGTTGACTGGTTCTGAATATTGAAATAACTTTATACACCAATATCACCATCAATTGTTCATGATGTATTATAATTTTAATATACTATTGGGTTCAGTTTGTTAATATTTTGTTGATGATTTTATTACATCTTTGTTTCTGAGAGACATTATCAAGTACTGATGAAGATGCAAAGCAACTGGAACACTCAAATTTCTAGTAAGAATACAAAATAATATAGTCACTCTGATAAACAATTTGCTCTATACATTTGCTTTGTATAACCCAGGAATCTCCCCCTAGAAATATTGCCATGAGAAAGGCAAACTTCTGTTAAAACAAAACCCATTCATGAAATCCTATAATAGCTTTATTCATAATCCCCCAACTGGAAATGACCCAGTGTCTTCCAACTGGAGAATGGGTAAACCAAGTCTGCTACATTTATGCAGGGGCAAACATAAAAAGAATGAATAGTTGATTGACAAACATAGATCAATCTCAAATGTATTATGTTGTATGAAAGAAGCAGACATCAAAGGTTGCATACTGTATGATTCACTTAAATGTCATCCTGGGGAAGGTAAAATAAGAAGCACAAAAGACAAACCAGTTTCACGGGTCAAGAATAGGGAAAGAGTTTGGCTATAAGTGGGAAAAGGGAACTCTTTGAAGGTGATGAAAATGTTCTGTCTTGAATGAGCTGGTTTTCAATAATGCTATGCATTGTCAAATCTCCAAATTATATGTTAAATATTATGAGTTTTACTGCATATGTTATACCTCAATAAACTAAAAAAAAACTACTGTCCTTTCAAATGATGTAAGGTATTATTCTTGACTCACAGTTTAAAAATATTACTCAAAATTAAACTACTAATTTCTAATAAAAATTTAGTAGTCTTTCTTATTAAAATATTTTTCTTCATACAGGTTTTCTTACTGAGCAGTAACATCACTTAAAGCTACTTTCTAACCACTCCCATAATCATATTTTGAAGAAACACTTTCAAATATCTATAAACAGAATTCTGTCCTAAATTTGAGCTATTAAAGACCTATTCTTTGCTTAGTTTTTCATGATGGTAGGAAGCACCTGATCTCTGAGACAGAAACAAGCTTTCCTCTTCTCTATCACATACTCCTCAATACAGCATGTTTGCCTCTACAAGATTCATGTGACAGGATAACATTTGTAACTCTTAAAAAAAAAAAAAAAGATGGAACCAGTATTTCATTGTTGTTTATAACAAACCCAGGATTTGAGCTATGTACCATCTGAAATAATTTTATAGAAACTTTTGAATTGCTGAAGTCTAATTGCCAGCTCCCCTAACACTGATGTGATGATTTCTAGCCTGGGAATATTTTATTAGTTACTCTATTATATATTTCTGTTTAAGCCTCAAAATGTAGGAATTAGAGTAATATTGCTGTTGTCTTATATTCACCACATATTAACAATTAAATGAGGTAATTAGAAACTATGTAAAATTATGAAAGTAATACCTGGAACTTAGCACTCACTAAATGATGACTCCTACCTGTATTATAATTTTTTAAAAAATTAATTAATATACAACTTCTAGGTAAAGACTGATGAAAAAAATTAAAGGTTTTATGAGGAGTGGGGAGCATTCCAGTTCTTTAATTGGACTCTCCTAACATCTGAGAGCATTGCTAGAAAGAATCAAATAATTCAATGATATACTTAGTAAAACTAGCTGCACATGGTGAGAACTTGATAAATCTCAGCAATTAAAATAATACCTTACTTTTATAAAATAATAATAACAACAACCACAAGAATGGCCCACATAATATTTATCAAGAAGGATAAAAGCAGTAGTTTTGTGGTTATTTTAAAGACAGTGATTGCAAGCCTGAGGTATAGGCTTACAAGAAATAAAGATAAACTGAGAAAATCATATTTTAGATTACTAAGAAATGCACCAGCTTTATTCTATTTTTTTTTGGGGGGGGGTTGGTATAGAATAGAAACCTCTTATAGGGATCTCTGAGTGTTTTGGCTCAAGAGAGCTGCTTGTATTTTCCATTTTCATGAAGTGGGAAGAGGAGAAAGCAGTAAGAATAGCTCATGAGGTGGTACTGGTAATGTGAGCAAGGCCAAGGAAGTGTGTGCCAATTTTGCAATTAAGTGGCCTAATAATTTTTGAAATAATATTTTCAAAGCTGTGCAGCCTCCTTCTGATCAGCTTCGAATAGGAACATTCTACATGGAGGAGACAAAAAGGACTCCAAATGCCCTTCACTTTTTCCTTTTATTGACGCCTTAACCAGTGTTGATATGCTACATTATAGTTTCAAGTACACTGTAGTCCTTGAAGTTGAATGGCTAAGATCCATGACAGAATTCAAGTAACAAATAAAGAAATAGCTGAAGCCTAGTAGTTTTCTACATTAACAATGTCCTCCTACTGGTTCTTTAGATTCATTTTTCAGGTGTTAATAGCTTGGACACACACAGTTTGAATCATTACCTCATTGTTATTGATGCATAGTTTGTCTCTGGAGATAAACCCTGCATTTATCTTCATATATGTTTTATCATGAAAAATTACCAGGGAAAGACTCCAGTGGAGAGTCAGTCATTTAATTAAAATAAATGTATTCTGTTAATGAATAGAATTAGCCCTACAATACACATTCTTTGATTTTATTTGCATTTAAGTTTTTTTTTTAATTCTCCAAAGAATTAATTATTCTATATATAATTCTTCTGATCTTAGATATACTTTAGAGCAGTTATTTCACGCTGTGTTCTACTGTGCCCTGGGAATTCTGGAAAAGCTTTCCAGAGGCTACTGTGGGATGGAATGTAGGTAGGTGGCAAGTGATCAAGGCCCTCATTTCCACCCAGCTTGAACAGTAATCAAAATTCTATCTAATTTATATAATGGGAATCACCATTAAAAAGTGAAAAATGTTTCTCAACTGAAAAAGCGAATATTCTGGAAGCTGAATTGCCATCCAGTACCATCTTGCATCCTCCTTTAATAATGAAAAACTATTTTCAAACCATGATGATGAGATTCTTAGGAAATAAACACAATCCATATTTAATTCACTGTATTTAAAAATGGTTTTAAAAATCTAAAGATACTAACTTTATGTGCAATGTAATATATTAAAGAAGTATAGAGAAATTGATGTGACAGAAAACGTGAAATCTGTCAGTAAATTTTCTAAGACTGTCATTGTATAAAGTTGTTAATAAGTGAAGTCTATTTTTTAAAGTAATATTTTAGTTACTTTTAATATATTATCTCTATCAAGGCTATAATGTTCACTGAAGTGATTCACTGAAGAGTTTTGGTTAAATAATTCAAAGTATCACAAGCAATGAGGTGTCTTAAACAAAACCTTCCAACAAAAATAACAAAATGAAGGACTTACATCTCCAAAGACATTTAGAAAAATATGAAAACATACTAAATCATATATATCGATGAGTAAAATATTTGTTCTCCTTTTTGAATGTTAATATACTCACAAACTAACAAAAATAAACTGAACAAATATTGGAAAATCATTTTTTCCAACTTTCTCAGAATTCTATTTATATTGATTAAAGCCATGTATATACATAAAAGTAGAAATCTATTTAAAGATAGCACTAAATACTTTAAACTTTTTCTTAGTACTTTGTCCATGATAAATATTATGAAAAGGCAAATTTCAAAATAAACATACTTTAATTTTTTACTGTATTTTTCCACTGTCAACCAAACAATCACAGATCAGACTTCAGTGATGCTAAATATTTGCAAATTTTTTCTCTAGCTCTACATAATTTTGTGAATTGTCAGGAAAAAAAATCCAAATTAACACTAAAGTTGCAACATCTTTCTCCACGCCATGGGTGATTTTCAGAGTGATTAGCAACCATGATGATATGGAAAATAATGAGAAAGTCTATACAGAATGGATATAGGCTCTGACAAACTGTAATAAACATAGCAAGCTAGCCAGAAAGCAGTTCTGTCCTCTTTTGTTGAGTTTTCAGGTTTTAATGGCTTATTAATTGATTACATTATGTTTCAGGAAGGTTAACTCTACAAAAGATCACCCAGCTAGTCAACTAATCATGGCTAAAGCACTAAATTCCTGATTTCTCGTCTTTTCCTGCTGAATTTCATGGATTTGCATTAATGAAAATAAGCACTTAATTCAATAATTTGATATATCTAGCTATTGCTTTCTGTTGAAGGTGTTTTCCGTGAGAACTACTTCAATGTTCAGTTTACTTTTTATCTTTTTCTCTAGTATCAATGACAAATCCTGAAACTTAAAAAAAGAAATCCAGCTCCTTACAACATTTTTTTTTAAGGTTTCATTTACTTATTGGTTGGAGAGAGAAAACACAGGTAGGGGAAGTGGCAGGGGGAAGGAATAGAAGGCTTCCGCTGAGTAAGGAGCCCATTGCGGGACTCCCAACTCAGAATCCTGGGATCATGACCTGAACTGAAGGCATATGCTTAACTGACTTAGCGACCCAGGTGTCCAGTCCTAACAACTTCCTTTTTTGTCGTTAGTATTCACTTTGTCTATATTGTAAAAAGTCTTGGAAATCATAATTGCAACAATGGAAATGCCCCTGTCAAGACGTAGGCAATGAAGGAATAACACAAAATCAGAAGAAATAATAAGATAAGAATAATTAAAAAATGGAAATTAATACTGGGTCAGAGCTTTAGATTTCAAATCTACACTTATAGAGACTTCACTATCTTCTTATTGGTTATTGAAATAATAATTTATGAATCCTTATTTCTATTTCCTTTATAAAGAAAGTGCAGATGGTCAGTGATAAAAGGGAAGAACAACTGTTATACACTGCATTTATCTTCATATATGTTTTATCATGAAAAATTACCAGTAAAAGACTCCACTTGCGAGTCAATTACTTAATCTAAATGAACCATTAATTGTGTAGCATAGTGTTGAGTGTGACTACAGATACATACACTGTGCTTTGGCTATATTACGTTTAGTATTAGTAGATAGAGTTAGTTCCCTTTGCTAATCTCTAACAAGTTTCCTAAACATTCTGTCAAGATTATGCTCTAAAAGGTTAAAAAATTGCACTTATTCCTAGTTACTATAAAATTGCATATTACACTACTATTTCTATGAAGCCTATTCAATGACACAAAAATTGGGAATGTGTCAGGTCTCACACCACAGGAAACAAATGAGGTAGTGAAATTCCACTTAATCAAATTTAGATCTGGTTATGTTATTATATCAGAGTAGAGGGGAAAGGAAATAGCTCCAGAGAAATATATCATTAATTTTTCTAAAGTTTGAGAAAAATACTTTTAAAGGAAAAGAAAATCTTTCTGACTGCTTCTGTGATAGAACAATTTTAAATAAAGTTTCAAAATGACAGTTTACATGCCTTTCATTTTAGATGCATTATCAGCTGTCTTGTTAAAAAAGCTTAATTCCACTTGGGTTGGCTTGCCTGCTGGTTACAAGTTATCCCTCTCTTTCATGGTTATACTATACACATTGTCAATAACAGATTTTTTCTTCTCTGTTCACAGTATATTTTTTGCTGATTAAAATAGCTTCATATTGCACGCTTCATAAAACCTCTAAATACTTGTTTTAAATCACAACTTTGCTTTTTTAAAAAGAGTGATATGCTTTTCTTTCTAAAAGACCATCTGCTTTCAAAGGACAATGGTTTTCATGAGTAATTCTAAGAAGAAACACAGTTATTACACTTTAACACATTTTTGCTGGAATAAAGCGTAACATTCAATTACTATTTAAGTACACTGAACAGGTTTTATATAGTACTTAAAGGCCAACTGTCATTACTGTAATAAGCGTTTCTATAGCAGATTTCTCTGGTCCCAGGTTACCAGGTTCCAAGGTTAGGTGACAGAATCATCACAGTAAAGGAAAAAAAATAGTTAAAAATATTGTAATTTAAAAATCATTCATAGATATCAGACTTATTTTCATACAAAATTAATGTTACCAAATTTCCAAATCGCTACTTTCATTTGCTTTTTCATTATAAGAATACCAAATGAAACTCTTTACAATATATAATTATTAATTTTATTATATGAATCATTGGTTAAAAATACACTTTTTAGTCTATTTTGTTTTGAATTATTACAACTGTTTAGTCATTCGCTTTTTGAAACTTTACATTCTTCAATTTATTTATATTTATTTTAATAAGTGTCATAATTATATAAGTTTGAGGCAGCTTTTTGGAATTTAGACTTATTTCCCTTCCTTTTTCTTTCTTTCTATCTATCTTTCTATCTATCATCTATTTATTTACGTCTGTTCAGAGATAGATAGGGCTTTTTATTCTTGCTGACTCTAATTAACTTGGAACATTATTGAAACTGAACTAGTAGTTGATTAAGTAGCCACAGTCTCTTTATTATATGTAATAAAAATAGTTGAGGGAGGTAAGAGTTAAGAATATAATAAATGAAGAAATAATTCAAAATGCATTAAAAATAAGCATATGATGAGTATTAAATTAGGAAATTAAAGTAAGAGAAAGGAGAAATGGGGCTGGGAGGTGAGAAAAACAAAGCCACAGAGAATAAAGATTTAACACTTCAGTAGTATACTAACTCAAATGGAAACATTAAGACTGGAATCATATGCAGCACAAGGACCATCAGAATAAATAGCAAGACAAAAATGGTATGAATACAAGTAAAAGACAGAAAAAATGAAGGAGTTGAAAGAAGCAAGATATGGAATAAAAACAAGCCAGCGATGACACAGTAGATATCTGGCAAGCAACAGTACAGAAGCCACTCACTGAAAAATCTCTGTAGAGCTCTTTAGGTCTTTTAGATCTAATTTCTAGATTACCTATTCATCACCTTTTACTCCTATTCTTGGAATGGATATTTTGACCTGGAGAAAAGAAACTGTCTCCTCATATCCGGAATGTTGGTGTGATACTTACAAATGTGTTTTAACCTTGACTGATATAAAATTCCATGAGAGGTCATGGGCTAGCCACAAGAGTTGCTAATGGAAATATATTCCCTTTGCATCTCTGCATCTCTGAAATAAGGAAAATGGGAGACCATTGATTCCAGTTGACAATGGGGGATGCTTACTATTATATCAAGACAAATGCTTCACATTTTGTAAAACCTGAACTCCTATAAATCATCTGATTACAAATCTCAAATTAAATGAAACACCAGGTGAAGCTCTTTAGCTGTCAAAGCTGATTAGAATCTGTTCAGACTGGAAGGCTGCAATCCCTGCCAAAGTCTACCCTAATCAGCTTTTCGAGTGTAAATTTATCTGAATGAACACTTATTAAAAAAAAAATTAACATATTACTCTTTATAATTGCAGATCAATTAGTTTGTTAACTGCTAAAGATTTATAATACAAAATACATCATATATTTAGGGTATGTGAGTAATAAGATGTTTAAGAAATATTCTATATATTTAAGAAAGGTATAACAGAATCTTTGACATACCTCTCCTGAAAAATTCAAGTCAGCTTTTTTCAATATGTAAGAAACATTCCATATTTCAAGTACACATAACTATATTGGGCAGTATTACTTTTATCAGAACCTGCAAATATTTTCTTAAAGGCCCATCAGTATTTTTATCACAGGCTTGTTGATTGCTGAAATAAATAGAATTGTAAAAAATACTGCTTTAAGCAAAAGTCTCACAATGGTACCCTGGGTTCAATGTAATTAAGTATTTAAAGATTTTCCATGAGATGGTTACTTTTAGGTTACTGAAAATTATTTTGGAAAAAAAAAAGCTAATAGATCTACAGTGTTTTCTTGATTGTTGAATGTAAGGTAAAAACAGTTTGAAAAAAATATTTGGCAGGCATAATAGGAACCTAGTTGTTTTTGGCACAAATATTCATTCCTTATATCAGGATGTCTCACTAGAAGTTAAGCTAAGAGAATTTACATTTATCTTTATTTTATATTTAACTTATTTATACTTATACAATTTTACCATTTATAAACTTATTTTCCCTACTAAATACACTCTTCCATTCCCCATGCTGTCACAGAAAAAAGGACCCAAACATATATCAAGTAAACAGATCACTTGCCTTTTATAGAAAAATATCACACTGTGTATGTGCACATATGACTGTGCATGCACACCTGTGCACAAACACACCAGATTTTGAAGGAAGATAGATGCAATGTCAAAGTTAGTGTAGGGAAACCTCTATTTTTATTTTCAGTTCATCAAATTAGCTTAAAATTATTATTTAAGATCCTGCTTTTTATTTGGTTGTTGTTTTGATAAATGATGAGATATCATCAATACAGAAGTGGTTCAGAACTATATTAGTTTGAGGCACACATGCAAATTTAAAGGACAGAAAAGATGTACATCAAGGGGATCTAAATTCCAGTCATAGTCATGGGATTTATTAACTATGCATCTTTAGGCCAGTTGTTTCACCTCACTAAACTATAGAGTTTTTTTGTTTGTTTGTTTCATCTGGATATTGTGTTGGTTCAACTCTTTTCAGTTCCTAGCACCTACAAGTGACCAATGAATCAAACTATTACCATTAAGAAACAAAGAAAAGAAGCTGAAAGCAAAAATCTCCCTTGAAGCAAAATTTAGTAAGAACCTGGCAGTCTCATTCCTCATGGGTCATTCAGGTAGTTTATCCTTGAGTTAAATCTTAAAAAGAACCCAATTTCCTCCATTAAGAGTATTATATTAAAAAAAAAAAAAAAGAGTACACCTTAGAGAGCCAATCAGATCATGACGATTCCTAAAGCTTAGAATTAACCTATATTTGACTTGTTAAATCAGTTTCATTTTTGAGGAATAACAAATTCTCGCATTCTGTCAAACATTAGTCAAGAGCAGAACGCGAAAACAAAACAAACTTAATCACATATTCCTATCAATGGAAGAAATAAATCAGAAAAATAACTGAGTGGTAATGCAAACCCAATTATTTGATTCCAGTCAGAGTGCAGCAATTCCATATTCATATCGGCAAGAATCTACTAACCTCAGGGTAAACTGTTTACAAACACAGCCTATCACTAGAAAGGAAAGTAACATTATCGTGGAGGGGGGGGTCTGGTGGCTCAGTTGGTTAAGAGTCTGCTTCCAGCTCAGGTCATAATCTCAGAGTCCTGGGATGGAGCCCCTCATTGGGCTCCTTGCTCAGCGGGGAGCCTGCTTCTCCCTCTCCCTCCGCCTGACACTCTCCTTGCTTGTGCTCTTTCTCTTTCTCACTCTGTCAGATAAACAAAATGTTAAAAAAAAAAAGTATCATTAATATTGTGTTTAATTTATAAACTTCCTTCTGATTTAGCATTCAGTATGTATCTGGCCTGCTTTGAATCCTGTTGTAGTTAGATTTTCTCATTACTAGGATTGGTGTGAATTTTTCCTTTTCCCTTCCTCTCTCCCTCCCTTTTTATTTTTCTTTCTTTTTCCTTATTTTACTCTTTCTTTCTTTGTTTCTTTCTTTCTTTCTTTCCCTTTTGAAATGACACTTTCAATCATTCCATTGATGAGCCAATTAAATAAACATATAAAAACTTGCTGACAGTACTAAAAGAAAGGTGGGATGAAAAAAAATCTAAATGATAAACTGTGTCCCTGACTCAAAAAGCTGTTTCCCTATTTACGTGAAGAAAACAGGTTAATAAAGTAATTGTGTAAATTTCTTAAGGTATATGATATCATTCTTTAATTTGTGAATTATATAAAGAATTACATATCATATATACCATATAATATTATATATTATATGTGTGTGTGTGTGAGTGTATTCACAGAGTTCTTGTAAATGGATGAGACTATACTTTGCATCATGTCTTAAACTCCTTACCTACATATTCATCTTTCAAATCTCTGACAAAATATGTACTTGCTGTTCACTGTGTGCAGAACAATATATAAAAACATAGAAAGATTCCTATCTTTAAGTATCCTAACAATATAACAAGGGATTTAGACTATTTGTCACTTAAACAACATTATAGTAATTCTATGTTACATTTATACTTAGCTACACATAGAGCAAAGTAAAAAGCCAAAATTAGATTCTTTTTAAGTGGCAATTGACACAACTCAAGAGATACAAAGTTCAAGCTTGATAGCCTCACTCTTCTGTTGATTTATATTTTTAAGCTCAAATAACATAAGGATATGCCATGACTTTAAGGTCTTTATTTTAATCTTTTTCTAACTCTTTTTTCCTAATGGAATAGTTCAGGCTATAAAATACCCCTTCATCTTTAATTTCTTAGCTGTATAGTTCAAAGGTGTACCTTATGTTCTGAAAAACACTTTGTTGTAATTCAGTTTTGGTAACCGAGTATCAACCTATCATCTATCTGACCTACCTCTTGATTTAACACAATGTGAAACATGTATCATAACCTGTAAGGCATTCTTGGCAAAATATTTACTTGGCTTCTAATCCTCATCAAGTAAATAGAAAATTCAGATTGTGTGACATTCAGTGGAAAAATGTCAATGCTATGATGGACAAAAGAAAAGTTTAGAAATATTCTAGATAAAAGAAGATTAAAGAGCTATAATAACCATATGCAATGAATTATCTTTGTTTGGATCCTGGACTAGGAAAAATAAAGTAACTACAAAAAGTATTTGGAGTACCACTGGGGAAATCTGATTATGGACTGGATATTACATCAGTGTCAAATTTCATGGGCACGATGATAGTATTATGCTTATGTAAGAGTATGCCTTGTTCTTAGAATCATTTAGGGGTGGGGTGCCTGAGGGGCACAGGCAGTTAAGCATCTGACTCTTGGTTTTGGCTCAGGTTGTGATCTCAGGGTCATGATCTCAGGGTCATGGGATCGAGCCCTGCATTAAGCCCTGCATCAGGCTCCATGTTCTTTGCACTCTCACTCACTCTCCTTCTGCCCCTCCCCTTCCTCTCGAAAATAAATAAATCTTAAAAGAAAAAAAAAAAGAATCATTTAGGGGTAAAACATCATGATGTCTACAAAAATATGTGTATATATTACATTTATTAATACATAATACAGGAAGAGAAAAAGAGGAAGCATATGTCACAGAATATTAATGGTTGGTAAATCCAGGGTATACAGCTGTTTATTATAGTAATCTTTCAACTTTTCTGTCAGCTTGAGATTATTCACAACAAAAAAAACAGGGGAAGAATTCAACTCTTTTTTTTTTTTTTTTTTTAAGATTTGTATTTATTTATTTGACAGGGAGAGAGATCACAAGTAGGCAGAGAGGCAGGCAGAGAGAAAGGGGAAAGCATGCTCTCCACTGAGCAGAGAGCCCCATGTGGCTTGATCCCAGGACCCTGACTTCATGACCCAAGCTGAAGGCAGAGGCTTTACCCACTGAGCCACCCAGGTGCCCCAGAATTCAACTCTTTAAATAATAATTTACACTTATTAGATGAGCTAGTGACTAATGAAGTCTGAAAATCTCAAAAAAGAAAACCAAAATAATTCTGTGTGTTATGGGTTGAATTGTGTCCACTCAAAATTTATATATTGAAGTCCTAACTGCCAGTACCTCAGAATGTGTCTGTTTAGAGAGGGAAGTCTTAAAAGAAGTGATTAAGGTAAAATGAGGTCCTATGGGTGAGCCCTAAACCAATAAATATCATGGTTATAATCTCAAAAGAAGAGATTAGGACACAGAGACAGACAGAGGGAAGACTAGGTGAAGACAGCAGAAGAAGGCAGCAAACTATAATCCAAAGAAAGAGGCTTCAGAGTCCAACTCTGACAAAACCTTGGTCTGAGACTTCTAACCTCCTGAACTATGAGAAAATAAATTTCTGTTAGTTAAGCCACTCAGTGTGGTTTGTTTGTTTCATGGCAGCACTAGCAAACTACAACATTGTGTCAGAATTCTAAGACCAATTCCCAATGCCTCTCACCCTTGTATAACCCCTTCCCTGTGAATATGGGTAAACATGTGAGTATGATGGGATAGCTTTCTCAGGTTTTTGTTATATTGTATGCAAAAGCGGCAATTATCCAAGTGTTCCTAATTTAATCACATGAAGTCTTTAAAAGCAGAGTTCCTTCCATCGTATAGTGAAAAGAACGTCAGAGATTTAAAGCATAAAGCATGAGGGAGTTTTGACATACTATTGTTGGCTTTGTAAATAGAGGGGGTCACCTTCCAAGGAATGTAGGTGACCTTTGGTTGTTAAGAGCGGTGGAGGCTGACAGCTATCAAAAAATCATGGCCCCAATCCTACAACCACAAGAAACTTCATTCATCCAACAACTGAAATGAGTGTGGAAGTGAATTATTCCTTAGGCCCTCCAGCTAAGAGCCCAGCCTGAGGAACACCTTGATCTCAATCTTGTGAAACTTTAAGCAGAGAATTCATTTGATCCTACCTAGACTTCTGACCTACAGAACTATAAAATAAGAACTGTGTGCTGTTTTAACATGCTCCACTTATGGTAGTTTGTTACACAGCAATAGAAAACTAAGAAGAATCTCCTCATAATCTACATAGTTATGCTAAATGTGTTTTCAAACTAGTGTGTGTGCGTGTCTATGTAATTTGTGTGTGTGAGCAATAAAGTTTAAGAGAATATTAATTATTTTTCCAGATTCAGTTTGCTGGTATGTGCCCACACAAAGCTCATATATATGTATACATAAATGTTAGTGATTTTATGTATTTTTTGTACCTCTTATATGATTAATTTTCTATAATGATTAACCTTTTATAATGATTAACACAGTAACATATACACATTTATAAACAAAAACTTTTCAGTTGGAAAAATAATCAAAATCTTCTCTCCAGCTGTCAGTATACCTATCTTTCATGTTTAGCATATTGATCTTGTCATTTCCAACATCTACCACAGAATCTATCAAATAGTAGTCACTCAACTAAAATTTGTCGTGTGTAAACTGAATAGCCAAAAATCCGAGTATGTACAGGGGGCTGTGTGGTGTAATGGAAAGCATGCTGATGTGAATGTAATGTGAGATGAGCCTACGTGAAAACCCTGCCTCCACTAAGAGAGAATCTTATCGGAACCTATTTAGCTTCTCTGAGCTTCCTTTTCCCATCTAAGAAGGCTATATAGCAGGGTACAATGTTCAGTTGTACCTCTGTCACTTAATTGCCTTAAGACCTCTAGCAAATAACTTCACTCATAATTTATTTTTATTATCTATATAAGGAGACCACAGTATCATAGGCAGGCCCACCATTAGCTTATATAGTACCTTCATACAAATTAAAAAATGTTGCCCCCTTTTCAAAATATTTAATTTCCATTTGTGAGAAAATATGTACACCCACGCTGACTCAGATATTCATGTCACTTGGTGCCCTGTTCAATGTGGACAACTGTACCTGATGTCCTGTCCAGGGTTGTTATAAGAATCAGAAGAGATAATCCATATGCGGCTCATGGCACAGAATCTGACTCATATTGATTATCCATTTTGTGTCAGTAATCACCACCATCATGTTTATCATAAGCACCATCTACATTAACACAGACACAGCAGCACTTAACCAGAATAGAGGACTATAGTAGCATAAATTAAAACCCAGGTACATGGTAAGGTATGAGATAAATGTTTGAAGGACCTTTTCTAGTAAGTGCCTTGAACGCAGTTGTTCCTCAGTAAATAGCTACTGACTGATTGGATAATTTAATTTTCTTAAATAAAATGAACCAGTTGGTGGGGTTATGGACACTGGGGAGGGTGTGTGCTATGGTGAGTGCTGTGAAGTGTGTAAACCTGGCGATTCACAGACCTGTACCCCTGGGGCTAATAATACATTATATGTTTATTTAAAAAATTTAAAAATTAAAAAAAAAAGAAAATGAACCTATAAAGTATGAGAAATCTAGTTCAGTGGCAAAATTTGCTTCACTAGCTAAATGAAAATACATGGTATGCCATTCGTTTAAAAAATTGAGTTGTCTAGGGGCCTTGGAGTGCTCAGTTAGCTAAGTGGCCCACTTGTGATTTTGGCTCAGGTCACGGTCTGTTGGGTCATGAGATGGAACCCTGCTTAGGCTCCATGCTCAGTGGGAAGTCTGCTTGGGATTCTCTCGCTCCCTTTCCTTCTGTCCCTCCCCCCACTTATACATGTGTGCCCTCTCTCTCTCATTCAAACAAATAAATATTTTTAAAAAACTCAATTATCCGATATGTGCAAATTTGGAAGTAAAGGCCTCCAAGGCCCATGTGCATAAAGCATTTCTTTTTACTGTCACATTTTAGAGCAACTTGTCATTCATAAATATTTGAAGAAAAAACTGTAGTAATTATGTACCACATTTTTATCAAAAATATTTTTTCATTTGCCTAAGAATAGCATTATAGAGTGAAATTGGGTGTTCTTACAGTGTTATAATTACCACTGTAAGAATAAGATTTCATTTTACATCTCTTAAAATAAGCGTATAGTGCCTATAAATTAAGCACTCTAATATATATCCTCAAAGAAGAGAAGTCATTTTTAAATTGCTACATTGTTCTTCTACGGGTATAAAAAAAGATAGAATTTTACTAGGTGTGTAATAGATTGTTGTATTAGTCTGCCAGAACTTGCCTCACAAAACATCATAGACTAGGTGGCTTAAGCAACAGAAATTTATTTCTTCATAGTTCTGCAGGCCAGAAGTCCAAGATCAAGATGTCAGCATTGTTTCCTGGGAAGCTTTTCTTCAGATTGCAGATGGTCACTGTCTCTCTGCTCCTTCCATCTGTGCACGCTTGTCCCAGTGTCCCCTAATGTATCCAAATTTCCTCTTCTTATAACACCTCCACAAAGCTCAGACCCACTTCAATGGCTTCTTTTTAAGTTGATTATTACCTCTTTTAAGGTCCTACCTCCAAACACAGTCACATTCTGAGGTACTGGGCTTCAGCATGTGAATTGAACATAAGAGTTTTGGGCTTCAGCATATGAGAAGGCACAATTCAACCCGTAACAGACACTATAATAGGAAGCTAAGAAATAGAATTTCTAGATTCTTATTCTAGTCTTGTTACCCATTAGCTATGAGATTCTTGATCAGGCACAATATGTCTGTGCCTAAATAAAAAAAAAGATTGATTTCTTTTCTTTTCTCTTTTTTCTTCTCCTCTCTCTTCTCCCCTTTGTTCTTTCCTTTCTTTTTTTTCTTTTTTAATAGCCACTATACCTGCCTTATCCTTTTCAAAAAAAAAAAAATGTTGCAAAGATCAAAAGATAGTGAGTAATTCTAATGTGCATGTCCTTTAAAAATCATCAAAACATACAACTAATTTCTACAACTCGTATTTGTTAAAGATGAGATTATTGGTCTTGTGACTGTATGTTGAATCCAAAGACAAATAATTTCAATTAGGAATCACTTTTCTCTCAGCAACTCCACCAGGGGTACTGGGAGTATTTGTTTTCTTTCTTGCTGTTGAGTCCTGAGAAAGATTTGTGCCATTTGAAGGATCCCCCCATCTTGTATCTGATCCTTCAAAGTTAACCAGTGAATAGCTTGGACAAACTCTTCCCTTCCAAGGGATCCTTTTCTCTGCCCAGTAAATAAACATCCAACAAACCCGCATGCAACCTGAGTGCACAGTATTAGCCCCATTCACTAAACTCGTAACCTCTCACCCAAGCCCTATTTAGTCTACCTATCTTCCATGAACTTGACTCCTTTATGAGCAATCTCTCCTATTCTGAAAATCAGGAAAACTAATGCTATGAAGATTTTGACTTAAAAAAAAAAAAAATCAACACAAAGTTAATCATGCTGCCTGAATCTGAACAGGGCCAATATAGCAATTAACAGAATGATGATACTCTGTCCTGCTCAAAATTCCCTAGGCGTACAACGTCTGGGTTTCATATCCTGCTTTCAGGGAAGGAGGATGGAAGATGTGGGAGAAGGGACGGAAAAGAAAGGTACTGCCATTAAGATAAGTTCTTAGAACACAACATCCTTTAGTGCTTCATTTAACAAAATATGTCATTTTGGAAGCACTTCTGAGTAAAAGTCAAATGTAAATTTTATACACTGACTGTAAAAAATAAAACATCCTCCGGGAAGAAATGTGCTCACCCGTGAAAGGTAGAAAGCCTTCATCCCCAACCCCAAATGCTAGATTAGATGTGGATGAATGACGGATTGAACCTTTTCTAAGAAGCCTCCTTGTTCGGCCTTCAGCTTTGTCCCTATAGAGCCCTGCAAGAGCATTTGTTTACAGTGTATCATCCCTTAAGCCAAAGAGATTTTATCAGAGTTGTCTGTGGAATTCACCTATTTTGTTTTACCCCCTTTACACCGTTTCAAAGTTTGCGTTCCCTCCAGTTTCCAGTACTGGCTGAGGGACAAGAGTCCCGTTTTATCCTGTGACCTGTGATTTTAGATCACAAAACCAACAAGCAAAGGACTCCTTGAGTCAAAAAGTGAGGCTTTTTTTTTTTTTTTTTAAGCTGTTCTTGCTCTGCCTGTGTGAACTGTAGTCCACTTGGTTTTATCACCTCTGCCTCCAGTCAGGCTTTCTTAAAAATTGTGGCAGCAGACTTGCAGAGATCCATTAGTACATTGTGGGGCAGAATGAAGAGAAAGGTCACCCTCCACCCATCCCCACTGTGATAAGAAAAGGAACCAACATTAGACAGACTCTTTAAATTCATAATTACATCTTCCCCCCTCTTTCTGTCTCCCCTCCATATTAACTGTGAAGTGGGAGTCTTTTTATTATTAACGAAGGGTCAATGTTTTTGGCCTCTCCATTGTTAAAGAGAGGAGTTTCCAAATAAAATGAAGAGCAAAACAAAAAATTGAAAGAGACATAAACTGTCCTCATGGGTCTCATATGCTTTCCCTTTAATCTGTAAGATCATTTCAACTTCTCTACCTAAAGAAAAGCTGAGCTGTGTGGCTCTCATATATTAGCTCATTGCAAAGTGACCTCTATATCACTAATACTTAGAAAAAAGCACCACACTTCCATTCATTTTATTGTTCCTATAGTCTAGTTTCAGTGTCTTATTCTACTATATATTTTTTAAAGGGCAGGATCTGTTTGCTAATAACCTCTCACTTGAATTTCATTTTATTTCTCTGACCTCTGTCAAAGAAAGAAAATTTTGAAGGAAGTTATAAAAGATTTTCTACCTTATATCCTAGGGGAAAGGTCACCGTATAAAATATAAGATGTTCATTAATAGCTTCCTATCTAAATAAAGTTTAGAATTCTACAGACCAGAAAAACAATAGAAGAAGTGGTCAACTCAGGAAGAGGCACATCTAACCCTAATAACTCACAGTTATTTTCATTTTCCATAAATGCTTCTATTCCTATTACCCAAGAGACTTGTTACTTTTACTGCATTATTCAATTAGAATGGATCACTCCCCATGTCAGTGTGATATAACCCCTCTGGGATAGCTTTTTGTGTTTTTCAAATGACATCATATTTTTAAATGAGGTGGCCAACAGGGTCCTCTGAGGAGCTGGATCTTTCCTTACTTCAGCTTTTCAAAATATGAAGGCAAATCCAAAGAAATATAAACTCTATCTTCACCAATAACAGCCAGTATACAGGAGGACAAAGGACCTTAAACTCAATTTTTTCTTTTTGTAAAATGAGATAACCTCTACCTTTCAGTACTGCAGTATTGATTAAACATGATTATTCACTAATGTGTTTTGTAGCCATGTAGTTTAACTTTAGTTAATTCGTTAACATGATGTTTTTGGAAAAGTTCCTAGAAAAAGGCCACCTGTCCCCAAATAATCTTGATACTATATTTGTCCTAATGTTTGAGTATAACATATCTAATTATTAAAAACTATTAACTTAAGTCAAATGAGTGTTTGTGGTAGATTAATTTATCCTTAGCCACACCCTTAGAGAATAAAACCAATTTTCAGTAAGAATGACAGAGGGGGCAGTTAGGATGTTCTATCAAAAGACCCTCAGGATTAGGTGCTTGGTCAGATCTCTAGGCATCTGCAATTCAGCATAGGGTGTGTGGTAAAGAAAGCCTTACTATGCAACAGATACCTTTTTTCTTTCTTTCTTTCTTTCTTTCTTTCTTTCTTTCTTTCCGTCTTTCAACAGAGAGAGAGGAAATGTACAAACAGGGCATGGGCAGAGGGAGAGAGAAAGAGAGAGAATTCTTAGCAGGCTTGGAGTCCAACAACACAGGCCTTGATCTCATGACCCTGATACCATGACCTCAGCTGAAATCAAGAGTCTGTTGCTGAACTGACTGAGCCACCCAGGAGACCTCCAACAGACACTATTTTATAAGAACATTACTGTGAGGCTGGTACTGTCATGTCCTCTGTACAGATGACGTAATGGAAGCCTGGAAAGGTTAAGTCAGTTGTCTGAGAGCAAAGATATTCATGGAGGAACTGGCTTTGGAGGCAAGCAGCGAGGATTCCAAAGCCCTGATAGGGCACTGAGCCTGGCTCCTCCCACCTGGCGAACGGAGAGAATGAAGAGGAGTGAAGGACACTGGGGCTCCTGCTGCCTTGTGCCTCTTTCTACCCAATAGCTACTCTCCCCTTGTTCTTTAATAGCAGAGCCACTCATTCCTTTTTGGAAAGCAATGGGCTCTGATGAAAATACTCATTGTCCCACACCGCGTATGTTTCATTCTGGCCATGGACATTTAAGCAGAAATCCACTGAGCTTGATACTTTGTTATACAGAGAGACTGGCACTTCCCTTTTCCATTTTCCCCATCCCTTCTTCCTGTCTGAAATGAAATTACCAAGTGGCAGAGGTGAAGTAGCTGTGCTTTGACTCTAAGACTGACAGGTCCATGCTAGGGAGGGCAGAGCAGAAAGGTGGTGCTTTGCAACTTTTTTATAGAACAACAACAAATCCCTATCTGGCTAAGCGACTGTTTCTGCTCCGCATCAAATGCAATCCTAACCCACAAGGTGATATGCAAACATATCTAATAGGAGAAAGAACCCGGTTATTGTAGATGACACCATACTGCCCTAGTCTGGCCCCATGAGGTGGTGGGTACACGCGTAGCTCTGTGCCACATACGTCCACTGTGAGGGGTGATGCTGCTCGCTGTGCAGCGGTACCCAAACACAGACCCAACTCCGTATGGAACAGTGGGTATAGTTCAGAGCTGACACTGCAACAGGGGTCAGCAAACTACAACCCGCTGGCCAAATCCTTCCTGTGGCCTGTTTTGAATAGACTGTAAGCTGAGAAAGTTTTTTTGTTTGTTTGTTTGTTTTTTGTTTCGCATCTTAAAGGGTTTGACAAATAAAAAACAAGAATACGTCATGGAAATCACATAGGACACAAAATCTAGAATATTTACAATCTGGCCCCTTACCAAAAAAAGTCTGCTGTTTCCTCAGAGGGACAGGATAGAGTCAATGTGCCCAGATCACAACTAAGCAGGTTGCAGTTCTTACCCTCCTTTAAGGCTATTTTTAGTCTCCTTTGTTGGGCGGTGAGTCATTACATCCAAAGTATGATATGTAATTGAAGGGCAGCCTAAGTTACTATCGGGAGGGGGGTAGTGTAGGCAATAGGGAAGGAAAAGAAACAGTAAAACTGTTACCTTCCTGACTTAAAAAAGGAGAAAATAGTTTTAAGTATATTAACATCAGATTGGCAGAAAACATCACACATCAGCTGAAGCAGATTGTTGGAAAGGAAGTATCATTAAGCACTGAACAGAAAATCCTAGAAGGAATTAAATTTTGAATACCTCAGAATAAAAGTGCCTTTCAAGAAGACTTCCCTGCCACAGGTGGTGCTAAGCTTTCATTCCATAAATAAACATGATCACCATTCACTTTAATTCTTGTCACACACAATGATGCTAGACTAACATCTGGATTGAAAGCGCTGAGTAGAAAGATGGTGATTTTCCTGATTTTCTATTCTCATTGCCTCATAGAACCTAAAGATGATCAGCCATTTAGACCCTGAAAAATTACTTCTAATAATATGGGGAAATAAGCAATTTTATTTTTAATAGAAGGCTAATGAATCATTTCTCACATCCAATGTAACGATGTAAATTATTAAATTTCTCCAATTGCATATTTGAGAAAACATCCCAACACACAATCTAGCTTAATGGTAAACCAACCTCCCACAAAAGTCTGGGGTCTTTTTGATTTTGTTTTTTGGTTTTGCTGGTTTGGTTTTTGTTTGTTTGTTTCTTTTCTTTTCTTCTCTTTTTCACTAGAGCTTGAGTCTAAACAACACAGAAGAGGAATATATGTGCACATTAACACCTCAGATCCCCAAATACTTAAATTTCATTTAAGTTCAAAATTTCTTGTTTTTCTGCATGTACCTTTGTCTTCTAAAGTATTTGAATCATCAGCATTTCACAAGTAAAGCTTTTATTCCTCGAAAAGTGTATTGCATCAGCTGTTTTCATCTAATATTTTGTAGATATAACACACTTTGTCTTCAAATCAAAGATAACAAACTTTCGTTCAGACACTGAGCACAAAATTACCCTTCCTAAGAATCAGTCTTCAAGGTTTTCGATTTCTAGTATTTATCCTTCACATTGAATGTATGCATCCATATAATTATAAAATTATGCAATTATTTTATGTAGATCAGTGATGACTGCATATGAATGTCATAAAACAACACATTACAAAACACTATGATTAGAGAAAATGGTAATTGTGAACATCTGGATTGAGAAATTTAAATTTGTAAACCTCTGATATTTTTCATAAAGCTTTTTTCTATGCTTGTCCATATTTCAATGGGTACTGACTGAAATTATTTATCTGGAAGATGCTAATTTAATGTAGATCAAAATATGTTGCCAGATCAAGTACCCAGGTAGAGAAATAGTCATGTTTTGTTAGGTAACTACACTGATATAAGAATAGTCTTAACATTTTCTTTAAGAATATTCAGCAATTTTGATGTCAAAAGAGTAAGAACAGCCAAAATGAGGAAATACTTTTAAATAGAATTCATCACATTTTATTGGAGAGGAAAATAACTATATACTTAAAAACTGCCAAAAATATCTTGAGCAGGTATGAATTCATTTTAAAAATATTTTAAGAAAGCAGAAAGTATATCTCTATTTTTAATGAAACCACATGTAATTTCTAACTTAAGGCCTCAGGCTGCTAAAGGTCCTAATTTCTGTGAAGGAAGGACGTATCTTTTCCAAAGCCCTAGGTGCTGTCTACCTTCTGGGCAGGATGGACATTCAAATATTTAACAACATTGTGGTGGATACAGCTATTATTGACAGGAAAGGCCCACTCAATCAGGGTGAATGCCGGTTGGCAAACTCAGATCTAATCCATTGGTGTAGCCCTAATGGTTATGCGCCATGTTCCTAGAGGTGTGGAGTGGGCATGGGAAAGAGAGAGAGATACTTGTCACCCACTCACTTTAGCATTCACTGCAGGGTCTCTTTCCTCTCTGGGCTTTGTTTGTGGTCACACAGGTCCTTGCTGCTCTTCTCTACAATGGGCATCTCCAGTCTGAGTCTCCTACTGAGCTCCCTCTTTAGCACAAAAAGAACATCATTATTCTCTATTCTTCATCAGCATAAAGGAAACTCCTGCCTTGATAGGCTCTCCAGCCATGTCTCGCTTTGTGTCAGGTACACAGTTCCATGGAATTGTTTCTTCCCTTTAACGAGGCCTTCCTGCACATGCATTCCACAAAGCTATCTCACATCTCTTGTCATTTTTCCCACCAGCAAGTTTGTGGAAGGATCAGGACAGAAACACAAGATTCTAGTACCAGAACTCAAAAATTTAACTTTTTATTCCGATTGTGTCATGGCAACCCTCCCTTGGAGCTAACAAGGAGAAAACTCCCTGATGGTACTTCAATAGGGGATGGTCCCACCACATATATTTCATGCCCGGTGCATTTATTCTTGTTGCCTTCTCTCAATATTATGCCATCTGCACCCACAGCCATACTATTGAGATTTTTTTTCCTGCTTTTTCATGTTTAAGCAACTTTACTATTATATAATTCACATACTATACAATTCACCCATTTTAATATGTATGAGTCATTGTTTTTAAATGTATTAACAGTGTTGTGCATACATACCACATTCTAATTTTAGAATATTTTCACCTTCAAAAGAGATTCCACACTCATTCACAGTCAATTCTTATTGCCTCCAGCCCTAGCTGGCCCTGAGAAACATTCACCTACTTTCTACTTTTGTAGATTTACCAATTTGAGATCTTTCAAATGAGTGAAATCATAAAATACGTGGACTTCTGTGACTTGCTTCTTTTCCTTTGCCAAATGTCTTCAAGGTTTATCCATGTAGCATGTATGAGTACTTCATTCTTTTTGTATTTCCAGATAACATTCTTTTGCATGGATTTACTACATCTTATTTATCCATTAAGGCTTTTTACCCATTAACTTTTTTTTTTTTTCTTTTATCATGCCAAGAAACTCTCCTATGCTATAGAGAGTCTGGTAAAGGTTTTCTGAATTAAACTGGTGAGAATTACAAATGTAATAAACAACTACAACCTCTTCCTATGGAAGAAGTGATCTGTTCAAAGGAAAGAGCAATTAATGCAAATATTCAAGAACCCATATGCTGAGAAACTTTAAAAACACTGGCAAACATAAAGAAAATGAATAATCATTGCCTTTGCTTTCTAATGGCAAGATTTTCATCAAAACTTATATTGGCCCTGGCTGCAAGACTTGTAAACAAGTAAATAAAAATGGAAAGTGGAACCAGTAATTGTTATTTCTTACAATATCAAGCACTAAGGATGATGGATTTTTTTTTCCTCCACTTCGACCCAACAACACCATGTAGCTGCTTTGAGAATACTGATAAGCTATCACACCTGGTTGCAGGGAGTACACAGACCAAACTAGAAGTGCTGGAAATATCAATATTAAAATTTAAGGGATTGTTCATACTCCAGATGCTAGTGGGTATAAAACAAAGCAAAACAAACAAACAAACAAACAAACAAAAAACGGTGTAGCAGAGTTAGCCATGGCCCTATTATTTATAATTTTGCATTAGCAGCATTTTTCATATATGCAAAGCCCTCAGTGGACTTCAAGTTAGAATCAGTTGTACAATACAGCTTGGACCCATGTGTGTGAAGGGCGTCTGAATCTAATATTATAAAGGCAAAGAATCTCCCTGTATGGGTGAATAAATATAATTTCTACCTTGCCATTTCAGATAAGAAAACATGTGTAGTGCCAGAAGACATTACCAGAAATAATATGGGAGCTCAACTTGATTACCTTACTATTCCTTCTATATGCTCTTCTGTCTCAAAATGGGTGAAATAAATTATTGGAAAGGGTCTTATTCCCTTTGAGTGGTATGTTTTAAAGGATTTTTTTTTCCCTCCTCAAGTTATTTTTTTTTTTTCTAGTAGTAACACAGTCACATTGAAACAATTAACCTTGCATTTTCTTCCCTTCAAAAATTAATTCACACTACAAAACTGCATTTTACGGTCACATTCACACAGTCATTTTAAAGGAAACACAAACAAAAGGTTTCAAGTTTCTTAGGCTATTTGAAAAAAAAAAAAAAGAAGCAACTAGAACAGCAGTCATCCATGAAAGCAACTGACATTTAGTTTCACATGTAAGGTAAATCTGAATGGCATGAGAACCTTTCTACTCACAGGTATCTAAAGACTCGTCTGAATCATCAGGGCAGTCAGGGTCCCCATCACACAGCCAGCTCTGGGAGACACAAGTCACATGATCGTGGCAAAGAAATTCACCAGGATCACACAATTGCTGATCTGAAAATGAAAATGTTTTGAAATAAAATATGAATGATCTGAACATGAACACAAGAGCAGTACAAAGATGAAATGTGGGAAAGCAATACATAAAAGGTCCATGGGTGTGATCCACATTTTCTGTTCAGCAGCAAAACTAAACCAATTATTTATCTCAATTTTAGCTACTCAGCTCAAGCACACAATTTTGATAAAATTGACTATGTTGCAGTCTCACACAATCTGTTCTGAAAATAGTTAAGAATTCTTTTTGTGTTTATGACTAGAACTTTGGTCATATTGGATAAGGCATATGACAATCACAGCCAGTAGGTTTTACAGCTGTTGATCCAAAGCAGACATTCTTGACTACAGAAATTTTAGTTTCCTCCTCTAAGAGTAAGAAAAATCAGAAATAAAACTTATAATATTGTACTTACTTTCCATGTCTGAGAATTCAATTCCTAATCATCCATCCTGATGCTGGGGCTACAGGTCTCTATGTCAGTTAGATACCCATTATCATAATTCTTTCTTTCTTTCTTTCTTTCTTTCTTTCTTTCTTTCTTTCTTTCTTTCTTTTTTTTTTTCCTACAAGTTCCCAGATGATAGTTTCTGCTACTGGATGGCAAAAGTGATAGTAATTTCCAAAAAGTTTTGCTCTAACTTGCGTTTCTACAATTGGCCATATCCAAAAATCACATTATTTTCTTTCAATGGCTTCAGAATATTTAGGATCTACAGTCCTATTTGTAGTAAACTCATCATATGTCTTTTTGTCTTGTTTTGTTTTATTTTGTTTTTTGCTTTGTTTTGTTTTTGCAATCTTATTTATATACTGTGAATCCGTTCAATAAAATATTTACTTTTTTAATATTTTAAATGTCCGAACTAGGAATTTTTTTACAGTTGATGATCTCTGAATGTGAAGAAGTGCAGCCATATCAAATCTTAGCCATTTGAAATCACTTATACTTTTGTTAGGTATACAAAGGAATGATTCAAGATAAAAAATCTATTAGTAAGTAGGTCTTTAAATATGTAGCAAATAAAAATTCTAAGTGATATAAAAGCATGGAAAGCATGAGGCCATAACTTAATTGACTTTTTTTCCCCAGTAATATACAGAATGATGGTGCATTTTCCATACATTGGGATAAAGTATGGAATATTTTTTTCTTTGTCTCCCTCAACCTCTTCTCTCCTGAACCAACATAATTTTCAATAATATATATTTACAAACTCACACAAACATACACAACTTCTGGGTATATAACTATTTTTCCCACTTTTGAACTATAAATATTACCTGAAAGTTCTGATTATTTTATCTTATCCTGTTTTTATCTTTTCATAAATTCACCATCAATACCCTATTTATTACAACTATTATCATACTGTTTTATTTTTTGTTTGTTTTGTTTCGTTTTTGCATTAAGTTGATTGAACATACTCTATTTGGTTCTAAATAGTAGCTACAAAAATGTAGAAGTCACCATCTTTGTCTGCTTGGTTAATAGGACCAGGAGGAAACAAAGTACCTTTATGCAACAATTTGACAAATAAATGATACAGAAAATAATTGCTGAAAGAAGAGACCATAAGGGTGCCTAGATGGCTCAGTTGGTTAAGTGTCTGCCTTCAGCTCAGGTCATGATCTCAGAGTCCTGAGATCGAGCCTCACATCACTCCCCGCTCCATGGGGAACCTGTTTCTCCCCCTCTCTCTCCCTCTGTCTGCTGCTTCCCCTGCCGGTACACTCCTTCTCTCTCTCTCTCTCTGTGTCAATAAAGAAATAAAATCGTAAATAAATAAATAAATAAATAACCGCAGGGGTGCCTGGGAGGCTCAGGTTAAGTGTTTGCTTTAGGCTCTAGTCATGATCCCAGGGTCCTGGGATGGAGCCCTAGGGCTGGCTCCCTCCCCAGGGGGAAGTCTGCTTCTCTATCTCCCCTTGTCCCCCTCCACTTGTGCTCTTTTTTTTTTTTTTAAGATTTTATTTATTTATCAGAGAGAGAGAGAGGGGGAGAGAGCGAGCACAGGCAGATGGAATGGCAGGCAGAGGCAGAGGGAGAAGCAGGCTCCCTGATGAGCAAGGAGCCCGATGTGGGATTCGATCCCAGGATGCTGGGATCATGACCTGAGCCGAAGGCAGCCACTTAACCAACTGAGCCACCCAGGCGTCCCTCCACTTGTGCTCTTGATAGCTGTCTTTCTCTCTTTCAAATAAATAAAATCTTTAAAAAGTGAATCTAATAAAAAGAAGAGACCACAGTTAGAGATGGAGACAAAAACAAAGAATAGATTGGAGATGTAAGCATTACTTTAAAAATGGGTAAGATTTAAATAAATGGAGAATAAATATAGGGCATTCCAGATGAGGGCAGAGTGAAAACACAACTAAGGAACTAATTAATAAACTGCATTTGAAATAAACAAACAAAAATTTTCTAAAATTAAAATGACATTCAGGTTACAGAACCTTGATTTTTTTTTTCACCAAACAGTTTGTGTGATATTTATAAGTATATTCCACTGCTAGAGGAGGAGGAGTTAAATTTTGTTTTATAACTTTTGTAGTTAATGTAGGGAAAGAGCATGAGATAAAATTCAAATTGTTTTGCTTATAGACAAGGAGACCATATAATTTATCATGAAACCGGGAGAGTTCTGAAGATGAAGGAAGGCTTATTAATAATTATAATGGGAAACAGGGATAAACCAAGTTTATTCCAGGAAAATCAGAATGGATGTTCATTGTACCTATAGCTATTCTGCATTTGATTTATGATCTTGAGATGCTAGATTGTTTCCTTCCTTCTTACCAACCAAACTATAACAAATTACTGTGAGGATAGGTGGAAAGAGATGGTGCCTTGCTGAAAACCATTGTATAACACCTGACTCAGTAAATAATCAATAAGTACTTATTAAAAGTATAAAGAAATAAAAAAGGACTATAAAGAACTGTTTATGGTGTTGGAAAATAGCATCTCAAAAACATAGGTCAGAGTCCGGAATGAAGGACTTTGATTACTATAGGAAACTTTCTGTAGATAATTTGAAGTCATAGGAAAGTCCTTAGGAACGATTATTTATGATAAAATATTGTACAAAGTCAACTTCAGGAGACTATTGAAATTGTCTAGAGAAAAGCTCCTAATGATTGAACTGAAGTAATGGGGACCAAAATGCCCTTTGAATAAAAGGTCATGTGGTAAAGGTCATACACCAAGGACGTGAGGCAAAAGGGTGTCCAGAAAATTTAAAGAAACACTAAGGAGATCAAAATGGCTGGGGAAAAAGAGATTAGAAAGAGCTGAGGTCAAGAAATGAGTAAATATAGGGTTGAAGGCAGCAGATGAAGGCTTGAGCTTTAGTAAGAGTCAAGATGGAAAACCGCTGAAAGGTTCAGAGTAAAGAGAAAATCTAACCTACTTAAAAAAAAAAAAATTCTGACTACTATGTTGAGAATAAATTTCAGTGAAGTAAAGGTGGAAACGAGGAGCTCAATTAGAATATTATTGCAATAATGTATATGAGAAAAGATGATTAGTAGTTAAATATATTGGTGAAATGGAGTTTCAAGACAGTATTTGATGAGGAAACTGAAGTCAAATATCCTGTTTACCATCTCATTAAATGTTGGAATCTTAAATTCAGATCTTTGACCCTCAGTGTATGACTCTTCAACTGTTTTGGGAATATTATGAGGTGTTTGTGGAAGATCTAAGAATAAATATGCATCAGGCAATGATGCATTTAAATCGGAAATTCAGGAGAATAATCAAAGCTGGAAACATGGAACAGCCCTGGAGCTATAAGAGGACAGTGAAAAAAAACTATAAGAATGGATGCAGGTGAAATTAAACTGAGGTAGGGGGAAGGAGCCGAGGGCAAAGAAATAAGAGTAAGTCCGGCAAGGGGATGGAGAGGGCAGAAAGTTTATCCAGAGATATACAAGGAGAAGGGCAAAGGAAAAGGATCTTACATAAAATCATGTGAAATCTCAAGAGCTGGAAAGAAGGGGGTAATTTTGACAATGCCCAAGTATGATGAGTTCTGAAAAGATGGAGTAGACTTGTAGGCTAAGGAAAAGGTGCCAGCAAAGGAAGAAGGAATGGAGCCCAAGGATATGAAAGTGGAGAGTTTCCCAAGGAGAATTCACGGGGCTGGAATGAGAACCTAACACTAATAGGAGCACCTGCCCTGAGAAAGAAAGGATAGGTATATGGAAGGATAAATCATTAGCTAGTAGGGAAGCTGGTATTCTTGCCTTATCATGATTTTTCAAATAACAAAAAATAAGATTTTTTTTTTTTTGAAACTTGGATAAAAGGCACAATTGGAAAGAGTGGTGAAGGTTTAGGATAACTGCTATAAGGAACCGGAAAAGGAATCCACTAGGAATCTGTGAAAACGTTTCTTAGTAACAGTGATGGGAATCCAGCTAAGACTGAAAAGTGTATATTTGATAGTTAAGTATTTTATTCATTTTGTTTTGTATTAATGTCCAAACATTCACCTACATTGAACCACAGATACAGAATAATCCCTTTGAGAAAACCTCAGAAGAATACCCTTTGGGAAAATATGCAAACCACCCTCAATGCATATTTACATGTATAGACATGTATGAAAATCCACCTATATATCTATATATATCTATATATAGATATATATAGATATATAGGTGGATTTTAGGAGTAAGATTTTAAGAGTAAGATTTAGGAGTAAGATAGACTTAAGGGGATTTACCTAATGAGCCTATGTTATCAGCTTGCTAAGCAAGCTCCAACATTTAAAGACAATTTGCACTGTTGTGATTTTGGGGACAGTTTTATATTATCTCTCTAGGAAACAGCAGTTAAGAATAGCTTGCTACTCTACTCACCTATTTATTTTTCAACCAGATATTCCACTTAATGTTGGGTTTTTAAAAGCATTGATTATACAATTCAAATGAATGAATTTTCAGTATTTCAAGGTGATTATTTTAAAAGATATCCAATGGATTGAGCTCCTTGAATCAGAAGCAAAATATGTTGTATGTGTATGTATTTTCCACTTATCCTATTTAATGCTTCTTGCCACACTTCTGAAATAGTCAAACTAATCTTATTTTAAATATCTTCCTATTGTATGAAAGGTAATGTTATACTCTGTAATTAAAACAAGAAGCTTATGAGAATGTGCAAGCAGTTTCACTTACATCCCTCTGGAAAAAGATCAAAGCTAGTACAATGTCGATCTCTTCATAATAATAGACTCTTGCAATCAAAAGACATGAAAAGATTAGAATAACCATAGCCTAGAGAGTTTACTAAGTTTGGATTCACCCTGACTTAGTATGATAATCTTCCTACATTTATATGAAAACATATAATTGCTCATTTTAATAAAAACTTATAGCAATATTTTTGTAACTTGGACATAGATGGTCTTAAATGAAAGATTTTAGATACATGAATTGCCACAGACTATCTAATTTTATTTTCTCATTTTAAGGTCACAATGAACTGCTATTTTTTATCTTTTCAAAAAACAGGAAGAATTAAAGTCAAATGCTACAATTCAATTACAAGAATAACTACGTAGATTCCAGCTCCTTGAGTATTTCACCATGATCCTTAGAAGTCAACAAAGTTCCCTTAGAAGTTAACTCACCATTTAAATACTAATGAGAATGTTCATTTACAAAAAAAAAGAAAGAAAGAAAGAAAAAGAATTGCCTATTACATGCATAACAGGACACTATGGGGAGATTAAAAGGAAGTATAAATGATGAACTCTGGTAACTAATTACAAATTAAAGATAAAGAAAGGGTAGTACCCATTTAACAGCTAAATTCCTGAGGAGTGAAATACTGATTCTAAGTTAAAGAATTTCTACAAACTCCTGCACAAGCTAAGTATTAGGAAAAGGCTGTAACTTAGGTTTTCAGAACTCAGTTAACATCACAAATACTTATTTAGTATATCCACATCTTATTGCTAACAGATATATGATGGTTAATAATATATCATTTATAAAAGCTTGAAGAGAAATATAGCTATATTTCTTTTCTTCTCATAAAAGAGGCAATGATTTAATCATTGGGAGAACAGATTTCTTGTAGAAATCGACAGAAAGTATTACTAATTCAGCTTCAAATTTCCATTAGGCTCATGAAAAATTAAGGGAGCTGTGTTAGTTATCAAGTAGCAGGAAGTACCTTACATCATTTGACTTTATATTCCCAGACTCCAGAAAAATGTGCATATGCAGATGAAGAAAAAAATCCTCAGAATTCCATGTGAATTGTTTTTCATAATATGGTTAAAAGATGTCCTCTTTAATGCTTTCTTCTACTCTCCCTTCACAGCTCAACCCAAACTTTTAGTTCACTATACTGTTCTATGCACTTTCCCCAAATATAGAATTTTATGTGTCTTTACTGCTTTATTGCTTTGCTTCCCCTTACAAAAAGATTCTAGTCTTTCTCAAAAGTCTAAGGCCATTTTAACTCCTTTAATCAAAACTTCCCATCAAAAATTTTCTTCCTCCTTCACCAGTTCCAGAGCATTCCACACAGTGCTCACGTCAGCAGCACATATATTAAAAGTAGAACATTTTTAATACCAAAAGACCAAACAGCTCCTACTGTATTTTGCTCTGTGTATTGTAGTCACTGGTGATGACCTCCTCGAGGACAGAAGGTTCTGTCTTAGGACTTCATATTTGCCCTAACAAGGTGATTTCAATGGGAAAAAAATCAAATTTTCCAAAAATAATTATACATTATTTTTGGATGGGGAAGGAAGAAAAACCAAAGCAATACCAGTGCTTTATATTTTATTATCAGAAAGATAAATAGCTTTATTTAGTTAATCACCAAAAATAAAACTAAGTTCTCCCACGGTTAAAATAAAATAACCTGAATACTAAAGATCATACTATATAAAATTAAAGCATCCATGAAAACTAAAAATCAAACTTGAGAGAGATTAAATGTTATCCTCCAGAGTCTCTTGAAGACTATACTGAAAATTACACTTTTACAATAGCTGGTTATACAATGCTAACTTGGACAGATATGCTAATGATAATTTTTTTTTTAAGATCGTTCCTTTAGAAATATCATCATTGTAAGTGCAAGATAAATGTAACTCACCATTTCAAGTCTACATGTAATAGAAATAGGAAAATATATTTGGATTATATTAAGAAGGTTGGTATGAGGAAAGGTAGGTCAAAAATTGGTCAAACCTGGAAGTTTCATTTTATCAAGGAATTAGTTCTCCCCACAAAATGTCCAGATGACTAAAAATAAACCATATTATACATTATAAGACTGTAATCCATATTATCATTTATCTTTCTTAAATCCAACCTTAAAAATCTGCCCAAGCTTGTAATAAAGGGCCAATCAGTAATGAAGAGTTTTAAAATCAAACACAGAGACCAGCCTTGAAAATTCACTGAACAAACTGCTTTAGTCATACAAGCAAAGCTTAATTTAGATTATCTGGCTCAACAAACGAGGCTAACTTGTCCTTGGTCACTTCTTGCTTATGCCTCTCAAAATGTAAGTGAAACTTAAATTTTTCCCCAAAATTAATATGAGGCAACCACTAACCAATTCTCTTCCATGTAAGAAAATACTAATATTGTAACCAATCAGTGTGAGGAACAGTCACTGCTTCTACACTATACAAGCTGCTTTATAACAATATACTTCTAAGCCTCATTCCATGTATTGGTTTGAGTACTCTCCATTTGCAAACTATCTTTTAAACTATCTTTTATCTTTGTTCTTATAATTGTTTACATTGTCTTTGGTGTTGGACTTCAAAAGAAACCTGGTGTGTGAATCCTTATATCAGATAAGTCAAAGACTATTATAAGAGATGAGGAAGGACAATACATCATACTTAAAGGATCTGTCCAACAAGAAGATCTAACAATTTTAAATATCTTTGCCCCTAACATGGGAGCAGCCAACTATATAAACCAATTAATAACAAAATCAAAGAAACACATTGACAATAATACAATAATAGTAGGGGACTTTAACACTCCCCTCACTGAAAAGGACAGATCATCCAAACAAAAGATCAACAAGGAAATAAAGGCCTTAAATGACAAAATGGACCAGATGGACATCACAAATATATTCAGAAAATTCTATGTCAAAGGAACATAATACACATTCATCTCTAGTGCACATAGAACATTCTCCAGAATAGATCATATCCTGGGTCACAAATCAGATCTCAACCAGTACCAGAAGACTGGGATCATTCCCTGCATATTTCAGACCACAATGCTCTGAAGCTAGAACTCAATCACAAGAAGAAAGATGGAAAGAACCCAAATACATGGAGACTAAACAGCATCCTACTAAAGAATGAATGTGTCAACCAGGAAATTAAAGAAGAATTGAAAAAAGTTCATGAAAACAAATGAAAATATAGAAACAACTGTACAAAATATGTGGGACACAGCAAAGGCGGTCCTGAAAGAAAAGTATATAGGGATACAAGGCTTTCTCAAGAAATAGGAAAGGTCTCAAGTATACAACCTAATCCTACACCTAAAGGAGCTGTAGAAAGAACAGAAAAGAAAGCCTAAATCCAGCAGGAGAAGAGAATGAATAAAGATCAGAGCAGAAATCAATGAAATAGAAACCAAAAGAACAGTAGCACAAATCAACAAAACTAGGGGTTGGTTCTCTGAAGGAATTAAAAAGATTGATAAACCCCTGGACAGACTTATCAAAAAGAAAAGAGACTGAACCCAAAAAAATAAAATCATGAATGAAAGAGGAGAGATCACAACCAACACCAAAGACAATGTAAACAATTATAAGAAGACATTATGAGCAACAATATGCCAGCAAATTTGACAATCTGGAAGAAATGGATACATTCTTAGAGACATATAAACTACCAAAACTGAACCAGGAAGAAATAGAAAACCTGAACACACCCATAACCAGGAAGGGAATTGAAGAAATGTCGCAACAAGCAAGAGCCTAGGGCCAGATGGCTTCCCAGGAGAATTCTACCAAACATTTAAAGAATTAATACACATTCTCCTGAAACTGATCCAAAAAAAAGAAAGAAAGAAAGAAAGGGAAGGAAAACTTCTAAACTCATTTTATGAGGCCAACATTATTTTGACACCCAAACCAGACAAAGACCCCAACAAAAAGGAGAATTACAGAAAAATATCCTTGATGAAACATGTGAAAATCCTCACCAAAATACTAGTCAATAATATCCAACAGTACATTAAAAGAATTATTTACCACGACCAAGTGAGATTTATTCCTTGGCTGCATGGTTGGTTCAACATCCACAAATCGGTCACCTGGCTGGCTCAGTGGGTTAAGCCTCTGCCTTCAGCTCAGGTCATGATCTCAGGGTCCTGGGATCAAGTCCCACATCAGTCTCTCTGCTCGGCAGGGAGCCTGCTTCCTCCTTTCTCTCTCTGCCTGCCTCTCTGTCAAATGAATAAAATTATCTAAAAAAAAAAAAAAATCCACAAACCAATCAATGTGATACAAAACCTTAATAAAAGAAACAAGAGCCAAATGATAATCTCAATAGATTGTGAAAAAAAACAACATTTGACAAAGAACAGCGTCATTTCTTGATCAAAACTCTTCAAATTGCAGGGATGGGGGTACATACCTCAATATCATCAAAGCCATTTATGAAAAACTCACAGAAAATATCATTCTCAATGGGGAAAAAGTGAGAGCTTTTCCCCTAAGGTCAGGAACACAGCAAGGATGTCCACTATCACCATTGCTATTCAACATAGTACTAGAAGTCCTAGCCTCAGCAATCAGACAGCAAAAAAGAAATAAAAGGCATCTAAATCAGCAAAGACGAAGTCAAACTCTCACACTTTGTAGATTATATGATACTTTATGTGGAAAACCAAAAAGACTCCACTCCAAAACTCTTAGAACTTGTAGAGGAATTCAGTAAAGTGTCAGGATATACAATCAATGCACAGAAATCAGTTGCATTTCTATACACCAACAGAAAGACAGAAGAAAGAGAAATTAAGGAGTCGATCCCATTTACATTTGCACCCAAAATCATAAGATACCTAGGAATAAACCTAACCAAAGAGGCAAAGAATTTATACTCAGAAAACTAGAAAGCTTTCTTTATAGAAATATATATAGAGAAATATAGAAATATATATTTATACATAATATATATAAATTATATATTATATATAATATGTATAAATATATAATATATAAATATATATAAATATAAATTATTTATTTATATATAAATATAAAATCTAGAAATTGAGGAAGACACAAAAAAATGGCAAAACTTTCCATGTTCCTAGATTGGAAGAATAAATAATGTTTAAATGTCTGTGCTACCTAGATCAATCTACACACTTAATGCAATCCCTATCAAATTACCATCAATTTGTTTTTTTAAAAGAAATGGAACAAATTATTCTAAAATTTATATGGAACCAGAAAAGACCCCAAATAACTAGTGGGATGTTGAAAAAGAAAGCCAAAGTTGGTGGCGTCACAATTCCTGACTTCAATCTCTATTATAAAACTGTCATCATTAAGACAGTATGGTTCCGGCACAAAAATGGACACCAAGATCAATGGAATGGAATAGAGAGTCCAGAAATAGACCCTGAACTCTATGGTCAACTAATGCTTCAATGAAGCAGGAAAGAATGTCCAATGGAAAAAAGACAGTCTCTTCAACAAATTGTGTTGGGGACATCGGACAGCCATATGCTGAAGAATGAAACTGGACCATTTCCTTATGCCATACACAAAAATAGACTCAAAATTGATGAAAGACCTCAATGTGAGACAGGAATCCATCAAAATTCTTAAGGAGAACACAAGCAGCAAACTCTTCGACCTCAGCCACAGCAACTTCTTCCTAGAAAAATTGCTAAAGGTAAGGACAAAAATGCCTATTGGGACTTCATCGAGATCAAAAGCTTTTGCACAGCAAAGGAAACAGTCAGCAAAACCAAAAGACAATTGACAGAATGGGAGAAGATATTCGCAAATGACATATCAGATAAAGGGCTAAGTAACCAAAATCTATAAACAACTTATCAAATTTCACACCCAAAGAACAAATAACCCAATCAAGAAACAGGCAGAGGACATGAACAGACATTTCTTCAAAGAAGACACTCAGATGGCCAACAGACATGAAAAAATGCTCAACATCACTCAGCATCGGGAAATACAAATCAAAACGGTAATGAGATAGCACCTTACACCAGTCAGAATGTCTAAAATTAACAAGTCAGGAAACAACAGATATTGGAGAGGATGGTAAGAAAGGGAACCTTCCTACACTGTTGGTGGGAATGCAAGCTGGTGCAGCCACTCTGGAAAACAGTATGGAGGTTCCTCAAAAAGTTGAAAATAGAACTACCCTATGGCCAAGCAATTGTTGTTTATTTTCCCTAAAGTTACAATGTAGTGATCTGAATGGGTACATACACCCAAATGTTTATAGCAGCAATGTCCACAATAGCCAAACTATGGAAAGAACCTAAATGTCCATTAACAGATGAAGGGATAAAGAAGATGTGGATATATATACAATAGGATACTATGCAGCCATCAAAAGATATGAAATCTTGCCATTTGCAATGATGGATGAAACTAAAGGGTATTATGCTGAGCAAAATAAGTCAATCAGAGAAAGACAATTATCATAAGATCTCCCTGATATGAAGAATTTGAGAGGCAGAGTGGGGGGTTTGGGGGGTAAGGAAGGAAAAAATGAAACAAGATGGGATCGGAAATGAGACAAGTCATAAGAGACTCTTAATCTCACAAAACAAATTGAGGGCTGCCGGAGGGGGGGGGGTGTGGAGAGGGTGGTTGGATTATGGATATTGGAGAGGGTATGTGCTATGGTGAGTGCTGTGAAGTGCGTAAGCCTGACAATTCACAGACCTGTACCCCCAGGACAAATAATATATTATATGTTAATAAAAATAATTAATAAAAATAATTAAAAAAACACATCAGCACAGGACTAAGGCCAGCAATAATAACTAGAAGCAAATGACTAGATTTTAAGAAGACTACTTTGTAAATGCTCAAAAAAATGACACCTCAGGAAAATATATGAATTTGGCAAGTGAGTGTATGTGTGTGTACACATCTATTCTCATGAGATGAAAAGATGCAAAAATGTGATACATTTCTATGATGAGAAAATTATAACTAATTGTATATTTTTATTTTTTCCATTGGCTACCAAATTTGCAATCACCCTATGCCTTATTAAACACCAAGTGGCTGTGGTGCTGCAAATGACCATTTGTACATACAAAACACCTAATATAAAACCAGGACAAAATTGAAATTTTAAAGAAGTACATTATCCCCAGGAGAAAGCTTTGCTCATTTTTCACTTTTATCATAAAGAGCAAATGAAAAGTCTCTCTGTAAACATTTCAAATCCAATTTGACATTTAATTTTCATGGAGAAACTTGTTTTGTTTTGCTTGTTTGTTTTTTTTGTTTTCTTCCTTGATCACTTAAACATTGTTAGCCTCCTTGTTGGTTGGTAGGTTGTTTTTTTTCTGTAGGCAGTGATACGGAAAATTGTAACACACTCAACATGGACCTGTTTAGAACTGTTTTTTTTTTTTTTTAAACCAAGGAAAAACAAAAAGTACCAAAGTAAAAACGCTCTCTTTTATTTAGCAAGAGACAAAGGATGTATTTTTTAGTGGAATAAAACTGATACATTCAATATGATTGACTTGAGTTTTTATTATCACTGGACTAAAGCTTTGTAGTTCTGTGTCCTTTTCTGAAATTTCGGTAGAAATGTTCCATTTCTTTTTTACCTGTCCTTTCTCAAAAGCCCTCTGAAATGAGTCTGCAGAATTATTTCATATACTACATTGTTAAGGAAGAGGAAAATTTTGACAGGTCCCCTTTGTAAATGTAAGAGAAAAAGCCTAAATTATTGACATTTCTTTGCAAGTTCTATTCTCTAAATCCTGTATGATCCTCTTCCAATCTCCCAGGGGGTACCAAAATTCACATCTTTTTTCTCATCTCTAGGCTTAGTGAGATTCGAAACAGATGGTTAGGCTTTGGCTCTTTCGGGGATGATGCAATATCTCCTCTCTGTTATCCTCTGTTTTAACCATTAAGAGCTCTTCAAAGACTAACATTTTACTTGTCTCAAGTTCCAATTTTGATTTTAAAAAGGTATTTCTCGATCATAATTTCTTGTTTCCTATTTTGAAAGACTTTAAAACTTACTCCTTTAATTAGTCCTCATTAATGGAGAACCAAATAGGCACTGAGAATATAACAGTGAAGACAAGAGCAGCATTTCTACCCGTAAGTTGCTGAGGTATAGGCAAAAACAGAAATATTTACAATAATGGGAAGTAGGTGTTAATTAAAGTGTGTCTGGGTATCAAAGAAGCACAGCAAATGGAGGACCTTGTGCTACGGACAGCTGAGAGTGTGAGATAGCTAAGATGCAGAGCAGGCATGCAGAAAACACCTTCAGTTACCTACCCTACAGCTATTTTTGCCACTTTTGAAAAACCCCACATTTCACTTTAGAGGCAGGGAAGGCCAATGACTTGTTTTCCCAGTAGTGGTTTGCAGCTGGGCATACACATGTGTCCCAATGTTAATCAAAGACAACTGGGTAGAGAATCTACTAAACTGTTCCCGGGAAACAGTTTTCTTTCTATTAAAAAAAAAAGACTTGATAAGAGGAGCTCTCCTGCATTGCTTTATGTTATGAGCATTTGAAATCTGGAGTGGCCTCAGCCATAATCAGAGACTGAGGATGAATAAGACTGAGGACAAACCCAAACCCAACACAGTGGGGATGGCAAGGTGGAAAATCAATGTGTATTAGGAGATTCTTTTGGGCTACCCTAAGGTGCTTCTGTATCCCATCCCATGAATCTCTATACCTTTTGTTATATTATGCAACAAATATCCTCATTACTTGGCTGTGGTACAGTGAGTAATTTCACTATCAATCAGAAGAAACTGATATAGGTACAAGGGAAGCTTCCTCCCAAAAGATATTTTTTAATAATTCTAATATAAAAAGGCAAGATTGCCAAGCTGATGAGGTGGGGGGTTGCATTCCAAACAAAAGAGAGATGATCACAGGGAAAACATGGCATATTATTGGAACACCAAGTGACTCCTAAGGCTGAAGTTTAGCTTATGTACCAAAGAGAGGCTGGAAAATAGGTCGACTTTTCATACTATTCGGTTTGAATGGTCAATGTTTTAATACTTTTTCATGCAGTAAGGCTCACTTTTGTTATTTTAAGTCACTGCCATTTTAAAAGACTTTTGTGTGGGAGATAAAATAATACAACAAATAGTTATTATATTTATTTTAGCCACATGCTAAATTAAACAATTTGTGTATTTCACTTAAACCTCAAAAATCTGTTATTTGCATTTGATAAATCAGATATGTGACTATTTAGGAAGTTGAAAGACTTTCTTAATATCAAACTAGGAGGTGGCATGACAAGAACACAAACATTCATCTGACACAAAGCTGCTCTCATAACCATCAAAGGAGTTTTTCTCAATTTGGAGATTACTGGCATTTTGAGAGCAACAATTTTTGCTTTGGGAATAAAGTTAGCACCACTGATTTCTAGAGATTAAATGTCAGTCCCTGTAACACACCAAAACATCCCACACATATATGTGCAGGCACTACAGATGTTGGCATTAAAAGCCTACCTAGAAATCATATGAAGAGTTGGTATTCAACCTCTTTTAAACTATTAAGACTGCAAAAAACAATTACACTTCCAAAATAGGTGCCGACGCTTCCGTCTTTTCAAATCTTTCCCACATTCCGGTTGATACCTAAAATTCCATGTGTTTAAGTCGCACATCTATAAAGGCAGCAAGTATGCCTAGAAGGAATGAAACTTTATCATTTATTTATAGTTTTGTGAATAAAAAATAAAAGGAAGGCATTATGGAGATGGAGGCAATCATGAAGATGTACCACAGATGAAAAGATTGAATATTAGGAACAAAGGAGGTTGGAAGCACCATGGGCCCGTTATGATATTGTCAAGGATTTACTTCTTTAGTATTCTCCAAAATCAAAGGCATAGAATAAATGATCTTTCCAGCTTCTACTATTTTATCTCCATGATCAAACAAATGCTTAAAATGTATGGACAGTCCTCTAGGGGGAATATTAAAAAGTGGTGAGATAGTGGATTTCATAGAATGGTTACCCTTTTGTAGACATATATCTAAACCCCAAACTATCAAATGAGAAAAGCATCTTTATTAGTTATTGTGATAGAGGACAGAGGTCCCAGCTAGGCAGGATTATGTTATTTGGATAATTGTGAAATATGAATAAAAGTTCAATGGGTTTCCTAAACATAACTATAAGTAACAGAGATAATTAAGTACTTCTCTGCAGAAGACACATGTCATGAGAATTTAAATTAATCCTTGTGAAAGTAATTATTACTCTATCAAAAGAAAAAGGTCTAATGTAACATTTTAATGTTAATAGGAAATTAGAAAAGGTAGCCACGGGGGCCTAAAGGAATATAAATCAAGCCTCATAATGTTTTCAGGAAGAGATATAAATGCACACATTTTCTCACATTATGCCAATGATTTTATGTTTTTTTTCCCACAATTAAGGAATTATTGAGAAACAGTATACTTAACAAAATATATATTAAATCATGTTATGTGAATATGTATTAGACTGTTACTATTTTCTGTTCAAGTTTTGGTGATGTTATAATTGCACGTTTTATTTAATTAAAATATAAGAAATTGGAACATAATCAAAAGGGACAAGAATCAAACCTTCTTCTGTTCACCACTCTTAGACAATAACTTCTACTACATTTTTAAATCTTCCTGTAGAGTTTTATATCTAGAAAAATTACAAACTAATTTTTGGATTTTTTAAAAACATTCACTATATTGTTCTATACATTGCTTTTTTGTTTTAATTAGAAAATATTTTGTGATAAACTTTCAAAATAGCAAATCTAATTCTACATGATTGATTTAATAAGGTCATGGTAAACCATTTATTACATGAATTTTCCATACTTTTTGATGTTTTAAAAATCAGGAACTAAAAACAGGTAATAGGTAAAATTAAAAGTTGCAATAAACAATTCTGCAGGTAATTTCTGGTTACTTGTCTTACTTAAAAGAAGAAGAAGGTGGAAGAGGAGCAGGACAAAACTTAATGACTAAAAGTGAGATTTCACAAAAGAGTTGATTTTTAGAATTTTTGAATTCATTTAGGCAAATTGCCCTCCAAATATAGTGCCAAAATTTACACCCCAACCTTACTTTTGTCCTACACCCTAACTTACACTTGTTATTGTTTTTTAGTGTCAGTACAAGAGATTGCATCATTGTAATATTTCTATTTCTTTTGACCTCAAATATTCTCTTCATATTTTTTGACCATATTTTCAGAAGCTTGTTCATCTTTATTAGACCCAATGATGACAGAACTTGGAAAAAGTCCACGAAGCCAGGACATCCTCGTGCCTGCCATATAAACAATCATTTATTTTTCAGGAAAGTTGAGCTTTAAGTGGGTTGTGACCTCATTTTTGAGGTGTATTCTTAAGATGCAGTATCCTTCCCAGGAACATAGATCCAGGGCTTCCATGAGGGAGGATGAACTATCTATGCAGTCCTGTAGTTTAAAGTTCCTTTGTTGAATAATCACTTTGCTGAATAATACACTTTTATAAAATAATTAATTAATTAATTAATTTTAATTTTTAAATTTTTAAAAATTTTTTTATAAACATATAATATATTTTTATCCCCAGGGGTACAGGTCTGTGAATTGCCCACACACTTCACAGCACTCACCAAAGCACATACCCTCCCCAATGTCCATAATCCCACCCCCTTCTCCCAAACCCCCTCCCCCCAGCAACCCTCAGTTTCTTTTGTGAGATTAAGAGTCACTTATGGTTTGTCTCCCTCCCAATCCCATCTTGTTGCTAAATAATATTCTTAATTTGCCATTTTGATGTTTGTTTGGCCAGTTTTAAGGAAAGGGTGCATCACTTTACTTTCCAAGGGAAACATCAATAGGATTCTTCCAAAAGCTTTAAATATAAATTTTATAATGGAAAAATGCTCTGTTCTATAAAATAGTTTTTAAGTAGGTGGGGGAATTCAAAATACTTCCTCAGTTTTGGGGATGCTCAGTGCTAGTTCTGTTTGGCCAGTCCCCGTCATAATGCCAATTCAAATCCTTAGGGAATATTTTTACCATCATGTGCCTGCAGTCACATAGGAGAAATGATACCTGATGATGAGAGACAATCACTGTCTATCGAGGATGCAAGATTTTATAGCCAATATTCAGATTTTGGTTGGGCATCAACTTTGATAGGGAATTAAAGAGTGTTTCTTTCATTTGATACTTTCAAATTTCTACTGCACCATAGTTAATGTACTTAAGGTGTAATCTAACTCAGAGAGACCACAGCAAATCTTAGTATATTCTACAACTAGAATTTATTTTAATATCCATTATACTTTCTTTAAAAATACACAGAGCACTGGCTGTGGTGCATAAACAATGAATTCTGTTACACTGGAAAGAAAAAAAAAGGAGTCTGATAGACTTTCCATCGGTTATCTAATTTAAATCTTTATAACACTATATCATTAATGTTGATATCTTTTTTTAATATGAAACAACTGAAAATAAGTATAATTTGTTATAGTGTATGTGAAGCATTTGGTCTAAAACTCAAGTTGTTCTGATTCTAAAATGTAAGCCCTAAACAATTATACTGTACACTATATATCCCAATATAAATTATGTTTATATAACACAGATTCTAAGGTGAACATTTTTCTTACTTTGTAACATCTCTCATATCATATATATGATTCTTATAATCAAAAAAAATTACACAGAGTAAGTCCTGGTTAAAAATATATATTATATATGAACTTCATCTTTCTATGTCTCTATAGGTCCAAAAAATCTAGCCACTTCAATCCTTTAACTTGTAGGACCTCAATCCACAATCTTCTGATTCACACATATTCAGCTCTTTTCCCTCAGACCTTGCTAAGTCATGAATATCACTCTTAAAATCATTTTACTGTCATAAAGAACAATTACAGGTATATCTTGTTTCATTGCACTCTGCTTTATTGTGCTTTGCAGATACTGTGCTTTTTTACAAACTGAAGATTTGTGACTATTCTGTGTCAACCAGAACTATCAACACCAATTTTCCAACAACCCTGTTCACTATGTGTCTCTATGTCACATCTTTGTAATACTCAGAACATTTCAAACTTTTTCATTATTATTACGTTTGTTAGGTTGATCTGTGATTAGTAATCCCTAATATCACTATTTTAATTGTCTTGGATGCCCAAGCCACACCCATATAAATGAACTTAATATAAATATATGTGTTCTGACTACCAGCCAGTCATTCTTCAGGCCTCTCCATCTCTTTGGGCCTCCTTATTTCCCAAGAGAAAAGAAGTTTAAAATTAGGCCAGTTTGGGGCGCCTGGGTGGCTCAGTGGGTTAAGCCGCTGCCTTCGGCTCAGGTCATGATCTCAGGGTCTTGGGATCGAGTCCCGTATCGGGCTCTCTGCTCAGCAGGGAGCCTGTTTCCTCCTCTCTCTCTCTCTCTTTCTCTGCCTGCCTCTCTGCCTACTTGTGATCTCTCTCTGTCAAATAAATAAATAAAATCTTTAAAAAAAAATTAAAAAAAAAAAATTAGGCCAGTTAATAACCCTGGAATGGCCTCTAAGTATTCAAGTGAAAGGAAGAGCGGCATGTCTTTCACTTTTAATCAAAAGCTAGAAGTGAAAAAGTTTAGTGAGGAAGGCCTGTTGAAAACTAAGAGAAACCAAAAGGTAGGCAACAGTGGGCTTAAGATATCTAATAAACCAAATTATAAATGGATGTGTTGTCATCTAGTCTTTGTTGTTCCATTTGTAGAACACAGAGTAGATTTAGCATAGATTTTATGTATTTATTTGAGAGAAAGAGAGAGAGAGAGTATGAGAGGGGAGAAGGTCAGAGGGAGAAGCAGAATCCCTGCCGAGGGCGCCTGGGTGGCTCAGTGGGTTAAGCCGCTGCCTTCGGCTCAGGTCATGATCTCAGGGTCCTGGGATCGAGTCCCGCATCGGGCTCTCTGCTGAGTGGAGAGCCTGCTTTCCTCTCTCTCTCTCTCTCTGCCTGTCTCTCTGTCTACTTGTGCTCTCTCTCTGTCAAATAAATAAATAAAATCTTAAAAAAAAAAAAAAAAAAAAAAAAAAAGAATCCCTGCCGAGCTGGAAGCCTGATGTGGGACTTGATCCTGAAACTCCAGGATCATGCCCAGAGCCAAAGGCAGTGGCTTAACCAAATAAGCCACCCAGACATCCCAAGAAAATAAACTTTAATTCCTTCATGGGTGGCCAGAATAAACTAAATATCATTGATAAATACAAAATGATTCTACCAATAGTGGTGGCAAAGTATTGCAGTAAATGTCAGCAAAAAAGATTAAAAGTAAAAAATCTGAACCAAAATCCACATTTTATTTCACTCTTATTTATTATTTATTATATGCTTAATTTACATAATAAGCTGCAAGTGTTCCTTGCTCATGAAAATTGTGCAACCTTGGAAATTTCCCCATACCCAAATTGAGTGCTCAGAGAGGAAAATAAAGTAAAAATACTGATTTTACTAATAGGAGTCACTTCTAGAGGACTGGTAGCCTGCGTTCTTTTCCATGCTTTTGTTTTCAACTTCTAACCTCTCTGCCTCCCATCTTTTTTATTTGAGAGATTTAAAAGTTCATTGACTCTACTAGGTAATATCTATACCCTGGAACAAAGTCTCACTCTTTCTCTTGGCATATTATCCAATTAAGCCATAGGCTAAGATTCTTATAAATACTAACAGACACTGAGTATTCTTTACAAAATGTTTGTCTATTCATGCTACTTTTCATGACACATAGAGCTAGATGTGTTTCTCTTACATTGCTCCTACCCAGAGTCTGACATAGCTTCTTTGGTGGGACAATCTATAATTTAATCTATAATTTAAGTATAAATAACACCTGCACAAATGATTCATTAGTTCAAATATGGATTAAAAATGTATTTGAACATCAAGAGTTTAATATATCCCATTCCAGAAAAGGATGGTGTAACTGAAACCAACATGAAAGGCTGTACAGGTTCGAAGTCCCAACACTGGATTCCCCATGCATCTTCATGCTTTCTCCTGGGCAAGTGACTCCAGGACCTTGGTCCTAAAATACTCTTCCAGAAAACAAGTTTCAGCTAAAAGCAACTTTAAAACTCTCCTAGAGCTCTTGTATTTAAATATTGTGCTCTGTAGATATTAACACTGAATTAACCTTAAGGTTCAACTCTCTTTTCTTTTAAAATTCCCTTAAAAAGTTTGCTAGATTCACCTCACTTAAATACATTAACTTTATTATAGACTCTCCTTATCTTGTTTTTGAGCCACTGACTTATACCAACTTTATCTCTCAACGTTACTCTAAGTTATTTTTGTTCATTTCTAAAAATTAATTTGCATACTCAAAGATTACATATAGGCACTATTTTTTTTATAGTCAGAATAATCTGACTACAAAAAATCATGCCTCAGTAGAGTTGGTTTAAAAATAATATGTCAAATGTTCTTAACTCAATTTTTAGATATTTGTTGCAGACATATTCTCAAAAATGAATTTTTGAGAATAAGAAGATGCATCCTGAGGTGACTTCTTCAAAGCATAAAAAACATCTAATAAATGTATTAAATCATTGAAATTAGACAGTGATTTGTATATGATTTAATTTTTTTCCTTTTTTAGCACCAAAACTAATTTCTGAGGCTTCTGGAGCCAAAACCATTCATCTTGGCATTAACAAATCCACTTATTTATACATAGATAATCCCATTACATTCCCATTATTAAATATATTCTTTATTATAATATTTATTATATTTAGGGGATTTTTTTTTTCTGAGAATATTTCCTGGTTAGCAATCTAAATCTACTTCAGCCACTGAAAAGTGTGTGTGGGGGGATTTTAAGAAGAGATACCCCAAATCACTTGCATCATGGAAACCCATACTGCTTCAAGATCAGTAGTCAAGAAAGTTGTTAGGGGGATGTCTGTGTTAAAGTCAACTGGTGCTGTCACACTGGAAAATAGTATGACGCTTCCTCAAAATGTTAAATAAAACTATCCTATGACCCCACCATTGCACAACTAGGTATTTATCCAGGAATACAAAAATAGTGATTTGAGGGGGCGCATGCACCCCAATGTTTATAGCAGTACTATCAACAATGGCCAAAATATGGAGAGAGCCCAGAGGTCCATCGACAGATGAATGGATAGAAAACATGTAGTATCTATCTATCAATCTACATATATATACATACACACATCTACAATGGAATATTACTCAGTCATCAAGAATGAGATCCTGCCACTTGCAATGACATGGATGCAATCAGAGGGTATTATGCTAAAGAAAATAAGTCAGAGAAAATACCATATGATTTCACCCATATGTGGAATTTGAGAAACAAAACAGATGAACATAGGGTAAAGTAAGGAAAAATAAGATAAAAACAGAGAGAGAGGTAAACCCTAAGAGATTTTCAACCATAGGAAATAAACTGAGGGTTACTGGAGGGGAGGTGGGTAAATGGGTGAAGGGCATTGAGGAGGGCACTTGATGTAATGAGCACTTGGTGTTATACACAAATGATGAATCACTGAATTCTATCCCTAAAACTAATAATATACTGTATGTTAACTAAACTGAATTTAAATTAAAAAAAAGCAAACTCATCTGGAATGGGATTAAACAAAAGAAATTCCTAGTTCCTGGTTAGAAAATCTGGAGGTAGAGTCCAAAATTCAGAATTTTATAAAGTTCTTGAAGTATTTCTTGGGCACATTGAAGTTTGCGAACCTCTAAACCGGAGTGTCTATGCTTCCTTGTTAGTATTGAATCATATCTTTATGTAAGTAAGACCTGTAATTTCAAGGATTTCTCTTCTTCATCATAATCTAAGCAACCCAACACATAACTTACAGTAAGTAACTATATCCCCAATTTGGAAGAACTGGATCTCTTGCTAATGTGCAATCTCAACATGATCTCATACGCCCAGCTGTGCCATCGAGGAAAATATCAGTCTCTTGTCTTTGACTCTCCTTCCACTTATTCTTTACAGATGGCATTTTGTCATCAATGTAAATGGATGCCTCCCAACAGAGGCATATGCATATGATATGGTTATTCATGTTTGGTGGATGTTTTTTAGGAAAAAGAATATAAAATTACAAATGCAAAATTAGATTGAAAATAGATATTTAAAATATGAAATTATATATTTTTTAAAATTTACACCCTTATAAAACACCCATTAACTCTAAAATTAACAATTTTTTTTTATTAATTAACTCACTAGCAGCTCTATAATTTCCTTTCCTTTTATTTATTTACCTAGATACTTTAATCATCTGTATAATCATATTTTCTACAGGGAGAATAAAATGTTAATTCTGTCTTTTCCCTTGAATGTTTGATACAAATTTTAAATCATTATCTTAGAGATGTTTCTTTAATTTTCATGACTTCTCATTGAAAGTGCCAGAGAAAGTGGGTGGTTCTCAAATCTGTGGTCCTCTATACATTCCTCTTATATATGATCTTCAATATTTGGAATAACTTTCCAAAGGCTAGTTTCTTGTTTTTCACCACCTATATTCTTCAAATATCATTAAGCATACTCATACTGTGTCATGACCCTTAGCCCTGCACTTACATATGAGGTTTGGTATATCAACACAATGAGTAGAAACCAAACATACACTACAAATAACTATCCTTAATAGTGACTGTGAATAACATAAATTATCTCATTAAACACAAATTAAATATAATATGAACTTTATTCCCTGAATTCAGACTCCAAAAGTACCCATAGTTACTCCAATACCTGATTCATTCTCCTCCCTATTCTCACCTTTCTCAGTAATAAGTATCACAGTTAATGCATTGCTCAAACTTCATTTTCACAGCTTCAACTATATATATCTCCACTTGGTTTGGTATTATGGAGACTGAACAAGAAACATATTAAAAGTTAAAATTTAACCTACATTCTATTATTATTTGTAGCCAAAGGCACGGGGCTATTTCTAAACCTCTGCTTCTCAATCAACTCACGCATTAGATGACTCACTGAATCATGGTAATTTTATTTTCTGCTTCCCATATAGCACTAAACTGTCATCTCCTCTTTCATTTTGATTGGAATTTCCAGTGTAAGCCATGAGTATTTCTCCCTGGAGCCCACAGGCAGTCTCCTTCTGCATTAAGTTTTGTTTCTCTCCAACTCGTTTTCCAGAGTGTGATCCATTTTTAGAATATACATCTAAAACTTTTATATCATTGTTTCTTCAAAAACTTAGAATTACCATAAAATATCCAATCTCAATAAACATAATATATACAAAGTACCTCCAGGACTGAACCCTTGTTCACAATTGACCTTCCTCTCTGCAAACTCAGAGATCCAGCCCCAAATGACTTATTTTTGGTCTGTCACTATAACATGTGTTTCCTTGCCTCCATTCTTCAACAGATCCTGTACCTTCTGCTTAGACCAAATCTTCTCCTCTCACCCATTTCTTAAATCAGATATACCTTATGTTTCAACTTAAAAGTTTTATCTTCCCAGACAGCTGATGACTGTGCTTTGCAATGTCTATGTTTCTACTCTGATGATGTAAAACAGTTTACTCTCATACCTTGTTCATTTCTCTTTCTTTCTAGGCCATAAGGCTAAGTAAAGGCAGGAACTATATCTTATTCATCATTCTCTGCCACATATATAAACTCAGTAAGTATTTATTGGAATAAAGAAACTGAAATAAAGAAAATTATTTAGGATCAGACATATTGGAGAATTTTTCTGGCTTCAGTGAAGTTATTTAAGTTTCCTATAAATCAGTTCTTACATGTATAAAAGAGGAATAATAGCATACACTTCAAGGCTGCGTTGTGAAACTTATACAATATTATATATTAATCATTAACACAGTAAGTGGCATGCAAACTAGCAGCACTCAAAAAAAAAGAAAAATATTTTTATTATTTGCTATAAAAATTCAGATTTTATTTCTGCATTCCTTTAAAGTTTATTCACTTTGGTTAGCTGAAAGCAGTATCAACGATTTCAATTGTCAAAACACTATACAAGGAATCCTAACTCTTCTCACCACCACCCCCCCCCGCCCCACTTGGTTCAAGGACATTCTACATTGGAAATATTTGGTCAATGGGCACTTTGATGGGGTTGGCATCTTGACAAGTTGTAAAGCCTTATTCTATACTTACACTATACTATTCTTTTCTCATTCTCATATTCTCTTCTGTTCTTGACCAGGATTTGCTTATCCACATTATTTTTACAACAGAGGAATAACAACCTCTGCTGAGAGTGCTATTAAAGTGACTATCACTAAAATTAAAAATATAAAATCCTTTTTCTCTGGTTTATTTCTCCTCCTTAAGAACTAATCTATTTTCACAATTATAGTTTTCTTTCAAATCAAATTCTGATAGCTAAAATTGCCACAAAAATTGTCACTCTTGGTGGGCAATAATTATTCATACACACACACAAAATCTGTTAAGTGAATAAAACAAATTATTTTAAAAAGGAATGAATAGGGAAATAAAAACCTTAGTATGTAAAGCAAGATAAGTGGCCTGCACTATATCTTTCAGAAAAATACCTACTTTCTTTGGTCTAAATTTTATTTCTTTGAGTTTGAAAACATTGTGCTGTTTTGTTTAATTGGAACTACTATGTTGACTATTTTGACAATGCAAACAGTTCAGTCATTCTATGACCATTAGAATTCCTGGCAGAATCATAGTTAGAGAGACATTGAAATGCTGTCAAAAAGAATCCTCAATGTAATTTAAAAAAAAGTATATATATATATATATATATATATGCACATATATATGTATATATATGCTGGCTCTAAATAATAATGAAGATATGTTATATTTCAGCTACCAAGATTTGTTTTTTTGACCTGGCTCCATGAAACCAAATAACATGTATATCCTTAAGATTGTTTCCACAACAATCAATTAAGATTGTGGAAACAATCTTAACTATATAAATGTTCTAATCATTCATTCAATTAAAATTTTTTCTATGTGTTTTATAAAATGATTTAAACCAGGTATTTTTTTAATGCCTTTCATTTTGTAACTTTGGGAAAAGATACTGCATTTTTTTACATTATGTCAACATTCTCCCACAAATTCTATATGTTTAATTTTATTACAAATACTATTTTGAATTTCAATCATGTCTTTTAAAATGGAAAATAATTTTCTCCCTAAAATTAAAACAGAATGTTTTGAAGGAAAATCAAGGTACACATACTGAAACACCTAAAACTACAGGAACAAGGCCTGCCTGGGTGCTCAGTGGGGTAGGCATCTGTCTTTGGCTCAAGTCATGATCCCAGGGTCCAGGGATCCAGCCCTAAGTAGAGCTCCCTGCTCAATGGGAAGCATGTTTTGCCTCTCCCTCTGCCGCTCTCCCTGCTTGTGTGCTCACTCTCTCTCTCTGTCAAATAACTAATTAAAATCTTAAAAAAAATAAAAATACAGGATCAAGAATAATGTTTCTTTATTATTATTATTATTGTTATTCTTGATGCTGTTCCAGTTAAATCAATAAGGTAGTTTAACTAAGTAAATAAAATAATAATTTAATATATATGTAATTTCTTCCTCTGCATTTAATACTGCAATATTAAGTATATAAATATCTTCCTTTCTAAAACTATTTAATTCTTGATGAAGTATTAAAAATACCAGGTTAGACACTGTCCCTGTAACTTAAACTTAGGAGAAAAAAAAAGTTTGTCTGGTTTATAGTATGTTATTAGCTTTAAGTTTGTTCTTTGTCTTAATGCAGAAAATGGTGGGACTATGAATATATAGTGGGACCTTTTGAAAACGTAAGTTTAATGCAATGTGAATTATAGGAAAAGTCTCATCAAAATATTTCAGAGTAAAACAGTGGCAGAGTGAAAGAAATACTACATACCTTAATTGCTAAAATTCTGTCTAACTTTTTCAGAGTTAAGTACTCCCCTATATTCATACAAACCTGATAAACCTCAAGACAATAACAATTTAGCAAAAAGATTAAGCATATATAAAAAACGACTGTGCAAGTTTCCAAGAGCAAATCACTAGACTAGAAATGACACTGTCCTAACTCCTAGATACACCTGCTCTTAGCATGTAACACTCACTCAGTGTTACTTGAAAATAAATGAATGGTTATTTTAAAATAAATATGTACAAGGGGCTAAGAAGATACAGAGGAGGGTACTTCTCCCTTTCTTCGAGGGTAGAGGAAAGCAGAATTGAGATATGAAAGAGAAATTCTTTGAGATGGACTTAAAGGACGAATACAGATTTCCCACGCATAGAAAAGAATGATGGAATCATTCCACTTGGAGAGGATTAGAAAAATTAAGGGCATTTCAGGAAAAATAAATAATTTAAATAAAAGACACATAGGTAAAACCCACCCAATCTTTCCACCAAGTGGTCCAGAGATACTTGATTATAGGGTGCTTTAAAAATGTGGTTGGACAGTGAGGGTGCAATTACGTCTTGAAAGACTGTTGTCAATGTGTTCAAATGTTCTGAACTCTACTTTATCAATAGGAAGAAGACACTGAATATTTTAGAGAAGGTTTAAAACAATATTTTAAGGAAGAAGCATCTCATTATACTGCAGAAGGAGACCTCAGTCAGCAGTTTGGATAATGACTCAAAAATAGAAAATCTTATATAGGCAAACTAATTAAGAAAGTATCTATAATATCTTCTCAGCCATATAATGAAGAGGGTCTAAATTCAGACAATGAAAAGAGAGGAGAAAAATAAACAAAATGGCCATTTCTAAAGTAAAATGAATGGCACCAGATGGATCAGTGTGAAAACACGGCAGGAAATTGAGGTGTTTCTAGCACAAGTGTTTTCCTGAGTGGATACACATTAAACCAGGTAGATAGGAAAAAAAAAAAAATCAGTGAGAAAGATAACGAATTTTGCTTTGAGCATATAGGGTTAGAAGGAATAATGTGGTATTTGGGGAATGGTGTCCAAAAGCAGTTAAAAACATGATTCCAGGACAAAAGTGAGAAGATTCAGCCACCATTGTGGTTTATGATGCCTATATGACAAATAGTTACAATAGCCTGAGGAGGTTAAGACAGTTAGCAACTGTAGAGTGATATTTCCAGAATAAAAGTAAAAACTACAGGTGAATAAGTTAAGAGTTGAGGTTAGAAGTTTATTTGTGATGTTTGTTATTTTTCACAGAAGATAAACTGAAAAAGGTCACAGAGTGAGGAAATGATACCAATGATGTGTAAAGATTAATAGATACGTTATAGTGTAAAAGCATGATAATTTTACAGGGGAAGATAATGATGGAGTTAATAGATAGAAACACGATCTCAGAGATAGCATTTGTTCATAGAGTCAAATTAATCTTTTTCAGATACAGTTTGGTAAACTCTAACAACTTTGACCCTTAGTTTGAACTATATTTTTACCTTGTTGGGCTGATTCCTACCAAAAATCTTTATTTCCTCCTCATTACTTCCTCTTCCTTTCACATGGTTCTGGGAATCATTAATTGCTCTCTATCATAGAACAAATTATTCTAATAGTTAATATATTATGTTTTATATATTCATGGAAGAATGCTGATATCATCAGTGGACTTTGCTTGGCATGGACCATATGGTGTCAGATGGGGGGTGGTAGATTTAGTCCCTACATTTACTTCTTTTGTATCTTTAAGTTACCTTAAGTTGCTTTTCATTGTTAGGAATTATAGGAATGCTATCTATTGAAAAATCAAGTAAGCTAAAGAATGTATATGAAGAGGTGCCTGGGTGGTTCAGTGGGTTAAGCCTCTGCCTTCAGCTCACATCATGATCCCAGGGTCCTGGGATCAAGCCCCACATGAGGCTCTCTGCTCAGTCTCCCCTCTCTCTGCCTCCTGCTCCGCCTACTTGTGATCTCTCTGTCTAGCTGAGACTGCTTCAGCTAGCCGGAGATCAGCTAGATAGCTTATCTAAAGATTGCAAACACCTGAAAATCCATCGGCAGATCGAAGAGAAGAAGAACAGCAATTCTGGAAACAGAAAATCAGCCACTTTCTGAAAGGTAGGACCGGCGGAGAAGTGAATCCAAAGCGACGGGAAGATAGACCCCGGGGGGAGGGGCCGGCTCCCGGCAAGCGGCGGAGCAACCGCGCACAAAATCAGGACTTTTAAAAGTCTGTTCCGCTGAGGGACATCGCTCCAGAGGCTAAACCGGGGCGAAGCCCACGCGGGGTCAGCGTGGCCTCAGGTCCCGCAGGGTCACAGAAGGATCGGGGGTGTCTGAGTGTCGCAGAGCTTGCGGGTATTGGAACGGGAAAGCCGGCTACAGAGACAGAGCCGACAGTAATCTCGCAGCTCCGTGTTACCTTGAACCGGTCGCAGGCTCGGTGAGCTCGGAGCGCGGCCGGAGGTCAGGCAGACGGGAGTAACTGGGCGCTGTTCTCTGAGGGCGCACTGAGGAGTGGGGCCCTGGGCTCTCGGCTCCTCCGGACCGGAGACCAGGAGGCCGCCATTTGTATTCCCGTCCTCTGGAACTCTACGGAAAGCGCTCAGGGAACAAAAGCTCCTGAAAGCAAACCCGAGCAGATTACTCACCCCGGCCCCGGGTAAGGGCGGTGTAATTCCGCCTGGGGCAAAGACACTTGAGAATCACTACAACAGGCCCCTCCCCCAGAAGAACAACAAGAAATCTGGCCGAGACCAAGTTCACCTACCAAGGAGTGCGGTTTCAAAACCAAGGAGAGCAGCAGAATTCCAGAGGAGGAGAAAGCCAAGCACGGAACTCATGGCTTTTTTCCTGTGATTTTTTTTAGTCTTGCAGTTAATTTAATTTTTTCTTTTTCATTTTTTTTTTTTTCTCGCCTTCGGGTAAAATTTTTTTTTTTTTTTAACTGTTACCTTTTTCTTTTTTAACGATTTTTTACTAGTTTATCTAATATATATATATATTTTTTTTTTTTTACATTTTTCTTAGGTGTTTTCTTTTTTTAAAATTCTTTTCTTTTCTTTTCTTTTTTTTTTTTTTTCTTTTTTCTCTCTTCCTTTTTGAACCTCTTTTTATCCCCTTTCTCCCCACTCACGATTTTGGATCTCTTCTAATTTGGTTAAAGCATATTTTCCTGGGGTTGTTGCCACCCTTTTAGTATTTTACTTGCCCCTTCATTTACTCTTATCTGGACAAAATGACAAGACGGAAAAATTCAACACAAAAAAAAGAACAAGAGGCAGTACCGAAGGCTAGGGACCTAATCAATACAGACATCGGTAATATGTCAGATCTAGAGTTCAGAATGACAATTCTCAAGGTTCTAGCCGGGCTCGAAAAAGGCATGGAAGATATTAGAGAAACCCTCTCGAGAGATATAAAAGCCCTTTCTGGAGAAATAAAAGAACTAAAATCTAACCAAGTTGAAATCAAAAAAGCTATTAATGAGGTGCAATCAAAAATGGAGGCTCTCACTGCTAGGATAAATGAGGCAGAAGAAAGAATTAGTGATATAGAAGACCAAATGACAGAGAATAAAGAAGCTGATCAAAAGAGGGACAAACAGCTACTGGACCACGAGGGGAGAATTCGAGAGATAAGTGACACCATAACCATAAGACGAAACAACATTAGAATAATTGGGATTCCAGAAGAAGAAGAAAGTGAGAGGGGAGCAGAAGGTATACTGGAGAGAATTATTGGGGAGAATTTCCCCAATATGGCAAAGGGAACGAGCATCAAAATTCAGGAGGTTCAGAGAATGCCCCTCAAAATCAATAAGAATAGGCCCACACCCCGTCACCTAATAGTAAAATTTACAAGTCTCAATGACAAAGAGAAAATCCTGAAAGCAGCCCGGGAAAAGAAGTCTGTAACATACAATGGTAAAAATATTAGATTGGCAGCTGACTTATCCACAGAGACCTGGCAGGCCAGAAAGAGCTGGCATGATATTTTCAGAGCACTAAACGAGAAAAACATGCAGCCAAGAATACTATATCCAGCTAGGCTATCATTGAAAATAGAAGGAGAGATTAAAAGCTTCCAGGACAAACAACAACTGAAAGAATTTGCAAATACCAAACCAGCTCTACAGGAAATATTGAAAGGGGTCCTCTAAGCAAAGAGAGAGCCTACAAGTGGTAGATCAGAAAGGAACAGAGACCATATACAGTAACAGTCACCTTACAGGCAATACAATGGCACTAAATTCATATCTCTCAATAGTTACCCTGAATGTGAATGGGCTAAATGCCCCTGTCAAAAGACACAGGGTATCAGAATGGATAAAAAAAAACAAAACCCATCTATATGTTGCCTCCAAGAAACACATTTTAAGCCCGAAGACACCTCCAGATTTAAAGTGAGGGGGTGGAAAAGAATTTACCATGCTAATGGACATCAGAAGAAAGCAGGAGTGGCAATCCTTATATCAGATCAATTAGATTTTAAGCCAAAGACTATAATAAGAGATGAGGAAGGACACTATATCATACTCAAAGGGTCTGTCCAACAAGAAGATTTAACAATTTTAAATATCTATGCCCCCAATGTGGGAGCAGCCAACTATATAAACCAATTAATAACAAAATCAAAGAAAAACACATCAACAATAATACAATGATAGTAGGGGACTTTAACACTCCCCTCACTGAAATGGACAGGTCATCCAAGCAAAAGATCAGCAAGGATATAAAGGCCTTAAATGACACACTGGACCAGATGGACATCACAGATATATTCAGAATATTTCATCCCAAAGCAACAGAATACACATTCTTCTCTAGTGCACATGGAACATTCTCCAGAATAGATCACATCCTCGGTCCTAAATCAGGACTCAACCGGTATCAAAAGATTGGGATCATTCCCTGCATATTTTCAGACCACAATGCTCTAAAGCTAGAACTCAACCACAAAAGGAAGTTTGGAAAGAACTCAAATACATGGAGACTAAACAGTATCCTTCTAAAGAATGAATGGGTCAACCGGGAAATTAAAGAAGAATTGAAAAAAATCATGGAAACAAATGATAATGAAAATACAACGGTTCAAAATCTGTGGGACACAACAAAGGCAGTCCTGAGAGGAAAATATATAGCGGTACAAGCCTTTCTCAAGAAACAAGAAAGGTCTCAGGTACACAACCTAATCTCTGTCAAATCAATAAATAAAATATTTTAAAAAATAATTTTTTAATGTGAAATATAGAGGTTCATACATAAGGAGTAGCTATAAGCTCTTTGCAGAAGTTTTTTGGTAGTGTACATTTTACTGGGACAAAAATATTATTGTATCTGTATTCAACTGATGCCTCACCTTTTCTACTCCCATTTGTCCAAATCCCATCTGTCTTGGGTGTCTGTCATGCTCCGTTCCTATCTTTTTTGCACATCATGGAAACGGCTAGATGTGCTAAACTGAAGAAACCAAAAAATAGCACAACTCGTTTACTCTAGAAAAATGACTAGATGAAGGGCAAAAAGGATTCAGAAGGTGAATGAAGGAGGGAAAAAACAAAAACAAAATTGGTAGTAGGAAAAATGGGAAGAGAAATGGGAAAGAGGTTTGAGTAACTGCCACTTTGTGGAAATTGTTGGAGAAAAGGATAACATTTAATACTATTTGTACTGTTGGGGTAATGAATTCTCTTCAACCCATTTTCAAAAGATCCAGTACAGATTAAAATTCTTTTTCAATGCTTTTTTGAAAATTAGTCTGGTTACTCCCTTGAATGAAACTATGGCACTATGTTGTTAAGCTATTGCTCTTGTCAAGTCATAGAAACACTCTTTACTTGATTATATATGCGATGGCTCTAAGCAGTGTATACTTTAAATATGGGAAGAAAATACCATGAATTTTAGAACAATATTATACATACACTGAACTGGCAGGACACAAAGTTGTTAGTTTCCCTAAGTTAGAGAGTCTCTATGATCTTAATCAATCATCATTTTCTAAGTACTTGATGGAAATGCTTGTGTAACAGTCATGGAGTAAACCCATAACAGGCATGTTATTGGTAAATCAATATAATCTAAATCAATCTAAATCTAAATCTAAATAATAATCTAAATCTAAATACTGTCTCCAAACTCTAATCCAGAAAAAGATGTTATCAAATATCCATCCATAAAATTCCCATGGATTTTCATAGAAATCCTTCACCCAAATGAGAGACTCTTCACCATATGAATGACTTCCCAAAATGGAGTAAGGGTGGTACTTAATAAATAATTTTTTAAAAGTGCCTATAAAACAAGAAAAAGACATTCATAAGTGAAATCCTTGGATAAACGAAGGAGTATAACAGAAGACTTATGATATGGGATTAAAGTCTTTTCAGTTTCATAACTAACACTTCCATTTATTTCTTCTTTTGCTGACATATATTACTTAAAGAACCTTATTTTTTTAAATGCAAATTTAGGTGTGCTAGGGTGTCTCAGTCCTTTAAGTATAGGACTCTTGAGTTCAGCTCAGGTCATGATCTCAGAGTCCTGAGATTGAGCCCTGCGTCAGGCTCCACACCGGGCATGGAGCCTCCTAAAGATTCTCTCTCTCAATCTCCCTCTGTTCGTCTACACCCATCCCACTTTAAAAATATAAAAAATAAAAATATAAATGAATAAATAGCAAATTTAGCACAGTATTGAAGGGATATTGAGGTGCACTCATTCAAAAACAAAATTTATTATATGACAACAAAATGGTTGGTATGATTTTATGTGTGTATAAGTAGTGCAAGTTTAAAGCAAATTTGACCATAGCTATATATACAAACACATGAACATACATATATATACATGCACGGACATGTGATCATTTGTTAGTTGATAATTACCTACATGATTCCAATTAGAGTAAGGAATTATAAATGTATTTTAGTAAGAGATGCAATTGTTCATTATATAGTAGAGAATCAAAAGAACTGGTAATTTGTTTAACATGGCATTATTTAAAATACATACAATAAAAGGGAACAAATGTTACACACATGCTGAGGCATTTGCCTAATAAATGTTGTATGTTTGGGAAAAGAACCCTCTATAGTAGTTTACCCATTGGGAAAATAGAATATCTTAAGCTTGAAAGCATCTTAAATCAAAATGATTATACAAGGATAAGTCAAAATATTACAGCTATTATTCTAAAAATTATATTGATTAAATTTACTATGTACTAGGATGATTGAATGTGGTATTAAAAATTCATGTTTAAAACTTTTTGGAAATGCTTATATAGATACATTGTTAATTTTTATAATTACTAGTATTTAGCTTTTCAATCATGTAAACAGAATGAGAAAATGTGAAATGGAAGTGATATATACACATGATAAATAAATTTCAATAAATAAAAGTTTATATCCTCTCACTGTTACACTTTTTTCTCTTTTCTTACAAATACTTTATGGTTTAATTTTTTGAAATCCTTCCTCTAAGCATAAAGAATAAAGCAGCTGCTACAGATAAAATGAGCATCAACTGGCAAATATTAAAACTGTCACCTGATGGAAGCTGGGATCACCATTAGGCCTTCAAGCAATAACCTGCAGTATAATTTTGTAACTCATATATCAATTAATTTTATATTACTGTCACACATGACACTAACAGCTAACAGTATTTCTTCATGCTGTTATCTTAATTGCTATGTATGTGTGCTGAACAGGAATATTTGAAGATCAAACTATGTCCTTTAAGAAAAAAATCTCAGCTGTTTGGTGAAATTTATTACAAATCTATAAATTCAATAGTAGAAAGTTTTTTGTTTATCTTATTTGTGAATAAACTTCAGAATTCATAATACAGATATGCTACTTATTTATATTACATAACAATGTAATTTTGTCTGACATTGAAGAATATATTTGTGCTTAATGATTTTCCATAAAATATTAATTTATTTATATAAATTAAATACCAAAAAATGTCAATATATAATGCTTGAGTTTTCAAGAACTAACTCATTATTTTAGGTCAAGAAGTGAAATTTTACCTGAGATTAGCATTATTCAGAACACTAGTGATGCAGGGCTGACAAACACAACCAAGGTTAGAATGATTGGAACTTTGGAGAATATCATAAGGAAATACACTATCAGGAAAAATTAGTACAAGTGTTTATTCTAAGAGTAGCAAAAAACAGGCAGTAGAGATCTTTAAAGGTGAATGGATAGAAATTGCTATTTAATGGGAGAGCGTTGAAATTAGCAGTGATGGACTAAGAAAAAATACTTTTTTGTTTTCTGATTGCACTTTTTAAAACATCTTTAAGATATATAGTTTTAGACTGAATTAGAGGCTTTTTCTTATCTTGAACCTATAGGTAGACTTTCTTTTCTCTGTAAGCCCTATGAAACTACACAAAATTTTTTAATATGTAAATAATATACAATTATAATGAGAAAACCTTTAACTTTCATCAAAATCTTAAAGGTATCCCTAACCTTAGGAAGGCTAGAAGCACTGGTTTATTATCTTTACATTCACATATCTTTATGTTTCAATTTTTATATTACATATTATATTATAATAGTAATGTGGCTTTTGCAAGGATAGGTCAGATGAGCCTGGTACTCTGCAAGTTCTTTACAAAAACTTTTTTTTTTTATCTTTGTAGCTGTGAATCTAGTATTATGTGTTGTACATAGTAAATGGAAGTCAGTGAATGCTGTTTGAATGAGTAAATGAATGAATAATTAAAGGCCTAGATGAATGAACCAAGAATATTTCTTTTTTGTAGTATGAGACTCTTAAAACTCACCAACACATTAAACCTGAATGTTCCTCAATCAAAATGCAACTAAGAAATTAATTATCATATATAAAATGTCTACAATGTTTATGTAATTGATATGATTAAAAATTCATAGCATATAGTCAAAGAAAACTGAAGCACAGAGCACAGAGTAGAGGGATAGTTAGATAGTCAGTGTTACCTAAATAGGTCCTCATGGGTTTAGAAAAACAAAGGGTGTGACTTTAATTTATAACCTCCCGTATCTCATTGTTTTTATTTACTAAGCACATCTATTAGGCACCTCTTAGGTAGTAGATCCTAGGCTAGAAGTAGAGGATACAGAAATACAAAGTTATAATAATCTACAACCTAAACTATGTCATAGCCTGGTGGATACAGTGACCCAACAATGAACAAATCAAATTATTACATTTGGAAGTAGGAATAAGTGCAGTGCCAACAAAATGTACCAAAAAAGACAATGAATGACCCTTAGTCTACAGAAAAATGCAATTAACTTAAAGAATACTTTTTTCTTTATAGTTTTATTAAGAAATAATTAACATATCACTGTATATGTTTAAAGCATACAGCATAATGGTGTGATTTAATCATGTCTAGTGATCACAGTAGGTTTAGCTAACAACCACGTTCCCATATGAAATTATTAAAAAAAAGAAAAAGACAATTCTTATGGTGGAAACTTTTAGGATTTACTCTTTTTTTAAAGATTATTTATTTTAGAGAGAGAGAGAGAGCATTGTGTAGGGGTGAGAGGCAGGGGGAAAGGGAGAGAGAATCCCAAGCAAATTCCCTGCAGTGCTCGATCTCATAACTCTGAGATCACGACCTTAAGTCACAACACTGAGATTATGAACTGAGCTGAAATCAAGAGTCAGAGTCTCAACAGACTGAGCCGCCCAGGTGCCCCTGGGATTTTCTCTCTAAACAAGTTTCCTATATATCATACGACAGTGTTAGTGGCAGTCATCATGTTGTACAAAGGACATAACTTAAAGAATTGGCAGAAATTGTGGTTGACATTATTTGCCAAATATTCCCTGTCCTATTTTGTCCTTCTCTCAGCTATCAATTTAGTATTGGTTTCTTCCCTTCCATCACTCTGCTAAACTATGATACCCTGTATTTATTTAGGCATTTGGGAGGACAAAATTAGGGAATAAATGATAAGCGCATTATTAAATATATATCCCCATGGTAGTCAACATATTTGGACATTTGACTTTCCATATACATACTCAAAGATCCTCATGTAGAGGACATTTCTCTGTATTTTGGCTGAATGCTTCAGCATGCCTCAATGACTTGATCATTGAGCACTGATACACAAATTGTAACCTTTCAGGATGAATTTCAATTATTTGCTCTCTCAGTGGAGAAGGTATTTTTTCAATGCAAAATGAATTTATTCAGGCCAGAAATCCATTCACTTCCTAGGACACTAAATGTTTTACATTTGAACTGGATTGCAAGTGCTTCAACAGCATATAGAACAGGATTTTTAATTGGAAGCTTTTTAAAATAAATTTTATAGAACAGGGAAAATTGATTGTGAAACTTGAAATTCAGATTAGCATTCGTGCCTTCCATTCTCTGTGAGGGACTTTATGATGCAGCTTCAGAAAAGTAGAAGCTAAGTAATTTGACCAGCAGTGTGCTTTAGGGGAGGTATTGAGCCATAAGAGCTGGGATTCCTGAATTTAGATAAAGGAAGGACATTGATCGTTTTGTTTTGTTTCTCTTTAAGGTGTCTATATTGGTAGGTACTGAATGAATTATACTGCCACAAGTAAGTTTTATGTCTTAAAAAGGACTTCATGCTGTTCTGACTGGATTTAGGAGAGGCCCAAATTATGTGTCCAAATTTCTGAACTATTTTATATGGAGAAAAGGCTGTAAGAGAAACAAATGGTGAGGTTACTGCTACCCATGTAACTTTTCATAATGGGAATATCAGTTAGATAAGAAAAAATAGATTATTGTTTATATATTATTATATATAAAATATATTATATACAAAAATAGATTATTGCTTATATATCAAGCCAGAATTACATGTCTCCAAGTGACTTAATTTATATATATATATATATATATATATACCCATATATGCATCATTAAGGATACTTAAATATTATAAATGCAGCCCAAATGCAGAGACAAGAGGGATTTAGGTCAGAGGTCATTCCAAATTAATTTAGATTATAAAACAAAAACTTTATTTAGATTATAAAAGAAAACTTTAGATTCTCATGGGAATTTTCTTTTGCAGCTAGCCATGATAAACAGATAAGCGAGGCCTGTTCATCCACCCACCCTGATTCTGTAACAGCCCTAAGCAGTGGGTTATTTTGTTTGTTTGTTTTTATTTTTACTGTTTTTAGACACTTGACACACTTGAGATACTAAAGATTGTATTTCAGCTTTAGTAAGACCTGTGAAGGAAAAGAAAATTCATCTTACATTATGCTGAAAGGGAAGTGAACCTGAATGAAACCCTACAGATATAAGCTAATGAAAAATATTTACACTGCTTAATCCTACCTGCTAATTAATCTAATTCACTAAAAAATAAGTCACAATAGATTTACATTAATATATAGAAAATATTTTATAAAAACATATAAAAATATATTTATACTAATATATAAAGCACAGATCAATTGTTGACTTGCAATCCTCAGCTAATGAAATGTATCTAAATGAAAGACATTAACAATAAAGAATTACAATAATCTTCACATATATGCCTTTCTAGCACTGGTTAAAGAAAACAAAAAAAATCTCAGAATGAGTTTTTAGCCCCTGTAGGAGAAACTCTTCATTCTTGGATAAATGAATGGATGAATGAAAACTCTAAGAGAGAAAAAGTTATTAAAGTTCAAATATTTTACCAAAAAATGTTGCTCATTTAGCTCAATGCATATCTTATTTTAAAGATCTACCAAATACTTTTTTTTCTACCAAATATTTTTAGGAAAGTCTGGGTACACAACTAATTCTGATCAATTACATTGATCACATTTTGCAAGAGAATTACAATAAATTCTTCAAGTAAAATCCCAGAAATATTTCATATCAAATGCAAATCATTTAAAAACAAACACCATGGATTAACAGAAACAATTATCAAAAATGTTTATATAGCAAAAACTATCAAAATACTTATTCACTATTAAAACAAGTGGAACAATTAGTCCCACAACTCTTCTAATGTTTTTTGTTGACTTGACTATATACTAAGAAATCTCAGGAAAAAACTTAGTACTTTATCAGTAAGGTTTTTTTTCTGTTCTTTGTTTAATGAATACTTTGCACATACTATTTTGCTTAGTTTTAGAAATCTAAGTTGAAATATCTTTGATACTAACCTTTCTCGCAAAGCTTTAGCAATATATACATATGTACAATGCTCCAAAATGAAGCAAGCATATAATACATTAGCAAAATAGGAGTTGGTTTTATATGACCCATCAGTGTTAAAGAATGATACTGTTCTGAATTTCATTCATTTAAAGAGGTCACTTTATAATTCCAGTGAAGCTTTTAGAAATTGTCAACCAGACTGTATACAAGATAATACCAAGGCTAATGTCTGTATTTTAATTGAATGCACAGTCACAAAAGAAGTTGTGCCCTGAGTAAGAATATAATATGACTCATGAGGTCACAGCTCATCTATGTCCTACTTGACTGCAAAAACTTTTGTTTGAATGATAATAAATAAAAATAACCTACTTGTAAACACCTAGGCCAGTCTCAAAAACACAAATGGCAAAATATGCTCTCTATAGATTATGACTCTCTCAATAATTTTAAATTAGAATGCACTTCAGAGATAATATAAAAACTACCTGAACCAGATATTATTCCCCAATATAACAGTTTAACAAGAAGGCAAGGTACAGTCCTTCATTCTGCAAGTTATTGCACTGAGCCTTCTCAGGGTCTGAAGCTGCAAATTTCCATATCCTTTTAATCACTGGCTTCCATGCTGAGGCAGTCAGTCTGGGTAGAGAGGCCACAGGCAATGGTGTATGCTCCTCACCTCATTTACTCAGCACATGCTTTACCCAGGGAACAATAACATCAGCCAGCAGGGATGACCATTTAAATCTACCAACACAAATGGGGATCCTCAGGCTTTCATTCACTCCTTCATTGCAGATTGCCTTAGATCCTATTTAATCACATCCTCCCTTCCCACGCACTTATGAGCAATGAAAAACTGAGACTAGAAAGAAAAGCTAATAGCCTCCATTAGATTTGACCTCCCTTTAAGAATCAGTTAGGAGTATGGATAAAGACAGTCAGGAGACTAAAAATTCTCTTTCCCCCCTCTCCCATACCCTAACTCCTGGCTATATTCCACTCATCGTTCAGATCCAAGTTTACATTTTACTCTTTCAGGGAAGTATCCCCTGCTCACTCAGAGTTAATCTATCCCCACCTCCATTCCCATATACTTTTATAGAACTCTAAACCTTTCCATTTTTGCTACTATCAAAACTGAAATTATATAACCCTGGCTATAATTAACTGTTGAATGACTATCTCTTTTACTAACTTACAAGTCCCATGACAACAATGAGTTTCTCTCATTGCAATTACAATAAGCCAGCACTTAAAATAGCATCTGATATGTGCATGGTAGATGTGCAGTAAACATTTTTCAGACAAATAAGTGAATGAACACACTTATTTATGTCCAATTTTAACACAGTCTTAATCTTGCCTACCAAGTTACAATGGATATGATAAAAAGATAGAAGAATCACATATACCAAAACCTCTTTTTTTTTTTTTTTAATGAACATATAATGTATTAGTTGTTTCAGCAGTACAGGTCTGAAGTTCATCAGTCTTACATAATTCATAGCGCTCACCATAGCACTCACCCTCCCCAAAGTCCATCACCCAGCCACCCTATCTCTCCCCACCCCAACAATCCTCGGTTTGTTCCTGAGATTAAGAGTCTCTTAATGTTTGTCTCCCACTCTGGTTTTGTCTTGTTTCATTTTTTCCTCTCTTCCCCTATGATCCTCTCCCTTGTATCTCAAATTCCACATATCGGTGAGATCATACAATAATTGTCTTTCTCTGATTGACTTATTTCACTTAACATATTACCATCTAGGTCCATCCATATTATTGCAAATGGCAAGATTTCATTTTTTTGGTGGCTGCATAACATATGTGTGTGTGTGTGTGTGTGTGTGTGTGTGTATGTGTGTGTGTGTATCTCACATCTTCTTCATCCATTCATCTGTTGATGGACATTTAGGCTCTTTCCATAGTTTGGCTATTGTGGACATTGCTGCTATAAACATTTGGGTGCATATGCTCCTTGAATCACTACATTTGAATCTTTAGGATAAATACCCAGTAGTGAAATTGCTAGGTTGTAGTGGAGCTCTAATTTCAACTTTTCAAAGAACCTCCATGCTGTCATCCAGAGTGGTTATGCCAGCCTGCATTCCCTCTGGCTGTGTAGGAGGGTCCCGCTTTCTCTGCATTGTCACCCACACCTATGGTTCCTTGACTTGTTAATTTTGGCCATTCTGACTGGTGTGAGGTGGTATCTCAAACCAGTTTTGATTTGTATTTCCCTGATGCCAAGTAATGTTGAGTGCTTTTTCATGTCTCTGGTGGCCATTTGGGTGTCTTCTTTGCAGAAATGTCTGTTCATGTCTTCTGCCCATTTCTTGACTGGATTATTTGTTCTTTAGGTGTTGAGTTTGATAATTTTTTTTGCAGATTTTGGATACAAGTCCTCTATCTGATATGTCATTTGCAAATATCTTCTCCCATTCTGTCCATTGTCTTTTGGTTTTGTTGACTGTTTCCTTTGCTGTGCAAAAGCTTTTGAACTTGATGAAGTCCCAGTAGTTCCTTTTTACCCTTGCTTCTCTTGCCTTTGGTGATGTTTCTAAGAAGCAGTTGTTGTGTCTGAGGTCGAAGAGGTTGCTGCCTGTGTTCTCCTCAAGGATTTGGAAGGACTCCTGTCTCACAGTGAGGTCTTTCATTGATTTTGAGTCTATTTTTGTGTGTGGTGTAAGGAAGTGATCCAACTTCATTCTCCTGCATGTGGCTCTCCAATTTTCCCAACACCATTTGTTGAAGACTGTCTTTTTTTCACTGGACATTCTCCATTCTGTTCCATTAACCTATGGCTCTGGTTTTGTGCTTATACCATACTGTCTTGATGATGACAGCTTTGTACTAGAGCTTGAAGTCTGGAATTATGATGCCACCAGTTCTGCTTTGCTTTTTCAACTTTCCTCTGGCTATTTGGGGTCTTTTCTGGTTCCATACAAACTTTGGGATGGTTTGTTCCATTTCTTTGAAAAAAAATTGATGGTATTTTGATAGGGATTGCATTAAATCTGTAGATTTCTCTAGGTAGCATAGACATTTTCACAATGATTTTCCTTCCAATCCATTAGCATAGAAAGTTTTTCAATTTCTTCGTGTCTTCCTCCATTTCTTTCATGAGTATTCTATAGTTTTCTGAGTGCAGATTCTTTGCCTCCTCTTTGCCTCTAGGACGATGTACTCCTAGTTGTCTTATGGTTTGGGGTGCAATTGTAAATGGGCTCGACTCCTTAATTTTTCTTTCTTCTGTCTTGCTGTTGGTATATAGAAATGCAACTGATTTCTGTGCATTGATTTCACATCCTGACCTTTACTGAATTCCTGTATGAGTTCTAGAAGTTTTGGGGTAGTCTTTTGGGTTTTCTACACCAAAACCTCTGCATTAGAACATTTTATGTCCAACTTTATCAGTTAAAATGTCACTGGAGAATGTCCTCATTGTATTAAACTGCTCTTAAATTATAGAATTAAGAAATAATCTAATATAAATTGGACACCTCATGATTGTTTAAGGTGCTAAATGATGATCAGAATTTAATGAGTTGCTTGTTAGATATCTTTAATCATACACCAAAGATAACTTAATCTAAAAACATTTAGATTCTGTGATGATATAGAAAAATGGATTCTTATTCCAATGAGGTGGAATTTCCAGAATTTTACTATGCTTTGCCTTATGACTATTTGGCACTATCTCAACATCTTGAATTTTTTTTTTTTTCTTGTCAAGAAATTAACCTGTCTCACTGCATTTAAATATTTTGTCTTTCATCAGCTTCACAATTAGGTAATATTAACTAATTTATGGCAAAAATTTCCTGTAAATAATTCAGCACTGTTACAGTCATTTCCAGAAAAAGTGATAAAACCCACTAATGGGTATTTTAGTAATCTTTCATCTTCAGAGTTCTTTTTTAGATAAAATACATGACTGTATTTATCAGTTTAATATCAAATTCTCTTTTCCCTAAAAGACCCTTTCAGTAATTTATAATAAGCCAATTATATAGCTTAAAAACTGAAAGGAAATAGGATTAAAGTTAAATAAGAATGCAAAACTCTTATGGAGGTAAGTTTGAAAGAACAAACCAAAAAAATGTGATGATATTTGAAAATTTCAAAGAAGCTTTCAGTTTATTTAAACAAATGCATTTCATTGTATACCTTTAAAAAAAAAGACTTTTTATTTATTTATTTGAGAAAGATAGAAAGAGGAGAGAGAGAGCACGAGGAGTTAGGAAGGTCAGAGTGAGTGGGAGAAGTTGACTCCCCATTGAGTTAGGAGCCTGGCATGGAACTTGATCCCAGAACGTTGGGATCATGATTTGAGCCAAAGGCAGACACTTAACTGACTGAGCCACCCAGGTGACCCTCATTGCATACTTTTCTATAAGATGATATTTCTGCTTATCTTCAGGTAGATAAAAATCTGTGAAAATACTACTGTGAAACAGTAGAACCAATAGGGAGTGACTAATACAAAGTGATTGAGGGCAGATTGTCATACTTTAGGCTTTCTTCCTTTAAGACCACATCCCCCGTTAGAGTCATGTGGAGGAGATAAAATAAAAAAAAAGAGACACTAGTCTGTTCTGCCTCCTTGAAGGTAGATATTTCTAGTCTAAGTTGAGACTTCACAAGCAAAAAGTAGGACATATCAGAAAAATGCAAACACTAAGTGAAAGACACTTATACCAGAAATAGAACCAAGGCAGCAAAAATAACAAGAAAATAAAACAAACATTATAAATATCCTCAGAATGATATAGAGAGCTGGAAAATATACAATAAATGTAAAAAGTTTGTTTTTTTTTTTAATTAGAGAAGGTAAATTTTTAAATGTAAAAAATGAAATAAAAAACTCAACATATAGGTTGAAGAGCAGGACTGATTAACCAGAAGAAAAAAAAGTAATGAGCTTATACAACAGTTCAGGGATTTTTCCCTATAAGATAGCAAAAGGATATTAAAAATAAAAGTGGGAGGAATAGGTGGCTCAGTCATTTAAGTGGGTGACTCCTGATTTTGGCTTATGTTATGATCTCATGATGTCAAGAGACTGAGCCCCCTACTCATGTTCATGTGTGCTCTCTCTCTCTCAAAAAATAAATAAACAAAAAATAAAAATAAAAGATAAAAATAAAAATATAAGAAAGATAACGATGTAAAGAATAGAAAAAATAAATTTAAAAATTAATAAACAGCAAAAAATTAATAGAAATAATTAGCAAAAACACAGACCTAAAAAAGAGAAATGCCTAGCAAAACTAAAAAAAAAAAGAGAGATAGAGAGAGATAGAGACAAAAAATACAGAAAGAAAAATAAGAAATAGTTGTAAATGTTGCAAAAAACTTACTTTATGAGAAAATAAAATATAAAGTATTTATCAAAGTATAAAGCAAACTATGTGTTACATTTAAAAACTTAGCTACAATCAATAACTATCTAGGAAAATATGTGATATATAACAAAATAAGAAGGAGATAATGCAAATAAACTATAAATCACAAAATAATTTGAAATGACAATCAAGGATCTACCTCAGATTTCTAACAAATTTTCCACAGTTTTATAGATATATTTTACCAGCTTTTTTTGGAATAGGCTATCCCTAAATTAAATAAATTTTTCTTTAAAAATAAAAAAGAAAAAGAAAAGAATAGAAGGAGGCTATCTTACCTTGAATCAAACCATATAAAGACAGTATAAGAAAAGTAAATTATAGGTCTATTTCACTTATGAAAAGAACTATAAAGATCTTAAATGTTAATTATAATTAAACTAAACCAACAGTGTATTAAAAATAACAGATGATTAGGTACAGTTTACTTCAAGAGTTATTTAATGTCAGAAAATCCATTATTGCCTTTATATTAAGGAACTAAAGGATAACACAACTTGATTATCATCTACAGTGACATAAAAAGTAGTCAAGAGTGTATAATATTTTTTAACAACAAAAAAATTCTTGAAATCTAAGAATAGCATTTATATAACAAGAAAACGTTACTTATGAAATTTTATCACAAATCCTGTACTTGAAGAACAGAATTTTGATATATTTCTTGAAGGTTGAGATACTATGAAGATGGTCCCAATCACTATTAATGTCCATATGCTATCCAAGGTTCTAGCTAACTTAATGAAACACAAAAAGAAAGAAGAGATATAAACATGAAACAGAAGTATGAGAGTTTGTGGTTGTGTTCTGTTTTATTTCTGGAAATTATATGATCACTTATATTTTAAATAGTAAGGGAATACATTTTTAAGAACTATTAGAATTAATAAGAGAACTCAGCGATTTTGTGAGATTATAAAGAAAAATCACAGCTTAAACCAATTACAACAGAAAATAAGATTCCAGTTATCATAACAACAAAATATATATGATTTAGGAATTAACCTAACAATAAATATAAAAACCAACCATAAATAAAATTTGAAATAGTGCTGAGTCACTAAAAGATCTACCTTTTGTGAGTGATATGACTAATAACTGTGAAAAAGTACACTTGCATCGAAGCTATTTACAAATCCAATTCAGTTCTCTTCAAAATCCTAGCAAATTTTTTCAAACCTTGACAACTGATTTAACAAAAACAAACAACGAAAATTATGGAAACAAACAGATATATAGGTAGCGAAAACTACTTTTGAAAATGACAAAAATTATCAATTTTCCCTATCGGATATTATATTTAAAAGAGTGTAGGATAGATGCCAGAAACCATATAGTACAAGAATAGAGAAGAATAGAGAGCCCTGAAACATTTGCATGCATCGTGCAACCTGACGTAGAGATGGCCTTAAAACCAGAATTGTTTATTTGTAAATAATATGTTAGTAAAAGATGTTGGGGAAAAAATGACTCACTACATGGAGAAAATTCTCTATCTAACCCCACGGACAAGAAGAAGCTCCAAATCCTCACTTAAATATGAAGTCACTACAGTTTAAAACATGAGAATGCCTTTGAGTCGGTAAAAGGAAGTATCTGGCATATCTGAGTGCAATTACAGATTTTAGTGTGAAGACTCCAGGAACAAATTGGACAAGCTATTTTTGTAACATTTTAAATATAAAAAGGGGAATGATATATATTTATAATATATACAGAACCCTCTCCATTAGCAAAATAAAGACTATGTCAATAAGAAAGGAGCAAAATATATGAATGACCGGTTCATAAAAGGAGAAGCTAAAATGGGTAAAGAAAAATATAGAGATGATATATCTCACTAGTAAGACAAAACAAATTGCAATTTACGGTTCCAATACAATATTTTTGACTAAATTAAATGACAAGGAAACACCAATTATTTGTGAGGACTGGAAAAACAGAAACCCAGGATAAGCTAGATGGAAAATAAACTGGTAAAGCTACTCTGAAATATGATTTTTCTCACATATACCCCATACTAAGCAATTCTAACACCAGATATGCCAACCCAGACAGGTGTTTTGGAGAAGGACATTGGAAGAAAGTAAAGAGAGAAGATTAAATATTATTCTAGGACACAGGCATAAACAACAGATGTCTCAGGTGAACCCAACAGACTGCCTGACCATACGATATATAAAGCTATTCATAATTCATGATAACAAATGTTTATTGCAGAATGTGTTGGATCTAACTTTGGTGTTCATCACTAAAGAAATCTATAAATTAGTCTGGTATATGCTTGGGTATAAAATGGAATATTATGCAGGAGAAACACAGCCAAAAGATAGATCTTAAAAATAAAATTTGGAGGGGCGCCTGGGTGGCTTAGTGGTTAAGCCGCTGCCTTCGGCTCAGGTCATGATCTCAGGGTCCTGGGATCGAGTCCCGCATCGGGCTCTCTGCTTGGCAGGGAGCCTGCTTCCTCCTCTCTCTCTCTGCCTGCCACTCTACCTACTTGTGATTTCTCTCTGTCAAATAAATAAATAAAATCTTTAAAAAAAAATAAAAAAAAAAAATTTGGAGAATAAAAAAATTTAAGTTTTTAAAACTATTAAACTTCTAAGTCAATTCTCTTTCTCTGAGAAAGCATTTGAGTACAATAAAAAATAAATGCACCACATGAACACTATATGGTTTTAAGACTATAGATTCAAATATATTAATAATTCATGGTATATGATGAGAATACATAGTGTAGAAATTACCATGGATAACCATACAGGGAAAGCAATGTGATTGGGATTTTAAAAAAGAAAAAAAATTTAATACCAAAAGGTTCTGCATGAGTAAATGGTAAAATCTATAAGAACATATTCTTTTGCCCATTTTTTAAATTTTTTTTTTAACTGATGCCTTCTAAATGCCTAGAGGAGTACCTGGCACATAGAAAGTGCTCAGTAAATTTGTTTGACTAAGTACTATAATAAAAGAAGTTTTGTATGCCAAAGATCCTACAGAAGAGTAATTAAAATAAATATTTTGGTGTTCCTCATTTTACTTGTATTAATTTTTAATGCACAGTAATAAAGAAATGAGCATACCAAAACAGGACTACGGGGTCTAGTCTACTGATCTAACTGTCCATTTTCATGCTACTATCAACTGTTTTAATTACTCAGGCTTACAATGTCATGTATTTAACACTTTAACTAAATTTTCTCATAAGTTTTCCAGATTCTCTAGGGTTTATTTGGTGTATAATCATGTTGTCTACAAATAATGAGAATTTTGTTTCTTAATGATTCCATGTCTTGTTGCTTTGCCATAATATTAATTGTGATAGCAAGTTTTTTCTTTCATTGATCATAATCAAATCATTACTAGATTTTTTGTTTTTTGTTTGTTTGTTTGTTTTGTTTTGTTTTACATCTTAATTATGGTTTTAGCTTTGGCTTAACAAATCTTAAACATGCCCAAGAAGTATACTATTCCCAAATTCTGAGGATTTTGTTTTGTTTTGTTTTTAATTAGAAACTAGTTCCAGGGGTACCTGACTGGTTCAGCCAGTAGAGCATGCAAATCTTGATCTTGGGGTTGTCTAAGTTTGAGACCCACACTGGGTGTAGAGAGTACTTTAAAAAATCTTAAGGAGACCTCGGGGGGCTCAGTCAGTTAAGTGGCTGACTCTTAGTTTCAGCTCAGGTCATCATCTCAAGGGCCTGGATCCGAGCTCTGCCTTGGGTACTGGACTAAGTGGGGCGTCTGCTTAAATATTCGAGATCTCTTTCCCCTCTCTTCCTCTGCCCCCCCCCCTCGCACATGCTCCCTCTTTGTCTTTCTTTTTCTCAAATAAATAAATATATATATTTTTAATCTTTAAAAAGAAACTAGCTCTAGTTGTTTTGTTTGGCTTTACATTTCATCTCTACTGCCTCATAATACTTTTCTAAGGCAATACATGTTCATAATTTAAAACATCTCAAAATAATCATTATGGAACATGTTATCAAATGGAAATAGGATTTTACATGGAAAAATAAAGTTGCTGGCCCCAAGTTATGACTTGTGCTATATATGACCTTAAGCAATTAAAACAAAATAAATAAAAGGTTCCAAGTAGAACTAGAGTTAATAGATACAGTCTACAGGTCATTTTCACGGGTTTGGGTAAAAAAGAGTAAGAAAGGAATGGTACTTAGCAAAACAAACTTATTAGAGCCTGGCTGATTTAAGGCCAGCCAGAGTGAAAAATATATTACAATATTCCTCTTTGGTTTTGAGCTTTGTGACATGGATAGTGTTCTGGAGAGATTTTATTTTTAGTGGAATAACTATAGAAACCTTCATCATCTATAATCTTAAATATTTTAGATTTGTACAGTTTTGTTTTAATGCTATCTTGTCAATTTGTTTTTTTAACTAAGACCTCCATTTTACTTTTAAATAATAATCAAATTTCAGATAATATAATATACTATGCTGTTGTATATTATACATATGTATATAATATATACACATGAATATGTATGCATGTATGTTTTGCACTACAATAAGTTATGTATGTGAATGTGTGTAAAAGTAATCCTCAAAATCCTTATTTTAGGAACAGTTTAATAGGCAAAGGAAAAATAGATTAACCAGCAAACCACTAAGAGATATCCATTGCCTTTCTGTCCCTCTGGTCCCCAAGCATTCACCCAGAGTAATAAGAATTTTCTGAAGCATGCATAGTTATTCTCACTTGACGAGTTTGGAATTCTTTATTTTTTTCTCCTTTAAAGTCAAAGGAATCCAACTGATGCTGACCTTAAACACACTGATGGGAATTATGATCATATGTCAGAAAAATATATAACTCCTTTGGGCTCTGTGAGAAGCTGACAGCATTCCCATAAAATATTAACTACTTACAATAAAATCCCTTCACAAGGAGTGAGAGGTTAGTAGAAAGAATCTGGAAGCCCTCAACAATGAATTTTGATTAACAGGTTTGACTTGAATTCCCTTGTTCTAAGTTGTTTTTCAGCTTCACAAAGGTGGATAAAAAAGCATGAAAGTCACCAACATATATTCATTTTGCAAATTGTTTAAGAGGTTTAAAAAAAAAGTGAAAGTCCTGCTCCCAAAGGAGTATATGAAGAATAAATTTATAATATGACATTTGGCATTTGGCTGCTCACCTCAGTGATATGACCTCCTCCAGGTATGGACAACACAGTCTCCTCCTTTTCCCAAATACAGTTTGCAGGTCTTTCACAAATGCTATATTCTATCCTGCCACATAATTAAATTACATGTGTTTAAGAATTTTCATATTAGGCTTTATTCTATAGCTATTACTCTAAATAAAAAAAATAGATAGCTGTGTGAAAATTTGCCAGTTTGAGAAATGAAAACACAGCTTGAAATGCAATGCATTAGTGATGCGTGAATAAAATTAGATCTCTCAGGGTATATGCAAACTAAGTAAAGCAGTGAAAACATTAGATGGGCATTTGAGTATCTTTTTAGATATCTTTAAAGACAGTATAACAGGTCCAAACTAGAGAGCAGTCCATTATTGTTTTAGTTGTCTAATGATATTCCAAATAATAGCAATAAGGAATTTGTATTTACCTACTTTTTACCGCATGAGTAGGGTCAGTCCAGCTATTGCTAGATAGACTTACCTATATGGAAAGTCACATGTTCCTATAAATAGTTTATCAAATATTCCAGAACTTCCTAATGAACAATTCCTCCTAAGAGAGTTGCATTGGTATCTTGGGTAGGTTTTTTTGAATTTGATATAGCATACAAAGTTCACTTTTAAAACAAATGGCCCAACATATTGAAGGATTAGCTACAATTCTATCAAGTGGGGATGCCCTCAAAATCCTTAGTTTCACCTTCCCTGAACCAGACATAAATTGATATATTAACCTTTTAAATTGGGAGTACCAGAAAAGGTAATCATGATAAATAAAGACACAGTGTGACAATATGCATTGATTCACACTGAATTCAGCTTCAAAATCTAATAAAGCCATTTTTATTAGAAAGATTCATATAATAATATTACCAAATTTAATCTTCTATTAATTATAAAATACCTATGCTTACATCCCAAGGTCTGGGAAATTACTGACTTGGCATCCTTGAAATGAATATTCTTCAAATATATATTCAACATTTACTTGAGAGGGGAATTTTTAAATTATTAAATTAATTTTAATAACAAAATATATATATACACATAGTAGTAATTTTAAAACATGTATTGATATGTCAGGCAAATAAGTAAGAATAGTTAAGATCATTTTGCAATAAAAATAGTAATGTAGTGCCTGATAATATGAATTATTAGAAGATACAATAATTTTCAAAAATAGTAAAATATAATAATTTTAGCAGTGAAGAAAAAGGCAAATCAGTCAGTGGAATGGAAATGAGAAGATGCTCAAATACATACACAGAAATTTAGTATGTAATAAATGAGGTATTTTAGGCCATTTAGGAAAATAAAAATTATTCCATAGATGGGGAGCCTGGGTGGGTCAGTCATTAAGAGTCTGTTTTTGGCTCAGGTCGTGATCAAGGTCCTGGGAACAAGCCCTGTACTGGGCCCCTTGCTCAGTGGGCAGCCTGCTTCTCCTTCTCCTACTCTCCCTGCTTGTGTTCCCTTTCTTGTTATCTCTCTCCCTGAGAAATACATAAATAAAATCTTTTAAAAAATCTTAAAAAAAAAATTATTCCACAGAGAATGTTGGTTCTTTTACCTAGGTAGTTTGTTAATTTAAAAAATATAAACAAAGCTGAACTACCCCCAAAAAAATTATAAATGGGTCATATATTTTTTTTAAATATGAAGATTAAAAATATTAGAGAAAAACTGGAAGATTTTTTTTTAACAGAAAAGAAAGCCATTGTATATATAATTTAAAAAATACCTTGAGGACAGAGTAATTGATGAAAATATCATTGCCATATAGTAAGGAATATATATTTGTTTAATAACTGGGTACTTATTTAATAAAAATATAAAAATATATATTTATTATTTTAATTCCAGTTGAGGTAGTATAAAGATGTTCTCTTACAGAATGTATAACTAGTGAAAATTAAAAAAAAAAGAAAAATAGTAACTGCATGCTGCTTCCTTTAGAAAAAATATGCATTAAATATATATGCTTCGTTGTGTCAATATTAATATTTCTAATGGTTGTCAGCTACCTAGCCAAAGAAAACTAAAATGAAAAAATAAACTCATAGATTTAAAATATATACATACTATCATACTGTTTAATTTCTTCAAATCCTAGCGTTAGGAACTAATGTTGAGGAAGAATCATATCTTGAAATACCTGGGGTGCCTGGATTGTAAATACCTTGCAAACAGAATGATTTTGAAAATCTGACTGTCACCACCACTTAGAAAGACATGACAATATGAAGGATCATACCAAATAAAAGATAATAAAACATACTTTATCAATGCTGAATTTCAATTGTGCCCATCCTGTTTAGGTTAGTGTTTTGTCAAGTATACAGATAATTTTTTTATATATTTCCAAGTACTTCACAAAGAAAACATTACTTTCTTTGCTATTAGTCAAAAATTCAATATTTATATGCACATTGAAAAATCTCAGGAGAGTTACCAAGGCCAAAAAAGGAAAAAAAAATATCTCTCTTAAAGCTAATTGTCAATAGAAACTACACAGTGTGAACTCACCACAGTTAATAGTATGAATGGGCTTCATATTTAGGCTGAAGTTTTTGCCATATTTAAAAAAATCAATTGGAGTTATGCCATTGTCAAATGAACTGGTAAGAATTAATGAGGAAGCTAAAATATAATGACATCTCTAGTCATGTAATACACAAGTTTAATATAGAACACAGAAGAAAAGAACATCTCTGGGAAAACATTTTGAATATATATATATAGTCATGCTTGGTTAGGCTTGAGATAGATTCTTAAATGCATGGGATGATACATGTTTGGAAGAGTTAAGACAGCTAATGTGATAATCCTGATTTAAAAATTTCCAGGTTATTTATAGGATAATTCAAGAAACGAAATTCATTATCCTGCAAAGTATGCAACAAACCATTAAACACAGCAATAAAATCAATTGGTACAAAAAAGAAATGCAATTATGTTACATGGAAATCCTTCCATGAACTAATTTCCAAATATCAATCATGACTGATATTCATCACATAAATATTAAGGAAGTTCTTGTATTTTTTAAATGCATCAAGTTTTGCTCTATCACAAACAGAAGGAAAATGTTAAATCTGAACATCATTATAATTGTGACTGATAATCTCTAATCACCCAAATCTCAGAGCTCAATTTTATAACAAAAGCAAAAAAAAAAAAAAAAAAAAGCAATTGCCATTTCATCAGAAAAGGATATTTTATCATGTCTTCAAAATGTGATGGTTTATTCTTAATTAACAACTGATTCGGTGGCATTTCAAAATTTTTCTAACATCACACATGACTAACTTGTAAACAATCAAGGCATTAGATGAAAATTAAAAGCAGACATATCATAAACTGTTGAAGATCTACACCTGCTTTACACATCTGTTGAAGTTCAATTTGCAGGAAAGATAAACTAATCCACTGTCCATCATTTGAAATGTTAACTAAAACATTCTTTTTGTCCTTAGTTTCTAACAATATAGATACCACCATATTATAAGCAGGAAGCTGAAAGCAGAAATATCTAACAGTGAAAAAAGCTGGAAAAAAGAAAACCTAGAAATGAACTGTAAGTAAGTAAAAGGAATTGTAAATAACGTTAATGTGGACCAATTTTCCTCTTTATAACAGTTTTAAAACACATTATCTATACCTGTTTTTATCTTTTTTGAAATATACCTCAGATTTTTTTGACCTCTAGAGAAAAAAAGAGTTTGAAAAAATCGGGCCTAACTTTTTAATTTCTAGGGAAAACAGACCTCCTCAAGAAGGAAATGCATAAACTTATATAAACATGCAATGTAATAACTAATATAGCAAATGAAGTACACATTCCAATTCTACAGAGGAAGACAAAAAATGACCTAAGTTTTTGTTTTCTTATTGAAAAGGTAAGAGTGGGTGGAGGTATCAGGGAGAAAGTAGGGGGTAACCAAATCCTCTATTTGACAGTAAACATAGAGATTTGCTCCTAAATATGAGGCAGCCACTCAAAGCTTGCAATGATCATTCAAGCACAGCAATTTATTAAGAATTTGAATTTTGAGGGTGGAGAAAAATGGCAAAGGAGTAGGAGACCTAAATTTCATCTGGCCCCAGGAATTCAGCCAGATATTGAACCATTCTGAACACCTATAAATTCAGCAGTAGAACAAAAAGAAGTTTAGTAGCAATCCTATGAACAGAAAAGTGACCACTTACTAGGGATAGGAGATGCGGAGAGGTGAATCCATGGTGATATACAAGAAGATAGACTCCAGGATGAGGGATCTTCTATCAGCTGGCTACTGACAAGTGAGAGAGCAGCTGAGCAAAAAATCAGAACTTTTAGCAGTCTGAACCCTGGAGGGACTTTCTCCAGGGTTTAAGTGAGGGGTGGAGCCCTTGCTGGGACAGTGTGGTACCAGCACCCTTGGAGTCACAAAAAGACCGAGGGTGCCTGAGTGTGGCAGAGCTCCCAGGTGTTGAAGCGGAGAAGCCAGCTACTAAGATGGAAATGAGGGGTAGGCTCTCAGCTCAAGGTTGCCATAGACTATGATCCAAGGCAATGTGCAGCCAATACTTTATGAGCAGAGACGGCACAAGTGGCAGATCAGGGGAGAACCACCCCCTCCTTCTTCCACCAGGAGGAGTGGCCCAAAAGTATGCTACAAGAATCTGTTGGGTTTGGAGACTCCAAATTGGGCTGTGTGCAGAGACAGAAAAACTTGGTCACAGCCTGGGTGAGCTAGGAGTGTGGCTGGAGACAAGGGAGACAGGACTGATTGACTGCTTTTCTCTGAGAACTCACTGAAGACAGAGGCCCTGCACTCTACACACTCTGCACCCATCCCAGCTTGAGACTGGGAGGCCGCCATTTTCATTCCCATCCTCCAAAGTTATATGCAAAGCCTTTGGAGAACAAAAGCTACCTAGAGCAAATCCAAGCACAGTACTTAGCCTGGCCACTGGCAAGGGTGATACAATTCTACCTTGGGCAAAGACATTTTATAATCATTGCAACACATTGCAACAGGCCCTTCCACCAAATGATCAGTAAGAACATCCAGCCAAGACCAAGTTTACTGATCAATGAGAACTTCAAAACACAAGCACGAGGGGAGTATAGCAAATGGAATTCATGACCTTTATCCCATGATTCTTTAGACTTTCAAAGTTATTTTTTTAATTTTCGTTTTATATTTTTAAAAAATTTTCCTCTTTTTATATCAACATTTTATCTTATCAATACCTTTTTAAAAATATTTTTTAATTTTTATTTTTATAGTCTTTTCTATCCCTTCATTGTATTTAATCTTATTTTTGTATACATAAAGTTTTTCTTCCTTTAAAATTTTGGGATACAGTTTCTTCTAACATATCAAAACAAGCCCTAAATCTAGTGTATGGCTTTGTTCTTGTCTCCCGTCTGATTATATTCTTTTTTTTTTTTTTAATTATTTTCTTTCTTTTTTCCAACGAAATTCTTATCAATTCCTTTTTTAAAATCTTTTTCAATATTCATCTTTACAGTCATATCCCATCCTTCATCATGCTTACAGTTTTTTGTGTATGTATATGTAAGTTTTTCTTTCCTTAAAATTTTGGGAGTCAGTTTCTCCTAAAAAACCACAATACACCCAAATCAAGTGTGTGTATCTGTTCTATTCACCAGCCTAATCATATATATATATATATACATATATATATATGTATATATATATATGGTATTATACATGTGTGTGTAATATGCACACACATACACTCACGTATATATACACACATATGTGTGTATATATACGTGAGTGTATGTGTGTATATATATATATGTGTGTGTGTGTGTATGTATTTTTCCCCCTTTCTCTTCCCTCTGGATTTGGATCTCTTCTGATCTGGTTAGTGTATATTTTCCTGGAGTCTATATTACTCTTTTAGAAATTTGTTCTCTCATTCATCTTCATTCATCTTATCTGGATAAAATGACAAGGTGGAAAAAAATCACATCAAAAAAAAAAAAAAAAGAACAAGAGGCAGTACCAATGCCTAAGGACCTAATCAGTATGGACATTAGTAAGATGTCAGAACTAGAGTTCCAAATGATGATTCTCAAGGTGTTAGCTGGGCTCAAAAAAAGCATGGAAGATACTAAAGAATCCCTTTCTGGAGAAATAATATCCTTTTCTGGAGAAATAAAAGAACTAAAATCTAACAAAATTGAAATAAAAATTAGCTATTAATGAGGTACAATAAAAATGGAGGCTCTTACTGCTAGGATAAATGAGGTAGAAGAGAGAATTAGTGATATAGAAGACCAAATGATGGAGAATAAGGAAGCAGAGAAAAAGATGGACAAACAACTACTGGAACACTAAGGGAGAATTTGAGAAATAAGGATACCATCAGCTGAAACAATATTAAAATAATTGGGATTGCAGAATAAGAAGAAAGAGAAAGAGGGGCAGAGGTATATTTGAGTGAATTATAGTAGAGAATTTCTTTAATATAGCAAAGGGAACAGGCACCAAAACCCAGGAGGCACAGAGAACCCCCCTCAAAATCAATAAAAATGGTTCCACACCTGTCCTCTAATAGTAAAACTTACAAGTCTCGGGGACAAAGAGAAAATCCTAAAAGCAGCTTGGAACAAGAGGTCTATAATGCACAATAGTAGAAATATTAGATTGGCAGTATACTTATCCACAGAGACCTGGCAGGCTAGATAGGACTGACATGATATATTCAGAGCACTAAATGACAAAAATATGCAGCCAAGAATACTATATCCAGCTAGGCTATCACTGAAAATAGAAAGTGAGATAAAAAGCTTCCAGGACAAACAAAAACTAAAGAAATTTGAAAACACCACACCAACCCCAGGGGAAATATTGAATGGGATCCTCTAAGCAGAGAGAGCCTAAAAGTAACAGACCAGAAAAGAACAGAGACAATATACAGTAACAGTCACCTTACAGGCAATACAATGGCACTAAAGTCATATAATTCAATAGTTACCCTGAATGTAAATAGGCTAAATGTCTCAATCAAAAGACACAGGGTTTCAGAATGGATAAAAAAAAAAAGAAGAACCATTGATATGCTGCAAGAAATTAATTTAAGATCTGAAGACATCTCCAGATTTAAAGTGAGGAGGTGGGAAACAATTTACCATGCTAATGGACATCAAAAGAAAGTGGGGGTGGCAATCCTTATAACAGAAAAAATTAGATTTTAACCCAAAGATTATAATAAGAGATGAGGAAGGACACTATATCATACTTAGTCTAACAAGAAGATCTAACAATTTTAAATATGTATGCCCCTAACATGGGAGCAGCCATTTATATAAACCAATTAATAACAAAATCAAAGAAACACATCGACAATAATACAATAATAGTAGGGCACTTTACATCCCCCTCACTGAAATAGATTATCCAAGCAAAAGATCAAAAAGAAAATAAATGTCTTAAATGACACACTGGACCAAATGGACATCACAGATATATCCAGACCATTCCATCCCAAAACAACAGAAGACACATTCTTCTCTAGTGCACATGGAATATTCTCCAGAATAGATCACTGCTGGGTCACAAATCAGATCTCAACTGGTACCAAAAGACTGGGATAATTCCAGGCATATTTTTAGACCACAATGCTCTGAAGCTAGAACTCAATCACAAGAGGAAAGTTGGAAAGAACTCAAATACATGGAGGCTAAAGAGCATCCTACTAAAGAATGAATGGGTCAACTTGGAAATTAAAGAAGAAATGAAAAGATTCATGGAAACAAATGAAAATGAAAACAAAACTCTTCAAAATCTGTGGGACATGGGATGCCTGGGTGGCTCAGTGGGTTAAGCCTCTGCCTTTGGCTCAGGTCATGATCTCGGATCCTGGAATCGAGTCCCGCATCGGGCTTTCTGCTCAGCAGGGAGCCTGCTTCCTCCTCTCTCTCTCTCTCTCTCTGCCTGCCTCTCTGCCTACTTGTGATCACTCTTTCTGTCAAATAAATAAATAAAATCTTTCAAAAAAAATCTGTGGGTCATAGCAAAGGCGGTCCTGAAAGGAAAGTATATAGGGATACAAGGCTTTCTCAAGAAATGAGAAAGGTCTCAAGTACACAACCTAACCCTACACCTAAAGGAGCTGGGGAAAAAACAGCAAAGAAAGCCTAAACCCAGCCAGAGAAGAGAAATAATAAAGATCAGAGAAGAAATCAATGAAATAGAAACCAAAACAAAACAAAACATAAACAAAAAACAAACAAACAAAAAATAGAACAAATAAATGAAACTAGGAGCTGGTTCTTTGAAAGAATTAATAAGATTGATAAACCCCTGGCCAGGATTATCAAAAGAAAAGAGACTGAAACCCAAAAAATAAAATCATGAATGAAAGAGGAGCGATCACAACCAACACCAAAGACATGTAAACAATTATAAGAACATTATAAGCAACAATATGCCAGGAAATTTGACAATCTGGAAGAAATGGGATACATTACTAGAGACATAAAAACTACCAAAACTGAACCAGGAAGAAATAGTAAACCTGAACACAGCCATAACCAGTAAGGGAATTGAAGCAGTCATCAAAATGTCCCAACAAGCAAGAGCCCAGGGCCAGATGGCTTCCCAGGGAATTTTTACCAAACATTTAAAGAAGAATTAATACCTATTTTCCTGAAACTGTTCCAAAAAATAGAAATGGAAGAAAAACTTCCAAACTCATTTTATGAGGCAAGCATTACCTCGTTCCCCAAACCAGACAAAGACACCATCAAAAAGGAGTATTACACACCACCATCCCTGATGAACATGGATGTAAAATTATCACCAAAATACTAGCCAATATGATCCAACAGTACATTAAAAGGATATTCATCATGACCAAATGGGATTTATTCCTGTGCTGCAGGGTTGGTTCAACATCTGCAAATCAATCAATGTGGTACAATACATTGATAAGAAAGAATAAGAACCATAGGATACTCTCAGTAGATGTTGAAAAAGCATTTGACAAAGTATAGCATCCTTTCTTGATCTAAACTCTTTGAAGTTTAAGGATAGAAGGTCCATACCTCAATATCATCAAAGTCATCTATGAAAAACCCCAAGTGAATATCATTCTCAATGCAGAAAAACTGAGAGCTTTTCCCCTAAGTCAGGAACATGGCAGGGACGTCCACTATCACCACTGCTATTCAAAATAGTACTAGAAGTCCTAGCCTCAGCAATCAGACAACAAAAAGAAATAAAAGGCATCTGACTGAGCAAAGAAGAAGTCAAGCCCTCACTCTCGGCAGACGATATGATATTTTACATGGAAAACCCAAAAGACTCCACTCCAAAACTGCTAGAATTCACACAGGAATACAGTAAAGTGTCAGGGTATAAAATCAATGTCCAGAAATCAGTTGCATTTCAATACACCAACAGCAAGACAGAAGAAAGAGAAATTAAGGAGTCGAGCCCATTTACAATTGCACCCCAAACCATAAGACAACTAGGAGTACATCTTGCAAAGAGGCAAAGAATCTGCACTCAGAAAACTATAGAATACTCATGAAAGAAATGGAGGAAGACATGAAGAAATTGAAAATCCTTCCATGCTCATGGATTGGAAGAAAAAACATTGTGAAAATGTCTATGCTACCTAGAGAAATCCACAGATTTAATGCAATCCCTATCAAAATACCATCAATTTTTTTCAAAGAAATGAAACAAACCATCCCAAAATTTGTATGGAACCAGAAAAGACCCCAAATAGCCAGAGGAAAGTTGAAAAAGAAAAGCAGAGCTGGTAGCATCACAATTCCAGACTTCAAGCTCTAGTACAAAGCTGTCATCATCAAGACAGTATGGTATAAGCACAAAAACAGAGTCATAGGTCAATGGAACATAATGGAGAGCCCAGGAATGGACCATTAACTCTATGTTCAGCTAATCTTCGACAAAGCAGGAAAGAAGGTCCAGTGGAAAAAAGACAGTCTCTTCAACAAACGGTGTTGGGAAAATTGGAGAGCCACATGCAGGAGAATGAAGTTGGACTCCTTCCTTACACCACACACAAAAATAGACTCAAAATCAATGAAAGACCTCACTGTGAGACAGGAGTCCTTTCAAATCCTTGAGGAGAACACAGGCAGGAACCTCTTCGACCTCAGACACAACAACTGCTTCCTAGAAACATCACCAAAGGCAAGAGAAGCAAGGGCAAAAAGGAACTACTGGACTTCATCAAGTTCAAAAGCTTTTGCACAGCAAAAGAAACAGTCAGCAAAACCAAAAGACAATTGACATAATGGAGAAGATATTTGCAAATGACATATCAGATAGAGGACTTGTACCCAAAATCTGCAAAAAACTTATCAAACTCAACACCTAAAGAACAAATAATCCAGTCAAGAAATGGGCAGAAGACATGAACAGACATTTCTGCAAAGAAGACACCCAAATGGCCACCAGAGACATGAAAAAGCACTCAACATCACTTGGCATCAGAGAAATACAAATCAAAACTGGTTTGAGATACCACCTCACACCAGTCAGAGTGGCCAAAATTAACAAGTCAGGGAACCATAGGTGTGGGTGACGATGCAGAGAAAGGGGAACCCTCCTACACAGCCAGTGCGAATGCAGGCTGGCGTAACTACTCTGGATGACAGCATGGAGGTTCCTCAAAAAGTTGAAATTAGAGCTACCCTACAACCTAGCAATTTCACTACTGGGTATTTATCCTAAAGATTCAAATGTAGTGACTCAAAGGAGCATGTGCACCCAAATGTTTATAGCAGCAATGTCCACAATAGCCAAACTATGGAAAGAGTCTAAATGTCCATCAACAAATGAATGGGTGAAGAAGATGTGTGAGATATATATATATATATTATGCAGCCACCAAAAAAATGAAATCTTGCCATTTGCAACAATATGGATGGACCTAGATGGTATTATGCTAAGTGAAATAAGTCAATCAGAGAAAGACAATTATCGTATGATCTCACCGATACGTGGAATTTGAGATACAATGGAGAGGATCATAGGGGAAGAGAGGGAAAAATGAAACAAGACAAAACCAGAGTGGGAGACAAACCGTAAGAGACTCTTAAGCTCAGGAAACAAACTGCAGGTGGCTAAAGGGGAGGGGCGTGGGATGGACTGGGCTGCTGGGTGATGGACATTGGGAAGGGTATGTGCTATGGGGTGCGCTGTGAATTGTGTAAGAATGATGAATCACAGACCTATACCCCTGAAACAAATAATACACGTTAATAAAAAAATAAATTAAATTAAATTAAAAATAATCTATTCAGGAAATGGGCAGAAGAAATGAAAAGAAGAATTTGAATTTTGATAGAAACACATTTGACAGATTTTCTTTATTTCTGCAGTTTATAAACAAAACTGCCTTCTGAGAATAGTAAATCTCTTCTGTCAAGCATCTGAATGAGGTAAGATGTCTAAATATGAAAAATGAAATTAAGGAGCAATGACCTGCTTGGTGGGATAGAATGAGAAGGGCTGGGCATACTTGAGTACAATCCTGGAATGGGATTGGGATTTTCTTCCCAGTGGGAAGAAAACCAAGGGCAAGGGCACTGTGATCTGCAAAATTTCCAACAAAATCTGCTTAACTCATGAATGCTTGGAATTAGTGATTTGCAGTAGTGAAAGATTTTTAAGAAGGCTGACTTTATATGAGAAATTTTGTGATTTGGAACTAAAGGAAGATTCCAAGGATAAACTGCACCACCACCCCTATCCTTCACTTGGGTCTGGCAGAATTTGTTAGAAGTTTGGGCTTTACCTTCACCACTATATTGCATAAATTAAGACAAAATTCACACGGATATCAAGAAACAGGTGATTCCTCCCTCTTCTAACACCCATATAACTGATGCCTGGGTTTAAAAATGCATTCTTTTGTAATATCAGTTCTTGGCATAGAATAATTACTTCATAAGTACTTGTTGAGTTGATATCTAAAGAAAATATGGAAAGAATATTCACTCATGACAATTGGTCAGATAAAGGATCTTCCTGCATTAATTGATCTTGGAAGCAAAAACTACTAATAATAATCATATTTTATAACATAAATTAAAATCAGTTTAAACAAAATAAGACACCAGCAGCAATAGCATGAAATACCTAAGTGTCTGAAGTAAGGTGCTATATGGATGCATTAACAATTACTTTAAGTGCTTTCCTTTCTCATCCAAAAGTGATTTTGCTTAAAGTTTGTAGAAGCAAATTCCATATATAAAAAATGTCTTGTAGTGAAAAATGTTTTTCATTTTATGCAACCTTCTCGAATTACATTTGGTGTGTTTACAAATATAAACCAAAGCTTCTTAGATATTGGCACAAGAAAAGTATAGCCTATCCAAAATTCTTCCATTTATATAAAGTGCAGAAATTTCTGCTCAGAAATGTAATAATTTTATTCTAGCAATTTTATAGTCTGAGTTTCAAAGTATTGCTGGAAGGAATCTCAAAGGTATCATCTGATCCAGCAATAAGGCTAGAGTTTGTTAAACTATTCTAGACAGTAGGAAGTCCATTTATTCTTTTGTATTTGTGCTTCCTCGGACATGGAGAACCACCATTAAACATATTTCATCTAGCAACCATCAAAGTGTTTGAAAGCAATAAATAGACCATTCTTCAGCTGCTACTTCTCAAAGCCAAACACAAATTCCTTAGACCCTTCCTTACTGAACAAAGGTATTCAATGTTTATTTTTGTCACTCTTCTCTAGAGAGTTTAAGTTTCTTTTCTAACAATTTTTAAATGTGAAAACTCAGAGTATACAAAACATTGCAAAAAGGGACAAGATGATGCAAATTAAGAATAATCCTTACTAAATGGATTTGACTTCTTTCACAGTAACACCCATAATGCAGAGTTGGATATACCTTGAGTTCATGCTAAATATCTGATCTCATTCCCCATTTCAATGATCTCCAGTTAGTTCCTGCAAATCCTGCCATACTTTGTTGTTGTTCTGTTTGTTTGTTTGTTTTTTAATCAATGATGTTTAAATTTGCTGAGTGGCTTGGGTATGAATCCCAACTACTTGTATGTAAATCACCTACCACAGTGTCATAACCATTCAACTACAGCAATTTGTCTGCTGTAAATTGCTGCTTCTTGCAATAGTCCCTGCCCGATCACATATTAGAAATATGAAAGCCAACATTCATTGTTTCTTCTTTGTCAAGATTTCATATCTAGTTATTTTTTTAATCTCAAGCCTTCATTGTTATTCAACTGAAAAACTGCAGTGGATTTCTAACTAGTTTTCTTTCCTCCATGCTCTTCTCTCCCCATTTTAGAAAACGCAAATCAATACCAGACTTTAAAAACAAAATACAACAAAACAATCTTGTAATTAAGCCTCCTTTCCTACTAAGTGAATCAAGTTACTTGACATTATGCAAGGCCTTCACAAACTAACAAAACTCTCTGCCTACACATCTCTCTTGTATGGCACTGGTCTTCCCTACACCTTTTCCCATCCTGCATATTTCCCCTCCTTCTTGTATACATGTAGTGCTCATTTCAGAAGCACATATACTGTATACATGTATATGTATTTTTTAAGTGTTACTTTAAACCTTTTCCTTGCCCCAGAGGGAAATAGAACACTTCCCATTTTGTACCATCCGTATTATTAAATATAAAAGTAAATTATTTACATAGATCTTCCGTATTATACTTGAGACCCTGGAAAAAAAATCCAGACAACTTTTCTGTGTTTGTATTCCCACAATATCTAGCCAAAATGAAATGAAATGAAATGAAATAAAGTAAAATAAAAATAAAATAAAATAAAATAAAATAAATATTGGTTGAATTTTTGGGCTAAGGCTTCATTTTGACATCTAATTGTAAAATTTAGTTAGACATGATTCAAAGAAGAACTTAAGTCAAAACTTCCTTTAATTTTGGCCATACTTTTATCATGTCATATTATCTTGTATTTAGGATAATCAGGAAAAAATGTGCATCATATTTTGATTGCCCAAGATTTAGTTACATAGATGCTTCGGGTAGTTTTCCTAATTGCCATTTATTTTTACTCTCATGTAAAACTGATAATTACTTGTTGTTTTTGTCCACACTGTAATTTCTGCAGATTTTCATTTTACAAATTTCCATAATTTATAGTATCAACTTATTTATAGATCTATTTCTTCTTTCTAAATTGTAAATACCTTAAGGTTACAAACTGCTTCTCATTCGCATCTTTGATGATTAAAACTATATCTGACAAAGTAACTTAATAAATGCTAGCTGAATGAGTGAATTCATTCTGACACCAATTCATTTACATAAAGATCAATAGAAATAGAGATAATAGTCAAATACAAAGAGTGAAGCAGATACAGCCAAAGATAGAAACTTAAGGATAAATTATAGATCTCCTTTTCTTCCTCAGAGAACTTACTGGTAAGGAATATTGCTATTCAAGTTAATTTGGATGTTGGCTTGGTGCACTCTCCAATAATAATACCAATGTTAATAATAATAGTAAATAGACAACCAATTTCCCAACACATAATAAAATATGTACCATAAACATATCAGGCACTGTACTGTGTGTTTTGCATGCTGATACCAACAAATCCATGTTATAGTTTATGATCTAAATGTATGTATGAGAAATCTGATGCTATATAAGATTGAGAAATTTTCTCAAGATGACAAAACTGTAATAAATGAAGACAATTATTACTATCAAAACAATAAGCAGGAGGGTGATGAAAAACAACCAAAGAGTAGTGGTCAGAGGCAGAAAAGAAGGTAGACTGATTAAGGGAAGGCAGAGGAAGACAGAACATCGGAAAAAGCCCCTGGAATGATTTCTAACAGAGCAAGCAGTTACTCAAGATTACCTTCTCTTTTCTCCTTTCTAGGGTTAATTTCATTCATTTGTTGCATTTAAGTTTTTCTTTCTTGTTTTACAAACCCTTCTATAACCTTGAGCTTACTATAAAAGTTAAAAAAAAAACACAAAAGAAATTTTCGTGATATAAATATCTTTTTTCTCCAGATATTTTCTTTTTAAATATTCCTAATATCTACAGTGTTGTGTTGCTTTTACGTTGTCATTGTTGTTCACCATAATTCTTTGGAATATGTTGCACTACTTCCTGGAGTCAGATAAGAGCTAATGACCTCAGCATCACTTTCTTCCTCCTCACATCTCAGCCTCTTGAAAATATTGTGGGAGGTGACTGAAGACATTGTGCCATAGCCTTAGCATTCCAGGGCCACAAATAAATCAATATATTCATGTTTAATATAAAGATCACAGGACACAAAATTAGCTTTTGGTTTTCTCTTAAGCATGAAAAATATAACAGAAATGTAATTGCAAAATTTTGTCCTGAAATAATTGCCAAGTTAGTTTATAAGTTGTGTGGAGGGTTGGAGAGGTGGAACTCCTAGTGGAGGACTTAAAGGATGTATTTTCAGAATAAATATTACTTCTAAAACATGATGCGGAGAAGGAAGTTGGCAGGTGTTTGTGTGAGACTTTTTTTGTACATTTCTCTCACTTGCAATGTGCAAGTACTTAAGCATCCTTTTCATTTTAGCATAAGAACATAATGCTTCACAATGTTAGAATTTATAGCTAAATGCCAAATAGACTTGTGTTTCTTATTTATATGTTTGTTTTCTAAAAAACAAACAGTTGTACTCATATATCACACATGTCTTGAAAACAGTACTCTGAGTCTACTATAATGCTGTGAATTAAATTCCTGTATTTTAGTTCATTAATCAATTTATCTTTTATATGAATGCTTGCTGAGAATTTTAGTGACAAATCTACATGCGGCTTTTGGGGTGGGAGTAGAAACCTGTAAAACTTAAAAAGAAATTTAGATGATCTTCTAAAAATAAGATAAATAAGATACATGTTCTTATAATTGTGCACCAATTTTTACCACTACCCCAAAAGTTAGCTATTTTTCCAATAAGGCTATATTCACTGTACTTTTATACACTTATATTCAGTACATGTCAAATTCTTACATAATCCTACCATATTGATGAAATTATTCATCTTGGCTATAAAAATTCAAACTAATTGAATTATTTAGTTCTTTAAGCTTCCTAGAAAGTCTGAGATCTTTAAAGGTGGCAAGGAGCCTTTACTGTCCTTCCTCCTACCACTTGCAAGTCATCTATATTTCAAACCTGAGCCACTTTTCTAGTTAATGAAGTTAATGCCTTCATCATGCTGTGTATTCACATTGTGCAATCTATATAATAAAAAGCAGATGATATAGAATATTCCTAACATTCATGAATATTAAATGTTGAAAAATAATTAGGTGGTAAACATAGAAATATAAATAAAAATAATGAAACTCTGAAAAAATGCATGGCAATATATCACTTTTAAAAAGCTTACCTAGAGAAAATTTTTACAAACATTTCTACAGTAATCATGGTTTTCCAAACATTTTGATATGGATCATCACATTTGATCTTCACAGCAACCTAATAAGATAAATATTTTTTATACTCTACCAAAAAAAAGAAAAATCTCCAAGGAAAGTAAAGGCTGACATAGGGAGAGTCTATATGATAAATGTGTCCTTTATATGTTGTTTCTCTTTCTTTTACTATATTATTTTACCATTTCAAATGCCATTTCTCATACAATTCTTCTCCCTGCTTCCTGTAGATAAACAGGTTTGATTTTGTTCTTCAAAAAAAATAAAATTGTGTATCGTAAATTTTTAAATTTTACTATTTTAATTTTAATAATTTACTATATAATTTAATAATTTACTATTAAAATTTTACTATTTTAAATTTACATTTAAAAAAATTTTTACAATGGATAAAAATCCTGAAGAAGACATGTCTGGTAATCTGATTTCTTTTTTTCTCATCCATACCCCTAAATGCAATTTTTATCAAAGCTTTGCCACTGGCCTTCTTCAACAAGTTTATCTATTGTCATGACCTCAACCATCTTCTCTCACAAATGTCTCCTAAGCCCTTTCTTCTTAAATCTTAATTCCTGTTTTTTGAGTCTTAGACCTATAAAATTCCATCTTTAAATATATTACTGCTTCACACTTAGCGTGTATCAAGCAGAACTAGTTAGTTTAATTCCTCCAATGTGCCATTTCTATATTTTGGCAGATGGCCTGATTATCCTACAGTCTCTAGAACTGGAAACCACTCCAGGCCTAGCAGCCAAGACCTACCCAATGTTTGATTAACTCTTTTCACCATCCCTTTTCTAACTGCCACTAGCAAGAGTTTTCACCATCAACATGTACATACTCAAAAATTATTGTAGAAGAAAGCCAGGAAGGACAAAACTAGAGTTGCCTACAATTATTTCTCATATGTTGCCACTGTATACAACTTTTTTATTTTTATTTTTTTTTAAAGATTTTATTTATTTGGCAGAGTGAGAGAGACAGTGAGAGAGGGAACACAAGTTGGGGGAGAGGGAGAAGCAGGCTTCTGGCTGAGCAGGTAGCCCAATGCAGGGCTTGGTCCCAGGACCCTGGGATCATGACCTGAGCCTAAGGCAGATGCTTAACGACTGAGCCACCCAGGTGCCCCTCTACACAACTTTTTAATATAAAAAGAAAATTATAGATACCTAGTGTTCACCTAAATTATGTTTTCATATTGTAACTTAATCATAATTTAAATATATCCACATCTAGATATAAAATATCTCTGTGGAGAGCTATATAATACACAAATACCCATACATATAGTACACAAAAGGAAAATAAACTGTTAAAAACACAGTCTCATCTAGAAATGAAAATATGAATTAGCTGCCATATTATAAATTCTGCTGAATTTATAAGCTACCCACCCTGTATTTCCCTTATTTCTCTATAGAAACTGATTCAGAAATTTCATTTGGTTAATATGCATTATTTATTCAATAGCACCACTGTTGTACTTTACTCATTCAACTACAACATTAAGTTATTAGGGTTGGATGCCTATGTTACCATAAATGTGAATAAAATTTCAGACACTGAAATCATGTAAAAATACATGGGTTATAACATAGCCAAACTAGCAGCTTGGAATAGACATGTTAATTGTGAAATTACAATAGAAATGAAAACACACTTTTTTTTTTTTAACCACCGCAACAGTGTTTATTTTTGTAAAGCAATTATCAACTTATGTATAAATGATTACAGTATGTGAAAACACACTTTAAAGCATTCTCTTAGAAACTATATCCACTACCCCCTTGATAGTCTGCAGAGTGATGTTGGAGAAACACAAGCTTACACTCCTGCAATAGTACCCTGATATCTCTCAGTCTCACCAAAATAAATCATAGTAGCTGTTTCGGTGATGACTGAATACACCTTCTTATCCCTGCATTCTCTCCTGTGTCTTAAGCTTTGTCTATCTTTGAGCCTTAAGTACAGTGGTGAGTTATACATACATTATGTTTTTCTTTATATTTTATTTGTTTCACTTATCCTATCCTGGCAACTGGATTAGAAGCTACTTTTAACTATAGTTTAAATATTTACATATTTAGTTAAATATTCATATTTAAACTCCTGTAACACCAAACATAGATATTTAGCTATGACTTCATTCATTCCACAAACATTTATTGAGCCCCTACAATAGACCCAGCAGCACTGAGAAGGCACTAAACACAGTGGTGGACAAATTATATACTCTTTGCCTTCAAGGAGTTTGTATTCTTTCTTTTTTAAAGATTTATTTATTTATTTGAGAAAGAGAGAGAGAGAGGAGGAGGAGGAGAGCAGGATGGGGGAGGGGCAGAGGGAGAGGGAGAGAATCCCCAAGCAGACTCCTGGCTGAGTGCAGAGCCCTACAGGGGGCTGGATCTCAGAACACTGAGATCATGACCTGAGTCAAAACCAAGAGTGGGACACTTAACCAACTGAGCTACCGAGGTCCCCCAAGGAGATTATATCCTGGTTAGAAACAATCATAATAATTGTGACATGTATGACATAATTCCTGATGGTTAAAAGTGATAACACAAAAATGAAGACTGGTAAAGAGAATGTCTAAGGGGCTACTGTAGTTGGGGAGCTCAGGGAAGGTCTTGCTGAGAAGGGGGCACATGAGCTAAGAACAGCTGAATCTCGTTTCAGCTTTAACATTCATTTGTCAACTATGTCTTCCAATAGCCTAGTGCCTCTTATAGTGCAGATAAACTGTACTGCTTATTTTTGTAATAGGAGCTCAAATGATTTTAATTATGGAGTCTGTTATACTACCAAATCATCATATAAACAGTGTGACTATGCACCACTTTCCCGGATTTAATGGATGATGAAACTGAGTCTTAGAAAAGTATCCAAAGTAGTCTCCAGAAGTATCAACACATGGCACTCCTTGTTGAGCTATCAATTAAACATAAACCTATCTGACTTAAGATTTCATTTTCTTCCCCTCACATTACACTGTACAAGTGCTAGTGTGATGGCACCCATGGTACTTCATAACAACTAAGTAACTACAATAGAGGAAGACCATGGCTATCAGAAGAGTCCAAAACAATATGCTGTCTTAATCTAAAGTGCCAAAGTAGTTGATCTAATTGAATATAAACATATACTCATAGCCTAGGAAACTTCCAGCATTTCCACATGAAAACAGTTGCCAACAGAAGAGAAAAGAACTTCAGTGCCAGTAATAAGCAAGAAACTTTGGAATTCAGATGCTCTGGATAAGCAGCAACTATAAAAACAACAACAAAACTAAGTTTGGGGTAAACAATCAAGTGTAAGAAAAATTTGACCAGTCCCAAGTATGAATGATGAGTTATGTAATTATTGTAAATGATTAAAGAGGTTAGCAAGACTGTTTGTGCTGAAGAATCAAATTACATTTTAATTCACTTAAAGCAGGCTTTTGAGATTAAAACTAATAATTAAATCCTCAAGTTCATGGAACAATAGAAACTACTTTTAATTTCCTAGGATTAGAAACATGTACCTTGTTTATTATAAAATATGTCTGCTATGAGAAAACATACTCGTAATTATCACAACACCAAATTTACACTGCTGTCTCAGTTAATTCCTTGGAGATTTGAGACAAGGCCTTGAACAAGCTAGAAAGGAGTCTGTAATATGCACTGGACAACAGCTGCAACTGCATTCAAACATTATTACAATAAGGATACAGTCTTCCTTCTACCCAACCTCATCTGTTTTGTGTTAAAATTATGAGGGCATATGCATATATATATATATATATATATATATATATATATACACACACACACATAGAGGGAGGAATGTGGTGTGGTACCACTAATACAGCACATGACAAAACAGTTTATTTCTCTATGTTGACAGTGAGTTTATTTATAGGACATCTTTGTTTTGCTAATTAAAATATGGACCATTAAAATAATGCAGACATCTCCATTTTACATATGAAACACTACTTTCCCATCAGAATGACAAAGCACTAAGAAAAGAGGTACTATTTTTCCTGTGCCAGAGATCCTCTTGACTCCTTTTTGTCTGATTGTGTATTTGTTTCCTTTGGCATTATGATTACATTTCTTCTCCTTGGCCACTTTATTTTGTGATTAATTATAACCAGAACTATGCTTTTCCAAGGGATTTATGAAAGGAATTATTAGGGCTTATCAGGGTTGTATCATCAAGGTAGAAGTTTATTCCAAAAAGGAGAGGGAAAGAGAGTGATAAGGGAACTACCTTGTCGTGCTAGTTATTTACCTAGTAAGTGCTCCATTAAGAATTTTATATGAACTCTTCCTTTTAATCGCAAACTTATCCTGGAGTGCCTGTATGGCTCAGATGGTTAAGCATCCATTTTCAGCCGAGGTCATAATCTCAGGGTCGTGGGATGGAGCCCCATATCAGGCTCCCTACTCAGTGGGGAGTCTCTTCTCTCTCTCCCCCTCTCCCCAACTTGTGTATGCTCTCTCTCTCAAATAAATAAAATCTTTAATAAAAAAATCCCCAACTTATCTTGTGAGAAGAGATTTCTCAGATAATGACCTGACACTCAGAGAGGTTAAATGAATTTTTCCAAGGTCATACTCAGAGAAACTGGTAGAGCCGGGTTGTGAAGTCAGATCTCAGAAACCAGTTTTTCCTCTAAACTAAGTTGTCTTCCAATAAAATGTGTTGTGTTCTTCTGAACTTGACTGAGCTCAAGTCTTCTGGCACAGTGGATGTAAATTTAAATTTTTCCCATTTTGGCTCCAGCATTTATAAGAATGAAGAATGATTCCTTATTCCATTCCACTGAGCAGGGTTGGAGAAGAGAGATAGGTGCACAATTGTGTTGCTAAGGATTGTACTGAAAACCTGGAAAGTGGGCCACAGGCCATGTTTTTATCCACAGACACAGCTCTGTCAAAAATTTGAAAATGTTAACTCTGATGCATGGCTAAAAATTCCTTTCCTCAGCAATTATGTAGAGTATTGTGCTTCCATTCCCTAAATCTCTGCAGAGTAAAATGCAAAAATAGAGAAAGAAGGACAAAAAAAATCTTTCTTCGCTGTCTCTGCATTCCTAACGGCTCCCTAGAGTCTATGAGTTCTTGACTATTTTCTAATTAATAAGGTCAAATACTCAGGGACGCCTGGGTGGCTCAGTTGGTTAAGCAGCTGCCTTCAGCTCAGGTCATGATCCCAGCGTCCTGGGATCGAGTCCCACATCGGGCTCCTTGCTCCGCAGGGAGCCTGCTTCTCCCTCTGACTCTGCCTGCCACTCTGCCTGTGCTCGCTCTTGCTCTCTCTCTCTGACAAATAAATAAATAAAATCTTAAAAAAAAATAAGGTCAAATACTCAAAAATGATATTTAAACTATTCATGGAGAACAACTAAATATAGAAGTAAAAACCAACAAATTTCATATGTTCTAAGATGTATTGATCAGTAACAGTAGGAATGGGTCACATTCTTCATATTTATTTATATGTAATAACACTGATATGGAGAAAAGAGATAGCACTTTTTCAGGAAAGTTAGAAATTAACAGGACAGTAATTTCAGTGCTTGAGCTTTAATATGTAAATGACATAAGTGGCCATCTTTGGATGAATGGGTGAAGAAGATTAAGAAGATGTTATACACAATGGAGTATTATTCAGCCATGAGAGAGGAGGAAATCCTGCCATTTGTGACAACATGGATGGGACTTGAGGGCATTCTGATAAGTGAAATAAGCTAGACAGGGGAAGACAAACATTGTCTGGTGTTCATAGAAACAAAAAGTAGAAAAGTAGTCATGACCAGGGCTGAGGGCATGGTGGGTGGGAGGAGGAAGAAGCTGATAAAACACTGCAAATTTCAGATAGAAGATGAATAAGATCTGAGGACATAATGTAAAGCATGGTAGCTATAGCTGATAACACTGTATCGTATACTTGAAATTTCTTTTTCTTTAAGATTTATTCATTTATTTGATAATGACTAAGCCACCCAGGTGCCCCTCTACACTTGAAATTTCTTAAAAGAGCCAAACTTAAATGTTTTCAACTAAATAAATAAATAAAAGGGATGGATATGCTAATTAGAGGGGCAGATCTTCTCACAATGTATATTCATATCAAATTACCATAATGTATACTTCAAATATCTTATAATTTTATATGTCAGTTATGCGTCAGAAAAGCTGAAAGAAATAAAAATATAAATAATGAATAAAACAATAAAAAAATAAATACTACAATATTAGTACTATCTGATTCACAGTTATTTTGCCAGTAGAACTTCCAGAAGACTGCTAATTCTGTAGGAACAGAGAATATGTCTTGATTTCTTCATATTTTAGGACCTAACACAATGCTGGTTGATATTTAATAACTGGGAAAGAGGTAAGAGACAGAAAAAGTAAAGAGAGGAAATTTTAAAAATATGAAAAGAGAGAGGGGAGGAGAGGGGAAGAAGGAAGGAAGGAAGGAGGTATGACCACTCAGTTTTTGCTATAGGGGATTTGTGGAGTGGATGGTGTGGCTGGAAATAGTTGTTTCTTGGATCCCAACTTCCATTCATTCCCTTAGATCAATAAAAGTAGTCCTCACATATCTACTAATCAATGAAGAGAAATGTTACTTAAAACTTAAGGAAATGAAATGTTCTTATAAAAAATAATTTAGGAATATTTCAAAAATAGAAGAAAGTAAGTCTAATGAAAAGCATCTGGCAACTACAAAGTTTTAAGACCCAGTCTCAGAAATATTGTCTCCTCTTTAATTAATATATTGTGTAATTTACTAAATTTCTTTGAATCTTGGTTAAATGTTCCAAAATGATGCATACATATAGGATGCCCTCCAGTTTTAAAAATCTACCTTTTACTACACTGGAACAAAATCAATTTTCCTAGTCATATTTTCTTTCATGGAAAAGAAGATTGTATCTAGAGAAATGACTATTTCCACTACCCTGTGTGTTTTCAAATAAATAAGCCACGAACTTATGTTTAAAGCTAAGGCTTCCCGAATCTGTCAGTATCACTCACTTTTGGAGAGCTTACAAAGCAGAGGAGACCAGAGGGAAATAAGGTTATCCAGTCAGTTACCATTCAGTTGTGAAGTGTCAGCATTTACATTTTTATCAGCATTATACTTCCAGTGAGAGTTAGGACACATTCCCTCTAAGTCATCTTGTCATATGACTGATATAAAAATACCATGGTAGAAAACTGAGCCTTTTTCTAGATACAATATTCTTCTCACTTTCCAGAAAGATAGGAGCAGCAGCATGGTATATTCCATTTATGTCAGCTCCAGAACTTGACTCGGCTCCATTTATTAGATGACTTAAAGAGAAGATTAGAACAAGTCTAACAAATTGAGGTTTAATACTCTGGGTGGAGAGTAAGAAAGCAAGGCTTATTTGGGCACTGTAGCACTTGCCAGTGAAATAAACAGCAGCTGATTTTGGAAACAGTTAAAACATTCACCCACCAATGTCTTCTTACCATCATCTCCAAGTAGGCAGTCACTTAATATGGTCCTCCCCAGACCAGTGAATCACCTTCTGCCAACTTTATTCTGATGGCCAAATCCTTGAGGAGCTGTTTTAGAAATGTCTCCAACCAAATACTACAATTTAAATATCCCATTTCCTTCTTTATTTTGTGGCCAGAGTTAGAAGTTTGGGTAACTGTGGTATGGGACTGGCTTAAAAAATCTCTGAACATTATTAAATGACCCAGTCTGAAGTGGTACTCACTGAGGAACCTGTGACAAAGAGCTGCCCAGGTGAGCAGCAGTCCAATGGCCAATCCTTTTTTTTTTTTTTCCCCCCAACTTCAACCATCTGCACTTGTGACTTTTGATTTAAATTTCAAATTTGAATCTGTTATTTGTTTTCTCTTTTCAAAGCATCAAAATTCATATGACATGCTGCTCCAAAATTAGTATTCATGTGGGCCTCTTGTTGTACCTCAGTTCCAGCTGTTCCAAATTTGGTAAAATGTATCCTGTCATTTTTGTACAATAAAATACCAGACAACAGAAACTTAATGATTTATTCACAGTGTTAGGGGGTAAGGATGAGGCCTTTGGATATCGTTGATAAACAGACTAGTGGTAGGGAAAAAAATACTGACCTGATCTTTATCTGTTATTTAATGAAAGACTTAGGAAATATGATACTGCTAAATTAAAACTAGATTTGTCAAGTCAAGGAAACTAAGGATTTATACCATGTACTTTTTTCACCTTTCTTAAAGTAATTAGTAAGGATTATGGTAATGCTCAAAAGCAAAATATCTGTAAGTTGATGAATTTAGCAGCTACCTTTAGAGATATGTAAGGAGAAAATGTCAAGACAGATAACATCTTTTACTGACTGATAGCTCAAGGCCTATTGTTCAAAGTAATCACTAATGGACAGAAATCTTTTACTAAGAGATACCTGAAACTTACTAAAAGCTTTGAATAAAAAGCCTAACTAATAAACATGCAACCTTAATTGATATGACAACATCCATCAATTGGATTTTGTTATACTCTTCTTGAAGGAGGCAAGAAATAAAAAATTAGGTTTGGTTGAAGAGTTAGTCAAATATAAATGAGACAAAAATTATTCAGTGTTTGGACCATATCTGATTTTTATCCAATTATCTATACCAGCACTGCTCAATAAAACTTTCTGTGATTATGAAATGATCTCTTCCTGTACTCTTATCTACAGTAGCCACTAGGCTTGTGTAGTATTGATCAGATGAAATTTGGCTAGCGCAACTGAGAAACTGAATTGTTTCTCAGCTTTATTGAAGTTTAATTGACAAATAAAATTGCAATATATTTAATGGATATAATATTAGTATTTGATTTATGTATACAATGTAAAATGAATACCACAATCAAGTTAATTAACACATCCATCACCTCATATAGTTAACTTTCCTGTGTGTGTGTCATGAAAATGCTTTCGATCTAATCACTTAGCAAATTTCAAGTATAAAATACAGTATTATTAACCAGAGTCACCATACTGTGCATTGACTCCAAAGAAAATATTCATCTTGTAACTGAAATTCTGTACCATTTGGCCAATAAACTCTCTATTTCTCCTGTGGCCCACCCCTTGGCAACTACTTTTTTATTCCCTGTCCACAGGCTCCATTCATGTGTGGGTGTGTATAGTACTTTATTTTCTATTTCTTTACTTACGTATAGTTTATATACCCTGGTACATTAGTTTCAGGTGTACAATACAGTGATTTGACATCTTTATACATTATGCTATGCTCACCACAAAGGTAGTTGTCATCTCTCCCCATACAATGCTATTACAATATCATTAAATATTTTCCCTAAGCTGCAACTTTTATTATCATGACTTATTCATCCCATTACTGGAAGCTTGTATATACCATTTCCCTGCAGCCATTTTTCCCTTGCCCTATCACTCTCTCTTTGGCAACCACTAGTTTGTTCTCATTTTTTATAGGTCTGATTCTGCTTCTTGTCTGTTTATTAATTTGTTTTGTTTTTCAGATTCTACATATGAATGAAATCATACAGCATTTGTCTTTCTTAATCTGACTTATTTCACTTAGCGTAATACCTTCTAGGTCCATCAGTGTTGTCACAAGTGGAAAGATCTCATCCATTTTATGGCTGAGTAGTATTCCATTGTATATAAAGCACATCTTCTTTATCCATTCATCTATCAATGGCTATTGTCAATAATGCTGCAATAAATACAGGGGTGCATATATCTTTTCAAATTAGTGTTTTTATTTTCTTTGGGTAAATAACCAGTAACAAAATCATTGGATCATATGACATTTTAAAATAATTTTTTGAGGAACCTCTATACTGTTTCCTACTTTTTGTTTTTGTTGTTTACATTCCACTTAAAAGTAATACATTATTTATTATTTATCTTTAGCTGATTTATTTTATTTAGCATAATGCCCTCAAGGTCTATCGATGTAATAGAAAATGGCAGGACTTCCTTTTTTTTGTGCCTGAATTATATTCCATTTGTATATTCCACATTGTCTTTATCCATTTCTCTGACATTGAACACTTAGGTTGATTCCATGTTTTTGCAATTGTGAACAGTGCTGGAGATTATCTTTTCAAAATAGTGATCTAATTTAATTTGAATATATACCTAGAAGCAGAAACGTTGCGCCAAATATTAGTTTTATTTGTAATTTTTTGAGGAAGCTCCATATTGTTTTCATAACGGCTCTACTAACAGTGTGCAAGTATACTTTTTTCCATATCCAAACCAAAACCTTTTATCTCTTATCTTTTTTATAACAGATATCCTAACATGTGTAAAGTGATCTTTCATTGTGGCTTTGATTTGTATGGCTTTGATGATTAGTGATCTGGGGCATCTTTCATATATACCCATTGATTATTTGTACAACTTCTTTGCAAAAATGTCTGTTAACATCCTTGCCCACTTTTTCAACAAGTTATTTTGTTCACTGCTATTGTGTTGTAAAAGATCCTTATGTATTTTGGATATTAACCCCTTACTGGAAACTTGTTTAGCAAACATTTTCTCCCATTCAGTAGACTGCCTTTTTTTTTTTTAATTTTTTATTTTTTATAAACATATATTTTTTATAAACATATATTTTTATCCCCAGGTCTGTGAATCACCAGGTTTACACACTTCACAGTAGACTGCCTTTTCATTTTATTGATTATTTTTATTGCTGCACAGAACTTTTTAATTTGATGTAGTGTCATTTGTTTTTAGTTCGGTCTGCTTTCCGTTTTGGATTTTGGGCTTGTTTGTTTGTTTCTTTGTTTTTGCTGCCTGTCCTTTTGGTGTCATATTCAAAAAAATGAAAGTCAAAGAGTTTTTTCCAATCCATGAACAAGATATATCTTTGCATTTGTCTGTATTGTCTTCAATGTCTTTCATCAGTGTCATAGTTTTTAGAGTATAGGTGTTTCACCTCCTTAGTTAAATTTATTCCTAGGCTTTTTATTCTTTTTGACAATGACAATAAGATTATTTTCTTTATTTCTCTTTCTGTTACCCACTTATTAGTTTATAGAAACACAACAGATTTCTGTCATATTAATTTTGTGTTCTGCAATATTACTGAATTCATTTATTAAACTTAATAATTAATTTTAATAATTTAATAATTTTTATGGTTTTCTAGATACAGTATCATGCCATATGAATATACTGACAGTTTTACTTCTTCCTTATCAATTTAGATGCTTTTATTTATTATTGTCTGATTGCTGCAGCTGGAGCTTCCAGTACTATGTTGAATAAAGGTGACAAAAGCGGACGTCTTTGTCCTGATCTCAGAAAGAAAGCTTTCAGTTTTTAATCATTGAGTATGATATTATCTATAAGTTTTTCATATATGACCTTTATTATGTTGAAGTATGTTTCCTCTAAACCCACTTTGTTAAGAGTATCACAGATAGATATTATATTTTGTTAATTTTTTCTATGCGCCTTGATATAACCATATGGTTTTTATCTGATCACATGACTTTCGTCCTCATTTTGTTAATGGAGTGTAACACATTTTGTTGTATGTTGAACAATCCTTGTATCATAGGAATAAATCCCACTTGATCGCAGTGTCTGAACTTTCCTATTACTTTTAATGTGCTTTCAAATTAGTTTTCTGAGATGTGGTTGAGGAGTTTTGCATCTACGTTCATCAGGGACGCTGGCCTATAGTTTTCTGGGTTTTATTTCATTTTTGCTTTTTTCTTTTAGTGTCTATATCTTGCTTTGGTATTAGGGAAATGAGTAAACTCAAAATAAGTTTGATAGTATTCCCTCCTTTTTAACTTTTTGGTAGAGTTTGTGAAGAATTGGTATTAATTCTTCCTTAAATGTTTGGTAGAATTTAAATTCTTTGAATGTTTGGTAAATTCATATGGTCTTGGACATTTTTTTGTTAGGAGGTTGTAGATTACTGATTTAGTCTGATTACTCATTGGTCTGGTCAGATTTTCTATTTCTTCATGATTCAGTCCTGTAAGCTCATATGTTGCTAGTCTATTTTGTCTGGTGTTAAGTATAGCTATCCCTGCTTTCTTTTGGTTTTCATTTTCATAGAATATCTTTTTCCATCCCTTCACTTTTAGTCTATAAACGTCCTTAAAACTAAAATGAAAATGCTGTAAAAAGCATCTCTCTCTCTCTCTCTCTCTGCTCCCTTGCCCCCCCACCATCCTTTCCTCTCCTCCTTCTTTCTTTAATCTATTTAGCCACTCTATGTCTTCTGATTGGAGAATTTACTGAACTTAGTGCACCTACATTTAAAGTTATTATTTTAAGCAAGGGTTTCCTGATGCCATTGTGTTAATTGTTTATGGGGTGTTTGGTAAATTCTTTGTTCCTTTCTTTCTCTTTTTCTGTCTTTTGTGATTTAATGATTTCTGCTTTATGTCCTTTCTTTTTCTCTTTTGTGTATCTACCATAATTTTTTGCTTTGTATTTACCTGAGGCTTACATGAAACATTTTATAGCTACAGCAGTTATTTTAAGATGGTAACAACTGATTGCATACAAAAGTTCCACATTTTTATTCCACTGCCTACATTTATGGTTTGATGTCACATTTACATATTTTATATTTTGTACCTATTAACAAATTATTGTATTTATATTCATTTCTAATACTTCTGTCTTTTATCATTGATAATATAGTTAGAAGTGATTTATATACCACAATTACAATATCAGAGTATTCTGATTTTGATTAAATATTTACCATTACAAGTGCTTTCCTCAATTTTTCAATTTTTTTCTCTTTTTCTCTTCTCATTAGATGATTTCCACTGATATATCTTTTAGTTTGCTGTTCTTTTCTTCTGCCTGTTCTAACCTGATATTGACCTCTCTACTGAATTTTTCAATTCAGCTATTGTACTCTTTACCTCTATGATTTCTGTTTGGTAATTTAAAAATACTTTCTCTTATTGGTTTATATGTGGTTCTCCTGAATCAGTGGGCACATTTATGAACACTACTATGAATTCTCTGTTGGGCAAATCACTTACCATCACTCATTAGTGTTGACTTCTGAAGGTTTATTGTATTGTTTGTTTGAAACATACTCTATATCTTCATTTTCCTTGAGTCTTTATGTTGATTTCTTCAGGTTTGTTAAAACAACCACCTTTCCTAGTCTTAATATGGCCTTTGATATGAGATGAACCTTGCTAATCAGCCTGGCCTGAGATTCTGGGTGCCACTCAAGTTTTGTTTTGTTTTTCCTTTTCCAAACAGTTGGATTTTTGTTATTGTTGTTGTTTGTTTGTTTGTTTGTTTGTTTGTTTTTTAGTGACTCCCAGGAGATTCAGGGGTGCCAAGTCCCATCATTGCCTTAAAGAGTTGGGGAGGGATGTCCACACATATATTCAAGTTCCCAAAGGACTACTAATTGCCTGTCTTGTCAGCTCCCCTGTCAAACTAATTGAAATCCAATGTTCAGCAGCTGAGAAAGTCAAGATGTGACAGGTAGTGTAGCCTTTCTTAGGTAGCAACTGGGAGGTGGGTGTTTTTGCCTATATACTCTGCACTGACCAGCATGAATAGACACTGGGAGTGCTTGTACTGAGCTTATTAGCTCCTAAAGTCAGTGATATAGGATCCAATCCATCCAGTGGCAGCCATAGAAGCTTGGGCACTAGATGTATGAACAAAGTCCTTACAGGAAGAAGTTGGGGGCTTGCTTTATTCCTGGGGAAAGCTAGAGGGAGAAGGTACAGAACTTCCCACATGCTCATTTAGGTTCCTGGAAGATTAAAAAGAAGCCTCTCCCTTTGGAAGCAGTATGCAGTCAAGCCCTGCAGGAAGAAACCCGAAGCCTTCATTTTTTTGCTGAGATTAGTGGGATAGCCATGGAAAGTGCTCATATGCCCATTTAAAAACCTGATATTGTTTAATGTTGTTCTGCTAGACTAATAAATTTTGAGGCTGTTGGATCTCTGAGTTCAGTGATTTGGGAACCCATCCCTCAGGTGGCAGCAATAAAATAGAGGTGCTAGATATGTGGACAAGCTTGTTCCAGAGAGAAGCTAGAGATTTGATTTCAATATTGGAGCAAGCTATAGAGAGAAAACCAGAGACGTGTCCATAAGCCTCTTCAGTCTCCAACTCCCACACGCAGGTTGATCAAAAGCCTAATCCCAAGGCACCACCTGAGAAAATAGGCCATCAAATTCCTTCCAGGGGGAAACTAGAAGCCGTGAGGTTTCATTTCCCTGCTCCCTTTGTGCCAACCCTAAGGGGTAAGGAGGATACTCCTGGAAGGTGCTCATGTACCTCTTAAAAAACTCTTTGTTTAATTATGGGGTCTGGGGGACTCATGAATGCTGATCTCTAATGACTCTCTAAGCTAGCTAATTAAGGAGCCAGTCACTCAGTACAAGCCATAACAGTTCAGGTGATAGGAATGTGGTCCAAGCTATTCACTCCCCAGGGAGAAACTGGAAATTTGGGGTTCCCACCCAATTATAAGGTACTATGCTGAAAGGTGGCATTTGTGGTTCAAGTTTACTTCCACCTTTTCTACCCATTTCTATGTGAGTATTCTCAGTAACTTACTGTGTAGGAATCACTCAACTACTTTCTGGATTTTTCTTAGAGGAAATTGATGCATGTGAATCCATATATTTGGTGTGTCCATGGTTGGAGGAAAAGTCAGGAGCTCCTATTCTGCCACTTTGTTCCTGCTATCTGAATTTTTAATTTTAACTGTTTTATTATTTTTTAAGATTTTATTTGTGTATTTGATAGATAGAAATCACAAGTGGGCAGAGGCAGGCAGAGAGAGAGCGGGGGGAAAAAAGCTCCCTGCCCAGCAGAGAGCCTGATGTAGGGCTCGATTCCAGGACCCTGAGATCATGACCTAAGCTGAAGGCAGAGGCTTAACCCACTGAGCACCAGGTGCCCCAATTTTAACTGTTTTAAGTTTCAATAACCACATGTAGCCAGTCGCTACCACATTTGACAGTGCAGTTCTATACTGTTTTTATCCATTGTTATATATAATATTTAAGTTCAGAATAAGGATTCTAATGTGTTCTCAAATTTCAAAGAACAAATATATTTCAGGGATGCCTGGTTAGCTCAGTCAGTAGAGCATGTGATTCTTGATCTTGGGGTCATGAGTTCAAGGCCTATGTTAGCTATAGAGCTTACTTTAAAAAATTAAAAAAAAAAAGAAAAGAAAAGGTATATACCTTTTATATTACCCATAATTGTATTATTAACTGAAAAGAAAATCAGACTAACAGTTTTTTAAAGATTTTCAAATGCATATAACCAAATAAGGAAAGCTACCTAGGTGACATATGGTATGTGGCTTCAGCAAGCTACTCATTATTCTAAGGCTCATTTTTCATTACCTTGAGAGGTTGAAATAATTCAAACATTACAACGATGTTATAATGACTAAATGAGATAATGTGTATGTATGATGCATCAGGCAGAATTTCAGGCACAAAACTGGTATTAGATAAATTTATCAATTCTCAACCAAAGTATATTAGTTATATAAAGTTTTATCATACACAAAAAGTTCCTCTTTTCATTTAGATGCATTTTAATCAAAGAGATGAACAAGAGTTTAGCATAATATCATTTTTTCTTTTACTAACTATAACTGTAGAAATTACTTAATAACAACTGTAAGTGTTTAAATAAGACCATGGATTTTTTCTGCTTTGTTAATCGTCAAATTCTTGTGTTTTGAACAGTTACTACTCTACATTAGACAGTCGGTAACAGTTGTTGAATAAAGAAGACATAAACAAATGTGTAATCATACCCTTTTAAGTTCTTCAGATTGCAGAGTTTCAAGATTTAAAGTTCAGAATACAGCTTTGCGCAGTGGCAGTATCGTAGCCAATGAGGTTTATCCGAGGCGCGATTATTGCTAATTAAAGTTCAGAATACAGCTTTCCTTATTGTCCCCCCTTGCTCATAGCCATCTTGCTTAATTTTATCAGGTTTTCTTTCTAAATGTCTTGTATTTTCATTCTTCCTCTCAGCTAATAATGCCATTTCTCTAGCCTGATGACCCATCCAAATAAATGCATTAACTTCCAGCTGCCACTCTCAATCCTGGAAACTCACCATTGCCGCTATCCTCCATAACAGCAATCCACACTGCGGTGGGTGCCAATAAATTCACTGGAATAGGGTTAGCAGGAATTATTACTTGGAAAGAGGGACCAATGTTTGTGAGTATTTTAGATGCAAACAAACATAAATATATATTTATGAAAGATATCCACACCTGAAGGCAATAGGGGAGCAGTGCCTTTGCTCTCTTTTTAAAGTATAAATCAACTTACAGTTATATATATAAATGTAAAATAGAGGTGTCACTCTTAGTAACTTACACTGACATTTTCTCTCAAGAAAAGAAAACTTCTCCCAAGTTGCTGTCCCTGCACAGGAATAAGTTCAAACCCAAACTTTTCTTGGGGGAAGAAGGGGGCACGTACCTCTTCTGAAAAACTTTCATGTCAGATTTCACAGTGGAAAGCATATTAATGAGTGGCTGATATAAAAGGCCTCAGGTGCCTGGGTGGCTCATTTGGTTAAACAACCAATTCTGGTTGTTTAAGCTCAGGTTGTGATCTCAGGGCCATGGGATCGAGACCTGTGCTGGGCTCCACAAGAGTCTGATTGTCCCTCTCCCTCTGCTCCTCCCTCTGTCTCTCTCTCTCTCTGTGTCTCTCTTAAATAAATAAATAAAATCTTAAAAAAATATATATATATATATGTTTTCATTTCTTAATGAACTGCTTTCATCATAGCATTCTTCAGATTAAGAACCAAATATTTTCTATTTTTAATCATATTAATTTTAGCTCATTTTCACCTAATGTATTCTCAAATTTGGGTTGTCAGTATACTAATCCCACCTTTAGAGCCTTATTTTCTAACATTCTCACAAAACTCATCATTCATAGTAGGCAAACCCATCCTTCATTAACTAATACATAAACACTGATCATTCTGGATTTTAAAACTTGAATAAAATATTTCTAGTCAGTTTTATTCCTTTAACAATTTAAAACCCATCAACCAAGTCCTTCTACTTTCAACCAGTGTGACCTGTGGCCTTCCCTGTACTAATGTCCTCTGAGGTTTACTGAACACTCAATTAGAATTTTGCACAGTTTACTGCTGCCCCATGTGTTGGCCACCCTTATTAAGGTAAAGAATGTTTGGCATCTAGAGCCTTAAATTATATTTTCTCTGAACTTTTTCCTTTTTCCATGTTTCTACACTTGCTCAGTTTACAATTGGGGTTACTTTTGAATCCAATTTTTTATGTGTTTTCATTTACTAAGTAAACATTATTCAGCTGCTTTTTTTTTTTTTCCCTTAAATCAAATAGGTAAAGACTATTTTCTAGTAGCAGTTATCATGGGAATGAATGAAACTATTTAAAAGCACTTTATTAATATACAAATGGTCTACCAAAAAATGAGAATAATATCTTTAAGCCTTGGTTCTAAGCTAAAGAATTATATCCATGAAAAATCTTTAAAGATTCCAGTTAAGTGAAACAATCCATGTGTTTGGCACATAATATGTTCTTAGTACGTGATCCTTGAATGTTAAATCAGGCAAGACTATACATAATGCAACATAGCTTGCAAACAAAAACATCATAACTTGAAATAGATGAATCTATGCTTTTAATTTTAAAAAGTGTTTACTTTATGTAAAATAACAGAGGCCGTGTAGATCTCAATAGATCTCCACTTTTACTCCAAAAGTTATATACATCAGAAAAGAAAACAAAACCACCCTTCACCTATAGTTCCATATAAGAGGGAGATTAAAAATACCAAACACTTCAAATGATGTTCAAACAGAGGGAAAATACCCTAACAAGAACAGTCAGCTCAAATATAAACTAAAACAGATTATGAGGAGAAAAAAGAGAGGGAAACAAACCTAATGGTTGGAATACAGACTCATTCTGACAAAGAGAGATTCTCAGAATCCATCAGACCAAGTCAGAGAGTTGATGGATGACATTAGTTAACTCTGGAACAGAAAGGCTGGGCTTTAAAGGACACAGGGCAAGAGGTGATCTGGGACTGTCAATCTTGTAAACATCCCTCCTACGAGAAAGAGAGGTAACTTGAGAAATAAAGTCTCCCTGAACATCTGGAAAAGAAAGAATAAATATTCACATATGTATGTATGTATATTATCTTGAATCTGAAATCCAAAATATCAGAACTAAACTGGATTTTAAAAAGGAAGTCGCCTGGGTGGCTCAGTCTGTTGAGCCTGCAACTCTTGATTTCATCTCACATCATCTCAGGGTCTGAGATCAAGCCCTGTGTAATGGAGCCTGCTTAAGATTCTCTTTCACCTTCTGACCTCCCCTCCATCCCTGTTTGCATTCTTTCTCCCTCTTTCTCTTAAAAGGAAAAAAAAAAAAAAAAAAAAAAAAAGGAAGTCATTGTATGAGTTGACTGAATTTAAGTAAGACACTGAAAAAAATAACTCAGAAATGAAGACTGAGTCCAAGGTTCCCAAAAGGTATTATTTGACTAAACTATAATAAAGAACACGTAGTAACAGCTGAGAGTGATTAGAGAGAGAATGATAGATACAAAAGATCTAAATGAGTCAATATATGTATAATAGGTTTCCTTGAAGAAAAAAAATAAAAAACAGAGAACTAATATTTAAAGTCATAATAATCTAAAAATGTTTCTTCTGAAAATACAAAAAGCTTTAGTTTAACATTTTAAGTATCCTAAATATTACTTGAAAAATTGATCCAGAAAGTTTAACTCTAAGACATATTCTAATAGAATCAGATTATAAAAATACAGAAAAAAAATCTGGGGCTATTCAGTAAAACAAGCAAGACATTTATAAAGAGATGAAAGTCATGACGCATTATTTCTCTATAGCAACATACAAGGTAAGACAACACTAGATTAACACATTTTTGAAAACTTAAAGAAAGAACACCTCAAGGTCCTATTATCCAGCCAATGTTTCCTTCAAGTTTCAGGAACTACCCAAAAACATGTTTAAATGTTCAAGAATTCAGGGAATGCTGGAGTCAAGTGCTTTCTGAGGAATCTACTAGAAAACTTATTTTGTATATTCCAAAGACAATTGGGAAGAACCTAGCAAAGGGCAAACAGTGAGAATGTATTATGCTAATTTCAGATTTATGATCAAAATCTGAAGTTAGCACAATACATTCTCACTGTTTGTGAGAAACAGTGAAAGAATAATATATATTTATCATATAAATATATATTAAAAATGAAAGAATAATATATAATTCTTTATATATTATAAAGGTGAAAGAATAATATATAATTATTACATGACCTGACAAAATAGAAACATTTCAACTAAAATAACAACAAAGAGAGAGAAAAAGGCAAATTGGCATGACATCACTGATTATTGCTTTGAACTTTGAATTTTTCTTTGCAGGCTTGTTTTTGGTAGTTGTATAGGAAGAATAATTCTAGAATTATTGTGTATGTATTATAGGAAAGTCTTCACAAGAAAACATTAATATTCTTCGAAATCAGAGTTATCACTGTGGGAAAGGCAAGTACAAATCAGAGGAAAGTTGACAAAAACCCTGGAGAAGAATCTGAATTGGAGGTATGAGTATGACCTCATAATTAAGGGAAAAAAATCTCACGAACATGGTGTGCATGTATGTGTGTGTGTGTGTGTGTTAGTAATGCTACTCCACTAGCAATTAACATACTTAGTACCCAGTTCTTGGCTTCCAAAAGGACTCAAGTCTCTTTTGAGAAATAATGATTTCAAGTCTGGGGAGTACAAGTACAAACTGAAAATGGAATATATTCTAGGGCCAGAAAATCAAAGAACTTCTTAATGAGTAGTGGAAACGTGTCAGAAAAACAAAGGAGCTAGCTTTGCCCATTTGAGCAAATTTGGATCAAGTTTTTTCTAAATTTATGTTGATGTATGACACACAAACAGAAAAATACCAACTTTAAAATAACAGTATTATTTGGTGAATTTTCATTGTGAGAACACACTCTTTTAACCAGACACAAATCAAGAAATAGAACATTATTAAAACATTAGAAGCCACATTCATACATCCTCAAAAGTCACCACTCCTGACTTGTAACAGCATGCATATTTTTTGTCTGTTTTGTAACTTACAGAATCGTATAGAATATACTCTTTTGTGTCAGACTTATTTTTGTGAGATTAACCCATATTATTGTGTATTAGAGATTATTTATTCTGATTGTTGTATAGTATTTTATTATCAGTACATATCACAATTTACATTTTGGATGAACTGACAAAAAAATATAAGACATTATATATTTTTTTAAAATCTCTAAGTCCCTAGAGACACTAAAAAGTGCAGATGGGAGGAAAACTTATTATTTACATAATTATGCAAGCAAATAATTGTAAAAAGGATGATAGAATGAGAAAACGAGCATACTGTAACCATCAAAATAATCATCTATTTGAACAATGATCATCAATGAATCTAAAATCATTGGCTCAAATGCTAATGGAGAACAGGTTATGCACCCGGTTTCAAAGTGTTAGCCTGCATATCACTTAATTATCTCAAAGGAAAAGTGGCAACCTTATAATGGAAAGAAAGTGCAAGCATCAAATCCAGAGTTATAAATAATATGTTTCATGATGCTATGCAATATCATGTATATAGCATTCTTTCCAAAAATGTTAGACCACTATCTAAGTATGATGACTCAATCAGAAGAATCCAGATTTGGGGGCATTATATAAGACGTCTGGCCTAGACATTTAAAAATTTTAAATGTCATGAAAGAGGGCACCTGGATGGTTCAATTGGTAGAGTGAGTGACCTTAGCTCAGGTCATGATCCTGAAGTCCTAGCACTGAGTCCCATCAGGCTCCCTGCTCAGCGGGACGTCTGTTTTACTCTCTGACTCTTCCCTCTCACGCTCTCTCTCACTCTCTCTCTCAAAAAAATAAATAAAATCTATAAAAAAATTTGTCAATGTCATGAAAGAAAAGAAAAAGTAGGCTTGGGTTTGTTGTTCTAGATTTAAAAAATATAACAACTAAGTGCAACTTTGTGATCCTTGATCGGATCTTAGAACAAAAGCTACAAAAAACTCAAGGACAACTAGGAAATCAGAGACATTTAAATATGGAGTATTTATTAGATAAGATTACTTTACCAATGTTGAATTTCTTGGGTATGGCAGTGGTATTATATAGAAGAATGTCTTAGTTTTTAGAAAATGTTTACAGAGGGAGTTCCAGAATATGCAACTTCCATTTTATTTTTAAGGTAATACAGAGGAAAATGAAAAAAAAAAAAACAAATGTGGCTGATGAGAACTGGTGAATGCAGATAAAGGTTTTTGGTATTCATTGGTACTATTGTTTTAATTTTTCTGCAGATTTAAAAGATGAGAACAAAAGGAATATATAAAACACATCTTCAAATTGAAGACTGTTTTTAAAATTCAATATGGTTAAAAAAAAATGAACTAGCAACTAACATCTTCTTTTCATAGTTTAACCATGTAAATCCAAAACATCTGTTTATCCAATCTCTGAATCTCAATTCTAATTTTAATTGACTTACCGGTTAGCACATATTCATTGTAGAATAAATACATGGATATATCATGAGTTTTACAGTATTTAAAATAACCTTAAATTTTTACTTTACATTGATCATTTTTTTCCTTATACATTACAAATTGATAAGCCACTATCATTCATGAAAAAGATGATTCTGATTAGTGTTTCAAAAAAAAAATCTTTCTTTTGAAGTTTGATCAAAGGGCAAAACAAATAGGACTCCGTGACAACTTTAAACTTACATTTCATTAGCTCTATTCAAATATTACTATGATATTAGCTACTGTTTGCCAAAAATTTAAAAAAAAAGGAACTTACTTTATAAAACCAATCCCTCCTCTGTCCCCCCAAGAAAAATCATCAATATTGATTTTGAAAAAAATCTGTTAAGAATTACTAATCCAATCATTTTAGCAAATTTTCTTTAAAAATAAAAAGAAAACAAAACCAAAAGTATTTTAGAAATGTTCTATAACTTTAAATGATAAAAACTATGATTCAGGGATGCTTGAGTGGCTCAATCAGGTAAGAGTCTGTCTTCCGCTCAGGTCATGATCTCAGAGTCCTGGGATTGAGTCCCACATGGGGCACCTTCTCAGCAGGGGAGACTGCCTCTCCCTCTCCCTCTCTCCCTGCTTGTGTTCTCTTTGTCTCTCTCTTTCTCTCTCTCTCTGGCAAATAAATAAATAAAATCTTAAAAAAAAAAAAGAAAGAAACGCAATTCATAGTCCTGATGTGATAACAATAAACCATAGCAATAAACAAAGTCTAACTTAAAAAATAAATAAGAAAATAAAATGTAATCTTTAATTCCTATTGATAATTTCCTATGAGATTAGAAAGACACTTTTACCTGACATTGAGGAGCCTCATTTTCAACACATTATTTGACATTTAACATAAAGACACTAATAACTTTTGAACTTGCTGGTATATTTTTTCTTTTAAAGGCAAATGAGGGGCGCCTGGGTGGCTCAGTGGGTTAAAGCCTCTGCCTTCAGCTCGGGTCATAGTCTCGGGGTCCTGGGATCGAGCCCTGCATCGAGCTTTCTGCTCAGCAGGGAGCCTGCTTCCTCCTCTCTCTGCCTGCCTCTCTGCCTGCTTGTGATCTCTGTCTGTCAAATAAATAAATAAAATCTTTAAAAAATGTTTAAAAAACAGGCAACTTTAAAATGTTTAAAAAAAGGCAAAACTTACATAAACTCCTGCATAGATGATTATAATAATAATATCGCATATTGACATCCTAGTAAAGATGATGTTATTGCAAATTTAAATTTCTAAAGTATGAAAAATACCATCTGAAGAATATGCCACTCTAAAATACGCCACTCTGCATAAAGGTTGAATAACAGGTGCAAGAAAGGCATTCTGACCTGTTTTTTCCTAAAAGCAGAATATGAAACTCCTATGTGAAAGATGCCCTTCCTATACCAGAAAGGAGGAAACATTCTTATCATCACAGACAGAGTCCAGACCAAAATAATTCTACCCAAATAGAGCCAGTTAAATTAATTATTATTTTCCTTTAGTCTTACATATTTTACTTACTTTTCCACAACTGCCATTATTTTTTTCAACCTAAGTGTAAAAGCATTTTGGTAGTCATTTTCTTATTTGAGCATTTATGTCATATAAAATTTATATTAAATAAGTCTGTATGCTATTTTCCTGTTGATCTGTTTTATGTCAATTTAATTTAATTCTCAGACTCTAGTTGGAGACCCTAAGAAGGTCGAGGTAAAGTGCTGCTTCTGCTAAGGATCACTGTTACACACAATAGAGAAACCTTCAAATCTTAATATTTGTTATATATTTTTGGCAAAATTTATCTTCCATATCACATGCAGACTTGCTGTCAGTGCTAACATATAAACCCAGAAAATTTTCTATTCTTATTGTGAAATTTTTACTTGGGAATGTGCATTAAATTGATGTTCATATTTGTTTTCTATTATTATGAATTTACCCTATATGATATACATCTCTAGTATCTCTAAAAGTTAGGGACGGGAAGGACCCCTCTAAGGTCTTTTTTTCTTAAATAATTTTTATTTTTTTATAAACATATAATGTATTATTAGCCCCAGGGGTACAGGTCTGTGAATCGCCAGGTTTACACACTTCACAGCACTCATCATAGCATATACCCTCCCCAATGTCCATAATCCCACCCCCCTCTCCCCCCCACCCCCGCCAAGCAACCCTCAAAAAGTTTGTTTTGTGAGATTAAGAGTCACTTATGGTTTGTCTGCCTCCCAATCCCATCTTGTTTCATTTATTCTCCTACCCCCCAAGCCCCCTTTACTTCCTCATATCAGGGAGATCATATGATAGTTGTTTTTCTCTGATTGACTTATTTCGCTAAGCATAATACCCTCTAATTCCATCCACATCATCACAAATGGCAAGATTTCATTTCTTTTGATGGCTGTATAGTATTCCATTGTATATATATATATATATATATATACCACATCTTCTTTATCCATTCGTCTGTTGACAGACATCTAGTTTCTTTCCATAGTTTGGCTATTTTGGACATTGCTGCTATAAATATTTGGGTCCATGTGCCCCTTCAGATCACTACATTTGTATCTTTTAGAAAAATACCCAGTAGTGTGATTGCTGGGCCAATATAACCAGGGTAGCTCTATTATCAACTTTTTGAGGAACCTCCATGCTGTTTTCCAGAATGGCTGCACCAGCCTGCATTCCCACCAACAGTGTAGGAGGGTTCCCCTTTCTCACATCCTTACCAGCATCTGTCATTTCCTGACTTGTTAATTTAGCCATTCTTACTGGTGTGAGGTGGTATCTCATTGTGGTTTTGATTTGTATTTCCCTGATGCCGAGTGATATGGAGCACCTTTTCATGTGTCTGTTGGCCATCTGGATGTCTTCTTTGCAGAAATATCTGTTCATGTCCTCTGCCCATTTCTTGATTGGATTATTTGTATTTTGGGTGTCGAGTTTACTAAGCTCTTTATAGATTTTGGATACTAGCCATTTATCTGATATGTCATTTACAAATATCTTCTCCCATCCTGTCAGTTGTCTTTTGGTTTTGTTAACTGTTTCCTTTGCTGTGCAAAAGCTTTTGATCTTGAAGTCCCAATAGTTCATTTTTACCTCTCTAAGGTCTTAAGCAACACATTTGCTACATCAATAAATAATACTTTTAAAATTACTCAATTTGATAAAATTATGATTAAATTATATCCTTTAGTTATTTCCCCTCAGAGAATGAAAAACAATTACTCATTAATATGGAGAGAATATGTTAACAAAGGTGGTCTATATTTGAGTCTTTATAGATACCCAGGCTACTTACTTTTTCATGAAAATTATAAAGTATACATTTATTTAACTTCTTTTGGAAGGACATGTGACTAATATAAAACCATTAAGCTTTCTATTTTACCAACCAGGAATATCTTATTTTTAGAGAATCTAATATGATAATTTCCTGAAATCCCCAATTCTTTAAACTCTGACATAGTTAGGAATGTTGGACTCTAAATAGAAATATCTGCCTTTATTTTATATTATTTCCAAATATCCATATTATTTCCTTGACATTAAAAATTAGTTATTTACATTTTTTTTTTGCCTTGGCACCAAACAGGCACTAAAAATTCTCTCTCTCCCTCTCTACACACACACACACACACACACACATATGTATAAATATATATATATATATATATATATATATATATATATTTGCCTTGCCTTAGTGTAACAGTAATATTAGAACAAGACAGTAAATGAGAACAGTTAATTAGTCTAAGACTGGAAAAAGAATGAACTCAAAGTGCTACTAATCAAATAAAAGAAAATATTTATTAAGTAGGAGATACATGAAGTGTCCTAAACAAAAATTTATTCTTCTTTCTATTACAAAAAGAATACATAAAAAATTATGTAGTTATTCTCTACCTTCCCAAACATTCACTTCATAGGGGTTGGTGTTCTTTCAATTATTTCTAGGCACTCCATTAATTTCTAGTCATCGTAACCTGGAGTATTACTATTCCTTTTTTTTTTTTTTAATTCATAGTAGTTGGCACTATGATTTAATTAGAGCATGCTGAGTATTAAAATAATATGATAAATTAAAAAATAAGATTGTTTATATTTTTTACTTTTGCTTTACACACATTTGTTATTATGGGAGAGTAATTAGTAGCTGTGAGGAGTATCCTCCAAGTTACAAATGTCTGTGTCACAAAACATGACTTCAAATTTCAGTTACAGCTGATCATAATTTATCAAATTCCAGTTCTACCACAGATACTAGTATTGGATCAAGCTGAAACAACCTTGCATTCTAATAAAAAGTAGAACTGTTCTCTTTTACGAGTTATGTAATTGTAAACTAAAATAAGAATAAATAGGCAAGAAGCATTTTCATCTTTTAATGAAGACTTAAATTTAAAAGTTTTTAGGATAATTCAAAGTTGCACTATTAAAACTTTACACTATGACTTAAAGCTTGCTATCTACCATATAATCAAAGCAAACAAAAATTAATATGAAGCTTTCTTTAATATGTCGTAGAAAGTGAAACACTATTTTTTCCAACTATGAAGAAATCCCCAAACTTTGATGATAAATAGATAAAGTGTATATGCTTTTGTTCTGGGATAGCAAAGATAATTAACTTTCCACTGTTCCTGTTCCCAGCCATTGGGTGGAAGTGCTCTGAAAAGCCACAGTCCAGGAAAGGGATTTTATTTCTGAATCATAACTGCATCTAAGTAGGGCCATTGACCAGTTTTTGCAATGGGATATGTGTGGAAGTGAATTGTAGTTCAAATTAATTAAAAAGGTAACATGCCTTTTCTACTGTTCTCTCATATTTGGACTAAATACAAGAAGCTTTGATAGACCCAAGAGAGTCAAAACTCTCAGAATGGAAGTGTATATAGGGTCCCTGAATCTTTATGTAGAAGATACAGATCAACTGGCCAAGAATATCCACATTTTATTGTCACAAACTTTTAATTATAAATCCCCTGAAATTGAGGGTTATGTTTTTTATAGCAGTTAATGATATTCAGACTGATACATTAGGTGTTCAGCAGGGTAGAGGGGATGGGTGTTGAATGGGAAACTTTTTTCTGATTTCTGGGGCAATCTAGTGTTTCCAGTGAAAAATGCACTTGGAATTCTCTATAAAAGGTGCAGGTTAAGGCAACAGAAATACAAAAATGCAGTTAACCAGTTACCTCTAAAATGGATACATTTTATTTTTTAAACTAGAGTCATATACCTGCACTTATAATGGAATTTCTTTAGACATATTTTTAACTAAGAAAAAAGAGAGAAGTGTCCCATACTCCTTGGCATATGTCAAAACTGTTTTGACATTCATTCCTTCAAATGTTTGCATTCTTAAAAATAAATTCTCTAGCAAACAACTCAATTTTGGAACACTGAAGACTAAAATGAAACAAAATAAAATAAAATAAAATTGTCCTCCTCAAAATATTTACACATTTGCTTCTTAAAAAAATCAAATAGTGAGTTTGGTTTTTTTTTCTTTTTTTTTCTTTATTTTCCTCACACACTCTTTAGAACGTTCCTCTACCCGAGAGTTATAGAGCACAATATGGCTACCAGCCAGACTCCTCACCACAGCCGTTGTGTGGGTTAAGAAGACACCAGAGAGCCGAGATATAAAGGAGTTCAAACAACAGGCTATTTCTGGGTAAACATAACTGTAAAGGGCTCTTCTCTCAAACAGTGAGCAGATCCTAAGGTATTAGCAAAGAAGCCTTACAGCAATTGATGAAATTTATAAAGAAAGAAAAAGTAAATAGGAGTAACTTTTAACAGAACCACCCTAAATTAGGTAGATAGATAGATGATAGATATAGACAGATAGATACACAGATAAAAAAAAAGAATAGAAAAAACACAGGAAGAAGGAGGGAAATAACAAAGGGCTTTACCTGTTTAACATATTTCAAAAGAAAGAAATATTCTCTGTATGAGGTTTTGATAAAGCTACATATTAAGAGTAAATAAATTCTTTTTTAAAAAAGTCATAGCAGTTCATGAAAACAGTAAAGTAGTAAATCATAAATGAATGGCTTAAATAAAAATAGAATAATAAGTTCTAATTAGAGTATTAGAATAATAAGTTCTAATTTTAAGTATTGGGAAATCAAACTGCATTTAAACATGTGTATATTATTCTCTTAAAATCTTTTTAGAACTATTCTTTAAGGTTTACGGCACAGAAGGAGAGCTATCATTCCCTTCCTCCACTCTTCTCTACACTAATAATATTAATGTGTCCTAAAGTATATGAAAAACAAAACAAAACAAAACAGCCTCTAAGTTTACTATCATCACTGCCAGGCCTTTTTGAAAACCTTATTTTTGGTAAGGGGAGTATTTATACCATGCTTGTAACTAAGATAATTTTTTATTTCTGGATTATTTCAGGAGTAAATTATAAAATGAGATTGCTAAAAATATATTCATGTGTTTCAATATTATTATAATAAATCAAAGGATTATATTTATTTATATGTATAAATTTAGGAATATTTATTTTTACCAAGAAACATCATTACTTTGTAAGGACCCAGACATCATATTTTACCAAAAAAAATCATTAAATGTTGATTGTTTTTTATTTTAGCCCATAACAGAGATATGATTCTGATATATGAACATTTATATGTATAAATAACTAACTTCTATGTCCTAAGGTAGACTTTTAAACAAAATCAGTTTTTTTACAACTTCAAATAAAAAGGGATATATTTCTTGAAAACTCCACATAAAACATGTAAAATTTAAGTAATTTTTATTCTTCTACCCAAGATCTTCAACACAGAAAGTTTGAATAGATGTTATCAATATTTGAGAAGAAAAACTCATTTAGAATGAGTACTGGTTTTCATCCCTATACACAATAAGGATGTGAGCACTGCATATAGTAATTTAGTTTTCTTTTCAATAGTTTTCCAAAATTGGAAAAAGAGAGAGAAAATGAGAGAAACCCGGGTTAAACAATTACAAGAAAAAAACCCTACTTTGTCAATTGTCCTTGTTAATAGACCAACTGTTTCATAATTATGATTGCAGAGATAAAATAAGCAATAAAATAAAATTATTATTTTTAAAATTTATTTTATAAATATAAAACCTTATCTGATAACTCTAGAACTATAACATAGCTCAAACTGACTTAAAACAAAATTAAAAAAAAGACTATTAAGTTTTATATATTTTTCTTTATCATAAATACAATATATGAATAATGGCTATTATATTAAGAATTCAAATCTAGGTGGTCTTAGTCTATTTTTGCCTCACTCTGCTTTCTAATTCCTACAGTACCACTTAAAAAAAAAAAAGATTGATTGATTGATTTTAGAGACAGAGAGAGCATGAGTGAGAGCAGGAGACAGGCAGAGGGAGAGAACATGTAAGCAGACTCCCCACTGAGCACAGAGTCAGATCCTGGTCTCTATCGCAGGACCCATGAGATCATAAGCTGTAACCAAGAGTCAAACACTCAACCAACTGAGCCACCCAGACGTTCTCACTATTACACACATTTTACATATGTCTGTGTGACATCTCTCTTGATAGATATAGGTAGGTAGGTAGATGGATAGATAGACATGTATAGATAGATAGATAGATAGATAGACAGACATGTATAGACATATATCTTTTTTAAAAACTACATTTATTAGCTTCTTCTATTTCCTTAAATATCCTATAATTTCTCCTCCTCTAGTTGATAACTCCACTTTATGTTTCATTGAAAAGACAAAATCAGACAAAAAATTCCCTCAAATCCCAACTATTAAAGCTGCAAACTTGTCCGTATTCTCCACCTCACTTTTGGTGCACTGAAGAAAGTCTCCATGTTCTGAACTCTGGATTCTCACCTCAAATTCTGTCTCAATAATTTTTGTGTCATCAGTGCCTCAACAGCCTTATGCAAAGAAAATGTACCCAATAATGTATGAAAGTTTAAAGCTGTGAAATGTAGTGAAATAGCAAGTGAATAAAAACTATATATTTATATAATATGGTTATGTTGCAAACAAAGAAATGTGTAAATAACAAAAGATTAATGATAGTATGAAAACACCATCTATCCTACTAAAAAGCAGAATAATTAGAATTAAAAAAGTGTGGTGTTTTTGTTGTTGTTGTTGTGTTGTTATTGTTTTAATTAGGGGAGAGCCTATCCAAAATAGAAAAATTAAAAAGTTTATTGGGTTTTAATATTGGTGAGGCCTTGAAGAAATAATTATTTTCATATACTGCTGATTGAAGCATAAATTGTTATGGCATTTTTGGCTAAAAATTTGGCAAATCCATAAATAAATTAAATGTGCACAGAGTATTACAACAGTAAAAGCTCTAAGGATTTCTTCTATAAATAATCTTGATCACCAATTCATCATAAAAGTATACATTTAAGGTGATTATATCATGGTGCATCCATACTATGAACTACAAGACAAAAATTATGAAGATAACTTGTTCTCGTTTTGATTTAAGATGGCAGACTGAACAAACCAAAACAAAATAAAATTTTTGAGCAACTAACACTTTTTTTTTTAAGAGAGTATGGTAGGAGGGGCATGCCCGGGAGGCTCTATGCCTAGCACTGAGCCACACACAGGGCTCTATCTCTCCACATGGAGATATTAACCGGAGTTGAAATCAAGAGTCAGACACTTAATCCACTGATTCACCAAGACGCCCCACATCTAAAACTTTAAAAACACAAAGAAATTAAATTCCCATACTGGACTGTTTCTTTGAAGGATATGGTGGTTATGACAATGAATATGGAGAGAAAAAAAATCTCAGCATGGTGTTAAGGTTTAAATTGGCAACACGTTCGTCTATAAAATAAGATACAGATATTTAATGGATGTCAATACAAAAACAAAGCAGAGAAATTAATTATGGCTTTGGAAAGAGAGTAAGTATCCTCTTTGATGGTATAAAAGTAAAGGTATTAATGAAAGCACAAGGAATGAGGCGCCTGGGTGGCTCAGTGGGTTAAGCCTCTGCCTTCGGCTCAGGTCATGATTCCAGAGTCCTGGGATTGACTCCCACACCAGGATCTCTGCTCAGCAGGGAGCCTGCTTCCCTCTCTCTCTGCCTGTCTGTCTGCCTACTTGTGATCTCTCTCTGTCAAATAAATAAATAAAATCTTAAAAAAAAAAGATATTTGCAAATGACATATGACATAAAGGGTGAGTATCCAAAATACATAAAGAATTTATAAAGCTCAACACCCAAAAAATAAATAATCCAGGGGTGCCTGGATGGCTCAATCAATTAACTCAGTAAGTTAAGTATTTCCGATCACATGTGTGATAATACCTCCTACTGGGTGCCTGTTCTCTATTCCTCTGGCATCCTGGACCACATGGAGTTCCCCTCTCACTTTTGTTTTTTTTTAATATTTTATTTATTTATTTGACAGACACAGAGAGAGAGATCACAAGTAGGCAGAGAGGCAGGCAGAGAGAGACGGGGAAGCAGACTCCCTGCTGAGCAGAGAGCCCCATGCGGGGCTTGATAGATACCAGGACCCTGAGATCATGACCTGAGCTGAAGGCAGAGGCTTAACCCACTGAGCCACCCAGGCGTCCCACCTCTCTCACTTTTATCCAGTGATGCATTCTGCTGTCACCCTCTATCCCCAGTGGGGGCATGGGTACAAGCTTTGGTGCAGATACAGTTTTTCTGGCAGGGAGATTTTTTATTCCTAATGTAACTTTCATTCTTGTTATTATTCTAAGATTTCTTATTTCTTGAATTCAAGATTAATGATTCAATCATGGTAACTTATAAGGTTTTTAGGAATTATGTGGTTTTTTTCCCCCTAAGTTATCTATTTGCTAATATATAATTATTTATAATAATCTGTTATCACACTGTGTATTTCTGTGGTTATCTGTTGTATTGTTTTGTTTTTTTCCCATTTCTCATTTTGGTTATTGAGTCTTCTCTCTCTCTTTTTTCTTAATCAATGTAGTTTAAGTATTGCTAATTTTGTTCTTTTTTTTTTTTTTTTTTTTGAAAAACTGATCATTACTTCCAATGTTATGTGATAGTTTATTCTGGCCTCTATCTTATTTATTTCTGATTTTCTTTTTTTTAATTTCTTCCTTGACTAAATTTCAGCTAAGTTTCTTCTTTTTCTAGTTCCTTGTGGTATAGCGCTAAGCTGTTTATTTGAACTTTCTTCTCCTGATACAAATATTTATAGCATAAATTTTATTCTAACACCTACTTTTACTGCATCCCATAGCTTTTGAAATATTATGTTTTCTTTTTCCTTTGATTTGAAACATATCTTGATTTGCCATTTATTTAAATGCCAATTATTTAGCTAATTGCTTGTGCAATAGTGTGTTGATCAATATTTACATATTAAATATTTCATATTTGCATTGTAGATTTTCCAACTTCGTGCCACTACTATTTTGTAGCACTGTGATTGGAAAATATACTTGGTATGATTTTATTCTTTTATATTTGTAATATTTGCTATGTCTCCTTTCATATGATTTAACCAGGGGATCCTTCTATCTGTACTTGAAGAAAAGGTACATTCTATTTTTCTTGGATGGTATGTTTTATACACATCTTTTAGAACCCTCTATCGGAAGTATGCTTCAAGTAAAAAATGTTCTTGTTGAAAAAAATAACATTTTAATTGAGGTTACTTTATTAAAATAAAGTATATCAGAGGGGAGGTGCATGGAGGATCTGGGTGAAATAGGTGAAGAGGATTGAGAGTACATTTATCATGATGAGCACTGAGTAATGATGTCTAGAATGTTGACTCACTGACTGTACACTGGACACTAATATAGCACTGTATGTTAACTATACTAGAATTAAAATTAAAAAATAATAAATGCTTAAAATAACAAATAAATAATCAATGATATTTGTAAAGTTTAACAGTTCCATTAAGTGGTAAGTGACCACCCTACCCAGTCTCAAAGTGAACAGGCAAACAAGGAGAACTATTTTTCATATGATTTTCAGAAAGACATATTTATAGGTCAATGGCATGCAATTATTTGCTCAATTGCTCTTTGCATATATAACAGCACTAAAAAAGGAGCTAAACGACGTGTTGAAATAGTCTTCTTGATATATTTTAATTAGGTGGGGAGAGAAAGGATTTAGAGTAGAGATGTAATTTCACTAGTTTGGTAGAGCTAAAAAAAAAAACTCATTAAATAGTAATTCAAAATTATTTCAAGCTTTTTCAAAGGAAATACTAATTTTTCCCACCAGAGAATATACTTGAGTGACTCTAAGAAGAGGCTGAATATTAAAAATGATGATGATGGATTTTATTGAATTGTATTATTCTAATACCAAAATTCTCTAGGCTCATAGTTACTCAGAATTGATGAAAAAGAAAACTAACAAAATATCAGCACCAATAAAAAAAGTATTTTTTTTACTAAACTTAAGTTGAAATTTACCTTGTCTATATGCACATGTAACAGGAAGAAAACTGACCACTTGTAATCAACAACCAAATTGCATTTCACTTTCAAATTTTAGGGTTTAGTTGTTTACATTTAGCATTTGGAATAAGAGTCCTATCTGATCATTACTTCTTAAAAGATGTCCAATTAATATGGTCGAGGGGCAAAGTAATTATATTTCATGACAAGAGAACTAGAATTAAGAAACATTAAAAATCTCAGGTGCCTGGGTGGCTCAGTGGGTTAAAGCCTCTACCTTTGGCTCAGGTCATGATCCCAGGGTCCTGGGATCGAGTCCTAATCGGGCTCTCTGCTCAGCAGGGAACCTCTTTCTCCTCTCTCTGCCTGCCTCTCTGCCTGCTTGTGATCTCTGTCTGTCAAATAAATAAATATCATATCCCCAAAAAAATATTTGCTTCAGTGATACTGTTTTCTTCCCAAATTGTTTTTCCTTTCCTTTTATCCTTTCTTACCTACTTGCTGTCCATTATTTTAGAAGACAGAATTCCCCTGTACTTTATAGACTTGTTATCAGACTAATTGTTTAAACCAACGCATGGTGACATGGAAGCAGCTGATAATGTCTAAGTATATTTAATATTTGTTTGGGATGTGATAACTTGAAGGTACTATGAATGGGAAAAGGTGGAATATGGATAATTTTCCCCAAATTTCTTTGACTCTGTGGAGATTATTGACCCTAAGTCCACTCCCAGTTCCATGCTCCATAAAGTATTTTAATTTACAAGATAAAGTACATCATCTTTGAGCTCACACCGGCTTGGTGAATAGGAAATCAGTTGAAAACTGATTCATCAGAAAAAAAAAATTACTTGAAAATGAACCTGGATTGATTGATTGGCTCAGAGAAAGCATTTGATAAGTTTTACAAGGTCAATGTGTTATGCAGCAGCAGGTAACTCATTATCATCTCAGGTTAATATGAAGATTTCATATTAAATATTCAAATTGTTATATGCTTATGAATTGATATTAAAGATTCATATTAAATATTCAAATTGTTATGTGCTTATGAAATATAATTTTATGAAGTATATCAGAATATTGCTTTTAAATTGACAATAATAGCATCCTGGTTCATTTTTTTATTAGTGGAATTTCTTATACAGTATGAATAGTCAAGAGATAACAGAAAATTACAGTACAGAATCATAAAGAATGACAGGCTCATTCTCTTACCGGAGATGGGCTACCAATGTTGAAATTGCTATTGGCATTAGGGCATGACTAACAGAGTGTGAGCTGAAACTAAGAGTGTTTTAAATAGGGAAAGGAGTATATACTTGATATAGAGAATATAAAGACAGAAGAAATAATGTAAGTTCCTTGCTCTCACTCTATAAGCTACTGATAGTAGCTTCTTTCAGAGAAAACACTATGAATGGAGCAGATGAGAGAGAAGTGTTAGGATTTGGGTGTTTCAATTTTGATAAAACAGCTACTACCAAGGAATGATGAACAGTATCTATACGTGAACTCTGTAGTGTGGATCATCAAGTATCACTAGAGCCAAGTGGCAGGTATATGGCCAGTTGAGGACATAGACACAGTGGGTTACTTTTCATTTGAGATTGAATTAGAAGACCTAGGGACAGGAGAAAATTATCTCTATCTTTTCTATTTTTTTTATTTGTCCAGATGAAAGAATTTAGTCTAATTTAAAGGTAAGTCTAAATTAAGGTAAGAACTAGGCGCCTGGGTGGCTCAGTGGGTTAAGCCGCTGCCTTCGGCTCAGGTCATGATCTCAGGCTCCTGGGATCGAGTCCCGCATCGGGCTCTCTGCTCGGCAGGGAGCCTGCTTCCCTCTCTTTCTCTCTCTGCCTGCCTCTCCATCTACTTGTGATTTCTCTCTTTCAAATAAATAAATAAAATCTTTTAAAAAAATAAATAAATTAAGGTAAGAACTGAAAGCTTATGGCAAAACAAAGTAGGGATACAACCATATGTTCTATGGTGTCTATAAAGAAGAGTACCTATTCCAAGAAATCACTATTGGCGAATATATGTGATCTAGGTTAATGGGTTCTTGTCACCAGCACTATATTTCTGAAAATTTAGGAATAAAGAATAAGTTAATATAACATATAATATATATATATATATATATAACATATATTATATATATAATTATATATATAACATACAACATAAATATTTTATTTATATATATATATATATATATATATATATATATATATAACAGAAGAAGATAAATAGTTTGGGGCCTTTGTCCCAATTAAAAATATGAAGAAAATTTCTACGAACCCTCTGAAGAATTTATTTAGGGACATAAAGCCATATATTTAGAAGGTCACTGAGATATGTATATAGCTGGTAATCACAATTGCCTAATCACAAGATATTGTGTAAACGTTTCTATTGTCATGACTAATGATTAGGTGGGCTCTATCTTTATTAAAAATATTATTAGTATTTTTCACCTTGGAAAGGGTATCTACCTTATATTTTCTCCAAAAAAAGCAAATAATTAAACACATTAATGGCATATAAAATAAGTTTCCATATTTTAAGAATTATACTCATGACAGGATTTCCCAAGATCCTTCACTGCAAATGGATGAGTTAAATTGCTTTTGACCTGACTAAAGGGAATCAGTGTCTTCTAATCATGTGCAATAGGTAACAGTGCTTTTCTTAGACTTTTCATCTTCATAAATAACTTACATCTAATAAGGCCTCATTCCATGCACTTTGTAAGCTGAGTGCATTAGTGTAACACTACTTTATAATAAAAAATCTCCTGCTATTCAAATATGCTGTCCTTGGAATTCAAGCCCAGAACCAGTAACTTCCAATATACCTAATACACATATGTATCTGACCAGTGAAAGAATAACTTTTAAAATAAGCCAAATTAGGGGTATCCTGGTGGCTCAGTCAGTTAAGCAACTGCCTTTGGCTCTGGTCATGATCCCAGGGTTTGGGGATGGAGTCCTGAGACTGCTGAGCAGAGAGCCTGTTTCTCCTTCTTCTGCCCTTACTTGTTCTCTCTCTCTCTCTCTCAAACTAATAATCTTTTAATAAAATATAAATATGTAATCCTAATATATAAATATATATATTTTAATACATTATAAATAGTAAATTAATAATCTTTTTAAAAAGTCAAATAAAGTAAGTCAGATTATCATTACAATTTCTTTATTTAATAACCATAGCTAAAAATGCATACTCTCGTGGGATTTTCCTTCTAAATTCTTTTATTAAATATTTATTTATTTGAGAGAGAGAGCAAGAGAAGGACAAGGGGAGGAAAGGATAGAGGGACGGGGAGAGGGAAAGAATCTCAAGTAGATCCCCCTCAAGCTGGGAGCCCAAGACAGGGCTAATCCACTGTGATCACAACCTGAGCTGAAATCAGGAGCCAGACACTAAACTGACTGAGCTGGCCAGGCGCCCTCAGAAAGAGTTCTCACCAGACTCTGCTCTGATCACAGAGCCCTGTGTCGGGCTCAATCTTGTGACCCCCCAAGGTGAAATCAAGTGTCCAAGACTTAAGTGACTGAACCACCCAGGTGCCCCCTGCCCCAACTGCTATCTAATTTCTATGTATGTCGTGCTTTTGCTTTCATCACTTTCCATACATTCTGCCTTCAGCTTTAAATTATTCAGTTTATTAATACCAATATTCATAACCTATACCCTTTTATCTTGCAGAAGTTTGTTGATATTGCTGAATCACTATTACTTATTGCATGTGACAGGGGAAAGCATAGGCTCTTGTCTGGGTAAAACTGTACTTCTGTTTTGGATGAAAAGGAAAAGTTGTTCATATTTGAGGATGCCATAATCTGTATAACTCTCTTTTCTTAGCAGGTGCCACTCCTATGTCTCAGGGCTTTGCCAGGGATATTCTATTTTCTCTATCCTTTACTACACTCAGGATATTATTAAATTTGCTATTTTCAAAAATGGGTCTTTCTGGTGCCAAGGATGCATGCATATGGAAACTGGTTAAAAGAGAATTCTGGGGGCACCTGGGTAGCTTATTGGGTTAAAGCCTCTGCCTTCAGATCAGGTCATGATCCCAGGGTCCTGGGATTGAGCCCCACATCGGGCTCTCTGCTCAGCAGGGAGTCTGCTTCCCCTCTCTCTCTCTGCCTGCCCCTCTGCCTACTTGTGATCTCTGTCTGTCAAATGAGTAAGTAAAATCTTAAAAAAAAAAAAAAAAAAAAAAAAAAAACGAGAGAATTCTGTTTAGGACTAGAACATATAGTCACATTTGTGCAGTCTATCTGGAGTTCTAAATGAGATGCTCTTCCACAAAGAAAAGTTAAGTTGTAGCTTTCCCCATAGTTAAATGATTTCACTAAAGATTCTTGTCCAAGTATATCAATCATCACCTATTACCACAAAGCCAGATTCACAATTGTTATATTTGGGAATTGGTTGAAACTACCAAGAGTATAATTTTTTATTTTTTTATGTGAACATTATCTTCTCAAAATGAACAAACAGAAAACTATGAAAGGATTTACATTTGATTTTCAGCCACAGTAAGAAACTCCAGCAAAATACCTGTTAAAAACTGAAGACATGTTTTGTCTTATCACTCTCCTACGTCTGTATTATTGGATTTTAAAGATTTTGGCAGTATCATGAATTGGAAATTTAATTTATTCTGAAATGAGTGATTTTTTTTAAACTTACAATGTCCTACTTCCACTGGGGGTGGAGAGAATTCACCTAGAAATTATATGGAGTCTGCCTAATAACTGGTCAAAATTTTCATCTGATTTACTCTCCTCAAGTCCACAGGTACAGAGCTTCCTCAGAAGAAGACGATGGTTTACATTAATTTGAAAAAGAACTGTTATGCTGAAAATAAATAAAAAATAAATTAAAAAAAAGAATAATACTGTCATTTCAAAATTGTACACAGTGCATTCCTCTGTATAATCCTTCCAAACTCTATACCAGCTTCTGATTCAATATGGCAATCTGAGGAACCAATCTCCTACTTCATCCCTGAGCAAAAGCTAAAGAGGCAGGCATAAATTGGGAGAAAATACTGAGGCCTTGCACTCTGGAAGAAACCTGGGGCCCAATTAAGCAGGATATCAGCTCAAAGATGATGCAGTAATTTTTTGTCTATCTACCTTTCTGGGGCAGACTGAATCACATATTTTACCAGGGCTAAATCCACTTTCCATGGCTCTGCTTCCGAGATGATATGATCTTTAAATGAGAATCCAGGAGGTGCAAAAACTTATACAAAGGAGCAAGGCAGGTGAAAAACTATCAGCAGACAAAATTTCACAAAATACTGGAAGACAGAAAGGAGACTGAAGAATATTGAGAGAGGAAGCAATGTGGAGAGTTAAGACTAAAGTCTATGTGGAGGGACCAGAACAGAGGGTGTTTGCTAAAACAAAACAATGAAAGGAATCTTGGATTAGAAAGCACAAAGTAGGACAGAGGACAAGATTGAAAAATGAAGCAGAAAACAAAGTAATGCTTTAAAGATTGGGTATTTCATCCCCAATTCTACTTGTGTCTGTTGAATATAAGCAAAGCTGTTTACTGCCAGGCAGCTAGAGATATTTTCTTCAGGAAAATAAAAAAGAAAGAAAGAAAAAAAGGAACACATTTAACTTGAAAAAATTTTTTAAAATTTTAATAATTACATAATCTGGAAAGAAGTAGGGAAACCAGTGAGTTTGGGTACCCCAGAATAGAGCCTCTGTCAATACAATCTTTCCAGACTATTGCACAACGCTCAATTTCCTGTCAAAGCTTTTCAATCTATACACTGTGCTCATAAGCATTACAACCCCCATGCGATTTGTGTTCCTCTATTTGTAATAATGTAGAAGCAAGGATTACCAAATATGTGAAGAAAACCTGTAGCATGACAGAGAAAGAGAGGGATAAACCAATAATAAGACTTACCTCAGGCAAAATAACTATTATTCCCAGAAATATCAAAGAAGATAATGTAGTATTAAGAATGCTATTTTTAAAATGCAATTCTGTAATTATGTCAATGAATGTCATCACTCAAACTACTTGCCAGTTCCTTATGTTTCTCCTTCAGACTTTATGTATTTTTCTACAGAACAGTCATAAGAGAATGGCAAAGTTTTGAAGACATAAACACGAGACTCTGGAGTTAGAACAAGTTAGAACAAGAATATAGCTCCTCTACGTAGCTCCTCTACATTGTATACCTACAATGATATGTCTGGAATTGATTGTGAGTAGTAAAGAATAGGGCTAGTTAGATCCCTTTATATTGTACAGGTTACATGTTAGTGAAGAGTGTAGATCATGTCTATTATCTATTTCCAGGATTTAGCTCAGTGACTATCAGACTTTACATAATCATTATTATTCCCATGAACATTAACTATTTGTCATTGTGCTATAAGGAAATTTAAAATATTCAAATATTAAAAATTTAAAATATTCTAGTCTAATAATTAAAGGATAAACAATCTGTAAATCATAAAACATGAAAGCAAAACACTGTATTAATCCCTGAAAAAATAAAGAAACGTAAAACGGAACTCCCAAAATTGGCCTTGTAGTCAGAAATCTGGTCATTTCTGTAGCAAACTTTGTTTTACCTCATTAACCCAACATGCAGTCTTTAGTTAGTGGCACAGCTCCATCACCAAATAAGACAGGATATGCCATTTCTCTGTCATGTGAGGATGGCATTATTTCTCCTTCCTACTGATATTTACACAAGCTGCCTCTACTGGCACATTACCCTTGCCAGTCCTCCATTCCCACCCATCTGTCTCTAGGCATCTCCATCCTCTTAGCCTGGCAAACTAACTAGAAGTCATCATTTATCTCTAACTTTAGATGTGACTTTTCTTTGAGAACATTCTATAGTTTGGTGCTTACATAGAATTCATTGCACTTAAAACAATATTTCAGGGCGCCTGGGTGGCTCAGTGGGTTAAGCCGCTGCCTTCGGCTCAGGTCATGATCTCAGGGTCCTGGGATCGAGTCCCGCATCGGGCTCTCTGCTCAGCAGGGAGCCTGCTTCCTCCTCTCTCTCTGCCTGCCTCTCTGCCTACTTGTGTTCTGTCAAATAAATAAAAAATTAAAAAAATCTTTAAAAAAAAAAAAAAAAAAAAAAAAAAAAACAATATTTCAATAGCTTTTTCCTCATAAAATTACTCCACTGCTCAGTGAACTCCTAGAAGTCAGTGGCCATGTCCCTATTGTTATGTTGCGCTCTGAAGACTTAGCACAGTGGTTGTTAAAGTAGGTGCTCAATAAATAAATCAAATCAAATATTTTCATTGGATCCTACTAACAAAAAAATTTCCTATCAACTAATTACATGTTTCCATTTATGAATGCATATTACAGCCAACAGAAGTTGGCAAATAATACATGGTAAGATGTATTTTACCCAGTGGCTCATCTCATGGGTCATGAGCTGACAACTGTAAATCATTCTCATGAATATGTACAAACGAATACCACAGCACAGATGATCAGTCATTTCTGTGGTTCTACCAACACAGACTGCTGATGCTAAACACATTATGTAATAACGCACATTGATAAATACCACGAATATCATATCAAGCCATACTAGTATCTAATCCTATCATAATCTTACATGTTGCCTGTATTTTACAGGATATTTATTAAACTTATGGGAATCCATCTGTGGAATACTGCACTAAGTTTTCCTTGAACCCACTCCCGATTTATTTACCAAGGAAAATCACTGCAGCCATGTAATCCTGTATCTATTCTTAAATCAAGCTTAAAAAGCCAGGGACTAAGCAGCCATTTTAAAGGAATAATATTTTTTTTCCACAAAGACTGCCTCTCTTCAGAAATAACCTTCTACACTTTACAATATGCCATGCATGAAATATTCACAGAAACTCTTTTCTCTTCTCTAGTCTTTTTTCTCTTTCTTTCTTCCTTCCTTCCTTTTCCTTTCTTTCTTTCTTTCTTTCTTTCCTTCCTTCCTTCCAATAAAAATCAATGAATAAGGACTATCTTATCCATGTTAAGTGGAAGTCTAAAAAAATAAAATAATATAAACCATAGATCTCTAACATCTAATATGAAGAAATGAGATTTATACTAAGAAAGTAATTATATGTGACTATATGATATGCATTTTGATCCCTTGCTCACAGAAATAATAATGCACTGAGGCCCCAAGCATAATTCCTACAGAGGAGTAACTATTAAAATGGGAATTCAATAATAATAATAATATTTTCTACATGTTTATACATTTTACGATTTGTAATTCATCCTTATACTCATTAACTCATTCAATATTCACATTTACCCTGGAGGGAAGCTACTATGATGCCTATTTTACAGATGTGTAAACAATTTGAGAGAGAAAAAAATGACTTGAAGAAGATTATAGAGCTGAAAATAATGAATGGTCTTTCTCTTGCTTTTATGTTTGGCATTCTCTATTCCCAGTTACTAAAAAACTTAAAAACACACAAGAATTTTACAGTTACATAAGGATTATGTGAAGTTACACGTATGAGAAATTCACGTGCAAGCTTGAGAAATTTACCACCACTTTGACATTATAATCCAAGCCTGCTTTTCATCTGATAAATTTGAACTATCTTTTGTGTTTGGTTTTTTGGGGTTTTGTTGTTGTTGTTTTTGTGTGTGTGTGTGGGTTTTGTTTTTTTGGGGGGGTTATTTGCTTTAGTAATTGGAAGAGACATTTTTGTTTTTTCATTTATTTATTTATTTATTTTTCATAAACATATAATATGTTTTTATTCCCAGGGGTACAGGTCTGTGAATCGCCAGGTTTGGAGGACACTTTTTTTTTTTTTTTAAGATTTTATTTGACAGTGAGAGAGAGAGATCACAAGTAGGCAGAGAGGCAGGCAGAGAGAGAGAGGGGAGGAAGCAGGCTCCCCACAGATCAGAGAGCCCAATGCAGGGCTCGATCCCAGGACCCTGGGATCATGACCTGAGCTAAAGGCAGAGGCTTCAACACACTGAGCCACCCATTCACCCCAAGGAGGAGACATTTTAATCTTAACCCATATTGCTGTCATAATTTCATTTTTGAAAATACTTCTTTGGATTGAAATCTCAATGTAGATCTTTGATTTCATTTTCTAACTGAATTTATTTAAACCTGTTGATTCATTTTTAGTAATTCTTAAATAAGAAACTTCAAAAATAGTTTTAAAATGTTTAAGTCAAAGTGTTACATTACACTTGTAAGGTGTCAGTTTGGAGGAGTGATTTTGATATGCTTGCTTCTCATTTTCTAATTTGTAAACTAAACTTTTTATAAACATGTCACACTTTTGAGAAATACAAAAAGCCTACGCTAAAAAGCCACTCTTTTAGAAATCACGGCAAAGTGGATAAAGCGATAGAAGCCAAGAAGTATGTTAGCCATGGAGTATTTGCTTGTAGGTTTTCCACGGGACAAAATCCTTCTGAGGTAGTTGGCTGTATAACTACTATTTACCATGTATGTGGGTTTCCAAATAAATGCAATCATTTAAAATCTATTTGGTATTCTCTGTTTATTTGGAATGAACCAAGAAGTAGCAATGAAAATAAATAATGATCATGTGCTAAGAGCCAAAACAGTTTGGCCAACTGTATAATAATTAAAAGGAAAAGAGGGAAACACAGATTCTTACATTTTGTTTGTGTGTGCTTTTTGTGGGAGGCCACGATAAGGCTTCAAAGAGGATCAAACCAGGCCCTGACTTGTGCCTCCTTTAAAGGCTAAATAGCCGAACAAAAGGCTAAGGTCAATAAAGTCGAGTAGCACTGAGCAAAGGTCTGTGCTATGTGTTGTGCGCTCGCCTACATGACGTCCCACACGCTTGTTAGTCAGATAGACGATTTGGCCGGGGTCAGAAATTCTTGGCTGGTCCTTGCTGTCCTTGCACAGGCTATAGACAACATCACTGTAAGACTGTGCTGTGCTTACACAAACTATGTCTTGAGTGGCCTTGAAGTAGGTACCTCTGGCGCTAGAAGGTCTGCTATTGGTGCTTGGGAAGTAGATAATGGGAAAGCTTGAAGGATTGTCTGTGCATGTTGCAAACTCTTTAGTAATCAGCTAAAAAGAGATACTTTTCTTATGGTTGTTTCTGTTAGCTATATAATGCCTCACAGCCTTGAATAAAATCGGCACTATTGCACATCTTCCTTGGTGCTCCTCCTGCCCCCATCTCTTTGTCTCTTAATTTCTTTTCACCATCCTCTTACCCTCTGGACCCTGGTCGGTTTGTCGCGCCGGCTGCAACAGCTTTTCACAGACCTCTCGTCTTCTCAAGAAGTAACACTCAGTGAGTGGATACTTGGGTTCTATTCCATCCCTTCATCACTTGAAATTCGACCTTTATGAAAACTTTTGTATTGGAACTTGAATAACTTGTATCATTGTCTTTGTAAATGATGTCAAAATAACTCAGAAATAAGCTGTCTCACGATTAAGAAGCCATGTGATTTAATCAAAAGGCCACATTCATGGAAACAATTTATTAACAGATGTTGGGGTTTGCACTTGTATTTCCCAAATAATTACCTTAAAGTATGTATAAACATTTTATCCAAGTCTTAAACTACTACCTGAATTGTGAAAAATTGAGCTTGTTTGTTCATTCGCTTCCCTCTCTTCCCTCCGTTCCTTCCTTCTTTCCCATCCTTCCTCAACTCCTCCCTTCTTTCTTTCTTTCTTTTTTTTCTTTTCTTCTTTTCTTCCTGGGAAATCATTTGACAACAATTGAGAGACTTGCTCCAAGGCATATAACTCATAACAATGAATTCATTATAATTAACCCTTATTATATCCCAGACATCAAGTTTGTAATCACCATCAGGGCCCTACTTCTATCACTTGGACCACTCAGTGTGCTCCCCACTTCCAGCTATTAGGTGTCTGCATCTCTGTCTCAAGGGGCTTGTGTTCTAGAACCACAGTGTTATCCTGTCACCCAGGAAATCTGGAGGTGCCAGGAAATTAGCACTTTCTCCTAACAGCCCCCAACTGTGCGCTGACAGAAGTCTGTGCACAAACACGTCAGCCCCCTTTTCCCGTAACTGGGATAATTCTGAAGCAATTATGATTATTACACTTTTCAATGGATTGTTTTTGAGAGTAAGCTCCAGTCCCCCACGGTGATAGCCTGCTTCATAATGTGAGCTTTATTGATGACTTTACTATTTCATTATTTCCATTTGGCTAGCCCTATTTTCTGAAATCAATTCTCAAATAAACTACTTAAACTTAAATCCTTTTGTTAGAGCATGTTTCAGGAAGACCCAACACTAAGGCACTTTGCTATTGTTTTTCAAATACATGTTGTATTATTTGTCACAAATGAGCTGTGAGTTGGGTTTTACGAAGACCACCTCACTGTAGTGCACTAACAGCTATACAGACATAGCAGTTAGGAAATCATAGCATGATGACAACACTGTTGGTAACCATTAGGAAAACACAAGCAAGAAGATACTCTTAACAGAGCTGATTTATATTTAATTTAGATGGTCAAAGTTGGCAACAATCAGACACTTTATAATGACCTACATCCCCATATTAAATATCTAATCAGTACATAACATTTTGGCTCTTCTAATTTGAGTAAAAACGTATAGACAAGAATCATTAAAAATAAAAACAAAATGAACTAAAATTTAACTTTTAGCAAAAAAGTAAAAAAAAAAAACAGAAGTTTTTGCACATTACTTTGTAATAAAAATACTCTGGTTGGATAGGTGTTGGAGTTAATGTGAGCTGTTGGCAAAGGCTGAGTCCATAATGTAGCTGGCTCCCAAGACCTAGCTGTCAGGCAGCAAATACCCTATCAGTGGTCATGAGATTGTAGCCATGCACACAAAAATCTGGCCATTGTTGAAAATGTATAATCAACTTGGGAGAGAAACAATAAAACTTGCAAACAAATATGTTTGGTAAGTGTTATCTTTTTTTGTTTGATTTGTGAGTTTCTTTTTAGCATATGGGGAAATTTTCTGTGAGTTACACAATGGGAGCCAGAATAGCAGGATTGAAGGAGGATTGAAGGAAAAAAAAAAAAAAGTTAGCTAGTGCAAATGGCTCCTCCATTATATTCCAACAAAGTACTATTTACTATCTTCCCAATCAAGTTGGCATTTATATCACGATTCAGTTTACTCTTTTAAACCAAAAAGACAACCGCCACGCCAAACACCCAACCCCCCAACCCCCACCCCCCCACCCCTCCCACCACTCCCCCCCAGCGTACCCTTTCAGGAGCCTGCTGCCTCCTACTTGGGCTTTTTCACTAGGGACTTTGTTTTTTTCGCTTCTCTTATTCTTTCTTTTTTTCTTTCCTTCTTTTTTTTTCCTCCTCCCCATAATTAGAGGGTCTCACTGAGACAAACCACTCCTCTTTTCTTTTTTTCTTTTTTATTTTTATTTTTTAAGTAGTTCAAACTGGCTAAAGCCAAACAGAAATGTACATTGTGTTTCCATTAGGATCAATGTGAAAGTTTAAACATTATTTTCAAGCAGAATGGTGTCCCAAATTGTGTTTAAAGCATAAATGTAACACTTAAATGCCTGCTGATGCCAAAAAATATTTAAAGTAATTTATTCTGCTTATTATCTAGAATAGTATTTTTAAAACCTGAGTAATGTATGAAAATGTTTAAAGAAAAGAAAACTCTTTCAAACTCCTAGGACTGACTTAAACAATTTCTTAATCACATTGTACTTAACCATGTATAAATTTAAAACCAAGCTTAATTTCAACACAGTACAGTTCTTAAAATATTTAAAATTTCAAATTTAGTAAAAATGAAACAATGACAACGGAATTCAAGTTAACTCTAACTAAGGTGGCAAATGATGCCATGTACCTGAAACTATTCTGTCCCTCTCACATGCAGATGGTACTATAAGTCATAGTACTATACTACAGGTATACATGTGTATATAAACAGCAATATTCCTACCATCTTATCTTTTCCATTTTAAACTTTTACTGATACAGAATATTTTTTAAATTATTTGGCCTTCATTGGATGTGGATGGTACATAAGAAAGCCCAAAATATTTAAGATATATGGTACCTAAATCGTCACAAATGCAAACAGAAGTGTAGTCACTGGAATTGGCTTGCCATATTTCATTACAATATTTTTAGATTATTACTGACATAGGAGCAAAAAATAAAAATTACTGTGGTAAATTGTTGAACTCCCAATTTCTGAGCCAGTTTTTAAAACTCTAATGTAAAACATTATTTGTGTGGGAAATGCATTCTTTTTTTTTTTTTTAAGATTTTATTTGTTTATTTGACAGACAGATATCACAAGTAGACAGAGATGCAGGCAGAGAGAGAGAGAGAGAGAGGGAAGCAGGCTCCCTGCTGAGCAGAGAGCCTGATGCGGGACTCGATCGCAGGACCCTGAGATCATGATCCCAGCTGAAGGCAATGGCTTAACCCACTGAGCCACCCAGGCGCCCGGGAAATGTATTCTAAATCTAAAAATAGATCATTTCAAGTGATTTGATGAACATTTGGTGTTTTAGGAATGGACCTGGGCGTAATCAAAATGCTAGACTCTGTCCCTTAGTAAGTTGCTGTATCTGCAGAATCCAGGAGTCCTCTTTAAGCAATCTTTCCCAGTTGATACCTTTACAAGTTAGAGACAGGCCCCAGACATGTGTTACTTCACTGCCCGATTTCCTCTGAAGTCAACTCATAAATTACACACTATTAGGTTGCATATTCTCTATTCTACAATCAAATAACCATAAAGACTTAAAGAAAGAATAGATCTTAAAATATAATCTGTGTGCTCTGGCTTTAGGTGAGTAAAAATCCAAACATTAAGCATAAGTAGCTGTCTAGTCTCATCAAACAAAGACAAACTCAAAAGGTCATTCAGGAAAAACATGTAAGATAAAGCAAAGGAAATATTAAAAGAAAAAAAGTTTTAAGGGAGAATGAGACAAAATAAAATGAACAGGTAGCTAAGGCTAGCACTGAATTGTTGGGACGTCTAGGCTGGTCAATTCATTACTCTTGTAAAAATCAACATTGAGGATATTACTTGCAGCTGATACGACATCATCAAGTAAGACCAAGTCAACAATATCTAATTTTTGCACTACATGAGATAGTTAGAGTAAAATGTGAGCAGAACATTCTTCAAAACCTGAGGAGGGGTTCAACTACTTCTTTTAATGCTACCACCACACTAACACAAAAAGGTCTCTCTCCCCTCTCCAATTTAATTTTTCCTGTGGCACATCAGAAATTACACACATGCTGAAAACCCGTAAGGAAGTCTAACTGATGTTTTTTGAGGTAGAAAACTGTGCAATATAAAGAAACTCACCATTTGTTTAAAATATCCAGACTTATTTGACAAATACGATATTTTAGCTTATCTTGTTTAACATTCACCAAGATATCCAGAACAGACCAGCACATTTCAAAAACTCTCCCCAAAGTTTTTATTTTTTCCTTTGGCTGTGCATTCTGAAAAGATCACATGTGCACGCGTGCACAAACACAGATATATGTGTACACAAATGAGTCTAACTATAAGCACAGGGATAAGTTGGGATTTCATAAATGACACCTGATTCAAATGGCCATGTTATCTGACCCAAATATCTCACAATCTCTCCAATTTCAAATTAACCGAATAAACACATGCAATGGATACAGGCATTTGGGGTTAAGCCTTTAGCTTGATTTGTTTGATTTTTCTCTTTCCTTTCCATATGACACAAGTCAGATCCCTTCTCTTCTGAGATTTTCTGATCAAAGCCTGGTTTTTACCTGGTTCAAACAAATCCTTGATGCACTGTCTCTTCCCTCCATTGCCTCTGGCACTTCTCTGTGTCCCCCACAAACATTGCAGGGAAGTGAGGGAGTCAGGTCTTAGACATAGACTCTTCCTCTGGAAGGGTACCCTGAGCTACAAAGGGCTCCCACGGGTGGCAAAAAACAGAGCACGGAGTCACTTTAATACCATGGAAATATTCTGTGGTCTCTGAATTTGGCTAGACCTCATTGAAGTCAAGCCTTTGACTCCTATGCTAGAATATCATATTTAATGTTGTTTTTAAGGTGGTAAATTCCCATGCTTAAAAGCCAATGATCAATCTGACACATTCTTAATTGCAGAAGATTAATTACACCAGGAAGAAGAAAATGAGAATAAAACCAATTAAAGTCCACATATGATAGATGATGTATTCTTCACATTATAAGTGCTTCACAGGATATATTATCTTTGTCCACCTGTCAGACCATGTACGAAAGCCTCCTGCATCTAAGGGCAATGAACAAAACGGCAGGCAACATCACATAAAAAATACCAGCAGGAAGTACATTTGTTGTGGCAGCAAGTGTTACATCCTTATTATCAGGAGATATTACCTGAATGTCATCACTCTAAAGCCCTTTCCATTTGCCATAATTTGTTAGAGAATAGGGGGGTTTGTGATAACAACAACCAGGTGAGGCACAGCGTGGAAAATGTGTAACCCTGTCATTTCAAAATGAAAATAATTTATTGCCTTAGTGTGGTCTATTCAAATAATGGTTGAAGCCCACTGTCCAACTACATTATTATCAGGCCACAGCCTTCAGCCCAGAAATGCCTTCACCAAATTGTCCTCCATCACTAAAATGTGCGTATTCATGATTTATGAGAGCTGAATGAATTACTCAAAAAGAATCACCTTCTCAAAAATATTGATGTTAAGTTGAAACTGAAATTGTTTAATTCGAATATATGGAGGGCGGTGGTGGAGAGCTGCTATTTCTTTGGAATCTAAAGAGACAACCTAATAAAACACTTTCATCTAGCTTTAATTGAGACTGCTTGTATGCTGACGAAACCTGCTAGTTAAATCACAGATTTAATGAAGATTTAGTTCCCAAAGTATGTCTTTCCCTAAAACATAACAATTTCTAAGACATCAAAAGTGCCCTGTCATGTGGCATATGCTGTTATAAATATCTTTTATTACATTCAACAGAAAAGTAAATAGACTATTTAAATAAACTCCAGGCAATCGGAATCATACACCTGCCTCTTTGTCTACTTTTCTGTTAGAAGAAATTGCCAAGTTTATAAACGAAAGCCGAGCATGCAGCACTCTCTATAAACACTCTATGCCTCTGGGACTCAGGTGAGAGCTAGTGTTTGAAACATTTCCAATTTCAACACTCCTTTACAGGTATAAATTGGACTCATCTCTGTACTTCTGAAATATATAGGCAAATAATCTGCTTTGTAGACCTAGGCTTCATTAGGTTTATTTTTCCCCCTTGTTTGTTTTCAAATTCTTTTGTTTTTGTTTTTGGAAAATCAGAAGTAAAACAAAACAGAAGGGAAGAGCTCATTTTAATAATAAAAATAGGGAATAATATCAAAATATGACACCACACCTCAGACATGGATTTCATTTCCAAGAGCACTTCAGCTCTGCCATGATCCACTGTGGGTATCTGGCCACCCTCCGAGTTTCCATTGACAACTCCCCGCATTTTAAGTGAAATCCCTACCCCCTGCCTGGGCAGCACTGTACCTCCTGTACGCTCAAAATGTCTTACTGGGCTGAGAGGTACAAAGTACATTCTGGGATGTCTCCGTGATAATACTTGAGCAGATGAACACGCACTTTGCAATCACAAGGGGCAATTTGTGTGACATCTAGTTTGCTGTCTCCAAGGGCCAGAATATTTTTTTGTGACTTACATTGGTGACTGACTGATTTAGTTCAACCGCAACTGATTTGGAGAACCATCTGCACTAATGAACCGGCGCTTCAGGTTCTTGTGTAGAATGAGTAGCCACTAGACTGCATGTACTCTCTACAAGTCAATAAGCGGAATTAATGGGGGACAAAGGATATAGTTATTCAACCGAGATAATGAAAATATTCCTTGAAAAAGTGTTGTTAGCTATCTCAACATAACCTGACTTCTAAAAATGTTTGACTTGTTTTTGATAGGTGAAAATTAGCAATCTTGTTATCCTTTTAGTTACACAATGTATGTTCCTTAAAAGTTGTATGTTTGAACTAATATTTTTTAAAATAAATCCTTACTTTTAAAATAGCAGTCATTGTATAGAACATTGTCATCCTCACCTTCAATATAAATCCTTAGAGTTTCAAAGCAATTTCATACACAGATTACTTCATTTTCTCATCATTCCAAACATGAAAGTTCAGAAATGACCATTTCTACTTCTTTAAAGAGAACTTTGTTAAATCATCTCCTAAAATCATGTCTTTTGCATGTTAGATTATTGATTTTATATATTCTACAAACACATTTAAAAAGTAAACTTAAGCTTTATAATATTCTAGTTTAAGTATAACCAAAATTTATTTTGTCACATTAAAATTTTACATTTTAGAATAATCTCTTTTTCAGTAATCCCTTCATAAATAATCTTTTCAAATTACCTGAATTTGAGCATTCCATCTGTTTCTTGATGGACACCTCCCAAATCCAAAACTTTACTTTTCCTTAAGGTACACAGAGATGGGGAAGAAGTGAATGGAATTGCAGAGGCAAGCGTTTGACATGGCTTCAGGTATTCGTTATAGATTACACCTTGAGAAGGTACTGTGATGGTCAGGCAAAGAGTGAGTGAGGCAGCTAATGTAATTGATCTGTGAATACATTTTCTAGGCTATATACCTCCATCCAGTATATAGATATTCACTCAACTCTTCCTATGGTGTAAATGCCCGGGGAGTCCGTTCTTCCTTCCTTTCTTTTTCCTTCCTTCCTCCCTCTCTCCCTCCCTTTCTCAGTTCCTTCTTCTCTTTCTCTCTTTCTATCTTAGATTTTATTATTTATTTGAGAGAGAGAAAGCAAAAGAAAGAGCGGGGCTGGGGTGGGTGAGGGTGTGGGAGAAGCAGGTTCCCCGCTGAGCAGGGACCTCAATGGAAAGGGGCTTGATCCTAAAACCCTTAAGGCGCTTAATCAGCTGAGCCACTCACGATCCCACTCTCCTCTCCTCTCCTCCTCTGCTTTCCTTTCTCTTTCCCCTTCCTCCCTTCCTTCTCTTCTTTTCTCTTCTCTTCTAGTATGCAGCAGATGAATGTATAACAGACTTTTCCAAACCTTGATACAAGCCAAAACAAAGCATCAGAGAGACAACTCAATCCCCCCAGTGATGGACAGGGATAGAGAAGACTAACCATTTGAAAGAACAGATTGTGTGTTGTTGTTGTTGTTTTTTCTTTTCTTTACAAGAGTAGGATGGGCAAAGGGAAATCAAGTTTTATAATATGTTGCAAGATCAGATGGTGTCATCTAATTGAGCAAATAGATAACAATGTTCATTGAAGGGTAATTTTAGGTAATGGTATTGAAAGCATGACAATTTATCATGGATAATTTCCTCATACCTAGGGTACTTGTTTATAATGTTTTTATTATTTATTTTTGTTTATAATTGGTATTCTAAGATGACAATTTGAACAGCACTTCTTTGTACATGTTTAAATCATACTTACAGGTATGGCAAATTTCAGAACCTAGAAATAACCAGGTTGGACCAAGTCCTGTGATTTCCACCCCTCAAAAGACTCACCACTATTATAAATAAAGGAGGTAACTTAGGATAGAAGAAATTAATGAGGTCATTTAATTTTGATGTCTAAAATCAGTATTTATTTATTTATTTATTGAATATTTTATTTTATTTATTTATTTGACAGAGAGAGATCACAAGTAGGCAGAGAGGCAGAGAGAGAAAGAGGAGGAAGCAGGCTCCCTGCTGAGCAAAGAGCCTGAGATAGAGACCTGAGCCAAAGGCAGTGGCTTAACCCACTGAGACACCCAGGCGCCCTAAAATCAGTATTTATTAAGTTTATAAGACAAAGGAAAAGTGGAACTATACCCCAGTTTTATTGGTATGCTATTCTAAATATAATATGTGTAAGATATTAATCAGTCATAATGATTTGAAAGATTTCATTTTTGTTCTCCAGATTTGAAAACTAGAAACTGATGATTAGCAAGAACACAAATGCATATGCAATTGGGCGAACTTCAAAGAGAGGGAGTCACAGTAAATAAAATGTGTAAATATGTGTGTATGTGTGTGCATCACCTAAAAAATCAGATGCCTAGAGTGCAACCTTTTAATATTCTTTCTCTATATAACAAAATTACTTCTAGTAATAACCATGAAATTAAATAAATAATAATGACCAAATAGTAACAATGTTCTCTTACTGAAGATTTGATAAAGTGAAATAATCCTAACAATTAAAAAGTAAATATTACAGTGCAGAAAAGCAATATTTAATGAATTTTAATTAGACTTCCACACTTTCAATCAGGGAGATGCACATATATTGCTCTAATATAGTAGGTAAAAATAACATTACACTTTCTCATTTCTAGTCTTATTTGTGAAAAATTGTCAATAACTCAGCATATCCACATTCAATAGCAGACGACTAGAATTGCCAATCTATCTTCACTCATACATTTTTATTAATTTTAACTACTACAAATTTCTTTTACCTGAAGCAACACACAGAAAAAGTCCTAAACACAAACATAACTTTGGCAGATATTAGTAAAAATCCATTGTATAATAAATTTCAGAATTCGGAATTTGTTTCTTCAAAATCTATTCTAGTTCTAGTTTCCAATTTAAAACAAACCATAAGTGACTCTTAATCTCACAAAACAAATTGAGGGTTGCTGGGGGGAGGGGGTTTTGGGAGAAGCGGGTGGGATTATGGACATTGGGGAGGGTATGTGCTTTGGTGAGTGCTGTGAAGTGTGTAAACCTGGTGATTCACAGACCTGTACCCCTGGGGATAAAAATATATGTTTATAAAAAATAAAAAATTAAAAGTTAAAAAAAATTAAAAATTTTAATTAAAAAAATTTAAACAAACAAACAAAAAACTCCAAGAGGCACAGAGACCATAGAATTGAAGAAACAGAAATTCTTTTACTTCATATTGACAATTCTGTGCTACTATTGCTTATTTCAAAACTATTGTTTAAATGCAACAGTGTGTAACCCCATGTAGCACATTCAGATTGCCCTTGAAGGGAGCTAGATTGATTCTGAACTGATGAATTTATTTCCAAAATGAATAGGTGTAGCTATTTCTCACTGCATAACTGGGAGTTTTCCATATTAACTTTCATACAGATTACAATAGTTATTAAAGTATCAGCATAAGATATGCTACTGTGAAGCTTAAGTCTATGTTATTAAAACTTCAGTTCCTGTGCCAATTGCTCATTAAAGTTAAAAAAAAAAAAATTCTGGGAAGAATATTCTATCACAACCATTGTTCAGAATTGGTAATGCAAATTGATAATAAAAAAGACTTTTGGACAATTTTATTCTATTTTTAATTCTCTATAGATCATGCCTTCCGTTATTGCCTGCACCCAGAGGTGACTGCTTCTACCTCCCTATCCTTGGTACACCAATGGTGTTTATTAGTCTTTAATATTGACAGTGCAAACTAGCAGTAAGAGAGGGAAATGATTCTAATTATAAGTTATGTGCAAATTATTTTTTACTACCTTAATGACACATTTCAAAGTAAAATCAAAGAATCTTACAGACACTCTTTAATTAATCCTCAAACATCCCTTTCTGTGAGGTCAGGAACAGGGTGATACTGAATCTATATTATAGATTAGAGGAGAAACAGTTCAGGAAGGTAAAGTAACTTCTCTCTACCATAAAACAAGCCATTGTTAAGTTCGTATTGAATTCTGGGCTTCTAGCTCTGAGATCTATATCTAACTATAGCCTTGTCTCTTCCTTATGAAATTCTACTATTTTAAAACACCTAATTTTGTCACCTACCTGGTACTCCATGAATAAAATACTCACAAAAAGCAAATTATCAGAGCCCTCTTTAACATAAGGGAAATTAGATAAGTACTGGCAAGAAAAGGCAATTAATATCATCTAACAGACATGGAATTTTTAATTTAAAAAATTACCAGGAGTAAGAATCTACTTCACGGTACTCAGTACAGCAATTCAATTTATTGAGCATTTACTATGGAAGTTAATATGGAGAACTCCCAGTAAATACTGAGCAGTTATAAGCAGCGTACCACACTCTGGTGAAACAAGGTTGAACAGAAATGAGTTTACAGAATTTTTAGGCGAAGGGCCGGAAACACACAGGAAATAGAATAAATAAATAATTTTAATTACTAAATGGTGTTATCGATGAAACAAGAAATTTGGTAGAGGTAACTGTCAGACCAGCTACCTGTCTGGAGGTGATCAGAAGGCAACATTTGAGTTTTCTCGTGAGGATGGAGAGGAATAGGCATGAAAATATCTGGAGAATGAATATGCTGAGCAGAAAAAGATCAGCAGCAGGAGCCTCAGGAATTAATAAATGCTAGAGAATAAAGAGTATAGTGAAAGGATATGATATTGGAGTCAGAGGCAAAGACAAGTACAATCTCAAATCTCATTCTAAGTGAAATAAAACACAATGGGAAGATTTTAAGCAAATAAATTTATTTCATTTATATTTTAGAAAGATAAATAAAAGCAGTATGATGATGACTTGCAGGAATGGCAAGTATGCAATCCAGACAAGACCATGGTAGCTTGGTCTATAATAGTAGCCGTGGAAATGTTGACAAGTAGTAAGATCAGGGATGAGTTTTAAACATACAGCCAACAGTACTTAACTGATAACAAGGCTGTGGAGAAACAGGGAAGGAAAGAATCAAGGATGTAACTTCAGTCTTATCCTGCAGAGCTGGAGGACAATTGCTCCAGTTCCTAAAATGAGAAGCACTTGAGGAAGAGATAATATTTGGGGTATGGGTATCTATATATATTCTTTTGGACTCCTGTTAGGTTTGGAAGTTTATTCTTCTTATAAGTGCAGACCTCCCTGAGACAATGGATATTGAATGACTCTGAGGGATAAGGTCCAGCTTTGATATATAAATTTCAGAATAATCAATGTATATATAGAGCTGTGGACTAATGCTATCATTTATGGAAAGAATGAAGCAAGTGAGAAGATGACTGGGGGTAGGGGAAGCCTGGGTTACTTGAACAAATAGAAATCTTGTAGGTCAAAGCAATCTAACAAAAATTAGAAAAACTAAAGAAAGAACTACCAAAGAGTTAAACACAAAACTAAGTTAGTGTCATGTCATAGGGATTAGAAAATAAAAATATTCCCCCAAAAGGGAAATATTATCTGATTTTATTGCTGCTAAAATGTCTACTAGGACAAGGGTAGAGACCTGACCACCACCTTAGAAAAACTTAGGGTCATTTTCATTAAGAGATTTTTCAGTTACATTGTGAAAGCTAGAGTCCTATTAGAGTGAATTAAGGAGATCATAGGAAGTGAGAAAGAAAATCCATTGAGTATAGACCTTTTTTTTTTTGAAACACAGGTAAAGTGATGCCGAGGTGGCTCAGTCGGTTACACATCTGCTTAAGCTCAGGTCATGATCCCAGGATCCTGGGATAGAGCCCCACATTAGGCAACTTGCTCAGCAGAAAGCCTGCGGAATTCTCCCTCTGCTTCCCATGCACTCTCTCTCTTTCTCTCTAACAAATAAGTAAACAAAAGTCTTTTAAAAAATACAACAAAGTAGGAAAGCAGGGAAATGAGAGTTATGACATAAAGGAAAGGAAGAGCTGTTTTTCTTTATGATTGTCTACAGTAAGTCTGTATGCTAAAACAAAGTATCCCTCAGAGAGTTAGAGATTTATATTTATAAAATAAAATAAAGTGGGCAATTGCTAGAATGCAACCTTTGAGAGTGGAGACAAAATAAGAGAGAAAGAAAATAAGATCCAAGATATTAGAGTTACACACAAGGGCATATTCTTTAATGGGAATGAAGCTGAGTAGGTGAGTGTAGATGATGTAGGAAGGCAGAGAAAACATGGAAAAGTTAACTTAAAAAGTGCAAAGGTAAATTTATTAAGATATGATGGTTGAGTACCTGGCAATATTGAGTGTCCATTTGCTATCTGTGGCCATAAATACGAAATAGGCCCAGTCAACAACATTGCATACATTTTTTTCAAGTAATTATCAGCTGATTGGTACAGCCAAAATTTAAGACAATTATCAGGTGAAAGTTATAATAGATGGTGAGATTGGAGAGAGAGTTAAAGGTATTTGAAAGTGAATACAGATAGTGACCAATGACAACAAAAAACCTAGGGATGGATAAGAAAAAAGTAGGATAGAGCAGGGAAAAAAAGATCAGCATGAGAATAAATAGAATGATTTCATGTGAAATTCAAAGGATTCTCAATCATAACCATCTGCAAGATAGGAAAAAGGATCTATTTGGGTATTATGTGTGTGTATGTGTCTCTGTGTCTATATATCATCACTACATGGGCCAGATGAGGAAGAAAGGAAAGAAAGTAAGAGATGGAAGCAGGGAGGGAAGTTAAAAGAGGAATGGACTTATTTGAAGGAGACATGTATCCAATAAAAGAGCAGTAATTAAACGTGCCAAGCTTCCAACTAAACTACTACTTAATGCAAATTCTCAGGTAAAAGATAAATAGTATATAATTACATCTCTGTATTGGAAAATCTATGCATTCAATAACATCTAGCAGTAAATACCCATCAGATAATCAAATAAAGCTGCATGCAGTTTTCTACTCTTTTTTTTTTAAGATTTTATTTATTTATTTGACAGAGAGAAATCACAAGTAGATGGAGAGGCAGGCAGAGAGAGAGAGAGGGAAGCAGGCTCTCTGCTGAGCAGAGAGCCCAATGCGGGACTCGATCCCAGGACTCTGAGATCATGACCTGAGCCGAAGGCAGCGGCTTAACCCACTGAGCCACCCAGGCGCCCCTCTACTCTTTTTTGTACCATAAAATAGTTTCCAAAATTTTATTTTCTAAAGAGATAAAAATTATGTATATTAGAAATGCTAATGATATAAGTTATCCTGTTATGTAAATAGTGAAAAGTAGGGTAATAATATTATCATTTATGAATACATTTTTGGATATGATTATATTGAATGCATAGGACTATTTTGAATATGAATTAGTAAAGCATAGAGGAGCCACTTTTGAAAACTGGGAGCCTGCAGCCTTTCAAAAATCTCTTCTGTTTTCTACCAAATCACTTATGAATGTGGGAAGATGCAATGATGGTACTTGAGGCTCACTGTACAAATATGCAAATTAGGCATAGGGCTGGCTCCAGATCAGACAAACCTAACTTTGACTTTCTACTCCCTCATACCCTAGCTGTGTTATTAGCTCAAAGGTTTAGTTTCCTCTCTTATTATGCCAGTATTATACTATTCCTGTGCTCACAGGATTGTGGGAGAGCTAAATAAGATGCTGCATATGTAAAGCTCTTAACCACTACAGTACCCTAAAATGTCAATCAGTAATGGCAGCTACTCCCACTGCAGAGTCATGGCTTTAAAGTTGATCACAGTTTTTATTCTTTTACTGGTTTTAAAGTTAATCATAGTTTTTATTCTTTTCATGGTTAGAAAAGAAAAATATCAAAAATAATGAAATAAGAATAGGATATTTCACTCTAGAAATTTTAGAGAGAAAAATAAAAGTGTAAAGAAAATAATAATTACTTAAAATTTATCAGTTGAATTATTACCAAATGACATTATGCTGTACAGATCTTCCAGTCAAGAGAGATTTTTCTTATTTTTTTTCCTTTTAACAAGCTTTGAGCATTTTTCCATTTTTCTAAAGTATTAAATAATGAGCAAATAAATATTCAATAAACACTAGTTGGCCAATTGGTTACTATAGAAAAAAGAAAAAGTTAAATTAATGGTATATAAAAATACATTATAAAATGATAAAGTTTCCATAACAGACATGTTTATGGTAACACTTAAAGAAATTGCATCTTATAATATGATTGCATTTATTTAATGTATCAAACCAGGCAAAATTCATGTAGGCTGTTACATCGAAATAATAATTACCCTTTGTTGAGTCTCTGTGTTTGGTGTGTTCAATTTGTGACAGTGTCCTTTTAAGTCTGTATTCTAAGACAAAAGTTTATAAAAATAGTCCTCAAAAAAATGAAGAGAGAGTTTGTGATAAATTTCAGAAAAAAGTTTATAAAAATAGTCCTCAAAAAAATGAAGAGAGAGTTTGTGATAAATTTCAGAGATCTAAGTTAAAGAAGGCTAGTATTAATATTACAAAGAAGTAATCTGCAATGATAAAAACTATGGACTCTGGGGTCAAACTGCCGGAATGTAAATCCTAAACACTATCATCACTACCACTGTAGCATCAAAAGTATTATTAATTTCAAGATGGCAGCATAGGAAGTCTCTGAAGTCAATTCCTCCTATATACATACACATCAAATTTAATCTATAAAATAAGCAGCAATTCCTTCTGAAGAACTGAAGCTTCTGTATTGAACAGCTTCTGTACAACAAATGTATAAAGACTATACAGAGAAGGCTAAGAGAGACAATGACATAGTTACAATTGAAACCTCATCTCTGATGCAGTAGAGAGGAATATCTTTGAGAAGCCAAAGTGTAGACTTGCCAACTCTGGGGCAAAGCAAAGATACAATGGCTTAAAGGACAACTAGACTGCAAATGAAAATAATCTAGTAACCCTAGAACCCCATCAAATGGAGAGGGAATTGTCAGAATTCTCACTGGAATCAGAGGTATCAGCAAGTAGTATTTTTTAGATTCCACCTCTACTTTGATAGCACAGAGGGTAGCAGAGTACAGGCACTCTAGCTAGCCTGTTGGGGCTGCCTCAATGTGTCCCACGCCCCTGGACCAGACCAACTCCAGCTATCCTTGCAGGAAGGCCCCAGCAGAGCATGCACTGGACCTTCCTACCTATGCCTGCATCAACTCCAGCCATCCTGAGAAGGCTGCCCCAATATGATGTGTTCTAAGACTCTCTGGTCTATGCCCAACCCAGCCATCCCACTAGGCATTCCAGGTGCAATGTTCTCCAGAACTCCCTAGCACATATCTGTTACAACTGTAGCTGTCCCACCAGTGTGCTCCAAAAGTCCTTCAGCCTGTTCCCACTCAAGCTGACCTGCCAAAATTGCCAGGCACATGCAGTTTACACAGAGGATGCTTCTACTCAAAGTCACTCCCTCAAACGAGTAGAGGCAGCTGGTCCACCTAATTCATAGAAATAAATACAAGAGGACAAATGAATTGAGGATATTGAGGAATATGTTCTAAATGAAAGAACAAAGTAAAATGCCAGAAGAAAACCCTAATAAAATAGAAATAAGTAATCTAATTAATAAAGAGTTCAAAGCAATGATCATAAAGATACTCAGAAAGTTTGGAAGAAGAATGCAGAAATAGTGAGAACTTCAACAAAGAGTTAGAAAATATAAGGAATAACCCATCAGAGCTGAAGAATACAATAACTGCAATGAAAAAATACACTAGAAGGAATCAATAGCAGATTAGATCATACAGAAAAATGGATCAGCAATATGGAAGACAGAATAGTGTATATCACCCAATCACATAATCAGAACAGCAAAAGAAAAAAAAAATGTTTAAAGATGTGGATAGCCTAAGGGACCTCTGGGACATTAAGCATACTATCATTCACAACATGGGGGTTCCAGAATGAGAAGAAATATAAAGGGGCAGAAAACTTATTTGAAGAAATAATAACTAAAAACTTCCCTAACATAGGGTAAAGAACATACAACCAGGTCCAGAAAGCACAAACAGTTTCAAACAAGATGAATCCAAAGAGATCTACACCAAAACATATCACAGTTAAAATGGCAAAAGTTAATGATAAAGACTCCTAAAGGTAGCAGAAGAAAAATGAATAGTCATATACAAGGGAAATTCCAAAAAACTATCAGGTCATATTCAACAGAAACATTGCAGGCCAGAAGAAAGGAGCAGTATATATTTAAAATGATGAAAAGGGGAAAACCTACAACCAAGAATACTCTACCAGCAAGATCATCATTCAGAATTGAAGTAGAGATAGAGATTCCCAGACAAGCAAGACTAACAGAGTTTATCACCACAGAACCAAACTTACAAGAAATATTAAAAGGTCTTTAAGTGAAAAAGAAAAGGCCATAACTAGAAACAGAAAATATATGAAAGAAAAAAACTCACTGGTAAAAGGCAAAAAAATGGTAAAGCAATGGATCCAGCCACTTAAAAAGGTAATATGAAAGGTGAAAGACAAAAACAATATAACTACAATAAATAATGAAGGAATGCACAAAATAAAAAGATGTTAAAGTATGACACACACACACATACCCTCATGGTAAGTGCAAACCAAAAACCTACAGCAAATACACAAAAAATAAAGGAACTGAAGAATAATACTAAAAAACAAAACAAAACAAAATAATCAAACCACAAGGGAAAAGACCAAGAGAAAAAGGAAGAAACAAAGAAGAACTATAAAAACAATCAAAAACAATTAACAAAAGTGCATATCTATCAGTAATACTTTAAATGTAAATGGACTAAGCTCTATTCAAAAAAGCATGTGGTGGAAGAATAGATTAAAAACAAAAACAAAAACCCCATGTATATTCAGACTACAAGACTCACTCATGTCTAAAAACACAAAGGAACGAAGGTGAAGAGAAAAGAAAAGATTTTTTTTTTTTTTTAATTTGAGAGAGAGAATGAGAGAGAGACAGAGAGTATGAGAAGGAGAAGGGTCAAAGGGAGAAGCAGACCTCCTGCTGAGCAGGGAGCCTGATGTGGAACTCAATTCAGGGACTCCAGGATCATGAACTGAGCCAAAGGCAGTCGCTTAACCAACTGAGCCACCCAGGTGCCCAAGAAAAGATATTCTATGCAAACAGTAAATGAGAAAAAGCTGAGAAGCAATGCTTCTGTCAGAAAAAACAAACTTTAAATCAAAGACTGTAACAAAAGACAAAGAAGGACATTGCATAGTGATAACAGAGTCAATCCAACAAGAGGACACAGTATTTGTAAATATCTATGCACCCAACACAGGAGTACCCAAATATATAAAGCATGGGGGACCTGGGTGGCTCAGTCGGTTAAATGTCTGCCTTCAGCTCAGAGTCCTGGAATCAAGCCCTGCATCAAGCTCTCTGCACAACGGGTAGTCTGCTTTTCCCCCTGCCCCTCTTTCAACTCATTCTCTCTCTCTCTCTTAATCTTGCTTTCCCTCAAATACATAAATAAAAATCTTTAAAATAAATAAATATATAAAGCAAATATTAACAGACATAAAGGGAGAAAATGATAGCAATACAATAACAGTAGGTAACTTTAATACCCCTACTTACATCAATGGATAAATCATAGAGACAGAAAATCAATAAGAAAACATTTGCCTTAAGTGACACACTAGACCTGATAAACTTAATAGATGCATACATATCAGCTCATCCAAAACTGCAGAATACATGTTCTTTTCAAGTACACATAGAACATTCTCCAGGGTAGATCATATGTTAGGCTACAAAAGAAGTCTCTATAAATTTTAAAAGATGGAAATTATATCAAATATTTTCTGACCACAATAATAAGCAACTTGCAATCAATTACAAGAAGAAAACTGGAAAAAAGCATAAACTCATGGAGGCTAAATGACATGATGCCAAAAAACCAAAGTATAAATAAAGAAATCAAAGATTTAAGATTTAAAACATACATAGACTCAATTTGAAATGGAAACAGAACTTTCCTAGATCCATGGAATGCAGCAAAATTGGTTCTAAGAGGAAAGTTCATACAATACAGGCCTACCTCAAGAAACAAGTACCCCAAATAAATAATCTAACTTTACAACTAAAGGAACTAGAAAAAGAACAACAACAAAAATCCCCATGTTAGTAGAAGAAAGGAAATAATAAAGATCATAATAAGAGCAGAAATAAATGAAATAGACACTGAAAAACAATGGATAGTTAATAAAACTAAAAGCTTGATGGTATTCCATTGTGTATATATACCACATCTTCTTGATCCATTCATCTGTTGATGGACATCTAGGTTCTTTCCATAGTTTGGCTATTGTGGACATTGCTGCTATAAACATTCAAAAGAAATGAAATCTTGCCATTTGCAACAACGTGGATGGAACTAGAGCGTATCATGCTTAGCGAAATAAGTCAAGCAGAGAAAGACAACTATCATATGATCTCCCTGATATGAGGAAGTGGTGATACAACATGGAGGCTTAAGTGGGTAGAAGAAGAATAAATGAAACAAGATGGGATTGGGAGGGAGACAAACCATAAGTGACTCTTAATCTCACAAAACAAACTGAGGGTTGCCGGGGGCAGGGGGTTTGGGAGAAGGGGGTGGGATTATGGACATTGGGGAGGGTATGTGATTTGGTGAGTGCTGTGAAGTGTGTAAACCTGGTGATTCACAGACCTGTACCCCTGGGGATAAAAATATATGTTTATCAAAAATAAAAAATTAAAAAAAAAAAAAACTAAAAGCTTGTTCTTAGAAAATATAAAACTGACAAACCTCTAGCCAGATGCATAAGGGGAAAAAAGAAAAAGAAGATAGAGAATCCAAAAAGTAAAATCAGAAATAAAAGAACATAAAATGGCACCGCAGAAATACAAAGAATAGGAGACTACTATGAACAACATGAAGAACTCTATGCCAGCCAGTTGGGAAACCTAGGAGAAATGGATAAGTTGCTAAAAACATATAATCTTCCAAGACTAAATCAGAGAGATAGACAATCTGAATAAAATGATTATAAGTAATGAACCTGAATAACTAATTTATAACTCCCACAAAAACAAAAGCCTAGGACCAGATGGATTCATAGGTAAATTGTATCAAACATTTAAAGATGATTTAAAACGTATCCTTCTCAAATTACTCCAAAAAATTGAAAGGGAGGGAATGCTTCCAAACTCACTTTATGAATCCAGGATTACCATGATAACCAAACTAGACAAAGCCACCACACACACACACAAGAAAACTACAGTCCACTTACCCTGATAAACACGCAAGCAAAAATTACCAAAAAGCGTTAGCAAATCAAATTCAAGAATGCATAATAAAGATCACAGAACATGAATAAATGAGATTTACTATAGGGATACAAGGATAGTTTAACATTTACAATCAATCAGTATGATAGACTACATAAACAAAATGAAAAATAAAAATCATCGTTAGCTCAATAGGTGAAGGAAAGCATTTGACAAAATCCAACAACCACTTACAATAAAAATCCTTGACAAAATGGATGTAGACTTAAAGTACCTAATGTAATAATGGCCATTTATGAAAAAGCTACAGCTAACATCATACTCGATGCTGAATCGCTGAAAGTTTTTCTCTAAGAGCAGGAACAAGACAAGGATGTCCACGCTCACCACTTTTATTCAGTATGTTATTAGAAGTCCTAGCCAAAGCAATTTAGCCAAGAAAAAGAAATAAAATGCATCCAAATTGGAAAGAGAGAAAAACCATCACTCTTCACACATGACTTGATACTGTATAGAGAAAACAGTAAAGAATTAAATATTCACCTCTTAGAATAAATGAATTCAGTGACCTTGTAGAATACAAAATTAACATACATAAATTGGTTTTATTTCTATCAACCTAACAAATTATCAGAAAGATTGCATAAAATTACAATTGCATAAAAAGAATAAAACATCTATGAATAAATTTAACTAAGGAAGGGAAAGACCTGTATTCTTTCACTTATAAGACATTGATGAAAGAAACTGAAGATGACAGGAATAAATAAAAAATACACTGTGGTTCTGGATTGGAAAAATTAATAGTTAACATATTCATATTACAACCAAAGCAACCTACAGAATCAATGTAATCCCCACCAAAATACAAATGATATATATCACAGAACTGGAACACAGAGTCCTGAAATTTACATGGAATCACAAAATACTCCAAATAGCCAAAGAAATCTTGAGAAAGAAGAACAAAGCTGGAGGTATGGCCCTTGATTTCAAACTATACTACAAACCTGTAGTAATCAAAATAGTATGGTATTGGCACAAAAAATAGGCACAGAGATCAATGAGATAGAATAGAGAGCCCAGAAGTAAACCAACACATATATGGTCAATTAATCCATGGCAAAGGAGGCGAACATACACAATGGGGAAAAGACAGTTGTCTCAATAAGTGGTGTTTGGAAAACTGGACACCTACATGAAAGAAAAGAAAAGAGATAAAAGATAAAAAAGAAAAGAAAAAGGAAAAGAAAGGAGAGGGTAGGGAAGAGGGTAGGGAACAAAGGAAGGAAAGAAATGGAAGGAAGGAAGGAAAGAAGGGAATGAAAAGAAATGAAACTGGACAACTATCTTACACCTTATATAAAAATGAATTCAAAATGGATTAAAGACTAGAAAGTAAGACCTAAATGCATAAAATTCCAAGAAGAAAACAGGGAGTAAGGTCTTAGACATTAGTGTTAGCAACAATTTTTGGACCAGTCTCCTCAAGCAAGGGAACAAAAGCTAAAATAAACAAATGAGACCAAATCAAACTAAAAACCTTTGCATAGCAAAGGAAACCTAGACAAAATAAAAATCTATTGAATGGGAGAAGATATTGGAAAATCATATATCCTATAAATTATTAATATCAAAATATATAAAGAATTTATACAAATTGATATAAAAAAATAAACAATTAAAAATGAACAAAGGACTTTAATATGCATTTTTCCAAAGACATACAGGGGGCCACCAGGTACATGAAAAGTTGCTTAATGTCATTAATCATTGGGGAAATGCAAATGAAAACTACAATGAGAGATCACCCCATACCAATCATATTAGCTATTATCAAAAAGATTTTTTTAAAAAAGTGTTGGGAAGGATATGGGGAAAATTGAACCCTAATACACTGTTGGTGGGAATCTAAATTGGTGCAGCCACTGTGGAAAATACTATGAAGGATCCTTATAAAGTTAAAAACAGAACTACCTTACATAAAGCAATTCCAATTCTGGACATTATCCGAAGAAAATGAAAACACCAATTTCAAGACCAATTTTCAAGAGATCCATCTTTTTTTTTTTTTTTTAAGATTTTATTTATTTACTTGACAGAAAGAGAGAGATCACAAGTAGGCAGAGAGGCAGGCAGAGAGGTGGGGGAAGCAGGCTCCCCTCTGAGCAGAGAGCCCGATGCGGGGCTCTGTCACAGGACCCTGGGATCATGACCTGAGCTGAAGGCAGAGGCTTTACCCACTGAGCCACCCAGGCACCCCAGAGATATATATACCTTTATGTTCACTGAAGTATTATTCATAATAGCCAAGATATAGAAGCAATCTGTGTCCAACAATAGATGAGTGGATAAGGAAGATGTGGTATATATAGCCAATGGGGTATTACTCAGCTATAAAAAAGAAAGACTATGGACTCTGAAAAACAATCTGAGGGGTTTGAAGTGGCGGGGGGTGGGAGGTTGGGGTACTAGGTGGTGGGTATTATAGAGGGCACGGATTGCATGGAGCACTGGGTGTGGTGAAAAAATAATGAATATTGTTTTTCTGAAAATAAATTAATTAATAAAAAATGCAAAAAACAAAAACAAAACAAAAAAAGAATCTTGCCATTTGTGACAACATGGACAGAACTAAAGGGTTTTATGCTAAATGAAGTAAGTGGGACAAAGAAAGACAAAGACCATATTATTTCACGTGTATGTGGAATCTACAAAAAAAACATGAACAAACAAAACAGAAACAGACTCATCTATACAAGGAACAGACTATTGTTTACTTAAGTGGGGAGTTTGGGAGGGGCAAGCAAAATAGGCAAAGGGGACTAAGAGATACATGCTTCTAGTTATAAATAAACTATTTAGATATAATACACAACATGGGGAATACAGTCAATAATGCTGTAATAACTTTGGTGACAGATGGGAATTAGACTTATCATGGGGATAACTTCATGATGCAAAAACATCAGTATGGTGTATATCTGAAACCAATAGGATAGTGCACATCATTTATATTTCAATTTTTTAAAAAAGCACCACATGTTCTTATTTAAAAGCAAAAACCAGAAATACGTAGACACTGAAGTTACAAAATATCCCTGATGAGAAAGCATTTAATTCTTCCTGTTCATATATGCAACACATTAGATTGGGTTATTTATAGAGGAAACAAAATACTTTTCTAATGTAAATTGTGATTCAAATATTGACACTTCTTTTTTCGAAAAAGTTTTGATTTAGCTTGTGTGAGAGTATAGAAATCTGAATCAGCTCATAGAAGTTTCTTCTTATCTCAATTTTTATAAATTTTGAAACTGTGAATTTTAGTATCTCTCAATAAGAGAATAAATAAAAATCATCTACCTGAGAAGATGCTGGTATAAATTTTATTTTATTCATTTTCTTGTTGATAGCATATTGATTTTGGTTTTACCATCACAGACTTACAGCAATGTATTAAGATAAAATAATTCCCTCCTTCAGCTTCGTAAGTAAAGCAGTTGATGCAAAAGCTTCATTTTGCTTGCTTAGCATTTGTGTATGTATGTGTCTGTCTGTGTGTATGTGTGTTTTAACTGGCTGCCTTTATGGTTCCAAAGTAGATGACAATTCAAAATACTTGTAATCATGTAAAACTAGATACAGCACTTTAAATGTTTATCGTTAGAACATGCCCAGTAGCAGATGGTGGCATGCCATTTTAGAACCACCTAGAGGCACAAAAATTGTCCCATGTTTTTCATTTTGGCAGATGCACATGCCCCTTTGGCAAACTTCAGAAAACAACTAAAAGACTTACACCTTCAAAACAGATTGTATTTATAGGGGGATGTATGCAATTCAACAGGGGTTGTGCGAAAGACGAATTTCAGAGTCAGTACAATCAAATATATAGTATAGTTAGCACAAAACTTTGGACATGAAATTAGCTCAACTGCATTATTGTCTATCAGCATTTTAATAAACCTTAAGTAATTATTTCCAGAGCAATATTAAAATGAATTTTAATAAATCGATGCATGCCAAATAACTTGTTTTAGTAAAATTCAAATTTCTCATAAAACTCAATTCTCAGTAATGGCATTGCATTTCAAGCATTCATATTTTGATTTGGCATAATGATACTTATAGACTCTAATATCCACTCAATTTTAAATCTGATTGTGAAAATAACTTTTTAGAGTCACTAGAGTCATCAGATATTTCTTCAGAACTTCCTAAATTTATACCTCCCCTTCACACATGCTATTTAGCATACACATACATGTTCTCTCACTCAGCCCGACCGGTGAGTTGTTCCTTTACCAGTCCCTCCCAACCAGACCCTGAGGTGTTTTTTGTTTGTTTGTTTGTTTTTTGTTTTAAGATTTTATTTATTTCTTTGACAGAGAGATCACAAGTGGGCAGAGAGGCAGTCAGAGAGAGAGGGGGAAGGAGGCTCCCTGCTGAGCAGAGAGACTGACGTGGGGCTTGATCTCAGGACCCTGAGATCATGACCTGAGCCGAAGGCGGAGGCTTAACCCACTGAGCCACCCAGGTGCCCCCAGACCCTGAGCTTTTAGGACAGAATTCTCTCCTCTTTACCTTGCTATTCCTATCACTTATGACAGGGTCTTGCCCAGAGTCAGGGATCAATAAACAATTGAATCATATAATGGACTTATATTGAATTATATACTATCATGAGTTCAAATAACAGCCCTGGTGGGAGAAAATATATGTTGAGTTACTCATTAGTTTCATTCATATCCTATTTTCAGTTTAGCCCCTGGAAAGCCAGTGATTTCCTTTCTCTACTGGCCTCTTGGATTCATAAATGGCTTGGCTTCACTGAGGCCTCCCTCAAGCCTGGCCTTTCCAGGTAAGCTATAGATTGTCCTGATCCCTAACTAAAACTCGCTACTTTGACCTCATCCTTGGAGGCTTGTTAAATGCCTAATTAGTTAAAATGGAGAGTTGAAATGAGAAAAGGAATAGAAGAAAAGCATGAAAACTGTAACTTGAATTTTAATCCTTCTCTTTCTTTTATAAAAGTAATAAAATGTACTTCAGCAAATCAAAACATTATGGAAACATGGAAAGGGGAAAATCAAAATCTTCAGGGATAACTATTGCTGATATTTACAAAATATTTGCAAAATAAATTTCAAATTTGATACCACAGCACATGCTGTTAATACCTTATCTCTTTACCTGTCATTGCAGGGTTTTCTCATGTTGTTAAATACTCATTTGCAACATCATGAAATATCTATATATATGTGACTTTATTAAATAAATGATGGAAACTATGGACTATTTTACTAAGGGGCAATCTTTATTCTGGACATTTAGGCTACAGCAAGAAATAGATAGGATCCTTTTTCCTCACAGATATTATAGCGTAATTGAAGAGACAGCAAATGAGAAAAACACATAAATAAGAGAACCTTGGCTTATAAAAGTGCTGTGCCATAGCAAAACTGGCTAATATGACAGGGACTAAAAGATGTGAAAGGGTATGCACTCTTGCCTTTATTCTCTTGTGATTTAAAAAAAGTATTTATATAAAAAGTTTAAACACCTAGTTACATAAATCAATGTGTAAATTTCTAATTATATCCTCCAACGTAATCCCTAATAATGGAATGACTGAGTCAAAACTAGGTGTATTTTTAAAGACAATATCTATTCCCAAATATCAACTGCAACACTTTTAATAATTTAGGCTTCCAACAACAGATTACAAGATTGTCATAATCTACCTGCCAAGAAACAACCTATGTGCTTTCATATATATATAGTGGGGTAAAGTGGAAGAAGATATTATTAGCTAATGCACTGCCAAATTGACAGCCATTACGAAAACTCACCCTGCTATACAAAGTTTATGTCAAATCCATGGTAAGACTGAATCTTTCATGTCCAAGATGAGAACTACTAAGATATGCAGTTGTTGCTACTAGTATTCCTGAAATCCTAGATACTTTTTTGTAACGTGCTATAACACATATTTTTCAGTATTATTAAAATTTGACAAACTTTGGTTAAGGTCAGATACCACAGGCTATTTATTATACTGCACTACAACTGCCAAAGAACAACACTGGAATCGCTGTGCAATATGGATAAGAACTGATATGATTGAAAATATAATCACGTATTTTACATATTCATACACTTGTGGGTTGTATTTTGGGGTCATTAAGTGAGAAATAAAATACTCTGGGTTTTCTGAATAATTTTAATCATAAATACACCTAGGTAAGATAAGCTAATAGACCTACATTTTTTTTATATTATTGTTTTTAAAAGAAAACTAGGAGACTTCCAGGGTCATTTTGTCAGGATCCATAACATAATATATGTGAAACTTGGAAAAGCACTATGAAATAAGCATTATATGTTAAGGAATTTTGTTCCCATATTTTACCAAAGTGAATTTCAAACATCAAAAATGTACCAAAAAATTTGGTCAAAATAGTTTAACATCAACAATTTGATAAAATTTACTACACACTCACACACACAGCTATATCTGCATATAATTCGAATTGCTAAACTGTTGACTCAAAAGACAATATTAAATGGATCTTTTTGTGATAAAAATGTTTTAGTGACAAAATATGTTTATGTTTTACTATAGTCATGAGGATAGCTCATGGTTTAGATACGTATGCTACCACATGTATTAAATATGGTCACAAAGTGACCTGAAACAGATTTTATGCTACATTTAATCCAATCTCTATTTCACCTCTTCCGTAATCCCTCAAAGCAGGTCATTCCATTTTGGAGAAACTCTAGCTGTAATTGTGGACTGAAACTATATTTCTTTAGCAATTTATAGATACAGCCAAACATAACCTCTGTATATTGGCCTGTTGGTTGTTTATTTCTTCCAAGTAGGCTGAAATTCTTTGGCTCAAAAGCCCATGGGTACCAAACTCTTTTCTTTTCTTTCTTTCTTTTTTTTTTTTTTTTTTTTTTTTACCAGAACCAATTGTTTTAAAATTAAAACAAGCAGATTTCTAGACATTTAGAGTTGTTCTATTTGCATACCCTGTGAAACTAATCCAACCTCTGCTGGCCATAGATAAGATAAGCCAGACACTAGAAAGTTTCCAAACTGTTGTTATCCTTTGGAGCTCCATGACCCAGAAACTCTCTACTTTGCTGCTCAGTGACATCACCTGAACACATAAGCACCCCCTTTGATTCTGATCCCCCACTCTCTGGAAATTCTGTGGTGGAGGAGAATAAGACTTAATGTCTTCAGTCTCTGGACAGTCAGTCTCCTGCTGTTAGGGATTTACCACCACGCACATCTGTCAGAGATTGTATGTGCTACTGCCACCTCGTGGTCTAATCTCTCTCCTTGATCAGGCGCCACATTTCTCAAAACCTGACAAGCCTGCACCGTGTACATAAATTCATTTAACAATTATTAGTATTCTTATGGCTGTTACCTTTATACTGACTTGCCCTCTGAAATGTCCTTCCTTCTTATGTGATGGGCCTTCATTTTTTTAGAACATAGCTATGTTATATCCTATGAGCTTTAGTTTCACAACAAACAATAATTACTTCAACTCTTTCATATACATAAGATTATCATTCTGGTTGTCATCTCTGTGTACATTCTTCTTTGTCAAAATCTCTCTCTGACATGCCAAAGACTGAACATTCACCTGCAGTGTTTGTGTCCTGGGAGGGTGAAAGCTGGGAAATCTTAGGTATAATTGCACTATCCGTCATGCAATACGCCAACGTTTAAGTAGGTACTAATACAATGAGATTAACTGCACTTAGCAATTAAGCCATGTTGTACATCTGTTAGTGTTTAGGAAATACAGAGATGAGTTTATCAGTAACGATCAACATCGTCACAGCAAAAGGGGAGACCTTCCAGATAAAATGGCAACTAAAGTAAGCTGTGGATTAATCACCTAATCATCCCCAAGCTAGAGGGAGAAATGATGGAGCTCAGAAACTTCCATAAATACTGTAAGAAACTCACAGAAGGTTACCTGGCCCTGGCTGAGTTTTGGTCAGATAGAAAATGACATTTAAACACCAAAAAATCCTTGTGGATGGAAAAGGCATGGAATAACAAAAATGAATGTATATATTTTCTTTTCTCAATCTCAATCTAAAAATCTGTGTGGGTATGCTTGCCAGTCCCCTTAGATCATGAGGCTGGCAAGTAGCCCGGCTAGGTCGGCACTGCCCACTGACTAAAATTATGGAGCCTGCAACACTCTGTGATAGGAAATACTTAATAACTGGACAGAAACTGGCCCCCAGGGTTTCTTCCTACCCCACCCTGGCAAAAGACAAACTTTGTTAATTACAACCAAAGAAAACCCCACTTACAAAGGGAAATGGCAGAGATTGAGGTAAAGAAAGTTTCCAGTAAAAGTAGGACTGAATGCTAACAGTGATAACTGATAACTGAATGCTAACGGTGAATGATTATAAAGCCAAATAAATATATTGCTCAGAGTCAACCACCCGTCCCTCCTAAATTACCAATAAGATTTTCAAACCTGGGCTTCTCTCCATCATCCTTAAATTCACATTAAATTCCTAAGAATAGGAGATCACAAAGTAATATCTGAGTAAGGCAGTGCTTATAAAAGAAAGATAAAAGACTAGAACACCTGTAATGGTCACATCGAAATTAATGGTTTAAAAATTTTTTAAATGGTAAAAATAATATAGACCTTCAAAAAGATAAAGGAAGGCATCGGGAAAAAAAAGTTGTGACGATTATTCATAAAGAAAAACCAATTAGGAATACTGAGTATTCCTGAGTATGAAAATACTGAAAATCAAACGTGTTAAATAGCCTGACTGATAACACAGACACAGGCAAAGGATGTCTGCAGAGCTGAAGTGTCAGATAAGACTACAGGAAAGGATAAAGATATAGAAAATTGATACCTTTATATGAATAAAATATGTTTAGGTGAAAAAAAGGTGACATGCACACATTCATTACAAATAATTATTTGTATATTATACTAAAATCTAATGTACACAATATCCATATTTACATTTATGATGAAGCGAGATAAAGGAATTAACGAATGGAGTTGAAAGAGAAAAATTAAAACTAAATAAGAGAAATCTCGAATTAAACAAAATGATGATAACATGCCATGTACTAAAGAGCTTAATTAACTCCTTAACTGGAACTAGAGTTCAAAATGTATAAAAGTGATGAAGTTCAGTTGCTGAAGGTCAACCCATATTATCTTCTTTCTAAATCCAAGGAACACTATTGGAAATTAGGAAATCTCCTGAAACAAAAATGTGGTATGTATTCAGAGAACTACAAGTATCCTTTGCTTTTGCTTTACTTCTATGCTTATTTATTTATATTTATTTTCATGCTTATTATACTCACAGTGAGTCATTGTAAGAAAAATTTTTATATTTTATAGTTTTAAATATAATATAATAATAAAATACAATTTTATATTTCCTAGAACATCATTCATTTTTTTTAAAAGATTGTATTCATTTATTTGACAGACAGAGATCACAAGCAGCAGAGAGGCAGGCAGAGAGAGAGGAGGAAGCAGGCTCCCCGCCAAGCAGAGTCCTATGTGGGGCTCAATCCCAGGACCCTGGGATCATGACCTGAGCCGAAGGTAGAGGCTTTAACCCATTGAGCCACCCAGGTGCCCCAGAACATCATTCTTAAAATGATGTAGGACTTGGCTCAAGAAGAGGCATCTTTTCCTCTGAGATACTAGTCTTTACTTCTAGTTAAAGACTTCTATTAGCTCTTCAGAAGTCCTCTCCTTAATAATAGTCACAACGGACAGCAAACTAGTCAGAAACCTAATTAAAAGCATGATCGTGCCTATTAGTATACTAATCACTATCTGCCTCTACAGCTTTATGAGGCTGAAAAGTTTCTAGTCATCCACATTTATTCTTCTTCCTACTATCGCAATTACGTAATTCATTTGCTTAGCCAATCAATCAATTAAAAAATATGGTGTTTGGATAAAATATTGTATAGTTATACAATGCAAATATTACAATACAAATTGTATTTATTGTATACTACAAATTTTATAATACAATACAAATACAAAATATTGTATAGTTAGCATCTTAAATTTAGTGCACTTGAAAATATGTCTTTAATAGAAAAATGTTTGGTGTAGCATTGTTCCAAGTAGCAAGAAAATAAGAAACAACCCATATATGCATCAGCAGATGAATAATTGAGTAAAATCATGATTCTATTAGAAATAATAAATATTCTGTATTATATATGAATTACTATGAAGCGGTGCCCATGTCCTTTTATTAATGAAAACTGTAAGGGGAAAAATTATATAGAGTATGATTCCATTATGATTTTTTTTTAATAGAAAGGAAACTCCATAGTTTTGAACTTAAGTATAAGACTAGAGTAAAAGATATGGTAGGCTATACACTAAAATATTGTTGGAAACGCTGAGAGAGAGAGAGGATAAATTATAAATATTTCTTTATATACCTCTGCTGTACTTGAGACACTACAAGGAACATATGCTACTTAAGAAAATTAAAAAATATGTATCTGTGACAAAAATATATGCATAGTTTCATGATATCTAAATCTATTCAAACATATAACAATTTTTGGTATTACTGAGAAGGAAAACTATCCTCATCCTGATCTTATTTGTATGTGCATTTGGTCTTGAGTGATTTTTTTGGTTGTCATGAAAGGCAGAAGCAAAGAAAAGGGAACTAGATAACCTTCAAACATTTGGGAGCTGCTATGAGGGCATACTCATTTAGAAAACTCACTCTGTGGAGTTTAATAACATCCATTTCACAAACCACAGGGTTTTCCTATCTTACAAATCAATTTTATTCTATTACATTGGTGAATTAGTTTCTTTTCGTGGATCGGTTGTTCCACTTTAACTGTTGGCCTTCTTATAAAACGGAAAGACATGTATTAGGAGTACAGAAAATAGTCAAGATAATAGCCCAGCAATACTTGGTACTTAGCACCTAACCTCTTCTTTTCAACTTTTCCTATACCTCAGTGACTGCAAGTAGTCACCACTGAATTAGCTATGACAACCTAGCCACCGCCCCTATTCTGTCAAAAAGGGTTTTTTAGGAGTGTAATGATGAACCGTTCTATTGAGGTTGTCCTCTATTTCCCTGTAATCTCATGCAAAGACTTTGAAATCCAAACTAGGTTATCACCATTCTTTTATTTTTAAGACCTAGGAAAACTGAATCTGATGACTGTTAACAATTCTTTCCCTTCTTTAAAAACAATGACCATTATTAAATTTTAAAAGGAAATTTTAAAAAAGCTGAAATAAATGCCCTCTGTGAATATTTGGGTATTTGTATAAGTAAAATAGAGTAAACTTCTACACTCGTATCTTGGTGTACTCATATTTATTAGTGCATGCATATGCAAGATATATAAATATAAATATATTTGTGTATGTGTGTAGACATGTGTGTATATATTTACATACACACAAAGAGAGATTCATTAAATTACTTAAAGAATTTCCTTTTTCAAAATTGGAATGCCATCTTTTCATATATACTTTGTGAATTGAAATATACATAATGTTTGGTGCCAAACAGGTTTTTGGTTTTAGTTTTAATAATAATGTATCATATGTATAATATATTTCCTATATTTTAACACAACATTTGAAGGAATTATTGGACCAATAATTTATTCCAAACTAGGTAAAATGCTTATAAACAGACCCTAAGTTAAAAAGCACTTCTATACTTCCCTACAACCACTCATTTTGTTAAGATCTTATTGACATATAACTTTATGTAAGTTTAAGGTGTACAATGTGATAATTGGGTATGTGTGTATATTGTTAAATGATTATCATGATAAGGTCAGTTAACACATCCATCACTTCACATTATTTTGTGTGTGTGTGTGGTGAGAAGATTTAAGATTTAATCTCTTAGCAACTTTCAAGTAATGAATACATTATCGTTAATTAGAGTCATCATGCTGAATAGCAGACCTCAGAACCTATTTCTGGTATAATTGGAAGTTTGTATCCTTTGGTTAATATATCCCCGCCTCTCAGTCCCCTGGCCACCACTATTCTTTTCTAGGAGTCAAGCTTTTGTAGATTCTACATATAAGAAAGATCATACAGTATGTATTTTTTATCTAACTTATTTCATTTAGTATAATGCCCTCAAGGTCCATCCATGTAGCCACAAATGACAGGAGTCCCTTCTTTTTTACGGCTGAATAATATCCATTTTGTATTCCATATTTTCTTTATCCATTTTTCTGTCAATGGACACCTAGGTTCTTTTCACATCTTGGCTCTTGTAAATAATGCTGCAATGAACAAGGCAATGCAAATACCTCTTTAAGACAGTGATTTCATTTCTTCCATATATATACATATATATATATTCAGAAATGGAATTCATAGATAATAGAGTAGATAAATTTTTAATTTTTTGAGGGACCTCCACATTGTTTTCCACAGTGGTTATTCCAACTTACATTCCCACTAACAATGTTCAAGGATTCCCTTCCTCCACATCTTCACCAAACACTTTCTGCTTCTTATTACCTTTTGGAAAATAGCCACCCTAACAGGTGTGAGGTGATATCTAATTGTAGTTTTAATTTGCATCTCCCTGATGATTACTGATGTTGAACATCTTTTCATGTTGGCTATTTGTACATCCTTTTAGAAAACAGTCTATCCAATCCCTCTGCTCATTTTATAGTCAGATCATTTGAGGTTTTGTTGTTTCATTTTTGCTATTGAATTATGTGAGTTTCTTAAATAGTCTACAAATTAACCTACTCTCTGATATATAGTTAACTAACAAATATATTCTCCCATTCCCTCTTTACTCTGATGATTGTGTCTCTTCCTGCTCAGAAGCTTTTTAGTTTGACATAACCCCATTTGTTTATTTTTGTTTTTGCTGTTTTTACTATTGGTGTCATATGCAAAAACAACAACAACAACAACAACACAATGCTAAGGAACTTTTCCCTTATATTTTCTTCTAGGAGTTTTATGGGGTTTGGTATTACATTTAAGCCTTTAATTTATTTTTATATTATTTATTTATTTGACAGAAAGAGAAATCACAAATAGGCAGAAGTAGGCAGAGAGGCAGGCAGAGAGAGGGAGAAGCAGGCTCCCTGCTGAGCAAGAACATGCTGTGGGCCTTGATCCCAGGACCCTGGGATCATGACTGGAGCCGAAGGCAGAGGCTTAACCCACTGAGCCACCCAGGCGCCCCAGCCTTTAATCTATTTTGAGTAAATGTTTGTATGTGGTGTAAGACAGGGCTCTAACTTCCTTTTTATGCATGTGGTTATCCTGTTTTCCCAGCACCATTTGTTGAAGAGACTATACTTTTCCTATTGAGCGTTCTTGACTACCTTGTCAAATATTATTTGACCATATTCCTGAAATGTTTATTATGTTCTCTTGATCTATATGTCCATTTTTATTCCAGGAACCATAGTGTTTTAATTACTACAGCTTTGTAGTATTATTTGAGATTAGTAAGTATCATATCTCTGATTATGTTCTTATATTTCAGGATTTCTTTGGTTATTTGGGGTCCTTTGTAGTTCCACAGAAATTTTAAGATTCTACTTTCTATTTCTGTGAAAAAAGCCATTGGAATTTTAACAGGGATTGCACTGAATCTATAAATGGCTTTGTGTATTATGGACACTTTAACAATATCAGTTCTTTTGATCAAAAAATATAAATGTCTTTCCATTTATATGTGTCTTCTTCAATTTTTTTCATCAGTATCCTACGGTTTTTAGGGCACAGATCTTTCACCTCCTTGGTTAAATTTATTCCTTTTTTAAAAGATTTTATTTATTTATTTATTTGAGAGAAAAATTGAGAGAGAGAGAGAGAGATCACAAGCAGGAGAGAGGAACAGAGAGAGAAGCAGACTCCCCACTGAGCAGGGTGCCCAATGCAGGACTCAATCCCAGGACCCTGGGATCATGATCTAAGCCAAAGGCAGATGCTTAACTGACTGAGCCACCCAGGTGCCTGGTTAAATTTATTCTTTAAGTGTTTCAGATGCTATTGTGAATCAGATTGTTTCCTCTATTTATCTTTCAGATATCTCATTGTGAGAGTATAGAAATGCAACTGATTTTTATATGTTGATTTGTGTCTGGAAACTTTGCCGGATTTATTAGTCCTAACAGTTTTTTGGTGGAGTATTTAGAATTTACTGTCTTTAAGATCATGCCTTCTTCAAAGAGAAACATTTTCACTTTTTCTTTTCTAATCTGGATGGTTTTAATTTTTTTTTCTTGCCTAATTATTCTCTAGGATTTCCAATAGTATGCCAAGTATGAGTGGGGGGAGTGGGCAACCTTGCTCCTGATTTTGAAGGAAAACCTTTCATTGTTTCACCAGCCAGTATGATGTTATCTGCAGGCTTGCCATCTATGCCTTTAATTAGGTTGAGGTGTGTTCCTTTTCTACTCAATTTGTTATCGTCTTTCATATCATGCAAGTTTGTTGAATACTGTCAAAAGTTTTTCTGCATCTATTTAGAGGATCATATGATTTCATCCTTCTATTAATGTGGTGTGTTACATTTATTGATTTTTCAAATGCTGAGCTATTCTTTCACTGCAGAGATAACTCTCTTTTGATCATGTTTCATAATCCTTCTAATGTGCTGCTGAATTCAGTTTGCTTGAATTTTGTTAAGAATTTTTCATCTATATTTTCCTTGTAGTGCCTATATTAAGTTTGGTATCAGGATAATGAGTAAACTTGTAAAATGAATTTGATAGTGCTCCTTTCACTTCAATTTTTTTGGAAGAGTTTGAGAAGGATTGATATTAATTATTATTTAAATGTTTGGTAGAATTCATCAGTGAAACCATCTGGCTCTGGGCATTTCTTTGTTGGGAAAATGTTGATTACTGCTTCAATCTTTTTAGTCATTATTGGTCTGTCCACATTTTCCATTTCATCATGACTCAGTCTCAGTAGATCATATGTTTCTAGGAATTTACCAATTTCTTTTAAGTTTTCCAATTTGTTGGTATATGTCTTATGATCTTTTTTACTTCTTCAGTGTCAGTTATAATGCCTTCTATTTCATTTACAGTTTTATTTACTTGAATCCTCTTTGTCTTTTTCTTGCTTAGAGTAGCTAAAGTTTTGTCATTTTTGCTCATCTTTTAAAAAACCAACACATTTTCTTTTTTTTTTCTATTTTCTTTTTAGTCTCTATTTCATTTATTTCTCCTCTTTCATTTATTTCTCCTCTAATCTTTATTTCCTTCCTTCTGCTAACTTCTGGATTAGTTTTCTCTCTCCTTCTGATTCACTGAGGTGTGAAGTTAGGTTGTTTAAGTGGGATCTTTCTTGATTCTTAATGTCGGCATTTATTGCTCTAAACTTCTTTCTGGAATTGCTTTTGTTGTATCCTATAGGTTCTGGTGGTTGTGGTTTTGTTTTTGAATAACAAACATTTGAATACCATTTGACAGTCTATAAAATGTTTTCACGTTTAGCTTATTTTACTGTTAGGATATGAAATTACCCAGTAACTAATTTGTTATATGTGAATTTTTATTATGAAATACATCACAGGAATATCATATGTTATAACTATTTCACAAAGTAAGTTCAACAGTGGGCGCCTGGGTGGCTCAGTGGGTTAAGCCGCTGCCTTCGGCTCAGGTCATGATCTCAGGGTCCTGGGATCAAGTCCCGCATCGGGCTCTCTGCTCAGCAGGAAGTCTGCTTCCCTCTCTCTCTCTCCCTGCCTCTCTGCCTACTTGTAATCTCTCTCTGTCAAATAAATAAATAAAATCTTTAAAAAAAAAAAAAAGTAAGTTCAACAGAAAAATATTAAGAAGAGAGACCCAGACACCTCTTCCTATCTTCACACTGATCTCTAATTGGCCTCTCAGCTTGTGTTTTAAAAACAAATACTCTAAGAGCCCTGAATTTTCCTTCTAAAAATATATGTTGGTTCAGGGTTCAAAATCTACTCACTATCCACCTTTGCTTCTTAGCATCAAGGCTAGGGCCACACTTCAAGACATTGTTCCTCTTTCAACTGCTTCTCCCCTATTAGTCTATGAAAATTCTCTATCAAAACCTTCTCTGCTCTGCAGGTTTTAGACCAAATATTGCAGGAATGGTGGTGTCTTTCAAGTTTCTCTCTCTCTTATTTTAACTTCTATAATAGCCAAATACAATGACAACAACAGGACATTGTTAAAGTCAGTCATCTGGCCATTTAATCACATATAACATGATAGATGAAAACAAAAATGGAAGTTAGAGTCTGAATGAAATTCCAAGGCACCTGGGTAGCTCAGCAGGTTAAAGTCTTTGCCTTCGGCTCAGGTCATGATCTCAAGGTCGTGGGATTGAGCCTTGCATTGGGCTCTGTTCAATGGGAAGCCTTCTTCCCCCTTTTCTCTGCCTGCCTCTCTGCCTACTTGTGATCTCGGTCTGTCAAATAAATAAATAGAGCCTTAAAAAACAAACAAAAAAAAGTTCCAAACACCGACAGCAGCAATGAAAATAGGAAAGAGGGAATGAAAATGAGAAATAATGGGAATATACACTTGTCAGAATTTGGAAGTGAACTCAACGTGCCAAGAAGAGAAAGGATGAGTTTTTGTCATTGGCAACTGGCTAATTCATCTAAGAACACTACAATAAATAAACAAACGTGAAGTTTTACATATGGCATATTTCTTTATTATTTAAAATTTTTTAATATTAAATAATAACTTTAAATAAATTTTGTTTATTTATTTATTTTTAGTTTTTACTAGTTTCAGAGGTAGAATTCAGTAATTCATCAATTGCATGTAACACCCAGTGCTCATTACATCAAGGGTTCTCCTTAATGCTCATCACCCAATTACCCTTTCCACCCCAGCCACCTCCTCTCCAGCAACCTTCAGTTTGTTTTACAGAGTTCAGCATTTCCTAACAGATGATGTGATACTCCATGTAGAAAACCCAAAAGACGGGGAGGCTGGGTGGCTCAGTCATTAAGTGTCTGCCTTTGTCTCAGGTCATGATCCCAGGGTCCTGGGATCGAGCTCCACATTGGACTCTCTGCTCAGTGGGGAGCCTGCTTCCCCCTCTCTCTCTGCCTGCCTCTCTGCCTACTCGTGATCTCTCTCACTGTCAAATAAATAAATAAAATCTTTCTCTGCTGTGAAGTGTGTAAACCTGGTGATTCACAGACCTGTACCCCTGGGGATAAAAATATATGTTTATAAAAAATAAAAAACTAAAAAAAATTAAAAATAAATAAATAAATAAAATCTTAAAAAAAAGAAAAAAAGAAAGAAAGAAAAAGAAAACCCAAAAGACTCCGTCCAAAAATTGCTAGAACTGAAACAGCAATACAGGGAAAAAAAAAATCAATACACGGAAGTCAGTTGCATTTCTCTCTTTCTTTCTTTCCCCACCTCCACCAGCTGCATTCCTACACAGTAACAATGATGCAGAAGAAAGAAAAATCAAGGAATTGATCCTATTTACAACTTCACCAAAAACCACAAGATACCTAGGAATAAATCTAAACAAAGAGGCGAAAGACCTATACTCTGAAACTATAGAACACTTATGAAAGAAATTTAGGAAGACACAAAGAAATGGAAAAACATTTCATGATCATGGTTTGGAAAAACAAATAGTGTTAAAATCGCTATGTTACCCAAAGCAATCTACACATTCAGTGTAATCCCTAGCAAAATATCATGAGCATTTTACATAGAGCCGAAACAAACAAACCTAAAATTTGTAGGGAATCTGAAAAGACCCTGAATAGCCAAAGCAATGTTGAAAAAGAAAACAAAAGCTGGAAGAAACACAGTTCTGGACTTCAAGCTGTATTACAAAGCTGTCATCATCAAGACAGTATGGTACTGGCACAAAAACAGACACAGAGATCAATGGAACAGAATAGAGAACCCAGAAATGCACCCTCAACTCTATTTATTTATTTTAGAGAGAGAGAGAGAATCTCAAGCAGACTTTGTGCTGAGCTCAGAACCTAACACTGGGCTCAATCTCAGGACCCTGAGATCACGACCTGAGGTGAAACCAAGAGTTGGAGGCTCAACCACCTGCACCATCCAGGTTCTCCCAAGTGGTATAATTCTTATAAACTTTTAGATTACAAGCTACATATATGTATAGTTTAAAAGACTATGTACACATCACAGACATTCCATAAATTTGGGTTACATTAATTTATGAATGGCAAAAAATGAACAGGGAGCTGAGTCATTAACATCATATTAATCTTACAATTGTAACAGTATGGATTCATATTTTCTAATGGACAGACTTAGAACAGTAATATAAATCTCCACCTGTCCCTTAAACATTTGGCATTTGTTGTCCCCTTTTCTGATGACACAGTTTTACTACTAATGTTGACATTATTGGAATTTATGAATTGAGGATATCTAGAGAACATAATTATGTATGTTGATTGAGCCCTGTGAGTATTCCTTCATCCTAAGAGCACAAGCAAATATCCAAACTTCAATGTCTAGTGTGTAACTGTATAAAACATTATTTCAGGAAGCTATGTTCTTTTAATAGCAAATTACTTCCCTTAGAGGCTGCACAATCACTTCCACATTTAATATGCCTTTAAAATTTTTCATTCATATAAGGTGGTCTTTCTTGTTGCAGTGAAAGAGCTGCATTTTAATGGCATGCTTTATGCTTATAAAATGTTTGATTCTTTGTAAAAAAAAAATAAATGAAATGAGATGGTTAAAACAAGAATATTTTATGCTTAACATCTTTCTAATAGGGTCTCTGGGTGGTGAAGCCAGTTGGGTATCCAACTCTTTGGTTTTGGTCTTGGTTTTGGCTCAGTCCCAAGGTTGTAAGATTCAGCCCCATGTTGGGCTCTGCACTTATCCTGGTGTCTGCTTAGGACTCTCTGTTCCATGGCATCTGGGTGGCTCAGTTGTTTAAGTGTCTGCTTTGGTTCAGACTCTGATCCCAGGGTCTGGGGATTGAGCCCCACTTCAGGCTCTCTGCTCAGTAGGGAGCCTGCTTCTCCCTCTCCCTCTGCTTTCAGCCCGTCCTGCTTGTGCACTCTCTCTTTCTGCCAAATAAATATACAAAATTAAAAAAAAAAAGAAAAAAAAAAGACTATGGTCCATGACAGACTATGGACTCTGGGAAACAAATGAATGGTTTTAGAAGGGGGTTGGGGGTTAGGGGGATGGGTTAGCCTGGTGATGGTTATCAAGGAGGGCACAGATTGCATGGAGTACTGGGTGTTATAAACAAACAATTAATCATGGAACACATCAAAAACTAATGTTGTACTGTATGGTGACTAATATAACACAATAAAAATAAAAATAAATAGAAAATTTAAAAAAAGACTCTCTCCCTCTGCCCCTCCCCTTTGTACTCATCCTCAAATAAAGAAAGAAATCTTAAAAAAAAAAAAAAAGCTTTCTGATAGAACTTCAATTATACTGCATATGTAGAATATGGCCTATGAAAATAGGTATTTAAGAATTTGAAGATTCTGATTTTTTAAAATTATGTTTATATCAAAGGTTCATACATGTTTTTGAACAAAATATAGGACAGTGTGTGTGTGTGTATTCATATCCTGAAAAATAAAGTCTATAAGGGGTGATATCCTTTCCACCAATGTAATGGTTTATGTTTAATTATTTTCTTCCGTCTATCTTAGCATTGCAAATACATGTTTATCCTAATATAGAGAATGTTCACTATGGCTTAGAATTTACTTTGTATTTATTTTTAAACTTATCCCTTTACCTAAAACCTCTCACTAATTATAAATAAAATAATTTAATTTGTTTTGTTTTGCTAATTATAATAAATATTTCCTACTTCTAAAAAATAACATAATTCAACATCAAGCAAATAGCCCATTCAAAAATCAGTGAAGACTCATGAGAAAGAAAATCTCTATCTCATTTCCTAAACCTAATCATTACAGAAAAATGTAAAAATCTAGAATTGGGGATTTGAAATGTTAAAATATATATATACTTCTTACTTAGATTTATTTCAGGATTTATAATGTAGTCTTAAAGACCATAAAAACTACTAAAGAATTTCGAAGTCAGCTCACATCCAAAAGAATGTCATAAGAATCCTTTGATTCATCCTTAAATCACGAAGAGAATTACAGTGTAAAGAAGCATCCAGGGAAGTGGTCAGAAGCTAAACCCAGAAGTCTAAAGTCAGGATATAGAGTTAAGGTCTCTGAAATTGGACCACGTTGCTATGTAGACGAAATATTTAATGAAAAAAATCTCAGACCCTGAAAAAGTGCTGCTCACAGACTGACATTATAATATGAAGTGAACTATATGTTGAAATAAATACCCTGGACACAGAACATAGCAATCATCACCGAGCCCCACTTCCCTGCCTAAGCCACATGACTAACAACAAACTTTTCCCTATTCTCTATGTGCATGCACCATTTGCCCTAAGGATTTATTCCTTTGCACATTCAGCCTCCTTTTCTTTAGCCACCTGGCTACATCATATACAATTATTTACTTTTCAGGTAATATGACCCCCCCTGCGTGATGTATAGTTTACAGCAATCAAATTACCTTTCTATAACAATTAAGATCATATGTCACTCTGTAAAAGTATTTTCTATTACTCAATTTTCCTTTTCCTTTAGACTGATCTTTCCCTTTTCAGGACTAGGTATCCATTCCTGTCTTCAATATGTTTACATTTAGATTATATTAAACATTTTTTTGAATGTCATGAAATGACCATTTAGGGCACCTGGTGGCTCAGTCAGCTGAGCGCCTGCCTTGGGCTCAGGTCATGATCCCGGGGTCCTGGCTCTGAGCCGTGCTTCATCAGGCTCCCTGCTTGGGGGTGGGGTTGGGGAGTCTGCTTGTTCCTCTCCCTCTGCCCCTCCAGCTCATACTGAGTCTTGCTCACTTGCTCTCTCTTTCAAATAAATAAATAAAATCTTTATAATAAAATGACCATTTAGAAAACTAAAAAAAATCGGTCTTTAAATCCACAGCTGTAGAAACATTGATGGTCACTCATTAAAGTCAATAAGTTAATTAACTCTAGAGTTACTCAGGCTTAGCTATGAGGCCTGGTGCTCTCATCTGCCCTTATTTCTGCACCTCCAGATTATGAGTTAAAAAAAAAAATACCTGCACCTTTTCTGGTTGTGAGAACTAAAGGGGATGATGTATGTAAAGAAAGTAAAGCTCAGTATCTTTGAATCCACGGTGATATTGAAGAGCATTATTACTCCATCAAAGAGTATTATTTCTCTTTACGTATCCCTATTATTTTATGTTTATTGCTTATCTAATTGTGAGTTCTACACATTTTAAAAGTCAAGAAATTGGAGCTAAGCTAGAAAAATGAAGACAGAAGGGAATTGTTACAACAGCTCTGAAAAAAATAACTCAAGAGGGATAATGACTCACCATCTCTACTTTATTTCTATTTACCTTATTTTCCTTGTCATAAAATAGTTTTTTAATGTCAAGAAGAGGGAAAGTTCTCTACAGAAAAACTGGTAAAACATTTAATGACAAATTGCTAATATGAATTTCTAAGAGAGTTGTTCATTGCCACTATATATAAAATATATATGTAAACAACATACACACACACATACACATATACACATATAAATATATGCATATAAAATTTGGATTGTTTTCTACCAAAGCAAATTTTTAGTTACGCTATATGGTAATTTAATCCTGAATTTATAGTGATTTAAGAGCACCAATTCAGTGCTCCTGGGTGGCTCAGTCAGGTTAAGCATCTGCCTTAGGCTCAGGACATGATCCCAGGGTCCTGGGAATTGACACCCATATTGGGCTCCCTGCTTAGTAGGGAGCCTGCTTCTCCCTCTCCCTCTCTGCCTGCTGCTCCTCCCTCTCTTGTGTGCTTGTGCTCTCTATCTTTCTTTGTCAAAATAAATAAATATTTTAAAAGTAAGAACGCAAGTTCTATAAAGAGTAACTAGACAGTGTGTTGAATGATTTATATTCATGGGTTAAGATCTTCCTTGTTAATAATAGATAATAATTAAAAAAAAATAAAAATCCTGAAACTCCAGAACTAACCCATGGTTAGTCATTTTCTCAAGCTAAGCAAAAAAATACAATTTAGGCATTTTGATATTTAAACAGCCATTTCTTTCTTTTAATCCAATTTCTAGCATGAGCCAACTTAGGAAAAGAAGTGTTTCATCGGTAAAGTGTCAAGTTAAAGAAAGTAAATTTGAACATTGCTCCCAAATATCTTTCAGGTTGCAGAAAAGTTTGTGATTAGCTATTCATAGGAAAAGAATGCTTTGTGAGAATTGTATGACACCTTGTGTTAAGGAAGCTTCTTTTAACAGTAACAAGTAGAATCACAAGCTTTAATGTACAGTCCTATGAGATGGGTAGAAAGAAAGGAGTGGAATAGATAAATGACTTTAAAATGAGATTGATTTTTCTCTTTTTTCTTCAAAGAATGAGAGAATAGTTATATTAATTGGTTGGTGTCTATTTTATTGCCTTTAAAAATAGAGGATAATTCATCTTGATTCCATAATTACCAGTTATACAAACAGCATATGACAAGTCTGACAAGCAGGCTTTTTCAACATGGAATAGATATTACAATGGCAAATGTGTTAGCTAGATTAATAAATCAAGGTTACACCATTTGATAAATTCTTTTTCTTCTTAATAGGAGGTATTATCTAAGTTCACATGCTAATTTGAAAATGTCTGTATGGCGTGTGTTATTGAATATCAAATACTTCACTAACCTTGATTGACTAATAGAAAATATTTTCCAAAACATTCCAAAAAGTACAACTGTATATTTTCTTCTAGAGAAGAGTTGACTTGGTTCTTGGAATAAAAGATTGTGTTTTTGCTTATAAGATTATAAAATTATTATAGGTCACATGAAGGTCGTGCTACCCCCCCCACTACAGCATTGCTCTGGACCAAGTATTGAGTTAAAAGGAATCCATCTGAATTCCACTAAACACTAACAAAGCTAAAGGGAAAGGAATTCATAAACCCATATGTGTCATACACACAGATCAAACAAGATGGCTACAATCTTGTATCTGATTCTCAGGCCTAGCTAGACCATGTCCTGGAGATGACCCCAGTTGAAACCAGCAGGAAACTATTATCTTTCTCCCATTTTACACTTTAGCCTGGGGTCACAAAAATCTGAGCTGCTCGATATTTCTATTACATTAATGGCACAATTATCACATAGGGATCCACTTCATGCTGCTCATATAGACATGCTTCTGGAAGCAATTTCTGGCTCTGCTGGGCAAGGCAATCTATCAGGTCATTTGTAACCTCCACAAAACCTAGTGGAAAGAGTACAGACTTTGGACTTCTTGCGTATAAATTTTGGCCTTGTATTTATTTGTAGAGTAACCTTGGAAAATTATCCAATACCTTTGAGTCTCAAATGGAGGGTAATAGCTTCTATCTGATAGGAAAATGTAAAGATTTCTGAAAAAAGCACAGGGAAACCAGTCATTAGTGTGCCTCATGCACAGTAGGCATTTAAGTGGAAATTATTATCATCATATACAGTATTTTGTTCATTCCTTTTTAATGACGGATGTCATCTTGATATACAAAATAATCAACACTGAAATAATCTCTCTTCTCAGTTACACTAAATGCTATCTCAAAACACATACAGAAAACAAATGCATGACGAGTATTAATAAATCGAAATTGTTCTGAAAATTATCAAAGAAGGGCTGCCGATCCTGTGATTAGAAAGCTTAGACAGCTATAGGTTCCCATGATGGAAGTAAATGCAGAAGTTACTTTCACAAATGTCTCCACAGTTTTAGGTTTTGTGATTTGCTCAAATGCATATATTGGTTATCATGATCTGTTTCCTTGAGGGAGAAGGTTTGATTTTTTTTCTCTGCTATTGTATCCATGAGCACAGTTCTTACAAAGTACACACCAGGGTGGAACTATTTTGCAAGATTCTAGACCTGCAAACTCAGAAGAAAACAAACAAACCAAATAATAACCAAAAACCCAAACCAGCTTTGTTTCTTAACGGGCAGCATTTTTCACACACGCAGCCAACCTTCTACATACACCATATCATCTTTAAGACAGTGTCTTAAGGCTTGATTTGATAACCTGCACTGGAATTCAGTTTTGAAGCAAAATTCACATACTGCTCTTTATTTAATAAAAAATTTGATAATACCTAAACGGTGGTGAGGCCTGCACTGGAATTAACATGCATTTCTGTTAAACATATAATTTCATCTTCTTTCTTTTTTTTTTTTAATTTCATCTTATTTCTTATGCTCAATCTTTCTAAGCATTGAATTATATCATAAATTAGCTTGTTTTGGGCCACCTGGGTGGCTCCGTCAGTTGAGAGTGCGACTCTTGGTTTTACCTCAGGTTGTGATCTTAGGGTGATGATATCGGGCTCTTGAGACTGGGCCTCACACCTGACTCTACAATCCATGCAAAATATGCTCTGTATTCTTTCCCTCTCCCCCTGCTCCTCCCGCTACTGATTTGCACATTCTCTCTCTCTCTCTCTCTCTCTCCCTCTCTCCCTCTAAAATAAAGAAAATCTTTTTTTTTTAATCTTCTAAATCCAAATAGTGATGGTCCAAACAACATAACCTATTTTTTTTCCTCAAAATTTCTTACTGTGATGGTAATGAAATAGTTGTATACATGATGCAAAATTAGGTCCAGAACAGTGGTCACATTTTTAACATGACTTTATTTAAGAGAAAATTAATTTTTTTTGGTAATTCACTGTTATTTCCTGATTTGGAATGATAACTTTTTGCCTCTTTGACTAATGTATAAACCCTTTAGATGTGCGGGTTCTATATTGTACCTTAAGTACTATACAGTACATGCTATGTATTCACTAAGTAAATACTGATTGATTCTTACAGGCCTTTAGATCACAATAAATTTAGAAGGAATATTGTGATTTATTTCTATAATCTACCTGAGTCATAAATCAGTTTGATAGAAAAGTCTTTGTATATTCAGACATAAAAAAGAATGTAATCTTGCCATTTACAAGGACATGGATAGAGCTAGACAGTTTAATGTTAAGCAAAATAAGCTACTTAAAGAAAGACAAATACCACATAATTTCACTCAAATGTGGAATTTAAGAAACAAAACAAACCATTGAAAGGAAAAGAGAGAGAAAGAAACAAACTGAGAGTTAACTACAGAGAACAAACTGACGATTACTAAAGAGGAGGTGGATGGTGGATGGGTAAAATCCTTGATGGGTTCTAAGGAGGGAACTTGTGATGAGCACTGGGTCATGTATGGGATTGTTGTATACCTGAAACTGATAGAACACTGTATGTTAAAACTATAAAAAATTTAAAAAAAAACAAAAATCTGAAAAGAAAAACTATTGCAAAAAGTCATCCACTATTGAACCATTGATAAATGTCCTGAATTTTGGGAACAACAATCTATTAAAACAATAATCTTCAGGAACATTTCTTCTATTTCATAGTCTAAATTTAAAAAGAGAGAAGTTTTGAATTTCTAAAATGTTAACCGTATCTTCGCAGAGTTTTGTTTCCACACATTTCTTCACCTTTTAAATAAGTGTTTGATTCTTTACAGCAAAACCTTCCCAGATTGTGTTGCTCATCATACTTTTCTTATTGCGTTGTAGACATTCATCAGTTACATTACTCATAAGTAGTTGAGACATCCTCATCAGTGATATGTTTCTCTTGATTCTTTTTAAATTTGCTTTTCCAAACTTCCAGTTAGTTTTCTGAGCTATCATTTCCACAACTATTTCTCTGCCTTAATTAACTGGAGTGGTTTTTAGTTGCTGCAACCAAGATCTCTGATTAATATATATGGTGATCTGCTAATGCAACCGATGAGGATTTTTTTACTCTTGCCTGAAAAGTCTGATGGGAAAATTGTAAATCTTTTTTGACTTCTGCTTACTACCAATGTTTGTGAGTTCTGCTTTTCCTCACCCTTCTTCCCAAGCTATGATCTTGATAATAGACATCTTGTCTTTAATTCCACTGGCCAAACTGAAATTCCAGTGTGGCTTTATAGCATCTTTCAGGTATTTTTTCACCTCCCATTCCTGTTCACAAGAAGCCTAAATTCAGTGCACCATGGAGGAGCAATGCTGTTACAGATTCACCCCAAACAGGGTGGTGGAACCAACCTGTATCACAGGAAAGAATTACTTCTAATCCAGAAGCCAAGATATGCTCTGTGACACCACAAAAGGACCTTGTCTCCATCATACAATTAAGGAAAAGAATAATATTTAAATAATTTTTAAAGACACCACCATTTTCAAAATTTTCATTTATACTTAGACTTAAACTTAATAAATTTCCTTTCCTCATTTAAAAATGAGGTTTTTATACAGAAGTTCATTTTTTAGTCATGGAATCTTTGTATTGTAAGTTGGGTGTAGAGGATGTATGTATGTATGTACTTTAATATTATGGCATTAAAACATACAAAGAAACACAACATTTAGAATATGATTTGGTCTGGGGGCACCTGGGTGGTTCAAGTCAGTTAAGTGTCTGCCTCTGGCTCAGGTCATGATCCCAGGGTCCTGGCATCAAGCCCCCCATTGGGGGTCCCTGTTCAGCAGGGAGCCTGCTTCACCCTCTTCCTCTGCCACATTCCCACTTCTGCTCTTTTGCTCTCTCTCTTGCTCTCAAATAAATAAATAAAATTTTAAAGAGAAAAAGAATATGACTTAGTCTTACAGGAAGTAATGATAATGAACCAAAGTCTTTGGAACAATTTCTATTGGCTACACAAAATATATTTCACAGTTTTTAAATGCTTTTATTGTTCTTTAATAGATAAATTTGAAAATAATTTATAGGCCTATCATGTTGTACATATCCTAAAGCAAACTTTCTGAGTCACACATATTGGTATCTGATGAAAGAGTCTTATCATCCAGAGCTCATAACTACCCAGCATTCGAAATCCAGATTTAGGAAGAGGACTGGAGGTAAAGACAAATCCTTTTCCAAATGCTTACTCATACATCAACAAATATTGTACAAGTTTAAGACTAAACAGAGGTCACTTTTAATGTCCAAAACTACACAAACCTTGACTTCAGTGCAATACCACTCCTGAGAAAGTAACTATAATAACATACCCACAGCACATGCATATAAAATCTCACCAACCTATCTCATAGATAATCACACCCTTTGAGGCTTATGTCATTAAGTTTTATTTGATATCTCAGTGGAAAAATTAATCATGTATAATATACATATAAAGTGATTTTCAGAACTGTTTGAATAATTTTTTAAAGATAAAATCTTTAAAGTTTATTTTATGAGCCTGGGTGGCTCAGTGGGTTAAGCCTCTGCTTTTGGCTCAGGTCATGATTCCAGAGTCCTGGGATTGAGCCCCACATCTGGCTCTCTCTCTATCTGCCTGCCTCTCTGCCTGCTTGTGATCTCTCTCTCTCTCTGTCTTTGTCAAATAAATAAATAAATAAAACTTTAAAAATAAATTAAAAAAATAGATAGATTCTAAAAAAAAAAAAAAAAAAAAGAAGAAGAAGAAGAAGAAGATAAAATCATGATATTCCAGGGATGCCTGGGTGGCTCAGTGGGTTAAGCAGCTGCCTTTGGCTCAGGTCGTGATCCCAGCGTCCTGGGATCAAGTCCCACATCGGGCTCTTTGCTCAGCAGGGAGCCTGCTTCTCCCTCTGCCTCTGCCTGCCATTCTGTCTGCCTGTGCTCGCTCTCTCCCCCTCTCTCTCCCTGATAAATAAATAAAATCTTAAAAAAAAAAATCATGATATTCCAGGTAAGCATTTTCTTGGTCATCCTTACATATGAGGCCCACATATTTGCTGTTTCATGGGAAATAATTACTTTATCCCCTAAAAACTTCTGTAATTTTGAGTTTTAATTTGAAATTTTTATTCTGTTATTTATAGTGGAAACAACATAGAAATAAAAATCCCTGGTGCCTGGGTGACTCAGTCAGTTAAGTGTCTGCCTTCAGCTCAGGTCATGATCCCAGGGATTTGGGATTGTCTCCCACATTCTACCTCTGCCTGATGCTCTCCCTACTTGTGTGTGCTCATTCTCCCTCTCTGACAAATAAATAAATAAAATATATATTTTTTAAAAAATCCTGAAATCTCAGGTATACACTGGTTTCTTTAAATTATTTTTTCTCAGAACACAAAAACAGGCATTTATAGTGTATTACAAGCAAGTGGAAATTGCATTCATTTCACTTATTTCTCAAATACTGATTATGCATTAACTCAACACAGGGTTAACATATGCGTTTTAGAGGTGAATAAAATATAGTATCTACCTTCTTTTTTTAAATTTTATTTTATTTTATTTTTTAAATTTTATTTTACTTTTTTAAGATTCTTATTTATTTATTTGACAGAGAGAGATCACAAGTAGGCAGAGAGGCAGGCAGAGAGAGAGGAGGGGAAGCAGGCTCCCTTCTGAGCAAAGAGCCTGAGAGCCTGATGCGGGACTCGATCCCAGGACCCTGAGATCATGACTTGAGCTGAAGGCAGTGGCTTAACTCACTGAACAACCCAGGCGCCCAGTATCTACCTTCTTGAAGCCCACACTCAAGCCATGGTGAACCAGAGATGAAAATAAGTAATAGTAAATATAGCACAAACAGTCCAGAGAGGAATGGCTTTCAAAATATTTTAAGTACCCAAAACTCATAGAAAGAGCTGACCATAGAAAATGGGGACATAATTGTTTTATCTACCCATTGCCTAAAAGAGCTTTCCAAAGTGTCCATGTCATTTCCAGAAACACGTGGCACATTTTGGCACATTCAAGTCTCCATGTGTTAGATTTTAAAATCTTTAGGAATGTGAAACACTGAACTTCTGGCCCATGCTAATGTCTTAGGACTTCTAAATATTAATCTAACTAATAGTTACAACCAGTTCCTCTATAAAAGATATTAATGATTTTAAATACTTCAGCCGCATCATTATAATGACTATATTCCCCTTAGTCTAATTTTAACATTTTTAAAAACAAAACTTGACATTTTAAGTCAGCAAGGGAGACTCATTGCAGCACAGAATACATCTATCTGTCCTAAATGCCATAATTATTAGACAAGACTCTGCCAAGTAAGTTACTCCTTGGGACTTTGGAGGTACATCACCTTCCAAGACACATGGGGACTATTTAGTGAACTGCTTGACTGATTTATGCAGTAGAATGCTCTGTAATGATAGTCCAAATATCAGTCATTTGAGAAAATTAACAATCCTCCAAAATGCATACCAATCAGCATGGTGGGGCGGCAGAAGGGATAAGTGGTTAATTTGGTCAGGGATTCACTTATCTCCTTGGTTTGCGATTTAGATCAATTTGGCTACAATTTAGAAAAAGGTATCCCTTACTTCTTATGTAATGTATTTAAGCTCGTGATTTAAAAAAAAAAAAAAAAAGATTTATTTATTTATTTGAGAGAGAGGGAGAGTGTGAGTATGAGCAGGGTGAGGGGCAGGGAGGGGGAGATAATCATGACTCCCAGATAAACAGGGAGCCCCACATGGGGCTCAATGCCAGGACCCTGAGATTATGCCCTCAGTGGAAACTAAGAGTCATACACTTAATCCACTGAGCCATCCAGGGGCCCCTAAGTTCATGACATTTTTTAAAGTGGAAAATTTTGAAGATTTTTTAAACCAAACCCTCATTTTACAGATAAAATAAGCCATTTTATTTTCCACACCTCTGTGTTGTAAAACATGCTGGCTTCTTACCCCTGGAGCTTACATGACCCTACACACAAACACACCTGAACGCATAAGTGTTACAGTATATGAGAATGGAAAAAGATATATGCACTCTTTTTCTCCCCAGAAGTCTAGAGAAATATGATAATTGCTATGACTAATTTAATGCATATTTTCCTATATACCAAGGAGAAATGATTATTATAGACTCTACAATGGGCACACTGCAGAACTAGGTACTTGGAAGGATATAAAGATGAGCAAGATACATCTCAGGATATATAAGTCTACAATCTAATGGTGTGCATGCAGAGGGGCGTTAAGGAATTAGACAATTACGTGAATAAGCACATTATAAAGAGGTAGGGGAAAAAATACCAGATGTTATATTTCAAAAAGGAATGTATTTTGTGCTGAAACACTCTAATTTCAAATGAATTAAATTTTGAGAAATAGCTCTGAGAAGATTAGTAGGGCAATGATACAGGGTATGGACAGTGATGTGAACAAAACAAAAACAAAAAGAACAAAATCTGGAGTTACATATTGTATCATTTCCTAATTTAGAGCATTTGTTGTTTTCTCTGTTTGTTTGTTGTTGTTTTCTGTAAACAACAGGTATTTAAGAAGAAAAGTGATACCAATTTTATCCTTAGGAAGATAACTGCCAGCAAAGAGGAAGTAGGGGGACTGGTTTGGGAATAGTGTTTCTAGGGGAAGAGAAAAAGTTACATTCATATAACTTATTTAAATCTGAAATTGAACAGAAAGGCAGCTTCAATTTATATCTGAGTTAATTTTAATCCTGAAACTAAGATGCAGGTATTTCAGTAGTACTTTGTATGTCATGAGTTTATCAGACCATCAACTCCCTAAATAAAACTGTTTCTTTTCATGTAAGCCACAGCTGGTTTTTAAACATTAAAGGTATTAAAGTATTTTAGCCTGAGAAAAAGGACATTTTAAGACATGACAGAATACCCTGTTCATTACTTTGCAATTGTAAAGCACTGTAATACAAGCAAAGGATATTCTCTTATTAACATGAGAAGCAAAGTGATGACTTAGGGCCTCTGAACATTTGAGTTTCCCTCCTTAATCCATGTAAGCCCTCAATTTTACATTTTCTATCAGACCTAAAGAATATATTCGGACTCATACATAAAAGATTTCTTAGCTAAGCTATGTAATACTTATGTAAGTAGATTTCATAAGAAAAAAATAAATTTCAAATTATATTTTAAGTATTGGTTGTTACAAAGCATTAACTACAAAACTTAAAATGATGTAAATTCAGATACACTTTGATACATATTTTGATTCATGACTGTCTTAGAATATTTATATAGCTCTAATGCCTCAGTCATAAATATTTAGCTATCTTTGGTCAGTTTCTTGAGGAGAATTCTATTTTAAAAAAGAATATACCAGCCTTACCAAAACTAAAAAATATGTGAATTAATCTCTGTTGGTCAACAGATATATATAAAATGAAAAATAACTGTCTCAAAAATGATTTTTTTTCATTTCTGAATTACCATGGTCTTCAATCATTTATGATAATGCAATTCCTTTTGTTTTGACTTGTAATGTATGGCTAGCAAACTTGACTTTCATTTCCTGCTTATTTATGTAATAGCTAATTCACTGTTATGTTTCCATTCTTCTAGCACAAGAAGAATTAAAAAATGACAATGAGTATAAAAACATTTTATCCAAATATTCAATATGAATATGATTTTATCAGCTTATCTTTTCAAAATCAAAATAATCTGAATGCTATTTAAGGTATATGATCTATAATATATCCTGTAGAAGATTTCATTGTCTTTTTAACTAGATTTAAATGTCTACTTCTAAGATGAAAGTATATATACATTAATATTTAGGAAAAATATTTTAAAAGAAGTCAAGTCATTAGATATAATTTTTTGAAACATACAGCCATTTTTTTTACTATATTTCTTTAAATTTTATTTATTTATTTAGTAATCCCTACACCCAACATGGGGCTTGAATTCATGACCCCAAGATCAAGCACAGAATGCTCTACCAACAGAACCAGCCAAGAGCTCCTAATCATTATTTTTTCCTTCTGATTTTCTATGAGAAGTTCAGCATTTCAGCTTTGAAAAAAATAAAACAACTTACTTAAAAACAAAAAAATTGGGTCATCTGGGTGGCTCAGTGGGTTAAGGCCTCTGCCTTTGGCTCAGGTCATGGTCTCAGGGTCCTGGGATGGAGCTCCGCATCGGGCTCTCCGCTCAGCAGAGAGCCTGCTTCCTCCGCTCTCTCTGCCTGCTGCTCTGCCTACTTGTGATCTCTCTCTCTCTCTCTCACTGTCAAATAAATAAAATATATCTTTAAAAAATTTTTAAAAAATTGAAAACTGAAAAAAATTAGAGCTGGTAAAACTGTAAGGAGAGGCAGGAAAGAAGAGAACTAAAGGGGGTGCTAATTCATGCACACTTAAAATGAGTATTTGGTGAATAAGGTGAAACTGGCTTTGTTTTTAAGGTACTCTGGGAATAAAGATCAAGAGATAAAAGTAAAGGCCTATATAATGAGATCATTTAACTCCTCCAGTAGAATGACTAAACCAAAAGGCTACATCAAAAGAATAAAAGATTAACTCAAAATAAACCCCAGCCGCAAGGAGATGGAGAATATTGCTTGTGAACATTTATGACTATCCTGCTCTGACATGGGTTTTCAGCTTGTATATTTACTAACAGAGTGAAAATTAGATAATTAAGACAAACAACCAAACAAACACTCGGGCTAAGAATCTGAAATATTTCTAAGACATAATTGTCTTGTTAGAAGGTTCTAGAAATCTTCTCTGAAACAATCTCTTCAGTCCTTCAACCTCAAAGAATTCCTATACATTAATTTATAAGTAATATGATCTTAACTGTTAAAAAAAAAAAAACAATGACTACTCTCACAACAAAACAAGCCACTATAAGTAAGAACAGGCAGAAACAAGAAATTGAAGGATGGGAGTTATAAAGATAGACTTCCGACAGAAAAATGATCTGATACAAAATTTTTTAAAAAATTGTACACCCCGAAACAAATAAAAGGTAATAAAAATGAGTAAAAAGCAATTGACCATAAAATAATAAAGCATATTTGAAAAAATACAGACTTTTTAGAAGTGAAAAATTTCATATTAATATGTCAAACATGATGGCAGATTACTGTTGATGAGAGAATTAGTGAACTGGAAAATACATCTATAGGAATTAAATCAAATATAGCTAAGATGGAGAAAGAGATGGTAAATATGAAGGGATGTTAAGAGCAATAAAATCTACACTGATGATGAAAAAGCAAATAGAATTACCAGAAGAACAGAGAACGGGTCAGAAGCATTCTTAGAAAAGATAATGACTGCAAAATTTCCACAAGTGATAAAATATATTAATCCACAGAATAAGAAAACCCAAAGAAGGAAAATAAGTATAAAGAATTTCATGCTTAGGTACACTACACTGAAACTGTAGAGACATCCAAATAAAATTCTCTGAAATGCTCTTTAAAGAATTCAGAGAAGAAAAAAAACAAAAACAAAAAAACAAAAAAAACAAAAACCCCACACGTTAACTAGGTAGAAAGACCACAATATTCACTGTCCAAACCAGCAAGTTTGGGAGTGAAAGAAATAATACTACATCTAGTATTGTCAAGACTGTCACAGGAAAATGTATCTATTGTGATCTATTGTGATAAAGAAATGACAAGACAAATAATTTCTTTCCAACAAAAATGAAAACCAAGAGAGTGGAGTTCAGTATATGGGTAAATATAATTACCAGTCTAAAAGATTTTATGAACAAAAAGAAAACCAAGTCATTTTATGACAAAGAAAGCCAAACATCTGTCTATCCTCACTGAAAGAAAGTTATGACCAATAAGCAATGAACGTAATTTCATCACAAACAAACCATATAGTACCATTTATTAAAATAATAGGAAACTTAAATATTTGACTAATAAGGTATAAAAGATAAAACAGAGTTGATAGTATTTTAAGTTATTACCTAAAAAGAAATCAAAATTATACATTAAATTTTTACATTAGTAAATCAGGTTGGCATTTTAAAATTTCTAAGATGGCTATTAAAAGTTACAGAAATTGTGTAATTTTCAATCTAATAGAAATTAATCAAGAAAAGATAGAGAATACCATTAAAATGCAATTTATACAAAATAAGAAAGAAGAATAAATCTAAACTTCTCAGTACTTAAAATAGATGGAAAAAAGAATCCAGTTAGATGAAAACAATGCTCAGAATGGACTTTAAAAAAACGTGACTATATGCTAATAACAGATGTGCCTAAAACATTGGGATGAGGGTTACTGGGTGGCAGAGTCAGTTAAGTGCTTGATTCTTGATTTCAGCTCAGATCATGACCTTAGGGTTGTCAAATAGAGCCTCTCATCAGGCCCCATGCTGGGCATGGAGCCTGCTTAAGATTATCTCCTTGTCCTTCTGCCCCTTCCCCCCAAAAATTTAAAATTAAAATTAAAAAAAAATCAAGATGAAGAAATGTTGAAAGAAAAGTGATAGAAAGGGTATACTAGGCAGATAATAAGAGCAGTACAAGTATTTCTTTGTTAATCCTGAACTAAATGGACATAAAATTCAAAAAATTATTATTAAGCTTAGTTGATAAATATGCTGAAAATTTAATCAGAAAGATATAAATCAAAATTTGCATGTATCAGTATAAGCCTTACATAAATTAAAATTGCAAATACAAGCAAAAAGTATAAATCCGTCATTATATTAGTGTAATTTAATACAGTTCTCTCAATAATTAATAGATGAAGCAGATAAAAATATCAATAAAGATGCAAAGGATGATTTGAATAACACACATTTAAATTTGATACAATGTAAATCTTAAGCATTGTGCCCAACAACTGAAGAATACACATTATTTTAAAGTAAAAGAATGGTATAGAGTGACTTAAATCATATATAACTTTGCAAAAATCCTAAATAAAATATTATCTAATTTAGTTAATATATAAGATTATGGCCAAGTTGGTTTATCCCAAGATTGCTTGATTTAAATAATAAATTGATGTATTTTACTACCTTAATACTCCAAAGGAGATAAGTAATGATCATTTCAAGTGATGCAGAGAAAAAACTGAATATAAATCAACATGCATACTTGGTTTTAATAAAAGCAAAGAAGGAACAGATTTAATTTCTATAATAATCATCATAGTTCACGAAGAATCTGTTAAAAGTGTTCCCTATAAGATCAGAGACAGGACAGGATCTCTACTTCTCCACCAAATTCATTTAAATTCTATTCAAAATATCTTACCTATCACATAAGGAAAGAAAACTAAGAATACATGAATGGAAAGGAAGAAACAAGCCTGTTATATTTACAAATGACATGATTATGGCAGAAAATCTGAAAGGAACTAAATCTTAATGTTCAGAATTAAAAGAAAGTAGTTTACCAAGATGACTGGGTTTAAAAATGTGTATACAAAAAATTCATATTATATTTGCACAGATAAGTAGCAAGTACACCCTTTGTATAAAAAAGGATTGCTTAAATGAGGCACAAAAAATACTAGCCATAATGCAAATCTTTGATAAATTCAACTACATTGCAGTTAAGAATTGTTCACCAATACCACAAAGGCAGTAAAAAGATAAATCATAGAGTGAGAGGAGATATAGATAAAAATCTATGTAAACAAAATAAATGACAGAAGATGATATGGGAGAAGGTGACAAAAGTGACTTACTTCCCGAAATACCTTGAATACTTAAAATTCAACTACTTTTTATAGAATCTTCCACTGTACAAAGGTATATGAAAGTTTAAGGAATTAGAAATATTTTCATGAGTCAATTCTGCAATGTCACAATAACAAATGAATGAGTGTTTAAACCCAAAGGATTCATAAACATCTACCAAAGGAGGAGGGCAGAAATCTAATGTGCTGAAATGCTGATAACTATGCTCACAACTCATAATGTGCTCCTCACAAATTAGAGAGGGGTTGCTATGGCTTCTCACTGATATGTTAATATGTTTTAAAAATTGACACCAGACTGTTAGGGAAAAGGAGCTATGGGTAAATGTTGAATACACATATGCTGACTTCTATCCATAATTCAACTAAATTTCATTTCCTTCGGAGGAGAGTTTGAAAAAATATATATATATATATTACATATAATATAAATCTATATAATATAATATATATTTATATATTTCCCTAAATCCTTTTACTTTAGCATAATAAAATATAAGTGTGTATACAAATTCATTTTCATCACTGGAAATTGAAAATCTCTCATTTGCAAGGAGAATAGGACATGAAATGGCCCCATTTTCAGAGTCAAAATTCCTTAAGAGTGGAACTAAGAGACATAGAATTTAAGAACCAAAAAAGACCTTAGGGATGATCTCTTCCAATTCCTCATGTTACAGAGGCAGAAGCCTCATCTGGGAAGATGAAGTTACTTACCCAAGGTCATCCTTCGAACCAGTGACAAAATAATAGATTTTGATAAGAATCGATGTATTTCAGTGTGAGAGTTACAAATAAATAACCTGAATCCACATAGAAATCTGATGTCTTGATGCATTTTTTACATAGCTGATTTCAGTAAATATGATTTACAATGATAACACCATGGCTACAGTTTAAAAATAGATAGCAGTAGCCTGACAGAATAAAGCTTCTATTCCCATTAAGCCAGATAAAAGGATTCACTATTTCAGGACTATGGAAAATAAACAGAATTGTTATTTTCTGTAAAAATATATAAAAAGAATTAAGCTTATTTTTCTTTTTTTTTTATCATTTTTTTTAATTTTTTATTTTTTATAAACATATATTTTTATCCCCAGGGGTACAGGTCTGTGAATCACCAGGTTTACACACTTCACAGCACTCACCAAATCACATACCCTCCCCAATGTCCATAATCCCACCCCCTTCTCCCAAACCCCCTCCCCCTGGCAACCCTCAGTTTGTTTTGTGAGATTAAGAGTCACTTATGGTTTGTCTCCCTCCCAATCCCATCTTGTTTCATTTATTCTTCTTCTACCCACTTAAGCCTCCATGTTGCATCACCACTTCCTCATATCAGGGAGATCATATGATAGTTGTCTTTCTCTGCTTGACTTATTTCGCTAAGCATGATACGCTCTAGTTCCATCCATGTTGTTGCAAATGGCAAGATTTCATCTCTTTTGATGGCTGCATAGTATTCCATTGTGTATATATACCACATCTTCTTGATCCATTCATCTGTTGATGGACATCTAGGTTCTTTCCATAGTTTGGCTATTGTGGACAATGCTGCTATAAACATTCGGGTGCATGTGTCCCTTTGGATCACTACATTTGTATCCTTAGGGTAAATACCCAATAGTGCAATTGCTGGGTCATAGGGCAGTTCTATTTTCAACATTTTGAGGAACCTCCATGCTGTTTTCCAGAGTGGCTGCACCAGCTTGCATTCCCACCAACAGTGTACTCAACACCCAAAGAACAAATAATCCAATTAAGCTTATTTTTCTATAAAACAGTATGTCTGATGAACTTAACCATAAAATAGGAATGAACCTCACTGGGTAAAATTTATAAAAAGCACTTAGAGACCCTAGTTGTAACCAGAATATTGTCTGTCATGTGTGTATATGGGACATGCTTGATGGTGCCTTGGCTAATTCAAATGCAGACACAGTCACTGGCCTCAGGGAGCTCAGGCTATTGTGGGACAACAGCCAATCAGCAGTAATAGATGCTTAGCGCAGAGGCCCAAATGTCTAGGAAAGCTGGAGGCAGAGGTCTTTGACCTGTACCCTGACTTCCTAGGAACATGGAGAGTAAACTGAGCTTTTCTTTTTTGTTTTGTTTTGTTTTTTAAATTAACATATAAGGTATTATTTGCTACAAGTCTGTGAATCAACAGTCTTACACAATTCACAGCACTCACTGTAGCACAACCCTCCCCAGTGTCCATCACCCAGCCTCACTATCCCTTCTCCTCCATCCCCCAGAGCCCCTCAATTTGTTTCCCGAGATTAAGAGTCTCTTATGGCTTGTCTCTGTCCAGAGTCTCATCTTGTTTCATTGTTTCCCACCCTACACCCCATGACCTCCATCCTGACACTCAAATTCCTCATATCAGAGAGACCATATGATAATTGTATTTTTCTGATTGCCTTATTTCGCTTAGCATAATACCCTTTAGTTCCACCCACATCGTTGCAAATGGCAAGACTGGTATGTATGTATGTGTGTATACACACACACACACACACACACACACACACACACAGTGTAATATTATGTCACCATCAGAGTTAACTGAATTTTAAATAAAATAATGCATTAGCTGGGGTACAGCATAGCAGGAAGAAGTATTCCAGACCCAGGCAGAAGAAGGAGAGTGTGGCTAGATCTCATGGAACCTGGGAGATCATGAAATAATATGAAGCTGTTACAAAAGGGTAGGAGGTAAACCTACCCTTTGAGAATTTTAGTTTTTATCTTAAGGGCAATACATAACCATCAGTGGTTAAAAAACATAGTTTAAAAATATGAGATTCTAGGTCCGTTGTGCATTTAACAATAATCACAACCTCTGCAGCCTTAAAAAAGTTACTTGCATCTATTTCCTTACCAATAAAATGGTGACAATAAGTAGGATTCAGGATATAGAATATTACATAATGCTTAATTAGTGAATATTAATACTTTTATTGACTATTCTGTAATTTTTATTTCTGAATAAGAATTGTGAAGATAATTAAAGCATGGTGTTTTTTTTATATAATTTTTTATTTTTCATAAACATATATTTTTATCCCCAGGGGTACAGGTCTGTGAATCACCAGGTTTACACACTTCACAGCACTCACCAAAGCACATAGCCTCCCCAATGTCCATAATCCCACCCCCTTCTCCCAAAAGCATGGTGTTTAATCTCTTGCCCATCCTTATCTCTTACCTGACCCAGGCACCTAACAGTAAACTATTCTGGTATACACTCCATGGATGTTACCAATTGACTATTAGACAAACAACCAGTTCATCTGAGTTGAATTCTTCAATCAAAGTACACAGACAGGTGGGTTTTTGATGTGCAGCATTGCCCTCCCACATTTTTTTTTCTTTTTCAACAGGATTGACAGGTACTTTAGGCAATGCTCTGTTCAGTGAAGTAAACAGCTATAGAGGCAATTCTTTGAAATGCATACAAAGGACAGTAGCTGCTCAAAGACAACCTTTTTGTTAGTAAATTCTGTGTTTACTCTAACTCTCTAAAACCAGGTTGCCAACAATCTATTTCCTTTCTAGTACTTTGGTGCAGAGTCAATTTCCCTGAAAACATGCTGCTATTCTGACAAGAGAACAAGACTTTTTAAGAGTCTACCCTGGGGGCACCTGGGTGGCTCAACTGGTTGAGCATAGAGCTCTTGGTTGCAGCTCACATTATGGTCTCAGAGTCCTGAGATCTTGCATGGGGCTCCATGCTCAGTGTGGAGTCTGCTTGAGATTCTCTCCCTCTCCTTCTCCCTCCCCCAATGCACTTCTCCTGCTCATTTTCTCCCCATCACCTTTCTCAAGTAAATAAAGTCTTAAAAAATAAATAAACAAAAAAGTCTATCCTGGGGCATGTTTTCCTTTTCCCTGCCTCCTTGAAAAGAAACCTGAAATTATAGTTTAATCAATCCCAATTCCTTTAAGAGCTATATTTATCAGTAAGTTTCCTGAAAAAGATTTCAGATTCTCATCACCTTATGCAATGGTTTTGGGCAGCGGTTTCTTTTCTCTCTTTCTTTCTTTCTTTTTTGTTTTTATTTAAGATTTTATATATTTATGTATTTATTTGAAAGAGAGCCCATGAACAGGAGGAAGAGCAGAGAAAGAAGGACAAGCAGACGCTGCACTAAGCAAAGAACCACTGCAGGGCTCCATCCCAGGACCCTGAGAGGATGACCTGAGCTGAAATCAAGAGTCCAACAAGGACTGAGCTGAAATCAAGAGTCCAAGAGCCAGTTAACTGGCTGAGCCACCCAGACACCCCTGAGCAGCAGTTTCAAACATAGTGCCCTGCTTAGTGTATTTACCAAGAATCAGATTTTTAGGAGACTTTTAAGTTTTACCCATTGTGGGCAGCACTGGCTTTCCTGGAGTCTAGGAGCAGTAAGCTTCTATTATAGGGCTATGTCTTGCTTATGGCTCCTCCACATGAGAGGAGTACCTTTGAAACACAGACTACTAGGTTCAGGGATTCAGTGGGCTTGGTACTGCAGAATATCTTAGAATCACTTTCTTAATCAAGAATATATTGTTTTTATTTGAATTAAACAATATAATTTTTCCCTTGAAGGTATTTAGAATTAGATCCAGAATCTAATGACATGTAATAAAGCTAGACTCAGTGTAATTTTTTTGCATACACATTGGATTCTAAAAATAGAAAGTTTTGTAGATTTGTAATGAAAATAAGTAGCTTAGAAGGTTCAGAAGCTTAAATGGTTACATTAAATTTGAATCTCATCTATCGCTTTTACTTGTTTTAGAGGCAATCATTTTAAAATAGGTATTTTTTAAGATCTATACCCTCTAATTAACCTATATTTTTATTATGTAGATTCCAAATACTTAAGTTTCCAAAATTTGTATGTATACCAAAGTGTTTTAACAATGGGTATTGAGCCTCAATTTCATAAAATGGTTATAATTTGCAGCTCAGGTTTTGAAAGCTTTTTAATGTTACATTTCTCCTTTCAGCCCCCTGCTAAGTAAAATAAATGGATACACATTAGGGTTCTGACCTGTTTAAGAGTTTGCTTTCTAAAGTGCTATTCTCTGCATATGTAATAATAGTTTTATTTTAAATTACCAAATAGTGACTATGATTTACCATTAGCCAAGCGACATTCTGTGAATTTGTTACATATTCCTTCAACCTGCACTAACTCCTTCAGTTATTGCTCATTAAAACTCCATAATATTGAAATCCACTAGGGGAAACCATCTGTTATAAAGTTTCTTGATCCATTTTTCATTTACTCTAACCACAGATACAATTCTGTCAACTGAAGTATTAATAGATCTCTCTAATAGAACAGAAAAGCCTGTAACTGACATCATCAATGTCTTCTTGCCCAACACGGTAGTGGTACTTCATCCCCTTTCTACTAAGTCCACTCACAGTGACAATGGCATGCAAAGGAGGTTAGAGGTTAGGAGAATGTTACCTCAGCAGGGAGAAGTATTTACCTCTGGCACAGCTTAGAATTTCTCACAGAAGATATGATAACAAGAACACAACTTGTAGTTGAGCTTTATTATTGTAAGTTAATAGTCTACAGAAAATTTTCCCCCTTGACATGCTACTGCAAAGGAATAACATTGATTTATTAAGCTCTAGAATGTTACATTTGACATAAACTTGGAAAATTAGATACTCTCTCCTCAGACTTCAGGAATGGTACAGAGAAACAGAGAAAATACCAACTTCAGAGCTAGGGTGTTATCTTCCATCCACAATGTGACCACATGGTAAGCGGAATGACTCGGATGGCAAAATGAGAAAATAAGTAGATTTGTTAGGAAGTTAAAATGACAGAGGATTAGTAGCATCTTTTTATTTTTGAATTCTGAGAAACCTGCCCTGCCCTTACGTCTGCCTCTAATACACACACACACACACACACACACATACACGAACACATACATAAACATATGCATAAACACGTGCACATACCATGTTTCCTCATTTAAATTTTCCCTTTTTTCTTTCACTGGTTTCTGTCACTTACCAAATGATGTGTAAGTCTTTGAAAAATGTTTTTATTATTCCTTAAAGTCATGCAATTAATTTCTGTTGGATTTTATGAAGCTGATTCCTATATTCAATCTTTGCTTTTTATGTATTCTATGTAACAGTCATGTTTTTGTTGCCCTTAATTTCAAATTTCATTTGTCAGTTGATCAAAATATAAGTAACCTTTTGAGTAGGCAAAAATTTCTATCTTAGCCTCATATTTATAATTTTTTATTTTTTATAAACATATATTTCTATCCCCAGGGGTACAGGTCTGTGAATCACCAGGTTTACACACTTCACAGCACTCATCAAAGCACATACCCTCCCCAATGTCCATAATCCCACCCCCTTCTCCCAAACCCCCTCCCCCCAGCAACCCTCAGTTTGTTTTGTGAAATTAAGAGTCACTTATGGTTTGTCTCCCTCCCAATCCTATCTTGTTTCATTTATTCTTCTCCTACCCACTTAAGCCCCCATGTTGCATCACCACTTCCTCATATCAGGGAGATCATATGATAGTTGTCTTTCTCTGCTTGACTTATTTCGCTAAGCATGATACGCTCTAGTTCCATCCATGTTGTCGCAAATGGCAAGATTTCATTTCTTTTGATTATCTTAGCCTCATATTATCTTCCTTCATAGTTAACCACAGTCTTTATGTTTTACTTTATGTCTTAAAGCTAACATCTCTATTTTCATAATTCACTATCAATCTTGCTTTCTCCTGTATTTTAATGAGCAAGATACTAATGTCTTCATGGATAATACACTGCAGTAGCAGTTTGTCATACAAAATCCCAAAGGTTTCAGGAGATATAGTTTCCCTACAAACATTATATAGACACAGACTAACTTATTAACAGCTATTCAAATGGTAAAGTCAACCTTTAACATCACCACTCCAACTTTACATCTTTTAGAATATAATATCATTTCTATATATTTGTATTTAATTATTATTACAGAGCATTATGATCTCATCAAAACTGATTGATATTATAAGTTCGACTTATAATATTATATACCCTTAGCTGGTCTAAACAATTAAAATTTCTTGAAATAAAAATGTATAAACCCCAATTCAAAAGGTTGCCTCTGTATTCATCTTAACAATTCTTAATAATAATGGTTACCCAATTCTACTCATTCCTAAAAGGTCATCTCAAACTCAAGTGTAGGCGTCTTCTCCCATTCTCTGTCTCCTCTGTCCCAAATTTATACAGAAATCAGTTAACTTCATCTGTCTCATAAATCTTATAATAGTAGATTAGAGGACTAGGCCTAGTTGAGTCATAAACCATATTTTAGAAAAGGATAAATTCCAAAATGTTGTTTCAGTCTGTTTTCTTCCATTCACAGTCAATTTGAATCACTGCTAAGAGAGAAGGCAGTGATGGGACAACAGTGGACTTTTCATGTTATTGATTTCAACAGGATCTGCCACAGCCTTCAAGTGGTGGAAGAGAAAGTCCTAGGCAACTTACTTACAGTGCATAAGCATGTAGGGGGTACCTGTGCCCCAGTGCACTGGCCTGACAGACTTTCTTGCAACTGCACTGCAGTTGGATCCTCTTCCTGCTCAGGGCCATTTTTTCAACCTCCCCTTTCATGGGCATTCTATCTGTACTTGTTATCTGAAAGCTCCTGCTCTGTCCTTTATCCTTTATCCTTCCAAATGTTTCCTTCACTACAGCTCTTTTCCACGTCCAATTCCCTCTCTGCTACTGCAGGACTCAAACGGACTTCTAAATGCAATATTTTAGGAAAAAACATACCAACCTAAGTCATAAAAGATGTAGCACATTCAAAGTGGAAATGCCCTTATAGTCTGGAGCATACTCAAAGAATACTTCAAAAGGCTCTGGGCTCTGGGATAGAACATTCCACATGAATGAAATTAGGTAAGGGGAAGTAGAAAAAAAATTTCTAGGTAGTGACAACAACAGGGGAAAAAAAGTAGAAAATAATAAGGAAAACAACTGAAGATGTGTTTGCTGCTAAAGATACTGACTACCATACAGAGTAAACTTCAGCTTGGCAGACAAGGGGAGCACCAGATTAAGGGGTTCCTAAGTTAGAAAAGTGTGGACTGTAAATACTAAGTGACAGTCAATCATTGAGAGGCTTGTAACACATGTGACTCTAAAAAAAAAAAAAAAAAAAAAAGAAATGTAGCTATGATTTATCATTTAGCTAGTACATGAAGAATTATCTTTTACCCAAAACCATGTATTTATTTTAATCTGTATTTTACTGATACTATGAAACTAAGACTAAAATAGAGTTTAAAAATCAACTAAATCAACTAAAGGAACCATATATATAGTATAGTAAAAAATACAAAGGTGGGAAAAAAACATAAAGGTGGGAAACATCTCAAAAAGCAATAGCAAAAATCACTTCTCAGGTTAGTAAGTAATATAGTAAATTTAAAGCTAAGAAATTTAAAGCTAAGAATTTTTGTTCTAGGTTTGTAAAGCAAGTTTGTGGTGTGAGTGACATGAGGTAAGAGGAAATTGAGAGTCTGGAGAAAGGTAGTGGAATTAGTGGGATATGGATGGCATAACCAATATTGGAACATTTTATGAAAAAAAAAAAAAGTAAAGGAGAATGAGCTGTGCCCAAAACACCAAATGTTTTAAATGGTAGACATAACACTAATGCCATAGAGACATTATGTTTAGCATACTAAAACTGAAGAGCTATTTCAGAGGGAGAAAATAAGTTTCCTTTAGCATATGTTTGTGTTCATGGTGCTTTGGAATCCAACAAATACTTAGCTTCCTATAATCATTAGAGTCCCCTCCCATTCCAGGCAAAAATTCAGTGAAGAGAATAACATATAGCAATAATCTGGCAAAACACTTATTTATCATAACTATTTTTCATATTTAGTATTTCTAAAAAAAAGTCAGTTAGTAAGAGAAAAGCTTCAAAAGGGTGGTTTCAGGGTTCCCCGCCCCTAAACAGTGAAACTCACATTTACTAAACTGATTTTGGAGAGGTGAAAAGAACTGGTGACTGGAAGACCTGACTCGTTTATTTATTTATGTGTGGTCTTTACTAAGACATCTGACCTCTCAAAGCCTCAGTTTTCTCATCCATGTAATAATATATAATGATAATAAGTTTTCCATCTTGTAATGTTGTTAAGTAATACAGATAATAAATAAAAATGATTGGCATAATTCTTGGCACATATATCATTATATCACAAAAAGAGTTTTTTGACCTGATAACATTTTGCCAGACTCAGATGCTTTTCATATCAGCTGAATAACATTCTGAGTTTCAAGAGTCTGTAGAGTATGTCATTTATTTACACTTCCTGAAAAATTATATATGAAAAAGAATTTCATCAAGCTAAAGAGTAATTAAAATTAAGAGTACAAAAATAGAAAAATCATGTAATAGAAGAACTGTTTAGGAGCAGTTCTGAAGCCAATTAACCAAATGTTAAGTATACAACTAGCTATAATTGTAATTGTCAAATGAAATTTATTATGTCAAAATCATTCTTAAAAGACAAGACCTAAAATATAAAAATAACAATTTGATAACAATAGTAGATACTGAAACCCCAGATTACATTTACAAATAGAGAAAATTTTACATAAATTGTTCATATTACATTGTGAAAAACTCAAAGATTCAATTTAAACTTTAATATTGACAATCAGATAAATAAAACATAAATTAAATGCACAAATACATAAAACATATATATATATACACACATATTAAATGCTCATGTTATCACTATTCCCACTCATAATACACATTTCTGCTAAATGATTTGGTACACACTGCAAACAAGACCTACAAAAATTTTTCCTTAATGAAATAGGTGTTAGTGTCTAAATATCCATCGTGCACTTGAGGAAAGTTACAGACCTGGTTGCAAGTATGTAAGGCACAGTCCTCCTACTTCTTCTTACCTATCCCCTTCCCCCAAATTCCTGTTCATTTTATGGCACCATTCATTCTGTTATTCAGGAGCTTATCCAAATTTAAATGTGAAGTCATTATACATACATGGATTTAAAACTTACTCAGAGTATCAGCTGCTAACTGCTCCTCCATCTGATTCAAATGAAATTGCTAAAAGAATGTGTTAAAAACAAGGAAACAAGCCTGAAATGGAGTCACTTATGCTAAGCCCTACATCACCACACTGACAATTACAGCTTTAGCCCTCCCAGAAATAGAATCTGAAACCATTCAGTCAGTGATCAGCCCTAGTTAGGTCATCTGCCTGACAGACCTTGCCAATCCCTAAAGAGACTGACCTAGCAACAAACAACCCTCTTTTTTGTCGAGGACAATTTTCTCGTTCCTGCTCCCTTTAGCCTATAAATGTGTAAAAGTATATTTTTGCTCAAGTAAACTTGAAAAATGTTTAATACATCTGTTTAATCTTTTAAAACATGATATAGCTTACAAATACACACCACAGAAAAGTCAATTCTGTCAGGAATGGAAGCATCAAATATAGAGGACTAGACCTCTCTGTACTCTACATCTCATCCTCTGTTCTCTTTCATAATCCATAAGAAAGATATGTCTAACTTCATGTTAGTAGAGAAGAGAGGTTTATTTCAATCCCTGTAAAAAAATAAGTAATATATTTCTCCTTCCTGTGACTTAAATCACTATTTCAGCAAGACTGGAACTCAGCGAATTCATATTCTCTAAGCAAAATACAAGAATAAGATTATTTTTAAAAAGAGCTAATAGACTCTGTTAAGGAACAGATGTGATTAAAATGTATGCTACATGTTTAAACCTAGATATTAATTTTGGCTGTAAGTTTGGGTAATGACTAGGTATTATTGTAAACTTTCAATTTGTCTATGTTTATAAAATAAAATATTTTTTAATATTGGCTTTTGATTCTATAGGGTGAACATGTTTTCTAGGTAGCCGTTAATGTTAAATAATTTATCTCATTTTCCAAATGAAACTTCTGAAAATATTTTAAAATATAACTCTAGCTCTATATTATGTTTCAAGAAAATCCATCTAATTTTGGGGCTGACATTTTTTGTAGATAGTGATTGATGTTAAAGACAATTTCACTTGTTAAAAATTCACTTGGAATTTTTAAAAATAAACGATTGTCAGTTAACTTAATACTTGCCAAAAATTCTGAATGAAGTGAGTAGTTTATGTTCATTAAGAAAGTTATGGGTTATTTCTTTTTAAATAAAGAAAAAAATTAAACATCTTCAATTATGTGACCTATAGCCTCTGAAATCAAAGGTATCTTGAGGGTATTTTAAGACAAACTTCAGTAATAGAAATTCAAATAAGCAAAGAGAATGTCACTTTGATGAACATCCATAGCACTTAGTGGAATTTGGGCTAACAAAATAAAGATTAAATATGCATCTTCCTTAGAAACTTTACCCTTCTCTGTCTTTGCTTTCAATAACCATATTTTATTCCATTTCCTCTTTTCACTTTGTTCCCTCTCTTCTTGAATTTAAAAATACTATGCTAAAAATTAAACATGTCTTAGAATAGAACCAGTATTTCTAAGAGAAGATGAAAAGAAAAATTTTAAGGAAGTAATGATAGTCAAGAAATTTCTGGAGTTTGATTATGCAGAGATGTACGGAAAGCCTAATTCTCTGATAAGCAAGGGAACAAATTGGTCTCCTTCCTCACATCTGTAAAATCTGTCTACTTGAAGTCTGAAGATTGAGTTGAACAAGTGTCAAAATGGGAGGGAAGGTACAGAAAGCCAAATATGGGAAATCCAAGTCTTATTTCTGTAAAGCCTAAAATGTAGATATTGCCCAGACAGAAAGTCATCACCTCCTGAAATGTTTGTTCTTATTCCTTAGTAACAATCCCTGCATAAATGAAAAGATTTTGTTACTTTATCTTTTCTTGATGATGTTTTTTTTCTATGATTATCCCTTTATATTACTTAACTCAATAACTTGAGCACCAAAATTAATTTTCCTATCGCATATTGCCACAATGATTAATAAATTAAAATCTGAAATGATGTTTATGATTCTGTTTTTATATAGGAAAAGCAGAATATTTAAGAATTGAGCAAAAGTTGTTTGCAAATAATTGCTAGACAATTTGGATAAGTTATCATTGCAGCTCAAGGTAAAAAAAAAATGTTAATTAAATTAGCATTATTTCACATTATGTATAGATAATTGTACCATCATTAAATTTTTATTAGCCAGAACATGAAAGTATCTGTAAAACATGGGGATAGGTATACTGACCTAGAAACCAGATGAGTCTTCATTAGATACACCCGATGTATTGTAGAGAAGAAAACATGTTTATTAAAGAAATATGCCACAAGATCTTTGAGATTGAATTGCAAATTAATGTATAGTTTTTATATAGTATGGAGCAGAACGTGCTTTTTCTTGTTTTCATTCCTTAGAATTTTAAGTGTAGAAACTGCTCCTGAAACTGTGGTGTGGGAATCACCTGGGACTAAAGACATCAATTCCAAGATAGGGGCTGAAGGAGAAATACTTTGAAGTGACAGATGATAAGTAGAAGTTCTGGATATAAACTCTTGAAATTGTTTCCTAAGAACAGCAGGGACTCACAAACAGAACTCTTAAAAAGTACCACTATTAAAACAATTAAACCCTTGCCCATCTACACATGGACATATAGCTATATATCTTTCAAATTTAATCAGTTTATGTCTTCCTGCTGAAAAAATAAGGTGATAATGTGTGGCAGTTTTTAAGTTTTGATGAAAGTACTCTTCCTATAAAGAATCATTCTGCCCTATGACCCAGCAATTGCACTATTGGGTATTTACCCTAAAGATACAAATGTAGTGATCCAAAGGGACACATGCACCCGAATGTTTATAGCAGCAATATCCACAATAGCAAAACTATGGAAAGAACCTAGATGTCCATCAACAGATGAATGGATCAAGAAGATGTGGTATATATACACAATGGAATACTATGCAGCCATCAAAAGAAATGAAATCTTGCCATTTGCAACAACGTGGATGGAACTAGAGCGTATCATGCTTAGCGAAATAAGTCAAGCAGAGAAAGACAACTATCATATGATCTCCCTGATATGAGGAAGTGGTGATGCAACATGGAGGCTTAAGTGGGTAGAAGAAGAATAAATGAAACAAGATGGGATTGGGAGGGAGACAAACCATAAGTGACTCTTAATCTCACAAAACAAACTGAGGGTTGCCGGGGGGAGGGGGTTTGGGAGAAGGGGGTGGGATTATGGACATTGGGGAGGGTATGTGCTTTGGTGAGTGCTGTGAAGTGTGTAAACCTGGTGATTCACAGACCTGTACCCCTGGGGATAAAAATATATGTTTATAAAAAATAAAAAATAAATAAATAAATAAATAAATAAATTAAAAAAAAAAAAGAATCATTCTTAGAGAACAGCTTGTCCTCAGAGACTTGAGCTAAGAAGTATTTTTTTTTTTTTTTACCATGTACTCAGACGAGCCCATTCACTTGGAAATATTTAAATGATATAAATTCATTAACTCTAGAGGTTGACAATTTCATGGAAATGAATTCAATCTTTGAATGTATTGAGGAAATTCAGTAGAGACTTTTGGTGGTATCATTTTTATTTCAGATTTTGTTGAGGGTGATTGGGAGTGTGTGTCTATGTACATATCATTAGATGGTTCTTCATGAATAAGCTTTTTGAATGTGTGAAAAACACTTAAATGGGAGTCAGATTTGGTAACACTGTAGAAAGAAATACATGTCATCAATCATTCTAAAACTTATACTTCACCAGAATCCTGTCTTAGAATAGAACCACAAACAATAATTCATTTTTCTTCCCCTATTCATATAATTACATTTTTATTGAGTGGATTCAAATTCATTGCATTGATCTGAAATGAATACCAACTGCCTACAGATCCCCATGTATTTAAAACTCAGCTAAAGCAAGGCTGTTAGACTGGGAAAAGGCAGACCACTTCCACCCTTCTACTGCAGGGGCATTAAACTAGACAAAGTAGCAATTATACTAAAGCAGTTATAAGTCCAAAGTCCTATATATTTAACTATCTGCTCTGAGGGGAATGTTAACTGGTGGGCACTCAGGAAATGAATATTCCTTTTGAAATCTCATAATAATAATATCACAAGGAACCTCAGGAGTCATCCGATTCTCAAAACAGACAGTAAGCCAACAAAGCAAGGCACCAACAGGCCTTTCTGAACCCCTTTTAGAGTTCCTGTATCCCAACATCTTCTAAACCCTAAAATAGTGTGCTGGCTTAATCATTAGTTAGGATTAGACATAACATTCATTCATTTACTTATTCATGCAAGATGCAATAATTGATTACCTGTCATATGTAAATATTCAGTACTTGACCTACGTAAAACATTCTGGTAAGTGTTCAGGCAGGACAGTGAATTAAGGGCACAGTGAATTAAACCTCACTGACCCAAATGTATGTAATAATATGTCAACTGAAAACCATATTACTTTAATATTAATATTCTTGAATGATAGATCTGGCCATTTAATTTCCCTATCCAAAAAACTCCCAGTGATCACCTCTACAAGCCCTGCCACAAGCAGTTACTGGGAAAAGAAAGTCTAACTTTTATTTAATGATGTCATGTCTAGCATCTTACTTCCAGGCATTTATTTTCTATTATTCCTCTTCAACTTCTCATTGGTATTACCCACACTGTACAGAGTACTTGGCTAACTGGTGTTGGAATCTTAAAGTATTGGTCTAAAATGCCAATTCTGCTATTTTGTAGCCAGTGATTCTTGGACAACTTACTTTGCTTCATCTTATAAAATTATACCTAACTCATAAGATTGTTGCAAGATCAAATAAGGAAACACATAAAGAAGAATGGCTAGCATGGGAGAGATGCACTGTATAGCACAGTGCTGGATGTAGTGTTTATTATGAATAAGTGGACAGTTATAAGTATGAATTGAGCCCATATGACTGGGGTTCAAGCTTTGCTTCTGCCATTCACTAGCTACGTGTACTTGCATGAATTATCTACTATCTTTAAAGCTCATTTTTAAAGTGGGAAAATTACAGTACTTATCTCAAAGATTTATTGATAGCATTAAGTTAAATGAAACATAGAAAAAATCAAAATCTTGTCTGATACGTAGAACACAAGAAATACTATTTAAAACACATATTGTATATAAAGTACATAATCGTTATGACTATAATTACTATTGTCATTTTATCCTAATACATATTGTACATTCAGGTCTTCATGCTTTTCTACATATAGTTTCTTCGCTTAGAATATACTGACCTTCTTTCACTATCTTATTCATGGCTCAAAGTTTTGAGCCTCTGTGAGCCCTAGCTAGACATGAGTTATCTTTTCTAACCTCCTTAAGTACTTTATCCAGAGGACCTTTCTTATGACATGTTTCAGTTCTTATTTTGTTGCATAGAAATTGTCAATATTACTTATGGGATATTTCAGACATACTGAAAGCTATAAAGAATAACAAAATGAACACCTGTGTTCCCACTGCCCAACTAAAGAAATACAACTACTGTCCATCAAGGGACACTGTAACAACAGAGAACATAGGAAAAGACAAACCACAGACTAGGAGAAAATATTTGCAACTCTCACAGTCATCTGAAGCTGCTATATATCCCTCCTGACTAGTGTTGTCCTATAAAATACAGGATAACCAGTTAAATTTGAATTTCAGATAAACAGCAATAATTTTTTTAGTGTAAGTATGTACCAAATACTGCAGTCTGCTAGGTAAGCTCTCTCATAAATTTGTCATTCATCATTTCCCTGAATTTCTTTACACTTTTACTGTGTGTATCTTTAACTACCACAAGATATTTTTACATGTTTTAGATGATAAATGGTGTATACTATATGTATTTTCTGCACCTGGCTTCCTTTTTCTCAGAATTTTTTTGTGAGATTGTGCCATGTTTATGGATATTTGGGTTATTTCTATTGTTTTCCTTTATAAACAGTGCTAGAATGAAAGTTTCTAAATTATACTGAATTCTTCCATTAGCCCTTTCTGGTCCCCCCTTCTGCTGTGTACCCTGGTAGTGTGACATTTAGTGACAAGAGACTTCCATACTCTGACCTGTGTGGTTAGCTAGGTCAATGAAAAACATTCAGATGTTGTCAGAGGACAAAAGGAGAGGGAGTCTGGCTTAGTTGTACCTCAGGCTCCTTCTTCCCACCTGAGTTCCTTCATTTGGCTCCCTTTTCGGTTCTTCTTTGAGAACCACAGCTCCTGTGGGACAACTTTCTCTTAGAGTCATCACACTTGCTTCTGGTTCTAGTAGTAACCTCTCCGCATCTTCCACCCCAGAGCTAGTGGTGACCCCCTGCTAAAATTTGTCTTGGGATACTACAGTTCTTTGTAGATTTTTTTCAAACCCAGCTCAAAATTTTGTAGATGATCTCTTTACGAAGTTGTCCTTTAATTACCCAGTTTGAAGGCACTGCCGTTTCCATCTAGAACACTAATTAATACAGGCATAAGCCTAGGAATGGAATTTCTTTTTGAAATTATCTGTCAAATGGGAAACTTATCTTGATAATACCAAGCTGCTCTCCATAGAGATTGCACCAGTTTACATTTCTACCAGAAGCATATATGAATTTGCATAGCATTACATTCTAATACTATTAGCAGATTTTAAAAATTTTGTAGAACTAATCTTTACTGTATCTCATGGTTTCAATTCATATTTCTCTGATGATTATTGAGTTAGAGTAACTTTTCATGTTTTATTGGCGATTCAGTTTCCGTTCATTACCTGATCATATTTTACCCTCATTTTCTAATGTCCATTTGGGTTTTTCTTATTTATTTTTGACTGTCCTTTACATGTTCAGGATTTTATTACTATGTCAATATTATCCATTGAAAATATCTTCTTACATTCTGTGACCTCTATTTTCACTGTAATACAATAGTAGCTTTTGATGCCCAGAATTTTTACATATTAATGTAGTCAAATTGATAAGGCTTTCTTTCATGGTTTGTACTTTTTGTTGTAGTATAGATATTTATGTATATGGTTTACCTCCCCTAAAGACTATAAGTTCTGTGTGGGCAGAATAAATATAAAATTATCTGATTCAACTTTATGTCCCTCAAAGAACTTTGCTTCATGCTTTGTACATGGAAGGCATAGAGTGCAGAAAAATATTGTTCAAAGAATGAGTGAAAATGAATCCCCCCACATCTCCCCAATTCTCAGTAAAAAAATTAATACCAGGATTCTATTTAGAAAATTCCCAAACTGCTATAAGTTCTTTACTATCCTGAAATACCCCCAAAGATAATGGAAACAGGAAAGAATATATTCGTGGAAAAAAAAAATTCTTCCTCTCCTACTTTTTAAAAGATTTATTTATTTGAGAGAGAAAGAAGCAGAGGGAGAGAGAGAAGCTCAGAAAGATTCCACAGAGTTTGGAGTCCAACATGGGGCTCCACCTGGGGATCGATCCCAGGTCCTAAGATCATGACCTGAGTTGAAACTGAGAGTCAGATAGATGTTGAACCAACTACACCCACCCCTGGCACCCCTCTTCCTCTACCATTTTAATGGGAATAAGTGTGATTCCTCTGGAAGACACTTTTGAAAATGTTCATTGATTTGGAATAAAAATGTGTGTATAATACTCCCCAGTATACCTAAAGAGATGATCGTTTCGAATATAAATAAATGCATGCATATTTTTCCACAATATATTCTCTCTCTCTCTCTCTCTTTTTTTTTTTTTTTAAACTTGACTTTGCAAAATAACTTCTGTCGTACAAGGTCGAGAAATCTTGGCTTGGTTAAAACAGTGAGACACCTCAGGTCTTTGTGAATGAACAGCAATCATATGACATAGATCTGGCATTTCCCCAATCTAGTTGAATATCAGAATTTGGAAATTTGATAAACAAGGCCCTAAATCCAGAAATCACAGGTTAGCAAATAGTTAGGATGGGTGTTGGGTATGCTGGGCATGATGTTCCCCACCTCATTCTCTTTCTCATGTCAAGGAATAGTTTTATTAGGATTCAAATACCCGCCTACTCAAGAGATCTCATTCTCACTTGAGGTGTATTAACTGCCCTGACAAGTAAAAAATATCCTCAGGTAGGTGCTTTATCTTCTTCCCACTTGACAGACACATTCCATGTTCTCTTCCTATGATCCCTATGATGCCAGCTCTCAGAGGACATCAAGAATGAATACCTCAGCTCTTGCCCTTCACAGATTATCTGCCACTCAATTTTAAATCTGGAATTAATCAATGATATGGCATTGATTCACAGGAGGGATATATACCAGAGAGAATATTCTGAAGGAAGCATTTGTGAAATTGTGGCATAATTAAAGAGATAATCTATTAGGATTTCATCAATATGGATAACCCCTCATACACAACCACACAATTAGCACGATCATAACATTCATTTTAACAAGTTTTCCTTTAGGCAAAACAACTTTTAAAAAGAATAATTATAGTCGCCTGATGACGATAGCCTGTGACCTCTGCTTTCTAGCATAGGGAACATTCTCTAGGAGTGTTTCAATCTCAGACTGACTCATTGAACAGCTTGAAAATTTTTCACTCATGAGGTGCAGGGTTATAGCTCCTTCAGAGAGGCAAGTCATTTATTTGACACTTCAGGGGTAAATTAGCAATGGAGCTAAGTAGCTTTTTAATTGTGGGCAGAATTTCTTCTTTTAGCATTACTCTGATCAACAAAACCACTTGCACACATTCTAGCATTGGCATGCTGACTTTGTTCAGAAGGCTGTCCTGATGCATTAGAGGAGGCAGCTGGGTGGCACAGTAAATGTGTCATTTGCTATTTAACATCTCTGTGACCTGGATTTAAATTCACAGTGGCACAAAATGCAACCTCAGTTCTCTCAGAAGGCTATTAAGTCATTCCCAGTAAGCCTTGTTGAGAATCTAAAACACTAAAGGGTTCTTTGCTGTGCAACACCCACTCTTGTTTGCAAAGATGGCAAAGTAGTTTATTTCTCTTAAAGGGATTGTTTCAGAGGAAAAAGATGGGCTTGACTAATCAACTGATGTGAATACATATTGTTGTTTATATTTTTAAAAATCTATCTACTGTGCTTTAGCCAGGATCTCAGGAAGACTCTAACTGTCCTGTGGGTGATTTTTAATCAAGCTGCTTTTCAAGAACATAAGTTTTGTTTTTTTTGTCTGTAGGGTAGATCAGAATAAAGTGAAAAGCTTGAAATAGATGTGTTTCCTTCCCTAAAAGCATCATTATCGACATTCTGCTATATAATATTGTGCATTCTGTTATATCTGAATGGCAGGATGAATTGCAGCTGTGCTTTTATAAATTCAGGCTGGAGTAAAACCGTGCTTTTCATTAAATTAATTCTAAAGGTATTTTTGTTTAAATATTCTATTTTGTTACTTCCTCCATACAGGGAAAATAATGCATTCTTGATTTTTCTTGAATCAAAAATGTAATGTCTCTTTTATCTGTATTCTCTGCTCTTCCAACAATCCATTCAAATTTGTTCAATTTACAACAACAATGGATCAATAACTAAATTAATCAGGCTTACTCACTACCTAACTTTAACAGTCAAGCCTTCAAGCACAATTTTCTTAGTTCTGTGTTCCTCTGCCTTTTCCCTCCTCTGGTCTTTTCCAAGGATACTAGCCTCATTTGAACCTGGAAAGAAACATCATTTACTGAAAACAGTGCTCCTGTTTACTATAGCAGACAAGGTGCTAATTGTTTCTAATGACCTCAAATAAGCTTTTTTATTCATTAAGTATGCCATTCAGAAGGGTGGCAACCTTTTATTTTTGCCTTACAAGTATATCAAGTCAGAATGGCCCAATGCAAGGACTTTCAGTCATTTATAGAATTTACTCACATACTAATATTATTACAAACTAATTAGAGTATGAGACATACCACAACCTCCACCATCACTTGCTGAAGGTCTACCATGTGTACTAAACATATCAACATGGTCATTTTCAAATGTTTATATACAAGGTAATCACTTGAGGGTCTTTAATAAAGGTACATACATTGTTATCCTGCACAGAACTTAATTGAATTAAAATATCTGAAACAGTGATGTCCAAGGAAATATAATGTAAAACACACAGACAATTTAAATTTTCTGAAAGCCACATTAAGAAAGGAAAAAGAAACAAATGAAATTAATTTACATTTTTTTAAATATTTAAGCCAGTATATTCAATGGATTATTAGCATTGCAACATAGTCAATATTTAAATGTTACTAATGAGAATTTTAGATATTTTGTACTAAATCTTTGAAATCTGGTGAGCATTTCACACTTATAGAATATCATCAGTAAGCCTAAGCGTATACCAAGTGCTCAATAGACCCATATGGTTAGCAGACTCTGCAGTGCATAGCACGGTAGGTACTAAAGAGTAGATCTCTGGGATCTACATTTTAAGTAAGTACACAAATTGCTTCTAAACCAGATAGTCATTGAGTCCTCTCTGAGGAAAATGCTAAGTCTTTTAGACAGCACAAAGATGTGAAGGAATAGATCTTCCTCCCAAGAAGTTCATTTTCCAGGGGAGTCATATGTATGTAGACACATGCATAAATAAGTATAACGCAAGCTGAAAGAGACAAGTGCACTGGGATTCACAGAAATGTGGGATTTTACAAGGGAAATGTTAGCTATGGGAATTAAAAAATGCTGAAAGGGAAAGATGGCATGTTGTCTGGATATGGTGGAGACACTGGGAATTGGTAGACATGAATTGAGTTTTCTCAGGTCCTGCAGCTGATTAGTAGTGAAATCAAGAGTTTATCCCGTTCCTCCAAAACTTCATGCCCCAGCCACCAATGTAGAGACCTGCTGATAATCAGATTCCATGACACGATACAGATTTCTGTTCCATTTTATTCCTTTGTATGCCTACACACTTCATTTTGAAGCTCAAATATATTTTAATTCACAGGAAGGCTATTCTTAAAATAATATATTATCATTAATTTGCACAGTAGAATTCTTGGGGCTTCCCAGTATTTCTGAGCATAGAGGGTTTCTTCCAAGTTTCTTTTTTCCAACCTGTACATCACTTGCATCTTCTAAAATGCTTCCAAATGCTTCTTAAATTTTAAGACACCAGAAATATGTTTAATCCTCAAGCTCTCTTCCTATTTATTTGTAAAGTTTTAATATTATTAGGTGGAATTATAATACTATAATTCACTTTAATTTCCTCTGTGCGCATGTAGAAAAAATTTTAAAGTATGCTCTTTCTATACATTAAGTAAAACAACAACAACAAACAAACACTGAAGAAAAAAACAATCTAAGGATCATAGATAGGGACACTTGGGTGGCTCGGTCTGTTAAGCATCTGCCTTTAGCTCAGGTCAAGTTCCCAGGGTCCTGGGATGAAACCCCATGTCAGGCTCCTTGCTCAGCAGGGAGTCTGCTTCCCTATCTGCCTGCCACCCCCCCCCGTTTGTGTGCGCTCTCTGACACATAAATAAATAAAATCTTTAAAAATTTTTTTAAAAATGAAGCTCATAGATAAATCAGAAAAAAAACTTACTAGGGTTCAAAATCATTTAAGGGATACTACTTGAAACTACATAATATTACTTAATTAATAGTTAAACTGAAGGGCTCTTTCAACAATAACTCGAATCAGTTCAGCTTTTTATTATTAAATTTAAGCTCAAGTTCCCAATTAAAAGCTGTTCATGAGGTGAAAATATGATTAACTACAAATATAAAGCAGCATAATTTAAATTCTTAATTTAGTTAGTTCATGATGTATAGCAAAATGAAGCATTTAAGTAATTATTTATAAAATTACTTGGAGATAATTATGAGCCAACTAAGAGGTAATGTGGTCAAATTAAATTTAAATGAATATCTTAAACTTGTAATCTTTTTTCTTCAATGAGTCATTAGAACAAAGAATTTCTGTGTAAATATGAACTCTTGGCTCATTGTGTTGGATCCTGCTCCTTGCCACTCTGTTTAAATGTACAAAAAAACAGTCCATGTTTTAACAAGCAGTCTTTTCTGTTCTTTCTTTTTTTTTAAATTTTCTTCCATTTGATTGTTGCAAGACAGGGGACGGGACAAAAGGTTGACTAGTAGATTCAAAACTCTGAATACACATAATAGTATTTTTACATTAAAACATGTAATTGTTTCTTACAACAGAAGGAAAGTGAGATGCACACTACATGTGATTGTTTTTGTTTCGAGTTTTCCCTTAACCTGAGAGTGGTATCTTTTCTCCATTGTATGGGGGATGGTAGTGGAAAATGGTGAGAAGACAAGACTGTGAAAAACTGGATATTATCAAGTTCTTTTAAAATTATTTTCAGGAGATGTGAATACTGTGACTTCTAAGAATATAAGAAATATCAATATTTTCAGGTAACTATAACATTTATTCTTAATAAGTCCAATATTTTCTTGCTTTGTCTTATCTGCCTTAAAAAAATAACTTATATCTCCCTTGTTATTTAACAGACAAAGTCATCAATGCCCCCTTGAAAGTTAATTAACTTGGTCAAGGTTACCATATGTTACCTGGAGGTAAAGCAAATAATATTTATATGTTTAGACCCAGCTTTTTTATTGTATTTACAATGGGAAAAACTACTTAACATGTGGTATCTTTCAAGATGCTCTAAATTAGATTTCTCAATAGAGACTATTCAAATTGTCTTTGATATTTCAAAGATCTTTAGTAGAGGATGGTTAATTTCCTTAAAAGCGGGTAACAGGTAATTTCATTGAACCATATGAAATTGCTGGTATACAACCTTCAACCTACAAAAATGACAATGTAATATGGTTCAGACTAATAGTTTTCTGTATAGAAAAGCACAGCTCATTTGTTGAGTACAATTCACAGTACACTCTGAAGTAATAAGGATATCCATCTTCCTTCACTATTTATCAGTCCTTCTCACAGATGACAGCATTATCTCATAATCATACGGCCAAATATTTTGGAGAAAGCACATGTGGGGAAAAAATAAGTCAAAGTTTCATTTCAACACATATATCTTTTATTTGGAATGTAAAAGATGTAACACATTCAGATAAGTCTGTTTTTGCTAATTCAACTTCTCCAACCACAGTTTTATAATTAGTTAGAAAATTAATGATGCTTTCCACTTAGACATATCCAAATTGCACTGAAGATGTTTTAGGATTAGATTGTTGATGTTTGTTTTTAGCCAACAATGATGAAATTATATAAAGTATTAATGGAGAGTCCATAGCAGAATTGTAAGAGTGAACACAGGTGCCTACACTGTGTTTTTCCTCCTAATACCAAAAAATTAAGTACTCAAAAGTATAACTGAAAAGTCCAAAAACTATATTTAAAGAGATTTGATTACACACCACACAAAAAGGTTGAGTAAAGATTAACTATAAAGGTATCTAATATTTTATCGCCATACAATACTGAACTATAAGCTAAAAATAATAGGTCAAGATGACTGTTTTATGTGTTATTTGGGAATAAGAATGACATAGCCTTATGCAACTCTATTATCTATCCCTCCCTCTTTCCTGTGCAATGATAGCTGAAGAGAATATGATATATTTTACTTCGTCATTTTTTAGAGGCCATTACTTATTCATTTTTCATATGTCTTTCATGATCTGGAATAGCATCCTATAAGTCATGCTTTTCCAGGAATTTATTGTGGATGAATTCATCAAAAGATAAATATGTTTTTTGATGTAAAATATGTTTTGTATCATTGGAAATTATGTTAAGCTAAAGTGACCTTGGATAACACAGGTTTTCTTTTTCTATCTACAGATGGATTACAGGTTAAAGAAATGTGATAATATTTATTATCACATTATATATATAATATATAAAATATATATATTATATATAATATATAGTATATATAATATATATAAAATATATATCACATTATATATATATAATGTCATAATATTTATTTATCAAAGGACTGTTTAATATTTTCCAAATATTAGGTGTATAGAATATATATATTCAGAATATATATATTTTTAATATATCTGTATATAAAATAATATATATAGAATATAATTTTTGATAGAATACATTCCCCCATTTGAACTCTATCTTATCATGGAACACCGATGCGGGCAATATATTTTATTCTTGCTACATCTTTATGGAGATATGTTGAAACTTAAGTATATCAATTACAATTGTATGTTTTAATATTGCTTGAGAATAATCAATCAACACTCTCCTGGTGCTCTTTTGGCCTACTTATATTAAGACGAGATGTCAGATTCCATAGGGAGTATCACTCTCAACGGGGAAAAGATGACACCCTTCCCATTGAGATCAGGAAGAGGACAAGAATGCCCACTCTCACCACTGTTGTTCATCATGGTACTAGAAGTCCCAGCAACAGCAATCAAACAACAAAAAGAAATAAAAGTTATCCAAATTGGCAAAGAAGTCAAACTCTCTTTGCAGATGACATGATACTTTATATCGAAAACCCAAAAGACTCCACCCCCAAACTACAAGAATTCATACAGCAATTCTGTAGTATGGTAAGATACAAAATTAATGAGCAGAAATCAGTTGCTTTCTCATACACTAACAATGAAAATACAGAAAGGGAAATTAGAGAATTGATTCCATTTACTATACCACCAAGAACTATAAGATACCTTGGAATAAACCTAACCAAAGAGGAAAAGGGTCTATACTTGAGGAACTACAAAACACTCATGAAAGAAACTGAAGAAGTCACAAAAAGATGGAAAAGCATTTCATGCTCATGGATCAGAAGAATAAACATTGTTAAAATATCTATACTGCCCAGAGCAACCTATACTTTCAATGCCATCCCAATCAAAATCCCACTGGCATTTTTCAAAGTGCTGGAACAAACAATTCTAAAATTTCTATGGAACCAGAAAAGACCCCAAATTACTAAGAAAAAGTTAAAAAAAAAAAAAAAAAGCTGGGGGCATCACATTGCCTGATTTCAAACTTTACTACAAAGCTGTGATCACCAAGACAGCATGGTACTGGCACAAAAACAGACACATAGACCAGTGGAACAGAGTAGAGAGCCCAGATGGACCCACAACTCTATGGTCAAATAATCTTCAACAAAGCAGGAAAAAATATCCAGTGGAAAAAAAAGACAGTCTCTTTAATACACGGTGCTGGGAAAATTGGACAGTTATTTATAGAAGAATGAAATTCGACCATTCTCTTACACCATACACAAGGATAAACTCAAAATGGCTAGAAGACCTCAACGTGAGGCAGGAATCTATCAAAACCCTAGAGGAGAACATAGGCAGTAACCTCTTCAACATGGGCCACAGCAACTTCTTTCAAGTCATGTCTCTGAAAGCAAAGGAAACAAAAGTGAAAATGAACTATTGAGACTTCATCAAGATCAAAAGCTTCTGCATAGTCAACAGAAGTTGACAGACTTTCTCAAAAGTCAACAAAACAAAGAGGCAACCCACAGAATGGGAGAAGATATTCATAAATGACACTATAGACAAAGTGCTGATATCCAAGATCTATAAAGAACTCCTCAAACGGGAGAGGGGGAATTAGGTAATGAGGTCAAGCAAGGAGGTCAGCTCCTAGAGTATGTAGTAGGCCAGGGCAGATTTCAATGGAATTCAAAGTGAAATGGAAAATAATCAACATTAGAATTCAGGTTTTTTGTGTTTCTTTTGCTTTGTTTTGTTTTTACTGATGACATATTTTCATGAGGTTGTCTCTGTAAGGAATTCCTAGTCCTCTCCAAGCTCTCCTACCTATCTGCCCCTGAATCTATCCTAGGAGGCCTCTGGTACCCTTGTCCTACCAGTAAGACTTTGAAACAGTCTTCCATAGAATAGCTTGAAGGTCTTAGAGTCCATCTAATGTAATTTTCAATGATTAAAAAGCATATTTTACATAAAAAATATATTCAGATAAAGCTAAGCAGCTGGGTGGCTCAATGGGTTAAGTGTCTCCGTATTTTTGTAATACTGTCAGATAGCAACATCCCATCCCTTCATTCAGTGAGAGAGCCATTCTAAGGCATTTCTTTCCAAAACTCTTGGATTCATTCACTTTCTATGTCCTCCAGGTCTCTGCTATATAGAAAGCAGGGAGAGAAATTCTTTGTGATTTGGCCATTAGACAGAAATGTGCTAGCTTCCGTATTCTTGCTAAACCAGTGTCCGTAGGGCAGGCAAATTACACTTACACCCATAAAGTCCCATGGACAATTGTTCCATTTCTACCTATGATATTGGTCCTGCCCTGCTCCTGGAAGAGACTGCCTTGTTCCCCATTCTCAATCCCTCCTTAACATTTGAAGCTGCATGGAATTGGCCCCAAGTTGTTCTGCTGAATTTCATTTTTCTCATTATCTCTTTGGGGGCTCTTATTTTTTCCTTTTCTGTTTCTTCTTGTCTCTACATTCTGGGTACTTAGAATAGAAGGCTGCCCACAAAAGTATATGATTTAACTCTCCACAGACAGTTAAGCAAATTCCCAAGGTCAACCTGTTAGTTGCTACTGGTCAACTCAGTAAATCATAAGTGCTTTATTAAAAATGAGGTTATCTTTTAATGTCATGATAACATGCATTAATGGAGGGAAGTATCTGAAATAAAAAATATAAGTAGTAATGTAAAATTTCATCTCTAAAAAAAAGTTCTGCTTAATTCATTTTAGGAGTCTGATTAAGAGTTACTGAATGACATGGAGAATATGAGTAATATTTAAAACAAAAGTTTCAACATATTTCTTATTCAAGTGCTAGATTCTCCATTTTAGTCTAATTAAATATATAGATGTTTCCATATGTATCTTTTGAGAAATATAATTTAGTTGATTATACGTAAGATAGTAAAAGAACTATTAAAATTATCCATTTTGGATGGGAGGTATTTAAACTATTGATAGGAGATGAAAGCGCCCATAAAGTATTATACATAGTGAGTCTGAGCTTATTTAAAAATGCAGTGTCAGGGCACTTGGGTGGCTCATTGGGTTAAGTGTCTGTCTTTGGCTGGCATAATGACTCCAGGGTCCTGAAATCAAGTCCTGCATTGTGATCCCTGCTCAGCGGGGAGCCTGTTTCTCTTTCTCCTCCCTGCTCATGTTTTCTCCCCCTCTCCCTCTCTTTCTCTCTCAAATAAGTAAAATCTTGAAAAATAAACTAACAAAATAAATACAAATAAAAATGCAGTGTCAGCAGAGTTTTTGTAGTGATTTGTGATACTTCTTGCTAAGACAAATGTGTACATTTTATTTATTTATTTATTTACTATAAACTGATTTGCCGCATATAGAAATGGTATTTTTTATAAGCTTTGTTAACTAACACAAGCGAGTTTATATCCCTTTAATTATGTTTGTTTAGCAACAAGACTTAAGAAATAAATTATACTAGGTCCCATATCCAGTATTTTAAGTTGCCATGAGTTTTTGAATGTGGTGGAAATTTATCATACTATGTATTTTTTTTTTTTACCTTAGCCTCAAAACTTGTAAGTACTAAAACAGGACAAAAATGTATTTTATTCTCTAATTAACAAAACTAGATGCTTATTTTGTCAGTCAGTGAATTATAACGCATTAGGCATAAATCAATGAGGGACTACTTAAACTTGCACCTTGTAATCAGAGCTACAAATTTTGGCAGCAGGTCACACAATCCAGTGCTAAATGTGCCGCATTATTTTATTCCAGGAACATATTAACAAAATGTACAACTGTTTTGACTTGGTAGATGATCTAACAACATCCCGGTAAAAAGCCTTTGTCCATTTTTTACAGAAATGTCTTTTCCTTGATGATAAATGTATTTTGTAATTTTCATGATGAATCAGTGGGAGAAATTAACTATACCCTTTTACCGCTTTATAATTCTAATCTCACTGCTTTGGAAATGCAGGCTCCAATTTAACATGAAGTGAGATCCTTTGTATATATTGTTCCTGAATTTCTTTATTCTTTTTGCTCATGATCCCCAATCCTGGCCAGCTTGCCCTTCCAGAACCTATAGTTTTTATGCCACGTGAAAAAAATATATATAAAATAGGGCGCCTGGGTGGCTCAGTGGGTTAAGCCGCTGCCTTCGGCTCAGGTCATGATCTCAGGGTCCTGGGATCTAGTCCCGCATCGGGCTCTCTGCTCAGCGGGGAGCCTGCTTCCTCCTCTCTCTCTCTCTGCCTGTGTCTCTGCATACTTGTGATCTCTCTCTGTCAAATAAATAAATAAAATCTTTAAAAAAAAAAGAAAAAAATATATATAAAATAAGATAATTACCTATGACATGATTTTATGACTGCTTTAGATGACTCATTTATCTTGACTTGTATTTCTATTCCAGGTACAGAGTACACATGAATAAAAAGTGGGTTCCGAAAATACAGAAATATTCTGAGTGAAAGTGAATGATACAGTAACATAAAAATTAGATTATATAACTCAAGACTGTACTTTGATGAAAATGCCTTTACTTTTTCTGTTTTCTGTATATGTTTCCATCAGTCACTATATATGTGCTGTCTTATGCTGGTTTGGTGTTCTGCTGTACACATTCTCCCTTATTTGATCACTATATTCCTTTCACCATTACTTGAACAACTTCCAGAATTGCTTAATCTCTCCTGAATTATTAATAGGCTCTCAAAAATGGGACCTCAATGTTTCAATCAATCATGATTTCCCACTCTTCCAGAATTATCACTGTCAGTTTTCTTTTTCAATTCCTTTCTCTGTCCCACAGACATGCAGGCTGAATACCTTCCTCCCATTCTTTCTAAAATTTGTCTAAATTTGTCTAAATTACAATCTACGTAGGCTCACTATCTACTTGGCTACCTATTCTCATTTGTTTTATATTTCACACCACTCTACCAATTCTGTGTTCATTTGCAGCCTAAGTTGCCTTGAGGTATCTAGAAAAAAAAATAATGAAGGATTCTGTTATTTTAAATAGTTCTTATGGAAATACAATTTTATACTTTCATGACACCCTGGCCAACTGACCAAAAATAAGTTTATTACCTTTTCACTAAATCTGTCCCTTGTTTACTTCTTCACCTTGACTAAGACTTTACAACTGACCCAAAGCAGCTTCCATAGCCATGGGGTAATATTCAGCTCTCACTTGTCTTCTGTCGCCAATGGCAAGTCACCCAGTTTTGTTTGCAGTGAGTCTTGGAAGCACTTCCACCAACTTATAATGGCCACACCCCAGTTCACATCCAGATATTTACAGAAGGTATCTAAGAAATCTACAAACTTCCTGCTTTTTTTTTCTTCTTCTATGCAGGCTTCTCTCCCCCACTATAGTCTCGCATGAATTTTAAATTGCAGGCATGGGGGGTCATTATTCCCTGGTCCCAATCGCTACCATAACCCTTTCAGTACAGTTTTGTGTCTCTTCTTTTACTGCAAGCCCCTTCTGCCTGAGACAATTTTCCCAATCTCTACCTTTTGAGCGCTCTTCTCATTCAAATTACTTCATCCTTGAAATTTCCCCAGTTTGAAAAAATTTTAGTCATCATTGTTAAATATTTCTTTTATCTCTTAGCACAGTAAAATCTTGTCTTTTTAATGTCCTTATCACAGCTATCCCACTCTATACTTTTGTATGTGCATTCCCACCATGAGATTTTAAACTCCTTAAGGGTAAGGAAGATAATTTATGTTTTTAGCCTTCACAAATCTGGTAGAATGTATAATTGACACAGGTTGGTTCAGCTCAACCACAGATTCATCATGCATATTTCCCTTGAAATAATAACCCCCTTTTCCCCGAATCTATTCAAATATTAACTATATCAATAGCACATTAGAGTCTTCCATCCTTCTGCAGCCTTACCATTGCTGGTAAGGCTGATTGCTCATTGATCTCCTTCCAATTTTAATTTTTTGGGTGTCATACAATTAGGCACTCATTGTATACTGTCTTGTATTATCCTCCATTTCATGAATTATAGTTTCATCACCAAAGATTATTAAATGCTTAAGGGCAGAAAGCACTTACATGCCTATACTTCAGAATTGCAGTTATTTTTTTTATTCTCAGATGGATTCTGAAGGGAATATTGTACATACCAACATATAAGTAAATGTAAAATGAAAAAATACATTTTTTTTACTAATATATCCATTGGTTTATTATCAATAATTTATTGAATAATCTAGAAATGACAACATGTACATTTGGAAACACAAAAGCCCAACGACATAATGGTTGAAGAAATAGGACACCCACAGACTTATCTCTAATAGACACCATGTAGCCCTTTATCCCAGAGGCCTATAGTAATCATTCTGTTCTGGAGAGACTTTATGTCTAGTTATGAAAACAACACATTTAATTAGTGAAAAGTAAAGTTTGGTGCTAGAGACTTTTGTATCCATAATAAGAAAGTTAATTTTTCTAAATAAATGTCACTGATAAATTCATTTATAGTTATAAGTCCTTTACACATTTCTAGCTCAAAGCAATAAACAGGTCGATCAAATTCACCAAAACACCATGAAACAGGTTTCTTCCTTTCTACATTTACAAGATCCTCTCTTTCTCCTTTGTCACCTTTAGCATTTTCTTGCAATCTTGTCTGTGGTATAGTTCGTATCACCAAAGGGTAAAGGAGAGAAAATGCAACTAAATCAAAGAGCTCTCAGTTAACAGAGAAGTCAGTCCCTTTCAGCAAGGGCAAATTACTGTGTCATCTAGAGACTACAGTCTTCCTCTGCTCTTGAAGATTTAGCTTCAGATTTGGATGATGTTTATAAACAAACAAAGAATAAGGAAAATCATGTTACAATGACTTAGTTTATGGAAAATCATGCTACGTAAAAATGTCTATATCAGTATTTGTGCTAGAAACGTAGAGTCCCAGAGAAAAAATTCAAAGTTTCTGAGAATCTGAATTAAAACCCAGAAGCTACCAATTATTAAAAGATAACAAAAAAAAAATTAAAGAAAAAAATTATCTGTGATTTAGTTATCTGACTATTTCAAGCTAGTGTCTGGCTAGGCAATGTAAATACCAGGGAAGAATGGCCTTAGATCACTGCAGGCAATTTAGAAACTTTAAAGTGCCAAAAAAAGTGGACTGATTTAAAGCAAGTTTCTAGAAATATGAACAGCTGCCAACGTGTCAAAACATCAACATTCCAAGTATCTTTATTTTTTTTACTGATGTTTCACACATGAATCTTGGGGTGAATTAGAAGGATATGCTCAATGGTAAATTGAAAATGAATAAAATATTTGAAAATAGTATTTCCCTTAAGGTTATCCGGATGCAAAGTTTCTTATATTATGAAAGTCCTTCTCTCCTATATAAAAGACACCTTGTCCTGAGGACATCTTTGTCCTCATACACCCTTTGTGTTTTAGGCCATCTGTTCCCTGTTTGATAATGGCCTAGCTTGTTCAATATCAGGGTCTACACCTAATGTGTAGGTGACCTGCTTTTATTTAATTTTGAATTTAGTTTCTATTCATTTTATGATCGTACTCCATTTTGGTAATTATGCACAGGCACCCAGAGGGATCTTGTCAATGGTAACATTAAAAATTAATAAGTGAATGAGTTGGTATGATGATTTATATTACAAAGAAAGCCCATGAGGCATCAGTAAAAGATGTTGGTAGATCCTAGCATCAGATTACCAGAAAAAATAGTCTAACATACAGCCTTAGTCATTATCTTAAATATAAATTTTTACTTTATTTCCCTATTCTTTCTTTAGCCTCTACTTCCTCTTTCTCTCTCCCAACTCTTTCTTTTTCTTTTTTTTTTTTTTAAGATTTTATTTATTTATTTGACAGAGATCACAAGTAGGCAGAGAGGCAGGCAGAGAGAGAGGAAGGGAAGCAGGGTCCCTGCTGAGCAGAGAGCCCAATGTGGGGCTCTATCCCAGGACCCTGAGATCATGACCTGTGCCGAAGGAAGAGGCTTTAACCCACTAAGCCACCCAGGCGCCCCCCCAACTCTTTCTTATATTTATTGAACCCTATGCAGTTCTTTTCTGGGGAACTAAAAATCTGTCTGTGTCATTCATTTCCTGGCTAGAAAATGAAGGCACCAATCATGCTCCCATCCCCAATGGTGTTTTTTTTTTTTCTTTAAAACTTTACCTCTTTTTCTTTTCATTTGAACCATCACCATACTTGAGATACAGTTATTAAAATGAGAAGATGAAGCTGGTCAATACGTGCATCTCACATTTTAATGCCTAAACTTAAAATCATTTTAATGCTTAAACTTTAATATATAGCCCCTGATATTTGCAGACATGTAAACAAACAAATGTGGACCATTTTCCAAATGCACACCATTTTTATTTTCTTAATGTTTCAAGTTTTTATTTAAATTCTAGTTGGTTAACATATAGGGTAATATTAGTTTCAGGAGTAGAATTTAGTGATTCATCACTTGCAGACAACACCACATACATGCAACACCCAATGCACTTTGGACAAGTGTCCTATTAATACCCATCAACCATTTAGCTTGTCCCCCAACCCACCTCCTCTCCAGAAACCCTCTATTTGTTCTCTACAGTTAAGAGACTATTTTATCGTTTGCCTCTCTCTTTTTTCCATTTTTTTAATTTCCCCTGTATTCAACTGTTTTGTTTCTTAAATTCCACCAAGGAATGAAATCATATGGTATTTGTCTTAGCAGAAACATTTTCCAAACTACCTCTTTAACACTATATGTACTTCCCATTCTCTTTTGTAAAATAACATCTATTACAGAAGTTTCTAAGTATTTTACTAAGGACACATTCTTGCAATTTTATGTCTAATGAAGTGGAAATTTCCAGGTGTTATTTTCAAGTTCTGTATTCTCAAAGTTAGGCACCAATGACTAATTAGATCCACCAGCAGGTGAGTGCAGGGGCAGAAAACTGTGCCTGAAATTAATCACACCTGTAAAATATTTAGCCTAAAGTAAAAAGCTGGGCTTTTAAAACGTTGATTCTGAGCTATCTTGAAACAAAATGTTTCTAGATTTATCCTTTTCAGAAATTCATATATCAACATTTCAATGGGAAATGGTACCTTGTTTGTTTCTACTTTAATATTACAGTTTATAAGGAACTTAGTTCTTGAATTTAACTTGAGTCTACATTGAGATCTGATAAAAATTTTACCTTTTATAATTTTAATAAGCTCTATTTTTCTACCTCCAGGTAGATGAATCCTCATAGACCAATAATTTTTTAATCAAAGCAGTATTTAAATGATTACTCCTATAATTCACAAATTTCAGATGTATCATGCTAAATATATCTCTCATCTTAAATTATACTATTTTAAACTTCATGTTCTATCTACTTTAGTTCTCTATCAATATATTTCATTGACTTACAAATCACTGAAATAGACAACAAATTCATTTCTAACCATAGTGGGAATTTACATATGAAAAGAGCAAGTGTTAATAGAATCTAATCTAATATTGTGCTTATTTAATATATTTTTCCTTTTAAATCCTACTAGCAAGTCTAATAAAATGTGTTTTAATAACTTTCTATTGATTAAAATCAACATCATTGTCAAATGAAAAATAAGGAAGTTTTAGCCTCAAGAAAACTGTGTTTTTGACTACCTCGTATTGATTGATAATTCAGAATGATAGGAATTCAGTAGCAGTACCTTTGAGAATAACATGTAGGACTTGAATTTTGTTCAGATATATATATATATATATATAGAGAGAGAGAGAGAGAGAGAGAGAGAAACAAATAAGAACAATAAGAATAACACATTCTGACATACCAGATTAGAAAGCAAAGTAAAGCAGTTTTTATATTCCTCTATCTTTCATTTATTCACATTTAACCTGTGGTTATTAATACTCTACTTCATTCCAGGCACACTGCTAGGCAATGGTGATACAAAATTGATCAGGACATTGATAGCCCTTTAAGGAGTACATATTGTAGCTTGACTCTTATCTTCAGAAAATTAGAAGATAGCTGAATACGTATTATATAAATGTTTAAGCAATCTCCCCAGATTAGGGAGAGAATAATGCTTTTATAAAGGTTTTAGGTAAACACTGTTATATTATAAATTATAGATGAATACTTAGGTAAATCCTTCAATGATACACTTGTTCTAAACATGTACTTAACTCGTACTAATATTTTAAGATTATCAGATTAGGGGCGCCTGGGTGGCTCAGTGGGTTAAAACCTCTGCTTTTGGCTCAGGTCATGATCCCAGGGTCCTGGATGGAGCCCTACATTGGGCTCTCTGCTCGGCATGGAGCCTGCTTCCCCCCTCTTTCTCTCTGCCTACCTCTCTGTCTACTTGTGAGTTCTCTCTGTCAAATAAATAAATAAAATCTTTAATAAAAAAGACTATCAGATTATTCTTCATAAAACTCTATTTACATGTCCATTTATTATACAGAAGCCTTGAATGACTCCAAAGGCAAATGGGTAAAACTGAAGCTTCTCACCTTGCCATTCTTGTCTCTCAAAACTGTGATCTACTTTGCCTTTCCACCCCTTCTCTAGAATGTACCAAATATGCCTTGATAGGTAAACTCTCATTGAGAGGTATGAATTGATTATTTCCCCAGTTATGGCTTATAAGAAGTTGCCCAACAGACAATCAATACATATTGCTAAACAAAATCTCTGGAACAAGCTACTCTACCCTGTATATTCAGGAACTAGAAAGAGCTGGTTGAGGAACTCTATGCCCAGAACAGATAAATGCTATGCTCCATTTTTTGGCTGTGATTAGAAGACCTTTTATCATGTTGCAGATTTGAGACCTTCACTAGTAAGATACTCAGAATTCCATCACAGGAAGATAGGGAATACCTCCTGTTTATTCCTCTTTTACCCCATGCTGTTTTCAACTAGGGTAGTGATCAAGGACCAATCTAAGAATTCGATTCATGAGGATTTAGTGTTTCTAGTACACTATTTCAAAGACAGTATACAAAATAGGCTTCTACCCCTTCCAGTTTTCAGAGAGCCCATGACAAATTAAACATTATAGCTTCTGTTTGCTAAGACCATAATAAGCATTGTAGTAAGAGAGAGATGGTAGGCTGGGGTCTGAGGAAGGGTATTAATGCATTATTAAGATAATATATTTAAATGGAAATATATGTTACATGGAAAAATATAGAAAGAATAAAATTAAAAATATTTTTCTTGAAAAACTAGCCCTCTGGCTCTGTGAATCAATAAACCTGAACCAATATCAATAATATTCAAAGGAAAAACAGTGACATCCAGGCCTGGCAACAAATGTTCCAATTATCCAACCAATGCAATTTGAAATTTAATATTAAGCCTTGACTATCAATGATGGCAGCTCTGCTGAGTGTTACTAGAGTGAAGATTTGATTTGTAAATAAATTCAAATTTCTTGCTTTCATAGTTTGCCCAGACTTCCAAATTGTTTTCCCCTTTTATGCATACTTAGTATCAAAAGTTACACTGTATATCTATTTTTTTCATTCCATATTAATGTGATACATTACATTTCATCACATCTCATTATAATGTGATTCAGGATAATACATTGTGACACTGCATCATGTGCTTGCCATCTACACAGGTGCTACACTTGTTCACCTATCAGAATTAAATTAGAGAAGTTTGGCATATATCTAGTCATGTTTTATATCACTGATTGAACTTGACTAGTACACAGTCTGCCATATATGATTCTGGTCACCTGCTGTGAAATTTTTGACCAAAATGACATTTTTCTCTGAAATTAACATCTAATAGAATTTAATGTGCTTCTTTAAAGGAACAAGTTTTGTTTGCATGTATGTCCTTTTTGCTTTTTGCTTACTAATTGACATAGACTTATCTGAATATTCAAAAATTTTCCTTGCCTGCTTGCTGGTTAAGTAATATTAACCTTTTCCTGTACAGAAATATGAAGACAACCATTACCTTTTAAAACTCTGCAGCTGGTTTCAACTTACAGCAGGTCCCAGGCCAAGCAAAGCAGCAGAACAGACCCATATAAACGTATGAAGGAAGAGAGACCATAGGAGAGCATGCTCTAATTCTTTTTATTCCTTTTTCTCCTTTTAGTGTCTTAGGGACACTGCAGCTCTAATGCATTAACACACTTCGTTGACCCACTTTCAAAGCTGTGGAGTAGGTGGCTATTTTGTCTTTTTCTCTTCATCTAGACCACTTGCGTTTGATGCCTGAGAGTGACCAGGCATTAAACTGTGGTGAGTCGGGATTATCCTAGGCGTATTCAGCAATGAAAGAAGTGAAGCCATATCTATTAGGCCTCTTAAAGGCATTAGACAATCTGTGAAGCATTCAACTGTTAAGACCTTATTCCGAGGAATCTTGTTTCTGTAGGTCAATGTTTTTGAAAGATTTTTATTTTCTCTTTATTGAGTTAGGATATAATGCAATCGCTATTCCATAAAAAATCCACTCATTGCTCTGTGTTATGTGCAGGGCTTTTTAAAATCCTACAATACTTACTATATTAATTCTTGAGGAATGCTAAAAGCCAACATTGTGGCCTCAAAAAATATAGTTTTATTCTAATTTATTCTTATTATTTTTGGCATCTGGAATATCTCATTTATTAAATTAGACATAGAATATTACTTATTATTTTTTGGCCCACTAATTCTTATTTCCCCTGTATCTGCTTTGAGTCAGGAATGAAAAAGATTAAACTATACATAGACCTTTTTTGGAGGGGATTATCAATGTCATCACATAAAACAACTTTAACAAAACTTTGTAACCATTTTTGTGCAAAATGAAAAATATACCCTAAATCTTTGCAAAATCTTAATAGGTTTCAGGGGTAAAAGGTAAATATGTGGTTAAAAAAGGCTGGAATACACTAAATTGAATACATTTCTTTATTGTAGAAATTTTTCATTTCCTCTCTTTTTTTTTTTAATTTTTTATTTTTTATAAACATATATTTTTATCCCCAGGGGTACAGGTCTGTGAATCACCAGGTTTACACACTTCACAGCACTCACCAAAGCACATACCCTCCCCAATGTCCATAATCCCACCCCCTTCTCCCAAACCCCCTCCCCCCAGCAACCCTCAGTTTGTTTTGTGAGATTAAGAGTCACTTATGGTTTGTCTCCCTCCCAATCCCATCTTCTTTCATTTATTCTTCTCCTACCCACTTAAGCCCCCATGTTGCATCACCACTTCCTCATATCAGGGAGATCATATGATAGTTGTCTTTCTCTGCTTGACTTATTTCGCTAAGCATGATACGCTCTAGTTCCATCCATATTGTCGCAAATGGCAAGATTTCATTTCTTTTGATGGCTGCATAGTATTCCATTGTGTATATATACCACATCTTCTTGATCCATTCATCTGTTGATGGACATTTAGGTTCTTTCCATAGTTTGGCTATTGTGGACATTGCTGCTATAAACATTCGGGTGCACGTGCCCCTCTGGATCACTACGTTTGTATCTTTAGGGTAAATACCCAATAGTGCAATTGCTGGGTCATAAGGCAGTTCTATTTTCAACATTTTGAGGAACCTCCATGCTGTTTTCCAGAGTGGCTGCACCAGCTTGCATTCCCACCAACAGTGTAGGAGGGTTCCCCTTTCTCCGCATCCTCGCCAGCATCTGTCATTTCCTGACTTGTTGATTTTAGCCATTCTGACTGGTGTGAGGTGATATCTCATTGTGGTTTTAATTTGTATTTCCCTGATGCCGAGTGATATGGAGCACTTTTTCATGTGCCTGTTGGCCATCTGGATGTCTTCTTTGCAGAAATGTCTGTTCATGTCCTCTGCCCATTTCTTGATTGGATTATTTGTTCTTTGGGTGTTGAGTTTGCTAAGTTCTTTATAGATTCTGGACACTAGTCCTTTATCTGATATGTCGTTTGCAAATATCTTCTCCCATTCTGTCAGTTGTCTTTTGATTTTGTGAACTGTTTCCTTTGCTGTGCAAAAGCTTTTGATCTTGATGAAATCCCAATAGTTCATTTTTGCCCTTGCTTCCCTTGCCTTTTGCATTGTTCCTAGAAAGATTTTGCTGCAGCAGAGGTCGAAGAGGTTGCTGCCTGTGTTCTCCTCAAGGATTTTGATGTTTCATTTCCTCTCTTAAAGGAAGCATGTATTAATTTTATCTGTAGTCTTTCATTCAGTTACTCCCTCTTCAAATCACACATTTCTGAAAACTCAAGAACTCATCTAGGCCAAAAGATAAATAAATCTCCTGCAAGGAGCTCTCTGCTTCAGTGGGTCTCATAACATTCTGAATCTGGTCTAGACAATGAAGACTGACCTTAGTAGAACGAACAATGCCCCTTGACAAAGGGTATACATTGGACATGTGTGTTAAGTAACAAATAATTATTTGTATGTATTTACCACTATATTTTGTATCCTCATCAGATACAGAGTAAATACTCTGTGCCTGGGGCTTTACTGAGCAGATCTAAGGATGATTGGAAGAACTGAGAGCCACCTCAATGAGTGGGACTGATGTACAGTGGGAGGAGTAGATAGTTAATGGTGGGAAAGAGTGTTTGTTAAAGAGCAGGAAGTGAAACTCAAGAACCCTCAGGGACTAGTTCCACAGAACTTCTTAGGTATTTCATAAAGTGAGAAGATAAAGATGTTGCAATCACAGTTGAAAATAGAGAACAGGAGATAAGATGAGGAGCGACAGGTTAAAGAAGGCAAGCTGTGCATTATGAATGAAATCCCCAAAGATAATACTATTTTTCAAAACATTTTGAATACTGGAATATTTTGACTTAATTATTTTAATGTTCCATGACAGTGGGATAGGGCCACTAAGTAGGTTGGTGGTAAAAAGCGACACAAAATTTTCAAGAGTTTTATTATTTCTTTAATATAATTAATTTGATGTATTCAGAAATAATTCAACCTTAAGAATTAATTTTTAATCTCTTGGAGAAGAATTAACCACACCTGAATTTAAAATTGCATTCCTATCATACAAAAATTATCCAATAAGCTATGATACTCATTTATGTCAATCAAACTTTATAACCCATATTATTAAACCATTGTATTGGAAGTAGCTCCTACCTTTCAAATATTATTTTTTTAATTATTGCTATTTTACATACCTTCTGATACTGTTGTTGACTGTTTTGGACATTGTTAAACAATCAATACCAAATATAATTTGGGGTTTAATAACTAAAGTTTTCAAAAAATAACTAAGTTATTTTTGCACAAGAAGCAAGGAAGATCAACATACCATCAAATCATAAAATCTTTTATATAGTGAAGTGAGAGAAAGTCCTTTTCCAACCTTTGTGCTCTATATAGCAGGATGCTATATTTCTATAGCCCCTGTGGTTCATGCAGGCCTAATTTAAAGTATTTGTTATCCCTAATATTAAACTACATTATGTAAGAGGATTATGCATGCATTATCCTTTTTATATATAATAATATTAGTAGAAATACAATATATATCTTATATATTGAAAAAATAATTTGAACAGCGAACAGTAAATACATTTTTAAAAGAAGATTGGTGAGTGCTGTGAAGTGTGTAAACCTGGTGATTCACAGACCTGTATCCCTGGGGATAAAAATATATGTTTATAAAAAATAAAAAATTAAAAATTAAAAGTCAAAAAAAAAAGAAGATTTGGTATATTACTATGCTGTTACTTTATTTATTCTCACCTTACTACATTCTTTTCAATATTAATAAGATAAACATTTACAATTATAATATAAATAGTATTTAAATGAACTTATCTCTTTATCTCTTCTCTAAATTACACTTCTGAAAACCATACCATTTATGTTTAATTGGTCACCAGAGACTGTTGTCAATTACTGAAAAAATCCAATGTGATTTTGCACATCAATTTTCAGCGAATTATCTTGGAATATACAGAGAAAACCAAGCAACCCATGCATTTCACTCACATTAAAATAGTATTTTTTGGTAAAAGTCTCAATATAAGTCTTTGCAAATTAACATTTTTCTCAAAGTTCCAAACAATAGGTATGGATGGGATGAGTAACTAGAAGAGTTTAACAAGTATCTAAAAATATAAATTTAGATTACTTCAAATAAAAGAAAAGTAGAGAGATTAAATTAGGTGAAAACATTTTATGGATGATTTCAAAATCTTATTGTCTTCTAATGAGCTTTTAAAAGGAAAGTATTACTCAAAGTATGAAATACAGGACAGGTAGGTCATAAATGTTGGAACCCTTAAGAACATTTGATAAAGGCAATCAATATAACTTATCTCAAAATAACCAATGAGATGAACTTGTGTGGAATCTAAAGAGGTAGAATGATTGTAAAACTATTTTGTATCTCATGAAGGATCTTTATCATTTTTCATTACTGCTAGCTTATTTGTTCCAAAATTATACATTGTTTATTTTACTTTACATGTCTTCTTTTGTGTATGTGGTGTGGGAGTGTGTGTGAATGCATGTGTATATGTGTGATTTTGTATCTACTACTCTTCTGTTATTAGAGGAAATGTGAAGAACAAAATGAAGTATTTTTTTTTTCCTGGTAAGTCATAAAAGACCAATTTCTTTTAATTGAATGAAGGCTAAAACAATAGAAAACTTAGCAAACCAATGAACTAAAATTTATGATTCCTGGAAATGATTAGAAAAGGTCTAAGAGGGTCACATAAAGTGGCAAAAAATTATTTTGATTAAGTAGTTATTCTTGAGACTACCCATTATGACATATTAAAGATAGATGATATTTTTTGATGGATAAAATTACATATCAGTAATAAACTCCACTGAGGTATTTATATTTCCTTAAATCTTGCCCTAAATTTTCCATCAACTTACAATTGTTGATTAATCATAGAATCTTGAAATTTGAAGAAAGTCTAGAGGTAGGAATTCCTTAAAAGAAAACCACTTTTCTAAAAAATGAACCCTTCAAAATTTCCTAATAAGTAGGAACTTAACTTCTGCTTAAATAAAAATAGTTTTCAAAAGCTAGTTTCGTAGGAAGATGACCCAACCAACACTGAACACTTATATTAATGTAAAAACTACCTCCATATGATTTCCATCAATTATCACATTTTTAGATGTTTGAAATTATAAAGATTAAGTAGAATCACCTTTCACGATAGAGTCACAAACATGTTAAAAACCTTATTATGTCACTTCTCAGATTTCTCTTATCCAAGATAAGCACCCTTGTTTCCTTCTACTTGTCCTCATATTCAATCCCCTTATCAGTTTTCCTACCATCTTGGGTCTTTCCTCTGGAACCTGTCAATGTTCCACTTTAAACTACATACTGGGAAATACAACATTCATTTGTTTATGAGTGACATACCAGGGAATCTTTGATTTGAATCATTTTACCATACTTAAGCAAAGCCTAACTATTGATATAGAAATGTTACAGTTGAGAAACTGCCTCAGAACTATTTACTATATATTCCATCAGAAAAAAAATTGCATCTGGAGTGCAAACCATGCAGAGCCAAGCTTAGAAAATGACAGTGATCATCATGCCCATTATCAGAAGAATAGTAAGTCTGACATGATTTTCCAGATCTTGTAATTGGTTTTTTACTCTGTCATCTATCCTCTCCCATACGACCTCATTAATCTATTTATAAACTGGTTTATAAAAATAATCTATTTATTAATCTATTTATAAACTGGTTTATAAAAATAAACCAGTCAAAATAAAACAAACCTATGTAGGTTAATACCATCAGATGGAACTTTCTAGATGTTTCTAATGTTCTCTGGACTGTCTGATACGGTAGTCATTTGCCACAAGTGGCTATGGAGAATTGAAATCTGGCTAGTGTCACTGAGGAACTGCTAATTTTACTTAATTTTTTTTCCATTATATTTTATTTTATTATATTTCTTTTCAGTGTTTCAGCATTCCTTGTTTATGCATAACACCCATTGCTCCATGCAATATGTGCCTTCCATAATTTAAATGGCTTCCTATAGCTACAGACTACTATATTAGAAGGCATGGCTATAACTAAGTTCACTTTTCCATTTCACTTGTTTCTCAACCTGGTATTTTTTTGAAAGCTATATCCTACCTATTATCTATTAACACGCAGCAAGCTTCCTTCTTCTGAAAAAGAAATGCCAATGCATTCAAGCCAGTATAAGGTTATTACATCTTACATTCTCCAAGTTATTTTATAAAGTAAATGTTGGAAATATTTAATGGCTTATGGGTCTCAACTCTGTTATTATATGACCTTAAGAAAGTCAGTAGTGATTTGAGTCTAGTTTCTTCATCATAAAATGAGAGGTCAGAATAGGCCATCTAAAGCCAAAGTCAGTAATAAATATTCATTATAAAAATAATGTATCACTGATGGGTATAAGGAGGAGAATCAAGCAAGGTCATGGTACAAAGTGACTGACAGGGACGCCTGGGTGGCTCAGTGGGTTAAAGCTTCTGCCTTCAGCTCGGGTCATGATCTCAGAGTCCTGGGATCGAGCCCCGCATCAGGCTCTCTGCTCGGTGGGGAGCCTGCTTCCTCCTCTCTCTCTGCCTGCCTCCCTGCCTACTTGTGATCTCTCTCTGTCAAATAAATAAATAAAAATCTTAAAAAAAAAAAAAGTGACAGTGAGCTTACGTCTTTAGCTAGCATGGTCAGGATGGACCTCTCTGAGGATCAGACGATAGAACAACAACATGAATGAGAACTCTAACGTGTGATGATCTGGAGAAAGAAGAGTTAAAGCAAAAGTCACAGTAAGTGTGTAATTTATGAAATGGGCATCAGTCAGAAAGAAGTGTAGCTAAAATACAGAGAACAAAGGATACAAGGACAGGATATCAGAGTAGAGTTAGGCAGGACCAGATAATTACTCCCTGATAACTTTGATTAGAAGTTTCCATCTTACTAGATCTCTAAGGAGACCAGTGATGATCAAAAACAGAGATTTAATGAACTGATCTGCATTTCTTCAAATACCATTCTAATTGCTATTTGGTGAATGGACAGTGGAAAGAAAAAGTATGGAAGCATGGAAATCTCATAGAATGTTGTTGCAATATTTAATGATGTCTGAATATATTATCTAGTTGGGTAACTAGTATTGCCAGGATATTAGTCTGGTTTCCAAAAGAGATCACATAGACTTATTCAAATAAGGGACTCTGACAAGAAATGTCCAGCTGTCAGTCAAAGCTTCTTATTCTCCTTTCATGATGCAGACTTAATGCTGGGAAGTGGCTGCTCAGCCAAAGACATATTTCCAAGTTTCCTTTGTATCTAGGCAAAGTTATGTGGGTAATTTTCATGAAAAGAATATGGGCATAAATGATGCCTGTCTCTTCTGGGTCAATGTAATTAAGGTATGGGTGCACCTTCATAATTTTTCTCCTTTCCCATTTTTACTGAATGTCTCCCTCCTCCATCAGGGACACCTTAGAATTCATACCTTTGAAAATGGCAGAAACTTCATTCTCCTGGGTCTTTGAATGACTGCACAAAGCAGAGCTTCCCATAGATCCAACAACCAGAAATACTCTTGTTAGAATGTTAACTTGGCCAAGTGAAGCATTTTTTGTATTAACCTCCTGATTTTTTTAATAGTAGATAGACCTTCCCTAATTAACCAAGAACCCCTCCATGGAAGCAATGCCTGAGCCATGGGTCAGATATATTTTTCAATCAGTATAATTCTCCAAATATGTGCAAGTGGAAATTAATCTGAAGACTCTACTGGTCTAATGGCTGACTGAAATCTAAATCCAAATTCTTTGGAGACCTAGTTTAGAAGAAGACACCAAAGAAGGTAACTTTTTTAATTGTCAAAAAAGCAGAATTTGAAAAACTTACCATGCAGATCTATATGAAGCCACAAAAAACACATAATATAGAGGTTGCCTGCTTCATGATAAAACCAAAGCATTAGAGATGAGAATTTACCTCTATCTACATACCTACCTATCTACCTATCTACCTATCCATCCATCCATCTGTTGAGGGGAAAATCTTTAGGCAATACTTCAGGTAACTTCAGACCATGTAAACTGTACAAATGCAAATAGCACTAGCCACTTAAAATATTTCCATTCTTAATTATGTTTGAACACTAAAATCATAGCTAATTTTTCTTTGTCTATGGGAACAACTTTGTTATTATGATCCTCTTATAGAAAGAATGAAGTAGGAAATATTAATGTATTTATAATCTCAGGGAACACTTGTATTGAAATTTGCATTGAATTGCTTGAACAATCATCAGAACCTGCACTGCCTCACAGTTTTTCACCTTAGTTATTCACAGAGCAGAATCCCACTTGCCTGAAAATAAAGCCAATTCTATGGACAAGACATATTGACTTCAAAACTTAGTTTGAGAAGATTTATGAACAATAAGGTTTTTATTTAGAATAATACAGTATTTGAAAAGGAGCATCCATTTTCTTTTATGCTAAATAAGCTTTACATTTCATTTTCATTTCTGCCACATTCTAGAAGATTATATGTTCAGAGAGCTGATGTTATGACTAATTTCATTCACATTTAAGAATAAAATTAGCCAGTTTGAGAGGGGAAAAAATGAAAACACTAAATTGTGTACTAGAATAGGGAATAGAAAAGTCAATGACTTTCTGGGGCAATCTAATGTAGAAGGAATTTTAAACCCCAGGATGATTGTGGGAGACATTTTTGGGTGAGTTAGTCTTTGAGGCATTGTATAGCGTAAATAAGTAGTCAGAAGTTGAAAAAAAAATTGAAGACAAAATTGGGAAATCGTTAGTTTTTCTACAGATATTTTGCTATTTTCCTTTCCCCAGTTCTGTTATACATACACACATACACACACACACAAGCACACACACACACACACACCCCAATCCTGTTATTTCTTGCACGCCCAGGGTTCTTCACCGGGTTTCACTCTTCTGATCAATAGATTCCCATTCTCAAACATAAATTCTTCACCTATTATCATAATTATTTTTATTCCCAATACATGACCTAACCTGACTCTTCCAATCAGGTCAGAGACACCATGTAATCTAACTCACCTCTTTTTCGTTTCAATGGCAGACATCATAATCGGTTATAACAATTTCCTGTTGAGCCCACAGGTACTGACTCAATCGATCATAACACAATATACTGCAGGCAGCCACTACCTATTGTCAGAATTAGTACCTTAGTGTCAGAAGGGAACAAGGTTACTTCAATAAACAAATTAATGAAATAAATCATCCTTCCAAGAGACTTCTTTTAAAAAAAATGGTGTATTAAAAAAACAGTGAAAACAAAATATAAAAGTTTAAAACATTATTGATGGTATTCACTGTGAGATACATGGAAGGCATGCAGAAAACAACTACTAAACATACACAATGTGGCAATGACAATAAAAAGATACACACACCCATTTAGTCTAGGATGCCAAAGTGTCGAGAGGAAGATAGGCAAAGAAGGGCGTGCTGAAAGAGAAACATCTGAAATGAGTTTTGAATTATTACTAGGAGTTATCTAGATCAACAATGGCACAGAAGGAATGTCAGAAGAGGGGGAAAAAAAAGGAACATGGTTTGAGAGTACCAGGAAATATCTCTTATAGCTTAAGTTGTAAGAGTTTTGAAGGAGTAAGATACTTCAAAAGGACCATCTCAAGAAAGAACAATTAATATTATGTTGGCAAATGAGTATTGTAATGGTGGTTTAAAATAGATAAGAGAGTATATCCAAGAAAAAAATCATTATCAACCACCACCACAACAAAGTGGCTTTTTAATCCTCTCTTTCCTCTCTGCCACTGTTAGCTCTTTAGAAAGCTGAATGCCCATTTATATGGTGCCTATGTGGGGAATTTTGCTATTTTCTTTGGGAATTTTGGTATTTTCTTTTAACATTTTTATCAAGGTTTTATTATTGATAAAAACACAAGTCTTAAAGTACAAGCTCAGTAGAATGTAATTTTTAAAGCATTTATCCAAATTATTCACTTCAGTATAAATTCTACACAAGAAAGTGGAGGCTATTATTTAATTAATGGATTCATAGGTAAATTATCTGGAAATGCTGGCTATAAACAGGCTACTTGTTGAGGTCAAAAAACACTGGTTTTGGGGCGCCTGGGTGGCTCAGTGGGTTAAGCCTCTGCCTTCGGCTCAGGTCATGATCTCAGGGTCCTGGGATCGAGCCCCACATCGGGCTCTCTGCTCAGCAGGGAGCTTGCTTCCCCTTCTCTCTGCCTGCCTCTCTGCCTACTTGTGATCTCTGCCTGTCAAATAAATAAATAAAATCTTTAAAAAAAATAAAAAAAATAAAAAAAATAAAAACACTGGTTTTATTACCTTATATGGTACAAAAACTTACTACAGACGCTTAGATTCCTGGACACATACTGATGTTTTGCTGAGATTTAGTACAAGGTTCTCTTTGGGAAAATATTTGAATTTGCTATTAACACAAATTATTAATTTAAATGTGAATGAGTATTTAGTTTTCCATTCATACATTAACAAAGAAGCAGAACGAATATAAATCTACTGTGAAGCCCAAAATATGATACAAATCTGAGCTAAAGGAATTGGCAATTCCTAGAGGAATGTTGAGAACCATGACAGTAGAATAAATGCCTTTATTTAGTTAAAAATACCAAGATGGCACGTGGCTGAATGATTTTCAACTAGGCCTTAACATTTAGACAAATAGCAAATAGGTTAACAGTTTTCATTTTGGTAACATGAATCTTGGAAATAACCCATTTTCACTCCAACGATACAGAGGAGATTAAAAACTTTGGAACTTTGTGCCAGGACATAGCTGTCAAAAAGTATCATGATTGTATGTTCTGGTTTAGCAACAGTAATATGATTTCAACACTTTCTCCTTCAAATAACTTTATAAAGGACAATTTCAAGAAACTAATGGATATGTCAAATTATTTCCAAAGGTGGAAGTAAACAGAGAATTTACATGTTTTTGTGTTGTGCATCATTTTTTAAAAAAATATTCAAGTCAGAGATATGTTAGTCACAAAAAATGAAACAAATAACACACTATTTCTCCTAGTAGGATTCTTCAAACTTATTTTCTTTATAGTAAATTAGATCAGACAGGTAAAAAAATCAATGAGAATTTCAGGTTCTTATATGTTGCCTTATTTACCTATATAACATTCTATCATTATTACTTATTTCATTATTACCATCAACAACTTTAATGTGTTCAAGTAAAACAGCTAACCTGTCTAAAATACAGACCATGCTTTTTAAAATGCCTAATATTTTAAGGAGCTTTCTTTTGTATTATATTGTGATTCATGGTAAAAAATGATAATTTCCTGTGTACAGAAAATGTTTCACCTCAATGAATCCCCCAAATGATTTGTGACTCTAACAAGAGAAGAATTGCTTCTTCTGAATTGAAATGACTATAACTTTGATATGAAGTTCTGGGAGCATTTAACAATTATGAAAATAGAAAAACTCTAAGTAGAAACTTCATTTCTTGTTTGTAGAGGATAAATGACCACATAGCAGAGATATTAGGAAACAGTGAAGATCATGTAGACTTAAGTAATTTAGATTTCTTCTTCCTCAGGGAAATGAAAATTAATATTTAGATCTACAACTTGGAGCTAACCACCTGAAGCCTTCAATTCTTAGTACAGTGTTTCATCTCTAAAAGTAGGTGTTAATGAAAAATGTCTGCAGATGATAATGGTGGTGATGGCTGTATAATGTGAATGTACCTAATGCCATTGAATATTTACTTAAAAGTAGGTGATCTTGTTATGTGTATTTCACCATATTTTTAAGATGTTGCTTTCTTTACATATCTTTTATATAAATACCTAAAGAATATCTATCTAACCATATAGAGATAAACATTTAAAATATATTCATCTATATATAATATATATAATTATATGTTATTTTGCCATTTATTCTAAAGTATGTATTTCAAGAATCTCCTTCACCCACTAGAGATAAGAATAGTGAACGGTCTGCAGGGTTGGATACTATTTTTTTTTCTTTAGGTTTACCCCCTTTTTCTTAAGATTATAATTATCCCCAATAAATTTTTTTCTCAGAAATACATGTACTAATTTTAATTTTAACATATAATCTAATCTTTGGGGTGAGACTATATACATGGGAATGGAAACATGAATTGTTGCCTTGCCTTGTAAGGCTACAGAGGATTTCTAAATAGAGATACACACTGGCCCTTTTCAGAGCAACAAATCAATTAAGTTACAAATATATAGATAGGTGTAGACTCAAAAAGTGAATTCCTTTCTGAATCTACTTCTCTAAAATTGTCCTGAATGATCACAATGGCCAAACTAGAAAACTATTAACAGTTTTTCAATCATAGCTGAACTTCATGAAAATAAAGGCATCTCTTTCAATATCTGGTTTTGAGATGCACGCAGTCAAGTTGTCACAGTAGGATATAGTGGTTCAAATCTCTGCTTTACCACTTGTTATTTATGACTCTGGGTCACTATCTAACCTTTCTGTGTTTCTGTTTCTTCACCTGTAAAATAGGGATAATAGTATTAATTATTTCATTAGTTTTGGAGGAGATTAAAGGAGTTAAAGCTCTCCCAGAACAATGTCAGACACATCATTAGCTTTCATAAATGTTATTTTTCACCATTACTCTTATCTACAGTGTGAAAGAGATATTAGAGTTGAGTGATAATATATTTAGGTTATGACGATATCTATTATGCTCAAAATGAATTCAGGAGACTGACTTAAAGAATTTGACTATTATATTGATCAAATAAACTGTCAATTTTTTTTAAAGATTTTTATTTATTTATTTGACAGAGAGATCACAGGCAGGCAGCGAGACAGGCAGAGAGAGAGGAAGAGAAGCAGGCTCCCTGCTGAGCAGAGAGCCCTGTGCAGGGCTCCATCCCAGGACCCTGGGATCATGACCTGAGTCAAAAGCAGAGGCTTTAACACACTGAGCCACCCAGGCGCCCCTAACTTGTCAAATTTTTAATGGCTAATATGTATGTAAGGACAGAGTAACTAAAAAAACATTTAACTGCATTTGTTTTTCAGGATGTGTGCTTCTTTTAAAATTGTTTTTTTTTTTTTTTTTTTGGGAGGGGTTGTTTTTTTGTTTGCTTTGCATCTTAAGCACAAGAAGGTAGAGGATAACTTCTAAAAGTTCAAATTTACAAACACTTCTCTTTTCTCCCTATTCTTCCCTGTTGCATTGTCTTTGACAAAGCTGTTGTCTCTTGTTGTGGCATGTTATAATTAGCAACAATTAATTAACCTTACAAAAAAACTGGTACAAGGCTGATTTAACTCCCTTTTTTATGCCCCCCCCCTTTTCCATCTCTTTGTATCTGTAGAGCTTAGGGTTTGAGAAAAACTTCAGTCAGCAGGGATTTTGTTTTAATACACACTTACCACAAATCCAATGGGAGTTTTATGTAAGATGTATTTTCCCTATAATTTCATAAAGTTTTGATAAAAATAATACTTATCATATCTCTGCTTTCTGAATTGGGTACTTTATTTAATCGATGCATAAGACTTCTTTTTTCACTATTAGTATGTGATTAAGACTGCTGTTATTATCAAGCAAAGTAAATACAATAATTTTCTTTTAGATTGTCTAAATGAACAGGAAAAAAATGATTTGCATGCAAAGTTATGATTTCATAGATAATCAAATATGTATGTTATGTAAGTGGTCTACAAACTTGAATTACTTTTAGTTTTCATCCCCTTACTTTCTTATTGCTTTGCTGATTATCTGCCCCAGAGTCAATCAGTTAAATGTCACTGATCAATTAGTCCTATATCTAAAAAGAGCTTAAGGGTGTAGAATCAATATCCCACTCTGGAAATCAAATTACAAAACCTGCCCTTGAAATTTAACTATACAAAATAAGGATCTGAGAGGGAAGATTAGGTCTGCCAAACTCTTAATACTATAAAGAAGAACAATATTGCTATTATTTAAATGTAAGGTGATTTAAAAAAAAATAAAGCAGATAATATCTAACAAGTGTTGCTCTGCTTATTAATACATTATTGGTTCCTTCAGTGTTTCCCTTATACTCCTTATTAAATCATTGAGGACTCTGGTTATGGATTAAAGAAAGCAGTAACTGGCACTTATATTTAGCAGAGACTGTTGGTTTCCAAAACGTTAAAATCTACATATTACAAAAAACAAAATCCATTTACCTTATTTGTGAATAGTACTTATTAAGCATCCTTACGAACATCACCTTGCGACACTGGAGTTTGTAGAAATGGTCAAAGCAATTCTAGTTTTTGATGTATATAGAGCTACTATACTATGTTGCTGTCATGACAGATTCCCTATGTGCCCTGATGAATCACTTCGTCTCTTGGCATAAGAGATCCTTTGCTTCAAAACTGCCTTCACTTATGTCCCAGGAAGACTCTTGTAGTCTCATAGAGATGTGATAGAATCTGCAGTGGGCTCTAGTGTTCCTCAGTCGGTGCTCCATGGTTAGAGCGGCCCATTTTCCCTTGATTATAATCATAATTTCACTGAGCTATATTAGCATAAGATTACCTCTTGAAATTACTCAATCACAAAAGAACTCTTTTAAATTCTGAGACTCTCTACATTTCCCTCTAGTCCATTCTCCCACTTTGGGGCATTTTCACTTTTCATTATTAATATAACAGCTTTATAATTATCCAATATTAATAAGGGCCTATATGTTGTATGCATATTTCTATTAGAATCCTTGAATGGATATGTATAAAAATCTATTTGATAAGAATTTCACCCATCAGCAGTCATAATGTTTTAATACATTAACAAACTAATTTTCTTCAAAATGATAAATTTTCAAAATAATGATTTGCAAAACTGCTTCTCCACTTCAGTATAACTAAACATTTTGCAACATCCCCCTTCTTTCTGAAACCCTCCTGAACATTCTCTGCATTCAGTTAAAAAGCAAATAAAACAACAGATTACTTGGCTCTTTCATTTTGTATCAGTTTTGCTGCCATTGGCCATATAATGAATAACTACAAATGGTAACAATTTGTATAATAGATACTAGTTTAGTAATTTTTTTGTTACGAAGGCAATAACTTTATTCATATTCTTATTTTAATGAGCTCCATGCTTTTCTCCTCTAATGACTTCAAAAGCTGGAGTCATGAAATAATTCAGTATCAGAGAAAGAGGAAGTCAAGTGTCACCATTCACAACAAAACAAAACTAAACACTGAAATCACTAAGGTATTTATTTTTGAGGAAAATTTATTTTTGATATATAAATATGTGCTAGTTTCTGTATTTCAGATTCTTTTAAGTTATTTGATTTTCACCTTGAAATTATACTACTTTTAGCAGATATATCATGGTAATAATCAATTTATAGATAATAACCCATTTTCTCTTCTTTAGATTTCTTTATGGAATTAAATCTATTGATTAGATGCTTACATTTTCCCTTACATGCTGAAATTCTATAATTATTTAAAAATCGTGAATATCCATGGCATCTGAGTGTTCAGTTGGTTAAACATCCAACTCTTGATTTCAGCTCAGGTCATGATCTCAGGGTCCTGAGCGCCAGCCCTACAGTGGGCCCCCCACTGCTGAGCATGAAGCCTGCTTGGGATTCTCTTTCTCTTTTCCCCTCTACCCCTCCCCTGCTCATTCTCTCTCTCTCTCTCACTCTCAAATAAGAAAGAACGAAAAAAAAAAAGAAAGAAGGAAGGAAGGAAATAGAGAGAGAGAAAGAGAGAAATTAAAATAATAATAATAATAATAATAAAATATGACTATCCAGTATTTTCATTATAATACATGTTTTCAAGTTTTATCCTAAAATATCGATACCAACAGACATTCCTTTATCCTCTGAAGTGAAAGAAATTTGTCCAGCAATTAAAAAGCTGCATAAACTTTGTAAGCAGATAAACTAAAGATATAGCATATTTGTAAAAAAGAGGCTCAAGACAATAATCTGACCAGAAGTTAAAGCACAATGAAAGAATGTGTACTTTCTTTATGTAACCTAAATAATATCTAAGAATTTAATACATAAAGATATTAATCACACATTGAGTATTTCTATACAATGGAGTTAAAACAGCTCCTCATGATTTTAAAATTTTAATTTGTAAGGCACCTGGGTAGCTCAGTCAGTTAAGCATCTGCCTTTGGCTTAGGTCATGATCCCTAACACCTGGGATCAACCCCTGGATCCAGCTCCCTGCTCAGTGGGGAGTCTGTTTCTCTCTCTCCTTCTGCCCCTCAGCCCACTTGTGCTCACTCTTTCGCTCAAATAAATAAACAAAATCTTAAAAAATAAATAAATAAATAAAAATTTAATTTGTAGCAGTCATCTTTGCTCAAATTGAACACTAAATTTCACTTGCCAATTCTTACTTGCTGCAACAGTCCTTATTTTTAACACATTGAAATTGACAGGTTTTCTTTATAAAGAAAGTTAATTATCTTAGCATTTAAGCCTACTAAGCTGAACTTTATTCTTGGACAACGCTTGTAGTCTCACAAATGCATAGTTAAGATATTCCCAACAATATAATAGAGGTATATGTTTAGTTAAGACAACAATTAGGCTAACAAAATAAAAAGCAATGCTTTTTAAATATATATATTACAACAATTAAAAGTGATGTGTGTGTGTGTGTGTGTGTGTGTGTGTGTGTCTGTGTGTGTGTGATAAAACTTTCTGGCTGTTGTACTAAATTGGCTGTCATTCCTTTGGACTGATTAATATAATACCTTACTGAAAATCTATTTAATAACAGTACATTTAAAACCAAGACAGGTGGCAATTTTCTGTAATCAGTGCAACTCTACTTAAAGCTAAGTCAGTCAATATGGTCTTTCAGAGCTACCTTTCCAAAGACATTTGCAGATTTAGTGATCTTTGGGTATTTGGCACTTTGGTCCCTACCTATCTTTCATTTTAGGATTTTAGTTTTCAGGGTCAATGTTTTAAATTTTCCATGATATCGTTATGAAGCCTGCAAATCATTCATTCATCTATGCTTGAGTACTCTAAGGGAGTTAACTTGATCTTCCATTTAATACTTAATTATAAGTGGAATCTTTTACTCTCACATAGTGTTTAGACCTTGTGCCACTAAATAAATGTTATTTGTAAAACAATTATTTATTTTTTAACACTTCTAAATCAACCATGATTGAAAGAAACCCAGACCTTTCCCTGGTGTTTTAATTGGAAAATCTCTAAAATCCTTAAACATCTAATACCACCCACACTTGGGGCCACTGTGTTGTTATCACTTTTTTTTTTTAAGATTTCATTTATTTGACAGAGAGAGAGAGAGAATGCATGTGCACAAGCTAGGGAAGCAGCAGGCAGAGGGAGAGGGGGAGGGAGAAGCAGGCTCCCTGCTGAGCAAGGAGCCCAACCTGACATCTACAAGGGGCTCTATCCCAGGACCTGGGATCATGAGCTGACCTGAAGACAGACACTTAACTGACTGAGCCAGCCAGGCGCTCCATGTTGTTACGACTCTTAGCATAGGAAAAACAATATCCAGTTTATTATCAATAACTAGCAAAAATTCTATGCCCTGGCAAATCTTTTTATAAGAGATTACATTTTCCTTAATGGGTGCTCACTTTGGCAGCACATACACATTTTCCTTAATGGAAGATAGATATTTTTGTAGGTCAAAAGCTTTTTGATATAAGCAAGTTCAAATATTTCAACCTACTACATACACACATACAAACACACATATTTATATGTACAGTCACATACGTACTATATATTTATAATACAAAATCACCCTGCTTATGTACAGTATTGAGAACACAATGCTGAGTGGTCTGTATGCACTGGCTTTAATCATTTGCCTCCATAAATATTCTGTTCTTCTTTTAGAATTGAGGAAATGGACTTAGAACATGTATATTTCTTGACCTAACTCACATAGGTAGGAAGAATCAGAAAGAAGATCCAAACTCAGGTTGACAGAAGACAAAGCCTGTGGCTTTCCACATCACCATACTTCTCTGCATGGTAACCATTCAACACCTCCTCCCTATTATTTGATTTTTCATGCTATTCATCCAAACTTCGGGGATGGCTTCTAGAAAAACTAAGAAAAACTCTCTATTGTAAATACAATAGAAGAGTGACAGTATATATCTTTGCGCCATTATTTTAATAATTTTAGCCTCTCAATATGGACGATTTCAATCTTTTCAAGGGAGTGTTTTCAATGTAAACTATAGCCTGAGCAGATGGAAAAAATGGAACATCCAAGAACCAATCAATTATACGAGCATCAGTTCAGCACATTAATGCCTCACCTTGCCCTTATTAATAAGAATGGATCATTTTCCCAACAGTCTTTTTCTCCATACCCACACCAGTGAAAAACCTATTCTTAGCAAAAATAAATACAGTGAATTCTTAAATAATTTTTATTTAACAATTCTATGATCTAACATTTCAGTTCGTTGAAGAGAAAAACACATAAAGAAAGAAAACACACATGCGTGCGCACACACACACACACACACACACACCATGATTATGAAACACCTGAGTACTCTACATAGGTCCAAGTAGTATAATGCTCGAGGATCCCACTTACTGAAAATGTGCATGCTGTTTGACCTGGAGAATGAACATTGTCTGTGGAAGGTTGACATAAGGGGATGGAAGCTATTTATCCACTGCCACTTGCTAATGGTGCCAGCGGATTTGGGCATGATATTGTACCTGTATCTACTTTTTCTTCTTTTCCTGAAAGCCATACTATGAAACAACTGGAGTCAATGCTCAGGGAATTACAGTCCTCAGAAAACTATCAAAGTTGTTTTAATGGTTAAGAAGAAATTTGCTGACAATTTTGCAAACCATTATTTTAATTTCAGGAAGTACCAATGCTAAGATCAAACTGTAAGTTTTACTTGGTAAGTTCTGTTGGATGGATGCATTTCCTAGGCATGTTAAACTTTTTAAATAATAGAAATAATATTTTAATTTTATTATGTTTAAATCATCTTATTGCTTTAATAAAAAACTGTATTTTAAATCATAATTTTTTAACTTATTGGTGTTCTATAACAAAACAGAAAGTGTGCTATAAATTCAAGCAGAAAGAGTTTTAACAGGGAATTGGTTAAAAAGGTGTTTAAAAGCTTTAAAAAAGTGTGGAAAGAAGAAAAGAAAAGAGTAGCAATCGTAAAATAGGACTGGTTACATAAAGACCAGGAAACTTCTACTGCTCCTGGACCAGAAGCCAGGTCTGCTGCTGGTCTGTTAAAGTTAACAGGAGCTTCACTGCCTTGTGACTTCTGAAACCCAAGGTGGCCTCAGAGCAGGAATCTCGGAGTCTGCATTCCCCGAGTGTGCTCAGATATTCTTGGACCTCACTGATGCCTACAGATACACCCAGTTGTTCTTAACTCACTGTCTGCTTCTGTAGGAGGCTCCACCAGGAAAAGAAACAAACAAAAAGTTATCTTTTATCTTCCATGTTCCAATCTCTTGGCAGTGACTCCAATTGGCAGTGCCTACTGGGAGGCTAGGTAAAGAAGCATGGAGAAGGAAGCTTTGAGGAGAAACATGGAGCAGAGAGGAAAAAGAAAGGACTCAGCACAAATTATTTTATTTTGTCTTATAATTCTATTTTATCCTTACCATTGATTCATTGAGATGATATCCACAAAGTGCCTTTGGCAGTGTTTTGCCCATTATAGAGACATAGGAGAAATGTCAGTACCATAGGTGAAGGTCTTTCTAAAATTAATTTATACTTCTTGCCTTCTGAAACAAAAGAGATGAAATATAATTTAACTTTTTCTTGATGACTCAAGGTTAACTTTGGAATATCCATGCTTACACTGGGACCATTGCCTTCAATGACTTTGAAATGCAGCATGATTCCTGCCCCAATGTTAATCATTCCACAGGGCTATTATTTTAAGGTCTGTGTTACTTGATTTTCTTTCTCTGCGCCTTGCTGGCAATCAGTCAATGATAACTTTGAACACTTTTCAGTGTACATCCATTTAACAATATCCCTACTGCTCCTAATTTTTTTTTTAAGTTTATTACAATGGCTTGTTATGTGCCAGGTATCACGTTAACCAAATTTTCTAAAGTCAAATTTTATATGAGGAAACCTAAATGAATCTCTGTGAAGAGGGTTTCCCCATGAATAAGTGCACCTGTTCAGAGACAATTTTTGTCTATTCCATCTTATCCGTTTTCCAGAGTATGGTTTTTTGCTAAGTACCCTCCAGGTAGTTGAGATGTTAATGTAATATTGGCCAGCTAGCAACAACAAGCTAATTTGTGAATGGCCTGAGGTGTATTCTGAATGATTCATCTCATAAAAAAAAATTCCATAACTGAGGGAAATAAATTCTTTCTCTTTATGAACATAATCATGGCCTCTTTTGCAAATTTACAAAACTCTATTGTGCTTTGTGGATTACAGAAAGGAGCTTGTGGAATCAAAGAATTACGCAAATATTTTATGCTTTGTGTCTAGATGTTATATTAAATGTATGTGTATGAGTCTACGTATGTGTATGTAAGTATACATCTATGTAACATATATACACACACATATGTCCTATATCATATATTTTGCATGCTGATAGGGATATAGGGAGTATCAGAAACTGAGCAAAAGAAAATAGGGAAGAAAATATTTTTAATGACCCTAAGTATAATAATATCATCAAGGAGAATTTGACACATCCCTCTATTACCTTACAGTAGGACATTATGACCTAGTACAATTAATCGTCCACAATCCAGAATAACATATATTACTTTTATTTCTTGCTTCCATAATTCTTTCAGTCTTACATTTTGATCTTCTTAGATTTGTGATCTTATTCTTCATACTGAAAATAATTAGCTCCTATCCATAATGATTGAACTTAAGCTTTACAAACACCTCAAATTTGCCTTTATCATGCTTTTATCTCTGAGTGGTAGAGGTAGCTAAAAGGGCATTCTCATACACATACAGCACTGAGGCAGAGTAATATAGACCAAAATAACAAAGCTAATTAGTGACACAGCTCAGAGAAAGCCCAAATCTCTAGGAATCCATACATTTGAAATTCTCTGGAATTTTATAACTGGAAGAAGCATAGAAAATAATTTGTATAATAATGAGAGTGAATTAGTTTTCTATTGCTGCTGTAAAAAACTGCCACACTGTCGCTGAAAACAAAACTAATTTATTTCCTTACACTACAGTAGATTAAAAAGTCTGACATGGGCCTCACTTGATCAAAATCAAGGTGGTCTGCTGGACTAGTTCCTCTGGAGGTTCTAGGGCAAATTCTGTTTGCTTGCCTTCTTCGATGTCTCTTGGCTTCCCTTTTTCCTTTACTCATAGGCCCATTCTCCATCTTTGAAGCCAGGAATGGCAAGTTGAGTCCTCACTTAGTATTATTCTGATCTTTGTTATATTTTCCCCAACTCTGACTTCTTTCTCTCTTCTGTTTTTGAGACCCTTATGATCACATTGGGTCTACCTGGATAATCTAGAATAATCTCCCTGCAATAAGGTCAGCTGAGTGAAAAACTCAATTCCATCTGCAATCTCAATTCCTCTTTGCCTTTTACCTGACATATTCACAGGCTCTTTAGATTGGAACATGGACATTTTGGGGAGGCCATTATTCTGCCTGCCATAATCAATAAAGGTAATAATACATATAAATGTTCCCATAGTTTCATTTATTTTGATAGGGAAAAACCTTATCAAAAAGGACATAGTTGTTTCATTTTATAGGAGAGGAAATAATATCCTAGGGCTTTTAGCTTTTATTGGTACATATTTTTGAGGAATTATAAGTATAAAACCTTAGAATTATTTAATATTTTTATTCCATAAAAGATAATTAATTAAAATTAATAAGAAACTGGTATTTTCTTTTGGGGAAACCATAAAATGCATAATGTATAGGTTTAAAAAAGCTTCGGTTTTGTGCAAAAGAGAAAGCTCAAAGGATACTAAAGATTTTAGATCCATTAAAAAGGTATTAGTGAATATTACCTTAAAATGACTTTTTGGGCATATTAAAAAAAAAGAAATTTTCTAGTCAAATTCAAGACCCTGTGTGTCAATTATTTTTCAATTTAAAAGAAAATCTCTGAAACCTAAATGTGGTTGAATGAGATAGCTCTAAATGAATGAATGAATTACTTGCATCTATAAACTATGTCCCCAGACCTCCCTTAACATTACTTAACCTCTTCAAGTCTCAGTTTCACATCAATACAGTAAATGAATATTTTTTACTTTGCAAGGTGATTGCTAAATGAGATAAGATGGGGAAATAATCTGGGACCCAACAGGTGCTTAATAAACTGTAGCACATGCTAATATTTATTATCACTTGTATTAAATCACAGGATCTAGTGTTGAATTATCTCACAAATAAAGACAAGAAAGGACACGACATAACAGTCCTCAATTTTCAGCTCAAACCATGTAGAATATATTTATATTTAAATTTTTAAAATATTTTTTGTATTTGCAATTCATTTTCTTCCTTACATATTAGTGGAACAAAAGAAGAAAAACAATTCACTACAAGAATTCTCTCCAATACTGAATGCCTTTAGTACTTTGAAATATGGATTTTAAAAAATCAATTATTATTTAATGAATTATATGAAGAAACAATTATGACTCACAAGTGGATCCAACCCTTCAACTCCATGCTATATTGGCTTATAAACAATTTCTTCTCTTGCAAAGATCAGTAAATCTTCATTCAATGGGTCAAACTGTAAAAGCATTTGGTCTACAGGATTTGGAGATGATGATACCCACAGCTTTACTCTACAGAGTTGACAGTGTCAGGGAGCCAGACCAGTGCCATCCAGTTGGGTGGGCTTACAGACCTCAGGATCACCACAGAAGTACTGAAATCAAATTAAATTTTAAAGGTTTGCAATGACTAGCTGTAATTACCAGACAAAATCTGACCGAGAGTCATGTGCTCTGGCGATATTGTAGTTCTGATAGTATTTTAATCCAATAAATTCTATTTATAAAATTATTATAAATTTTGGTTTTCCATTTGACTTAGACTCAGAAGAGATGTGAAAAATAACTTTTTAAAGAATGGATGTTTATATGCATTTTTCTTTAAATATTTTATAATAATTTTTGTAATTATCAGGAACCTGTTATTTATCCCCTATTAGGAGTGGTGTTGATAAAATAATTCTGTAAAAGTGTGATGATCTTTGTATGTTAGAACAGAGCACTGCAGCTTAATATTTAGGTGTAGTTGGTTTTGTTAAAGAAATAAAGATTTAATGTGGCTTTAAAGATAAATCCATATAAATGAAAAGGATAGATTGTTAATAGTTTGTCATGTGCTTTTATCTAATTCCATTGAATTTTTTTCCTTTTAACTGTGTAATGAAACTTTATGTGGATTGTGAATTGATTTTCTCTCATTAAATTAAAGCAAAAACTTCCTGATTTAATGTAGAATTCTTAGCTAAGAGCCATCATATATGAGGATCAATTCTATGCTTTATATACATACACTACTATTAACTGTAGTATTTATTTCTTTCAGATTCCACTTAAAATTACCTACTGTTTAAGGTCAACTACACAGTTTCCCTAATTCAGTAATTAAAACAATCAGTCTTGTGATAAGTTTAAATTGATGAGAAATTCTAGATTAAAGTTATAGACATTCCCAAAATTTAGAAGTCACATACACACATATACAGACAAGCACACAAGTATTTGTGTATATTTACTAGTCTATACAACCTTCAAGAATTTTAAAATATAAAGTGATAATAATAAATATACTTAACATTAAAGCCATGGATTATTTTAAGGACTCAAGGAGATGGGTTTTACACAATAACATGGTTCCATGAAGAGAACATCTGTGTAATGAAGGTGAAAATAAATGGTAGCAATAATGACCTGCAGGCACCGTTAGCCATATTGACTCACCATCGAGTGTTGTTCCTTGCTTTAACAGTGTGATTATCACTTTTACACCATGGATATTGATACGACCTGCCCTTATAGTGGCCTGGGGAAATCCTAGTCTCTGATATTATGTAATCGAGCTACACCAGGCCAATGTGCCCCTAAATGATTTGCCACATATTTTTCACTTATTCCTCAAAACGGCAAGGTTATTCCTAAATAACAACAAGTTACTTCCACCAATATTTAGAAGAAACAGCAAACTTCATAGAACTCTAAGAATAAGAATGATAAAATTAATGCGTTAAGAATAAGATGAATTATGGATCATACCTGTTGACCTGCAGTACTTTACCCAATATCACAAAGCTAATAAATGGGAGAGAAGAATTGAAGTCCGGGTCTAAATCCACAACTAGCTATGTGGTGGTGATTGTTAAAACACGTTGATTGCTTTTCCATTTTGCCAGGAACCATTTTAAGCTCTGTACATTACATAAAAGCATGTCACCATCAAAAGACCACTTGGTAGTAATTCTATTATTATTCCTATTTCACGTTGAAGAAACTGAAGTGGAAAAAGGTTAAATAAACATCTAGCCCAAGATCACCCAAATATTAAGTGACAAAACTAGAACTGGAGCTAAATTTGATTTAGCTCCAAAGGCCATGGTTTTAATTGTACCTACGTTCTCTGGTAGATATGTCTGTCTAAACCTATTTCCATATCTTTATTATGCATTAGGGCTGTTGTCTGCTTGTTAGCAATTCTGTTCTTCAATTTAAAAGAAAAATGCAAAGTTGTAAATATTTACTGAGCATCAGAGTGTCAAATAGAGAGTTCTGTGAAGTATAGGGAGAGGGCCAGCACATTGCTTTGCTTCACAGTCTCTGCTTAGTAATTATTTGTTAATTGATTAGGGAGCGTGCTACTCAATGGACTGACTGCAAAAACACCCGCACAAGCTCAAAGAAAGGTAAAGATATGCTGCCGAGCACATTGAACAAAGGCAGAAAATGGAGAAACAAGTTCAGATTATTCTTCTTGAAATACAGCAAAGACCACTGGATGCATTTTGCAATTTATTCACCAGTCCAGACTCATTAAGCCTTGACTTTTTCAGGAATATTATCTAAAATGTACATTGGCATCATGTACTATAGATGAGCCCATTACCACATTATGCTACCACTTATATTGCGTACAAACTTTGGATGAAAAGGATATAAATGCATTACAAACATACTCTCAAATTAGGAATGTGAGCCCAATTTTATCAGGTTCTGACAGGTTAATATGCTGAAAATAGTGGGGTACGTTTTCAAAGCAGCGTGCTATAATTTAACCATGCAGCTCATGTTTATTTAATGGTAGTTGCACAATGAAATCACTACAAAACACTTTGAGCACTTACCCAACTGTGTCTACCAAAGGAAAAACAATATAATTGAACTAAAAAAGGAAAATAATTGCTTAACCTTAGCCAAAGGATGTTGTCTAGTTTTTCTTAATTTCAACAGTTCTATGCTTTAGTAAAATATCAAAAATAGGAACAACCATAAAAAGATTTTTATATATATATGTTTTATAAATACTATATATTTCATGTATCATGATCCAAAAATGTACTGCATCTTGGGACATTCAGTAAGCAATACTGATTTAATAATCAATCTTTGTTCTTTAACAGTCAAAAATTCTAATTAGTCACAGCTGTATTAATTACAGTGTCAAAAATCCTGTGGCACAAAATTGGGAGATTTTTACTTGATTAGATGGCCTCTTTTCTCAAAAACTACTAACATCATATCACAGACAAAGTATGTTAATTTCACATTGGATTTTAAAAATGGGTAGGACCACATCTCTAAATTAATGATTCATAAAATCATTTGCAGCTATTAGCCTGTAAGGATAAGTGCTAGTAGTTCTTTTCTTTCACTGCTTGGTGTGATACCATCAATTTAAAGTCTATCTCATATGGGAGATTTATCTACATCACATAATTCATCGAGGCCTGTCAAGTCTTTAAAATTTGCATTGCCATGTGCAATTACAAGTGTCACAATATGCAATAATATTCAGGCAAGAATTCTTGGACCCCTTTTAAGTACCTGAGACCAATTATGGATTCTTTAAAAATCAGTATTTACCATAGTAGAAAGAGTTCCATTTTACTATACAACTTATGTGTAGTCGCTTTCAAAAGATATGTGCACATGGCCATACCCAGGCCAAGCAGAACGAAAAAAAAAAAAAAAAAGAGAGAGAGAGGGTGAGATGCTGTGGGCAGCAGGGAACAGATGTTCTTCCAGCCACTCTTTGTCAGGAGGCAATACAATCTCTGTCTGAATTTTATCTTGACACATAGAAAAATGATCACAGCTTTGTACTCTCATTGCACTCTCTAATGAAGATGTGAACATGCTTACAGATTTTAATTCACAAGTCCTTACAACACCTTTCTTTTGAAAGGAAGTGATAAACATCTTTTAGTTAGGAAAAATTCAGTTGATTATAGAGCTTACCAAGGGCTACCGAGCATATTTATGGCAATAAAAATACAAATGGGCTTTATCAGTCCCTCTATGTGCATCTAACATGTCATTAGTACTAAACATGTACTTGTACTTCTAGTCCAAGACTTAGTACTTGGACACTGGACAGTACAAATCAGTGTGATTCTCCACAAATTTCTTGAACACTTACAAGGCCCCCTACAAAGTGTGACTATAAATTGTTTAATGCAACATATCCAGTACCAATTGCATAATAATTATTAATATACATTCTAACCCTATGCTCCTAGAAGGCAGATAAAAGTGTACATGGTGATGCAAGAACCATGTAATTTAGAAGAAAAACAATTGGGAAAAAATAAAACAAATGAATCAACATGATAGGTTGCCAGAAATGCAGCTAACTGGTAATGAACATAGCTAGTAATCCCTGCTGTACCTCAAAATAACAACATATGTGGGGAACAAGTTATTAATACTTTTCTGTGTCTCAGTTTGCTTAGACTTTAAACATATTAGTATCACCAAATTTGAGAAGCAATATAATGAATTACTAGGTTATGGCCTTTCGTGAGTTATCTGGCCCACCAAACCTCAGTTTCTATCTATGGTGGGAAATGGGGATGGTAATAACTATACCCACATTATCCGACTCCTAGGAGAACTGAGTTATTTCACACACAAAGGAGCTGGTGCCTAGAAATCTACCTGTACAATTATTATCACTATCATAATTATCTGTGTGCTCCATGAAACACAGTTTGTTGAAGATGTTTTGCCATATAAATAAATACATTTATTTCCTTTTTCAGCTTTACTGGGGTATAACTAGATATTTAAAGTGTCCATCATGATGATTTTATATATAGAAATACAGAGAGATAATAGAGAAATATCATGCATTATAGAAAGATGTCCCCCCTTCTAGTTCTATAACCTCACATATTTATCTTTTTTGTTTATTTAATGAGAATATTTAAGTTCCACTCTTTTAAGATACAATAAATAGTTCTATGTAAAAAAAAAAAAAAAAAAAAAAAAAAAAAAAAAACTTTGAATATGACATTTTAAAATAAAATATTTTCCCCCTCAGAACTTGGGTCCAAGAGCTTCTAATAAGCTAAATTGCACTATAAATCCCCAAGGGGAAAATACAGCAATGTAGTGTTATCTCAGAATTATCTGACCACAGAATCCTCATTTCAGAAAACACTGTGTAGGAAGAAACTTATGCCAAAGACATTCTGGGAAATATTGAAAACAATGATCTCTGCGTTTTCTGATATTAAGATCTCAAGTGTTTCATATGAAACACCTGTCAAAACGCTGTTTTCTTTTCTCCATTCTGGAATAAATAACAATGAAACCAGGGGGCATGTCTTCAGGACAGTTGCAATATGGACCCAGCCTCAACCTGCGATTTCCCTGCATCAACTTCCCAAGAGGCATTGCGGGTTTGGGAGGGCAGGTTTATTTCAAGTTTGTGTCTTCATTTTCTGGAGCTTGGATTCCTCCAGAGGAACTGGAACCCTCGCAACCTTGGAGTACTCAAATATAGGCCTTGAATTAAGATTGAGGGTCACTTTACCAAATAGTCTCTTCAGCCATGATTCCTCTGTGGCACATAACGATAATCTGATCAGTTGTTAGAGAAACCAACAGTCTTTTTGTCCCCTTTACCTTTTCTTAATTGCTTAAAATACGCCCCAATGAAACAAATGTCTAGAATTATTTAGAGCTGATTATGTTTTCGCCATACACACTTATTAGAATATTATTGACTCTATTCCCTATGCTATATGTGACTTATTTATTTTAAAACTGGAAGTTTGCAACTCTTAATCTCCTTCACCTATTTTGCCCATTCCCTATGCCCCCTCCCCTCTAGCAACCACTGGTTTCTTCTCTGTATCTCAGAGTGTTTTTTTATTTGTTCATTTGTTGTTTTTTAGATTCTACCTATAAGTGAAATTATATGGTCTTTCCTTTTTCCTGTCTGGCATGTTTTACTCAGCATAATACCCTCTAGGTTTGTCCATCTTGTTGCAAATGGCAAGATTTCATTTTTCTATGGCCGTGTAAAATTCAATTTTACATATATATATATATATACACGTATATATACATATATATGTATACATATATACGTATATATATATATTCTACACACACACACAAACATACACACACACCATATCTTCTTTATCCATTCATTCATCAATGGACCCTGGGTTGATTCCATATCTTGATTATCATAAATAATGTTGCAATAAACATAGGGTGCATATATCTTTATGAACTGGTGTTTTTGTCTTCTTCGAGTAAATACCCAGTAGTGGAATTACTGGATCATATGATATTTGTATTTTTTTTTTAATTTTTGTGTTATGTTAGTCACCATACAGAACATCATTAGTTTTTGATATAGTGTTCCACGGTTCATTGTTTGCAGATAACACTCAGAGTTCCATGAACACGTGCTCTCCTTCATACCCATCACCGGGGCCAAGCCATCCCTTTGCCTCCTTCCCCCTTAAAACCCTCAGTTTGTTTCTCCGGAGTACATAGTCTCTCATGGTTCATCTCCCCCTCCGATTTCCCCCACTTCATTTTTCCCTTCCTTCTCCTAATGTCCTCCATGCTATTCCTTATGCTCCACAAGTAAGCGAATTTTTAAGTTCTTAAGAAAATTCCATACTCTTTTCCATAGCAGCTGCACCAATTTACATTGCCAGCAACGGTACAGCAAGGTTCCCTTTTCTCTATTTCCTCACAAACACTGTTATTTCTTTTCTTTTCTTTTCTTTTTTTTTAAGTAGTAACCCTTCTGGCTGGTGTGAGGTGATATCTCATTGCAATCTTGATTCCCATTCTTCTGATAGTGAGTGGCATTGAACATCTTTTCATGTGTCTTTTGGCCGTATGCATGTCTATTTGGAAAAATGTCTATTCAGGACCTCTGATCATTTTTTAATTGGATTGGGTTTGTTTTGGATTTTGTTGTTTTTTTTGTTTTGTTTTGATGTTGAGTTCTTTATATATTTTGGATACTAACTCTTTATTAATTAGTTGATTACTTTATAATACAGTCATAAGATTCACAAATTCCTTGTTCAAACTCTTTGCCACAGCAACAAACCCTGCCAGTGCTTTAAACAGCAATACCTTAAGTTGGTTCATTTTCTTTTTTCCAAATGATAATTTGAATTTTTTTTTCTCCTTTTCCATAGAGGTTTTTGTGGGTTTTTTTTAATATAATTTTTTATTTTTTATAAACATATATTTTTATCCCCAGGGGTACAGGTCTGTGAATCACCAGGTTTACACACTTCACAGCACTCACCAAAACACATACCCTCCCCAATGTCCATAATACCACCCCCTTCTCCCAAACCCCCTCCCCCCAGCAACCCTCAGTTTGTTTTGTGAGATTAAGAGTCACTTATGGTTTGTCTCCCTCCCAATCCCATCTTCTTTCATTTATTCTTCTCGTACCCACTTAAGCCCCCATGTTGCATCACCACTTCCTCATATCAGGGAGATCATATGATAGTTGTCTTTCTCCGCTTGACTTTATATTTACTTCACAAAATAAGTAAGTTGGTAGCCATTGCAATACAGCCTATCTAATTTTTTAGATTTTATCCTGCCTTCTTGTTTTCACTATTTTATATTTGCAGTGAGTTTTCCAATTCTGGTTCATATGTACAAAAGACTGCAGTCAGCGTATAACTATCTTATGTATGTATTATGTTATGTAGGTATTAAAAAATGAGAAAACTGAAGGTTTGAAGACTGATCAGAGCTTCCTCAGTGCCAGGATACAGCAGCTTAAAATCATTTAAATCTTTCCAGTAATACTATGTGGAAGGCGTTATTTTTATGGTCATTTACAAAAAAGTGATTTGAATATAGAAATTAAGTTAGATGTCTACATGCATATAGCTAACAAGTTCTAGGATGCGAATGTGAGTTCCAGTCATGGGCTTCCAAATGCCACATATGTATCGATGCTGCATCTGCCTTATTCCTTATAGTTCTAACCAAAAACTCAACAACCTCAAGGTGATCAGTCAATCATTTACTTGCAAAATATAATGATAAAACAGAAAGTTTTTAAGTAGATATTTGGTCCAATTTTTTTAAATTCTTATCTGACACCCCTGCAGAGTTTAAGTGGAGTCATAATCTAAGATCACTAATCAAAAATTGTATTATTAAACACCTATGCTACCACTGCAATATGGGAGAAATTGTTCAAGAGATGACAAGCTGAAATATGAGAAAATGTTAGAACTTTTATTTTAAAATTATTTATTTAGAATTATTTAGAATTTAGGTATAAGATACTCTAATATCTAATTAGATATTTAGATATTAGATATTCTAATTAGATATTAGATATTCTAATAATTTAGAATCATTTATTTATTTAGAATTATTTAAAAATAATTTTATATTTTTTAACATTCATATTTTCCTGGTTTTATAAACCTCATAATATATCAGTACAGAATGTACTTATATTATTTAGAAATGAATATACCTACACTGAGATGCAAGTTCATAATTATTACTACTTTAATGATGATACACAATAAAAATTGTTTTCCTATGTTGAACTGGTCTAAAAGGAATGGCATTTTTATTATAAGAAAATTCCACTCCAATTACTTGAGAATATTAGCATGTTACAGCATCTATTTAATATTTATTGAGAGTCTACAATATATCAGGTTTTGTTCTTTTCATTTATTTATTTATTTATTTGACAGACAGAGATCACAAGTAGGCAGAAAGGCAGGCAGACAAGGGGGGAGTGGGGAGAGGCAGAGTCCCTGATGAGCAGAGAGCCAGATGCAGGGCTGGATTGTAAGACCCCGAGATCATGACCTGAACGGAAGGCAGCAGCTTAACCCACTAAACCACCCAGGTGCCCCTCAGGTATTGTTCTAAGCATAGGGATACATTAGTGAACAAAACAGTTGCTTTGAAGAACTTTAATTGAGGGAAGATAGACCACAGACAATGAACATAATAAGTGAATCAATTATATAGCATGTGATGTGTGCTGTAGAAAAAATAGGACAGAAGGAGAAGGAAGGCTAGAGTCAAGTTCCAATAGTAAATATGAAATAATCATCTTTTATATACCATATGATAATTGTGAAGAAAGAAACAAAAAACAGATGTAGGAATTTCAAGGACAGAAAATCAATATCAAGGGCATGCTAGCCAGAATTGTAAGATGTCCCACAATGATCCATGTTTCTGTATAATCTCCTTCCCTTGAATGTGGACAGGACCTGTAATTTACTGTAACCAATAGAATATGGTAAACGGGAAGGGATTTTGCACATGTAATTAAAGCTCCTAATCAGTTAACTTTAAGCTAATGTTAATCAAAAAGGGTACAATCCTAGGTGGACCACACATGATCAAGTGAGTCTCTCAAGGTGTTTGAGTGAAAGATTTGAAGCGCAGAGAATAAATCTCTATTGTTGATTCTGAAGAATGTTAGAGTAGAGGAGAAGGTAGATGTGGAATGACAGAGGAGAAAACACACACATATATATACACACACTATCTAGTGTTTAGTGAAGATGACTAGGCTCTAGGATTCACAATTAGCTGCAGAAGGACACAATGTTATAAAAGGAATTGGCACAATTGTGTTTTCAAATAACATGGGAAGCTAACAATAAGCCATTCATGGATAACTGACTAGCAACAGTTTTATATTAATCTGGGCCTTTTCAGGGTGGAGAAAACTGGGTTATTAAGTAGCAGACAATTTTCTCTTAAACCCTACAGACTATGGCCTATTACCCGTTGAAACTTTCAAGTTACTCTCCTTTTATTGGCAGTATACTTAATATATAAATGAAGCAACTGGCTCCCTGCCTGCCTGGTTTTATATTATTTATTTTTTATATATTATTTAATGTAGGCCAAGTTACTTTGAGCAAGAAGTCACTACTAATTATTTTATTCATATAGTGATAAAAGAAAGAAAGCCATGAATAAATGTGAATCCCAGCATTATTAATTAAGTTAGGATAAGTGTAATGCTGTAATTCCTTTGTTTTTTTCATAAATAATTTATTTAAAATAATTTATTAAATTTGCACTCATTTCAACATAGGAAGCCTAATTTATTCTATAGTTATACATCTTTCTCAGTCTGCTGTAAGCACTTACTTGACAAAATACATCCCAAATTCAAATCACTAAAGCAGAAATGACACTTTTAGAAAGAACTGTCTCTCTCTTTCTTTTTTTCCTCTTCTCTTTCTTTTTTCTTTCCAAGAAAATAATGTGCATTGCAATAAATAAGAGTTTGCTCAATTAAATGAACAGGAAAAACAGGAACAAAGAAATATCTAAAATTGGCATTGCTGACATTACCTTCTGAAAGTTGGGGAGAAATTTTCATTGTAAAAAGTGTTTGAAGTAATTTTGTTCATTTCCCTTCCTTTCTGCCCCCCTTTCTAACTACTTCTATCAACAATTAAAAAAAAAATTGAGGACATCAGTAAAAAGTACCATCATTAGAAAAAAGGATACATTGTCTTCAATCCTTCCCTCTTATAAATTTCTAGTTGCACATAAATGAAGATTACTTGCATTCTTGCAATGTCATTTGTAATCTAATAAAGTTTTTTAATTAACAATTAATTTTTGTACTAATTAAAAATATGCAATAGAAGGGTTAGTCCAAACATTTTGGACAGCAACATCTATCCATTCAATCTTTACAGAAATATGTAAAAAGCAGTCTGTCATACTCTGGCAAGCTAATGATTGGCTTCTGGTATATTAGGCTGTTATGAAGCTAATAGCATACTAAAAATCTTCCCTTCATGTATAAATTAATTGCATCCATATGTAATTCACATTGCTGTGGCTTACTTTGCATTTCGATGTCTTTAAAAGTTTATGTGGAACTTCTCACACCTTCTCCTTTTACACATTCACAGCTTTGATTATCCATTCTGTAACCTGAATAAAGTGGAAGGCTGGAGTTCTGGCAGCCAACTGCCATCAACTTGGAGTAATTTGGCAGAAAGCTAAAACGTTTAGTTAAATTATGGTTTCTATAATTGCCTGAAAGACTTTAAAGAGAGTTAGATTTTTTAAAAATTTCCTGTTTAAAAACATAGAAAGACTAGGCCCTTTGTTGTGTACTGGTATGCTTTTCAAGGAAGACTGCTGGTCTTCCTGCAGTGCTGATGTGTCTGATTGAGTTCTAAAGTTGAAAACATGGGACTTTAGACTACCTCTAATGTATTTTCTCTTTTCAATACAAGTGAAGGTAGCGAATCACTTTACAAAGTGTTTCCAAAATTTGTTTCAAAATATATTTATAAAAATATTTACAATTGGAATCTAACAAGCTGAATTTTCTGGATTTTTCAGTAATTAATTTATCCTTGTCAAAAGATAAGAAAAATGACTTAGACCATCTCTACAAGACAACATATTTGCCTTTAGAATTGACTTTTCTGTCTCTAATAAAAATAGTAATATCTTAACTCAAGAAATCAGGTCCTAAATAATTACAATCAGGTCTTTTAAACTCGGGTGATTTTAAATTTAGGATAAAATTTATGGAATCTCCTTTCCTTTGGGTTTTAAAACATCTAATTAGGTATCTGTTCATCTTATAATTAGAAGCAAAATGCCATACCTTTCTTGAAAGAAAGTTTCTTTTGGTAGGGATCAAATCATTAGCAATATGACTTAAAAGCATATTGTGCTTTTTGTTAAAATTTAGTGTCAAAGTTCTAGATGTGCCCAATTGATGATAAAATAACAAGGATTTTATGTTAATAAGTATTTGTAAAGATACATGGATCTTGATAGAAGAAGAGCTTGCACGTATAGCCATTAATATTTGCCAAACAAAAGTACAAATAGTGTACATTCAGCACAAAATCCAAGCTGTCCCAAAGTGAACTTTACCTATCAACTCTTAATGCCAGCCAGAAGAGAAACATACTATTTATTATCTCTGCCTCTAACGACTGACACCCAAAATTTGGCCTGTTTACTTTCATGAAGGGAAGGGTCCCAGATAGGGCTAGAAAAAGATAAAATTGTCTTTAACTCCCAACTCTTTTTTTTCATAATCCATCCTGAAAAGCAATATAGGCACCTTACTCTTCATTAAACATCCAGTATGAGTCTGTTGAGAGTCAGAAAAATGTCATAGTTTTGCTATCAAACAGACAATGGTATGATTCCCACCGTTATACCTTACTGGCTCTGTAAACGTAATTAAGTTATTTAACCTCACTCAGCCTGATTTCTACTTCAAATCTATAAATCAGAGTAATGATCCCTATGTCAGTGGGCTGCGGGGATAAAAAAAATAAAACGATATCTGTATAAATCTAGATGTCTAAACCCTAGTAGGGTCACCATACAGTTTTCCCACAATTCATGAGGTCATTTTCCTTTATGGGCCAGTTGAATATACTGTAGCTTTCTACCTTTCTATAGCACTGCAAGAAATCCTAAAAGGAAACAGAGAAGGATTCTTTCATGACTAGGGCTTTAATGCCACTGGTAAGACTCCTTGTTAGGCTACTCAAATAAGGAGTGGCATAAACTTGACTTTACACTTGGAGCCCTGTATCACAACTGAACCAAGATCCTATGTCTGCTATAGTTTGATGCCCTGTGTTCTCCCACCGACATGTAGGGCCCTGGTGACATAGTCTGTCAGCTTTGTCTCATAGCCCTGACCTCTCCTTCTCACTGAATAGCATGGATTAGATTCAAATGTATTGTAGATCCGAATGTACTCTCATATTGGATCCTCTACTGATTTCTCTGGACGCATCGGTCAAGGTGCCGAATCTAGCACATTCTGGAAGCTGTTATATTTAGATGTAGTGAAACTGTTTGAACTTTATTTCAGAGAGCCTTTTTCTCTTTCTGCCACCTGGCTTCTGTTACCTCTACTCTAAAACTCCGATTATTTAAGGTTTTAAATTAAACCTTAAATAATTGGAGTTTTAGACTTTCAGCGAACAACCTTTCCAAAGACGAATCAGAAATTGTTGCCACTACCTATTTCTGACCAAGTACGTGACTATCACTGTGAAGATTTTTCTCTCCCAATAGTGCTCTAAAGAATTGTTGGGAAGGGCAGGAAGTACAGAAGGTCTGTATCCTGTCTATTGGAATCTCAGTTTTTACTCAGAAGAGCCCTGTCTCACATTTTATATGTAAAGTTCCTGGAACACTGTAAGTATTTAATATATTACTTAATATATAATTTGTTTTCTTGTCCTCCGTGCACCAATGTATAAAACTCCACATACCATATCTGTCCATCTTACTTTCCATTGCAATTTAGCTGCCCCAAAACCAACTATTTGAAACTCTGTTAGGCTACTAAAGATGAGGGAAATAATGCATTAAGAAAAAAATTTCAGAAATGTTCAGGCAAGACATACTCCCATTCCTAAACACTAAATTTCTTTGATTTGCAAGAATACTTGCTCAAAAAAAAGAATTTCAGAAATTGTTGTAGGCTATATTTTTTTAGATTTGTTTGCAAAAAAGACAGCCTCCTGTCTCTGACATCATGGCACAAAAGAAACCAGGTTATCTTACTAAAAATAAAGCCTCTGAATGAGAAGGTATCTCTGTGGCTGAAACATAGAAATAAGGACAAAGTAGATGACAAATCAAAGTGGAAAGTAATATTTAGCTAGTATTTAGAGTTTTTTTCTTCCCCCCCACACTTGTTGCCTATTGTTTTCACGAACAACAAAGAGATACCCTGTTTTACCCCTCTCTCGAACCCATGCTGACATTTACTTGATAACCTGAATTGGCTCCTGCCAGTCTCTGGGTATCACCTTGCACTGGTCCTACACATGCATCCCAATCTCCTGACACATGAACCCACATATAGTCTATTTTTCTCTACAAGATTGGAGGTCTTCATAATGTTTCATGTGTTACACTGAATCCTCTCACTTGCTTCTGTGGTTCCTCCCAAACTTCAAACCTAAAGGGTGTTCATAATGAAACTGAAAGCATATGGAAATAAACCTAATGCTAATGTCAAAGGTATCTTCAGTCCATAAAAACATTAAAATAATATTATCTATGATTTCAGACTTTATGGTTTAAGTCATTCATATGCATATAGATGTATGTGTTTATTCATGTGTATTATATATTCACATGCATATATTGTTTGTATACGTGTATATATACATCTGTACATATATAATGGTATATATAAATGTATTTTCAATATATGTAATTGTATATATATGTAAACATGTATATATGTGTGTATGTATATATAGATGTATGTATGTGTATGTATATATGCAGATGTATATAATTGTATATTTAGAAAGGTGTGAGTATGTCTATGTGGGGGTGGCAGTGTGCGTCTGTGCCTATTCATAGAGCTAAATAGATACGATGCAATCTATACTACAGAGCATTTCCCAGGCTCTTGAGCCAGTAGTTCTCAACTGGGGACAATTTTGCGTCCCAGAGGACATTCTGGCAATGTCAAGACATTAATGTTCATCACAAATGAGAGTGAGAGCGTGCTACTGGCATCTACTGGGTAGAGGTCAGGGATTCTTCTAAACTATTTATTAAATACAGGATAGCCTCACAGCAAAGAGTTATCTAGCCAAAATGTCAACCATGTAGAGCCTGGAAACTTTGCCTTATGGGCTTCTCTGCAAATAGCAGACACAGTCGAATACTTCAATGTCCCCTGCATCACCAAGGTTAGGTTAGTATGATAGTACACATTTGGTTGTAGGCGATATTCTCATGCAGTTGGTAATTACTTACATCAACTAACATAACTTCTCACAAGTTATATTCAGCCCAGCATCACCCAAGAATGACAGTAGTTGATTGCTTGGCATTAGGCACCAAGGACTTAAGCAGGAATAGAAGGCTACGTGGTTTTTCTTGATCCATAACTTAAGAGACCACCTCAGGGATAAAGATTAATCATCAGATGCAGTCATGCTGCTCTCTGCCTCGTGCATTGTGCTATCTTAATTATGACTCCTTTCTTTTGACAATAAGGTTAAAAATATTAAGCAAGTTCACTTGAGAACATATTTGCTCTTCCTTCTCGTGAGCATTTAACAATTACTTGATTGAAGATCTGAGCTGTAGGTAGCTATAATTTTGCAGACTCGTTATATTATTTCTGGCTTACTTAAGTGTTGACTCATTTTGTACTGTCTGAGAGCTGAAAAGAAATCGTTGGGGAAAGGCTAAAAATACCTTTGAGTTTTCTTTGTGTTGCTTCAATTTTATTTCTCTAATGTATGATCAAAATTGTATTCTATGCACATAAGGAATCTCAAAATCTTTCAAAGGGGGAAAACTCTCTTTTCCCTTAGTGCTCTCAGACTTTGTGTCATTTGATAATATACATGAGTAGGTTTAATACTCAATCATTTCCCAAATCTAATTTGACTGTCGAATGGGGTTTAATTTACATCATGATACAATTTCTCAAACCAGAAAGCATAGTAACCCTTTTTTTCTGAGGTTAATGGTGATCTAGCTTAAAGCCTAAAAGATAATTACAAGGAATGTGCTTCAGGTGACAAAGTAGTTTTGACAATCCCAGAGTACTGATAGCTTTTTAATTATACTTCTTTCCACCATAGGAGACTGTATGCCTCCTGCTAAATAGTTTAAAGGCCTGCCGTTGTGCCTTTAAAATTAATATCCATTGTAATCAATATTTTTAAGCTACTGATACTCCAGGTTCCTGAAATCAACCCACTATTCTAAAACTCCTGAAATGAAATGAGAGTCAGCATTACTAATTTTCTTCATCCTTGAAATATAAAAGAGTATTAACCAAGAAAAATGTAAACATTTTTTACTCTATTTGTCTTCTTTACTCACTATATATTTTGTGACATTTAACAATTTCTAAATTTCAGGGGTTTTTTTTGTTGTTGTTTTGGTTGAAGTGAAAGTTTGTCAGTGGAGAAGGTCAAAATCCAAGAAAAGATGAACAGGCTAGGATTCAGTAAATTAGAATGGAAACAAACAAACAAACAAACAAAAACCGGAAAAGCATTTTACACAGAAGTACTTATTCTTCTGCAAATACCTACACATTTTTCTAAAACATATTTAACTATTAAATAATAGGAAAATGCTAAAAAAGGTCAACAAATTTATTATTTTCTTTAAGTCCAAATTAATCAATTTTTTTCTCAAGTTCCAAGTTCCAGTTAGTTAGCATACAGTATAATATTAGCTTCAGGTGTAGAATTCAGTGGTTTATCACTTACATATAACACCCAGTGTTTATTACAAGTTCCCTCCCATTTAGCCCATCCCCTGCCCACCCCCCCACCACTGATCTTCAGTTTTCTCTATAGTTAAGACTCTCTTTCTCTTATGATTTGCTTCCCTCTCTTTTTTCCCCATCACCATGTTTATTTATTTTGTTTCTTAAATTCCACATATGAGTGAAATCATATGGTGTTTGTCTTTCTCTAACTTATTTTGCTTAGCGTAATACTCTCTAGTTCCATCCATGTTGTTGCAAATGGTACGATTTCATTCCTTTTGATGAAAAGTAAAATTCCAGGATAGTTATAGATAGGCAGATAGATATGTGTGTGTGTCTGTATCCTATACATATATCCCACCTCTTCTTTATCTACTCATCAATCAATGGACATTTGAGTTTTTTTTTCCATAATTTGGCTATTGTTGATAATACTGCTATAAACAGTGGGGTATGTGTATCTCTTTAAATCCGTATTTTTGTACCCTTTGGGTAGATACTTAGTAGTGCAATTGCTGGATCATAGGTTAGGTCTGTTTTTAACTTCCTGAGGAACCTTCATACTTACTCAGTAGCTGCACCACTCTGCATTCCCACCAACAGTGTAAGAGGGTTCCCCTTTCTCTGCGTCCCAGCCAATAGCTTTTGTTTCCTGAATTGTTCATTTTAGCCATTCTGGCAGGTATCAGGTGATACCTCTTTAGAGTTTTGATTTATATTTCCCTGATGATGATTTATGTTGAGCATCTTTTCATGTGTCTTTAGTCATCTTATATCTTTTTGGGGAAAAAAAATGTCTATTCATATATTTTGCCCATTTCTTAAATGGGTTATTTGTTTTCTGGGTGTTAAGTCTAATAATTCTTAATATACTTTTGGATACTAACCCTTTATCAAATATTTCATTTGCAGGGGCACCTGGGTGGCTCAGTCAGTTAAGCAGCTGCCTTTGGCTCAAGTCCTGATGTCAGGGTCCTGGGATTGAGTCCAGCATTGAGCCCTGCATGGGGTTTCCTGCTCACTGGGGAGTCTGCTTCTCCCTCTCCCTTTCCCCCTAACTCTCCCCTGCGCATGCACACACTCACTCTTTCTTTCTCTAATAAATAAATAAAATCTTTAAAAAAAAATTCATTTGTAAATATCTTCTCCCATCCCAAAGGTTGTCTTTTAGTATTGTTGATGGTTTCCTTTGTTGTGAAGTTTTTTATTTTGATGAAGTCCCAATAGTTTGTTTTTGCTTTTGTTTCCCTTGCCCCAGGAGATATATCCAGTAAGAATTTGCTATGGGCCAATGTCGAAGAGATTACTGCCTGTGTTCTCCTCTACACATTTAATGCAATCACTATCAAAATACCATCAGCATTTTTCACAGAACAAAAAAACAGTCCTGAAATTTGTATGGAATCACAAAAGACCCTGAATAGCCAAAGCAACATTGAAAAAGAAAACCAAAGCTGGAGACATCACAATTCTGGACTTCAAGTTATACTACAAAGCTACAGTGATTAAGACAGTATGGTGTGGGGTGCCTGGGTGGCTCAGTGGGTTAAAGCCTTTGCCTTTGGCTTGGGTTATGATCCCAGGGTCCTGGGATCAAGCCCCACGTGGGGCTCTCTGCTCAGCAGAGAGCCTGCCTCCCCCTCTCTCTCTGCCTGCCTCTTTGCCTACTTGTGATCTCTGTCTGTCAAATAAATAAAATCTTAAAAAAACAAAACAAAACAATATGGTGCTATGGGTTTTCTATTCTGTTTCATGGACAGAATAAAAAACCCATAAATGGACCCACAACTATGTGGTCAACTAATGTTTGACAAAGCAAGAAAGAATATCCAATGGAAAAAGGCAATTTCTTTAACAAATGGTGTTGGGAAAACTGGATTGCAACATGCAAAAGAATGAAACTGGACCACTTTATTACACTATACATAAAAATAAATTCAAAATGGATGAAAGACCTAAATGTGAGACAGTAAAACATCAAAATCATAGAGGAGAATAAAATAATCAAAATTTTAAAACTTTTTTTTTCAAGTTATGTAACTCTGGATTATTTTGAAATAAATTTAGTTCTTTTTTTTAGGTTGGTATTATTCACACAAAGTCAAACATCCATATGAAAACTGAAAATTTTACTCACATATCCAGATGTTTCACTATATTAAATCAAATCAATTTTTATTTTGGATTCTCCTTTTGTCAAGAAAATTATATTCTTCATTTCATAAATTCTATTCTTAGCATCTGAGTCTTCACTCAGGGTCAAATTATGATCTGATAGATCAGATATATATTCTTTGTGTTTTTTTTAAAGATTTTATTTATTTATTTGACAGAGATTACAAGTAGGCAGAGAGGCAGGCAGAGAGAAAGGAGGGGAAGCAGGCTCCCTGCTGAGCAGAGTGCCCCACGTGGGGCTTGATCCCAGGACCCTGGGATCATAACCTGCCAAAGGCAGAGGCTTTAACCCACTGAGCCACCCAGGAGCCCCTCTTTGTGCTTTTTATAAAGAAACTGAATTGCAACCTAGTCCACTAGACTATGATAATAATAGTCATAATTTTAGAGCTTAGGAAGACTACCTCTTTCAGCACCATCATTTAACAGAAAAGAAAAATGATGCCACAAGATATCAAATGGTATGTTCAAGATCACACAGTTATTTAGCGATAAAACTTAGTGAAGTGTGCTTATCTGGCTAAGTTTTAATACTCTACCATACCATTCAAATTCATTAAACTATTATTCATTTACTTTTCCTGTATGATTTATGGCATTTACAATCCACTTTTAGAAATTAAATGGACAAAATAAACAGATTTCATATTTTACAAAAATAGGTAAAATCAGTAGTGGATTTTACCTATTTATAGTGGATCCAACACTTTTCTGTTTCTCACTGAACAAAATCCTTAATCTGTCAGGTCTGTAATTTCTCAGGCTTCAACCTTTCACTAGTAAAATGGAGCTAAGTTTGGGGATGATTATATAATATGATATCTATAATGTGGTTATTAGCATGTCCGTGGCATAGAGGGGATTACAGAATGCATGGAAGTTAGAAAATAGTCAGCAGATTTAAATTGAAGGAAACAGAATGACTGCATAATACACATATTTTTATTAAGTACCTACTATGTGCCAATCGCTATGTTCATGCTAAGGATAAAATACTAAGGTTTTGGCTACAAAAATAACTTGTTCAATTTATTTAACTTACATGGTTGCAAACAGGATTCACATTTATTATTTTTTTTTTCTTCTCAATAAGATAAGACTACAATAAGACTAGAGAGGTGGGAAAGGTATAATGTGGAGTCCTTAAAAGCAGTGAGGGGAAGTCATTAAAGACTTTAAGAAAAAAGAAAAGAGCTCTGATAGAGTAGAATGGGAAGACTATAATAGAGAATGGTGTCTATTCTAGAAAAAAAATCACTTTATTGATGACAGGAAAAAATATAATAGAATTTTATAAAAGAGTCAGGGCAGAGAGGGAACTAATACACATTGATCAATAAGAACTTTATAGGCATTTAGCAATGCCTATAGGCATTTAGCAATAGGCATTTAGCAATAAATTAGGCATTTACCAATGGGTAAAAAAATTACAGGAACTATCTTAGACATGCAGTACCATACCAATTTACAGAAATAGTAACTCCCTTACCCTGTATTACAACACATAGCTTGAAAATGAAAGAAAAGAGTTATGAGAACTTTCGAAGGAAAAAACCTTGATGACTAAGAAGGAAGAACTATCTCAGAAATAATGATTTATCAAGTGAATGGGTTCTTTTAGGAATACTAATTGCAATTATAAAAAACACGAGTAGGAAGATCTATATTCCATAATGAGTAGAAGTTGGAAGACAAAAGATGAAATATATTTGCATTTTTGATGGTTTTGGTCTGAAATTCTAATTATCACCTATTTAGTGGCATATTTTTAGAAATGAACTACTGAATTATGAATGATGATAGGGAAATTATGATTGAAAATACACTTTTAGAGTCAATTTCATAAAAGTATAGTTGAAACTCTTTAAATGGATACCTCACTGAAGGAAGAGGAATGTCAAGTTAAAAACTGTTGTCAAAAACTATAAATGCCCAATTTTAAATGAAAAGAAGAGGAGCTGTCACAAAGTGTAAAACCAGGTTAGAGCAGTGTCACAAAAACCTTTTAAACAAGTGGATGGTTAACTGTCAAATATTGAAAGCACACAGGGTACAACGAAAACTGGCAATTACTAGACTTGGCCACTGTATGGTCGGAGTGGTAAAGGCAGAAAGCAGGGATTGCAGAGATCAGTGGTGGGGAATTAGAACTGGCAAGAGGCTGACCCACAGTCTCCAAAACCTATCTCAGATCCTTAATTACTCGGAAGAAAATATTTTCACTGACCCATAGTTAAATTTGGAAGAGTGGGCAGAATTTAATGGTAAGTAAAAACAAATCAAAGATCCTATGAGCATTTATTGCCTACTTTGGGGGTGTGGGTGCTAAATATTTTCCTAAAAAAAATTATAGTAATGAGAGATATAATTTTTTGTTTTGTTTTTTCGAGATAGAATTATTTTTAATTATTTTCTTATGACAAAATAAAAATATTAAAAAACATAAATAGAGAATCATAAAGCTTATTTTATAAATATTACTGTCAATGGAATTCTAAAGTTACATGGACTCAGGTCCTGGGTGGCTCAGTCGTTGAGCATCTGCTTTCAGCTCAGATCATGATCCCAATGTCCTGGGATCCAGCCCCATAGCTGGGTCCCAGCTTCCCTGTGTTTGTGTTCCCTCTCTCGCTCTATTACAAATAAATAGAATCTATTTTAAAAAAATAAAGTTACATGGATTCAAAGAGAATGTTACCTTTATGAAAAAAAATTATGGATTTGAATACAAGAAGTATATAGATGAGGTGGCTGGGTTACTCTAAAGATTTATGAAATGGAAAAAAAAAGTAAAGAAGAATCTTAAATATTAAAAATTGGAAAACTAGTTAATAGATATTTAAAAGAGTTAAAAAGAAGTGATGTAACAACAAAAGATAGAAATATTAGCTTTAGAATAATTGGCACTTAATCCTGAGTCCAGAATTTGATGAAATTGATGCCATAATTTAGTGTATATCTTTGTCTTTCCACAAAGTGTTTTCCCCCTACAGAAATATTAGAACATGAATTGTGAATATTGCTTAAAGTGAGAATTAAGCCTGTCTTTATAAATATATTTATACAACAAATATATAGTGATAATCAAAGATGTATTACGTAATAAGCCATTCTTTTTCAGTGTTATAATACATACTACATTCAATATTTACGTGCTTCTAAAGGAGTTAATTCCTAGTTTTTTGTCAGTTTTCATTCTTCCAAGTTCCCACATCTTGTAACAGCCTGGTAAGTGTAGGTGCTCAGTAAATACTCCGTTGAATTACAGAATAATATTTGTGAATTGCTTGGTGTGAAGCAACATTTTTCTACTTGTGTTCATCTATTTATTTACACGCTTTTGTCATTTTTTAGTGTTTTCAGAGATATCCTGTTTTAACTTCAGAACATGAACACAAGATATCAGGGTATTGTATTTCAACGCTCTAACATTTGTAGTTTAAATAATTATATGCTATACATAAGATTTCCTGGGCCTTGGTGTGAGAAAGTTAATGCCCTTTATGTGGCTAGAATGAGTTATCAACTAGTATTTATGTGTTTTACAACAAATTGTTTGTCACTTTCTCTGATTAAATGTGCCTATAATAACATTATTGTCATCATTCTTCTTAAGTTGCTGTTGATATTTAAATCATGCTGTCTCCTTTTCCTGGAATAGCCATGCCATTTTCTAAATAAATATCTCCCTTCAGGTGGAAATGAATAACCAAAGTCAGCCATATTAGGATATAGACACTCAGAATCTAACTTTATAATATATGATGGAAACGTGAATTGCACTCAATCTATTTGTAATGACTCCATTTACAGAATATAAAGTTATTCAAATAATTAAAAAATAATTTATTGTAGAATTTTTCTGTGGTTCATTTTAGAACTTTTATTTTTCTTCTATTGTATATATTTTTTATCTTTAGATTACTTCTCCGAGAATGAAATCCAACCCACATTTAATGTTGCTGTTTTTGCCTAGGTTTATCTAATTTGAGTTGAAAAAATAAAATGCATCAATCCTGACACAAAAATACTTCTTTTTTTTTAAGCCAGAAAGTCTACATGGGTTAGAGTTTTATCCATCTCAAAAATGTGCCCATGTCCAGAAAGATTAAGTCAAATATAGAATTGAATAATTGCTGAATTAGTATTTCTAGCTAATGAAATTCTAAGCCTGACTCACACATTTTGTCTCAGAAGCCAGATTTGGAGACTTCACTATCAAGATAAATGCCTAAATTCTCCACTTCACATCACTTTCCAGATATATATGTCTTATACATGTGTACTAATTGTAAAAATCTGGAATTTAATTAAAAAGCACAGTAAAATTCAAATTAAGTTATAGTTTTAGATTACAAATTCCTAGGAATGTTACAACCCTTAAAATGCTGGCTCTTCAGTCCTTTGCAGAAAAGCTTTATTAAAAAGGCTTTAAAGTGAGATTAATTTAAGTTTAAATTGTCACTTACAGAACTCTTCCAGCTAGCCTGAAGCAAAATTACATCTAATTCAAAATTAAAATAAAAGATTTTAGCCCTCTCAAATCTTTTAACTGGCACTAACCCTTATTTCATTTTTAATTTCCACAATCCACAGAGAAATTTACCATATTGTGTAGATTAACTGTCCAAATTATTGAAGAGGAATGAATGCAAGTGTATGATTACATACGTAACAACAAGTGTTGGTTCAATAGTTTAGTAGTAAAGGATAAATAAGGTAAGTTTGTTAATTACAAGATACCTTGAGGAATTCTTTGACTCCTCATTTTCATTCACAACTGTATATCCAATGTCAGAAAACTGTGCTTTATCTTCCAGTTTTATACACCAAGTGACCACTTCTTGTGACCTCCAGTGCTACTGCTCAGTTCAAGTCATTATTGTCACTTCCCTGCTTATTACAGTAAACTCTAAATAGACTCCTATTTATATCCTTCCCCACTATAGTCTATCTCAATACAGGGTCCAGAGTTATGCTTCATAAATTAGTTCAGGTCTTGGTGTTCCTCTGCTCAAAATTTCTAAATTTCCACCTTGCTAGAGTAAAAGCAGAGTCCTTACATTGCCAACAGAGCCCTCTAATATCTGACCCAGGATAACTCCCCTACTTCTACCTCCTGAATCATTCTGCCCCAGTTCAAGCCCCACCTCAGGAAGCTTTCTGTGGCTACTCATACCTTCAGAGCCCCTCTCCAAATATCCAAAACTCTCCAGATCTTGGTCAAATATTACCTTTTCATTGAGGGTTTGCTTCAACACTGGATTTAAAATTGTATATGCGCCCATTCCCAAAATCTCCACTCCCTTTCCCTGCTTTATTTTTTCTATAGCCATTATACCTTTCTAAAATATGTAATTTATTACATAACATGCTTACTGTCTGTATCATGACATTAGAATGCAATCTCCAAGACAGCAAATACTTTTGATCGTTTTGCTCTGTGATGTATCCCCAGCACCTACACAACTACCTGGCACATAAGCCATCAACAAGTAGGGCAGCTAGTTAAAGGGCTATGGTGGTTCACAGGAGAAAATGGTTATAAGCAGCTAAAAAAAAAAAAAAAAAAAAAAAAGTCAGAAAGCATGGGAAATTTGACATAAACCCTGAAAGATAACAGAAAAAACAGAAAATTATAAGAAGTAGGGAAGACCCAAAGCATGCTCAGAAGTTATCCAGTTCACCCAGAACTGAAGTACGCTTAGGGGAGTTTTGGAAGATGACAGAGACTTATTGAAAGCATTTGGTGCAAGGTCTTGAATGCGAAGGATGAGAACTTATACTTCCTTTTTGTTGTTTTATTTTTTCCCTTGTGATAATCTGTAAGATAGCATACATGTTCAGGCTACTAAGCTGGTAAAACTCTTCAGAATAAAACTGGGGGCTACAAAAGGAAGGATTTTCTATCAAACCAAACCATTTGCTGAGTCATTGCATGTTTTCTGCCATTTGCTGGCTGAACTTTATTTTGTGTTTCTATCCACAGAGAATGTTCAGTAAGTAACTTAGCTAATTAGAATGTTTTTTGAGACATTGCATGAAATAGGACAACATAAATAAATAAACAAACAAATAAATAAATAAATAAATATAAATAAGAAATAAGCCTTCCCAGTGTGTGAAATCTTGGTTTATGGTGTAGGTTTAATTAGAATTGGATTAGAATCAAGATCAAGGGTGGTCATACATCTTCTAATTAATTTCAGGATTTTAGCATCTGAGCTCTTCTGCAAGTTCAGGTCAATTTTACTTTCTCGCTCTCTTGATTCTTGCTAGAAAAGCAAAGCAGCTAGTAAATGTTCACTCCAGACACTAATTGCAAAGTTGCAAAATCTACTTCTGTAAGTGACAGTAAGTACATCTGGCCTCACAAAATAAAGCTTTCACATTTCATTCCTATAAAAAGTGATTGAATATCAATATCATAATAAATGTTAGCCTCATATTAACTTAGGTGAAAAAACAAACCAATGAACCTTTGACAATGCAGAAAACACATTCTCTTCTTTACCTGGCATTCTTATATGCACCTTCTATTCTAAGGATACAATGATTCACAATCAAGGAACTATAAAACAAGCAATGTTGTTAGTGGTACTATCAAATACTCAAGTTTATGTACTTTATGTAAATTGTCTTGCATAGCTCTTTGAGACTTTTCTGGTAATTTTTTATGTCACACCAGAAAATGGAAAGACCCAAAATAGTATTCCTTGACTTTTTGAGCCTATATTAAAATTCATAGAGCAAATCAGGATTTCATTAATGAGAAAAACAGCACTTGAAGACATCTATCTTTCAAATGTGTTTTAAATATTGTTGCTAATAAACTATACATTAGTTATTCTGCAAATATCACTGTAGCAAATGATATCTTTAATAAAAATAGATACAAGTTTAACCTCCTGCTCCAAGGAGAGTTTTTATGTATTTGAATCTGATACTCGTGATTTGGTGCTAACCCTAATTAGAGTATAAGTTCCTATAAAGAACTTCTGGTGATATATAATTTACTCATAAAAAATTAGCAGCCCTATGGAATGTTGCAATGGTATTTAACCGGAAAAATAGAATATAATAAAAATTAACAAAGGTTCATAAGTTTCACTTTTATAAGATAGAACGAAAATATACTATTTTTGCATAAAGATGAAGAACATATTTAAATATTCTCAATCAGTTGACCTTTTGTTTCATTGAAAGATATTTGTCCTTGTTAAGCTCTGGTGCCAAAAGATTATTGCATTTTAAAGCCATTTCAAGGCTAAAAATATTCAGAATTTCTACTTCATAAAAATGCAAATTTGCATAAAGTGATTTACACTCTTAGAACATGAGAAGCATGAAACTAAGATTCTTCTTATTATATTAGGACTTGTGAATGTCAGATCTAAAGTGTATATTTTGATTATTATTTTTATAGGAATATAATGAAAGTTCACTAGATTGGGGCCAATTCTGGAGCAATTAAATCATCTCACTTTGTTTTTCCAACATGAGCAAGAAAAAAAGAATAAAAAAACAAACTCTACAGTGAACTCTTTAAAACATAATGTAAAAAAAAAAACTATGGAATACTTTTCAATTAAGAGTGGATAGCATAATCTCTGCTGTGTTTACCCTTGAAAAGTAATTACATGAAATTGAAACACTACATTTTAGTATTTTTCTTTGCTTTGTTTTAAAAGGTGAGTAGTGGCTACAAGAGGTGCATTTTTTTGTTAATAGCACACACTAAAAGGAACTTTAGAGGTCTAAACTAATTCAAGTGTATGACATTCTAGGTACACTCCTTAGCTGAACTTTCTATTACTGCAGGCTATAGCTAATCCTATGAAATGACTTCTCATTAAATTATGCTACAACTACTTAGTAACCAAATCTCATAATTTTATAATGCTGTGACTAGAAGACCATGGCTAGAGATCCGTAGAGGCCAGGTGCTACAATAGTGCAAAAAGGGAACATATACTGTCAGAAGGATTGTATCTGAATCTACTGTAAATTTACCCTTATCTATGCCTCTTTCAGCAACCTTACTCTCACCCCAGTGTCAGCCTTGAGCTGGAATATTTCACAGTTTCTGATTTGTGTATTTACCTTTGCCCACACTTTATTACACATAATGAATTGACTCAATAAATATATTGTTACCTCCTCCCCAACCCAACATCTGTGCCCTAGCGCAGCCGATGACTACTTCCAGCTCAGTATCTCATTTCTTGGTATTCAGCTTAATTCTTCATTTCATTTCTGTGCAGTGACTGTAACTCAACTCCCGGTCATGAAGCAAATGGCTGAAACTCACATACTCTTTCTTTTTATAAGTGAGTCCTACTTTATGTCTTTAGTAAAGATTCCAATAAAGCCATGGGCTTACCAAGAGTACATGCACTTTAGAACATAGTATGTGTTCTTTGGTTCGTTCTGCAAAAGTACTCACCCCTCTCAAAGTAAAATAAGCTAACTTATGATATGGGGTCAATGACTGGTACTAGCAAGAGAATACTTCTCTTGGGATCACTGACTTTAAACATGAGACAACTAGATACACCTTGCCTCGATACTATGAAAGGATCACTAGTGGTGAAATTCCAGGCATAATGGAAGGTTGAGGAAAAGATAATGTGAGGTTGGGATGAAGATTAACCTGTTAATTCTCACATCTCATGTAAGTATTTACTTCTTTCTATCATGTGCTAGGCTAGCCCTATCTCTCTAAAGGGTTTTATGTGGTTGTTGAGTAGGAACCTTCACCTACTTCCTCCTAAATGTATGATTTCCTTTTTTATAATAATCCTATTACTTCTCTCCTGCATGATTTTCATGTAATATTCATTTTTTTATTAATTAAATTTATTTATTTTCAGCATAACAGTATTCATTATTTTTGCACCACACCCAGTGCTCCATGCAATCTGTGTCCTCTATAATACCCACCACCTGGTACCCCAGCGTAATATTCATTTTGAGATACATTCTCAATCTTTTAACAAAACAGGATATGGTCACATTGAATTTAAATTTCCATTTTGGTTTATGCTATGAAGCAGCTGTGCCAAAAAAAAAAAAAAAAAAAAAGAAAAAAAAAGAAAAAGAAAAAAAAAGTGTGTAAATTGTGAATGACTTTAGATTCACACAGCAGCTGTGAATGGATAGGTTTGGCTGCTAGACTAAGTAGCCATATGAACAGCTTGGGTCAAGTCACAGTGTGCTAGGAAATAATTAATTGTAAAAATCAGATTATCATTGGTATAACCACTGAAAAGTACTTAGTAACTGATTGTAATGACATAAGAAACTAGTCATCCTTACTGCATTTGCTAAAAACCCAGTCTGCTTTCTAAGTGATGGAATTCTGGGTTTCAGATATACAGGGATATGGCTTATTTTGGATGAATTTAACTCATTTTGTTATTTCTTTAGGAAGTTATGTTTTTATCACATGGAAGCACTGAATGGACATCCTGGTGACATCAAAACCAAAGGGAAACAAACAACAGTACCCAAGATCTTCCTTGGTGGCAACTTAAGCTGTTAACCAAAGAATAGTTTCATAATCCATTTTGCAGATGGCTTATATTTTCACTACAGTCATATTGGTTAGATATGCCACTTTTTGATACACTGCACACAAAGGCATTAGCCATATTCCCAGAGCAAGAGTGACTATTCTCTCCTCTCTCATACCACAACCACCCAGAAACACAATCATAATCTGTAGACTATATAGTCACTGTCTCTTCAACATCAGATGTGCCCCTCAATCAGGGCTTCCCAGAATATGATGACTAATAACCCTCTCTATTCTGCTGGTATCCTGACTCCTTTGTCAGGTAAGCTTCACATTTCAGCAATTTCAACAACTTAGGATATTGGGTCTTAAATTTGTCATGCACCAGAAACACCCAGAAGATGTGAAAACACAGACTGTTGGGTCCCCTTCAGACTTTCTGATTTCGTAGACCTAGGGTGATATCCATCAAAAATGATGTGGTCCCATGGTTTCCCAAGTGATTCTGATGCTGCTGATTCAGAGATCAAACTTGAGGAATAACTGCCTTAAGACCTAGTTTCCCCAACCTTCTTCAGTTTCCGTGTATGTTTGTCGCATCAATTATCAACTGAACTCTTTTGCTCCTGAGTTACAGAATTTTATGGGAAAAAAAAAATACTAAAACCTATTTGCTTGGCCCTCTGCAAACTCATATTAATTGAAATATCCAGTTTATCACTGCTACTCTATAATCTGTTTTTATTTTTCTATTACATTAGGTACAATTCTTCTTCTGGGACTTCACTAGAAAATCTATACTTGCCTCTTGAATTCACACGTGAATTCATTTTTCTTCTTAGATATTCAACAGCTATTTGTTAAGCACCTCCTAAGTGGAGATAAAGAGAACACAAATAGTGTTTCTGTTATAATAGGACTTACATTCTGATTGGGAAAAGAGAGAATAAAACAAAAAAAAAATGTAAAACCTAATTTGTGTATATATATATGTATATATATATATATATACATACAACCTAGGTAGTATTATGCAGGGGGAAGAAAAATACAGCAGAGAAACTGGTATCTCTGTGTTATACTTCTAACTATACACTTTCTTTTTTCCTAAAAGAAATTTTCCTATCTATTACTAGGTACCATTATTATCCTGTCAGCCATCTTTCCTCTCCTTCTCCTTCACAACCTTCTCCCCATTCCAAACAGGTTCCCCACTCAGTCAGTCAACATATAATTTCTAATTCCACAGAGTGTTTTCTATCTGTAGTTTTACAACAAACATTTTTGTTTGGGGGTTTGGTGAGTTTTTTTTTTGTTTGTTTTGTTTTTGTTAATATTTTACTAGGAACAGTTTAGGAGTTAACCATCAACCACAATTTCCTACAGGATGTACTTACCAAAAACAACACTTCAGGATCATAGTGTTATTCTATCAGCATACCCACTCGAAGAGGTAAGTACTTTTAGTACTCCTATTTAGAAAAGAGGAGACTCAAGTTTTTACCAAGTCATAGAAATCTGAATCCAGGAAATATGTCTAGAACCTGAGATTTTAATAATAAGAATGTAATAATAACTGTGATTAGAAGGGGACAACATCAAGTGGTACAACAGCAAAGAAGAGCAGAACACTTGGGAAGAAGTCACCTGGGTGGGTTTTGTGTCACTTGGTAGTTTGAGTGTGTCTTGGGTTAAAAATTCCTTTAAAATGACAAGTTTATTTCTTCCAGAGTAATAACTTTTACACAGTGTGGGTTATAATGTATTGATGAGTTCACTGGTCAATTGATTTTCAATAACGTCAAAATAGGAAAAAGCTTTATATACTATGATGAGGAATGTTTCATTTTTTTTAATGGAAGGCTAAAGCAAGTATAGAATTATAGTGACAACAAGGATGAATAGATTTAACTTACTAGCTGGCATCTCCCATAAATTTCCACTATGCATTGCCTACCAACTCACAGAGAGTGAACAGGATAAGCCCAGCTCTCACAAGGGTGAGAACAGAAAAGAGACAAAGGAGACATTAACTAGATCTGATAGTTATGTGGCCCATGAGAAGATCAACATTTCAAAATCTTGTCCAAAAAAACCCTTATGCTTTATTTTGTGCCTATTTCTTGAGAACCGTCATGCCACTGTCACCCTTAAAACAGCAACTGGGGCACCTGGGTGTCTCAGTCCTTAAGCATCTGCCTTCGGCTAGGTCATGGGTTGGAGCCCTGCGTTGGGCTGCCTGCTCAGCTGGAAGCCTGCTTCTCCCTCTCTCAGTCCCCTGCTTGTGTTCCCTCTCTTGCTGTCTCTCTCTCTCTGTCAAATAAATAAACAAACAAACAAATAAATAAAGTCTTTAAAAAAATAAGTAAAATAAAAAGTAAAACAGCAACAGCTGTATAAACTTCGATAGATGCTGATTCACATTTTTACTTCCATTTTAAATTTAAAGAAAACATCTGTTAAGATATGAGTTTCGTGATCATGGAAGATGTGGTATATATACACAATGGAATACTATGCAGCCATCAAAAGAAATGAAATCTTGCCATTTGCAACAACATGGATGGAACTAGAGCGTATCATGCTTAGCGAAATAAGTCAAGCAGAGAAAGACAACTATCATATGATCTCCCTGATATGAGGAAGTGGTGATGCAACATGGAGGCTTAAGTGGGTAGAAGAAGAATAAATGAAACAAGATGGGATTGGGAGGGAGACAAACCATAAGTGACTCTTAATCTCACAAAACAAACTGAGGGTTGCCGGGGGGAGGGGGTTTGGGAGAAGGGGGTGGGATTATGGACATTGGGGAGGGTATGTGATTTGGTGAGTGCTGTGAAGTGTGTAAACCTGGTGATTCACAGACCTGTACCCCTGGGGATAAAAATATATGTTTATCAAAAATAAAAAATTAAAGTCAAAAAAAAAAAAAGATATGAGTTTCATGCCTGTGCTTCAATCAAGTTGCACCATTTTTCTTTCTCAGCTCCTGTGCATAGCCATATTGAGACAGCTGAAGAGGAGAGCCCGATGCTCTATCCATTGTTTTGAAGGATAGCTCCTGCAAGGAGGTCCTGCCGTGTCATGTCAAAGTGGTCACATTCCAGAGAGAATAAATCTATGTGATGAACAACACTTTGGGTCTTTTCCAAATCATTTCTTTTGAAATGTATTTGGAGTAGATATAAATACACACATACACATACACACATAGGCACACACACGATTTTTTCCACCCCAACAAACCTCTAGTGACTATATTTAATAAGCTACTTTCAATTAGGTGAATTTACTGAGAGGCTAACTTAAAACCCTTTTCCCCAGATGGTGAAGTGAATTGACATTTACGTTACAGCCAAACAAATAAAAAGTCCTTCAGGCAGTAAAAGTTATATTTTGGTAGAAGTGGGGAGGGTGCTATTTTCGAAAGGGTATAGCTCAACCTTATCTGAAATGACGACATTGCAGAGAAGATTAAAACACATAGCTTGACTGTTTACATAAAAATATAAACATATTTTTGTTTCCAAATATTGAGTTTCTGGGGCTATTGGGGCCAGGAGTGGGTTATTTTTCATGATATTTCCTCATGGTACATCTTGTCCTCCTCATAAGAAGAATTGCCTTTCTCTTACGACAGGGAAAGAGAAACATGAGCACTGAGCCAAAATTTCTCAAGTTGACGGCAAGTATGACTTTTATGGGTGCTACAAGAATATGATCTATTCACTTGTTGTAGCTTGAAAAGATTTTGTAATTCATACCAGATTGCGAAAGGTCACCCTTATTCAGGTGATACAGATGACGGGAATTTGCATGTGCTTTGTGTGAAGAGTATGAGCAACACATATCAGGCCATGTGAATACTGTTTCCTACCCACAGTAGTCAGACTGCTGCATTCTTCTATTATTGATGCATAAGTGAGAATCCCAGGATTTAAAATATCCAACAGACTAATCATTTAATTTTGTCAATAAAGAAATTCAGATTTATAGAGATTGTTCTTTCTTCAAATACTATGCTGGAAGTAAGGGTAAACCCAAATATTAGAACCCAGCATTCCTGGTTTTTTTTTTTTCTCTTTCCATTTTACATTCATGACATATTCTTACAGTCTATAAATATGGACATTGCACAATAAATATAATGAGGACATATATCTACCTTTCTCTGTTGAAAGAATGGCACAAAAATATATGAATGGGATATCTACTATACTGTCACACAGTCTTACAGTAGCTGACCTTTATCAAGCCCTTATTATGTGCAAGGATCTAACTCCCTCACATGTATCTACCCATTTATTCCTTGCAATAACCTACTGAAGTAAGTTGTATAATTACCATTTCTTAGATTACAAAACGGAAGGGTGGGGGGGTGGGGCACACAGGCTTAGTACTGTCTCCAGGACCACATGGCTTGAAAGTCATATCCAGGATGAAATTTAGGAGTTTCCAACTTTGGGGTGTCTCGGTGGCTCAGTGGGTTAGATGTCTGCCTTCAGCTCAGACCAGGATCCCAGGGTCCTGAGATCAAGCCCTGAGTCAGGCTCCCTGCTCAGTAGGGAGTCTGCTTCTCTCTCTCTGCCCCTCCCCAACACTGTGCACACAGCTCACATGTGCATGCTCTCTCACTCTCTCTCAAATAAATAAAAATAAAATATTTGAAAAGAAAAAAGAATGTGCAACGTTAGAGTGATGTAAGCTTCTCCCTCGTGACTTTGAAATAGATACCAAGAGTGACAACATTTCTTTCATTTGAAATCTATACTTTTCAACACTAACTGAGGGTAGCTGTCTTTTCAGGACTCTGGATTAGATTATGAAGACAAGTACCTGTTTCGACTTTGACTCATTACCCCATGTTAGTGAGCACCAACTAAATGGTTTTTGCCTCATTTTATCACTAATTATAACAGAACTTTAAAAAATATAAATTCAAATTAACCTTTAAAATCTCATTTAGTCATTCATTCCATCACTATTTATTTACTGGGTCCCTATTATTTCTAAGGATCAATCCTCATTTATGAGCAAAAATAAAGACTGCCCTGGTTCTTAAGGAGCTGGTTTAAACTAAACCAGGTTTGTCTGGTTTAAATTTAAAAAAATAATAATAATTTTGCTTCCAAAAAAACTCTCCTTTTTAAAAAAGTGTATAGTTCTAGGATTTTGACAAATGCATAGAGCTATGCAACCCCTAACATAAACGGGATATATAACAATTCCATTACCTACCCTTTTGTGCTGAAGTTCCCCTGTAGTCAAACTTTCCACTACCCCCAGCCCCAGCAAACACTGGTCTAGTCTCCATTCCTACAGTCTTTCCTTTTCCATACTGTCATACAAATAAAATTACAGACTATGTAGTATTTTGATTTGGGTTCTTTCACATAATTTAATGTACTTGTGATATGTTGTATGAATCAATGATTCATTCTTTTGTATTGCTGAGTACTACTCCATTGTATGGATGGACCACAGTTTTTTTACCCACTCACAACTGAAGGAGATTCAGATTCTTTCCCATTTTTGGTAATTATGTACAAAATTGCTATAAACAATTTATATAAATTATATAAACAGTTTAACACAAATACAGATTTTGTGTTAACACGAAATTTCTCTTAGGTTGATTTCTCTGAGGTAAATGCTTAGAAGCGGGGTTCTAGGGTCATTAAGTAATTTTACCTTTATAAGGAACTACCAAACTGTTTTCCAAAGTGGGTGTAACATTTTGCACTCTCATCAACAATATATGAGAGTTCCAATTTCTCCACATTTTCACAGGCATTTGGTATTGACAGGTTTTTGCTGTCCCCACACCAGCCATTCTAATAGGTGTACGTGAACGGTATCTCATTAGGGTTCTAGTTTAATGACTAATGATGGTAAGCATCTTTTCACATGCTGTTATCTATCATTACATCTTGGTGAAGTGTTGCCCAAATCTTTTGCCAATTTTTTGGGCTGTTTTCATATTATTGGCCCATCCACTTTTTAACTACATTATTCATCATTGGCAATAACTAAATTCTTGAATGATTCTGCTTCTCCTGCCCCTATACTAGCCAAATATCAAAATCACCCAGAGAGCTTATTAAACACAGTTTTTTGTCCCTAACCAAGAGTTACCGAGTCAGAATCTTCAGAGGGTGAATCTCAGAAATTTAAAAAAAAAAAAAATCCCCTATGTTGAAATGCAAATTAATATCACAATAAGAGAGCAGTATATTCCTAATAGTACAGCTAAAATAATTTTTTAAATGACAATATAAAATTCTGGTGAGGACTTAGGGAAGATTTTCTGGAAGTTGAAATGTACAAGTGAATAAATATGTAAGACTTGCTGATTTTAATCTCACAATTTATGATGACTTCTCTTACCCTACCCTTAAAGTTACCTATTCATATAATGATAGAAATGGAAGAGAAAAAGACATTTACTCTCAATTTATTTTCATATACAAACTAACAAACTTGGGCCCAGAGAAGTGAAGGCAAGAGAAGTATAACAGAAAAACCATTTAATTAAAAAGAAAGAAAAAAAAAAAAGAAACAAACAAAAAGAAGAGGAAGGACAAGAATGAACACCTGTCCTTTAGTCCAGAGTTTTTTGCAAGTTTTTCTATAATTGTCTCTAATTTTCAAAATGCCCAACCCCAGCATATGTCTAGCATAAATGAAACTCTAGAAAGTCCATTCCATTTTTCTTCAATATTTTTTTGACCATAGCACCTTTTTGATAAAACTCTGATCCATACTTCTCTAACTCTAGATTCGCATTGGTTTCTGAAGATTGCTGCATTTGTGTTTTCTCTTTTGCTCTTCTCAAAACTACTTGATGCAATTAATTTCTGTTGTGACAGGAAGATTAAAGAGGTTGAATGTATTAGAGCTTGAAACAAAGAATGTTCTCTTTCAAATCAAATGACTGAACACAGACTTTTTAAACTTTTTTCTTTTTAATCATTTTTCACTCTCCCCCAACGCTTTTGAAAAATACTTGTAATCTGGCCTCTACAGGAAAAAAAAAAAAAAAAATCCGCATGTTCTGATCATGTTGTGCTTTAAATATCTGAACTGAATGCATCAACGTGGTGAGCAGATATTTTCCATATGTGTATTTTTGTAAATGGTAAGCTCCTAGATGGGGGTGACCGGATAGAATGCAGTTCCTTAAGCCATCTCACATAAAACCAGTTGCAATTATGGTTCTGATCAAAGTTATGAAGATGGCTATAAAAGAATGAGTTACATTAAAAACCAGTCAATATTTACTTCTCATGTTCATTAAGGCAAGAAATGTGCATTGAAAAACTACTACTAAGCATATTGATGGTTGTAATTTAAGTAGATTTATGGACTAGCCTATCAGAGGACTTATATATTTAGTAATGATTTTCATTCTTGGCTTATTATATGAAACTTTAAATGATCAATGACCCTGGAATATTTTCCCAATTAAGTTGACACCAAGAAAATGATGAAAATGAAATGGCAGGTATCTGGGTGCTAGGATATTATGAAGGGATATTTTGGAAAGAAACAGAAGCTTTAGTAGTACAAGGCAATTCAAATCCTGAATTACTGATTCTATCCTTCAGAGTATCAATTAAAACCAGGAACTCAACTAATAAAGGCAGAATAGATCTGTGGTAGGGATGGAGTCAGGGTACAGGGCAAGTATAAGAAAGTTACTTGTGTAAGATTTTTATTAGAGTTGATATGCCTGGGATTCCTGACCTAGAAAGAAATCACTTTTGATAGTAAGGACAGGCCTTGGTGATGCTGGTTATCTTGAAACTGGAGCTGGTTGTTCTAAATATTTAGTACCAAGCAGTGTCATTGAAGCACTTTAGCTTTTCCAAGCCACAATTTATTAGATATTTGAAATCCAAATGTTCCTCAGTCCTGCTCAAACCTATTTTTATCTCAGCTGATGTTGCAATTTTGTTCTTATAGACCTGTCAAAGACAATTTTTTTAGGGTTGCAGCATAATTTCAAGCTTTTTGTGTTATTTCTTGCACTACCACACATTTTTACTCTGAATCATATACTTTAACTGTTTGTCATATGTGGGCTTTTTACAAGTCTGCACACCAGTCTTCTATTTATTCTGTTTCTGTGTTAACTTTACCCACAATGTGATATGACATTCTTTTTGTATGTTTATAATGAGATAAATGTGCATATGCTAGATAGACAGACTTACACCGTCAATAAACTGTAATAATTTATATTCTTGTGTTATTGCTAAACTAAATATATTGGTAAAAGCAAATATATTTGGAGAAAGCTGATTTTCCATATTCATTGATAGCGTTCACTTAATGCAGTGGCATATTGCCAACTGTTCTTCCCATTTCTCCAAACCACTTTACCAAATTTCCCTTCTTGCATTATTCAGCATCTGCTATAAGTTGCCTCGTGTCCCCAAATTCATATGTTAAAGTCCTAATCCTCCAATACCTCAGAATATAAACTTATTCGAAAATAGTCACTGTAGATGTAATTAATTAAGATGAAGTCATACTGGATCAGGGTGGGTCCCTACCTAAATATGACTGGCGTCCATATAAAATGAGTATCACTGTGAAGGGCCAGATAAGCACATAGGGAAAATTGCCCTACCGTCAGCCCAGGAACTGCCAGAAACAAGGAGGCCAGATCCTGGTCCTTCTCTAGCACCTTCAGAGGAAGCATGGCCCTGCGAATTCTTTCATCCTGGAGACTTCCAGCCCCCAAAATTTAAGAATAAATTTCTGTTGTTTAAGCACCTCAATGATAGCAGCCCTACCAAACTAATAGAGTAACCAAGATTCCCATTGATGTCAACAGATGGAAACCAACTCATCCACTTCTTCCTTCCTGGCTATTACGTCATCTGGGATTCACCTGTTTTCCTCTCCTGTTTGGATCCTTCTAACCCTCGATGCAAACCTCTCCACCACTGTCCTTCCTCCCATCTTCTCTTGGAGATTACGTCCTTCTTTCCGAATGATTTGTCACCAGTCTCTTAATCTCTGCTGAACCCCATCCTTCAGTCCATAATCACGGTGAGGCGTTTACTTCATCAAAAGTTGAAGAGAGTAGCCAAGACTTGCTTCTGCTTCTTTCTTAGCACTGAGTGAAATCTGGCCTTCATCCTTCTTACTTGCAGAAATTATTTTCCTAAATATCAGCAGCCACATCACTATTTAGCAAAAAAAAAACAATCTTAGCCATCTTCTTACTGTGTTTCATTTTGGGCCCCCAAATATACCACTAGTAGTATCTCTTTTATTTATTTGTCTGTTTATAATTACATGTAGACATACAGGGCTTTGAGCTCTACTAGAACCTAGGGCTCTCCTTTGTGGAGGACACGGAAGCTGCTCCACATCCCAGTGCAGGGTCCATCTGGGGTCATCTCTCCATTCAGCTCAAAGTGGATGAAACATAGGCTGCAGAGATTTAGGAGACAGACATTCACGCCATCCACTCTTTTTCCCTTACTCTCAGTTGCTGGCTGACTGATGACAGCATTTTACATTTTAACAGTGTTCTGCATAGACTCTGCTACTATTCTCCTTCTTTAAGGACAATCTTCTTATCTGGCTTTATAATACTCCTGACCCAGGATTCTCCCCTCTGATGGAACCACTTTTTAAATTATTTACCTTTTTGTACCTCATTCTTATATCAGCAGTTGTCAGTCTTTCTTTCTTTCTTTTTTTTTTTTTTTTTTTGATTTATTTATTTGACAGACAGAGATCACAAGCAGGCAGAGAGGCAGGCAGAAAGAGAGGAGGAAGTAGGCTCCCTGCAGAGCAGAGAGCCCGATGCAGGGCTCAATTCAAGGACCCCGAGATCACAACCCGAGCCGAAGGCAGAGGCTCCAACCAACCAAGCCACCCAGGCGCCCCTTTCTTTTTTTTTTTTTTAATTTTTTTTTTTAAAGATTTTATTTATTTATTTGTCATAGAGAGAGAAGCGAGAGCAAGCACAGGCAGACAGAATGGCAGGCAGAGGCAGAGGGAGAAGCAGGCTCCCCGCCAAGCAAGGAACCCGATGTGGGACTCCATCCCAGGACGCTGGGATCATGACCTGAGCCGAAGGCAGCCGCTCAACAAACTGAGCCACCCAGGCGTCCCCAGGCACCCCTTTCTTAAGTGAATATAAAAAGCTCTCAGTTCTCCCGACTATGAGACTCAGTCACCATCGTCAGGCTATTAAGCATCATTAATATCCCCAGACCAAGATGTTGCCCAATTCAATCCCCATAATTTGTATGACAATTCTTTGTCTTGAAATATATTATAATATTGAATGAGATTGTTTAAACTACACTGCTTCAGAAATAGAATATTTGCCTGCCTTCCCTACCCTAAATCTCTGTCTTAAAATGCCAGTCCTTTTAATTCCATGTTTATTTTTCATTTATTTATTTGTTTATTTTAGTGTTCGTCATTTTCTTTCTCTACTTCCAGACATCCATCATTATTTTTATGCCTATTAACTTCTTTGGTAGAATACATGGTTTCCTCCTAGAATGCACTCCTTTCTACCTACCCGCTCTCACACACTTCCTCTTTTCTGTCAAAGCAAAGATTTTTCATCCAAGTAGTTAAACAACAATGACAACAACAAAAATGGACTTAATCCCAGCCTGTTTGATGCAGTATAATTTAAATCAATCCTGGTTGCTTCAATATCCTTCTAGGAACTGGTTTAAGAAAGGGTTAAGTGTCCCAGTCACTGTCAAGGAGATGAGATCTCCTATTTGAAAGCATTGAAGAAGACTCCCGACTAATAAAGTGGAGCGGCAGAGTAAACTTACCAGAATATCAGGTTCTAAATTAAGACAAGAAGGAACGCCTGGGTGGCTCAATTGGTTAAGCCACTGCCTTCGGCTCAGGTGATGATCCCAGAGGCCTGGAATCAAGTCCCACATCAGGCTCCTTGCTCAGCAGGGAGCCTGCTTCTCTCGCTGCCTCTGCCTGCCTCTCTGCCTGCTTGTGTGTACTCTATCTCTCTCTCTCTGGCAAATAAATAAAACATCTTTAAATAAATTAATTAATTAAGACAAGTGTCCCATTTTAAAACATCTTTTTTTTTAAATAATAATTACCCTTCTTATTATTAAACCATTGTTTCTGAGTTATCTGTCACTAGTAGTCAAAAGCTACTATTCATCCAGGGTACTTCCACCTGAGTTCCAGACTCATATTTTCAATATTAATTTTCCAGTTTGATCCAGATATGTCACAGGGACTTCAAACATAACTTGTTCAATAAAAAGAAAGAAAGGAAGAAAGAGAAAGAAAGAAAAAGAAAGAAAGAAAGAAAGAAAGAAAGAAAGAAAGAAAGAAGAAAAAACAACTCATTTGTTCCATAAATTCAATGATATTCTTCTTGGTTTTGGTTTTGGTTTTGCTTTGAAATTACAGTCTGTAATGTCCCCAAATTCAGGCCAGGAAATTGGAATCCTCTCTATCTCCCTTACCTCACACTTCCCAAGTGTCCACTAAGTTCTGATAATTCAATATGCAAAACATCTCTCAAATCTACTCTCCTTTCTAGTCTTCCTACCTGGAATATTCATGCTTCCTTGCTACCCAGTGGTTGCTTGTCTAATCAACTCTTCACATTGCCTTCACAGTTATGCTCCTAAAACATTGGCAGTTTTTTAAAAAATATGTATAGAATATTGTTTTCACATATTTTTTTCTGTTGCCTTTGGGAATAAACTCTTAATGCTATAACATCCAATCTGCCTGCCTTTTTGCTTAATCTCTAAACATATTCATATCTATTCTAGCTATAGCTCTCTCCTACTCAACCCCCAAATATGTTGTGGGAACACATATGCCTTTATTTCTACTGTTCCCTCTGTACATAATGTTTTATTTTCTTATTGAGTTGACAAATCCACTTGCAATAGTGCCTCCTCTTAAAACATTTTGGGACATGCACTCGCTAGAATTAGAATTCATCATCCTTGGAGAAGTATTTTTTAGTTCATACTAAAAGTTCATACAAGTGTATTATGTATCATTTGCATTTTGGTTTTTAAGTGATAAATGATTATATCTTGAATTGCCTTGAATTGAAGAATTTTGATAACTCCTAAATAGATACTAGGATTTGCATTATTAAAGCAATAAATTATTAAAATAATCATCTAAGAAACCATAAGTGAACTTATGATAATAGTAATCAATAATATTCATAATGGGTGACCTCCCATACTGTAATAATAGTAGGATAGGGAATATGTCATATTATTGCAGTAACTATAAACTTATCAGAGTCTATCAAATAGTAGCCCTTCAGTAACCAATTTTTATATGAATTCTTTATAAGAACTTATATGAATTCTTAAAGATTTTTTTGTATAATACATCATATTTTTGAAAAGCTATAAAATTATGATAAAAATAAACAACTTCTTGGTGGAATAAGAATATCTGATACAGAAATGCAATTAAGTAACCATGGATGAGCAAAGACCTAAACTCCATTACATTCACTCACCAATTATTTAAAACAAGTAGGGTACACTGTACTACTCCTCTTCAGTGTTATAATTAATGCCATCTATAAACCAAAACCAAGGTAACAGAGAATATTCAGAATTTCTTTTTTATATGCATTTTCTTTGGTTTGATTTAGTCCCCCAAGAAAAAAGTTCCATTTACTTATTAGTCCCAAGGACTCTGATGCTGAGTGTTATCAGTTTCTCTGTCTAGCATAGCAGGAATCCTTAAAGGCTTCCTCCTCACCTGTGGGTAATGGTGCAGGTGATACACTGAGAACCACACAGCAGTACTCCAGCCACTTCAAGGAATTATCCCAGCATAGGTGGTTCTAAAATTTGGCTGTTCATAAAAATCACTGGAGCAGCTTTAAAAAAAATACAGATGCATGGGCCCCAATTAGAAAGAGAAGCTGATATTAGTATTGCTGGGTAAGGAAGCCCACTCATTTGTGTTTTTAAAATCTTTACAGAGGACTCTAATGTGTAGCTGGAGTTGAGAACCACTGTAACACTTAACCTTGACATACTGACCTTCCTTTTGAAGTCACCTTCCTTTATTCTAATTATGTGGTCAGAATAAGATTCACTGCTTATGGGTTTTGTCTCCATAACTCATAGTTCAGTCCAGTTGTTCTGGTAAGAATTTCATCATTGGATTTTGCCTTTTAAATTTTCTTTAATACTAAAAATGAGCCAATCGCACCTTTTCCTCCAATAATTCCCAGCTAATACATCACGCTAACAACACTGTCCCAGAACACCCCTTAATATTCACTTTCCAGTCTGCCCAATCAGAGCAAGGATGGTGAGTGTACAAGCGTTCAAAATTTATTATTTTCCTGCTTAAGGGCTGCTTGACGTGATCTGTCATCAGATAGAGAGAAACCCGAGCTTTTTATGGACAATTTAAGAAAAATAAAGTCATGTCAGCCATTGACATTTTAAAACATAATTCTCAGTTAATAAGGATAGATCTAGTCCAGAGGCTCAATCTTATAAAAAGACGTTTTTGAAAAATTACATATTTCTTTTTTATCTACCTTGACACTTGATTTGTTAATACTAGATACATGAATTTTTCTATATCCACCATTTTGAATGCCTAATTCCTGTTATTATTATACCCAATGGTAGTATGGTATGAAGTCTAAAATACCAAAAAAAAAAAAAAGCTGTACTGTCTTAAAATTTTCAAAACTATCAGCAACAAAGAAAATGTTAGTGCAGTAACATTTTCCCTACAATCTTCTTATAAATAAAAATGTGTTCCTCATTTTACAGTATAAATTTTCTTTCACTAAAGTAATAACATTAAATTTAAAATGGACACATGAGCACAAGTTTTCACAGAAACAATATGCATATCCAAAACCTTGGCAAAGTCCTTAATATATGTTTTTTTTAATATAATTTTTTATTTTTTATAAACATATATTTTTATCCCCAGGGGTACAGGTCTGTGAATCACCAGGTTTACACACTTCACAGCACTCACCAAAACACATACCCTCCCCAATGTCCATAATACCACCCCCTTCTCCCAAACCCCCTCCCCCCAACAACCCTCAGTTTGTTTTGTGAGATTAAGAGTCACTTATGGTTTGTCTCCCTCCCAATCCCATCTTCTTTCATTTATTCTTCTCGTACCCACTTAAGCCTCCATGTTGCATCACCACTTCCTCATATCAGGGAGATCATATGATAGTTGTCTTTCTCTGCTTGACTTATTTCGCTAAGCATGATACGCTCTAGTTCCATCCATGTTGTCGCAAATGGCAAGATTTCATTTCTTTTGATGGCTGCATAGTATTCCATTGTGTATATATACCACATCTTCTTGATCCATTCATCTGTTGATGGACATCTAGGTTCTTTCCATAGTTTGGCTATTGTGGACATTGCTGCTATAAACATTCGAGTACACGTGCCCCTTTGGATCACTACGTTTGTATCTTTAGGGTAAATGCCCAATAGTGCAATTGCTGGGTCATAAGGCAGTTCTATTTTCAACATTTTGAGGAACCTCCATGCTGTTTTCCAGAGAGGTTGCACCAGCTTGCATTCCCACCAACAGTGTAGGAGGGTTCCCCTTTCTCCGCATCCTCGCCAGCATCTGTCATTTCCTGACTTGTTGATTTTAGCCATTCTGACTGGTGTGAGGTGATATCTCATTATGGTTTTGATTTGTATTTCCCTGATGCTGAGTGATATGGAGCACTTTTTCATGTGTCTGTTGGCCATCTGGATGTCTTCTTTGCAGAAATGTCTGCTCATGTCCTCTGCCCATTTCTTGATTGGATTATTTGTTCTTTGGGTGTTGAGTTTGCTAAGTTCTTTATAGATTCTGGACACTAGTCCTTTATCTGATATGTCGTTTGCAAATATCTTCTCCCATTCTGTCAGTTGTCTTTTGATTTTGTGAACTGTTTCCTTTGCTGTGCAAAAGCTTTTGATCTTGATGAAATCCCAATAGTTCATTTTTGCCCTTGCTTCCCTTGCCTTTGGCGTTGTTCCTAGGAAGATGTTGCTGCGGCTGAGGTCAAAGAGGTTGCTGCCTGTGTTCTCCTCAAGGATTTTGATGGATTCCTTTCGCACATTGAGGTCCTTCATCCATTTTGAGTCTATTTTTGTGTGTGGTGTAAGGAAATGGTCCAATTTCATTTTTCTGCATGTGGCTGTCCAATTTTCCCAGCACCATTTATTGAAGAGGCTGTCTTTTTTCCATTGGACATTCTTTCCTGCTTTGTCGAAGATTAGTTGACCATAGAGTTGAGAGTCTATTTCTGGGCTCTCTATTCTGTTCCATTGATCTATGGGTCTGTTTTTGTGCCAGTACTACATGCTGTCTTGATGATGATAGCTTTGTAATAGAGCTTGAAGTCCGGGATTGTGATGCCACCAACGTTGGCTTTCTTTTTCAATATCCCTTTAGCTATTCGAGGTCTTTTCTGGTTCCATATAAATTTTAGAATTATTTGTTCCATTTCTTTGAAAAAGATGGATGGTACTTTGATAGGAATTGCATTAAATGTGTAGATTGCTTTAGGTAGCATAGACATTTTCACAATATTTATTCTTCCAATCCAGGAGCATGGAACATTTTTCCATTTCTTTGTGTCTTCCTCAATTTCTTTCATGAGTACTTTATAGTTTTCTGAGTATAGATTCTGTGTCTCTTTGGTTAGGTTTATTCCTAGGTATCTTATGGTTTTGGGTGCAATTGTAAATGGGATTGACTCCTTAATTTCCCTTTCTTCTGTCTTGCTGTTGGTGTAGAGAAATGCAACTGATTTCTGTGCATTGATTTTATATCCTGACACTTTACTGAATTCCTGTATAAGTTCTAGCAGTTTTGGAGTGCAGTCTTTTGGGTTTTCCACATATAGTATCATATCATCTGCGAAGAGTGATAATTTGACTTCTTCTTTGCCGATTTGGATGCCTTTAATTTCCTTTTGTTGTCTGATTGCTGAGGCTAGGACCTCTAGTACTATGTTGAATAGCAGTGGTGATAATGGACATCCCTGCCGTGTTCCTGACCTTAGCGGAAAAGCTTTCAGTTTTTCTCCATTGAGAATGATATTTGCGGTGGGTTTTTCATAGATGGCTTTGATGATATTGAGGTATGTGCCCTCTATCCCTACACTTTGAAGAGTTTTGATCAGGAAGGGATGCTGTACTTTGTCAAATGCTTTTTCAGCATCTATTGAGAGTATCATATGGTTCTTGTTCTTACTTTTATTGATGTGTTGTATCACATTGACTGATTTGCGGATGTTGAACCAACCTTGCAGCCCTGGAATAAATCCCACTTGGTCGTGGTGAATAATCTTTTTAATGTACTGTTGAATCCTATTGGCTAGTATTTTGTTGAGTATTTTCGCATCTGTGTTCATCAAGGATATTGGTCTATAGCTCTCTTTTTTGGTGGGATCCTTGTCTGGTTTGGGGATCAAGGTGATGCTGGCCTCATAAAATGAGTTTGGAAGTTTTCCTTCCATTTCTATTTTTTGGAACAGTTTGAGGAGAATAGGAATTAGTTCTTCTTTAAGTGTTTGGTAGAATTCCCCGGGAAGCCGTCTGGCCCTGGGCTTTTGTTTGTTTGGAGATATTTAATGACTGTTTCAATCTCCTTACTGGTTATGGGTCTGTTCAGGCTTTCTATTTCTTCCTGGTTCAGTTGTGGTAGTTTATATGTTTCTAGGAATGCATCCATTTCTTCCAGATTGTCAAATTTATTGCCGTAGAGTTGCTCATAGTATGTTCTTATAATAGTTTGTATTTCTTTGGTGTTAGTTGTGATCTCTCCTCTTTCATTCATGATTTTATTTATTTGGGTCCTTTCTCTTTTCTTTTTGATAAGTCGGGCCAGGGGTTTATCAATTTTATTAATTCTTTCAAAGAACCAGCTCCTAGTTTCGTTGATTTGTTCTATTGTTTTTTTGGTTTCTATTTCATTGATTTCTGCTCTGATCTTTATGATTTCTCTTCTCCTGCTGGGCTTAGGGTTTCTTTCTTGTTCTTTCTCCAGCTCCTTTAGGTGTAGGGTTAGGTTGTGTACCTGAGACCTTTTTGTTTCTTGAGAAAGGCTTGTACCGCTATATATTTTCCTCTCAGGACTGCCTTTGTTGTGTCCCACAGATTTTGAACCGTTGTATTTTCATTATCATTTGTTTCCATGATTTTTTTCAATTCTTCTTTAATTTCCCGGTTGACCCATTCATTCTTTAGAAGGATACTGTTTAGTCTCCATGTATTTGGGTTCTTTTCAAACTTCCTTTTGTGGTTGAGTTCTAGCTTTAGAGCATTGTGATCTGAAAATATGCAGGGAATGATCCCAATCTTTTGATACCGGTTGAGTCCTGATTTAGGACCCAGGATGTGATCTATTCTGGAGAATGTTCCATGTGCACTAGAGAAGAATGTGTATTCTGTTGCTTTGGGATGAAATGTTCTGAATATATCTGTAATGTCCATCTGGTCCAGTGTGTCGTTTAAGGCCTTTATTTCCTTGCTGATCTTTTGCTTGGATGATCTGTCCATTTCAGTGAGGGGAGTGTTAAAGTCCCCTACTATTATTGTATTATTGTTGATGTGTTTCTTTGATTTTGTTATTAATTGGTTTATATAGTTGGCTGCTACCACGTTGGGGGCATAGATATTTAAAATTGTTAAATCTTCTTGTTGGACAGACCCTTTGAGTATGATATAGTGTCCTTCCTCATCTCTTATTATAGTCTTTGGCTTAAAATCTAATTGATCTGATATAAGGATTGCCACTCCTGCTTTCTTCTGATGTCCATTAGCATGGTAAATTCTTTTCCACCCCCTCACTTTAAATCTGGAGGTGTCTTCGGGTTTAAAATGAGTTTCTTGGAGGCAACATATAGATGGGTTTTGTTTTTTTATCCATTCTGATACCCTGAGTCTTTTGACAGGGGCATTTAGCCCATTAACATTCAGGGTAACTATTGAGAGATATGAATTTAGTGCCATTGTTTTGCCTGTAAGGTGACTGTTACTGTATATGGTCTCTGTTCCTTTCTGATCTACCACTTGTAGGCTCTCTCTTTGCTTAGAGGAGATTTCAAGATTTCCTGTAGAGCTGGTTTGGTGTTTGCAAATTCTTTCAGTTGTTGTTTGTCCTGAAAGCTTTTAATCTCTCCTTCTATTTTCAATGATAGCCTAGCTGGATATAGTATTCTGGGCTGCATGTTTTTCTTATTTAGTGCTCTGAAAATATCATGCCAGCTCTTTCTGGACTGCCAGGTCTCTGTGGATAAGTCAGCTGCCAATCTAATATTTTTACCATTGTATGTTACAGACTTCTTTTCCCGGGCTGCTTTCAGGATTTTCTCTTTGTCACTGAGACTTGTAAATTTTACTATTAGGTGACGGGGTGTGGGCCTATTCTTATTGATTTTGAGGGGTGTTCTCTGAACCTCCTGAATTTTGATGCTCGTTCCCTTTGCCATATTGGGGAAATTCTCCCCAATAATTCTCTCTAGTATACCTTCTGCTCCCCTCTCTCTTTCTTCTTCTTCTGGAATCCCAATTATTCTAATGTTGTTTCGTCTTATGGTGTCACTTATCTCTCGAATTCTCCCCTCGTGGTCCAGTAGCTGTTTGTCCCTCTTTTGCTCAGCTTCTTTATTCTCTGTCATTTGGTCTTCTATATCACTAATTCTTTCTTCTGCCTCATTTATCCTAGCAGTGAGAGCCTCCATTTTTGATTGCACCTCATTAATAGCTTTTTTGATTTCAACTTGGTTAGATTTTAGTTCTTTTATTTCTCCAGAAAGGGCTTTTATATCTCTCGAGAGGGTTTCTCTAATATCTTCCATGCCTTTTTCGAGCCCGGCTAGAACCTTGAGAATTGTCATTCTGAAGTCTAGATCTGACATATTACCAATGTCTGTATTGATTAGGTCCCTAGCCTTCGGTACTGCCTCTTGTTCTTTTTTTTGTGTTGAATTTTTCCATCTTGTCATTTTGTCCAGAGAAGAGTATATGAGGGGGCAAGTAAAATACTAAAAGGGTGGCAACAACCCCAGGAAAATATGCTTTAACCAAATTAGAAGAGATCCCAAATCGTGACGGGGGAGAAAGGGGATAAAAAGAGGTTCAAAAAGGAAGAAAGAAAAAAAAGAAAAAAGAAAGAAAAAAAAAAGAAAAGAATTTAAAAAAAAAAAGAAAACACCTAAGAAAAATATAAAAAAGAAAAAATATATGTATTAGATAAACTAGTAAAAAATCGTTAAAAAAGAAAAAGGTAACAGTTAAAAAAAATTTTACCCGAAGGCGAGAAATAAAAACAAAAAATGAAAAAGAAAAAAATTAAATTAACCGCAAGACTAAAAAAAATCACAGGGCAAATGCCATGAGTTCCGTGCTTTGCTTTCTCCTCCTCTAGAATTCTGCTGCTCTCCTTGGTATTGAAACCGCACTCTTTGGTAGGTGAACTTGGTCTCGGCTGGATTTCTTGGTTGACCTTCTGGGGGAGGGGCCTGTTGTAGTGATTCTCAAGTGTCTTTGCCCCAGGCGGAATTGCTCCGCCCTTACCCGGGGCCGGGGTGAGTAATCCGCTTGGGTTTGCTTTCAGGAGCTTTTGTTCCCTTAGTGCTTTCTGTAGAGTTCCGGAGGACGGGAATACAAATGGCGGCCTCCTGGTCTCTGGCCCGGAGGAGCCGAGAGCCCAGGGCCGCACTCCTCAGTGCGTGCTCAGAGAACCGCGCCCAGTTACTCCCGTCTGCCTGACCTCCGGCCGCGCTCCGAGCTCACCGAGCCTGCGACAGGTTCAAGGTCACCCCGAGCTGCCAGCTTACTGTCGGCTCTGTCTCTGTAGCCGGCTTTCCCGTTCCAATACCCGCAAGCTCTGCGACACTCAGACACCCCTGATCCTTCTGTGACCCTGCGGGACCTGAGGCCACGCTGACCCCGTGTGGGCTTTGCCCCGGGTAGCCTCTGGAGCGATGTCCCTCAGCGGAACAGACTTTTAAAAGTCCTGATTTTGTGCGCGGTTGCTCCGCCGCTTGCCGGGAGCCGGCCCCTCCCCCCGGGGTCTATCTTCCCGTCGCTTTGGATTCACTTCTCCGCCGGTCCTACCTTTCAGAAAGTGGTTGTTTTCTGTTTCCAGAATTGCTGTTCTTCTTCTCTTCGATCTGCCGATGGATTTTCAGGTGTTTGCAATCTTTAGATAAGCTCTCTAGCTGATCTCCGGCTAGCTGAAGTAGTCTCGGCCTGCTACTTCTCCGCCATCTTGACTCCTCCCTTAATATATGTTTTAATCACATAGACTCAAGAGTGGTGAATTCACTAAGTATTTCACATAGTCAAGTCTTCCTAATAAAAAAGATTAAGATTCCTAACCCATTGTGATACTTCTATTGTATGTTCTGCAATACAAATTGGCATTATATAGTTCAATGGATTTTTTTTTTTTTTTTTTAAGGTAAGGGCATATTCCTACCCACAAAAGATTTGCTAACTTGGCACTGATGTTGGGTCACACAGAGTACTATATGTATCTACGAAATGGATGAAAAAAAAATAAAAGAAAGACTTATTAATTCTGATAGTCATATTTTCTTTTTTTTTATTCATGTTCACAAATACCTGAAATGGAAGAATACTCAAAACACAGAAACAAAAGCATAGGGTTATTCTGAATTCTGTATTCCTGAAGAAAAATGACAGAAAGGAGATTTATTTTGGATTCACTTCCATACTGCTCTCCCTTTGAGAAAGTCTGGCTTTCCAAGTTCATCCAGCATAGTGGTTTCGGCCACTATCATATCCTCCAGGGAATGCTGGGAAATGAGTTACAAAGACTGAACACCATGCACATTGCACTGTTTATAAGTCTGGTTGAGAACTAAATAAGGACAGGAGCACAGCTGCAGACACACAGCAGGTAGAAAATCACTTAAGAGATCATGAAAAGTAGCAGGATAAGAAGTTTGGATGGAAAAAAAAAGTTCAGCACCTGAGGTGAAACCCTGGAGTGACAATGTAGCCTGGAAGAGAGACATAATACTTAAATTCTACTTTGAAATCCCCAATCTGGAAAAAGCAGGATCTGTAGAATATTATTTATAATTAAGAGATGGTGAAACCTGGTATGGGGAAATGATACTGCACTCTGAATGCACAGTTCTAACTTTGGTTCTAGTCAGTCACTGACTTGCATATGACTTTAAGGAAGTTGTTTATACCTTTTTCTGAACCATCCTTAAAGTGATAGTGGCAGACTACAAGTTTCAATGCCGCATTTTCTACAGGTCTACTTTTAAATTATAAAAGTTTATAAATTCTAAGTATAAAAATTGTTAAAAAACTATACAAAGAAGAACATCAGACACTTACTAGATAATAACCACAGGCTTTTAACAGAATCTTATAGTGGCCACATCAATTTCCTGTGCAGCATCCCTGAGCACTGGTGTGAACTCTTAGATTGTTCCACATCAGATGAGGTGCCACCTAATGAGGGAGATATCTGCATCTAGAGTGCTCAAATGTTTAACTGATACTCAATTTCTAGTAGTTTCTACCCTTGATCCAGGTCTGTCCTCAAAATAGTATAAAAGAAATACATTTCCTCTTTAAATATTTAAAACAGCATTTTGATTTTTTTTAAGTTTTATCATATCTAGGTTATAAACATTCTTGTTTTCTTCAGTTATTTGTCATTTACCTGATGTCAGAGCTTGAAAAGCAAAAGGATTACTGATTTCTAAACAGGCTTAAGCTCTCAGTATCAGTTTTAAATGGTGATACCCTGAGTGCAATCAATGAGACAGGGACCCCAAATTTTAAGTAATCCCATATGATTAGTATTAAGGATGAAACAAGAAACTTCAGCTTCTCAGCCCATTTGCTAACAAACTCAAAAAAAATCATGTAAGATTGAACTACATCAAATGCTGATATCTGATGCATGCAAGTCTCAAAGACAGACAGTGATCATACAAAAAAAAAAAAAGAAATTCTCATAATTTACATTATTTAATGGAAACTGGCAATTGGACAAAACAGATCATTCTCACTGTGGAAGGACTGGTTCTTAGGGAATCAGCCCTCTGCCCTGTGCAAAGGCAAATCCATATTTAAATTTACTATAGACATTATTCCTTCCTCTATAATCTACCAGTTAGTGTCTATCAAAACCATCTCTCATCCTTTGTGCCCTTTTCAGTTGGATAAAACCACCCAGTGATATCCCATTTCTCCTTATCTGCACATATTTCCTCTCCACCTTTCATTTAGGTGAGATGTAGCATTTTTTTTTTTCAGGTTTGGTATTCATCTGCTTTTGCATGCTGGACAGTAGAAATGACTACTATGTAGTAGTCTTGATAACAAGATGTAGCCTTGATAACGAGATGTTATGAAAAGCCTAAGTCAATTGTTGTTTTTTCCTTGCTCATGTATGTGGACTTTGTCACAATATATCAAGAGCCCACAAGAAGAAATGATTTATATCTGGAGACTTCCAAGAAATATTTCTGATGTAGCCAATGATTATCAGGCATACTTTCTTCCTTCTCTCAGTACTATCTGTATATCTTACCATGAAAAGTGGGTTTTTAGTCATGGAAGGAGAAACTTTAACTGGGGATGATTATAAAATGTGCAGTTATTGGAAGTTTTTCCATACTAAAGAGCTTTGGTCAAAATGTAGTTGAGTGTGCCAAGATGGAGGTTATAATGGATGTCTCTTTACATTGCAAATTAGCATGATAATCCCAATAAAATTTCTAAATCCTGTGATTTTGTGAGTCACATCAATCTCTGTCCATCCTTGTATTTTCTTATACCTCCATAGAATGTACCGTGATATGTGTATGTGTGTAAGTGACAGACCAGGGATACTGGACACAGTAGTTAAGGGGCTCTAGTCCTGAATAAAAGAACAGAATAGGTGCTAAGGAATGCCAGTTGTCTTATAATTCTCAGATTTTAAAAAGGGCAGTAAGTAGAATCCTTACGCAAACACAAACCAAACAGAATTTTTGGGGCTCTGGGGGAATGGTGTGTATGCATGGTAGAGCATGTCTGACTGCATATATCAGAGTAGCTCAATATGGTGATGACAGGTGGGTCAGGAAAAAGATTTATTGAGTTGGTCAGTGAAAGTATGCTTTTATTAATCTGAATTTAGCTATTTTATATTTGACTGCTTCTATCATTCATTGTATTCACCATTCCTCATTGTTTTGTATCATCTAGAAATCACAAAAATATTTTCATTTGTCACTACTAAAATTTTTGAAAATGCTTGAGGAAAGCAAAGGATACAGGATGAGCCTATAGACTTTTGTCAATCAATCAAGCACCATTTTCAAGAAACTTGCTATTCAATCATAAAACTCAGCTAATTCTATTTTTCATAGTTCCTCCTTTTGGGCTACTGGGAGCCATTAAACTCATTGTTAATATGAAGATAATGCAATTGATATAGCGTATCTTTCTTAATACTGATTCTTCTCCCCAGAGTACTCTAATATCATAAAAAAATGAAATGAGCTTGGCTTAGAATGTATTTCTATTTGTTTATACAATTGGTGAACACAATTTGGTTTCCAGTGATTGACTCTTTTTTTTTTAATAATGCAACAGCCATCTACTTAACAAACTTTTTAAAATGTTTGCCCAGAAATAATATTAAGTGTATAATATTCTTCACTTTTTAAGAATCAGAAAATTTCTGTTTCTAGTCTTCTTCTATATCTTCTGTTTGTTATCATTCTTCAAAGAATAAAAGGTTTCCAACATAACATCTGAGTGTCCTGGGAGGTAAATTTATTCTGAAGAAGAGGCTTGAAATCATTTAGAGGAATTCTGTGTTATTTCATTTCCTTATCTCTTTATTAGTTCAATTTCCTCATGAGTATTTGTTTTGCCTTTACCATTTGAAAACATATTCTCCTTGATAGAGATGAAAACAAAATAGGCCAATAACAGTTATGTATTATCCTGTGGGATCAAAAGGACACAGTTTTAAGTCTAGTATAAAAAATATATATTAAAAGTTCTGCAGAGAATTTTTTTAATAATCCAAAAAGTCTGTTCTGAAAACATGACCAAAGAATCAACAAACAACATATTTAATAAATAGTTTCTGTCTATGCGTGACTCATGGCCTATGAATATGCCCCTCACATTTACAAAGAAAATGGAAGATTGAACTATTTAGCCTGGCACCCAAATGAGTAAGACCTGTTTTTTTCTTTTTCTCTTCTCTTCTAAATGAGTTGACTTGCATTTTAGCTGATTGATAGTCAAGACATATATGACAGAGGTAGAGGCATTTTTAGTTGCTTAACTGAAAAGACTTAAACCCAAAGATTTTAGTGAGTACCTACAACCTTAAGCACCCTTAGTTAATCTCTCAGATACCATCATTTATGCAGCACCAGTAAGGGACTTCTACAAACTTTGATATTTCAACAAGTAGATGAGCACTTTCATTGAGATACTTTCTTAGCTTGTGAAAATATATTTGTAAATGTCACATAACTAATGCCAACTTTTGCTTTCCTGATTTACTTTAAGGAAAATTTACTTTGGTAGTTGAACTACATGCTTTTGGTTAAGACTGTATCTTTGAAAGAGAGAAGAGTTGTGACTAGCTTCTGGTGGAATGTCCCAGAGATCTATCGGTGACAAGGAAACCATTATAACAGCTCAGAGGAGGAGTTGGTCACTCCAAGGCACAGCCATATCTGACTAGTTAGCTATGTGGAAGCTGAATCAAGTTATGTTACCAAAACAATTTTTCATTGGAATAAACATAGAGGAAAGGTAGAAAGAAAAGCCGTTAGGTAGAAAGTGGAAATCTATCACATGAAAAAAAGAGAAAAGAGCAATGATATTGGCTGAGACAATCATTTTTGAAAACTGTATCTTTGAATGACAAAGAAACCCCAGGTTTGCAAAACAAAACACCAGAAAGCAAAATCTCACTTTTGATAGGATCTTTTCTTTTGACTAGTTTCAAAATCCAAAGAAATTATTATTTTTTTTAAGTATTTTGTGTCTTGGGGCGCCTGGGTGGCTTAGTGGGTTAAGCCGCTGCCTTCAGCTCAGGTCATGATCTCAGGGTCCTGGGATCGAGTCCCGCATTGGGCTCTCTGCTTGGCAGGGTCCTGTTTCCCTTCCTCTCTCTCTGCCTGCCTCTCTGCCTACTTGTGATCTCTCTCTGTCAAATAAATAAATAAAATCTTTAAAAAAATATTTTGTGTCTTGATATGGGCTAAATTCAATAGGAACTGACACACTATTAAGAATTTTCAGGATGAATTTTTGCTATGTTAGCTTGTACCATGAGTATTCTAATTTTCAGTAACACAGCCCACTGGGGAGCAGGGAACACAAGTCCTGAAATTCAGTGCAAGAGGATATAAAATCCAGGAGTTTACTCTTGCACAAAGATACTATGTGGGTTTAAACTGTATATTCTCCCACATTTCTCAGCACAAATTTTAAGTTTAAAACTTACATATTACACATATTCTAAATTTATGAAAAACATGAACCTAAATTAAAATTAGTTGGCATAATTACACTGCTCCTCAATGTGGGGGAAAAAGGTGATAATTTTTTTATTATGGTAAAATAAATGGAGAAGTATAAATTTGGAGATGTAACCGCAAAGTAAATGGTAAAAAGAATATTGTACTTGAGCAATTTTTTTCCCCTGTAGTTTTGTCAATAGTTTCTTCTGCATATTGTGTGCTGTAAGCTAGCCACATGAAATAAATGACTTTGGCCTTAACTGAATGCTACTGTCTGCACTACATCATAACCCCATCCTGCCGATAATAAGCCTTACTTGGCAGTAATCTAAATCCAGTGGCATTTGGAAAACTGCAATAATGATGATGAAATTAAAACCCCAGAATTTAAGTAGCACATAGGTCAGTGTGCAGTAAAAATGTAGGTAAGAATAATAATGACCTCTAAAATGTTTGTGTTCATGGTGAAGGCTGAGCTAATTAGGACAGGAAGCTGAAATATATTATTTCTTTTCTGAATGTTCCAAATAAAATGACCTGGAATAAACATAAGCAAATTCAGAAGTTGTGTCCTCTTAAAGCAATAATATACACAATACTTCCATATTTACATCTGTATACCTTTTGACCTCTATTGACCTAGGTGGTTCTTAATGAAGCTTTTTTTTAATTTAAAGGTCTGCTTCTAGCAATAATTAAAATTGGGCAGTGTATCTTCAACAGTCCCGGCAAGGATTACCTTAGCTATATATACTAGTTCCAGAACAGCCTTTCTCAGTCTGTATCTGTAATGTCTCTCCCTTAGTTTGGAATATGTTGGCCTAACCACCTGAATCCTACCCAGACCCCCATGAACCGGAATTAGTCATGTGGAAATTCATCCAGAGAAGAAAGACTCTAGTTCCTTTTTCTTTACTTCTCTTTCTCTCTCTTCTTTCCTTCCTTCTTTCTTTCTTTCTCCCTCCCCCCCCCTTTCTTCGTTCCTTCTTAAAATTTATTTATATAGTTGAGAGAGAGAGATAGAAGAGGAGCAGAGGGAGATGGAGATAGAGAATCTGAAGCAGACTTCCTGCTGAGGGCAGAGCCTGAAAAGAGGCAGGGGAGGGTGGGGGAGTGGGGCTGGGTCTCACAACCCTGAGATCATGACCTGAGGCAAAAGCAAGAGTTAGATGCTTAGCCTACTGAGCCACCCAGGTACCCTCTTTTCCTTTTTTTGTACACACACAGAAAGGGGTTGTTGTGTCTTCTATTGTTCTGGTTAAATAGTGCACTAACCAAATTAAGCAAGTGCCTTCATTCCAGATTTCTCATTCTTTTCTCTATGTAGTATGATCTTTCAAGGGAGAGTCGACATAATTCAATCCACATATCAAAAAATTTCATCACCTACTATTTTTAGTGTCTCTGGGGACACTATTATTCCATGAATTCCAATTTGGGAAAAAAGTGATAAAATATGACTTCTTTTTAAATCTCTGCCTACTCTTAATCTACTGTAAAACTTCATCTTAAATACTCCCAGATGCTCATTCATCTGGGTTCACTGGGTTTAAGTGGAATGACATTCCTCAGCTAAGCAAGTGATAAAACTGATGGAAAAAATATCTTTCAAGTGCCAGCCAGACCATACAGTGAAAAACAATCAATGTGAGTTTTCTTTATTCAGTATTTCTATTCATTATTGTTATAATGAATGCACTGTATTCAAATTACTAAAGCACAGAGTAATTACCACTTTTTTAAGTGCACCATTATTAAAGTTACTTCCTCAGATTTCCTATGGTGTGACAGCAATGGCCATAAATGGTCTTTGAACATCTTTTAGAACTAAATGCCAATTTGAACCTTTAATCAAAGCTGACATATGATTTTACCTAGAAAACAACAACAAGATTTTCCTATCTTTAAGACAGGTAGAAAGATAGATCTGAAGAATTTAAAACAGAAACACTAAGTGATTTATTTACTGAATGTCAGCTGGACAGTTACGAGATACCAAATAAGTGAAAAAGAGAGAGCATATATTGTCACTTTATTTGGCACCATATCAACCAAAAATCATTAACTGTTTCATTGGACAATTCTACTTTTTTCCTTAGAAATCAACTCTAAGTACATTTTTCAAGAGCCCAATGACTTTAAGGCTTTTCTCCAGAAGGTATGAAATAGCATACAGGCATATAGTTATTCACTCAATAGGATCTTTTTTGTTAAAATAATTAGCCTCTCATTCGTTCAAGTCCTCCCTACAACTGACTTTCAAATAGCAAGGAGGAGTAATTTGCAGTGTCATATTTTACCATTCAGACATATGGAAAAAAAAGAATGAAATTTAGATTTAAATGACCCATCATACAACAAATACATAAGAAATATTTTGAATAAATAAATTAAAATATTTATAGACTTCTCTTATCTGGAAAAGCTGTGAGTTTACTAGCTCACTGGTATCCCTATTTGGGGGTATTTCGCTTCCCAAATATGCATGATCATCTGAGCTGTATTTTTCATCTTCAGTATCATATATGTATATACATGCATACATATACACACACATATATATGGTATTATATTTTATATATGTCTATCACAATTTTGCCTTTTCACTATTACAGAACAAATGTTAAACATGATTTTTAACATAATTTTAAACTTGGGTCTATTATTTAGAACTTGACAGACAGTCCCTTTTTGCTAATACTGAAAGATACTACAACCCCTTGCTTTGTATATACATGTAAAAAAAAGAAGGAGTTATATTCCTCCATCTATGGGTGAACTTTCACATAGTCATAGATCAGGGAGGGAACCAGGCAATATAATTAGGTCACATAGCAAAGCAAAATATGAGTTGGTCCCTGTTGCACAGCCTAGAAATAAACTGGCGAGTACCTGTTTCTTTAGGCAGGCAATCCACCCATATAATTTAGAACCATGATCTCTTTCAGAGTTGGAGCTGAGCTTTGCATGCTCCTCCTGCAGAGCATAGAGATGTGTGCACAGTGAGCTTCTAAAAAAGGTCTGAGAATGATAAAACATGTGTATGTACTAAGTTATTTGATAAATACATGCCATCCATTTCAACTATTTTATATAACGCAAACCCAACTTTAACAGAGGAATTTTTCAACAAGTAAATTTCATTCCAGACTACGAAATCTAAAGCCCCAGGGACATTCATCAATTCTACTTTTTCTCTTCACAACTATTTCCTCCTGTACCCTAAGTCATAAAAAGACATTAAGGGGCATCTTGATACAGAAACACTCACAATTTTCATAAAAATGTTAACACTTAACAGAAAGAAGATTTCCAGTTGACAAAATCTCTTAGTTTGACCCATTTTACTTCTTTCTTGAGTGTAGAGACACATGCTAATATTTATACTGTGCTAAATATAAAAGTACCTGAGAGTAGCTGGATAGAGCCAATTTTCAATAGGCAACCTATTAGTTTCTCCATCTCTATATGCATTGACTCACATGAAAAGAAAGGGAAAGTTAAATGAGATCTCTTTAAATGCAATTTCCTTTTTGAAGCTATGCATATAACACTTTGTATTTTAGTTTTTAAGATTACTGACATCCTGTAAATGCAAATATACACTTTCTATATTACAATATTACCCAAGAAAAAAACAACAAAAAAAGGAAGTGCCTGTGTAGGAGTTAAGTAGGAATAGAACAGTCCCAGGATTGTACCATTCCCACAGTGCTTCAGGGTTGTCTTTCAAATTTCTACTTTTAAATCGCTTCTATTCCTATCACATTTCATCAAATTGGGTGAGAATTTGAATCTTGTTTTCTCATTTTAAAAATTCACTTCCCCCATCATCACCACGCTTGCTTTTCAAGGAGTCTCATTCCAATTGCAATATTATGATAAAACAATGTATTTGTTTTTATCCATTTGGATTGTATTTTTTTCATTAACCAGCATTCACTAGCATTTATAGAGAAAATGTCTCCTTTATATACATTGTTGAAAGAAAAAGATTAGGTATGCAATTAGTGATCACTGGAATTCTGCCTATGTTTACTTTATTTGGTATGTGTAAATAAACTTAATTTTTTAAAAACTATTATAATAACTTCTAATAAGAATAATATTTAATAATATAATAGATCATGCTTAACATAGATCTTGCTTACTATACGTCATCTCTAACTTTTAGACAACCCCCAAGTACAATCTAATTGCTTTCATTCTGCAAAAGAGTTAGCAGGTTTTCGGAGACATTCTGTCACTTGCCCAAGGCCACATAGTCAGTAAATGTCAAGCCTGGTATTTGAGCCTTCATCTCTTTGGCAACAAAGTCCACACTTGAGGAAAGGAAATTCAAAGTATGGAACACATGTTGACATTTATTATATGAATACCAATGGAATCCATCTACTGCTTTGCAATTATTCAAAGTGAAATATGGATAGAACAGAAGGCCACTATTTAGGGTAGTGATAGAATGATCTGCTTCAATTTCACAAAGTATTTCTTAATTGGACAGTTGTAAAGCAGGGCCATAACTGATAGAATAAAAGAAGAAACAAAAAGAAAAGTACCTCAAGACTTCTGATCTCACTTTCTCCTGCATTATGTTAAGAAAATAAGTCATATAATTTATAATGTAGAGCCCCAACTACATAAGTCAAATGTTGCACTGAATATTTCTAAAATATTACATCAGCCAAGAAAGGACACAAGTGTGCATGGTATTCATGGTTCTTAGAGTCTTGATATTACACAACATTCCTGCCCTGCCTCTTTAGCCACTGGTATTAATAGTTCATAAGTATAGACACTGATTAAATTTCTTTCTCTTTTTGGGGCCAGGGATAGTTTCTGTAAGACAGACAAATTAAAATATGTGATCAGATTTATCCAAGTAATGAAAAACAGAAGAATAAAAGAACTTCTGGACTCTGGGCCATTCCAGGGTCAACATTTGGACCACCATGGATGACCCGAGAATTCTGAACAAAACACTATAGTGTCAGGACTATAACACAATACCACTAACTGGTTTAAACTGAAAACTGACATGGTCCATTGGGCTCTTATTTTTAGGGGTTCCATGCCCACCGATGGGAATGGAGCTTGTTCACTTACATGGACTGACTTTCTCTCCACTCTAAATGAAAGTTTGAGGTGAGGGAGGAAAACACAGTAATTGTATTCATTTTCTAAATAAACAAAAATAGAAAATATTATAAAGTTGCCCTAAAAGACTCCTGGCAAATTATGGGCACTCAAAACTATTTGACCACTGAACTAAAAAATTAATCAATATAATATAGTGCTCCCCTTCTGTCATTTTCCATCAGCTTAAAGAACCCTGATGTCCTACGAGAATTCATATAAACTCTCCTTTGCCTTCATCTTATAAAAGTAAGCATTATCCCTAAAGTTTTCTCTCTCTCTCTCTCTTTTCAGCTTGTTGAAGAAAGGATTTAGTAATTATTGAACATCAACTCATGTCCAGACTTTGAAAATATGGCATTTTATACATCCCCATATTTCAGATGCAAAAAGAGAGGCTCTTATGGATTAACTACCATGCTCAATATCACAGTTATAACCAACAGAGTAGGGATTCAAACCAAAGCATCTTACACTACACAAAAGGCTCTTTCACTCTATATAATACCTCAAATATTAAGTTTGGTATGGAGATTGATCATTTTTAGTCAAAATCTTAATTGTGCAAATTGCTGAACTTAAGTCAGAGCTGGCTTAAACAGTTATAGAGGCCACGCTGGCCTAACCCTTGGGAGGTGACCTTTAATTGTAGTCTAGGGAAGTTGCACATGGAGACTGACTTCAGGATCACTAGTATATTGACTAACTCTCTATTCTTGGTTTATATGTTGCCACATAAAATAAAACCAAACTCTCCTAGAAAAGGTAGCAATTCTCATACCTCAGTGGAAAAAATGCTAGGGGTTTCTTGATAGAAAAAAAAAGACTCATTCCGAAGATTTGTAGTGGTTTCTAGTTTGGCTTGTTGGTAATTCTGTTACGTGTTTAACTTCCATCATTTCTTTGGAGTAAAATAACTACCTTAAAAATGTTCTATGGTGGTTTTCAGGATCCAATAGCATGAAATGAACTCATAAACCATAAAGGGCTTTGACAGAGACTGGCTAGATGTTCACAAACTCTTTCCTCTCAGTCTCTGGGCAGAAAGCTAAACTATATTTCCCCAATTTCCCTGTTTAGGTGTGGCGATCTGAATGAATTCTGGCCTATAGATTGTGGATAGAGGTGATAGAGAATATCTCTAAAACAGGCCCCCATAAAACACACTGTGAAACACTCTGCTCTGTTCCTTCCCTCATCTACTGTGAAGAAAGCAGGACAATGGCAAAACCCTAGGGGAGAAGAGAGCAATAGAACTCCTGGCACCACCAAAGTCTATACTAGACGAGTTAGATGACAGATAAATGTTTGTTGTCCCAAGCAACTGACATCTGGAGGCTCTTTGCTATAGCAATTTTCCAACTCTGAATAATCTAAGCCCTATACAAATGTGAGGGAGGTATTTCTGTCTTTTATTGTTAACATAATAGCCGAAGCCCAGACCTGATACTGTAGGAATATGCTACTGTCACAAATGACCATTTTGTACATTGTTGCTTACTGTTGTAAAAGTATTTCCTAGGGCTTTCCAGACCTGCTGAAATACCTTGATTCCACTCACAAGCACTGAACTGCAAATAGCTGATTTTTACTTAGCCTACTTCTGCACTTTCAGCAACTGCCAAAAAAGGTTCTTTTCTGAACTTTTGTCCTAAAAGAAAGGATGAAACTCTTTCCACTAAATAGATGACTTTTATACACTTTAAATATCCCTTAATACAGCCAGTATTTTTGACCACTTGCAAAACAGTTTGTCATAAAGAGATGACAGAATTTCAAATTGTTTATTTGCATTTGCTACCAGCCTGAAGTACATGCCCTTGCTATTTGTAGGGTGTTTAAAACGTGTATTTCATACTAAAGATTGCTATTATAAAAGTTCCTCCAATATTCTCCACTGCCAAGCAGATGATGTGAGAAGTAGACATACTGAAGTAGATGAAGAAGCGTCAGTATTGGGCAATTAAAACAGCATACTCCAAAGATTAGTATACTTGCAATGGACCTGTAAAGAGATGATTCACTGCCTTTATCAAAAAACTTCTAAAACTATAAGTGATTAGACCTGAGATGTATCTGTTTTTTATTTTTTTTTAATTAAATTTATTTATTTTCAGCATAACAGTATTCATTATTTTTGCACCACACCCAGTGCTCCATGCAATCTGTGCCCTCTATAATACCCACCACCTGGTACCCCAACCTCCCCCCCCCACCACTTCATTCCCCTCAGATTGTTTTTCAGAGTCCATAGTCTCTCATGGTTCACCTCCTCTTCCAATTTCCGCCAACTCCCTTCTCCTCTCCATCTCCCCATGTCCTCCATGATATTTGTTATGCTCCACAAGTAAGTGAAACCATATGATAATTGACTCTCTCTGCTTGACTTATTTCACTCAGCATAATCTTTTCCAGTCTCATCCATGTTGCTACAAAAGTTGGATATTCATCCTTTCTGATGGAGGCATAATACTCCATAGTGTATATGGATCACATTTTCCTTATCCATTCGTCTGTTGAAGGGCAGAAAGATTCCCTTCTTTTTTTTTTTTTTAATAAACATATATTTTTATCCCCAGGGGTACAGGTCTGTGAATCACCAGGCTTACATACTTCACAGCACTCACCAAAGCACATACCCTCCCCAATGTCCATGGAAATATTTTAAGATAGGAGTACTTCATTTAAATTAAGGGTTTCTAAATATCTCAAATATCTCATTTCTAAATATCAGTCCAATTCTAATAGCATGTACTTGACCAAAAATTATTTGTGTCAAGTTTATGAAGCTACTATATTTAAGAAATCCAGGAAGAGTGTTGATTATTAAAAAGAAATGACCCTTTCTTTCCCTAAGAAAAGTCCTTGTACTAAGTGCTGAGCAATGAGGAAAAGACTGAAAAACATCAAAGTGGTTATAAGAAAATCTCAAACTTTTCCATGTCATTATTATTTTTTGAGAGAAAGATCATGCATGTGTGCATGTGTGAGCAGTGAAGAGGAAGGGGTGAAGGGGGAGGGGAGAGGGAGAGGAAGAATCTTGAGCAGACTCCATATTCAGTGAGAAGCCCATCTGGGGCTTAGTCTCACAACCCCGAGATGATGACCTGAGCCTAAATCAAGAGTCAGGTGCCTGACTGAGCCTCCCAGGTGCTCCTCCATATGTTATTATATGCAATTAGTAAGCTTTTTTAGTAGCACAGAATTTTTTTTTTTTTAAAACGGAAACACACATCACATTTTCCTCCAGATGTTCTTTCTCTTCTTTACACCATTCTTAGGAATAGATTTCATCCACACATCCTACCATAGCTTTGTTCCAACTTTTATAAAGGTATCAAAGAATATCAATCTATATCACCTCAGGACAGGATTCAGATTCAAGACAAAATATGATGGCAGTAATGGTGGCAAACATTAAAAGAACTATGTGCTACCAGATTTCATTAACATAAACATATCTGCCAATACTGGGTTCGCCCAGGGGTCTTAAAAAATATACATAAACACATGTATATTTTATATAAATATATTTATAACTATATATTCATATTGATTTATATTTTGATTTATATTATTATAATATTGATTTATTATATATATATGGAGGGAGAGAGAATTTGAAGCAGACACTCCCTTGAGCATAGAGCCTAGTGAAGGGTTTAGTCTAAGGATCATGGGATCATGATCTGCTACAAAACCAAGAGTCAGATATTCAACTAACTAAGCCACCCGGCTGCCCTATCTCTTAGGGGTCTTACAGTGTTTGACCAAATCAATGTTTGGTGGCCCTTTCTGCTGTTAATGTCACTCTTCTTTCATCCAATTACAACACGTCAAAATTCTCATCATGGTCAAATTACCTTGTAAAGATTTCATCCACTGCTCTGAAAGAGATCTCTATCCCTATCCATTCAATTTACATCAAATATTTGAATGAAAGACAGATGCACAAACAAATGGACAATTATTAAAAGACTAATTCATTTAAGATGGTCTCATCATCTATTCTATCTTCAATTGGGTAAGAATAATTAATACCTGTGGCATTTTTTTCTTTTCTTACTTTATTAACACAGAGATAAAAATAAAGAGAAAAAGGATTGCTATTCTGGATCTTTCTTGCCATGAATAAAATAATTTATATAACAAAAGTCATTAAGCCCACCTCATGCATGGCTGTCAATGCCAGCTCTTTTATTAATATTTATGTTTGAAGAAATTGGAAACTCCAAAATTATAAACCTATACGGCCTAAGAGGAGCATTTACCCTCCTTTTCAGTTTGGACTCCAAAGCTTTCAAAATATTTAGTTGTTTGATGGCACTTCTCTTGCTTATCACTGTCCTAATAGTTTTTTTTTTCTTCTGAACTATATAATTATTTTCTGTGTGTACGTATGTGAGTACAACACATAACAACTCTTATATATTCATGTGCAACTGTCCATAAAACAGTTTTAAATCTTCTACTTCTCACTGGATTCAAATAACAAAATTAATTCCTAGTGTTGTAACAAGTGTATCATCATTCAAAACCTTACTCATTTCAATCATGGTATACAATCTTACCTTCTAGCTCACATGTAGGTCATTAAAGTTACTGAAAACAATAGGAAAACATTATTTTGACAGCTGCCATAATGCAATAAATGTTCTTCTATTTTTGTACAGAAGATAAAAACTGCCAGTCTGAATAAGTGATGAGAGGGAAGTATCAAGACATCAAATCCCCTACAGTTCTGTTATTGCTAAAATAATCTGTGTCAAGATAAAATTATCAGCTACTTATATCTTTTAGAAACTTATCTTGAACTGAAGAGAATATTTAAAATGACTCAATTAGCTTACTCAATTCCAATTTTTATCAGTAGTACAGAAAAAAAATAAACAAATTAGTCCATATGTAGTAAAAGATCCCTCTACCCCCAAAACCTACACAAAGTATTTTGAGGATACTGCTGTAAAAAATGTTTATCTCTCACCTTAAGGTGGCCTTTTCCCCATGAACTCTCTCCCCAGATAAATTTTTAGATAAGAAATTAGGAGATACCCTAAATTTTACCTATTTATATAAATTTTTTTTCACCATCATGTGGGAGTCTACCAAACAAATAAATATGTGCTGAGAAAATATATGAGTTTATTCTCAAGTCAAGCTCCCCAGGAATGAAAGAAATACTAACATAAAAGTTACGGCCCTAAACAATGATAGGTGAAGAAAGTTTCAGCAAACACATTGTTGACGTATGCAGGAGGCAGAAAATAACACTTAACATTGGAGGCAGAAGTGAAGTTCGGCTCTGGTATTAAGACCATGAGTAAGGATGATATGAACATGTGAAGGGATCACAGTAAAGTAGGAGAGTTTTAAAGTAGTGACTACCAAGTGGTTCAGGTAGGAAGACTCCTTTCTAACATGTGCATTGTTGGTGAGAATTTTGGGAAAAGACAATTATCTATTATATTGGTGGTTTCACAAACTGATACAAAGTTTTTGGAGAGCAATTCAGTAAGACTTACCAAGTTTTTATTATTATTTTGTTGCTGTTGTTATTAAACTTAACAAATTTTTAAATACAGAATCTCTATAACCTGGCAGTTTCAGCTTCAGGAAACTCAAATGCAAAAGTACACAAATAATCAAATGTATATAACATATACTTTTTCATTATATTTGCTACAAACTAATCTCAACATGTGGAATAATGGAAAATAAGGTAATTGACAATAAATAAAGAAATAATCATACTTTAGAATACCACATACCCTTCAAAAGTGCATTTTAAGTGGCACCTGGGTGGCTCAGTGGGTTAAAGCCCCTGCCTTCGGCTCAGGTCATGATCCCAGGGTCCTGGAATCGAGCCCCTCATCGGGCTCTCTGCTCAGCAGGGAGCCTGCTTCCCCCCCCCACCCCACCTGCCTCTCTGCCTACTTGCGATCTCGGTCTCTGTCAAATAAATAAATAAAATTTTTAAAAAGTGCATTCTAAGTCTCTGGATTTAGAAACATAAAAATATTCAAGTATATTGTTGAATAATGTGTAGCATGCAGTAGGTTATATTGAAATATGTTAAGTCTATGTTAGTTTGTGCATAAACAAAGGGACACGTATAAAGCAAATACTGTTTACTTAATGGAGATATATTTTGTTGGAGGAACTTTTGAATAAAAAAATTAATACTGGTTGACTGTTAAGATAGTAACATTGTGGAAAAACAATTGACCTTAAGAACAAGATAGGACAGAATGAGAAATTTGTTGGAGAGTCACCCAGTTTCAACCTGAGGAGTTGTGAATAGCAGATTTACCACTTTTGCAGAATTTACACATCTAGAAATATTTTAAAATCACATTGGGTAGAGATCGCAGAAGTCTTCAAAATTATGGAACTAGAAGTACTTTTTGAAACCATGATTACATCTCAAATATACTGGCAAATAGTTCAATAATGATGGAACTCAAACAATAAGCATCCGTGCTCTTTACATCCTTACAGTGGAAGGACCACAAATTGTGATAAACTTCTCATCCCTTCTCTCAGGGTGGTTAAATATTGGACCTACAGAAATAATCAGGAATCTTATATTATGTGAGAACTACTTTTCTTCATTTTGTTTTCTTTTTGTTTAAATTTGAGTATAATTGACATATGTTACATTAGTTTCAGTTGTAAAACGTAGTGATTTGACAAGTTTATACATTATACTATGCTCACCACAAGCTACCACCATCACCATACAATGATATCACTGTACTATTGGCTACATTTCTTTTATTCCTGTGACTTACTCATGCCTGTATCTTCTACTCCCCTTCACTTGTGTTGTCCATCCCCCTACTCCTGTCCCTCTAGCTGCTATCTAACTCAAAAAGATATGTGCATTTCTATGCTTACCATAGCATTATCTATAATAGTCAAGACATGAAAGCAGCCTAAGCATCCATCAATAGATAAATGGATGAGGATGATGTAGTAAACACACACACACACACACACTTACTCACACAAACACTCACTCCCAAACACACACACACGATGGGATATTACACAGCCCTAAAAAAGGTATACCATTTGCAAAAACAATAGATAAATGGATGAGGAAGATGTGGTAAACACACACACACACACACACACACACACACACACACACAATGGAATATTACACAGCCATAAAAGAGTCATACTACTTGTGAAAACATGGAGAATCTAGAGAGTACTATGCTTAGTGACAAATACCCTATAATTACACTTATATGTGGAATCTAAAAAACAAAACAAAAACGAATGAATGAACAAAAAGCAGAATCCATCCTTTCCCTCATTTTTAAATTTTGCAAAAATCAATCAACTAAAAATAAACAAAAGTCTCTTGGGTTATACTAGTTTTTTTTTTTTTCCATCTTTTAGTAATGACCCTCCCCATTTCAAGTCTAAAAACAATAATAAATGATTATGAAAACTCAACTTTTAGTGGCCTATAAACATTCTTCCCAAGCCAGCGCACATCTGAAAGAGCCTGGCAGGCTCTGTGCCCACACTGTAGTAGCTGGCTGGTTTGTGTCAAGGATGAATGGCACAGGAAGAGCTAAAAAGAGAAGCTGCTCCCATTATCCTTGACTCCGGACAGCTTGATGAGTGATCAACTTTCAGGAACAACAATTCTCTGCAAGAATCTCAATTTTCCTCACAGAGTTTCAGTATTTTGTGTACATTACTTTCCTATTTTTAAAAATGCTTCAGTACAATCTAGCCAATAACCACTTTCATAAGCCTTCTTAGGGATCGCTGAAAAAGTGCCCCTCCTTATGAGTAACAGCAAATTTCTAAGTATGCTCGCAGGGTGCTGCTCTGATCCCTCACTGTTTTGTTTTTGATTTTGTTTTTGTTTTTGTTTTTTTCCTGTCACTATCATTCTTTCCTTTCCACTCTCTCGCTGTCTTTCCCCTGTGTTTTTCTTGATTCTCTTCAAGCCTCCTTAACATGTGTAAAGACCTCTCAGCTTACACACAAGTATGGGAATTTGCAAGTGCCAAAACCTGACTCTATCAATACATTTGTTGATGAGAATTTAAGGAGGAAAAGGTAAGAACTCCACAGAGGTAGTGCTAATTGATTTTCTTTATAAACACATAAGCAATTATACAAGTGACCATCTGCTTTGTCTGCATGAAGTTAATGAATACACAAAAGAATCAAATTTTGAGCTTACTTAAATCTTAAAGCCAACCGCATAGAAAGTTGCTTAGATGTGTCATAAGACAAAAAGGGAAAGTGTTCTAGTCCGCAGGCCAACAAAACAGGATCCCTTGTTTGTTTCAGTGAGAAACAGTGAAAATAGAGTTATATTGGTTGCAATATCTCAATGAACAGATATCAGAAACTAAAATACAACATTATTTACAAGCAGGACTCTGATATTTATCGAGCCAAATTGAAGCTACTAAATATTAAAAAAATAGTTTAAGACAACATCACTGTGGCAATTAGCAATTTCCTTTTAAAAATGTGTTCATCTCATTTGGCTCAGTATTCTAGAAGCACACATAAACTATCTCATGCAGATAATCATTAGAAATAAAAAAGCATGGCATAAATTAATTCGAAGGATCACTGCTATAAGAAAACACTCCTAGACTCCAGTGTTAAAAAGTGGGTATTTTTCACTATTCTTACTTCAGTAGGTAAATGAAGATTTTTATATATAAGCAATATATAAATATATGATATCTATAACTTTATATGTAAGTGTATATATATATATAACATAAGTGTGTATATATATAATATAAGTGTGTGTATATATATATACACACATATATATATATATATATATATATATATATAGTGGAAAACCAAAGACTTGCAGGCACAACAATTATTTTACCTATTCAAGCTGAACACTGAATGTGTACAACTGCAGATCTACATGCTAAGATCCTACAATGCATGAGAACATAGTTATATTAATGATATACATGGGATATTCATAATTTGAGGAGTAATATCTCTAAAATTATTAATAAAAATCACTGGTCATTCATGGAGTGCATGGGTGGTTCAGTGGGTTAAAGCCTCTGCCTTCGGCTCAGGTCATGATCTCAGGGTCCTGAGATCGAGTCCTGCATCGGGCTCTCTACTCAGCAGGGAGCCTGCTTCCTCCTCTCTCTGACTGCCTCTCTGCCTGCCTCTCTGCCTACTTGTGATCTCCCTCTGTCAAATAGATAAATAAAATATTTTTAAAAATCAGTGGTCATTCATTAATTCTGCGAATACTTACTAACTCATCTTTGGAAACAGTTTCTACTCGCTGCTGGACAAACTGCTCTGATAAGAGGGCGCACCCTCATGACACTTAGCACTCTGTAAGTCAGGATTGCTGTTATTGGTCGATACTGCAAGTGTCCTAGAACACCAGAGATAAGAGTATAGATCACTGGGACTCTGTTGGGCAGTAGGCACATCAGGGAAGGGCACCCAAGGAAATGAAATTTGAGGGGACAACTGAAGGATGACCAAGAGTTTAGGGAAGAAGCACTGGATACACTTTATGCTCATGGTTGGAGCATTGGGTACTCTAGATTCTACCTCATTATAAATTTTTTAAAAGATTTTATTTATTTATTTGACAGAGATCACAAGTAGGCAGAGAGGCAGGCATAGAGGAGGAAGCAGGCTCCCCAAGGAGCAGAGAGCCTGACGTGGGGCTCGATCCCAGGACCCTCCTGGGATCATGACCTCAGCTGAAGGTAGAGGCTTTAACCCAATGAGCCACCCAGGTGCCCCTAGATTTTTTTAATAAAGACAAATATATCTGTGAACGGAGGGGAAGATATCAAAATCCCGTTCATTATCACATGAGAAATAAGTTTTACCCAAAAAAATGACATTGGTGGATGCCAATTTAAAATCCATTTAAACAGAATTTTTTAAATTTGTCCTCTCCCCCAAAATAAAATAAATAAGCATGTTAATATAACATATAAAATATAAAACAATACAAAAAATAAAATAGTGGGTGTTACACAGACTGGATGGAGTGCTAGCTTTAAATCTGCAGCGTAAGCCTATAGAACTGGAAGTTTAAGATCCCCACCTCTAGGTTGCCCCAACCTACTTCTAGTCTCATCTTAAGAGTTCCCTAAACATGCTATAAATTCAAGGTAAACTCTCTTATATCCACTCCCCTGAGTACCTCTGACTCTTCCATCCTTAAATGTGCTCTGGGCTTCCATCTGCCTATGCTCTTCTCCCATAAAGGCCATTTCCTCAGGGACTTCTATATCCTCAGTCAGCTGATTATAGTTCTTTCTATACACATTTTGAATGACACATGAGTCAAATTCTGGCTTGCATATTTTATGAATGTAGTCATCAGAGTCCCCCACCTGATTCGAAGCTCCCACAGGAAATGAATTTTGTCTTCATCTTTTTATGCAACGTGGGGTAAATTTTATTTAATATTTAAAATAAAAATGGATTAAACTGAATCGAATTGAATTAGTATGAAGCCTGTAAAACAGCCCATCAATCTAATTGAAACTTGAGACTGTGTGGCCTGTTTTTCACTGCGAAACCACTTACACAAAAAAGTTGTATGATTTTTTAAAACTCGGCTCGCCTTAAAATTGGGACTATTTTACATAATTTTGTTGAAGAAATACCATGTTTCACATCAGTGAATTTTACAAGTATCTCAAATCTTGTCTCTAGAGTTAGTGAGCCATGGAGAAAAGCTCATTGTGTGGGAGAAAACATCATTCATTCCATCTTTCCCTCACCAAATATAGACTATGCTACTTGTGTGCATAAGAAACCATCCTAAGTGCTGGGGAAATAATACTGAAGGAGACATAAGAGCTTCCATTACGAAGCTTAGAGTTTAAGGCAAATTGGAGGCATAGTAAATAGACATATTTACAAAGTCATAAGTATTATGAAGGAAACAAATGGGGTGTTGACATAGAGAATAGAACACAGGCAGAACTGTGGATGGAGTGTTAAGAAAACAGTGTGGAGATTCCTCAAGAAATTAAAAATAGAACTTCCCTATGACCCTGCCATTGCACTCCTGGGTATTTACCCCAAAGATACAGATGTAGTGAAAAGAAGGGCCATCTGTACCCCAATGTTTATAGCAGCAATGGCCACGGTCGCCAAACTGTGGAAAGAACCAAGATGCCCTTCAAGGGACGAATGGATAAGGAAGATGTGGTCCATATACACTATGGAGTATTATGTCTCCATCAGAAAGGATGAATACCCAACTTTTGTTGCAACATGGATGGGACTGGAAGAGATTATGCTGAGTGAAATAAGTCAAGCAGAGAGAGTCAATTATCATATGGCTTCACTTATTTGTGGAGCATAACAAATATCATGGAGGACAAGCGGTGTTAGAGAGGAGAAGGGAGTTGGGGTAAATTGGAAGGGGAGGTGAACCATGAGAGACTATGGACTCTGAAAAACAATCTGAGGGGATTGAAGTGGCGGGGGGGTGGGAGGTTGGGGTACCAGGTGGTGGGTATTATAGAGGGCACAGATAGCACTGGGTGTGGTGAAAAAATAATGATACTGTTATGCTGAAAATAAATAAATGAAAATAATAATCATAGTAATAAAAAGGAAACACCCTCAGTGATGGAAAATTTAAAGAGACCTGACGAATGCCGTAATTTGAGAACAGCAGGAGAATCCACTGACATATTGAAGAGCTCATCATATTGTTTACAGACTTTAAAAGACTATTTGTGGAGAAAAGATAAATATTAAGGAAAAATAAAAACCTATAATGGAAATTTTTTTAAAAAATTGCCAAAGGTATGAGCACTCCCGGAGTTATAACTAAAAAAGATTGATGGTTTAACTAATCCATATAGATATTTGAGTCTAATACATAACTTTGTTAAATACATTCTTTTCCACCTTGTTCACCCTATTACATGAGATTGTTTCATATCTCAGGCACCTTCATGAACTTCTATGTTTGCACCCTTGCATCAGAACCTAAGAACAACTGTTACCATTCTCCAATAGTGGGTCCTAAAGACAAAGTACTCACATCATTCTCCAAAACATCCATGCAGCACGGACTCTGCTCACCTCATATCTTTTATTATTATTATTATTATTATTTTCAATTAGCCAACAAACAGTACATCATTAGTTTTTGATGTAGTGCTCAATAATTCATTAGTTGCTTTTAAGACCCAATGTTCATCACAACACATGACCTCCTTAGTACCCATCACACCGTTACCCTAGACCCCTCAGTTTGTTTCCCGGAGTCCAGAGGCTCACCTCACATCTTATTACTCACCCACAGTTTGCTGAAAACAATGGCTCCTAATTTTTCAAGACTTTACTAAAAGTTTTTGAGTGATTTTGATGGTAGAACTTTTTTTTTTTTTTCAGAAATGTTCACAATAAACGAAAATAGATTTTTTGTATTCTTGTTTCCTACAAGAAAACACTATTTGGACTTTTTTTCATTGTAAATGTTATAGGAACCAACTCTTTTCTGTCTACATAACAGGATTGAAAGAAAGGGCACAGTAGGCAGGAGTCTGAAAGGCATATCAAAACTTCTGTAGACACTACAGATGAAGAAAATAATTCTGCACTAATCATACAATAAACCACATCCATCATGCCAATTTGCAAGACCTTTCATCATTAAAATTTTGAAAGTATGGTTTATACAATACAAATGTACATAAATTTATTAGAATTGGTTGGGCAGCCTCTGGAGGTGACTGAATGAAATACAAAGGCATTTAAGCTTCACTCTGGATTGGGAAATGGTTCTGTAGAAAACAAACGCAAACATAAAACCAACAGACAAACAAAAATACCGCCTTAACATCCTCTCTTTATGTATCAGAAAACATTGATGAAGTCAATTTCAGGAATTGCTAAAATCTGTATTCTAGCCTTTGCTAAGACTTCATGTCCCCTTCACTGGCAAAATGCATGAGATTATTATAATCAGGAGTTGCTGGATTTTAAAAAATTTAATATGAGCAAAATTTAGGTCTCTTTTACATATTTGCTTTCTTTTCTCCCAACATACCTCTCTTCCTCAGCTATGATAATTTCAGCCCCAGCAATCTATTTTATATTTAATAACCTTTTATTGCCAATAAATACTTTTGTTTACACTTTGTTACCTTTTCACCTAAATTATGTGCTAAATGCATTCTCAATGGAAAAAACAGACAACTCAGCATTTTCATATCCCTCACAAAGAAAGAAAATTGCATGTTTTACTTTTTATGGTTTCTTATTTCTTTTTAAATTCTGTCATCTAATGGGACTAATGTTCATGGTTTAGGAGTATATTTACCATAAATAGCTTTAGTGGTTATCAAACATCGCCGCTTCATTTTGGCGTTTAACCAACCTCAACCACTATTTATTGCCTCATATACTTCTCTACTGTGAACATTATACTTTAATTACCCCAATCCCTATTTCTGGGCCTGATTTAGAAAGCCTAAATGGGAATAACCATTTCTTGTTTCACTTATGTAAGAAGGCAGTGCCTGTGCCCAAGCAATCAGAGATCAGGGCCATGAAATCAGTAGAGTGTGTTTCAGTGACCTGAAAAATCCAAGTTCTGTGGCAATGGAAATTCAAATTCTCTTAAGTGCAATAAAGGGGAGTGGAGGAAGGAACAGACGGTCCAATATTTCTTCCAAATGTTCACATCCACACTGAAGTCTAATGATATCCAATGCTGCCAGGGAAAATGGAAAACTACTGATTTCAAAATTGTTGATTAATTAAAAAAAAATAAAAACAACTGGGATTTGGGGTTTTAATAATCTATCTTTGCTTTGCCCTGGCACACTCATAACTGCTTTTTCCTTTTTTTTTTTTTTAATAAAAAGAATACTTAGAAGTGTATAACCCTTTTCAGATTGTAAAACATTATCTCATAAACAGATGAAATTAGAAAGTAGATAATAAATTTATGACAACATGGATTAAATTTGTGACTCACCTCAAACCCTTTGTCCGAATCTTTATTTTCTTGATCTTTTAAGATCCAGCTTAAATATCTCCTTTTCTGAGAATCTTTACTTATTCATTACCACAGAATCAAAGAAACCTTCCTTCAAATATCTCTACATCTACGCAACTTTCCACAGTGAGAGTCACAGTTACTTACAGTTGAACCCCTGCTACAGGGCAAGGTATGCACCTTAACCTCTGTATACTCAAAGTGGTCTTTCGGTGCAAGTTTGCGAAATGAAAGGTTGCTTACCCAATTGACCAATTAAAGAACTCAGGGTGTTTAAAATGTAGCAATGGGGATTAAAATGTACTTTTCCTTTTACATCGCACTACTGTGCCCCCTTTTTTTTAGTTTCCGTATACAGATGATGCTTCCATCACTTTGTTAAGATGTTTAAAATATTTAGAATTGCCTTCTCTGCCCTCAGCAACCCCAGGTGGCTAGCTGCCCTGCCTCACAGATAAAGATAAGCTTTGTTAATAATATGTGCTACTGGGATTTGATCTAAAAGTGGTACTTAACAATAAGTAACACTTTCTCTGTGTCTCTAGCCTAACCACCTCTAACTCATCCCACACAGCAGGCCACCTAACATGCTCTTGACTCCATCTTCACCCATTCCATTGCTTTAGAGGTTATCCTACTGTTCCTTGTCTGTTGAGAAACACCTTAGACTATTTCACTTCTATTTCTTTCTGATGCATATCATCATGCTTTGCATACAATTGGTGCTCAGTGCATCTTTATTTTTAACATAAATTGTTAGAAGATAAAACTCCTACAACTTTAAATCTCTCTCATCTTCATATCCTCTCTTACGCTCATCAGCTTTAACAGCCAGCATGATGATGAGTACTACAGGAAATCTGTCTACCTAATCTGGCTCCCTCATTCTTCTTTAAATGTGTAACCTAGGAAAGTTACTTCACCTTTCAATACCACGCTTTCTGCATTTGTAAAATAGGGCAAATAGCAGGTAATGATTTATAGGGGTTGCCATAAGCATTCTCTACCTCTACAATATGGAATTTATTATCTATTTGTTCTTGAGAAGACATACAGAGAGGCATGTATAGTGAGGCATCACTTCTCTAACAATGTATATGTCTTTGAAAGAGGGTTATCAATACTAGAATTCATAAGACATAAAGTAGATTAGAGGTTACGTAGGACTGGGGTAGGAATGGAGAGTGCCTACAAATGGCACAAGGTTTCTTTTGGGGATGATGGAAATATTCTAAAATTAGATTGTGGTGATAGCTGCACTACTCTTTAAATATACTGAAAGTCTTACAATTGCACTCTAAAAATGGGTGAATTATATGGTATGGAAATTATACTTCAATAAAGTTGATAATTAAAATAATAATAATAATAATAATATCACCAGGATTCAAGTCAGGTCTGAGCTCAAAGTACATCTTGTTGACTCTATCCTTGCCACCTCCCTATACAAAAATGAAAAGTTCTATGTTTAAATTGGTCATGCTAAATGATAGAGTTACTCTCTAGGGAGGCACTTAATAGATGATATGGAGTTAACTATGGAGTTCTCTATCTAATCATAGAAACAGCTATTTGTGAGATAGTACACAGAAATGGAAAAAGTTCTTAGTCACGAGAGTTGTTTTCTACCTATGCATTAGGATAAGTCTTTATCAAAGTATCTATAAATAAGAAATACATTTTTCTTTCTTGCCAAGAACTCTGTTCTTCCTCGCTCCATTTCTCCCTCCACCTTCTTTCCATCGGTCCATCCTTCCTTCCTTCTTTTCTTTTCCTCTTTTCTTCTTTTCAAATGACTGCTGTGTTCTTTGTTTGTTTGTTTGTTCTGAGTCAGGGAGGTGGATTACAGATGTTGAAAATCAATTATCTCTGTAATTCACTGACAACCTTTTAGAAGGAGCATATCATTTATGAGCTAAAAGGACAGACCTTCAAAGAAAAGTACTGGAATCATTTTACCTTTTTCATGAAATCATCAAAATATGTCTTTATGTGAAGAAGATAGTTGAATGGGACCTTATTAGAGAGTGTTGAATGCCTCACCCACACTTACAAAAAGTTATTCACCTTTTTACATCACACTTTTGAAAATATTTTACCTTTTCTCAGAGAAGCTTTTTTTTTTTTTTTTAAGGTAATTTAAACAAAAGATGAAAATCTCAGGAGCTCTTGCCAGAATAAAATTTTAGAATGCATTTAAAAGCCTTCTAACTTTTTGTATTCAATATTTAAATCAAATTCCTGAAGAAGACATTTTCTACAGAGATTAAGGAAGGAGAAATGGTTCAGCTGCATATGTTTGAGATGAATCGTGCTTCTTCCCTCAAAGTGCTAGGAGAGTCCATTCCATACACTAAGTTGTAGCTCGCAGTGCCAGACCTGGGAGTTTTTAAGCCTTCATGCTTTTATGAGTTGCTGGGTGTCAGAGGGGCTCCATCAGGGATGTGTTGCCTCCGAAAAGGTTAAATGCAAGAACCTCAAAGGCTTTTAAAGAGGAGAGTGCAGAAAATCTGTTGTCAAGGAGTATTATATCTCCCAGCTCGGCAGAGTTTGTCTCTCTGATCCTCCCTCTTACTTTGAAAGTTAGAAAATCCATAAGAGGCGGATGGGTATGTCAAAGATTTTAAAACCTGGTATAGGCTGGGTTTATTTTTGGATTATTCTGGCTTATTTTTCATTGTTTAACAAAGGAAAAACAGTAACACTGCCATCTTATATCTCCTTGAGGGTAGTAATACAGCTTTGGTTAGACAAAATACTGCAATGAATGTTATCCTTTGGAAAGTTTGTATTTGTGTTTTTACTCCACGAAAAAGCCTCTCCATTTTAAAAGAAAATGTATTCAGAGGTAATCATTGTCCCTCTGGCAGCCATCAATTATACAGTCACATGTACAACAATTGCCAATGTACCAAATCAGTTTAAAATAAGGTAACTGTGGGGATTTGGCTCAGTCGCTTAGGCTTCTGCCTTTGGCTCAGGTCATGATCCCAGGGTCCTGGGATGGAGTCCCATGCCTGGCTCCCTGCTGGCCCAGGAGCCTGCTTCTTCCTCCCCTGTTCTACCTGCTCTGCCTGCTGCTCTCCCTGCTTGTGCTCACTCTCTCTGACACATAGATACAAAATCTTTAAAATAAAATAAAATAACTGGGTTAATAGAAAAAATTAACTTGTCAATAAATATTTACTGAACACCTACTCAGATGAGCACTTTAAGGAATATAAGACAGAAAGGAAAGGAAGGGTATGGTCCTAATGAAACTATAGAGTTCCTAGATGAATAGGCAGGTGTTGCCCTAGAGTCAGCTTTTAAGGGAACAGAAATGAAATTAGAATCAGAGATACGAAAGGATTCAGATGAATGAAAAGAGCATTATATCAAGGAGAATAACAGCATGACACAGACATGGAAAGAAATTAGATTCCAACAGGAAGGAATCATTATTAATTTCTCTTAAACATTCAATGTGTATTTCCTAAGAAATACTTGTATTCTTTACACATTATTTTGAAAAAAAAAAAAAAAAGTTGAAGAATGGCTCAGAATGAGTAGTTCAGAGTCCTGTCATGCTCAGAGTGCAAGTATATATAAATGCATATCAAAAATGTCTGGAGAACTTGTGATGACAATATTTTCATTTAAATCTTGGAATGAAACAATGCCATCAGGTGAGGAGCTGAACCAAACTCACCTGATTTTTATTCTTACCCGAGAAATGTGGACACTCAATAGGAAACCCTTCAGGTCTCTTCCTGAACTCACTATTCTGACAGAGAATTCATCAGGACTGAGGTGAAAAATTCTTTCTAGGTTATATGATAAAGTACTATGCCTATAATAAAGCATAAACTTCATTAATGTGTACCAAAGAATTTAACACAAGGCATTGTCTAGCAAGCAGGTAAAAGAACATGGACAAACCTACAGGTTTAAAATCATCTGTGAAATCCTAGTAAAATTCATTGGAAAACATTCAATTTACGCAAAATATTTCAGTGTTCCCTTTGTGATATATTTTGTATTAACATAATCAAATTAAACAACTATCAGAATAGGCACCAAAGTTTAATCAAGTCAGAAGTTCGGTGCTGACAATATTATCTTCTTCAGAATTAACTTAAATTTTGAGGGCCAGAGATAAGGAGTCTTATGAGTTTAATGGTAAATCAAGTTCAAAACAAAAGCGCCTACAACAGTGAATTTCATTTAGGTTCCTAACCACAGCCCTCACAAAAATTCATTTTTCTAGGTTCAGAACAGGGAATTTCAGGTTAATAAATTTGTGGAGGACACACTGGAATTTCTAGAATTACTCCCTACTTTGATCAGCTTTTGCCTTGATGGATATCCCTGGCATAGCAGACTGTCATTGAGAGAAATCCTTGATTGGGGGCGGGGGGAGGACTGTTTCTACTGCCTAGGAGTTGCTCATTATAGATTACTTAAGAATCTGCTAGAGCAATTTCCACAGATAGTTTCTACTCCAGAAGCTAGCTCTTCACACGTAAACATTTTAAAAGTTCCATTACATACTAGCTATGACCTTGGACAATCTTCAGACTTAGACCCAGAGGACTTGGATGGTAAAGTGGGTCGCTATTGATTTTATGACTATAGGTGCCTTCCATATGCTCAAAAAAAAAAAAAAAATCAAAAGGACAGTGGAGAAGATGATCTAGAAATGAGCTTGCTCCTATTCTCATACTGTCACCTTTCTGACCTCTAAAAGTTGCCAGCATGAAGGAGCAGTGAGTTACTGGGGTCAGCAGCATGACCAGGAAAATAAATCTGCAAGGTCTTTGCTGACCACTGCCTATTCACATCCACCATGAAGTCTGCCAATCATAAAAATATTTCATGATCCAATCCAATTCATTTCTAAAAAGATGATGAATGGGCTACTTCAGCCATAAGATGAAAGCTGAGGAAAAATTCTGATGTTGATGTCTACTGGATGGACCAGAAATAATTAATGTTACTTTATGGCAGGACAATTTATCAGGGATGACACAGCACTTGGGCTCCTGTGAATTAAGTGATGATAATGACCACATTGAAGGTTTGACAACTAAATTTGAAGCAACCTAAGGAATGTACTGAATAAAACAAACTTCTTGATTTACAATAATCAGACAACTGAACCTTTCATGAAAGTAAGACATCATTTGTCAATACTATTTCTGTGCTTTAACAATCTTTACAAAGGTATGAAAAATAATTATGATTTAAAAGTATTATGTATCTAGATATTCTCAACATAACAACATTTGTTTTCAGATAGTTATGAGAATATTTAATAATTTCAAATAACATCTTGTTGATCCTTTGGGGGACTTGAAAGCATTATGTTCAATATTAGAAAATATTAGCTCTATCTAATATATATAGAAGTATCACCTGAAAATTTTAAAAAAACGTTTGGTTTAAAAAAATTAGAATATCGGGCGCCTGGGTGGCTCAGTGGGTTAAAGCCTCTGCCTTCAGCTCAGATCATGATCCCAGGGTCCTAGGATAGATCCCCACGTCGGGGGTCTCTGCTCAGCAGGGAGCCTGCTTCCTCCTCTCTCTCTGCCTGCTTCTCTGCCTACTTGTGAACTTTGTCTGTCAAATAAATAAATAAAATCTTTTTAAAAAGGGGCCGCCTGGGTGGCTCAGTGGGTTAAAGCCTCTGCCTTCAGCTCAGGTCATGATCCCATGGTCCTGGGATGGAGCCCCACATCGGGCTCTCTGCTTAGCGGGGAGCCTGCTTCCTCCTCTCTCACTCTTTGCCTGCCTCTCTGTCTACTTGTGATCTGTCAAATAAATAAATAAAATCTTTAAAAAGAAAAAAATCTTTTAAAAAAGATAAGAGTAACAAAAAATATGCCTCTCACAAATTCTATTTATTCACTATTTATATGTATTTATATATCATGTGTTGTTTTTTTCATTTCCTTGATGATAATAGTTCAAGAAGTAAATATAAAGTTATTTTCCCCATTTCCCAGTATAAACTTTGCTTAAAGTAGTTAATTGCCAGGAATTTACAATGGATAGAGAACTGTACTCATCACTTAACTGTCTTTTAGACACATGGAAATGATCTGAAAGCCAATAAAGCTATAAGTCAGGGACTATCAAAAAAAAAAAAAACAAAAAAAACTGAGTAAGAGCTTTTACAAAGAAGATGCTCTTAGAAAGTTAAATTCTCAACATTGAGGATATTAAAAGTCACAATGAAACTGACATGTACAGTTAGTATCAAGCTTTGACCTTCTGTTTGTTTGGCTCTGTTTTTAAGAAATAAGAGGTTCTGTTTAATCAGAAATATATTTTCTTCTACCTGGCATTAACAGTGACTGTACCAGAGACTTCTAAATTATAGCAGACCGTTGTCATTTCCACAAATATTTGTGAATTAAGCTAAACTAAAACATAGAACAAAAAAGTACTCCTTTGACCTTAAATCTCTTTAAAAAACTTTGAGATAAATATTAATTCAAAACCTAACCTTTGAGGAAACCAGCGTTTCTAGATAGTATGAAATAAACATTACTATTGTAATCCTCTAAAATTAGAGAAATACTACTAAAATTTCCAGGGTTTTATTTAATTGTATTATAAATGTAGGAATCATCGCAGGAAACTATATGGGCTGTGGAATAAAATAAAAGATGCAGTCTGGAATCGTGTCCTCTATTCTATAAGCATTTCCTAAAATCAGTGCATACACATACCTAGTTCTTATAAATTTTTATGGCCAATAGTACAAGATTAAGATTTATATCCAGGCTGATGATTCTTGAAGCACTCCAAGATTTTAAATTATCACTGAATAATGTACTGCTAGTGTATTTTAGAAAGATTTTGTCAAGAATTCTTTAGCTAAACATGTTTTCTTCCTAGGTCTCAGTGTACCCAAATTATTAGAACATGAAATTTGATGAATTTGGTTAATTGCAATTTTATCTAACATAAAGAACCTTGTAATATTTAGTGAGGATTTTTTGTTTGTTTGTTTGTTTGTTTTGTTTTGTTTTTTTACATTTCACATAGTCCTACTAATGATCCAGATTTCTATATACTGTTTTTCTGGATCTTAGTGATATTGAACAGATTAATATTGCAAGTCTCCTGTTTGTCACCCATATACCAAAATAGCTTGTATCAGACTGAGCAAAATTAAGAATGGTGCTTTGTCTTCACTTTCTCTGACTGGCAACACCGTGATTTCATTCATGTATGAAGTATTTTTAAATCTAATTATTCTTACAACCAGTTAGGAGAAAAGGTCATTATTCCAGCTCATTAGCTGTTTAATAGGAAGGCATGGCAGTGAATCTGTGTTTTGACTCTCTAATTCCAATCTTTAGGACTGCCAGAAAAGGGAACTGTGACTACCACATATATTTCTTTCTGTCCTATACAACATTCTGCGCAACATTTGACTTCCTATAGTTGAGACCCAATATTAAAAATTATATGTGTTTTCTTTTCTTCACATATGCAAGCAAACCTGCTGCATGCATGCACACACCAAAAAGACTATTTGCATCTACCTTCTTGTTCTCAGATCAAGTAATGACTTGAGTTGACTGGTGAAATAAAAAGAAGTACTATTCAAACCTAAGTTTATAAAGTAAACTTTATAAGTAAAATCTAAGTATATAAAGACAGAAAAAGTGACATGGGACACTATTAACTTATTTTTCAGTTATTATAATCTGCATATAGGTATGTGTGTGTGTGTATACACACACACACACACACACATATATCTCCATGTACCCAGAAAGAATCTCCAACCAGTGACAGAAGCAACAGAAGAATTTTGAGTTGTGTCTTAATACAGAGAAGAGAGAAAATGTAAGCCAAATATAATGAATATATATCACAGCACCAGTAGAAAAGACAATCCTGAAACATTTAAACAATAAAATATTTGTTGAAGACTATATGTCTGTGATAGAGATGCACTACAAATTCGATGCTTTTAAATGAGTCATCATATAATGGCATAGTATTAGTTTCCTATCCTTGCTATGTCAAATACCACAAACATAGCGGCTTAAAACATAGATTTATTATCCTTATTTCTGTACATCCGAAATCTGACATGGATCTTACTGGGCTAAAATCAAGGTGTCAAAAGGGTATATTTCTTTTCAGAGAGTCTAGGCTACAATATGTTTCTTTGACTTCTCCAGCTTTCAAATGTTGTCACTTTCCTTTACCCAAGGAGAACTTAAGGCCCCCTTTCTCCAGCTTCACAGGCAAAAATGGCTAGTTAACTCCTTCTCATTTTGCAGCATACTGACCTATTCCACAGTCACATTTCCCTGACTCTCTGCACCCCACCATCTTACTTTTAAGTACACTTGATTACATGGAGCCTACCCTGATGATCCAAAAAAAAAAGTCTCTATTTTAAGGCCAACTGATTAGCAACTCCAATACCATCTTCCACTTTAATTTCACTGTGCTATGTAACATCACATTTACAGGTTCCAAGGATTAGAATCCAGACAACCTTGCAGAGGGGGATTTATTCTGCCTACCACAGTTTACCTTTTGGTCTCCAAAGATTCACATTCATTCCAAATGCAAAATATCCTCAACTGTTTAAAGTAGCCCAAATTCTAACCCAGTTAACTCAAGTACAAAATGTTACCTAAATCTCACCAGCAAAAATATTATCAAAATTATCTAAGGTACAGGTACAGGTAAGACTCTAGGTATGATTCATCCTAGGGCAAACTTTTCTCCACCTGCGAGTCTACCAAATGCAAAAAAGCAAGTCCTTTGTTCCCAGACTATAGTGGTCATTTAGACACAGGGTAATAATTATAGATCCTTTGGTTCAAAAGGATAAAAATGTCAGGGGGGGGGATGGATAAAATAGATGAAAGGGATTAAGGTTACACTGTGGTGAGCCCTGAATTATATACAGAATTGGAGAATCACTATATTGAACACCTGAAACTAATATAACCCTGTGTGTTAATTATACCTGAATTAAAACTTAAAAATAATAATAACAAAGAAGGAAAAGTATAAAAATGAAAGGAAAAAAAATGCTGGTTTAAAGCAACTTCAAAAATCCATCCAGGCTCTCTCCATTCTTTTAAGATTTAAGAATAATCTTTGGTTGCTCATAGCTCCACCCTCTGGTCCTTGCCCTCAGAATCATCCCCCCCCCCCCATGAAAGGTAGCCCATGTTTGCAGCTGAGCATTTTTACTTGCCTATTTCCTACCTGTATCAGTTTGGTGGTCCAAAGTCTTCTTTGATTTTGTCTCTGTCTTTTCTAGTGTAAGCTGGCATTTTTTAATGCTGAAATAAAATTCTCAAGAACTTTGTGGGTCCCTCATTTAGGTCATGGGATTCAATCTATTAAACAGTAAACTACTCCATATATATTTTTCCTAAATAATCCCAATTCTGTTTCTGGCTTTTCCTGGGATAGCTGAGGGGAACTTGGACTCACATACTTAATCTCTTCAAGGAGACTTTTAGGTGACTGAATATTCTGACCTTTCCGTTTTTCTGATGCATTAAACAAGGTTGCCCAGACACACCATCGGCTTTTTTCTCCAGACCACAGTTTCTTTCCAGTTAATCTAAACTTTAGCATCATTTGCCATTTAGGTAGTCTAAGGTTGAGCAAAATCATTGTCTCCTCTCACACTGTACTATAAGCAGTAAGAAGGAAACCAGGCCATATTAAATGCCTTACTTAGAGATCTCATCTAAATATCCAAGTTCATTGTTTATGAATTCTGCTTTCCATCTAACTACAGAACATAATTCTGCTAAGTTTTTTTTTTCCATTTTATAATAAGGATTCCCTTTCTTCCACTTTCCAATAACATGTACTTCATTTCCTTCTGTTCTTTCACAAGCAGTGCCTTTAATCTCTGTATTTCTCCTTACGCTTACTCAGGATGATTTAGATACGCTCTAAGCTGATATATGTCTTCTCTACCATGATCTTCGCTTCCTTAAGTCCTCAGTAGCAGAGTCATTGACATCTCTGTTTCTACTGTCCTTTGAAGATGACCTAGTCTTTTTCTAAACATACTCCTCAAACATTTCCCAGCCTCTGTCTTTTGCTCAGTTCCAAAGCCACTTCCACACTTTTCAGGTAGTTGTTATAGTAATATACCTCCAGGTACTAAAATTTATATTATATTCCTATTGCAGCTGTAAGAGATTACCACAAATCACTGACTTAGAAATTTATCCTTTTACAAATTTAAATTTGTTCATCACAAATTTGTTATTTTACAGTTTGGTAGATCATAAGTCTGGCATGGGTCTCACTGGGCTAAGATCAAAGTAGTAGCAGATCTTGTTCCTTTTGGGAGCCTCAAGGGGAAATTCCACGCTCTTACCTTTTCCAGCTTCTGGAAGCTGCCTACATTTCTTGGCTCATGGACCCCTTCTATATACCCAATACCAACAATGGTAATTAAGTCTTTCTCATAGCACATCATCCAAACTCTGCATCTGTCCTCACCTCTGATTCTTTTCTTCTGCCTCCATCTTCTACTTAAGGATCTTTGTGATTACATTGACCTACCAGATAATCTAGGATTAAGTCCTTAGTTTAATCACATCTGCAAAGTCCTTTTAGATACATAAAAAAAAAAATGTAATTCACATTTTTCTGGTTCTGGGACCTGGATATCTTTGGGTAAGCCCTTTTTTCTGTCTACCACAAACACAGAAAGAAAGTAGTTTAATAAATAATGTAATGTATTTAGTATTATACAAGTTGAGATTAATTCAAGAGCCAGGTTATCCAAATTCAGTATTTTTTTCTACTTTACGTACTCATCCCTACTTTGAGTAAAGTGCGTTCTTTGGGAAAAAAAAAAAAAAAAGAGTAAAATATAGACCAAGAAATTTTATGTGTTTCAGTTTATGTCTTAAAAAGTAAAGTGGAAATCATACCCAATTCTCTGTCTGTCATATCACAAAGTCATCAAGGACTACAAACTGCCATTTTGCTTTTTTGAGATACAAATATTATTTGTTTTCTCTGTTGAAATTTAAATATTATTTTCCCCTTTCTGGCCTATATTTACCTTTTGAAGGCTGCAATATTCAATTCTAGAAGTGAAAAAATTGGGCATCTTTGATTTATCACTTTTTTGTACCTGCATGATATTGGCACCTGAAATGTTTCATAAGTAAAAATTGTCAGACTATGGTATCTCTTATAAGTATATAGGTTTGGAAAGATCACTGTGCCTACTTAAAACTTAGATGTATCACAGATTCGTTTAGTAATACAGTTTTCTACTGACTCTAAAAACTATATATATATATATATGTATATATATATATATACACACACACACACACTATATAGAATTAAGTGCACATTGTACTATTTATTAGCTATCTCCTGAAGAGAAGAGAAAACACAGAAATCAGTGGAAATGGAACCAGTCTGCTTATTAGCAGCCCAGAAGCTGGTTTCTCACAGATTACGTTTAGTATAATGGCTTTTACTCTTGATTGATCATTCATCACTCATAGGAAGATTTTTAAAATATTTAGTTTCCAGTCTTTTCCCTAGAATTAATGAAAGAAAAATCTTCAAATTTTGGTCCCCATTTAAGTATTACTTTATGAAATCCAGTAAAATATAAGTGTTTATTTTGTGATAGTGTTCACTTCAAAATTGGTGTAATGGCCACTCACATTGGATACCACATATGCTTTTAGATTTACCTCATTTCTTGTCTGAATTTTGTGAATTTAATACAATAGGGAGGATTTGATGTTCCATTAGAGGTCAACATTTTTGCCAGCATTGAGTAACAAATAGAGTTATGGAGTCCAGAACAGGGCCAGGAGAACTTGGGAAGAGACAGTTCTCTCATCTTTAAAGATCTTTTTATAGGTCATGGTTCCTTCAAGGCCCATGGGATTATGTTGAGAGTGATAACCCATGTGTGTTTGTTTGCTGCTCATCTCTATTTGTGTATTGTCTTGTACATTTCCTCAATACAATTTTTCACAATTTTCCTTGATTTATTACTCTTCTTTGCCTCAGTTAACAGGTTTCTCAATGTGATGTTATGGGCAAGCTCCTGAAGGACAAGGACCACACCCTACTCCTCCTTGTTAGACGCAGCCCTGAATGGAGTTGTGCCCATTGTTATAGTAGGACCTCAAAAGTACCAAAATGCATTAAATCATGTACTTCATTCTGGAAACCTCTCTCCATTTCCCAAAATGACTCAGTGGTCTATTAATGGTTATATTTTTCTTTGATTATTTAAATTGTTTCCATTTCTTTCTCTCCTCTCAAAACTGTAAGACTAAAAAGCTGTAAGATTTATATAAGTAAGAATTCTAATTCATCCTTGCAACTATAGTGACTGATAAATAACATTACTAGAGAAAAATTTGTTGAATGGATACACTAATGAGAAATGGTCCCACTCCTCTCTCTCTCTTCCCATTCTCTCTACCTCCTCCCTTCCCTCCACCTCTCTCGCTCTCTCTTCCATTTTGGATAAGTCAAAATTGTGACTGTCTGACGTGTGTCACTCTTGTGAAATTCATGGGGGTTTTTGTATGTGCTTGAGTATGTATATATATGCATGTGGGAGTAGGTGGCTGTCCTCATACGTGCATGTGTTTAATCTCTTATATAGCTACCAGTTATAACTTTAAGTGATATTGCCAAAATTATGATGTAGTTTCAAAGATGATTAGGCCAAGAAGCCTAAAAAGGATTTTTAACCACTGTAAATTCTCCTCTGGTAGAAGTCACAATGCAGGCCCCTGCCCTGACTGAATTTAGAACTAACATCTTCATTAAAAAATAACAGAAAAGGCATTGATGAAGACCACATTAATGCTCTTAGGAAGACAGTTCCTGTGCCTTAGATTTGAGGGACTTTGAGGGATGACTTCAGAATCCGGTCCTCTGAAGAGCGCCAATAAGTAAGTCACCGTCCCCACCCCCACCCTGAATCTTAATGACTGCTGCCATCTCCTTAGTCTGACATTCACTCACCTACTCCATGATTTACTCAAGCATTGATTTTGGCCTGTCTTTGAAAATTTGATTCTGTAAATTTGTGTTCATAAATGTTAATATAAGTCTCCATTAAGAAAAAAAATACAACAAAGCATTTTTCATGAGGATACAGTAAATCTCTTTTCAATTTGTACACATGAAAATATTCTACATGTGAAGTTCTGTCTTTAAAAGTGGACAAGGTTACAAAAGAATGACAAGCCTTAAGGGCTAAAGTGTTCCATATGACAGAATACTCGGTTGCAGCTAAATTTATACATTTAAAAAGATTAGTGTTTTTGCAATCACATCTCTATTTCTTTTTTGCTAATCAACATGTTTGTTTTACAGCGCTTTATAAAACAATTTGTGCAGTAATTAAATGTCTAACAGGGATTTTTTATGACTGTTTGCTGAACACAAATGTAGTTTAGCTTAGTAGTTTGGAGTTATTAAGTAAGCTATCATAATTCAATGTTTTAAATAAAACAAATTACAGACCTCTTCCTAGCTTTACATGAGGCTCCTATCACAGCGGAATTTATGTACTTCAAATGTAACAGATTCCACATTCCCAACAATCCATTTGCAAACACATCAATAAAACTTCTTTTTCATTTAGGTTTGTTCTTTAAGGCAAATGGCCCACAGCAAGTAGAAATAAAGGTCAAAATTGATTTTCTTGTAAGAGGGAATGGAAAGGGAGGAACTAATATTTATTGAGCACCTACTACATGTCAGCCACTGTGCTCAATACCTTATGCCCTCTCATTTAAGTCACACCATAACCCACAATGAGACAGCTTATCCACATTTTATAGATAATAAAATCAAGGCTTAGTGAGGAGGTTAAATAACTTGTCCTAAGTTGTCTCTATCAAATAAATGGCAAAGTTAGGTTCTAACCAACTTTCTTGACCATTTATTTCCCTCCCACCAAATTGCTTCTCAAATTTTCTTTCATTTGTGTTTACTGGTGTGCACAAATGCAAAAATCCAGCTAGTACCTTGATTCTATAGTGGCCAATGGTATCATCATCACAAGAAATGTGCAATAATTGAGAACCCATTGCAATCCAGCAGTTTGCATTGCCCATGCACCGATGCTCACATTTTAAAAAGGATCATTCATTCAATCCCTACTCAACAAATACTGATGATTTCATCTAGTCTTACCTGAAACCAGAAAAACAGATCATTTTCCTGGGAATGATTAGAACTCATACAGGAAATTAAATTGCAAATATTTTTTTTAAAGGAGATAAATAACATTCATAAAGCATTTAAATATATTCTATATTCATTGCTAGGGGTGTGTGTGTGTGTGTGTGTGTGTGTGTGTGTGTGTTTATTGTGCTCTAATTTACCCCAAACTCTATGAACTCCATTTCTAGCACATGCATGCATGTCTTCTCACTTGTTCTCTCTTTTTCCATCAAATTATCTTCATTTTGAAGAAAAATAAACTGAAACAGGAGAGGTTAATTAACTGGCTATTATGAGATAGCCAAGAATAGAGAGAACTCAGGTTTCTGGGACATCTGAACTCGTGCTTTTGGGGATTGGGAGTGGGGGCAGAAAGAGGGGTGGAGGATGGGAAGGGTGACTTCTCTTTCCCAGCACCTCTATGCGTATTACATTCACAATATTAAATTATGCCCATTTATTAAAAGCCCCACCTTTCCACTACCTGTGTATCTCATTCATTGCTTCAATTATTAACTTTTTGGCAGTGAGCTACCCCAAATGTCAGAGCTAACTAACTCAAAATTATATAATATGTATATTTTTTATGTAATGCTCTTAATATTTTCTTCTATCTTTCTGACTCAATGCCTGTCATTTCCTCTCTGGTTTCTGTGAACTGAAAGGTAATGTTCTTTTTTTTTTTTAAGATTTTTATTTATTTGTTTGACAGACCAAGATCACAAGCAGGCAGAGAGGCAGGCAGAGAGAGAGGAAGGGAAGCAGGCTCCCTGCCAAGCACTCAGGGCTCGATCCCCAGGACCCTGGGATCATGACTTGAGCTGAAGTCAGAGGCTTTAACCTACTGAGCTACCCAAGTGCCCCTGAAAGGTAATGTTCTAAACCAGAGGTTGACAAATTGTGACCCAAAGGCCATAGGTAACCTGCTTATTTTCTTGTTTGGTGCACAAACTAAGAATGTACTTGTAAAGTTTTACTTTTTGTTGTTGTTGTTGTTATTTATTTTTTTTTTTTTACTTTTTTAAAGGTTTTATTTATTTATTTGACAGAGAGAGAGAGAGATCACAAGTAGGCAGAGAAGCAGGCAGAGAGAGAGGGAGAAGCAGACTCCCTGCTGTGCAGAGAGCCCAATGTGGGACTCAATCCCAGGACCAAGAGATCATGACCTGAGCCAAAAGCAGAGGCTTAACCCACTAGGCCACTCAGGTGCCCCTAAATTTTTATTTTTTTAAGATTTTATTTAATTAATGGAGTTAGAGCAAGAGCAAAGAGAGAGAGCACAAGCAGGGGGAGGGACAGAGGGTAAAGCAAACTCCCTGCTGAAAAGGGAGCCCAATGCGGAGCCCCATCCGAGGACCCAGAGATCATGACCTGAGCCAAAGGCAGAAACTTAACTGACTGAGCCACCCAGGTGCTCCAGACTCGTATAGTTTTAAATGGTTGACAAAGAAAACAGAAATCAAAGGAAGAACAATATTTATTGATATGTGATAATTATACAAAATTAAAATTTCAGCATCCATAATTAACTTAGAATGTGTTACATCCATAGCCACTCAACCTGTGGACTGTTTGTGGCTACCTCAGTGCTACAAGAGCAGAGTTGAGTGGTTGTGACAACATGGCCCACAAACCCTAAAATATTAAGTACATGGCTCCCTTACACAAAAACTTCACAGACCCTGTTGGAGGCTCTCTTCTCACTCTACATATTCCTGGAGCAACCACTTCCACCACAGCTATAATCCCCATGTATAAAGCTGCTCACCTTCTCTCTTGAGAACCCTCAGGTCCACACAACAGATGGCAATTAAGAGCTCCATGAAGATGGTACAAGAGACTGCTAAAGCCTGTAGGCCAGCAATGGAGTTTATTTCTTCTACCTCCAAACTAGATCTTCTTCCTATGACTCCAAGTTCAGAGAAAAGTACCACAGTCTCATTAGTTGCCCAAATCAGAAACCTGGGCATCATTGATTCTTTCTTCTCCCTCCCTCTTCTCCTTGTAAATACCAGGAACTGTAGACTCCATCTGTTTTGTACCCCTCAAATCTATTCTCTAATTGCACAGAACAGCAATAGTTTAGGCCACCATCATGTATTCCGTGCACTAATTCAGCTACTACCTAATAAAGATTCCTGACTCAAGACTTGCTTCATCTACCCTATTGTCCCCCATGATCAGATCTTTGCAAAGTGCAATTTTAATCATGTCACCACTTTGCTTATAACCCTTCAGTGACTCCTTATTCCCCCTAATATAAAAGTTCATATTTATGGACATTGGGGAGGGTATGTGATTTGGTGAGTGCTGTGAAGTGTGTAAACCTGGTGATTCACAGACCTGTACCCCTGGGGATAAAAATATATGTTTATCAAAAATAAAAAATTAAAAAAAAATAAAAAAATAAAAAAAATAAAAAAAAAAGTTCATATTTCACTCACCATTTTATATATCTCCACTCCTTAATTTATACTCAGAAATTTTTAATGATCTATGCTCTTATAAAACTTACATTCTCTAAGAAATATACCACACGCTGATGAAATGCCTCATCCAGAAACCTAACAAATATTTTCTAGCCCCTCAAAATGTAAATGACTGTCCTTTGTGCTCTATGTATTTCTTATTCTCTCTTGAAGCCTTACCACTCTGGGATATACAATCCCTGACGGCAAAGGTGTGGCACAGATGACAGATATTGCATCAATATGTGTTAAACAGAATTGGGTGGAAGTCTGCCACATATGCCAAAATAATTGTAGTTGAAATAAATCTTTAAAAAACAACAACAACAGCAGTGGTGATAATAGACATCCCTGCCGTGTTCCTGACCTTAGCAGAAAAGCTTTCAGTTTTTCTCCATTGAGAATGATATTTGCGGTGGGTTTTTCATAGATGGCTTTGATGATATTGAGGTATGTGCCCTCTATCCCTACACTTTGAAGAGTTTTGATCAGGAAGGGATGCTGTACTTTGTCAAATGCTTTTTCAGCATCTATTGAGAGTACCATATGGTTCTTGTCCTTTCTTTTATTGATGTGTTGTATCACATTGACTGATTTGCGGATGTTGAACCAACCTTGCAGCCCTGGAATAAATCCCACTTGGTCGTGGTGAATAATACTTTTAATGTACTGTTGAATCCTATTGGCTAGTATTTTGGTGAGAATTTTCGCATCTGTGTTCATCAAGGATATTGGTCTATAGCTCTCTTTTTTGATGGGATCCTTGTCTGGTTTTGGGATCAAGGTGATGTTGGCCTCATAAAATGAGTTTGGAAGTTTTCCTTCCATTTCTATTTTTGGAACAGTTTCAGGAGAATAGGAATTAGTTCTTCTATCATATGATCTCCCTGATATGAGGAAGTGGTGATGCAACATGGGGGCTTAAGTGGGTAGAAGAAGAATCAATGAAACAAGATGGAATTGGGAGGGAGACAAACCATAAGTGACTCTTAATCTCACAAAACAAACTGAGGGTTGCTGGGGGGAGGGGGTCTGGGAGAAGGGGGTGGGATTATGGACATTGGGGAGGGTGTGTGCTTTGGTGAGTGCTGTGAAGTGTGTAAACCTGGTGATTCACAGACCTGTACCCCTGGGGATAAAAATATATGCTTATAAAAAATAAAAAATTGATTCTTCTCCTACCCACTTAAGCCCCCTGGTTATTCACAGACCTGTACCCCCTGGGGATTAAAAATATATGTTTATAAAAAATAAAAAAATTTTAAAAATATATAAAAAATTAAACAACAACAACAACAAAAAACAAGATCTCCATGGTTTTATCTCTTTCAGGAAGAAAAGTCAGGTAAAGTTATTTTGCTCTTATTTCATCTGTAAAAATTCTCTAGAAGATTATTCAGCAATGCTAATTAGGATAATCTTAATCACAGTCAGTAAATATTATTTCCTTAGGAAGTAATCTAAAAACGAGAGATATATACAATCTCAGCACTACTTATAATTAAATTTGCTGACATCATCATTAGACAATAAGCTTTATCATTGTTTTTATAAGTACTAAAAGGACTATACTCCCATATATAAAATATTATATATTAAAAGGCAACAGTCTGGGTCCTTAGAAAATCAAGTAGAATATCCTTGTTCTAAGATGTTCACACTCAGCCTGAATCTAGGTGTTCTTGTGCTAACATGCTGCATAAACTGTAGATATCAAGCATGAACCAAGGAATAACAAAAGAATTTATAGAAAAATCTTATCTAATACTACCTTCCATGTAGTGGGAGTCCCTAAATTAAATATTAAATTGTGCCATTTATTGTCTATATGTGCTATCTGAAAACTAGAGGCTCCAACAAATGAATTTCTAATTTTTTCTTCATGTCCTATTACCAAATGCCCTTGCCTATATGAAAAGTAATAGTTTCTTTATTTGAGATTGTGTCTCGTGCTTTCATATTCATAACCATTTTTACATCAGTCTCATTTTATGTAAATTGTTTCATGTGTCCATTAACATTAAGGAAGATCAAAGCCCCAGCCATTAATTTGTATACATACAAGATAAGGAGAGGACATTTTCAAGCACTTTTGCAATGACAAAGGTATAAATAAATTGATCATCTGAATATCCAAATCAGGTCTCTTTAAATTTGGCTGACAAGAATGCAGCCCATTCACAGAGAGGCAGGATAAGAAATAGTAGAAAGCCTCTTGCTGATCTAGGGACATTTTACTCCCTATTAGCACCATACAAAGATATAACCTTACTCTGCTTTCTTGACCTTAACCTTGTTTCCCTTCAGATTCTATCAGCTATGTCTTCTCTCCTTTACATCTGCCATCCCTCCATCTTCCCCGTAACAATCCGTTCAGCCCACAGGCTCATGATGTAACCCAACTCTTCTCTTCAGTCTTGTTACTTCGTTGTGTCTCTCCTTCACTGGCACATTTTCAACCAAGACGGTTTATTCTCACTGCTTCTGGGTTATCATTTCTCACTCGCAAATATCTCAAAATGCAACTTATTTCCTCACTATTTTACTGAAATGTCTCTCCCCAAATTTACTCTCACTAAATTATTATTGGCGAAGTATAATTCCCTTTTCACTACCATCTAATGATCTTGCTTTTACCAAAAAGATTTGCCAAATTCCTCACTTCAGGTTTTCCCAAAACCAAACCTCTGACAATCTTCTGTTTAGTCTTACTTCCTTCTATTTCCCTCTTCCTCACCACCCAAAGTGTTGCTAATTCTCAAAGTTCCATCATTTTCTCTCTTTCATCTCTACACTCATTCTTCTGAAGAAAGAAACAAATGCCTTAGCTGAGCATTCTCTTCTACTGAGAGGATTCCCAATTTTTATTTATGTTTATACCTTTTATTTGGCATTTCTGGTTTGCCTTATTATCTCTGTGTACATGTCCTCTGGGAATAATCCGTTCAATATGCTTCCAACTGGAAAGACATCTTTTGCCTCTGGCTCCATCTCTATGTAACTATTTTTATTTAATTTCTTTACTACCATTCACCCAAGCTCAAATGTTCAAGGTTAGTGCCCTTTCTCCTGCCCCTGAACTACCTATATACAGTAGGTTATCAAATGTTAATTCTATTTCCAAAATATAATTTGTGTCTCATCCTTTCTTTGTTATCTCATAACCACTTTAGTGGCTTAGGACAACATTGATACTCTCTCCTAGACCACTAAAATGACCATTTATCCAAACTTTCTTCCCATAACTCATGTCATATACCACTTCCAGATTCATTTCCCTAAATCAGGATTCTCATCATGTCAGTATCCCATTCCAGAGAAATTTCTACCTACCTGTCATTATAACTTAAGTTAAATAGCATAGCCCCTCCACCATTCTGTAAACTTAAATTGAAGATTATATTTTATCTTTCTATCTTCATTAACACCCAGAACATTTTCTTGCATATCTTAAGCATTCAATACTTAATGTGAGTTTGCTGAATTATTTGCAAATATTCAATTCTCGTACAGAGGACAAGAAAGCAGAATGATGGTTGATAATCATAATCATTAGGCTTAAGAGATATGGGAAAATTTCATAAGATGTGCTAAGCACAGTAGTCAGAAACAAGTAGTGGGAGAAAAGCAGAATTTAATATATCTCACTAAGAGAGTAAATACTTTAGTAACCTAGAAGAGATGTCAAAGAAAAATAGAATAAATACAGAATATGATGGAACAAACAAGGGTATAGCTTATGGATAGAAAGGGATGAGAAGATTAATTCAGGACCATATGATCTGTGGATTGACATTTATGTACCACGTAAGTCAGCCACCCACTGGTGATACACCCCAATGTGGCCCAAACAAATAGAAGGTACCCCTAATCAATGATCCACTTACCCGCTCTCAGAGGAACAGGTGCAAGTCTGTGAGGACGCAACTACAGCTCCATCATAATTTCAGGGTAGGCAGGTTTGCCAGTTTCCTAAACGAGGATTTCTTCTAGGAAATATCTGGAATGTTAAGATACTTTCATTTTGGAAAGTGAGGGAATAGTTAAAATCCTGTGCTTGTGCTTTCTCTCTCTCTCCCATTTTGTCTCCCTTCACGTTAATCAAGAAGCTTACTAAAACTGGGGATTTACCTTAGGGAAGTTCAGGGCAAAGCAGAAAACAGCTTGTCTTTTCAATCACAATCAAAACTCCTGAGAATTAACTGGTAAGCCCATAGGGGCTTGACTAAGAAAATTGTCTGAATCAAATTTCAGGCTGAATGTAGCCTCTAGGTACAGCTCTGTAGGCTTCAATTAAGGGTTTAATTCTCTATTTGCTGCTGTAAATCATAGCCGGCCACAGAAAGGCATTCCTAACCACAGCCCCCTCCCATATAATCACCCTGAAGCAATAACATTTCACAGCTTGGACATAAAGCACTGACAGGTTTTTGCAATAAAATGTGACCTTTACTGTTAAAAAAATGTTTTACGACATCTGACAAACCGTTTTCTTAATAGGAAGATATATATTCACTTGATGAGTTATAATAGCATAAACAATTTAATTTTGTGGAAGTTATGAACCACAATATGTTCCAAATGAGAGAAATTTACTTTTATAACTATCTATATTTAAAAATAATAAAAGATCATCATTTTTTCAAGGAAAAGAACTATTCACACCAACAACATCCTCAAAGGGAACATTAGACTTATCTGTTTAGGATGAATATCTGTATGCCTGTAGAAACATCCATGAATTCACAATACTTGAATCTTAATATTACTTGCTAAGGGTGCTTTGAGGAAAAAGCAACATAAGAGAAAATGCCTTTAACTAGAATCTACTTTCACACTATTGCTTTAATTCATCCATCTCATGCTTTATGGGGCATTCAAGTGTGCATTAAAATCACAGAAGAACACAAAGTTCCAAATCAAAGGAAGATGAGAAAGAGTCCTGGAAAACTGTACAGAACTAGTTTTTAAACAGTTTTTTTTCTTCTTTAAAGCAGAACAAGAGAACATTCAGTAGTAAGGATTTTTGTTGGACTTCATCACAGGAATGCTGATCAAAGAGGCTTGGAAATCCCCAAAGAGGAATCTTTAGAGGGTCTCTGTAATATTTTTTCTCTTAATATTTATAATGATACTCTCCAAATGCATTCTAAGGCAAAAACGAAATCTATCAGTCTGTGAAAACGACATACAACATTTCTGGTCCTTATGAATTTCCCTAAAACATATGTGCATGTAGCTTTTCAGCACATTCATATAACATCATCTGAAGAATCATGCTATACACAGAAAAAAAAAACCCACAATATTGTGTGGCACAGAATAAAATTTCAGAAGGTTCTGACAACCACTTACCCTTCACACATCCCATTCACACCTACACAGTTAAATATCTAAGAGAATACATGGCACCATTTATGTTTCTACTCCAGAGTCACCTAAGGTAAGAACAGAAACAAGTTCATATGCAACTTCTTCCTATCTGCCCAAAATGCTGAGAGTACCTTGAAATTCATTTGATTTGGAAGTGACCTAGAGGAAATCAGACATATTTTTGTAAAGAGTGAGAATTCAAATATTTTCTAAAAATAACAGAGAAGCCAAACAAATCATGAATATTCTTAGGAAGGGACCATCTCTTATTTAACTTCATATAACCAAAAGCTAGCACCATTTGAGGCAGACCATGTTTTCAGAAAATGTATAAAAATAAATTGATTTTTTTAAAATTATTCTCCACTTGCAAATACATATTTCCCTTATATACCCAGAGAAAGAAGTTAGGTTTATGAACACAAAGATTATTATTAAGATTAGAGCCTCCATTCATAGCACAGGATAACCATCAATATTTCTGTAATTTTCTGTGGGGATTTAAAATATAATGTAACAGTAGTTACCATTTACAAGTTCAAAGTTTTTTTGAAGAGCTAAGAGACAGTCAATGATAAAGCCGTCTCTGCAGGGGATGGTGTTTGGGAATATAGTTTCCTTGGTTCCCTGTAGGATTTCACAAATCTTTCTCTGCCAGGAATTTGTCTTCAGCAATGTCTAGTCTATTACATCTGCCCAGAAGGCCTCAGAAATGTTCCATCGCAGGTGGTAGGTCATATATTCTAGAACAACAGAATTAGTTTAATGATGAAACTAAAATATGTTTGCCCAAAAGCCCCTGTTCAGAATCATATTACTTGAATAGTTAAATAACATAATTATCCACTGCTTTGAGTAATAACTTTGAACAGAAAACCACCTCAGAGACATGCACAGTGTTCACTGTGGCCTTTTTCTCCTCTGCCAGTGCTCTTGCCTGCACAAGTAAGGCTACACATTCGTTATTTTTACAACATGTAATCAAAACATCCCCTGCACTTTGCTTCCTATCTATCGCGGTATTCATCTGCCACACGATATGCATGCTTCATATTCAGTACAGACGTAGCCTGGTGCTCGAGGGCCTCTGCAAACTGATCAAAGCCTACCCTTCATTTAGGAAAATTCCATGACAATCAAAATGTCTTAGCCATTACTACATGGTTAGACATTTCTTTGCCTTTGCTTATACTGTCCTTCTGGCCCAAGACACCCTCCCTCCCTACTTCTTAAAGCCCAGTCATTTTTTCAAAGCTCATTCCATGTCAAATATATTCAATGAAGTCTTTCCTAACACCTGGAAAGCATAGTATTTTTTCCTTTTCATGGATCAATGCTACATGTTGCTACTATCACCAGCACTAGGTTTGAGGTCAGAAAACTAGGACTTGAGATTCACATTTTGCACTTAATAATTGTATAATCCTACTCAATTATCTTAACTTCTTTCAGTTTCTGCCCCTGTAAAGTGAGCAAAGCATTATCTTTAGGACCAGGCTATTGCTTTAAGCGAGAAACATTTGTGGAAATACCTAGCAGAATTGTTCTTATTGTTACTACCACTTTTAGAATCTTATTTAATTTCTGAGAAAAATAGCTTCTCTAGGAAGCTATTTGTAGCTTCAGCATCAAGCATCAGATATTATTACAATTAATTTGTGATGTATCATATATAATTTGGGTTTAGTGACAGATTTTTCACAATCTACATAGTAGTATAATAGCACAGTGTAGTCCTCATGTAGCAGTATTTATGTAACATTTATGTAGTTGTAATCTAGATGCTATAGTAAAATATAGAGAGTAAATATTCTATATGGTTTACAATCTAGATAGTAAAGAGATTCACTAAATAAGTTACAATAATTTTCAATAATATGTGTCTAATTCCAATTTAATCCACATATTCTACCAAACAGGTCATTACTTTAACAGTTTAAATCCAAAAGGCCATCACATTTAAATTAACACTCAGATAATTTACTTTTGCAAAATACAAATTGTGACCAGATGCGGTATTATATAGCCTTCAGCTCTACCACTGAAGGTATTTAAGAGATTTTTTTTTTTCTTTTAAAGATTTTACTTACTTACCTGACAGAGAGACAGCAAAAGAGGGAACACAAGCAGAGGGAATAGGAGAGAGAGAAGCAGGTTTCTCACTGAGCAAGAAACCTAATTCAGGACTTGAACCCAGGACCCCAGGATCATGACCTGAGCCAAAGGCAGATGTTTAAAGACTGAGCCACCCTGGTACCCCTGAGGCATACATTTTTTTTACATGAACTATAAGGAGAGCAACATTTAATTTTTCCACATTACATACATCTAATATTATTTGTTGGGTGTATAATCTATTCTCTTAATTTGAGCTTTTCTGAATATCATTATAGTATAGAAATATCTATATAAATACAAATATATATTAGAAATGTCATACACTGGTAAGGCAAAACATTTTACTTACTCTGGGGTTTCAGATTTCAATTAATAAGCTCTCAGTTTTGAGAACAGTCAAGTATTCAAAATGTGATTTTTCACAAGGCCAATATTTTTTCTTAATTTTTCTTAATACATGTTATAAGCAATTTCATTTGTTCCTACTTGCATTTCTTCATAATGGAGCTCTGAATTAACACGTTTTCAACAAGCATATGAAATAATCAGCTATCTCCTCTACACAGGATAGTAAGAATTAAGAAGTAGGGGCACCTGGGTGGCTCAGTGGGTTAAGCCGCTGCCTTCAGCTCAGGTCATGATCTCAGGGTCCTGGGTTCAAGTCCCGCATCAGGCTCTCTGCTCGGCGGGGAGCCTGCTTCCTCCTCTTTCTCTCTGCCTGCCTCTCTGCCTACTTGTGATCTCTCTCTGTCAAATAAATAAATAAAATCTTTTAAAAAAAGAATTAAGAAGTAATAAGACAATATGAAATCAATTGAATTCATTTTTACTCATTTTTATTTTTGGTTTACTTACATATGATGAAAAGATTTAGGGTCACTCCCAACATTTTGGACAGACTTGTATTAGGCTTAATTTTATCAAGGGTGTCCCCCACTACCCACTACAAATCCAGAAATGAAGAACATCAACAAATAAAATTTACAATTAGATCCATATGTGTCAAATAAAGACTTGGTCTGGGAAAACTGCTGCATGTCCTCCAGATTACAGTTATGGTTTAACTACAGTATTAAAACTGTCCTTTCATTTTTGGAAATAAAAGGTGCTATTAAATGAATAGCCTCTTCTGAGTGTGTTCAAGTGTGTTTGGGAACACATAAGTTCACTGTAAATGATCCAACAGAAAAGAAAAGATGGCTGAGCTTAAGGGTCATGGTTTTCTATGTTACTATGGAAACCTGGGAGAAATTGTGTTTTTTTATGGATTTGTACTCACATTTCAGTTGTCTTTAAATGATTACTTTGTTGCCAATCAAACATTACAAATAGCAAAAGGGTTTAGTTTGTAAATAATCTGTTTTGAAATTAAATTAAGGTTGTTAAAATGATTCTGCCCAACTTAGTAAAAGCAATCACCTATTCCTAATGCTCTGAGTACAGTGTTTACTTCTGCAGCTGCAACTTCCTTCCAGCTTTGCACGATCAGACCCATGAGAAACATGTCCTGAAAATCCATTGTTCAGAATTCTGTATTTCTGGTGGGGAACTTGATTCCTCTTCTTCTCTTGTTCCTTCTGGATAGGACTACACTCACCTGAAATTCCTGGACATTATAATGACCACAGGTAAAACAATGATGCCTTTCTTACTCAAACCTAATGTGTTCCATCTTTAAAATTCCCAAGTTTATGAGGGAGCTGTGATTGCCTTTCCCTGGCTTAAAATTCTGATTTAGTTCTCACATCACTAATTCCAATAGAACTTCAGAGGAGAAAAAAAGGAAAGAAAGGAAGATTTTTGGGAGAGCTGTGAATACAAAGTTTAAAAACATGACTTTCCCACTGAGATATCTTAATAAATTAATACACCCTTTCCTTCTTACAACCTTCTCACTTATAGTACTGTCTATATTCATAGAGTTTAATGAAAACGAAATGATAAATATGAAAGATGATAGAAAATTATATTTTAATGCAAATGAAATTACTTATAAAGGCCTTATTAAAAATGTACCTGTTCCATGGGCCCTAAAAATTAGTGTATAAAAATAATTAGGAAGCCCCAAGATGGGGGAAAAGTGATTTTGTGAATACTTATGGAACAAACCAATAATTCCTACAGTAGGCTAAAAATGAAGGAGATTATTATTTAATCTAACATACATCTTCATTATGGTCCCATGTTTACCAGAAGGGCTATAAGCCCCTGCAGATAAAAACATAATCACAACATAATTTATGCTCTCAAAGATCTTATAGTCCAGTGGTGGACACCATCATGTAAACAAATCAAGCCACTATAGTTAGTTAATAGGGAGCTGAAGAGAAGTAGGGAAAGAAGTATGGATGAAACACAAGGAGTGAACAATAAACATTACTCTGAGTAGAATTGGGAAAACTTAGAAATTAGTTTAATTTGAACTTGTGGTTACCAGTGACAGGATATTATCTATTTTTTATTTTGTTTGACAAATTTTTATGAATGGTATTTTTCGAATTCAACCCACTGAATCCTTGTAACAACTCTCTGAGTTAGTATTAGTATTTTTTAATTGGGTTGGTAGTAGTATTAACCCCATTTTACAGAGAAGAAAAACTGACACTCACAAAAGTTAAATATCTTGCCCAAGATGGTGAAGCTAGTCAGTAGTAGAACTAGATTCAGATTCAGGCTGATATGGGTACAGAGTCTTTATTGTTTACCACTATATGATGCTGCTTTGTTCAAAAAAGTCATCAAATGTCTTTTGATGGCTGCATAGTATATATATACGGCCATCAAAAGACATTTAATCTCACAAAACAAACTGAGGGTTGCTGGGGGAAGGGAGAGTTGGGGTTATGGACATTGGGGAGGGTATGTGCTATGGTGAGTTCTGTGAAGTGTGTAAACCTGGCGATTCACAGACCTGTACCCCGGGAGATAAAAATATATTATAGGATCATAAAAAATAAAAAATAAATAAAAGAGAAATTTTATATAGAAAAAATAAAGTCATCAAATGTGTGGCTGTTTATAAAAAATTTTACCACCTGAAATAATTTTATGGCTGCTTGAAGTACAGTTTGGAAGTCTGAAGGTTTAGGGTTTGTTTTTTGCTTTTGTTTTTGTTTTGTTTTGTTTATTTTTTTACATTGTCTGTAGGGAATAATCTCTTTCCAAGAAAATAGTGAAAAATAAATAAATACATGAGGATATCAGTACTGTAACTCATTTAGTATATCAGGAATGCCTGAATTACTGCCCATGCGCCAGTATGTGATACATTTTCTCACATGCATACTAAACTCCATTCTGCTAAACACAGTGGAGAGGAATCAAACTTGTAAAAAACTGCTTTGACTTTGTTCTCACCTAGAAGTTAACTTTCAGAAAAGCCCATCAAATATTTTAATAAGTACCATCATCAGAGAGAAAACTCTTATTCTCCAAAATCATTAGGCATTTAGTGATATGATTCAGTGAATGCAAATTCAAGGGAGCCAAGTCAATCCTAAGACGACAGACAGCAGCCACCACGTGGGATTCCTTGTTGGAGAAGCCAGAGCTGGCCACTGCCAACCAGTGTCGCAGGTAGTCCTGCCAGAGCAGCGCTGTCATTGAAGTCTAGTGGTCTAAAACAGCTGTTCTGGGGTCAGATGAGCCTGAGGATATGTCCTGCGATACAAGACAAGTTAAATCACTTCTTTCTCGGCTTTCCCTTTTCTTGAGTGAAATGTTCAAAGCACGAAAAATGAAAAAAGTGAAAAATCAAAATCTTTTTTGGTTTTGTTACACATGCCCACATATATATGCTTCTATATATACTTGTAAATATCTGCATGTATCATCTATACATAGTAGGAAGGAAATGTAGATATATATATTATTTGTATGCCTATTATACATAGATACATTTCCTTCCTTGTGTGATGATGAAGGGACAGCAAATGATACAGTGATAAGAATGGGTCAGGATGAAGAGCTTCAAGATAGAGAGGTTCATAAACCCATGCAGCATGACAGAAAACCTAGCCTTAGAGAAGGAAATGTCCAGCAAGAAGTTTCTGAGAACACAAGTGGCCAGGGGGTTATGTGTCAAATAAATAAATCATGTAGAATCTTCTGTCTTAGCGTCACACTTCCAACCCCATGAGAATTGTAGTACAAACACTGCTGGTTTTTCTAACCCTTCCTCACACCCAGCTCTCCTGATCTCTCCTCGATTTCCTTCCCAGTGAACTTCTCTCCTGCTCGGTTACTGGTCCTTAAATGTACAATCTCTATAAAGTGTTATTAAATTCAGAAATCAGAAAGCATCTTCTTTTGCAGGAATGCAGTACATTTTCTTTCATTTAATGGATATCCCATAATGTTTCTGAAAAGGCTCTTAGAGTTTATCATGTAACCATGTGTAAACAGATAATATTTAAGTATGTATTTTATGCTTGATAGAATATAATTTCTCTCTTGAGGAATTTAGACACAGACATAGTATATATTTATTTCATTTTAAACTGTAAATTAATTTCCTGATAGACTTAGGAACTTGAATAATCTGTCCTATAAATATATGCAGTATTAAAAAATGTTTTAAAACAGGTATCATTTAAATTCTAATCAGTTCATTATGAAATTTTCCTAGACTGTACATTAAACAGGGCAAAAAATCTTTATCAAATGTCATGACTAGTCTGGGACAAGATCTTTCCAATTTAAAATCTGTTCTCCAAACAGGAGTGAGAAAATTAAATGAATTTACGTTGAGTTTTGTGTTATAAAGATATTCTGGAAAAGATTCGGATGAAGATATCTCTTGCAGAATCTCTGTGTTCTATCTGGCACCATTATTGATATGTCAACTTTTTTTATGTTGTTGTTTTCATGATTCACACTATTCTGTTTTCCCTCTCTCCCCCCGATCATTACCTAATCCCCTCCCCCCTTCCCTTCTCCTCATCTTCCCCCACCTGAATGTTCAATTTTGACATTTTCTAGCCTTCCATTTATTTCTTAGCCTCTCCTCTCCATTTGTGTCAATACTCCTCAAAGTGATCCCATACGAACTCAGGGTTTTAATCTAAGTTGACGAAGGTTAATTAATTTGTTCCAACTTCCCAACTTAGACTTCTCCTCACATATTCATGGTCATACATCCAACCTGGTACTAGACATCTCTGCATTCCTGGTTTATGCATTGAACTGATCACCAAGGACTTCCCATTTCACTCTATGTAATATTTCTTCAACCTGCCCACTTCTCCCCTCAACCAACCACTTTTACCAACAGCCTTCCCAACTTTATCATTTCATATTTACATTAGTACATAGTTTCTTACCTGGTCCTCTTCCTTGCAATTTGGCCCCTTTCAGATTCATTCGCCACATAATTGGCAAAAATGCTCCAACTAAACTGCACATCTGACCTTTTTAGGCCCTGCTTAAAATCTATGAATGATTCCCAGTGGTTTAAAGAATAAAGTCCAAGCTCTTTGGTCTGACATGAAATGAGGCCTTCTAAGTTCTGGTCTTCGGTTTTCTGTCCTCTCTGCGTTAAAATTTATACCTCCGAAGTATTTGCTTCAGTGATGTTCACAACATTTGCAGGGCTTTTCACATCCAGCCTTGTGCTTATGATCTCTCCTTCTACATCGTCTCCATCTGTTCACCTCGTTTTCCTTAAGTAACTCCACGTAGTTCAAAGATCCATTTTTCTCAGAATGCCTTTCTAGCTCCCCACATGGATGATTATATGTGCCCCCTCACTTCTCCCATAGTAGCATGGCACCAGTAAGAATGTACTATTTTTATACCTTTCTACATCCACCTACTCCACTGGACTGTGAACTCACTGAAGATAGGATATGTATCTATTCATTCAATAAATAATTTATTGAGTATCTATAAAGAGCCAGGAACTCAAGACACTGCTCCATGAATACAATTATATACAAGCATAAAGCTTATATTAAGTAAGAATCACTTTCTTTGTCTTATGCTACATATTCATATATGTATCTTTTCTAGGACATCTTATTATTTCATGATAATAAAGGCACCTAGTAGAGAGATCCATCTTTGTGTGTTTGTGAAAGCTTACCCACATGCACTATGGCTGTCGGTGAGCTTATTGCAATGTCCTAATTAATTTGTCTTCTATTACTATTTTACTCATATGTTCAATACCTCAAATTATATTTAAGTAGAGCCTGACCATGTAAATAGAGCATTATGTATTTGTTAAGGGTAAATTATGATTGGACAGTTGTCCAGGACAGGCCTGAAGCCACTAGACTACACTACCTTCCTTTGGACCTTTGGTCACGCATGTCCAGAAGCCACTAGTTGATCAACTCTATTCTGCCAGTCCCTACTCAGTGGCTATGCTATTAGTTACCCTTTAACCTTTTACAGGTGATCTGGATGCTAAGGAAATTAAAAGCTGCATCAAAACAGGATCCCTTATGTAACTAATAAAGCCCTTAGTGTATTCAGAAGTATCTCAGCACGAGCCAGAATGCGTCATTTTTGAAGGGTGAAAATGTGATGCTATTATTCAACCTTTTTGCATAACATATCTCAAAAAGAGATGTTAGTCCTTAGAAACAGATGCTTTTAGGGTACTTAGAAATGGATCTTCCAGTGACACTTTCCCCTTGTTTGTGGTGTTATACAGAAAATATCAGGGGAGGACATTTTTACAAAAAAACAATGTGTCTTCCTTCAGATAGGGTTGCCAGACTTAGTAAATAAAAATACACGAGTCTAGGCTAAATTTGAACTTTAGATAAACAACAAATACTTATCTGAAATTCAAATTTGACTGGTATCCTGTATTTTATCTGTCAATCCTACATTCTAGGTAGTGTAGACAGATTGCATACAAGCTCATATTTATGCAGCAAAGTTGTTGTTCTTGTTGTTGTTGTTTTAAGATTTAAACATTTATTTATTTATGCATTTATTTTAGAGACAGAGAGTGTGTGGGGGCAGGGGTGGCAGAGGGATAGGGAGAGAGAATCCGCAAGCAAACCTCCTGCTGAGCACAGAGCCCAGTGCAGGGCTCCATCCTAGGACCCAGAGATCATGACCTCAGCTGGAAACCAAGCGTTGGATGCTTAACCGACTGAGTCACCCAGGTGTCCCATACTAATGTAACAAAGTTACTCTCACCATGATCAAAAAAGCAATTTCCTTTCACTCCCCCCCCCTTTTTTGCCTTTGTAAAATATTTTTCCCATCCCTTCTGTTCCCCTTTTGCACAATCTGATTAATTACTCTTCTGTGATTTCCCACATTCCAAGTGTTAACCTCTCATTAGCTTGGTTGAACTCAAAGCCGATTCTTTTGTTGTGTAACAAGAGCTATCTTGTTTCAATAAGGATGGTCAAGAATGAGTAGCATGGAGCCCTCTATCTTTCTCTTTTACGTTTCTACTTCCAGAATATTTATTCAATGGTGGGTATGGGAGTTTATGATAATTGGCAAATTATCTCAGATAACATTTCTTATGGACTAGGTGGGGAAAAAGAAATGGCAGGTTAGGATGGAGACGACAAGTTAAATAACCTTCCTTTTATACTGTTTTCAATAAACTATCCTTTACTTGATCTGAGCTTCATATATACCTAGGATTCTGCAGGCTGACTAGTCTTACCTGGTAGTAATTTTAAGAGACTATATGTGCTATGGTGAGTGCTACAAAGTATGTAAACCTGGCAGTTCACACACCTGTACCCCTGGGGCTAATAATACATTATATGTTAATTTTAAAAAGTTAAAAAAAAATGGGGGGCCTGGGTGACTCAGTGGGTTGAGCCTCTCTGCCTTTGGCTCAGGTCATGATCTCAGGGTCCTGGGATCAAGCCCTGCATTGGGCTCTTTCCTCAGTGGAGAGCCTGCTTCCCTGTCTTTCTCTGCCTACCTCTCTGCCTACTTGTGATTTCTCTCTGTCAAATAAATAAATAAAATATTTTTAAAAATTAAAAAAAAATTCAAGAATATATTTTAGAAAAAGAGAGACTCTAGGGTGCCTGGGTGGCTCAGTAGGTTAAGCATCCGACCGTGATTTCAGCTCAGGTCATGATCTCAGATTCTTGAGATCAAGCCCCACCTCAGGGTCCATGGTCAGGAGGAGTCAGTCCAAGATTCTCTCTCTCTTCCTCTCCCTCGGCCCCTCCCCTGATCATGCTTTTCCTTTCTCAAATAAATAAATAAATATTTTAAGAAAGAGAGAGAATGTAAATGCAATGTTTAGGATTATTTACATGAATTACAACAAAAGGGCAAGCTATTTCAGTACAGATCTCCAAAGAGGAATTTTAAGAACAAAACTCTGGGAGTATTTTTTCCCTCTAAGTCTCTGCCACTTATTAGCATGTAAACATATTCCAGCAATCATTTTCATTTCATTACTAAAATATCACACCTTTTCAGCAAATTAAGAATAATACCATGTAATTCTTTTCTGCCTAACAAAGACAAGGAACCACAGAGAAAGATAAAGTGTCTACCAAGCTAGATCTTTTGTAAATACCACTGTACTGAATATAGCTGCTTTTCTTAAGCCTAAGAACAGATAATTCTGTTTCAGGCAAGAGATAAGCTCAATTAGCACACAGATAGCAAGCTGTACTTTATAGGAACACTATCTCTTCCTGCCTGAAATGACCTTTTACAAACTAGTTTCAAAATTAAGTACTCAGATATTAATTTATTTTTCTCTCATTCTGTTTGAAGAATATGTATGAGTATAAAATATGTTCATATACACAAAAATCAAATTGTGCAGAACATGCAAATTAGTAAGTAATTTTTCATATATCAAAAGTAATTCACTAAAAGATTTTTTATAGCTTTCCTTACAGTTCTGACACTCTCAGTGCCTTAACATTTTAATTTAAGGCTATATATGTTTTTTTTTTAATTTTAAGATTTTAATTTAAGGTTATATATATTTTTAATTTAATTTTTAATTTTTAATTTAAGGATGTGTGTGTGTGTGTGTGTCTCCATTGAAAAATAACTATTCCATAGAACAAAATTCATCCATGCCCATTTTCAAAATTCTCCATCAAGGATATCAGTTAATACTGCCTGATATTTAAAAGTTAAGGATAGGATACCTACATTAGCTATGATTCACAAGAAACATAATTGGGCTAAACATCTATTTCTGTCTCAGCAATCAGTTCTAAATAAATATTCCCAACTGCATTTAGTGTATATAAAATATTAGCTGATTTCAGTACATTGTCTAACTTGTGATGAGCGTTGCATTGTAAATGGTATATGAAGAATTAGAATAACTAAAATAGGAAATATAAGCCATAGATATGAGTGAAAACTCTACTTGTTGAGGTGTAGTAAAGTATAATTCAATAACATCCTCTGATGCTTAGATTTAGGTAGTACTTTAGCCTTAGTTCTTTTAATATTCTTTCAAATCAGGACTCCCTCTAACCCCATAAAAACATTAGTCACAGATGATCAAACAGTCTGTCAATATTTTATTACTATTTTTAAAACATCAATTTTTAATGAAATAGTCCAATTAGCATATCTCTTTAATGATTATTTGACTTATACAGATAAATGTATTGATATAGTCAAGAAATGTTGAGTGCCTTCAATGTTGCAGACACTTTTTTAGGTACTAGGAATACATTAGTGAACATAACAGAAAAAACCCTCAAAGCATGGAGCTTACATTATTTTAAAAGAGAAGACTGTGCCAAGAAGATAAAAGCATTAGTCATGCAACAATATTACATTAATTTTTAGTTCATTCTGTAATTATTTATTGAGGATCTACAATATCCTCTGATAGACACTGTGAAGCACATAGGAAATCATAGAATATGGCTTTCCTAATGGTATTTGTATATTCATGTGTAAGACAGATATAACTATAAAACAGTGTATAGATTCAAAATGTCTTACAACTGAAAAGAAACAAAAATTATAAAAATGTAAAAGGACTGATAAGAGCTTTGCGAAAATATTTGCAGCTTTAATGTATTTTGAAAGGTTGGTATGTGAAGAAAGGGGATTCTATGCTTTGATGCTTCAGGAACAGAATGAGTACAAACAGGTCAGGTCTGATATTTTAAATACTTTGGAGAGAAGGAGGGAACTATAGGACAGGAGCAAGGACATGGACAAATAGAGCCTGAGAAAGGAAAAAGAATAATGAGTTGATGGGAGATTATAATGTAACTCAAGTGCAACAGAAGTTTAATTGTCACTCTATAGGCATCAGGGAACCAATAATCACCTTGGAGGAGTGTGACATATGAATCCAATTAAAAAAAAATTAAGTTTAACTGGCATAATAAAAGAAGCAAAGTTTAAGCCTGTTCAAGAGAATATATTTGTGAGAATACCATGTTTGAGAATATATTTTAAGGCAGTTATCAAATTAGTTATCAGTATTATACACTAAGGTTCATATTTATCTAATAAAGTGGTCCTCCCTTATCCACAGAAGACATGTTCCAAGACCCCCAGTGGACACCTGAAATTGTAGATGATACTGAACCCTATATATACAATGCTTTTTCCTATGCCTACATACCTCTGAAAAAGTCTACTTTATAAATCAGGCACAGTAAAAGATTAAAAATAATAACTGATAATAAAAGATAACAATTACACTATAATAGAAGTTATGTGAATGTGGTCTCTCTCAAAATATCTTCCTGTATTATACTGATGATGGGAGATGATAAAATGCCTGTGAGATGAGATGAAGTGAGTGAATGATGTAGGCGCCATGACATAGCATAAGCTACTACTGACCTTCCAATCACAAGTCAGGAGGAGGACTGTCTGCTGCAGGACCATGGTTGACCACACAGATAACTGAAACTCTTGAAAGCTTAACCATGGATAAAAGGGGATTACCACTCTTCTATTTTCAGAAAAGAGGATTTGGTTTCATCGTTTGGTTTTTGGTGTGGTGTTTGTCTTCTGCTTTTTTGGTTTTGTCCTTTTTTTTTTTTTTCTCATATCTTTCATAGTCAGACATGCTTTTAGTCATGTATCACATGACATTCATCATATATCCAAAATGTTTATCTGTGAGTTTCTATCACAAAAAAAGCAAGGTGCTAGATGTATTTTCCCATCTATATGGATAAGGAGAAAATGTGTAAAGATGAAAAACTACTCTTTTTGTATTATATTAAAAATAGGGGCATCTGGGTGCCTCAGTTGGTTAAGCATCTGACTCTTGATTTTGGCTCAGGTCATGATCTCACAGTGGTGAGAACGAGCCCTGTATCATGCTCCATGCTGAGCTGGGAGCCTGCTTAAGATTCTCTCTCCCCCTCTACCCCATCCCCCACTTGTGCACACTCGCTTGCTCTCTCTAAAAATAAATAAATAAATAAAATAAAGTAAAGCATAATTTCATTTATCACTGATTCAAAAAAATTGATCTCTGTCAGAAACAAGGCAAAGTTGAAAATCGTATTTATAAATGCTTTAAACCATTTTTTTATTTACAAATAACAACTATACACATAGTTCTAAGCCTTGGTTTCCTAACTTGTAAATGGTAATGATAACAGCTCAGTTTCAAGTTATGAGGATCAGATATCCTTTACCTGTGTTATCTCTAATCCCCAAAACAGCCTTGTAATTGAGCTGTGATCACCACCATTTTAAAAGTTGACAAAATAGGCTCAGATTTGTGTCTAAGAACAAAGTCTTTTCCAACTCAAACCCTATACTCTCTCTTCTCTATCCTGCCAATCATACTAGCACTGTGGGCACAGAGATGAAAATAATTATATATAGGAAAGATAAGGAGAATCTGACATTTTAAAAAATACTCAAGATTTTATGTTATAAAAAAGGTATTCACCACTGGAAACCAAAATACTCCAGATAATCTCCCACCAATTATTTCCACACTTTGAACCAAGTGTGTGAATTATTTATATGAATCATATGGAACTATAAAACCAGAATATGCAAGTTGACTTAATGAAAAATGAACTAGAACACAAAGTACTATCCACTTGGTATTCTTGTTCCTAACTTATTCTTAGCCTCTAGGGGAATTTCATCATATAAAAATTTCACCTTTCAAGACTTTAAGTGGATGTATGGTTTCTAGGCAATTACTACAGTTCATTTATGTAAAAAATGCATTAATATTAGAAGCTAGAGAAATATCTAGATATGTTATATGTTACTAATATAAAATACCTTATTTAATTTAAAAACAATTTTAGTTTTACTCCAACAAGTTCCCTTAAAGAAAAGATATAATTACAGTAACTTCTTAGATGAGGCTAAAAATTCTATATGGATTTCCTTGAAAATTCTCATTGGTTATGTTTTATTTTTGATTAACCATTAAGTAAGTGAAATCTGCCTTCACTACCTAGATTATCTTCTCTAATCACCTGCTCTGTAAGCAAAGAATTAAGTAAGAAGACTGTTCATTTTTAAAATGAAGTATAAATGTCATTTCATATTTATTTAACACTTCTATTTTCAGAGGCAAGCTCATTTTTTAGACATTGGCAAAAGTATTTATATGTTAAATGGAAGTGTTTAAGAAACACTGTGAAGTTGGAAAACACACTGTCACCATTTCGCAATGTGATAGGTGCTATTAGTGATCAATCTGGATCCTGTTCTCTATACATCTCATAATAAAGAGTAAGGTTGCTTTTATTTGATTTGAATTTTGGAAGGTAAGTAAAAACTGAAAATTATGCTTTTTAAAAGTATAGATAAGTCCTCTGAAAATAAGGTCCTGAAGAAAAAATCACCCAAACTTTTCCTTTAAAACCTCTTAGGTTTATGAGAAGAGCATTTGGACTTGCATCTAAAGATCTGAATTCAGGACTCAGTTCTGCAATTTAGCTATGAGAAAGTGGTTTTCTATCTCTACAGGAAAGATACCAGACATTAACCAACTCACTGTCCCTACCCCATGCCACCAATGCCCACCTTTGATACCTTTTCTTTCAAATCAAAACTCCATCTTTATTTAGGAAGAAAAAACATTCAGTCCAAAAGGATACATTGCAATTGGTCTAAGCAAGTTATGACTAGTACATACCCCCTTTCCAGAAACTCTCTTCCTAGCCTCTCTCACAGCTAGGAATGAGCATGTGACCTAATTCTAACCGATGAAATGTTAGAAGAATTTTGGAGAGATTCTAGAAAAATGTGCCTTCCGTGATAAATGACAGAACTACTCTGAGAAATTCCCTTCTGCTATCCTTTCTTCTTCCTTCCTCCTTCCCTCCAGCAAGTAAAAAGCAGGGAAATGAAAGTCAATACTGAGGATGGAAAGGAAACGGAATAAAAAGAATATGGGTCATCAATGAGCTTCAGTACCATCTCTAGATTGATCCTTCAGGTGTCTTATTTCATGTGTAATTTAATGTCCTCTGTATATAGCATTCTGAGAAAGATTTTCTGTTTTGTGCAGCTGATCTTTGGCTCCCTTATCTTTTGAGAAAGTGCCTAATTACTTAATAAATTCTTAGTAATTATTTACAAATAAATACTTGCTGGCTGGTAACTAAATCTGAATATTGAGAAAAAGTGCTAACTTCTACAGATTCAGACTTTCTTTTTTTTTTTTTTTTTTACATTTTAGTATTCTCATATAAATTATACATAGTATCTATTTGCTTACCCTGATATTTCACCACACATACTTAGGTACTTTTCTCAATATTGTCCTTAAGGTTCATAACCTTGTGAGAAGGTACCTTATAAAAATTACCTTTAGAAAATAATGGAAAATAATAAACAGTGAAGTCCAATGACCTTCAGGTAAGGAAGCATAAACAATCATGAAGTGGATTAAAAAATGCAGTCTGACTCCTTTGAGAATTTGTGTAAATTTATAAAGTCCTGTATCTTTTCTACATAGGATTTTTATAAATTCTATAGCTTTCAAAGGTATAAACATAAAAGGTCAGTGAAAAAACACTATATATGCATAGTTATGGGTATATGAGATGGTAAATATGATTAAGTTTTCCAACAACTATTAACAAACAAGTATTAACAGCAATTTTTTAAAAGATTTATTTATTTGAGAGTGAGAGAACCAGGGAGGGGTGGAAGGAGGGGCAGAATATCAAGCAGACTTCCTGCTGAGTGCAGAACTCTATATAGGGCTCCATCCCAGTACCCTGAGATCATGTCCTGAGCCAAAATCAAGAGTCAGTCACTTATGGGGCGCCTGGGTGGCTCAGTGGGTTAAGCCGCTGCCTTCGGCTCAGGTCATGATCTCAGGGTCCTGGGATCGAGTCCCGCATCGGGCTCTCTGCTCAGCAGGGAGCCTGCTTCCTTCTCTCTCTCTCTGCCTGCCTCTCAGTGTACTTGTAATTTCTCTCTGTCAAATAAATAAATAAAATCTTTAAAAAAAAAAAAAAAAAAAAAAAGAGTCAGTCACTTAACCGACTGGGCCACCCAGGTGCCCCAATAGCAATTTCTAATCTGAATAAGTGTTCAGTTTTTCATCTGAATTTCCAGACATACATTATTTTCCTACTAAAACTGCCATGATAATTTCTCCACATTTATTTTGGAAACGTATATAGGAAAACACAGTTATAAACTATCTATGCTCTAATACTAAAAGCACATAAAAGCTCAGAGGCCATTTACATGGACCATGCGTGCATTACCATCTGCAAAATGTGCTGCACTTTTCTCACCATCTCTAAATACTCTGTCTTACATTTTCATATTCCGTCAGTCATAAGTCTGATTTTTTTCCTCATCCAAATCAGAACGTCTCTGAATGCCCTATTCATTTTGCTACCACGTCTACATTCCTTCTGAAGTAACTAAAACTCATTACTGATAATTATAATGCAAATATTATATTTTCTAGTAGACCATGAGTTCCATGAAAACAAGGGCAATTTCACTTTCTCTTTCTTTCCACAGTCCCTAATCAGCTATTTATTAAGTTCCTTGAGAGCAGAATCACTTTATTGACCCCAAAATGAATGAAAAATATCTTATGTAGGCCATTACATAAAATCATCCTTCATCCCACTTTAGTGTAACAAAAAACTAACAACAAAAAAAAAAGAATGGGTCATTAGTGCAGATCATTCCCTTTTTAAGAGCAAGAAGCTCTTGAAAAAGCCGAGAGGGGCACCTGGGTGGCTCAGTGGTGGCGTTAGCCTCTGCCTTCAGCTCAGGTCCTGATCTCAGGGTCTCAGGATTGAGCCCCGCATCGGGCTCAGCAGGGAGCCTGCCTCCCCTCTCTCTCTGCCTGCCTCTCTGCCTACTTGTGATCTCTCTCTGTCAAATAAATAAATAAAATCTTTTTTTTTTTAAGATTTTATTTATTTATTTGACAGAGAGAGATCACAAGTAGGCAGAAAGGCAGGCAGAGAGAGAGAGAGAGAAAGGAGGAAGCAGGCTCCCTGCTGAGCAGAGAGCCTGATGCGGGACTCGATCCCAGGACCCTGAGATCATGACCTGAGCCGAAGGCAGCGGCTTAACCCACTGAGCCACCCAGGCGCCCAATAAATAAAATCTTTAAAAAAAAAAAAAAAAAGCGTAAGAGGAGGCCAAGAAATTAAATCTAACAGGTAAAACAAAATATAGTGTTGAAAATATTTTCCTCTTTCCACTGTCCATATTTACATGGTCATTGAATGTATGAACCACAGAACTAGAAAAGCCAGAAAGGCAAGAGAGTGGACATGAAAGGACCGACTGGGGTGAACAGAGCACATACCCAGGAAGGTGTGTGTTTTGTGATGCATGCTGGCAGCACAGGGGTGTTTGGAAAACTAAACCTGTATTTTGGCCAGATGAAAGAACATGTTAGGAGAATTCATCACAAGAAAGGTGAGAGAGGGTCGCCTGGGTGGCTCAGTGGGTTAAGCCTCTTCCTTCGGCTCAGGTCATGATCTCAGGATCCTAGGATCGAGCCCCGCATGGGCCTCTCTGCTAAGCAGGGAACCTGCTTCCCCCTCTCTCTCTGCCTGCCTCTCTGCTACTTGTGATCTCTCTGTCTGTCAAATAAATAAATAAAATCTTAAAAAAAAAAATAAGAAAAAAAGGTGGGAGAGTTACAGAGCAGATACCATACAAGTGATTAATTTCTACAATGGGAGCAGGAAGAATTTGAAAGTGACTCTCAAGAAGATATGGTGCAGGTTAGGCAACTATTATTAATTCATCAAGAGATAGGCAATGATTTAAACTCCTTTTCATAACTTTTGGCTGTTGCACTGATATTTCCTTGATTATGACTTTGTGTTTGAAATAGGCTTCAGTGTTCCATCCACCTTTGTTTGGGTCCTACAAAGATAAACTGAAGTTTAAGGTGGTCACAGACTATGCAAGATTGACATTATAAGGGACCACATGACCTAATGTTGTTGTAAAATCCTTAAATATTGAATTGTACTTTCAGTTAGCAAAAAGAATCATCAGTCGTAGTAGGCATAGAAAGTAGATTCAAAACATTTCATTCAACATGCTTATTTTAGACTATAGCATTACTAGTAATATTATATTATTTATTAGTTTAAAATAAAGTAACAAAAATACACTATAACTTAAGGTGAGTAAGTTGCCTTCCCATACTAAAATTTTGGGATTCTATAAGTATTTAAAGGAATACTTAAAAAACAGGAGAAAATAATTCAGGAAGGAATTTAATAAAGATTTCATTGGATGCTGTGTTTCTTCTACCTTAAATATACCGATATGCTGCTACACTGCAGTGAATATTTGTAGCATTTATGTGAATTGAACCAATTAGCCAAACTTTAGGTACTATGGTTAGGTAACCAGTGTGTTAATTGCAAACTGTAAAATGTTGATGAAAATGGTAAGAGTCTTCTGTTCAGAGAGAACAACAGAAAAATGGATGCAATATGCATATATAAAAAGTATTTTTTAAAATCAGCAGATGGACCCCTATATTTTAGAACCTACTCACAATGGGATGTGTATATGTTTTTAGCAAGACATGGAGCAATGCACAAGAGTGCAAGTTACCAAATGTATATTCTGCTACAGCATCCTCTTTAGCACCTAGCTGTTAAAAAAAAAAAAAAAAATCCCTTAATAAGAACCTGTGATGTACCATTACTGTAGGGTAAATTGATTCCAAGGGACTCAGTAGTTCAATAGACTCCATAGTTTATAGTTCCCTAATATTCATTAAGTACTTAAAATATCTGGTATACTTTATAAAACCACCACTTAGCTATAGCATGTGTATGTGTGCATCCTTTAATTAAAATTTTTGTTTCATTATATTTAAGAACAAAGCAACAACTAAGGTGACCATACAAATGAGTTAGACGAAACCAATGACTTAAACATTCTATAAGTTCTCATAGGGGTATTACAGGTTTTAGTTAATTACAAGCTCCAGGCATTAAACCATACTTCAATATCTTTTATGTTTATTCAGTTTCCAAATTAACCCTTTCTAAAATCAGAAAATATCTCCTTCAATGTATATTTTTTTCTTTGAATTGGAAAGGAGCTTAGTAAATGCTAACATTTAGTATTTAATATATGTAATGTTACATCTTCAATATTGTATATCTGATCATTTTTACAAGCAGATTAGAAAATAGATGTTTGTTGTTAACTGTTTCGTGTAGCCTCTCTGGATTAGAACCCAACCCAAAGAAACAGGAAGACATTACCATGTCAAGATTACTTGGGATCTAATATGAAATTATTTTGTAGTTCCATTAAGTGCTTGTAAAATAGTCCTATATATCAACAATTGAGAAAACCAAGATGGCATTAACTGGAATTCATGGTAGGTGCCAGATCTTAGTCTACTTAACTATCCATTCTGTACTAGACTTTTTTTTTTTTTTAAGATTGTATTTTATTTATCTGAGAGAAAAAGGAAGAGAGTGATAGAGAAAGCAGAAGGAAAGGAAAAAGCAGACTCCCCACTGAGCAAGAAGTCCCAGGAACCCAGGATCATAACCTAAGTCTAAGGCAGATGCTTAACCAACTAAGCCAACCAAGTGCCCCTAGAATTATTTTTTTTTAAACCCAAATAAGTAACACTTGTATTACACTCACATTCCCTTTTGGAAAAGTTGACAGAACTCTATGGATTTGTTTTACCTAGTTCAAGCCACATTGTCCCCATGAGAAGGCAGGGACATTATTGATAATATTCTATGCAAAAGCTATTATGGGAGAAGCTTAACAATTTGATGGGATAGCAATGGACTAATCATAGAACACAACCTTGCTCTTTATCACACTAGAACTAGATACCACAGAATGTTTACCCAGAAAATAATCTCACTAAGAATCCTAAGTAAGGCATAGGGAAAGTAGACCATCCTGAGACATAACCTGACAAGCAAAGCAATCATTTCCATTATTCACATGATCCCCAAATAATGTATACTCTACAAAGGTCCTTTTGTACCAATTCTGATCTTCTAATGTGATATTAACTATGCTTGTAACCATTTACCATATGTTATAATCCATCTGTTCCAATAAATGAACCATCAGCCTCATACTGTGATGGGGGGGAAATGTCCCTGACCACACAATTCAGTCCCTGATTCCTTGCTATGAAAGTAAATGTTTGTATTAACTCATTTACTCTTAAAATGCATCAGCTTTATGTTACTATTCCATAGAGCCCTTACGAAGTCACATATGACAGCAGATGTAAACTGTTTTAAAAAAATCTGGCAGAGTGACTATGCAATTATTGATCATTATAATTTTTTATGTGCATGTTTAGACAGACCACTAGACTAACTCAGTCCACTTATATTCTTCTACTAGAATATAACACTTTGAGAGAAGGGATGATATCTTATTTATAGTGTCAAACAGGACCCATTTTATTAGAAAACTTTCAAACATACCTGCTTGAAAAAAATAATGAGTGTAAACTTCAAGTTCTTCACTCTCTTTAAAGTGATGTGGCTCCATGATGTTTCATTCAAATGCTTTTGACCCATTTTAAAAATGAGCAAGGCATTTTTTAGTTGATTACTATTTATAAAGAAATAATCACATTTTATTCTGCAATGTAGCCCATATACAAAAAGGAAAGCAACAGATTAATTTCACATAATATTTGGATTAAGCAATTAACATTTTAAAGTTAGGTTACTGATTTGAGAAATTATTTGGAAAATCATATTTGATACTTTTCAACTTTAAAGTTGCTGAATGTAGAGCTAAACAAATCTCTACATTTCAAAATTTAAGTAAGCTAGTATGTATTTTGAAGGACATCAAAATGATTTAATATCAGTATACACAGGGCTATCTATTGAAAAAAATATGCCACAAAAAGAAAGTACATTTTTAAACCATATAATTGGCATTAAATTAAGAAGTTAGTTGTTTGAAGTTGGCCGTGTAATTCTTTATGAAGATTCTATATTACCATTTTGAAGCACTCAAATATGGCATTCAGGATAAAAAAAAACATCATGTGCAAATGTAAATAATGAAACAACCGATTGAGTTTTTGTATTTCTTGTTCTCTTTACAATTTTGTCATGAGTATAAATCTCTTGGTGTCAATTTTTCTTCTTACAAGTCCCTGAAAATGAAGCACCAAAGTCTAATAATTTTCCCCATCTAAATTATTTACTTTTTAATGTTCTAGAAGAACAAGAATAAGTCATCTTGCATGGTCCTCTAACAAGATCAGCAAGTCAAAAGTACATAGATTTAAAAAAAGTACATAGATATTCTCCTACTCATATTCCTCTGCCTCAGCACATTAACTCTAACCTGACAAAGATAAAGGAAGAAGGAAATTTGCTTGGGATCAGAAGTCAAAAATGTGCTTTCGATAGATATTTTCAGTAGTTTCAAGGACATCATCAAGAATGCCACATATATTTAGACCTCACTGAATCTTAAATCTCTGATGTTCTGTAATAGAACAATCGGATTCATAAACATTAAGGAAAATGTTTACAATAGCTCAAAGTGCATAGATGAATTTTAAAGAATATATCTAAATTACCAAAACTATTCCACAGTGTTAATAATTAGTTAGAAGTAGATATTACAGGAAACTGGCCCATTTGAGAATTCTTAAAATGGTTGTTTAATTTCTTTTCAGCTTAGAGAACATATTTTATTCTTTTCATAAAAACACTCAAATGTGTATCCATTTTAAGTTTTTAAGACCCCTTTGTAACATTAAATACAGAACAAACAAAATCTGAACTTTGTAGTCTAAAGTCTAAATTGTCTTTAACAGGGGCAAAGTTAGTAAAATAGATAAAATTGCTCTTTTTGCTATTATCTCTCATAGAAGTAGAGCTATAATAAATAGACAAATAACATATTGAGAGAAATTGTAGAGTCAATCTTAAAGTTAAGTCAATCTTAATTTACTTGGGGCCTCATATTATTCTTGGCAATCTAAATGGACTAAGTCATGGCTAAATGAGAAAACAAAAAAGAAATGCACTCTAAACAGCACCACTGATAATTTTCAAAAGAGATATAATTCCTAAAGTTGGAATTCACTTTTGTTAATTCAAGTGGATGTTCCTTAATTAGAACTCACTTCTCTCCTCTAAACATAGTGTTGACTCTTGCCATGATGGGTGATTCTTTAATAAATGAACAGGAAACTAGCTCCTTGGCAATAACTTAGTGGATTTCTGCTTGGAAACATTATTCATATAGAATAAAAATGAGAAAAACACAAGTTGATATCCAGTACATAAGTATAGTCAACTGTAATCTTCTGTCACATGCCATGATACATAATGTTGGAAAACTCATTATTCAACAGTAATGCATATGCAAAACCAGATTCAACACAGTTACTTGATCTTATTGAGATATTCTAATCCATATCTTCCTTTGATGCCCATTACTCCAATGGGCTTTACCTTAAAAGGTAATGGGCAACAGTAGTTTAGAATAGTGACCACAGGGCAGTACATTCTATAAAGCAAACAACCCATTTTATTCTAAAGCCTGTATTTAACATTAGAGGCAAATCATTTATAATAGTAACATGATTTGGAGGATAAAATATTTTCTGCTTAAATCTCAAACAGAAATTTAATAGTTAATTGGTAGTTTAAAGACAGGCAATCTATCATTTCTATACTTCCTTAGCAAGCTTATTTATTTCACGTGCATGAAACATTATCCGTGCTATTTTAAGTATTAATAATCCCAAATCAAACTGATATTCACTGGGATTTCCTGACACTGGATTTCTTTTCTTTTCTTTTTAAGATTATTTATTTATTTATTTGACAGACAGAGATCATAAGTAGGCAGAAAGGCAGGCAGAGAGAGGAGGAAGCAGGCTCCCTGCCGTGCAGAGAGCCCAATGCAGGGCCGATCCCAGGACCCTGGGATCACGGTCCGAGTGGAAGGCAGAGGCCCCAACCCACCGAGCCACCCAGGCGCTCCTCGGACACTGGATTTCTATCAGTAAACTGCATTTGCCTGACCAAATTGTTCTCTTAGCCTTAGATCTCAAATGGCACCACTGTGCTTTTAAGCACCTTTCTTCGATTTTCAAAATAATTAGTTCTCCCAAGTGGTTTATTTCAGATGAAAGAATAATACACTATCGCCACAGAATTTGTTCTGTTTCTAAATGATTTAAAATTCTAAATTTGCCATAGCATTTAAGTTCCAATAGTAAAAGTGCGTCAATGATTGCAAAGTTTCTATGGCAACAACCTCATTATAACACCACTCCCGGGATAGTAACCTGGATTCTAAGTGTTAGAGAGACGTCAGTTATCATGGAGTCTGGTGAACTAGAGAACTAATGCAGTCTATATAAAAAAAAAAAAGTTGCTGATTTTAATTTTACAAACAATGCATATGTGTACAATGTTATCATAATGATTACAACTGAAATTTTCTACATTTGTAAACATTATGTCTCCTTGATGAGACCACCGTAATTTTTTAGACTAAATTTAAGGACAATTTTTGTTACTTATCTAAAATTGGATCTACCTATGAAAACCTCAAAGGAAATTAAGGGCTTGTTGTTTAGAAATCATGACTTTGCCTTAAGATATCAGGCAGCCTAGGCACCACACTGAAGTGCTTACAGAACACAGATGCTTTATGAAGATACCACTGTTTCAGTCAAAAATATATTGGCATTGGCATTGCTCTTACGATTTGATCCTGTGGAGAAAGACAACACCGACATCCAGAGTCCATTCCTAAAGTGAATACCAGCTTTTTAGAAACTAACATCTGCTGAGCCCCAGTGCTCCAGCTGCCACAAAAAAACCAGATTTTTCCAAAGTAAATCTGCCCCATTCATTATTTCCAGGCAGTAGGCATTCAGTGATTGAAATCTATTAATGCTTATTTGTGATTCATTTAAATCTATGATTTAGAAAGTTTAATTGACAGAAATAATGAATAACTACAATACATTTGGAGACTGCATTGCATTTTAAAACAAGTGAAGATAATTGTAAGTGAAAAATGAAAGAAAACTGCATACTTCAGTAAATGAGCCATTAACCTCTCACCTTTTAAACCAGAAAAAAAAAATCTTGATGATAACAACCAAGCTTCTTTAATGATTCTACAACATGATTATAAAATTAAACTGATAGTTTGAGATTGATTTTGGTTCTTCATAAGCTATTTCCAATTTAGCCTTCCTCTTATAAGGACTCATTGTCCCACCACCCACATATTTCTTCTTGGCTTTGAGGGCAGTGGGACTCAAGGATGAAAGAAGAGAGAAAGAGAGGAAAGTAATTTCCAGGTGGCCTCTGGGTGGCTCAGTGGTTAAGTAGCAGACATTGGCTTTGGTCATGATCTCAGAGTTCTGGGATGGAGCCCAGAGCATGGAGCCCCACAATGTGCTTCCTGCTCAGAAGAGAGTCTGCTTCTCACTCTCTCTTTGCACCGCACCCCCCACTCTCTCTCTCTCAAATAAATATATAAAATCTTTAAAAAATTTTAAGAAGTAATTTCCAGGATCCTTTGTAATTCATAAGCATGATGATTGGGTGTTCACACCATTGTGTGACATGTGCCTCCCTCAAAACTGGTTAACGCCTCATCCCATTAGCCATCTGATATGAACCTGGACAGAGAAATTTCCACAGGCAAATTTATTTTTAAATTATTCTTATCTAACTGAACTATTAACCCCAAATTGTTGTGTTGTTTTTGTTTTGTTTTGGTTTGGCTTGGTTTTGGCAGGGGCACACTTGGCTTGTAAACTTGGGACAGGAAGTGGGAATAGGTGAGTTAATGGGCTGCAGAGTTTGTATTTAAAGAAATAAAGGACAATGTAGTCTGATTCATCCTCAAGCAGTGGTGATTGCTCTAGTGATGTGGACCACAGGCAAGCTAGACCTCCTTCGTAGGGTAGGTTGGCAGTTGGACCCTCTCAAATTGCACTTCATATTCATTCACTAAGAAACAGAAGTCATTCCTTTAGGAGAAGTCTATGTAACATCCAAGTTACATGAATGATTGGCATGATTTAGATTGAAATTGGCCACCTTCGTATTTCATAAAATTGAAACACAAGACATGTTAGTGTCTGCATATATTCTGCACATTTTGATATAAAGCATATGTTAGATGTAGTCTGCATATCTTATACATATTCAAATATAAAATCTCTTTTTTTAATATATATCAGTGTGTGTGTATGTTTGTGTGTGTGTATACATATATATGTATACACACTGATAAAATGGAATTGTGGATGATTCTTCAGTCCTAAAAACTCCAAATGAAGTTAGCTATCCATTAAGGTAGACATAAATAGCAAGCTTAATGTACTATTGGTAATATTAAGAAAACTATTTTTTAAAGATTTCACTTACACCTTTGGATACAACCTACTACTTAAAATGTGTTTCAAAATTTGAAAATCAAAACTAAAATAACAAGTCAAATCCATCACTTCGTTCACAAATCTGACCTCTACAAGGCTTCTGATTATGTAAAAAAAAAAAAAAAATCAAATTTACACTGTAGAAATCAAGATTTGAAAGCATTGAGTTTAAAGAAAATGTCGTAGGCTTTTAAGGCAATTCCAAAATAAGAATTCCCAAAATGTTTTGAGTATATAACCCATTATTAGAATAATTTTTAGCCTCCCATGGGGTTCTAGCTGGTATAGAAAGAAACACTTATATGTTTCTTTTACTTTTGAGATGTTTGTTAAAACTCTGATAATGCTATATTGTCATAATATTTTATTTTATTAAATATTAATATGCTTTTGGTAGGAAGCTATATAATGGTGCTGTAATTTAAAAGACAAAGGCCTTAAAGATAGATTTGAGTCCTAGATTTTATGGAACTTTGACACTTACTGTTTGTTGGACTTTGTGTGAGTCTAAATTTTCTCTTGTATGAAGTAACAGCTAATATTTTTACATGATTGATGTTTAGAATGATTTAAAGTATGTGGAAATGCGTTTGAGAGTCTATAGCGGTATCTCAAGACAATAGCCATGTGTATGCTGCAGACATGGGATTTTGAACCATTTTGCTCCCCAATCTCTTCCAATTTCCCCCAGTTGTCTAAGAATGGCATCAAAAAGAAAGCATGAATGGTACTCCAGGATACTTCATTCTCATTAAACTCGAGTTTACTCCAGACAACATCACTTAACAAGATCTGGTAGCCATGCTATGAAGCCAAAAATCAGGATGAGGTTCATCCTATCACCTTCTAGGTAGAAAGAATGCTACTGCTGATATAAAATATTTTGAAAGACTCCAAAATTAATCATATTGATTGCATACTTATAGTTACTTAAAGAAAATGCTGTTTTTTAAATTACCTACTGATAATAAAATTTAAAAAGCAAATCTTTTTTAATGAAACTCATGCCACAAAATTGGACCATGAAAGGCATGGAAAATAGAGTAAGATATTTTACATAAATAGAAAAAAGACCTCTTAAATTTATTTAAGTATCAAGTATTATTAAGTATTAATTTTTATTAATATACTTAATTTATATATTATATAAATATATATACACTTAATTTAAGTATTAAGTATTATTAAGTATTAATTAAGTATAAGGGAAAAACTGATAATCATACCAAAATATAAAATATTAGCAAACACTAAAATATGTACATTTTAAAAGCTAAAACTCTTACATTGAAATTTAATTAATGTGGAAATAAAAAAGAATTAAGAATAATTTGGTAGTTAATCACTATTGTAATTACTCCTTGAATTTCAGGGTTTATGTCTCCCTCGGTGTAAGTCTGTAAATATCATTTTTGCTTTGTCAGTCATGGGGAAAGGATACATATGATTCTCTGGTATGAAGTAGATTCTGTACTTTGGGGAGTTAAAAGTCTTTCCTCCAAAATCTCAGAGTCTTAAAGATCTGTAGAGAGTCATGAGTTAATAAATGTATTTGGTATTTTAAACACCATATATTTTAATATTTGAATGACTTTACTAACAAATTATTCAAGTTGTAATTTTTAAGTCTTAATTTTCATGCAGATGAAAATAATTATGTAAATTATGCACATTAATTAAATTATGTAAATTAATTGGGGAAATTATTTTCATAAAATTGTTTTGTTGCTATGTATAGCTTTAGTCCCTGGAAACCCAGAAAATCATGCTGTTAAATTAATGTATACACAAATGTATAAACTGTTCCCTAAATACAGACAGTACTATTTGTCTTTCTTTCCTATTAGTGCTAAACCTAGTATCATTATAGTCTTTCTTATAGTGATAGTTTCATTAATAAAGAAACCCAGCTCTGTGGTCTTTGTGTTCTTTATGTTCTTTGAATATGTAAAATAGTGCACCTTGAGTTTAATGTGATTATTTGGTTTTGACAGCCATTTAGGAAGCTAACTAAAGTCATTGGCAGTATACAAATTTTATAGTTAAAAAAAAATAATAATGGAAGAAGCCTTAGCCAAACAACTAATGAAGTTACAAGCATATTTTTTTCTTTCACAAATGCCATTTAACATTCTAATCCTACAAGAGATTGCCCAGTGATTTTTTTATAAATACAGATATATTGACTAGCACAATATTTTAAGCTGGAATATGTCACAAACACTAATGAACACAATATGCCAAATAAATGACATCTCCAACCTCATGCTAGTGGCTGATTCTTATATACCTGCTGTATATAAGGAAAGCCAAATTAAATATTGTGCCAATCCAGGATTCATTAGCAGGATCTGTCAGCTGTGTAAAAGCTTCCTCCCAAGTATCTGATCAGTACTCTGGTGCATACTTGTTGAGCTTCATTTACAAGATTGTCAGAAAACTAAATGTATTTTCACAGCACCTTCCAAATCTTTAATCAAGCAATGTCTAATGAAGCCAAAAGGCTATTTCTCAATTCTTCTCCACTTCCTCTTTCTCCCAGTAGGATATTTACAAAGATAGCAAAGAAGATGACACACACCTTAGTGGTAAGAGGAGGGATAGCTATAATCCACATATTACCAAATGAAAAGTTCAAGTGCCATTCTTCACTTCAAGGGGGACTTGAAAAAGGGATTTGTTTTATTATAGGGTCTACTAATGCCAACTCTAAATCCCCATCCTTTCACAGGAGAGTTTATAAAACCCCTCTTCCATTTGTGAAAAGGAAACTCTCACAATACTGAGGCACAAAATGACATTTATTGACATTAAAAGCCTCATCAGTTATTTCTCAGCAGTCTTTATTCCTCTTCCAGAGGGATTTATTGTAATGTTGGCATGAAGGAAACTGGCACTCTTTGATTTAGTAAAATCTGGCCTGAAATCAGTACTCCAAAAAGTACTTTAAAGTTAGGCATTTTCTTAATATTGGATTGAGTCCTGGGTGGCTATATTGGTCAGAGATAAGTTTGATTTAACACAAGGTCATAAAGGTTTTTAAAAATGTTCTGCTTTACACTTAAATCATTAGCACTGCATTTGCACTGGAGCCCATGTTAGACAGCAATGTATTCAGTCTGTCTCTTCTCAGCTCACCCAGGCTTCTTGGTTTTCATCTCAGGAAACAGTGGCTACATACCTTCTCAATCATTTTTATCAGCCTTATATTCAACCAGTCTTTTTTTTTTTTTTTTTTAATCCATTTATTTGACAGAGAAAGCAGGAGAGCACAAGCAGGGGGAGAGGCAGACTGAGAAGGAAAATCAGGCTCTCTGGCCAGGCAAGGAGTCAGACCACGCAGAGCTTGATCCCGGGATCATGACCCAAGCCCAGCCAAAGGCAGATGCTTAACACTGCGCCCCATATCCAACCAGTCTTTATATCCAACCAGTCTTTAAACAAGCAAGCAATGAACAATTCATGGCTTCATTACTTAAACATTTGGAGAGCTCCATAGAGTTAGTGCCTATACCTAGGAGATGTTCTCAAATTGAGCTTTTTCAGGACCAGTTGGGAAAATAACTAGTTTTATTTACTCATCTGTCTTAAACTTCCTACCACTTCCAGATGTTACAAGTGAATGATAGAAACAGAAATGTATTCCCTGCTCTCAGGAGCCCACAGTCTAAGAGAAAAAATATTAACAGTGGTTAACAATCACAACAGTTCCCTCAAGTGTTCTGAGGGAAATCATAAGCCCATTTGCAAAGATGGGAAAGGGCACCCAGCACACCTGACTGAAGATGAGCCCAGTTTGGTAAGCAAGCTCCAGGCCCTCTCTATCCCCCATGCCAAGGAAGGAAGATCATAGGTTAGTCTAAAGGCAAACCTTTATTCTAAAAAAAGACTACCCACTGAAGAAGTTTAGAAAGAGGACCTGTTTGGGTTGTTTAAAAGCTCATTCTAGTAGCAGAATGGTAAATGGACTGAACTTCCTACAACTTTTCAGTGAATAAAATTATATAAATACCTACTTCCAACATTGACAATACTGAAGATGTCATCTCTTCTTTGGTACATTCCATTAAATAGGGCCAGTATGGGTGGGATGATATTTTTCATTGCTTTTACATAGGGCTATATAGTTTTCAAAATGTAGAATTTTGAAAAAATTCAGTAAAGAAATAAAATATTTTCTGTGGAATGTGCTACATAGAGTGAGTGATTTGGTAGCCACTTAAGTATAAGAGACAAATCTGAAGTTGTTAAACATTTGATTTGAAAGGTGATCAATCAAAATGTTATAATTGTTATAAGCTTGTAAATTTCCAGAAATAGGGACGCCTGGGTGGCTCAGTTGGTTAAGCAGCTGCCTTGGCTCAGGTCATGATCCCAGTGTCCTGGGATGGAGTCCCACATCAGGCTGCTTGCTCAGCAGGGAGCCTGCTTCTCCCTCTGCCTCTGCCTGCCATTCTGTCTGCCTGTGCTCACTCTCTCCCCCTCTCTCTCTCTGACAAATAAATAAAATCTTTAAAAAAAAATTTTTCAAGAAATAATTCATTAATACAGAGGATGTGATTTTTTAATAAACCAAAATAACTTTATATTTCAAAAACTTTTCAGGGCCTAGAATTAAGATTAAATCTGCTGCCTAGCAATGGTTCATATTTTATATTATGTTCATATTTCAATTATTAATATGACTATTTTTCTTTCATAAAACATTTTAAATAATAGTGTCTTATTTCATGTGTTCCTTAGGGTTGTATACTGTTCTAAGGTTACTAAAGGCTAACTTAGATAAAATATTACTTAACCTGATTTTTTAAAAGTACTTGAATTTATACAGCACGGAAGCTGAACTTCTACAGTATCTCATTTCACTTCACTTAAGGCACTTGTCATCACAAAAAATGAGCCGCTGTGTTGCTTGTACACATACTGAAATCCTGTTGGCTACACTTTAGCCTATTTTTTTTTTCTTTCTAATATAGAAATGATGGTTTTTCATTACAGTGTCATTCACACTTTTTTTCATAAGTCTAAATTTATCTACAATGTACACAATAAGTATTTTTAAAATAGTAAACAATTAGTAAGCTGTGTTTTCCTGCCATCCATACAAATAAGTTAAAAATAAGTTAAGGAAATGAGAATTAAACAAAAGAAATAGAGATTCCAAAATAGGCCTCTGAAAAAAAAATCACTAAAATGAACTCACTTTCATTAAGAATGTTGTGGAATAATTAAATTTTAATTATGTAAAGTTCTATAGAATTTGAAAAGCACTTTGATTTTCTTATTCAGTTTTAAAGAGTTATTTATTTATTTATTTATTTGAGAGAGAAAGAGAAAGAAAGAAAGAGGGAGAGCATGAGCAGGAGGAGCAGAGGGAGAGGGAGACAGAATCTCAAGCAGTCTCCTTGCTGCCTGCCAAACCCGACAGAGGGCTCAATCCCAGAACCTGGAGATCAGACCTGAGCGGAAACCCAGAGAGTGACACACCTGACTACACACCCCAGTGGTCCTTCTTGTTCAGTTTTAAAACAACTCCATATAATAAGCTGTCTTTAATTACATTTTACAGATCCAAAAATTCGGTTTTGGAGAAAATAGGTGATTTGGTCATGGCTGCTAGGAAGTAGCAGAAGCTGAAGCCTGGATACAAAGCAAAATCTCTGAATTCTGGGCTACTCTATATTCCACTGTAACTTTTATGCCATTGATACACAAAATATACCAGAATTTAATACCTTCCATTTTTTGTCACTTCAAATATGCCATTGCCCTGTGTGAGCAGCCTTTCACCTCCCAGTATGTCATTTTCAAACCTTGGATCATCTTTCATCACATGCTAAGACAAATTCTAAGGTTTAATAATTAGTTTTTAATTGTATTTAATTTTTAAAACTAAATTAAATTAAATTTTTAAAAATTTAATTTAATTTAATAATTAGTTTTCATAAAGAAGCCCTTGAAAAATCTAGTAGCTGTAAAATTTCAGAGGTAAAAATTACATTATGTCTGATATGTACGAAGTGGTTTTACTGCATCCTCTTTAAAAATTGGTTGCATATATACATATTAACTCATTTACCTGAAATAGTGAATTAATGGAACACATACATGTCATTATAAAAAATATATTATAAAGTCAATATAAAGCTTTATATTTAAACTGTTATATTGCCTTAATTACAATAGACAGATATCCTAAATGTAAACAAATGTTCTTTTCTGATTAAGTTGATTCACATAGTTGATTAATTCTGTGCAAAGATGAACAGGAAACAAAAAGGGAGAAAGTAAGAAATTTTGATATATTTTAAAGAATTTATATTTACTTTTTACTTTTATTTTGCAATGTTTTCTGGGCTAAAATAAAATAATACCACTCAATAAGGTTTGTAAAAAGACGCATAAGTAATAATTAACGATATACATTTAAATAAAAACAAATTAGATTATGTTCCTAAACATTTTGCTCCATTTTGCTATTATAATTTTTAGACAAAAGTATTATACCCCAAGAATTTAATGCCACAAATATATATTAATTGTCCCAAAGAGTTTTCTAATATATTGGTTTTTTTTTTTTAATCCAATACCATTCCCTTAAAAAAAAATTAAGGGACATAAGATGACTCAAATATAAAAATTAATTTACTGGGAACTCTCAACAAATATAAAATAGATGTGTTCTCTGAAGTGAATATATCTGATGATTTTAGAGCCTCCATAATTGTCCTAAATTTTTTTCTAAAATAAGCTATTATTCATCTTTAATTCCATGTGAAAGAACAATACTATATTTAAGGTTAGTTGGAAAATAAAAAGCAATATGGCCAGTCTCTTCATATTCTCTGCTAGGAGGGTAATTTGCAAGTAATTTATCAATAGCTATTTAATAATTTAAAGGAAAAAAAAAATCAGTAAAACATGGGTTGGAAATGAAACTAACTACTATGCTCCTCTTGGGAGAAAGAAGTCCATCAATGAATGAAAGTAGAATTCACATTTTTAGAGTCCCTCCCATTTTAACGATTACTTCATGGCACCATTGTTCTCATTTCCTATAATTTATTTGAAACCCAAGCTATATGAGAATCTAAAGGGCTAAAGTATTAAAGTACTAAAATCAGACAAGGCTGAATGAGAAAACTTGGACATCGAATATTTCTTGATTGACTACCAAGTTGTTGGGATATATGTTTTCCTTTTTCAGACACCCACTTTAATTTATCATTAGTACATTTTTGCAGTGGTTAGCAAGATGAAAGAAATCTTTTTTTTTTTAAGATTTTATTTATTTATTTGACAGATAGAGATCACAAGTAGGCACACAGGCAGGCAGAGAGAGAGGAGGGAGCAGGCTCCCTGCTGAGCAGAGAGCCCGATTCGGGGCTCAATCCCAGAACCCTGAGATCATGACCTAAGCCCAAGGCAGAGGCTAAACCCACTGAGCCACCCAAGTGCCCCAAGAAATATTTTTTAAAGGGACAAAAACACCCCATGGATGCCCACATAGCTCTATAAACCTGAGATCTAGTGACTATATTTTCAATTACACATCTTGGTTAAAACTGGCTTGTAGAATTTATTTGCCAAAGTCACTGGAGTTAGAAAATTTGCATATTTCCCTCAACTGACTCCAGGTAAAAATTACTAAGAACTTTCCTAGTAAGTCTCAAGCACTGGTTTCCTTTTCAATGGATTTTTGAGAGACAAATATCTCAATTTTTATGTGACAGGATTCCTCTGTTACAAAACGAAACAGGATTAAAATAACTCAAAAAAAAAAAAAAAAAAAGAAAAAGAAAAAGCATGATGACCTTATAAGCAGAATGAACCTCAGTGGACTAGGAAAGAGTACATTTAGAGTGGACTTTGGGAGGAAGCAACTATTTCCCAAAGATTGTTATTGCTTAATGAGATCCGTGACCACACATCCATTATGTGGGATAAACATGGCTCCCTGCTGACTCCCCAAAGCTTGCTGACAGTTGGTGGTTATGATGTTAACTCACTTTAACACCCTAGAAATTTTTTAATGTCTTCTTCTCCTACTTCTGTAATATTAGGGCAAGGCATGAATATTTAGTATCTATAAATTGATCAGATATAAGAAATCTTCAAATATTGGCTTATTCTAGTAAATTATGTTCCTTTAGTAAAGGAAACCCAAGATTAATATTGTACATATTTTGCCTCCAACTATTTGTTTTTATTTCTTTGTAGGAAAGCAAAATTTTAGTAGTTTTGGTTTTAAAAACACAAAAATAATGAAAAAACATACTTTTAAGTTTTCAGATTATTTTATGTAAAGAGTAGCTCTTCCTACTGAGAAGTAAAACATGCCTATTGGGCATTCCTCATAGTCCCCTTACCCAAAGAGAAAATAATAGCATCAGCAAAGTACAGTGTTAACATTCAAAAGTGGTATTTGGTTCAGTTGTTTTCAAAAGCTGTATAGAACAATATGTGTCATATTAAAAGACACAAATATAACCCTTGATTTTTTTCTTCATTCTGATTTTCTGACAAGATCTTTATCACACACACTTTGATGTGAAAGCAAACTACCTTTTATGTAAATTTATCACTTAGATGCATTAAACATTTACTTGGTATTATACAATCACATCATTCTTCCTGGAAAAAAAAATAGTATTTTTAATAAGTACAGTAATACCTGTGGAGAATAAAAAAATAAGAAAAAATAGATGTTCCTGATCCATTCATCTGTTGATGGACATCTAGGTTCTTTCCATAGTTTGGCTATTGTGGACATTGCTGCTATAAACATTCGGGTGCACGTGCCCCTTTGGATCACTACGTTTGTATCTTTAGGGTAAATGCCCAATAGTGCAATTGCTGGGTCATAGGGCAGTTCTATTTTCAACATTTTGAGGAACCTCCATGCTGTTTTACAGAGTGGCTGCACCAGCTTGCATTCCCACCAACAGTGTAGGAGGGTTCCCCTTTCTCCGCATCCTCGCCAGCATCTGTCATTTCCTGACTTGTTTATTTTAGCCATTCTGACTGGTGTGAGGTGATATCTCATTGTGGGTTTTTTTTTAATTAATTTTTTATTTTTTATAAACATATATTTTTATCCCCAGGGGTACAGGTCTGTGAATCACCAGGTTTACACACTTCACAGCACTCACCAAAGCATATACTCTCCCCACTCATTGTGGCTTTGATTTGTATTTCCCTGATGCCGAGTGATATGGAGCACTTTTTCATGTGTCTGTTGGCCATCTGGAGAAGATGTGGTATATATACACAATGGAATACTATGCAGCCATCAAAAGAAATGAAATCTTGCCATTTGCGACAACATGGATGGAACTAGAGCGTATCATGCTTAGCGAAATAAGTCAAGCAGAGAAAGACAACTATCATATGATCTCCCTGATATGAGGAAGTGGTGATGCAACATGGGGGCTTAAGTGGGTAGGAGAAGAATCAATGAAACAAGATGGGATTGGGAGGGAGACAAACCATAAGTGACTCTTAATCTCACAAAACAAACTGAGGGTTGCTGGGGGGAGGAGGTTTGGGAGAAAGGGGTGGGATTATGGACATTGGGGAGGGTATGTGCTTTGGTGAGTGCTGTGAAGTGTGTAAACCTGGTGATTCACAGACCTGTACCCCTGGGGATAAAATATATGTTTATAAAAAATAAAAATTTAAAAAATTTAAAAAAAACAAAGCAAATAACTTTATTGAAATTAAAAAAAAATATAGATGTTCCTCCTGTCCCACCTGTTTATTCTGTAAAGTAAATACAAAAGCCTTATATGGGTAAAAATGGATAATAAAAACTTGGAAACTTTTGTTTTTAACTCATAAAAGCAAAAAAAAAAAAGTCATTTTATTATTTCCACCAAGATCAGAAAAGTATTCTAGATTACCAAAAAATTATTCTTTCTACTTTCAGAAAACATAGCAATGTATCTCCACAGGACATTCAATACAGGAACACAAAGTCACTGATGCACTATCAGTAAGTCCGCAAGTTGTGGGAGTAACTCTGTTTTAATGTAGTGAAAATGTCATTTTAAACTATTTGAAGAAAAAAATAAATTATATTTCTAGAAACTAACATCAGAAGAAAGTATGAAAATTTATATTGAAATTTATTCCTTGACAAGTTTCTTTTCTCCTGTTATAAAGTAGTTCATTAATTAAAGAGATTTTATTTATTTTTATTTTTTTAAGATTTCTTTATTCATTTGAGAGAATAAGTAGGGAGAGGAGGCAGAGGGAGAGGGAGAATGAAACCAAAGCAGACTCGTGCTGAGCATAGAGCCCAACTAGGAGCTCAGTCTCATGACCCTGAGACCATGACCAGAGCCAAAACCAAGAGTCTGATGCTTAACCAACTACACTACCCAGGTGCCCCTATTTAGATTTTAGATGATTTCTTTTTGAGGTGACTTTAAAAAGCCCACCTTAGATACACTGAATTATAAAGAACATTTTCTGTACATCTTACTGTTCAAGAGTTATTGAATTAGCCACAACAAACTACAGAACTACTTATTTTAGGTCAATTCTCTTGCAACTCACTGACTTTGTACCTGCAGTTCCCTAAGTTTAGAAGGTTCCCAACTAGGACATCAATAGCCTAATTTACATCTTTATGCTAATTAGAAAAAGGAACCCCTCTGGTCCACTGTAATCCCCGATGAGGGCACAAAGCTAGGTAAGCAGAGTGAGATGTGGATGTCATTCCTCCCTACCGTTCCTCTGCCTAGTCCTTTTGCAGACTCTGCAATTGTCCTGGTCTTCTTACTATAATTTCTCTTCTTTCTATAATTTCTCTGGCTTTTGAGAGTTATTAACTATAGGCAGTAAATGTAAATATAGAGTAATAAAATCTAATAATAACTAGAAGAGTGATTGTGAGTTGGTGGTTTATATATCTCTATTCTATATTTACATCTCTTTGAGGTTTTTTGCAAATAAGCATACAGAATTTCAAAGAGATTATGTATTCTGCCCAATGTGACACAGCTAATAAGTGATAAAGCTTGGACTGGAATCCAAACTGAATGACTTCAAAACTTAATCTCTTAATTTCAACCCTAATGTTTTTTGGTGTGTTTCATTTGTTTTAGTTTTTGTGGTTTTTTTTTTTTTTTTTTTTTTTTTTTTAATTACTGGGAATAACTCAAGTGTAGGTTCCTGGATCTTGTATGTCTTTTCCTCTCCTCATACTGGAGTGTAGAAAGTACAAAATGATCTTGGGACAAAGAATTTGGAGAGTTTTTAGAGAAAGAGAGCCTTTTGCCTGTGGATGTCTTAACTTTGTTTATTAGAATATTTATAACCTACTAGAAGGATTTAAGAATGGTGTCTTCCATTTATATCATACCATATGGGAGCACATTAAAACAATCAACCAACCAACAGACAGGAAACATTCGTCTGTTACAATGGGGATCCTGGGATGAACAGTACTGCTTTCTGTTCATAGAATAAATGCCATTCTTAAACATTTTCATCATACAAGACCATATGACAAAATACATTACCAAAGCAACCATTATTACTACTACTAGTACTAATAAACTTTCATTAATTGAGTGCCTACTATAAAAGGACACTTTATAGGTATTTTCTCAAAACCTCAAATCTCTATTGTAGTTATCACTGCATTTCATCTATAAAAAAACTGAGATTTGAAGAGATAAATTATCAAAGATAATACAGTTAATAAGTGCCGTCTTTTCTTCTACAATAGGACACAACATTACTCCAAGCATTTCAGCAAAGCCAAAGCTATAGAGCACTTTCTGTCTTTCTCAATGTTTGCATTATTAATTCTACTATGTATACACATACCTAATATCACCTAGGAAATATTCTGTCTAGAAATATTCAATTGGAATCTAGTCTAGCAGGTAGATCTAATACCCAATTTATTGAAAGCACTGGTGAAACAGGACCAAGATAAATAAAATAATGAAAAAATAAATTCAGAATACAAGACATTCTATGCTTGGCAGAATCATTTCAAAAGATAAAGATCAAGAAAAAATGTGATGGGGTGCTGTTCAATATAAATGAAATAAGAGACAAAATAACAAAGAAAAGCATGATCTATGATTAACTGGTATTTAAAAAGAAAAAAAAGATTTAAAAAACCCTATAAAATACATTTAGAGAAAACTGGAGAAATGTAAAATGATCCAGTAAAATCAAACAAAGATGATGATAAATGAAGGAAATGGTCATTTTTGCTGGAGGAATCAAGGAAGATGTCATGGGGTGAAAGGAATTTATTCAACATATACCAGGAGGTTGCTCTGTGACTTTTCAGCCTAAATTGAGTTCCTCATTGTCTCAACTCTAACTCTAACAATAGCATTTTTTAATAAATATTGCTATGTAACATTCTCTAATTATTTCTAATATGTAAACCTCTTCTCTCCAGGATTTCATCTTCTATTCTAATGGACTCTGCAGTGCTCAGTACAAGATTACATAGTTGACACCCAAGTAGATTGAGGCAACAAATATATTTGTAGATATAGGATCTACAAGTCCTCCTCCTATGTTAACACAAAGCAATATGTACTGCAATAAAACTCCAGTGTAAATTAAAGGATTAAAGGATTCTTTCAAGTTAGTTGTAGCTCCATGCTCTTTTTGCAAAATTCAATCAAACTAGATGCTAATAAAAATAAGTTTGCCATTAGCCAGCAGGGGGAAGAAAGATCCTTCAGTGGTTACAGAATACAGCTTCAACACATCTTGGTGAGGTAGGAGTCTTTATGCATTATTCTCCTTATTTTACCAGGCAGGAAGTAGACACAGAGAGAGGCTAAGTGACTTGCCCAAGGACAAAGAGTGAGTCAGATGCAGAGCTGGGAATTGAGCCCACTTCTCCCGGTTCCCAGTGTACAGCTTTTCTCAGCAAGCCATAATGCCTTTCAGATGGATCATTTCCTAAAATGTATTAAGTTGTTAAAAATTCAATATGGGTGTTGCATTGCTTTCCAACTAGTTCTGTTTCTCACTACCTTCCTAGAGCTATTATCAGAAGCTAAACTGATGGTTGGATCAATAATCCCACATCTAAATTTTTTTAGACAATATGTCATTAAAACTAGATATATCCAAGCACGTAAAATGAATCAGACTCTTTGGAGAGTGAGGTTGGGTTTGGCTCTTTTAGCAGGTGGGGGAGGATCCTGAAGTGAGTGGAAAAAAAAAAAAAAAAAAGAACACTGCAGCTCAAAGTTAGGAGAAACTGGAAATGATCAGGGAGAACAAGGCCTCATCAACCACAAGAAAGGCTTAAAAACAAGCAAAGTAACTCCAGCAATATGATGTTCGTGGTGGCACTATAAAGGAAGAAAATTAAAAACTGCATACATTGAAAATGTGGAGAGCCTGGGCCTTTGGTTCTAGACACTTGCTTATATACAAAGCTATTTTTCATTAGCTGGAATTTTATCCATTGGTTCACAGGTTCATCTTACCCATGAGTCATGGGCAGGAACTATCTTTTTTAATCACAAGGCACTCATTCTGTGCTCCTATTGTGCTAACTAAACTGGAAATGGTAAGTAGGCCAGACACTAACACTCCCATAGTCTTCTGACTTGATCATTGGAAACCTCACCAACTCATTACTGTGCCCTTTACTAAAGAACACAGACTCAACTATAGAATCTCTTTCAATACAGCAATGTGAATAACTACTAATCAGTCAAGATCTGTCCAAAAAGATCAAACCATTCACTATCTCTGGCATATGCTTTTCTGTTCACTGCCCATTCAAAAGGCAAGATACAAAACAAGTACAGGCCCATGGCCTCACCTGCCAGGTCTGATCAAATCCTCTGCAATCATCCCTTATATGACCTGTGAATTATAAGTCATAAGACTTATGAATTATCTAAATTAGATCATCAACTCCCGAAGGCAGAGATGCCTTTAAAAAAAAAAAAAAAGTACCTAACACAGGTTTTCTGAAAAAAGATCAATAAATGTTAATTGATTTTATAAAATTATGCACTGTTTAAGAAACTTTGGAGAGGATGATATTTTGAATGCCTTAAAAAGCATCATTACCCATAATCACACTAATTCAGAATTTTAGTCAGCAGGTAATCAATCCCTGCAGGGATTACTGTATTAAAATTAAAGAACTGAGAAACTGAGGGGCACCTGGGTGGCTCAGTCAGTTAAGTGGCTACGTGCAGCTCAGGTCATGATCTCGGGGTCTTGGAAATGAGCCTGGCATAGGTCTCCTTGTTCAGTGGGGAGTCTGCTTCTCCCTCTCCCTCTCCCCCTCTCCTCCCATTTGTGCTCTCTCTCACATGCTCTCTCTGTCTCAAATAAATAAAATCTTTAAAATAAAAAATAGTAAATAAATATAATTAAATTAAAGGACTCAGCAAAATGATTTCTTTTGCAAAACATCAAAACATATCAGCAGAGGAATTATTCTTGCCATCGCTTACTACCCTTAAGATAATCTTATGACACTGAAGAGAGCACATCCCACCTAAAAGTGTCTGAAGTTCCAATACCCCATGACATTCTTTGGAGTAGTAGTTGATTCCAGGGCAAAAACAGGGAAAATCAAGATGAGCTTGAATCATCTGTTAGAAAGAAAGAAAATGCTCAAAAAAGGATGGGTGTATCTCAAAGGGCACAGTAGCCAATCTGAAAGACTTACCAATGGCCAAAAGTAGAACAATTTGAGCAAGAACATAAATAATGATAGTATTGAATTATAACACAAACAATAAAGTAAATGCCTGTGAATCTATACTGGTGGGAGGAAAGTAGGAAGGGGGGAAGGGAAAGAGAGAGAAAAAGAACAAAAGAACGAAAGAAAGGGCGCCTGGGTGGCTCAGTGGGTTAAAGCCTCTGCCTTCAGCTCAGGTCATGATCTCAGGGTCCTGGGATGAGTCCCACATCTGGCTCTCTGTTCAGCGGGGAGTCTGCTTCCCCCTTTCTCTCTGCCTGCCCCTCTGTCTACTTGTGATCTCCCTCTGTCTCTCAAATAAATAAATAAAATCTTTAAAAAAAATGAAAGAAAGCACAATTTTTTCTTACAAAAGAATTCTAATTAATAAAGTAGAAAGAATTAGAAAGGCATCATCTCATCTAAGTGATCGAGAATAACATCAGCCATAATAAGGCAACTGACATGGATCTCCTAATATCATACGATGAAGAGGGTAGATTTTTTTTTTAAGATTTTATTTATTATTTATTTGACAGAGAGAGAGAGAGAGATCACAAGTAGGCAGAGAGGCAGGCAGATAGAGGGGGAAGCAGGCTCCCTGCTGAGCAGAGAGCCCGATGTGGGGCTTGATCCCACAACCCTGAGATCATGACCTGAGCCGAAGGCAGAGGCTCAACCCACTGAGCCACCCAGGTGCCCCGAAGAGGGCAGATTTCTTATGTGACATTCTAGTCAAAAATACATAACTATGAGAAAATCTTAGGTACACCAGATTGTAGGAAATCTACAAAATATCTGGCCAGGATTTTTCAGTAGAGCCTGTCATGAAAGTAAACCAAAGACAGAGATTGTCCAAATATGGAAACTTGATGCAGTATTGAATCCTGGATTGGATGCTGGGATAGAAGCAGTTTATTAGTAGAAAAACTCATAAAATACAAAGTCTATAGTTGAGTGACTAATATTTACTGTACCAATGTTAACCTTTTGTTTTAGTAATTGTATTACAGTTCTATAATATGTTAACATTAGGAGCAACTAAATGAAGGGAGTATGGCAACTCTCTGTACTAGTATACATTCTCTGCAAGTGTAAATTTTCAAAATAGAAAGTTTTTTTTTTTTTTTTTAAGCTGATTCAAATAGGCAGTTTGGATATACTAATTCTTATGTCAACACAGGTATGAAATCTAAAGACAATGCATGGAAATAGAGAACATACTTGACTCTCATTAAGTCACAGCTTTTCTAAAAAAAAAGGGAAGATTCCACAGACCTGTACCCCTGGGGATAGGAAGATGAAACACAAACTTAAATGCAATCCCATTGGTGTCTCAACATGAGAATTTGCCTACTCATTAGTATCATATCTCTGACATCTTTGCTTTACTACATTTCTCTTCTCCTTACACACTTTTTAATTTTTCATTCCACATTGTTTTTCTGGAGACAGAGTACAAGGCTAGGCGGAGAGGGAGACAGAGACTCTTAAGCAGGTTCCTCGCTCAGCATGGAGCCCCGTGCATGGGGTTCACTCTCACCACCCTGAGATCATGACCCTACCCAAAATCAAAAGTAGATGCTTAGCTGACTGAGCCACCCAGGCACCCCTCACTCCATATTTCAATAATGATGTGTGTGGAACAGCAACACTGTTTTCATCAAATGGCTGTTACTTACCATGCAGAATATTTTTCATGAGGTCCCTGGAGTGCTGAGGCTCACTGAAATCATCCACATAGTATGTTCTCACCATTATTAAGAGAACTTTGTTTCTTTGGTCACTTTCAGTGGCATGTTTCCGCTTCATGTCACAATTGGGTCTAACAGCATTTATTTTCTGTAGGTTCTTTAAGAATTTTCTCTGTATCCACACTCTCCCCCGATTCAGCCTTATGTCTTAAAGGAGAGAGGAAGTTTCAAAGGCACAGATACAGGACACTGTTGAAATTCATTTTTGATATCCTTCTTCCTAAAGCCAAGACCAGTAACCATTACGCACTCCCAATTTCAAGGCATTGTGTTCAGCTCTTTAGGGCCAACTTTTGTTTGCAATGCACCTAATAAAATGTCCACTGTGACCCAGTCCAACCCTATGCTGATCCCTGCTTCTGTAGGACTTCACAGTGGGCCACAGACTGTCAGCTTGGTTCAATTCATCAGCTTGTGTTTTTGACCGCTACAATATTATTTCTTTGGGTGTGTGTGTGTGTGTCTGTGTGTGTCTGTGTGCGCGTGCGCACGCACGCTGCTTTTTATCTTGAGGGTCTGTAGGCATTGCACATAAAATTCCAGACTCTGGGCCACTCTAAAACTACTTAAAGGCCTGGTATCCCTTGGCTCACATTCACCCAGGGCCACAATCTGCTCCGTTTAAATATCAGCTGCTCCTTTGGACAGTGTGGGTGTTCTCTAATTTACATGTCACCTGGGGCACCTTCTGACTAGGCTGGGGGCTATATGCATTTCTGTTTGTAAACCTTGCCCTATATCTTGTCCTTCAATTCATAAAGTGCAGTCAGATATGTCTGAGTGCCATTACCTAACATGACGAGCAATGACGTCTAAGCAGCCTTTTCCCTGAGTGGAGATCTCAGAAGGCATAAGCATCCTATTTCTCTCTAGGCAACTACAGAAGAATTGTGGCCTATCATTTGCTCTCACTGGCAGAAGGGAGGGAAGAGGGCAGGATTGGTGTTTCAGGTTCCTTTACAGGATTTCCTGCTTTTTAAGAAAATGTTATTATTGTATACTGAGTTTAAAACTCACATGGTTACTCTCAAGCGAGAGTTTGAGACTTGGCGATAGAGCCATTACTGCTGCATTTCACAGGAAAGAGAGTTTTACTAATCCTCTTTGGCATTCATCTCTAAATCTTGGTGAACTTGAGTAGCTTCAATCTCTGAAAGTTTATTTTTGACTTAAGTGATTTTCTTGCTATTGCTGGATTTTTCAGGTGTCTCGCCAGCTTAACTGTTATCTGAATAAGCTTTGTTTATTTTCCTTGGATCTTTATAGCAGGTTTAAGTCTGTTGCAAGGGGTCACAACATTTCCTGCCCAATGCCTTTTATTCTGAGCATGCAGTCAGTAATTATTTCTCGCTTTACCTAAACTATAAATAACTCCCTTATACTCATTTTGAACTTTTTCCCATAGTACTTTCCTTATGAAAGAAAAAAAAAGCCCTTCAGCAGACTTCCGTGTGATGTGAGCAGAGTTCTAGTCAGGGAGCATAAATCATGCCTCATATTCACAAATATACAAGTAACCCTTCCCCTTCCTGCTGTTTTCAATTACTCAGATTAATTTATTTCCAAACTTTTTGGCACCCCTCTGCTAAAGTACAAAGCAAATAAATTTACAGTGAGTCCCAAATTAAATATTAATGCAAAATCTTTCAGCCTCAAATTTCATTTGGTTCAATCACTCAGAAATTTAATAAAATTTTGGTGTTTATTCCATATTTAACTTATTTCTAGGCAAAATGTTGATTTTACTACTGAAATTCTGGAGCCAAATTATTAAAGGGGATTTTGACAATGGGAATGAAAAATGGACTGAACTTAAAGTCATACACAAATTTGATTTCTGCACATGCATCTAGCCAATGTCTACTAAACCTGCATATAAGCTTTTTACGTGACAAATAAATTGGTTAAGATCTTTTGTTTCAATATCTTTTTGTTGTTGTTGTTGTACCTTATTTATAAAACTTTAAATGCCTGAGCTTTGGCTCTCTTTATTTTAACTTAATGCCTTTAGTATATATCTTCCTTTCTTTAATCAAAAGATCTATCATGTTTGAAAACTAAGAAAGCAAGTTTTCGTTTTAAACATTCTGTGTAATGATCATGAAACTTTTCCAAGGTAATTTCTCTTAATGAAGTATTTCCTCCACAATGCTGCTGCTAACAACATAAGGTAAATAGTGTCAAAAAGTTGATTACTCCCAGGTGCTTTTTTTGACACTAGATGACCTGTATAACTGACAAAGAAACTGAGTGGGAATATTTGGAGAGCTAAATTTGTACTTTGGAATGCAGATTTGAACGTGAAGTTTTAAAACCAATCTCTCACTTTGTGTAAGGTAGATATAAGGAAAGAGAACCAAAAAAGAAAAAGAACAATTGAAAAAAAAAATCAATCAATGGACTCAAATCCTGAAACAATCTTTAAATAACTTAGGGTGCAGAGTAACTCATTCAGCTTCATACAAACAGTATTTCCTTCGAACACTGTATTTCTTTCTTCATTCTCATGGACCTTCTGGGCTTGGATATTTTTTCCTTTCCCATCAGTTTTATAATACCTTTCTCTCAACTCTTTTTCCTTTCTAGTTTCAACAAGAACTCAATAGACCCAAATGAGTTTGCTTTGTAGCCATAAGCAATCTTTCCCTGAAAATCCAAACTTGTACAATTGTTAAACTGGTGTTTCATTGCTTGTCCTGGTTTCTGTTGTTCAGTTGTTTCTTTCTCTAGTCTATAAATCACACTGAATGGTACATAGTAGTTACTATAACAGTTATTCAATGAATGTGTGGATAAATACAGAATAATCCAAGGGCCCTGACTGACAAAGAGGAATACCCACTAGATCATAAATGCTTACCAGGTAGATTTTCCACCATTTACTGTCACTACCCCCTTCCTTTTTAAGGTTTTCTAGGAATTACCAGGCAGGATAATGAATATAGCCAATAGCAGTATTCTTAACAATTTCTTCTCTTTAATCGAATATGCATTAGTGGGAACTCGACTATCAGCACAAATTCCTCTCAGTCATGCCAAGATTTTGGGGACAATTAAAATAGGTTCTTCCTTGAAAACTCTGAGGATCTCAAGGAAAAAAAAATATTGCACAAATGTATCTTTAGCACATAGGCCAATGCTTATTCCTTCTGCTGTTATATTCATTTAGATTAGTAGAAATAAAAGAAAAAACAATTACTGCCATTTTTACTAATGCTTAGAATATCACTAAGTGCATTATTTTAATAAACCCCCAAAGAATATTATGAATCTGAGACTACTAATTCCATTTTACAGACATAGTATGGGAAAACATGGGGTAACGGGGAAGACGGTATTAATAATTCTGAAATATAAGGGAAAAGGTAACAAGGCAAGAAATATTGTAGCATCCACATGTGACCCTCACATGCTTTTACACTGAGAAACACATTTCTTGCAAATCAATAAAAGGTGCACAAAAAGGAATGTATTCATTTTTAAATAGCCTTCACTGTTAACCTTTACCTTCAAAGATAATAGTTTGAGTCTATATTTAAATCCAGATACAGCATTATCCTGAAGTACCAGGCAATAAAATATGTTGCCTGGTACTACATTCAGTATTATAGAAAATCTCCCTAAATTAAAGATATGAGTTCTCCTCTACCTAGTCCTCATCTACATTGCCATCTCCTCATTTAAGTCACTAACATCTCTCTCCAGGACAATTCTGAGAGCCTTTAACTGGATTACTGTATCCCTCTTATTCTCCATTCAGCAGCAATAAGCATGAGCTCTTAAAAATCAAGTTGTGTCATGTCACCTCTGATTAAACATCCCATTGCTGCCTGTTGTAATAATAACAAAACCCAAATGCTTCACCTTGACCTGCATTGTCCTGTGGACCTGTTTATGGCTTTACCATATATATGCCTTTTCCAGCTCATACTCTCTCCCAAACACGCAGAGTTCACTTCAAACACACAAACAGACTTTCTCACTCTAGAATACCAAATTCTTGACTCCCTCTCAAGGGTTTGCATGGAAAGCTTTTCCTTCAGAACTACTCATACGTGTTCCCTCTCTTTGTTTTATCTCAGCAAATAGGTCATCCTTCTCAAAAGGCCTTCTGTGATTATAGCCACCAATTACTTCTCTCAATTACATTAGGTTATTTTTTATTTCTTCTTAGAACAAAATATTATTTGTTTGCTTGCTGATTGTTTCCCCCTGCACCAAAATATAAGCTACATCAAACCAGGTGCATTGTCTAACTTGCTCACTTGCCTCATCCCCAACTTCCAGAACAGTACCCAGCACATTATTTGCTGTACTTTGTTGAATGAATAGATATGTAAGTGAATGATCACCAACCACGTGGATTAGGAATCATATGAATTCAGTAGGGAAAAAACTGAAAAAAATTAAAGCATCTAGAAAATAAAAGGGATTTCTGGTTTTATGTGAAATATAGGCTATAATATGTTTTCACATACATTATTTTCCTTGCTGTCATAGAAGGTGTAAGGGACACCACTTTGTCTCTTTTATGTAATTGGTTGGAGTGGTTTTCTGGAAAACTCTGGTGGTGTTTTCACGGGCACCCAGATTCAAAGACACATAAAAGAAAACCCCCATGCTTTTTTTGTTTTTTTAATTTAATTTTTTTATTTTTTATAAACATATATTTTTATCCCCAGGGGTACAGGTCTGTGAATCACCAGGTTTACACACTTCACAGCACTCACCATAGCACATACCCTCCCCAATGTCCGTAATCCCACCCCCTTCTCCCAAACCCCCTCCCCCCAGCAACCCTCAGTTTGTTTTGTGAGATTAAGAGTCACTTATGGTTTGTCTCCCTCCCAATCCCATCTTGTTTCATGGATGGAACTAGAGTGTATCATGCTTAGCGAAATAAGTCAAGCAGAGAAAGACAACTATCATATGATCTCCCTGATAGAGGAAGTGGTGATGCAACATGGGGGCTTAAGTGGGTACGAGAAGAATAAATGAAACCCCCATGCTTTTTAGATCATTATGTTTCCTCAGCAGTGAGAGAAAGCAAGAAGAATGGAACAAGTGGTAAGATTTTGGTTCTTACACTATTAAGGATTAATTCCAGAAGACTTGACAATATCCTTCACAAGCGCAAATAGGAAGAAAACATCCTAGTAGGGGCAAGAACTATATCCAAAGACGGACAGATGCAGAATGTTTAAACTCTAAATAACACCCATTCTTCATGTTAGCCAATGTTAGATTAAATCAACATATTTTCCCCCAAGTAAGATATGTGTCCACTAACATTATGTGTCATCAGCATGGTGTTGGTGAACTACTAGCATTTTGTTAAAATAACAACAAGACAAGGACTCAGCAAAAGGGCCTGAATTCTGAGTTAGTAATTCTATTTATAAATCTTGGGTTTTTAAAAAAAAAAAAAAAAAAACAATCCGAGAAATACAAATGCCCAGGAGTCATGATCATAATATTTTCACCTGAAGAGACAAAAATCTCACCCATGAGCTGGCATCGTTATCCCTGTACTTTCAAGAGCTTAATTATGAGAAAATGCCTTAAAAATTAATAGAGTTGAATAAAGTGGAATATTTTAATAAAACACACTTGCTACTTTAACATTTTCATACCAATAAAATATACCATTAAAAGCTTTAGGAAATGCACACAAGGTCTTAGATAATCTAAAAACCAAATCTTTTTTTAAATTTCAGAATACATATTTTAGCAAAAGTCTGAGATTCCTAATTGCCTCAGTTATTTGGTCTGTATGGATGGAAGTTTCAATAAATCCTTACTGTCAATGCACTCCAGCATCTTTGTCCTTCCTCTCCTTATACAACCTTATTTTTAAAGAAAACAGACCATTCTAAACCCATTTCTGTTATATGCCTTATACCTACAGTTTTTCTTACAAATATCTTAAAATACCCTTGGAACACTCAAAGCAAGCAACCACAACTAAATTTCACTTCTCCTCTTCTCCCCCACCCCATTTTTAGCTATCTTTTCTCATTTTAAGAAAAAAGGGCTATGATAACAAATTGTCATTAAAGAAAAACTCAGCGGTAGAAAAATTCTTAAGGAATTATGTATTCATATTTCTAAAGTTAAGCAGCTGTCTTGGAAGTCTTGAAGTATGTCAATGCAATGTAGAAAAGTTAGGAAGGAACGTCCTATTGACTGAAAGAATAAAACAAGAGACGATCTGTGATACCTTGATCTTACCTAAAGAAGAAACGTATTCTTTCGACTAAAATGAGGTCGTCTTTCAACAATACCTGTCTTTGGTCTGAAGGCTAAGCCAGCCAGGACAATGAGGTGCTTGCATCTCAGGAAGGGATGTCTGACTGTTAATAAGAATGCATTGTGAGATAAAATGTAATGCCGGCATCTTAGCAAGGCAACACGCTCTATCTTCTTCAAGTTTTTTTTTTTTCTTTTTTCTCTTACTTAATAAAGTTAGAAGAAATCTCATATAAAAACGTTCTTTCTCAACTCGCTTTCTATAAAGGATATAGTTATAATATTAGTCATGTATAAATGGAAACTTTCATACATACATGATTATATCCGAGAAAAATAAGATTAAACAGATGACTGTACAGTAAGAATACATTAATCGAAATACTTTTCATTCTTTCTACAGGTAAAGACACCTTTGGCAAGTATTGCATATTTATAACTATTTTGAAATATTTGAGAAACTCTAAATATTCCACAAATTCATACAAATTCATACAAATATGAAAGCATAATTATTGAACAATAGAAGTAACACAAGCATTATGAACTTCAGCATTAGCTTTTTGCACTGGTGATACTTACAAGAATCTGACCTACTGGGAAATCAACAGCCAATGAATGGCTCCATTTATTTAACTATGCTATTGCATTATCTAACCATAACTGGATATCCAATTGTAGACTGAAACTAAGTTAATGTGACTGCATGAGAAAATTATTATACTCACATTTATAAACACACTAAATCCTGTTATCTATTTTATCACTGCAATGATTTCTACTATATATCCTGTGTTGAGAGAAGTCTTAACTTTGAAATAATATTTAGGAATATATTTTAATTTTTAAAAATATTTTCCAAAATGAGAAAAATAAATTCAGTTAATAAAGTCAATAAAGAAAAATAATAAATTTCTAATTACTTTCAATAAAGTAATTATCTGAATATGAATGAATTGAGAGCATATACTTATTTGTATTCAGTATTATTTTAGATTCTTATGCTAAAGCATGATAAAAATATATATTACTACCAAAATATATTACATTTCTCTGTTATGACAGGAATAACGGCAAAGGTACATATTACTTACTCTACAAGGTATAGAGGGTAACTGTCAGGCATAAGTGTTTTAAGAAAATATATTGTTTTTGTTATTTTTCCACAAAATTCATCTTTAGGCTTTTAATGCAAGATCAGTTCTATTGTTTCACCTCATCTGACTGGCTACTATCTAAAACTTTGATTCCCATTTAGTTACTAGTCAGTTTCATCAATTAGTTTAGTCAGGAAGCTCAGTCAAAATAATTGGGTTTGTATAGAGATAGCCTAAATCAATAGGATGGAGAGAGAGACAGAAACTATATTTTGGTATCACTGAATTCAGAACAGAGCAATAAATAATACATATTTTCTAACTTGGCCTTGTAGTTATGCCAGGGGGGAAATGGGAGGCCACCAAATCATTTATGAGGAGAAAATATAGATCTAAAATTGTGAAGGCAGCTTATAGCAGAAAAACTTCTAATAGAAAAATACATACATAAATTTTGGAGGTCTAAGCTTAATTGTTCTGATGTGTTGCAAAATTTCCTGTAGGCTTCATTCCCCTTTCTATTACATGAAGGGTTCAGATGTACTTGGAGAGATTAAGATTTCATTAAAATGAGAGAGCACAAAATTGTGAGAACAGTGATTAAATATTATGGCAAGCACAATACTTTTCAAAAACAAGTGAGGAAGATACACTCATTGGCACATGTGGGTTAGTACAAAAGTAACTTTTTAAAACTCTAATTTTTTATTTAATATTTAAACAATAGAACCTTCCAACACCCCCAAGGAATTAAGAAGCTCTAAAGATCTCCATCCTTAATAAAACAACTGGAAAATGTCTTCCAGAGCCGGTAGACCATTAGATTTGTGGTTGGTATGTGGCAATTTCATCCCTATGCATCTAGTCAATGGGTTTTTATATAGATTAAATTTGGAGGATATCAGTCCAAATGGAAATGTAATTAAAAAAAAAAAAGATTAAAAAGTATCCCAGTACTTTTCTGTTTGATTAGTTTTATCCTCCCTTCCCCATCAAAAAATAAGCAACAAAAACAAAAACACATTGTTATTTGCACTCTCTGTGCATCAAGGTGGTTTTCGTCATTATTCTTGGATTAAATATGGGGACCCAGATTTCTCATTTTAGGTAGTTTTTGAACTGCCTGGAGTAAATATGATGATTTTCCCGATAGAAGTTTTATCCAGTAGTATTCTGGTTAACTCATTGTAAGAGTACTCAACCTTTCACTTTAGTTTTATTTAGCATTCCAGCCACTAAAAACATTGTTTCAAATTACAAGCATGGAGGGCATCATAATTACAGGTATATCGAAAGCAAATGCATTTAACATTTATACCCTCCACTGTCAGATTTTATTACAACAAAATATTTGTTACATTGGAAATTCATCATTAGATATTGACTGCATGTTGGGTTTTAGGAGTTTAAAAATAATTGTTAAAATTTTTCCATTTCACATTTTTGTTTTTCAAGGAGGCAAAATCACAGAGACAGACATGTATTTTCTGGTATTTGGAAAAATGGAAAGTTTCATATAAAAAAATCTCTAATTTTCAGGCTAGAATACTGTTTTTAAAGAACATTTGTGCCAGGGCAGCCATTTTAAATAAGATATATATATATAACATTTAAAGATTTTAGATATATATGTTATGTAAGATAATATATATTATATATATAGTATACATATAACAAGTTGCATTCGCAGCTAAATTAATTTAATGACATCGTGTTGGTACAATCATGTTTAACTTTTAGCATTAATTCTACTTTCGTTGAATGTACCTATCTAAAATGAAGACAAGTGTTTCCTTTGTACAAGAATTGTTTTGACAGACAGCTACAGAAGATAGAGAAATCTTTCAATACATCTGGTTGGTACTTTCTACTATACAAAATCCCTATTACTAGGAAGGAATTGAAGAAAGGGGAGTGTACATTTCATATAAGATATAAAAATTGATACTAGAATAATAAAAATAAATTGTTCATAGTAATATATGGAATGGAGGGAAGATATAGAGATCCCTCACCACTGTAATTATTGTAGGAGACCAAATAATGTTCAGTCCAGGTAACTTTAAATGGAGCCTATCTTTATGGTATACCCAAAGCTCTGAAAAGAAAATGACAAGGCAAATAGTAAGAAATCAATGTCCTGGATCCAATACACTTGCAAATTAAAAATTTCTGCATGTCTCCACCATGAATGACAAGTAGTATTTAGAAAGTGTCATATCATGCTTAAGAATATATTCACCATATCACTCATCCCACCCCCCCTTTCTAAGAAGATAGACCTCCTTCAAGCTTCCACTTAAAAAAAATCACTTCCATCTCAATCATTCTCGCATTCTTAACATTTGGGTTTTCTGCAATATTTGCATGTATCTCCCCCCTTTCTTAGAGGTTTAATTATATCCAACCTCACATTGATAGAAGTTTCTTTATATTATCTTTATACTGCAAACATTTTCATAAGATATTTATTATGAAATGAGAAGAAAATAATTATTTATGAATTATTATTTTCTCTAAAGATACTTTAATCTCTTTAGGAAATATTAATTTGGATTTAGTCTTTTTCTAAATTTGTGATTTTTCCCATTTTTCTTTCCCTCACTTACTCTGCTCACTGCAATTCACATTCTTTCTCCTGTTTTAACACATTGAAATTGTTCTTTGTTTTCCCATTGTCTCCTTCCATTCTTACCAGTTTCAATTTAAGCTTGAGAAAAGATAGAAGAAATCTCAAAGATTACAGAGACTTCCTCAAAACAAAACTTTTATGTTTGTGGAATACAAAGAAACATGGATTGCAGTTCATTCTTCTTTAAGTAAAGGAAGATAATATAAAATTTTGACATACACATCATTGCCATTTTTAGATGGTTTTAGAGACATATACATTTAAATGATTATAACAGCATGAACTTGAATTGTTTGAAAATATGTTTCCCCATCTTATCAGACTCAGGAATTTAAATGAGACTAGTTTTGGGCTTCTCAATCCCTTTTATTTTCAGAAAATTTGACAATTTAAAATACACTTCCTTTTAAGTCTTAATCCCTATCAAGCAATACTTTGATATGATATGACATTGTTATATGACACATTGGTTGATCCTAAGTGAATATGATTTATCCTTCACATTTTGCTGTTAAGAGTTACAAAGATGTTTCCTTTTTTCGATGTGATGAAATCTAATAAGAACTGACATGTACATTAGCTTAACTCTGTATCAAAATCAATATAAAACAAGAAAATATACAACATAGAATTAGAAGGACAAGTGCATGTGTAGATTAAACACAAGCAAATGCCTTAAAGTATTCTTCTGTTTAAAAAAAAAAAAAGAATGTTTGAGCTTATGCTCATAAAATTAAAAACAAGGAGCAACACAGGTAGAAGGTAATACAACCATTTCTATCTAGTTCACACAGTTTAAGAAGTCACCCATTACCCAATATATATTTGGAGAATCTGAAAGTGATTTCTCATTTTCTGGCATGAAGCTAGCTCCTGCACCACAAAACACACCTGTGTAATTCACATGCCTATTTTATTCCTCAAGGACAATTGACATAAGCCAGTGCAGAAAGCTATATCTCATTAACCTCTTTCTTGAGTTTATATTCCATTATCATCTGTTTCAGCATTTCACTGAGGAAAGTTTGTCATAATGCAGCAGCACTTTCTTTTTTAACTTTAAACAAGATTTCTCTTTTTATCCCCCCCCCCTTTTTTTTTTCAAATAAGACCCACCCTTTTTACTTTTGATAGATAGGGGGGACAATTTTAGCTCCTTTCTAACAGTTAGGAAAGTTGTGTTAAATATACATAATAGTGGCAAAGTGTTGGTCTACGACTATTTTTACTTGTGCTATCTTATAATAGTACTTTTTTATACTGATATGATGATATATGACACTACTTTAGTTCCAGGAAAAAGTAACAATTCTTTTCCATATGCCCTTTTTAGATCTTAGATGTCCCTGTCCCTCACAGAATTAAATTTGCATCAAATTGTTATCTTTTAAGATATTTAATTTTCTATCTAAGGAGAAAATTGGAGGTCTATATGTTTACCTTTTTATGATATATATAATTCTCTTCAGGTATTCATTCTAATCATTGCAGTGACAACTCTTTCCCTCATAAATACCTCCAAAATCACTGAGGACTTAGTTCTAGATGAGGTCAAATTTGCAGAGATTGGGCACTTAATCAGAAAAAGCCCAAGAGCAGGAGTCTGCAGTGCCATTATATTCTGCTAGCTCACAGGGCTGAAAAGCTTCATTCTGTTCTTCTGCTCTGGTCCAACTTCAAAGATTCTTCCTAAGAAAGGTTGAGAGCTGATTGTTCCAGATCAAAGACATCATCATTTCAAGTTAGAGCTATGTGCTTCCATTTTATCAGTATAGTTTTCAACTATTCCACACCAACTTCAAGGCAAGTTAAGACAAGTTTAGAAGCTATGTGGTTAGGTGGCAATGGTATGTTTAAAAGATTATCACTCAGTTAATGTCAAATTTTCTAAAGGAACTAATATTAGTCTCACCACTGGTAAAGGAAATGTGTGAGCACATTATAAAGATCATAATCTGGTTGCCAACAGCAGATTGGATAGAAAGACTACAATTCATTCTCCTGTTCTCTCCTATAATGAAGCAATAATTTTTAGTCAATTCATAATTCGCTTCATGTGAACACAGTCACTAAATCTCTCAATGCAACATTTTGCCTATTTACTTGACATTGGGATCCAGGATCCTTTCTATCTTTGTTACTACTTCTTCTTCTTCTTCTTCTTCTTCTTCTTCTTTTTTTTTTTTTTCTAATTAAACATCACTAACCACAACAGCAAACCAAAATATTATCAGTCAATACGAATATATATATATTATATGTATATAAATATGTATATATATAAAGCCTAGATCCATGATACTCCTAATTTTACTCTAGGGAGTTAACCATTCCAATGCCAGCGGCCCAAATATTCATCTACCTCCCCCCTCTTTTTTTTTTTTTTTTTTTTTTTTTTATTCATGCAACTGTTGTCAAAGATTGTCAAACTTGCACAGGGATTCCTGGGTTTCCAGATCAAAAGTTTACACAATCTAGGTTTATTAACATTCCTACCTCCTCTCTCCTCGGCTCCCCATACACATTCCCATTTAAACTTCTACCATTCATCAGCTATTTTGAAACAAACAAACAAACAAACAAACAATGGCAAAACGCCAATGGTGGTTAAACAACGTCATCTGGTGCCGTGAGCTGTGCCACAGACCTTCAGAATCAAGAAAGTCAAGTTCAAGCAGGTGCCTGAGCCCAAAAGCGCCCTGAAAGCCTAAGCCTCTCCGCTGATGACTGGAATCTCACTTGAGTCTGCCTCAGAAGGGGCTACAAGAAACGAAAGGGGCTTGAGTGGGCACTTTCCCCCGTCCACACACCCTGGGTGCAGCAGGTAGGGAAGTTAACCTCGAGCTAACTTGACGGAGCACACACAACGCGGAGAAGCCGAAGCCTGCCAAAGCTAAAAGCTGTAAGACTCCGCGCCTAGGGAAGTCTTGGAAAAGCGAATTCTGATTCCAGCATCTGCAGCGCTTGGGTGCGCGGGCAGAAGCGCGCAGTCAAGTCCAAACGGTCCCAGTGGGGGACAAAATAAGGGCTGGTGAATGGCCAAAGGAAACAGCCTGGTGGGGAGGAGGAAGGAAGCCGAGGGCTCTTGCACCCGGTTCAGAAATCGCCCTCCGCACCTCTCACCCCATCGAGGCCGGAGCACAGTGGCTAGCCAGTCCCGGGGAGCGGGGCCACAAGGACTTAAGTTTCACACTCACTTATCTACAAGCATCTCCCAGCAGGAAAGCCGAGGAAAAAAAGGGGACGTCAGGAGGGAGTTATTTCCTTACCTCGGTCTGCTCTCACGGTCAGCACCTGGGCGACAGGCAATAATCCCGAGAGAGTGAGTAAGGCGAGGAGAAACTCGGACATTGTGGTCGCTCGGTAAGGAAGCCTGCGCTGGAGACTGCTCCGCGGCGCCCTCGGCCCGGTGGCGGCGACGGCTCGGAGCCCCGAATCGAGCGGCGTCATTTACAAATGTCACTGGAAATTCTTCAGCTCAATGAGCCCAGCCAGTCCGCCTTCTCCTGCCTGGAGCAGGATGTGGAAGGTGTACGGATGCGCGCGTGGGGGAGAGAGAGAGTGTGTGTGAGCGCCAGCGAGCCGCTCCTGTGTCTTGACTTTTCAATGCAGGGTACGTCTGATCTTACATCACGCAAAGAGGGGCAGTGAGAGATGCCAGCGGATGGGAATTCACTGATTAATCACCGAATCCACCACACACCCCTTCGTCGTCCACATAAATCACATCTATTACTTAGTAAGAAGCATTTAACACAACAGGAAAATACCACCGCGAACTGAGAGCACCACAAATCACAATTATTTCGGTCTCCTTGAAGGGAAAGTAACTCCAAAGCTGGTTCTGTAGGGATTTGGGTCTTGAGAAGGGGGAGACTTCTGCATTGGGCTGAGCCAGCCAAGCGCCTAGGAAGCTCCGCATTTAACAGCCAGCTCGGAATTATCAGCTACAGCGCTGGGATGCTTCTCTCGGCAAAGCAGATTTGGTCCCTTCCCTCCCCGGAAGCGTCCTTCCCGGTAAGGAAGGACAAGCTAAGTAACTGAGCTTCTCTTAAAAAAAAAAAAAAAAAAAAAAAAAGGTTTCATCTGCTCAACACACGTACGCAAAGCTTTTTGAATTGCTCTTTTAACTTTTATGCTGAGTAGCACCTGGGGACAAAGATGCAAAATATAGTGACTCAGCAGAAACAAAACCCAAAACAATCCCCAAAGTCATTACCCCTTGCATAAGAAGGGAAAGTGAATGGAAAGGGGTCTCTACACTGGGAATCAGAGAGCAAAGGATTGGCAGTTTGTTTTGTTGGCATGGATTTCTCTCTTTAAAAGGGTTCCATAAACCATTTTAAATATGTGTTGGGGATTTTTTTTTTTTTTACTGTTTTTGCTTTGCTTTTCTTTTTCCACATAGTACAGTTATAGTTTAAAAACTTTCCCAAACCATCTGAGGCATCAACATGAATCAGTGGAATTAAAAAAAAAAAAAAAAAAGTTGAGTTTTTCAATATGATCACTCAAAAACCTAAAACCTAAAATTTTAGTTAGCTATTCAGAAATGGCTAACGAGTTAAAATTCAGAAATCTTAATAGTTGAAGGCTTATTTTTTCCTTGTAACATCCAAAACGCTTGCCTAAGAACTAAGGTTGAAAAATGTTTCATATTTGATATCTTGAAACTTGAAATGGATGTAAGGAAAACTATAAGAAAAGAATAAAACCAAGGAACAGAATGATTGAAAAGCAAAGGAAAGATACCTTAAAGACTCTGTACTGTTTACTGGTTGAAATAATACAGATGAATGCCAGCACCATGAGCCAGCTGTTTATGAGAGCTGAATTACCCAAAACATATTTGGAGGCTCCTTAGAAGCCATTAAAATTAGACTGGATCAAAGAACACAAAAGGTAACTCTAAAGGAAATTGACAAGAATATGTGAAATTTGCCATTTTATACTTACACTGTGATTATAAAATGTCCTTTATGTCATTTTTGCCATTAAATTTTAAATTTGATGTTCCCTTGTATATCAAACCATTTAGTGTCTAAAAAGATGACTCCTTGCACCTTTAAAAGTGTATGTTTTCTTTTCTTCTAAAGTTGTTATGTGGGTAATTTCACCTAGTCATTTTTACTTTTCACAAAAAGATATACCATATAGGAAATATAAAAAGGTATTTTTCCTATTTTACTTCATACTAAAAATTCACAAACTTTGGACTGAGTGGCAGGGTTCAAAGAATATGGAGCAACAGTAGAGGAGGAAGGGTAAATTTAGAATGATACTCGAAGTAACAAATATTTCTTTCTCAAGTGTCCACAGACATCTGCATTGCATGAAATATTTATCCTTTCATTGGGATGAAGTAAGGAGGTGTCTTTCTGACATGATCCCATTTGGTCAACTAGGAGGTCAGCTATTAGGAAATCTATATCCACTTAAGTCTTGGCAGTAAAATGAGGAGTGCTCACAAACCATGCTAAGGACATCAAGATTCTGCTTCTTCTACACTATTACCACCAATTACCTCCCATCTCAAAATTGCAAAGTAGAAGAGAAAGTAGCCAGGAACAGAACAACCAAAGACTTACCATGTACTCAAGTTCTATGACGGAAAATCAGTGACTCATTCACTTCTGCGATATATGTAGCAACCCTGAATTCCACTGTCAACTCTTAAAAGGGAAAAGTTACGAAAGATAATCAGAGCAGTGAATACCCAGAAGATTTTGTATTCTAATGTATATTCTAAATATGCTACATTCTAAATATGTAGTGCCTCCTAATAATAAAACTACTAAGTAAATTAGGCAGAGCAACAACCATATGATCTCTTTTACATCATCCGCTTTACTTTTTAACTGCCCTGAATAGAAGAAAATCAAGGATGCATTGTCTGCACATTGTGATCAGAATAACAGCAAAACAAAATTCCGTTTTAGTGATCACCAATCAAACTGCCATATGTGAATGACATATGACTCAAAATTGTGATGTAAGAGTGTGGAAGTTAGCACACACAAAAAAAGTAAGTTCAGCATAACAATGAAAGGTGATGACTCGTATTTAACATCAACTATGAATTATTCTCAATTCTATCTATCAAATAAAATTTGAGGCTTATTTTAGGAATGTAAGTAGATGTTACTAACAAAGACCTAAATGGTATAAAAACTCTTCATAATAATTGGATAGAAGAATGGATGCTTAAATATGTTTCAGTGGTCAAGTGGACATTACACATGCATTTAGATGTATGTCAAGCAGATTTTTTAAGACAAAACTTATCATAAGGAATAGTTTCATATCACAAAGCCATAATAATACATAATAAATATATTCAATATTAAGATTAGTAGGTACAGTTATTTTTTATAATAGATACATGGTCTAAAACTAAAATAAGGCCAATGTCAAAATAAAATTGTCTCATATCAAATCACTTGCATGTTGTAGTTCTTCACTGAAAATGACCAACTCCACTCAGTCATTAAGTTTGTGCCTTCAGCTCAGGTCATGATCTTAGTCCTAGGATGGAGCCCCACATGGAGCTCCTCATCACACTCCCTACTCAGCAGAAAGCCTGCTTCTCCCTCTCCCACTCTCCCTGGTTGTGTTCCCTCTCTCACTATGTCTCCCTCTGTCAAATAAATAAATAAAATCTTTAAAAGAAAGAAAGAAAAAGAAAATGACCAACTCATCAAAAGAGATCGTTTTCATGAGAATCTAATGAGGTTTATAAAAGTATAGACCAAATTAGAGATTTAAAATTAAATATTTTTTCCAGGTTTCGAGTGACCATCGAATATAATGGCCTATAAATAAAAGGGAAACACAAGTATATTTCTCTATGAAATGCTTTTATTTCCCATCATATATACTTCAGTGAAAACGAAAATTAATAAAGTATATTATTAGTGAGGAGAGAAGAGCAAGAGTCACTGTTCAAATTCTGTTTGTTTCTATGGCCCATTATAATTTCTTCATTCTTATCAGAGTTATTAACACTGACAAGTTAAATAAATTAATTCATCAAACTATAGAATGTTATGAAATCGTTCATTGAGATAAATTAAACAAAGTAGAACCAATCATTCTTACTTTCTGGTCTAAAACAACACACGAATATTAATTATCAGTCAGCAGTAATCTTATACTTCCCAATTAGAGCCATGCTTTGTATACATGTGATCAAACATCAGATTCCATTTCTGCTAACTTGATTATTTTCTTTGTGCTGTTGGTTTGTTTTGTTTTGTTTTGTTTTTACCATAGATAATAACAAGTCATGCACTACACACCTGAAAGTCATGTTAGGGGGAGGGTGCACGTCTGAACAAACCAAGCCCGACAGTCTGTCTCATGAAGTGATGTGTGTAAAGGAGAGTTGGCCAGAGAACCAGGTTGCTAGGATTTTCTGCAGCTATCATTCCAAGGGCGGCTAGAGTGCTTACCCTGCCTTTCCACACAGAAAAGTTGCCAGGCAGCTGCAGACACAGGATGAGAAGGAAAAGGAAGGCTGGGGGAGGGGGGGCGGTATACTGAGAACTGTTAAAGAAACATTATTAGTGCTTAAAATTTGAAACAGAGTTACTTACTCTGGACAAAGCCACTAAGAAAAAAGAACTTTCGATTCATTTTATCTCTCAAACTACAGCATTTCAATGCACATTTTTAATTGCTTTCCTTCGAAAGTGAGTTATACCTGTTTGATAGCATGCTGTTTCGACTGAGACCTTGGGATTCAGTCGAGATAAATAAGCTTTGGGCACAACTTTAATTCCTACCATTTGACAAGCATGGGGAAGTATGCATAGCTGAGAAGAAAATGAAGTGTGATGTAAGTACTCACTTAAACCTGGAAAGTAAAAATATTTCCAGACAAATTAAGTTTTTCTCTTTGCATAAGCCTCAACTTATCTTTACTGTCATTATCTATAAACATATTAAGATGTACATATTGCAGTGTAAAGCATAACTGATACTCAACTATAAGGTTCAAAGGATAAATAATAAAAAAGTGTTTACTATTGATTCGATTGTTTTACACGTTCTCTGACTCTTGTTTGACAAACTTTTGACAATAGGAAGGAAAGGAAAGGAAAGGAAAGGAGTTTTTGCTGACTCAGAAAACTTTAATCAGGCAACAACTGACTTCCAAAATAATAATATAGACTCAAGATACAAATCCTATGTATCCTATCCTTTTCGGGTACATTTTTAGAAAGCACAATCAGCAATACTGCAATCCACATATGTGGGGAGCAGGGGAATACAAAAAGACCAAAAGTTCATTAAACCGTTTTCATTCTAATTGTATGGAAATAGCTCTGAGTTTCAGGTTAGTTGCTGGTTACAAGGCTTGTTGATGTCAGTGCCTTTTGACCTGAGGTACATTTGACCTGTATATCTCCATCTCCAGCTGCCAAAAATAGAATTAGTGTTTCATGCTGGGGTTGGCTGTCAGCGGTCCATTGTCAGGATGCACTGCACTTGAATGATCCTTGTGGTTTTTTTCAACCTGCAAATATTGATCTCTGCCCTTTCAGTCATCTTTCTGATCCTTAGTTTTAATTAGAAACTCCTAGAATGTTGGAACTGGAAGGAACATTCAAATCACTTCTTCCAGTTTGCTACATTTTACAGATAAGAAAAGTTAAAGACAGGAAATGTGACTACTCTGAGGTCACACGTATTATTAATATAAAAAACAGCCCTTGAATAGTTTCCTCTTCCTATATTATGTAGTGAGCTTTGTTGATATTCCTCTAGATTTTTCCTAGCTCAGAGGAGTGGTAGCCCAGGTAGTTTGAATTAGTTCATTCCCTTAATAGCTACAGATGATATAACAGCCACTCCACTCAGCACCATGCAAATAACTATATAGAAAAGACATGGTTCTTGCACTAGCAGAACTTAAAATCCAAATCAAACACCATTTCTCTGCTAATGGACTGACTTTCCAGGATCTTGTGGGAATCATGTTGCTGTGAACCACAGGTATGAGACATAAAGGCCACTACTGAGGTTACCCAATAAAATCAGGGCTATATCTGTCTGAATAAATATCGTTATAAATAAACTTTTGTAGAAAAACCTGAGACTTCTGCTAGAATTCTGCTAGAATTCAACTCTGAGTAAGAAATCACAAAACATATATTCAAATACCTTGAGTGTTGTTACCAGCGTTTAGTCAATCAGCAACATCATAACTCTTTTGATCTAGAACTCAGTAGCAAATTCAGAAATGCTCAGAATTTAAAACACTTAGAAATGTTATCAGTGATAACTTATAGATTAATCAAAGCTTGTGAATTCCGTTGTGTGTTGTGAACTCACATAGGATCAGAGGAGAGAAAGAGGACCACACAAAGTCTGGTTCAACTTTTATTCATTTGTTTATTTTTATTATAGCATTAGTTGTTTCCCTTGTAGGCATTTAATCCACTTATATTGAAAACTTCCTACTTTATATCTAAATGATATTTTTCTTGCTTACTTTATGTATAGTCTTCACATTTCACAACTTATAACCCCCTAACAATATAATCATTCTGCATGTGCTTTCCCTTAGACGAAGTGCCCAGAGACCATTTGTCTTACTGCTGACTCATGACTTTTTACTTCTTCCCTTGACATTGTTTAATCCTATATCTGCTGTTCCCTGGTCCGTCTGCCATGGAGCACATTTCTTTTTTTTTTCTATATCTGAAGTAAATGGGATAATGCAATGACAAGGACAGAAATGATGTACAGGCAATTGACAGAGAACTGAGAAGATGGGTACCAGAATTATAGAATTATATCAATTGCACCTTATGTATACTTCAATTAAATGAATTGCTGTTAAAATGTAAAAAGTACTTTGGACCTACTGTACCTTTGGCTAAGTTTATTGGTTTTTTGTTTGTTTGCTTGCTTGCCTGTTTGGTTTTCACTTTAGGGGGACATTGTTTTGCTTTGTTTTGTTGAGTGTTATAAGAAGAGTATCTATTGTTTTCTATTCCTTTATCAGAAATCTATTCCTTTTTTATTCTTTATACAGTAAATTTAAAAATAAAAACAAACAATAAAGAGAAGCAAAAAATGAAAGAGGAAGAAAGAACAGAAAAATAAACCTTTCTTCTTAGTGTACCTTGCTTAATTCCCACTAGGAATGGCTCTTCAGAGGCTGTCAACAGCTCCCTTTGGACATGGTACCTGTCATAGAGTAAGTACTAATAGGTGTGTGGTAAATAGAATACACTTCATGTTAAGTTTTTACTTTCTTTTTTTTTTTTAAGATTGCTTTAAAGAATACCTATAAAACTAACTTGCAAAACATTATTTGTTCTAAGCAGAAAAATTTATTTCTCTCACATAGGGAATGTCTCTCACCCTCTAAAAGTGTTTTTCTATTACAAAAATTATACATTTAATCACAATAAAAACTCAAATGCAAAAAGGAGCTCTCTAGTCCAGAACAGAATGCCCTAGTTTTGTGTCAAGCCTCTCTTTGTGGGAAGAAAAATAGTGTGACATTTAAACCTAGATATATTTATCAAGATTTGTGAAAATGTGTGATTTTATGCATGAATACTGGCAAAGTTAAATTATAGTTGATAGACCATTAAATGCTTTTCTGATGTCCCATTGTTACATTTTGCATTGTAAATAAAATTTACCAAAGGGTATCATTCACATCATTCTGCAAACCATACTAAACAACAACAAAAAAGAGTGTTAAGACATTATTCACAAGTGCACAACAGAAAATAGAGAAGAGAATGAATAGTGATGTGTAGACAAAGGATGACCAAGAATACTTTGGTTATTCAGTCTTTCCTTGTGATTAAATGTATGTATTTCTAAAAGAAGCATCAATTATTATTACTTTAGGTGGATATTAATCCTGATTTATTCCAATTTAACCTCCTGTTTTTTCTTGCCAAAAGAAAGTGGATGCAAATGACAAGAAATAGTTTTTATGCTCTTTATTGGGTTTTGCCTGAAAATTATATTACAATTATTTGAAAAAATATATAATGACATATATATGTATATATACACATACATACATATATATACATACATATATATTCATATATACATATACATATATATATGTATGTGTATACACATACATATATATAAACATAGCATATATATGTTTGAAGAAAGCACATAATGTGTGTGTATATGTATGTATATATACATATATATATATATATATATATGGAGATATATATATATGGACATACAGATATCCAGAAATTGACCTACATTCAGAGACTACACAGGATGAGTCAAAGGACTGTTGATATTAGTCTTCACAATTTATCAGTATTTATCCAAAACAAAGGAGATTAATCAATTAGGACATTTCTATGAAGGTACATCTAACTGCTGTGAAAATAACTCAGAAAAGGTAGCATGCATTGTTTTTCACATACAATAAAATAACCTGGGCATCTGGGTGGCTCAGTCAGTTAAGCATCTATCTTTGGCTCAGGTCATAATCCTGGGGTCCTGAAATGGAGTCCCTCATTGGCTCCCTTCTAGCAGGAAGTCTGCTTCTCCCTCTCCCTCTGTCCCCCTCCCCTCCATGATCACTCTCTTGTTCTTTCTCTTGAATAGATGATAAAATCTTTTAAAAAGTATTGCATGGGGTGTTTGTTGGTTGTTGTACATAAACAATGAATCTTGGAACACTACATCAAAAACTAATGATGTATTTTATGGTGACAAACATAACACAATAAAAAATGTTAAATTAATTTTTTTTTAAAAGGACAAATAATTACCATGCCTGAATTTGGTTGTGGAGTTTCTAGAACCAAACATGGTCCAAGCTGTAGGTTGCAAGTGAAAGCAAAATATAGCTTTAAGGATGTTATGGAGGCAACTGCCATTTTGGTTTTGTAGCTTCAAAGCTGGTTCCCCTCTTTTCCTCCACACACTTCAGATTTATAGCAGTCACAGTTTTCAAACCAAAATTAGAACACATGACAATATAACTGTTGAGCAGTAGGACAGAATATATGTACTCAATATTGTTCCAGAAAATCCTATCTCCTTCACCATAATAACTGTATTAAATTCAAGAGACCTTAGTTACAAACTGTTTGTCTTCTCTTATTTAAAGTTTCACGCTTTCAAAGTACAAAAAGAACTTGAAATTCTTCCAAATCATTGTAAGGATTACTAACAACGTGTAATCCAATTGTATGAAATTTTATATTTAGGCAGCCTTAATCATGTGGGAAAGCAGGATAAATATCTTGCTTTATAATGCAAATAGGCTGCAGGACTCAGTCATACTGCCTACAGGTATCCCAAGTTATGGACTTAACAAATGGTACCAGACGTGATTTCATTATTTGCAACTGTGATAGTGGTAAACAAGCTAATTAAGGGAAGTGGTTAGCACTCATACATGCCTGTTTTAAAATCAAAAGCATGCATTAAGCTTGCTTGTGGAGGAAAACACACGTGCTCTGAGCAGTGTGTACTGTGAAACACTTCAGTGGAAAATTCAACAGGGAGATGAGTATTTAACATGCTTAGTAGAATTCATGTCACTATACAGAGGGCATCTAGAGGTTAATTTTTAACTTACCATGATATTAACCATATTAAAATAAAAAGCAACTTCTTCTTACCTACAGTTTCAAAATCTAAATGAAGCAGTTTTCCCCATTACTTTAAAGAAAATACATTCATTTCAGTTAGATGGCATCCCAGGTTTTCATTTCGGTTTTGGTTAAAATAAAGTCTTAGCTACCAAAACACAGTTCAGTTAAAATAGCATCTGGCATACTGGCTACAGAAGTGGATTTTGGTTTTGCTCTCATTTTCCCCTACCCCCACCCTCCAAGAAAACATCCCCATCATTTGTTATAAGTTCTCTGTACAAGCAGTAAACTAACTCCTTGTTGGGAATATTATTTCAAAAGTAATTTAAACAGTTTCTCATGTTATTCTGCTTTAAAACCTAGAGAGAATGAGGCACATGACTCTGCTTTCACTAATTTTATACAACTAAATGTCTCCAGAAAAGAATGATAATTATATCTGGCATTGAACTCTAATGTAGAAGAAACTTTGTTTAGAATTTTGATAGTGCAAACCAACTCAGCTGTCTACACTATCATACCTTTATGCTTTTAGAATAGTAAGGTTCAGAATGCCATTTAATCACACCTTTTAATATCCCTTTGTCTTTCTTTGGGGAATAGCAGAAGCATGACAAAGAGTACTTTCGTTTATTTTACTCAGTTTTGTTCTTTATATAAAAGCTAATATGAAAATGTGCCCAAGGGTTTACCCCTTTCCATCTAAACAAAATCTGACTAGAAAAGGCAGATACTTCAGTTCATAGTACTTGAGTGCCCCCTATAGGATACTTTTTATATTTTTGTTCATGTAAACATTTGAAAGTGTTACTACATACAATTTTATTTAAAATACAACTAATAAAAAATATGCATCTTTGAAATAAACAGTCTATGGTATACTTACTTCACTTCTACCGTATTCTGCTATCTAAAAATTCAGGACAAACTATAATTTTAACCACTTAGTTGTTGTGTTTTGCTAAAAATTTTCCCTACTTTTAAAGCTCTAATTTGACTGCTTTTCTATTGTATGTCTGTATATGCAGTACCAATTACTGTAGTCCAAAATACATACCTAAAACGTGTGTTTATTGGATTTACTTTTTTGCTTAAAGTTTAAAAAGAATTATTATTTAGCTATAAGCTTTAGAAAATAAAATAGGATATCCTTGTGTGAGAGGAGGTCCAGTTGTTAATCTAGTTAGGAACAGAATCTTTGAACTCCTTAAATTTAACATCCAACTATGTCATATTCACTCTGCCTTTACCTAGTTAAAAAAACATACATATCGGGACGCCTGGGTGGCTCAGTTGGTTAAGTAGCTGCCTTCGGCTCAGGTCATGATCCCAGCGTCCTAGGATCGAGTCCCACATCGGGCTCCTTGCTCGGCAGGGAACCTGCTTTTCCCTCTGCCTCTGCCTGCCATTCTGTCTGCCTGTGCTTGCTCTCTCCCCCTCTCTCTCTCTGATAAATAAATAAAATCTTAAAAAAAAAAACATACATATCAAAGTGGAGACCTTGTTGCATTCAGTGTAGCTCACGTAAGTTGATAGTCTTTTAAAAATAGACTACCAAGTTTATATTCTATGTAATATAGATCCAAAAAATGTTATTAATGTCCTTGGTTTAGGACACAGACACACACAGACACACACAGACACACACACACACACACACACACACTCATGTTCTTGTCTAAAACCTTTTGATTTGTACTGCATCTGAATAAGCAGATGCAGCCAGTGATAAGGAAGCCATGATATAAGTAGGCAATAAAAAGAGGTCTGTAATTCCTGTTCTTGCCTCTAACCCTTCTGCTCTCACGTATTTATTGTGTGCTTATTATTTGAAAGGCACAGATGCTTGGTGCTAGGATTATTCCAGTGGAAAGTCATGGTCCTTGTTATCCAGAGCTATATGTCTGATGAGAAAACAGGTCTGAAGAGACTATTAAAAAGTATCCTGCTAAGTGTTATAAATGAAAGGGTACATAATGCACAGTGGAGACTTTGATAAACATGTAGCTTGGTCTCTGTGGAACAAAAAAGATTTCACCAAGGAGGAGATACTTTGGATGACTTGAATATTTTGCTAGGAGAAAACTGAGGAACAACCAGCTATTCAAGCAAAGGGAACAGCATGTATTATGGCATATATAATAAATAAATGTATTATATTATATATAAAATGTATAAGATTTATATAAGAAATATATAAAATTTATATTATATAAATTTTAATAAAGTTAAAGATGATTATAGAATCTAGAAAGATCAGTTGTCAGATAATGTGGCAATTTGTAAGTCATATTAAATAGTTTGTATTTTAGTCTGAAGTCAATGAAAATATATTATTTGAACAGATCAAGAACTATCCAGGAAAATATAAAACCATCCAATATGTAACTAGATTACTATGGAATCTATGACATTCACATTTCAACATAAACCTGTTGGAATCATTTCTCTCATTTCTGCATTCCCCACAGCAGAGACAACCTAAATTCTAGGTTCCTATCCTGTATTACAGAAGTAGTCTTTATCTATTAAATAATAATTTAAAGAATCCTGGACCAGTTCATCCAATGACCCAGTAGCACATTTCCCGGTGCTGCTTACCCCAATTTATAGTTTCTAAATTATGGCACCTACAGTCTAAAGGATTTGGCCCCATTACCCAAGTTTTTCAAGTTAAAATGTCCAGCTCAGATAACGCCAGGACCTCCAAGTGTACCAATTACTGATATCTGCTGTCATTCTGCCAGGCCCTTCACTTGTCCCAGGTAGCCTGTTGCAATGTGACTGATCTATTTAATGGCTAATCTATTTAATGATGCCACACGTTTTGGCCAGATCCACTGTCCATTAGCCACGTTTTACAAGACTCACTGGTGCCCCGAAAGGAGCAGATCAATCTATTTGGAGATACAAGATACAGACACATTTAAAAAAGATAACTAGAGAGAAAAGGCAGAATATAAGAATTACAAAATCAAAAGTACAAAGTAAAAATATAAGTATAACGGATTGGGGGGTGGAGAATGCTGTTATTAAAAAAAACTGCAAGAGTTAGAATTTCAATTAAACCTCAAAAATTTATCTGTTATTTACAATAATAGACAGCAGTTTCTTTCTGTTTGGAAAATGTAACATAAATATAATAATTCATGCTTGACCTATTATTTCAGGATAATAAAAATAGTCTGGTTATGGTACATTAGGAATTTCTAACAAAAAGATGATGCAGAATTTTAGAAAAAAAAGAAGAATTTTGTCCAATTTTTTTTTAAAAGATTTTATTTATTTACTTGACAGACAGAGATCACAAGTAGGCAGAGAGACAGGCAGAGAGAGGGGAGGAAGCAGGCTCCCCGCTGAGCAGAGAGCCCGATGCGGGGCTCTATTCCAGGACCCTGGGATCATGACCTCAGCCGAAGGCAGAGGCTTTAACCCACTGAGCCACCCAGGTGCCCCCCCAATTTCTTTTTTTTAAAGATTTTTTTTTTTATGTATTTGAAGGAGAGAGAGTGAGCACATGAGCAAGAACACAAGTCGGGGGGAAGGGCAGGGGCAGAGGAAGAAGCAGGCTCTCCTCTGAGCAGGGAGCCAGGCACAAGGCTCACATATTTTTAAAAAATATTTGCTGGACATCTTCTATGTAGCAAATAGTGAATAGTGTTCAAGGACCCAAGGATGCAATGGTTAAGATTTTTATGGTTCTTTCCTTCAAAAAAGAAAAAAAATCTATGATAAAAAAATAGGAGGTAAATATAAATCTAAAAAAAATCAAGGGAAACAATACTGATACCACAAATGATTGAATTCTAAAGGAAGAGCACAGATTAATAAAAAAGGGCAAAATATATTGATAAAATTTAGATAAAATTCAACATCACCCCATATATATATCTTTCAGTATAGTTTAAAATATAAGACCATGTAAAACAATAATCCAAATGGAAAATATTAAGACATTTCAAAGATTTGATGGCTTTGTTTGAAAGATAATTGAAGTCACAGTTACTTGCTCAGGTTTGTGAAGGGTGGTAGTAATCATTTTGATTTTGATGAATGGAAACTCACACTGTCTCTAAATAAAATGTCATTCTCCCCAAATTACCCTAAAATATTATAGAATTCCAATTAAATTCCAAGGCGATCTCTGCATTTGGAATATGACCAAGTGATTCTAATATGAATTTAGAAAATTAAATACCTAAGAATAGCCAAGACAATGTTTACTACCAAGAATGGGAGGGGTTGGTATCAGCATTAAAAAATAATACAGGAAAATATAAAACTAAACAAATTAAAAAGTATATTGTTCATGTAGAAATAAAAAAAGATCAATTAAACAAAAGAGAAATTCCTAAGTTGCTTCACAAAGAATATAATTTCACATACAGGTAGCTTCAATACAATGTACAACAAATACTTAAATAATGTGCTGACTTAATAGGATTTTCAAATAAATACCAATACCTTCCCTAGTTTAAATGGCTACATATTTTTAAATGATTTGAATTTTTTTTTCTCTGTCAAAAAAAACCCACAAAAATCAGGGGCAACTGAGTGACTCAGTCTATTAAGCGTCTGCCTTTGGCTCAGGTCATATCTCAGGTTCCTGGGATCTAGCTGGTCAGGGAGCCTATCTCCCCCTCTTCTGCTCTCCCTGCTTATACTCTTTCTGTCAAATAAATAAATAAAATCTTTAAAAACAAAGCAAAGCAAACATCAGAAAAGCCCATGAAGTCAGGCACAAAAACCAACCACAAGAGAAAGACTATAGAATGCTTTGCAAAGGGGTGTCTGTCTTGGCTCAGGTCATGATCCCAGAGTCCTGGGATTGAGCCCCATATCAGGCTCCCTGTCCATTAGGGAGTCTGCTTCTCCCTCTCCTTCTGTCCCTGCTTGTGCTCTCTCTCTGTCAAATAAATAAATAAATCTTAAAAAAAAAAACAAAACAAAACAAACAAACAAAAAAAACCCGAATGCTTTGCAAAGAGATTCCCAAGTTCAGTTTAGGAATTCTTTTAATGTATTAATGGCATAAAGCAAATTGGACAATCATTGGGATCATATGTGGCCACTCTCCAAAAATTGCATTAAGGGGTGTAAAGAAGTTGGTAGGAAGACTAAATTAATGTCTTTTGCCTAAGTCTCTTTTGAGATCTTTGGAATATTCCAACTGTTGGCTAAAAATGCAACCTGTAGTTTCAATTAGCTACTCATTTCAAAGACTGCCTGACTGCAGGCGTTTTATCAATATGAATATTCCAGAACTTGGAAATGACAGAACTGGTAAATTTTATTTTTAGTTTTGGAATTTTCTAAATAGAATCTGTAAATAATTGGAGGCAAAGCAAGTAGATTTATATATGAGGAATAGCTACTTATTAATGTACTTCAGTATTCAGAAGAATAAATACACATGATACAGGAAATTTCATGTAATTTCTTCTTAAACTTTTCTTCAAAGGCCTTTGAACTGTATGGCAAATAAGTGGATGAAAGAATGAATGAGTGAACAAACAAACGAGTGAATGAATGAATGAATGCGTGCATGCATGCCGTGGCCAGGCTTTAAGGAGGTCTATCTCCCCCTAGAAACAGAACAGTAATGGTAAAGTATACATTTGAAAAACAATATCATGCTCTGGATAATCTTCCAGAATCAAGCTTTCAGGCTATATGAAGAGTTGTCAGGTAGTTGAATGCCTACAATGAAAATAACTTCAAATACAAGGGGGCCCTTCAGAACTGTGTGAGTAGACAGTAAATGATAAACTTACTTTACTATAGGAGTAATTAAAAAAAAAACTTATTTGACTATAGGAGTATTTTAAATATAATTTTTATATTTTATATAAATAAATAAATAAAAGTAATTATTTTTTATAGGAGTAATTTTTTAAAAAAACTTATTTTACTATAGGAGTATACTACAAAGCATATAGTATACATTCTTTGGAAGATACAAAGCAATATTTATGGAATAATGAGCCTCGATCTTTCAGTCTTAATCCTAAAATTTACCTGGGAAATCTCACTGGTAAAAGGGATCACTGGAGCAGTAGCCAAGAAATCTGGTTTTTAATGATAGATCTATTAGTATGATCTTAGACAAATAATTTAGAATTTTTCCTTTACTGTTTTTATCTGGGAACTGAGAATAATAATGCCATTTGCTTGAGTTATTAGTTATTAGTTATTGAGTTATTAGTTATATGACCTAATAAAAATAAAAACACTTAGTAAAATTTTTGGCATATGGTTGATTCTAGGTCAGAAATATCTCTTGAATCTTAGGTCACTAGACACATCAAACTGTACCTCTTAAACAAAATCACCAAAATAGGAGAGTCTATTTGTCAGAAATACAAAACGATCATTGGACCTCATAAAAGTCTACAAAGAAATAGACTATAGTTCTGCCATACACTAATAAAGGTTAATTAATAAGTTAATTAATAAAATACATTAATAATGGTCTAGATGGGTCATGGTTTCCAAACAAGGCTGTACATCAGGATTACTGGGGAACTTTCAGAAACCATAGCTGCTGGTTCCCCCAGGGTTTCTAAAACACTGTTCCAGGGAGGGGTGCTACCTGGACGATTCTAATATGTACCTTGGTAGAGAACACTGAATGAGGATAGGAAGATACAAACTAAAATAAAAGATAACAGGAAGGGGTAGCAAAATACTCAGTTGAGAAAAACTTAGGACACTGTCAGAATTATGAAATTTGGATACTATGAAGATTTCAGAAATGCAACTGCAAGTATTTTTCTTTAAATAGAAGTATTATAAGCAGAAGCGGTGGTGGGCAAAGGGGAGAGGAGAACGTAAACAACAGCAAATATTACTTTATAAAGAGAATTACCTCATGAAATTCATTGGTCCTAGTAATGGAACCAAAAGAGATTCCACACAAACTTACATCTGCCAGGTTAGTATTAGACCACTATGTGTTTTAGGGAATTGGGGAACATACAAAGCATTTTGTTCATCACATCGTGCACTAATGCTTTAGAATAAATAGGGACAGGCAGGAGAGCCTAGATGGCTATCACTATATCATTATAAGCCTGAGGAAGATGCTTGACAATAATTCCTGGTTCTTTAAACAACACTAGAAACTGACTACCTCTTCACCTGACTACACTCTTGTAGAGATTATCTTCTGATTTGAGATTACTACTGTTTACAGAGCCTGAAGTTCAGGTGCCTTTACCTTTAAAAACCCTAGCAAGCCAGAATTTTGTTAAAAAGCTTGAATTTTCGTTTTGTTCTGTTGGTGTACTGAGCTAGATTGTCTGCTGTCACTTTTTGCCAGCACACTCAACAGCTATGCTGCCTTATTTGAAGTTCTACTTTAGCATTCCCTTGACATGTTCAGTTTTGTACTTTTTGCTCACCATTGATTCTCCTCAGTTTCACATACAGAACCTGTTAAGGAAGTAGCTCAGCTACCGTTTATCTCCTGCACATATCTAGTCCAAAGAAATGACATTAAGGTATCATGTCAGTGGGAACAGACTAAGTATTACCCAAGGTATTTCTGGAAAATCTAACGTCCATGGCTCTTTTAGGAGGCACTTAGAGACATAAATCATTTTAGAACTGGAAGGGTCCCTAGGGACTTTCTCCTCATTTTACCAAGAAGAAATATAAATATCCAAGACTTTACAGGAATTTTCCAAGTTTGCATACCTAGTTAGTAATAGAACTGACACTAGATTCCAGATGCTGTGCCAAGTGGCTCAATCCAATATCATATTACTGTTACACCCCATTACTTGCCCACTGGCAAATGCATATAAAAAATAATGAAAAAAGTCATTCAAGTAAAATGTCCTTTCTTATTAAGCACTAAAACCTGCTAGGGAGGGCAATGTCTAAACACCAGTATTCCATAATAGCCTGAAGTTTTCAAGAAAACTTCCTACATGTAAGAATGGGTGGCAGGTTGACTGACAGGGTTATTACAGCACTGAGACATCCTTAACAAGAACTAGATTTAAATAGAGTATATGGCAATTATGATGTGTCAGTGGCTAATGAGGCATTCTCTATTCTAAATCAATTCTAGGAGTCTTCAGCAACACATTAAAGCTATATGTTCACACCAAATCTGATATAACTTATTCTGTATTTGTCAAAGCTATGCTGATAAAATATCTATTTTACCATAGCTATAGATTTTTTCAGTGAAATCCCAATTTGGCTAGGCCTCATGGGTTAATCTCTAGACCAACAGAGTAAACGAGTCTTATTTAATCTTCAGCCCATCCTATATAATTTTCTGGCCAAAGAAAACCTTCAAAAATATTGGCAATAGTCAGTATGGCTTCAAAGAAAGACAATGACTGTGACACCAGTGTGATTTTAGCTGGCATAGAATTCTCATGTCATTATAAGAGCATTTGTCCCAGGAGTGTCAGCCTAATAGGTCCATAAGATTTTCCAAAACTGTTCAAGATTTTACAACCTTCTATTCCATTCGTAACTCTTGTCAGTATGACTTAATGTCTCTACCAATCCACTGAAATTACTCTCACTGAAGTCCCCAATACCCTTCTAGTTTTCAAATCCCAACAGCACATTATATTAAAACTCTTCTTGATCCTTTCTACTTCAAACTCTCCTTCTTTGACTTCTGTAGAGCTCTCCTACTTCATTTTCTTAACTCAATATTGGTTTCTTTCTTCCTCAATTCTCTTCCTTCTTACACCGTTTATGCACTGGTGCTCTTCAAAGGCTGTGGTCAGCCCTTTTCCCACTTTTTACTATAATTGTGCCCCAAGTTTATTATCATTTACACATCCATGAGACTACATATTTCTGAAGATTTTCATATAGTCTAACTACAATCTAAAGATCTTTCTATTATTTATTTATCAGTCTATTTTATATTCCTATCGACATCTTTTCCCTAATCATTTGGACCTCCTATCCTATTTGTCCTACATTCCCTATCACAGAGAATGCCATTTATGCAGTCCCAAGTCAGATCTAGAAACCATCTTAGATCTCTCTAGTCTTCACCACACAATCAATATATCAAATGGATGACAAAGTTGTTAATTCTCTGTCATAAATATAATTTGTATATACATCCTTTACACTTATTCCACAACTACCTTATTTCAGGTACTCATCTTTGATCACCTAGATCCTAAAATGAACTTTTACCTGTTCCCTTTTCCAGGTCAGTTGTTTTAAACTGGCCTTCTACATTATTGCCAGCAAGATATTTCATTGTATGAGATAAACTGAGTGAGATGCCCAAGCTCAAATCCCATGTTCATTGTTTACTCAGTGTATGATCTAAGAAGTAACTCACATCCACATCATCTCACTTTCCTTGTCTGCAAATGGGAATAATCATATATACTAGAGTTATTTATTAACATATTTCTTGACTTCTAGCCAGAAAGAAACTTAAGGTTCATCTCATTTATTTAATCAATCTATAGATAAAGAAAGAGCAAACTATCCTTTGTTTGGTCCTCAATCACAGGATGATTTGATGCAAAAACAAATATATTGATGATTGTTCTTTTAATGTACCAATTTAAATGGTACCATTCACATTAAATCACATTATTAAAAATGTATCAAAGAGGATATTCTACATACCCCAGATGAAACATTGTAAGTATTGATTATGGAACAATGCATATATAGGACAAGTTTTTTAATTAATCACACTAAACTGATAGCTACATTTTAATCTGTCAGCTTTTGTCTTATTATGTTTAGTTTGCCCAATGGTCACCAAAATGTTATATAAATATCTATATCTGTATCTATATATTTTCGGCCTAGTGCACTAGGTAAAAACATATACTGGACAATGACCTCTGCCTAATGAGTGGCACATGCCTGAGACATGCAGGAAGAGATTCTAGGATTGCAGCACCTTGCCATTGGCTGGTTTGGAATAAGATATACCTTCTCTCTATATTCCCAAGACTAGAACAAGCAAGGTCATTTGACACACACTGTGTTCAAGGCTTATTGTATTTTATATGTTACAGATAATCAACATATTGAAATAACCCCCACTTCCCCACCCCTGTCTTACTTCTCTGGCTAGAAGCTCCAGCACTATGTTAAATCGAAAAAAAATCCATGTTGTCTGAAAAAATGCTCAACATCATTCGGCATCAGGGAAATACAAACCAAAACCACAGTGAGAAACCACCTCACACCAGTCTGAACGGCTAAAATTAACAAGTCAGGAAATGACAGATGTTGGTGAGAATGCAGAGAAAGGGGAACCCTCTTACACTGTTGGTAGGAATGTAAATTGGTGCAGCCACTCTGGAAAACAGTGTGGAGATTCCTCAATAAATTGAAAAGAGAAATACCCTATGACCCTGCAATCACACTACTGGGTATTTACCCTAAAGATAAAAATGTAGTGATCCAAAGGGGCATGTGCACCCAAATGTTTATAGCAGCAATGTCCACAACAGCCAAACTATGGAAAGAACCTAGATGTCCATCAACAGATGAATGGATAAAGAAGAGGTGGTATATATATATAATGGAATACTATGCAGCCATCAAAAGAAATGAAATCTCGCCATTTGCGACAATGTGGATGGAACTAGAGGGTATTACGTTAAGCAAAATAAGTCAATCAGAGAAAGACAATTATCATATGATGTCTTGACATGAGGAATTTGAGAGGCAGGGTGGGGGGTCAGGGGGGCAGGGAAGGATAAAATGAAACAAGATGGGATCAGGAGGGAGACAAACCATAAGAGACTCCTAATCTCAGGAAACAGGCTGAGGGGTGCTGGGGACTGTGGTGGGAGGGATAGGGTGGCTGGGTTATGGACATTGAGGAAGGTATGGGCTATAGTGAATGATATGAATTGTGTAAGACTGACGATTCACAGACCCGTACCCCTGAAGCAAATAATACATTAAATGTTAATTAGGGAAAAAAAAAGAAAAGGGAAAGAAATCAATGTCAGTTTTATTGAGAATCCTTTGTATGTAATAAGTTGGATCTCTCTTGATACTTTTGAAAATTTCTGTTTTTGAGAGTTTGATTATGATGTAGTTATCTTTGTATTTCTTTAAGTTTATCCTAATTGAACTCTACTATGCTCCTTGGATGTACAGATTGATGCTATTCATCAAATTTGAGAATTTTTGGCTACTATTTCTTCAAATATCCTTTCTACTCTCTTTGTCATCTTCTTCTGGAACTTCTGTATGTGTATATTGGAAAGCTTCATGATGTCCACAGGTTTCTTAGGCTCTCTTTCTTTTTTCTTTTTTTTCCTTTGTTCTCTTCCTCAGGCTAGATAGACCTCATTGATGTATCTTCCCATTCCATGATTTCTTCTGATAGCTTAAATCTTGTTGAGCTATTTAATTTCACTTGAATCATTTCACTGATTTTTAAACTCCATAATTTCTGATTTTTTTAAAATAATTTTTCCATGTTATTGATATACTCTGTTTGATGAGGCGTCATCCCATACTCTCCTCTAATTTTTTGACATGGCTTCTTTTAGCTATTTGGACATAATAGCTATTTTAAGTCTTTGTCTAGTTAATCTAATGTGTGGGTTTCATAAGGGAACAATTTTTGTTTTTTTTTTTTCTGTGTATGGAGTATATTTTTCTGTTTCTTTGTATACCTCATAGTTTTGCTTAAAACTTGACATTTAAAATAATATAATGCTGCAATTCTGCAAACCTGACTAGATTCCCTACATTCTCTTGAGTTTGTTGCTGTAGCTTATTGGTAGTAGTAGAGGTGGTAATATTTGTTTTGTGACTTTCTAGGACTAATTCTAAAAAGTCTGTATGTTTTTCATATCTGGCCCCTGAAGTCTTTACTCAAGTATCTTAGTGTTCAGCTAATAATTGGATACAGATCTCCTTAAGGGCCTGAACCAGTATGTCTCCCAGCCTTTGCCAGGGTGTTCTATGTATGCACTGGTGTACACCTTCAATGCTCCAGCAAAGAGTATACAAGTCTGCCTTTAGCCTTTGTTTCCACTTGTGGAAACAGAGACTTCCCAGAGTCTTCTTTCTAGATCCCCAGAAAAATAGCAAAGCTTTTCAAAGCCTTCTATGAATATCTAATTTCCTAGTTTTCCTTTTTAATTTTTGGGTTAGCCTCTTGCTTGCCCCAACTGCTGTCAGCACCTCAGGGAACTCCGATGTTAAACAACGGTAGTTTTTAATTTTGACAAATGTCTCAGACAAAAGATTGTTTACAATGAGAGAGCACTGAGTCAGGTCAAAGGAGTCAAGCCCCATGAGTAAGCATTCTCAGGGAGCTGCCAAAAAGGTCAAATAACGACTATTCTCTGGGAAAAGGACCTTTTGCAGAGCTCCATACGGAAAAGATAAAATGAGGTATTTCCCTCACAACCGATGAAATACTACAAACAAATAAATTAAAGTCTTACATGTCAAAAACAATATTTAAAAAACTCAGTCAATGGGACACCTGGGTAGCTCAGTCAGTTAAGCAGCTCCCTTCAGTTCAGGGCCTGATTCCAGACTCATGGGATCAAGACCCACATCAGACTCCCACTGGATGGGAAACTTGCTTCTCCTCCCTCTACCCCTCCACCCCCACTCATGCTTGCTCTCTCTCTCTCTCAAATAAATAAAATCTTTTAAAAATTAAATAAAATAGAGTAGCCTAGGTGTCTCAGTGGGTTAAGTCTCTGCCTTTGGCTCAGGTCATGATCTCAGGGTCCTGAGATGGAGCCCCACATCAGGCTCTCTGTTCAGCAGGGAGCCTGTTTTCCCCTCTCTCTGCCTGCCTCTCTGCCTACTGTGATCTCTCTTTCTATCAAATAAATAAAATTTAAAAAAATAAAATAAAAACTCAGTTAAAAACTAAGGGTTTTTTTTTTTTTTTTTTTTTTTTTTTTTTTTTTTTTTTTTAGTTTTGAAGTTGGGTTTTTTCCCTTTTTTTTAAAGCCCTAAGTATAAATTACAGGAAAATAATTTTCTCATATAGAAATTAAAAACTTTTTTCATCAAAACATACCCTAAAATGAATGAAAAGACAAATTACAAACTGTGAAAGTAGATTCCAATTTACATAATTGACAAGGATTTCTATAAAGAATACCAGTCAAAATTAATGAACTACAGTAGTGTGCAAAAATATGAATAAAAACAAAGTAAATAATGTAGTTTCATAAATATTACATAAAACAAAAATACCTTTATAAAATGTTAAGAACAACTTAAGTCAATGTAGAAATGCTTAAAGCATAAATGAAGCTATAGAAAGCAAAAGCAAAGGAATAATAAATTTGGGATTTATAATATGGTTTCTCCAAGAGGTAGCAAGGGGATGGAATTATGGGGTACCCTGTAGGTAGATATAAGTGGTTTTTAAGGTAAAGACTGTGTGAGATGGTGGATTTATAACCTCTTATTACATTACAACAAATTAATAGACATATAAATAAGAATCATGTTCAGAGTGTGTCCTGAACCAAGGATTATGATCAGTCTAATACTTTGCACCTGAGACCAATAAGATCAGTGAGAAAAATAAAATGAAAAAAATACAGCATTACGTACGTCTGTTAAAATTTAAGGATAATCAAAACAATAATAGAAATGCTATGGTTGGGTTCCAAAGAAATAAAGAAAAAGGAATGGAACTCCCATAGAAAATATGAAAAGAAGAGAGAAAAGAAGAAAAGAAAACCCTGGTTAATGTCAAAGACAGAGTAAAATTATAGATAGAGATTCAAATGATGAATAATAACACAAAATGCTAATGTATTATACTCATTTAATAAAGGCTAGAGATTATATAACAATTTTAACATATATAATTTAGAGAAACACTAAAATAGCATAAAGGAAAAAAGCCATACTAGAAAATGCTAATTAGAAAACACCTGGAGTAGTAATACATTAATACTGGACAAAACAGAAGGGAAAGCAAAAAGCATTAACAGGAAAGTCGAAAGGACATTATCTGGGAATAAAGGGATTAATCCCTTCAGAATGTAAGGCAATGTTACATTGTATAAAGCTTACTACATACCCCACAGTACTTAAAGTAAATATAATAAATAGAAAAATCGGCATATCCAAAATAGACCCATACAAATATCAACTGAACAAATTAAAAATGATCAAGAATATAGAAGTACTAAATCAATTAATACTAAAAACAGGCTTCAACAAATTAGCACATAAAAAAGTGTCTGCCCATTTAAAGACCTCTTTTTATTTTTATTTATTTGTTTATTTAATTTAAAGACTTCTTTTTAAAACAAGCATAGATTGGCGCACCTGGGCAGCTCAGTGCCTTCAGCTTCTGCCTTTGGCTCAGGTCAGGATCTCAGTGTCCTGGGATTAAGCCCCTGCATTGGGCTCTCTTCTCAGTAGGGAACCTGCTTCCTCCCTCTCTCTGCCTGCCTCTCTGCCTACTTGTGATCTCTGTCAAATAAATAAATAAATAAAATCTTTTAAAAACATTAAAAAAAAAGCAGCATAGATAATTTATAACAAAAAGGATTTCTTAATAAAGTACATGTTCTTTGGCACCAATGAAATAAAATAAGCAGCAGGTACCTCCACATACTAGCTTATGTTTAAAAACTTAAACAAACATGTGTTTGCATTATACATAAAAGAAGCATTCTTATCCAGAATATATAAAAATTCTGTGAATCATTTTTTTTCAGTTTTATTAAGGTATAACTGACAAAATTTTAACTCATTTAAAGTGTACAACATGATGATTTGATATATGGAAACATTGTGAAAGAATTTCCTCTATTGAGTTAGTTTCACATTTACTTTTTTCTTGGTGAGAACAATTAAGTACTATTCTCTTAGCAAATTTCAATTATGCACCCCAGTGTTAACAACTATAGTCACTATGTTATATATTAGATCCACAGACCTTATTCACCTTGTAACTAAACATTTGTACCCTTTTACCAGCCTCTCATTATCTCCTCTCTCACTCATGCCCTTGGCAACAACCACCAACAACTTTTCTACTTCTACTTGCTGTTTCTATGAGTTCAACTTTTTTTTTTTTTTTTTTTTAAGATTCTGTGACACCATGTAATATTTGTCCTCTGTTTGGCTTATTTCATTTAGCATAATGACCTCCAGTTTCATCCACATTGTTGCAAATGACAGAATTTCTTTTTTTAAAGGCTGAATAACATTCCATTGTATACATACACTATATTTTACCGATTATGAATAACGTTGCAGTGAACATGAGGGTATAGATATCTCTATAGGATAATGGTTATGTTTCTTTGGCTATGTACTAAGAAGTGGAGTTGCTAGAGCATATGGTAATTCTTTTTATAATTTATTGAGGAACATACATACTGTTCTCCATAGTGGCTGCACCAGTTTACAGACCCATCAACAGTGCACGGGGTTCCCTTTTCTCTGCACCCTTGCCAGAATTTATCTCTTGTGTTTTTGATAATAGCCACTGAACAGGCATGAGGTGAGGAAAGTGGAAATTCTAGAAAGGAAGTACAAAATTTCTACATTCATACATATGTAAAACAAATAATGAAAAAATAAAAATGAATGAAATAATATTTTAAAATAGATGAGGTGGGTATAATTGACTACATTAGTTGTTATTCAGAGAAAGAAAAAAAAAGTAACAGGTTATGGAAACAGGAAAACATTTAACTTTGTATTTATTTATAAAAAATTAATTCAAAAAGGACAAACAAATATTGTAAAATGAAGGTACCAGTTATATGTTTATTATAAAATCTACATTTTTAGTTTTCTCCATTTTTTTGCTTGCTTTATTCATTGTTTTCAAATTAAGAAAATAATTAATTGAAAACCTACTTAAGCATATCTCATCATCTGTTTATAATTTATACCCCTTTTTTTGTTGCTGTATTTTTCCTGACAGGGAAGTGACATATTAACTCAGGGGTCAACAGTAGATCAGTTCACCTCTCTACACCTTGAGGGATTGGTTGAGATGAGTTCTTAGTTTCCTCCTAGCCCTATGATTCTATGAAATCCTGCAGGAAGCAGCATATTTCTTTAACTACAAGGAAAGCCTCTCTCAAACAATTAATAATAAGATCTTTCCTCATAGTAAGCTGCTTTATTTTTATTATCTTCATATAAAACCTGACCTGCCTGTGTATGCCAAATACTGCTATGAAAATGAAAAGAGCCTCCTAAGTGCTTAGCATCCCTACAGGATTCATGGATGCAGAGGTGTTTAAATATTACTAGAACTGCCTTGGAATAAATAACATTCACTTTGACTGTCTTTAGAAGGCAGAATTGGTTTGTCAGCACTCTAGTAAGTATTTGAGTGAAAGAAAGTTTAAAGATATGGAAAACCATTGGAATAATTAATTAACAAAAGAAAGGAAAACAATGGACACCAAAAGCTAAATTAGCTCCTTACTCATGAATCTGGGGAAGATGAAAAGAATTGTTCTTCCTCTCTCTCTCTTTTTTTTTAAGTGAGTGAAGAGAAAAAGTATTTTATTGTACAAAATAATCTAAAAATTATTGAAGTTGAAAATGAGACTTGTACAGAATTATTCTCTTTTTATGACTTAAAATAATCAAATGGGTTAAAAGTTTGGAATGGAAAAGAATCACAAGGGAAACAGAATGAGCCAGTGTTATGATTCTTTCTCCATAAGAGACAATATCACATGGTAATCAAGAGAGAGCAGGTTTCCATTTCACAAGAGCCGAAAGAGCTGTGGGATGCTGGGAATGTTCTATGTCTTGACTCAATTATTAATTATGTGGTGCTTGCCTTAAAATAATTGGGTCAATTATATAGTTATCTCCTATGAACTATTCTACATAAAATCTCAGATGGATATACACATATATTTTTTATATATCTATGTATCTATTTACCTAAGTTTTTATGTAGGATTGTTCATAGGATTTAACTGTATAATTTCCCAAATTATATTTTTATTATAACTAAAATTGTGTTAGATGTGCATACATATACATACTTAAACTTAGATTGACATATATGTGTTACCTATCCATCTTTAAGAGTTTATGTATGATAGTCAATAGGACATAACTATAATTGGCCAAATTACATTTTATTCATAAATACATTTTTATTATAGTATTAAAATTTTTAAAGCATGTTTTCTTTGAAGATATAGTATAATACTAAGAAAGTGCATAATATCAAATGTTGATGAAGTAGCAAAAAGGTAAATTGCTACATATTGCTGGTGTGAATATAGATTGGTAAAATCAACTTGGGAAAACTGTTTGGCATCATTCAATACACTGAAAGTGTATGTCGATTTCAATGCCACAATTTATTCCAGATTCTTGTACTCCTGAATCCATCTATTATGCAGCCACCTCCCAGAGTGTCAAAATTAAGCTGTCCATCAGATCATTAAACTTTAGTAACATGATTCTAGGGAAGAGCAGGTGGAGTAATCATGGGAGGGTCAACAATAATACCTCAGCCTCAGCTTTAGCAGTCTAAGCACTTGGTTAGATATAACAGCTAATTTACTGGCATTCGTCTTCCACGAGACTATTCAAGCTTGGCTGAGCCAAGAATCAGGTCTATTTAATTGTCATATCTTCTCTGCCCACAATATGTAGGATATGTAGTAATTTATCAGTAAATTACACACAAAATTTTGAAAAATACATTGAGGGAAGCTTGAAGAACAGGGGGCTCGATGTGGCTGTTTCATTGCATCCTCCAGTGCTTCCAGTGTATTAGGACAGCAGTAGTGATGGAAACGGAGGAGGGGATGTTCTTGTCTTGGGGTGCAAGAGTGTCTGCCTGGGGATTGGTGAAGTGTCTTCCTAAAATTTCACAGTCAGGAAAGAACTTGGCATGGAAATCTCTGAGTGGCACTGGAGCAGACAGTAGAGAAAATCATGACATTGGACTGGATATATACATGAGCACAGGAGACAGCTCCTGGCGAGACCATACCAAGACATAACTGCAAGGGAACTTGGAGAAGAGCGTGGGACCTAGTTAAATAGGCAGGCGATGCAAGTGCAGGGAAGAGATGGGTTATTTAAGTATATAAATGCAATATGTGATTTTATAATGGAACTCTATGTCTGAATAGGCAATTTTCTTCTGCAAACTAATTATGGTTTTCAAAAAAGCTCTCACTGAAATATTTTAGAGACATATTGGTTATTCTTTAACACACTGCACTAAAAGTAATCTAAGTCCTTTTTAATGACCCTAGAAGCTTAATCATAAGATAATATTATTTACTTTATTTTAATATTTTCATTCTCATTTGAAATACTGAAGTAGTGCCATATTGTCTACACTAAATGTTCTCAGATGATGGGGAAATGTGACACTTTATAACTCTTGAACACATTTTTCTCTATTATTTGACAGCCAGTTCTCAGTTATTCGTTCTTTGGAAATACACATCTACCATGTCCCCCCCCCCTTTGCATATATAGATATCTAATAATACTATTTGAACTTTCTAATCTGCTATAAGGCATGAAATAAAACATATCAAGTATTTATTATAATTACCTCTACGATAACAAAGGATCTCAATAAGAGAAATGGCTTTTTGTTTTTGTTTTTCTTTTTTAGTTATAATGGCAAAAATCACAACTAGAATTTATCGAGTGCTTATTAAGTGCCAGGTATTGTTCCAAGATCTTTACATATATTATCTCATTTCACCTATACACAAATCCTTTTAAGTAAGTACTATTTTTCATTCTTTTTTTTTTTTTTTTTTACAAATGATGAGACTGAAGCACTCCTAGGCCAAGATTAAACATCATAAATGATAGTCCTCATTTCAAACTTGAACAGCCAGGCTCCAGTCTTGGAATACCTTTCACCCCTTCTACAAATAAAATACAGGAGTTTAGTAGAACATCTTCTGTTTCTAACTATGAGGACACTTTTCTGCAATGTAAAAAAAAAGTATACTTGATAAGAACTGTATTTATGATACTTCTGAAAAAAGTTATATAACATAAAGCCTCAAAGGTCATAGCCAACTCTTTAGAAAGATAAGTTAGCAAACTGTAACAGTTCAGATGCTCAGTTCAAGATTGTCTGGAGTCTTACTGTACTCAGTGATTAACTCTACATTGCCAAGGGCACACACACCCTTGGCCTCATTCTAATTTACTGAAGGACTGGCAAGGGCTCTTCCTAGTGAAATGCAACAGCAAGTCTAAATACCTAGGCTCAACTATGGCGCTAAGGTAGGCTTTCCATCATCAGAGATATTTTGATTGTTGTTTCATTCCACAAGGATGTTTCTTGTGATAAAGATATGCTGTCCATTTTAATAACAGATGATGCTGGAACCTCCAGAAATAATGGGTGCTCTTTTATGATGTTGTTAAAGCAAAACTAATTTTAGATTCCTCTTTGATCCCCTCAGAGACCTACTAATTCCCCTTTATACCCAGCAACACATTCTGACTTGTTACTAATGCCAGCAATGTTAGCTCAAGAATCTCACATACCAACCCAGTGAGGATGAACCCATGATTCTCAGACTTTGTGTACATAGTTGAATTAAAAAGGCTGAAAGATTATTGCATATGTTAGGTTTCTTCAGATACTAAAGATTCAATTATAAACTATAAACACCTGAAAATAATTCATTTCCTTCAGAGTGGGATATAAAATGCAAGATTAATACTAATTATCTAAAAAGATCCTTACTTATACTATAAATTCTCTCTTGTGGCTATCTAAATAAGAATTTTTAAATTACCTGAAGTCAAGAGACACTAACAAGACAATTTAATAGTATCTATTGCATTGAAAGAACTGTGTTAATAGAAAATAGAGTTGCACTGATAATTAGCCTGGCCAATTCACTTATGGTTTTTTTTTTTTTTTTTTGAATTTCAGGAATACAGAATCTTTTTTTTTTTTTTTAGATTTTAATATAATTTTTATTTTTTATAAACATATATTTTTATCCCCAGGGGTACAGGTCTGTGGTGAGTGCTGTGAAGTGTGTAAACCTGGTGATTCACTTATGTTCTTTTATTCCATAATTTTATTGTAGATTTATCCTCCCACATGTTTCCATAAAATATGAGCTCTGAAAGATAAGAAACCCTATATGCATACTCACATTTTCAGATCTCAAAAATATTTGTTTTAGAAGTATCTTTAGCTACAGGGTCAGATGTCCCATGTTTTCCAAAAGCATACAATTTGAAATAATTCTATGGAGGTTTGAAAGCTCATTGAATTTTGAAAGACTGTTAGATAATTTTATTTTAAAAAAGAAGGTTTTTAAAAGGCTTTATTTATTAAATTTGTAATAGTCATTCCCACAGAAAAGCCATTAGTGAAGATGCCATTGAAGGTATGAAATAACTTCAATTACATCTAACCTTATATGATCTGGAGATGAAACATAAGTGATTAAAAAAAAAAAAAAGGAAAAGGACTACAACAAACACATCCCTGACAGAGTCTGAGTCAATATTATGGGATTCTCAGATGGAATAAATATAGGGCTGATTATCTCTTTCCCCCTTGGCAAATGAGGTTAGATAATATCTTGCAAATAAGAAGCTTATTTTTAACACAAATACAGAAACAGAGTGCACACAATTCATGTCTCACAGGAATAATCAGAGAATTGCCTTGTGAAGGTCAAATCTGTCACACTGCGTAAATGATAATATCTCAGAAGTTTAGCTCATTTCTGAAATAAATGTTTCAATGGATGATCATGTTAAGTAGCTAAATATACATTTCTGTATTTATTTTCTGTAGTTGTTACAGCAATATTCTATTAAGTTCATACTGATGTCTGTATCTTATATCACATAGGATCTGAAAATGTGAAAAGCTTGTTGTCTCATATAACTTAGCGTCATAAATGTTCTGATTACAAATATTGCACAGTTAGAAAAATAAAATGCACACATAGGGTAAGTTATTTCCTTGTAATCATGCAACAATGAAGTAGGAGATCCAAGGCTTGCATTAGATTTAGCTCTTCTGAGCACCTCCCAGACCACATTTATAAGTAATTCTGTAACATGCAGACATACCAAAAAGTGCCATAGAAAACAGTTCCAAGTGTAAATTTTCCAAAGATGTTTAAATTAAAATATGGGTTCTTAATCCAGATGGCAATTTTGCTTTACTATATAATACTGAGTTCCTAGGTTACTATGATCAGTCTTTTTAACTGCCTCTCAAAACGTGACCACATAATTTTACATAAAGAAAAAAATTAAATAGGTGCATTTAGATGGTTTCTATTTTTACTTTGCAGTTATGTATATGCTTGTATGTAAATTTTTAAAAGATTGAGATAATTTAAGGAATATGAATATTTAGCAAAAATCATCCTATCAGAAATCATTATTAATCCATAACTCTTCCTAAGACTCTCTTTAGAATAATTATAATAAAGTCTCTTAAAGACATAAGCTTTAAGCCCTTTCCAATTGATCCAATCTTTATTGTTAGCTAACAATACAGAAGAATATGTAATAGTACACTAGAATAAGACTGCCAATTGATTCCACTTGACTTTGACGACTGAGCATGTTTCTAAAGAAGTCACAATATATTGGTAGCCCTTTGCCACCAGTTTAAACTCATTCTGGCCACTCAGCAGAATACAACCATCCAAAAAGTAAAAGTGATAGCAAGGAGTCTCAGAATCCTGATGTCAGTGGGATGTATCACCAGTAACTGCACTTAGTTACCAATTTATCACAGGACTGTATCAGTGACACAATGGGCATACTGCCTAATATGGCTGGCTATTCTAAAATGACACTAGCTCCTACTTGTGGAGGAAAGGTACGGCTCAGCTCTTTTTAGCAGTATCCTTTACTTAGAATTTTTAAGCATTTAGATTCTTGTTTCTCATCTTGGGCAAGTATCTCCTCCAAGCTACATGTTTTCTCTTACACCTCTAAGGCTAACATCTCAACTATGCCCCAATATTAATAAGCTCTACTTTTCTCATTTGTTATTTAAAAATACCCCATATCCTTTTAAAAATAGAGAGTTTTCAAATAACTAGCTGGGCAACCTTGCACTTATTTCCCTGGGCTTTAGATTTTTCATTGATAAAATAATTGATTCTTAATTTTACCTCTAACCTTCTTTTGCTCTTACATTTTTAGTTCTGTGATCTGACTCTATCCTGCTCCTCCCACTCCCAAGGAATATGCAAGAAAGTTTCCCTTTCCATTCTTTCCTATTCTAGGAATAAACTAAATCTGTGACTAGACCACTGTTCCTCATTCTCTGAGTGTCTAAGCAATAGACACCTTTGGACACATAGCTCTTAACTGGTTTCCTCTACTCTGTACTTCCAATAATGCATCATGAATCTTCAATCTCACTTACAAATATGAATCTAACATGCATTATATAAAATGAATTGTGCTAGATTTTGAAAGAGATTAAAAATAACAATGTATAAAATACATGATCAAAACATATTTTCTGCTCTCAATATTAAAACCTATTTGAGAAAATGATGGAGAATAAGCACAGAATAGACAACAATACAAGGTAGACTATAGCATGGTTCAGAGGGAGTAGGCAGTAAATAGACAATATTAAAGAAGACTGAATATTATAGACACCAAAGAAATTCAAAGGAGGCTAAGATCATAGTGGAACTGAGAAGTCTTGAAGGACGACAAACAAAAGCAATATATTGTACATATTCACCTTCTTAGACACTGCCTATGAATGAGTGTACTTGGTGCTCTATATCCTTATTAAGAGTTAATAGTACCTAATTTTTAAATACTGTGGAAATTCAATAGGTAAGAAATGACATTTACTATAGTTTTTATTCACATTTATCTGATTATTAAGAGGCTGAATGCATTATCATGCTTATGAGTACTTACAACTGTGTGTTTTTTGCTTATTTTTCCATTAATGATCATATAATTATTATTTTAGTATTTGTGTATAATCACAAAGTTGGGGTAGTTGTTCATGGTATGTGTACTAATGAGATATTATAAATGCAGCAAATCATCTTCCCTTGCAATTAGCTGCACAGTCAACATTGTTATGGTGTAAAAAATACATTCTCACGGATAGAGCATGGATGCTTTGGCATGTAGGTTAAATGCATTAATTTTATATTTCAGAGCTACTTGAAATTCTGGTCCACCACAAAAATCAGGAACTTGTGCCAGCATGTAAATCAAGTCACTGCTTTCTTCACCAAGAACGCCTTGCTATTAAAGTCAGCTCAACTAAATATTGTGCTTTGTTCTATCTTTGATTTACTTTTTGGCTCAATTACTTTATCTCATTTCAGACCAGTAACTAACAGTTTGAGAACTGGCAGCAGTCTGAGGGCCAAACTTTCCAGTTTGTTATATAGGTTTCTGCATTTTATATACACATTTTAATGCTCTAGATCTACATGCATATACAAGCATATATAAAAGTATAATATATGCATGTTTGTGTATATTGTGTGCCTATGTGTGTTTACATTGTTAATTTTATTATTCAAAAGAGAAATGACTGGAAAAATTTAAAAGCTGTTTCATTCGCTCTGTATGGCATCTATTATTCTCCCACATATTCTAAAACTACTCCATTATTGCTTTATACATGATGGGCTCCAAATAAATGTTTTTTAGACATGTGATTTAATCAAAATCATTATGACAGGTATATTTGCATTAATTCAGAGGATTTTTAAGGTTCAGCAAATAATCAACAGTTTTTACTGCTTATGAGATGTTGGGTACTCTAAAATGTACTGCAGATTGTCAAATATAATATGATGCCTGCTCTGGATGCAAGGAGGCAGATATGTAAGAAGCAAGGGCAATAAAGTGTGTCATGTGCCCAGCAATACTGATTTGTAAGATACACTAGGGGTTCAGAAAAGAAAACGATTACTAATAGGGGAATCTGAAGAGAACCAAAAATATCTTCCTAAAGGCAAAGACTCTTGAATCTATTGACCTTAGATATTTTTCTTAAAGAAACTTACTGTTTTTTTTTTCCTTCTCTTTCTTTATAGAGAAGGAGGGGCGGGGGAAGGGTGTAGAGGGAAAGGTAGAGAATCTTAAGCAGGCACCATACCCAGCAAGAAGCCTGATAACAGGGCTCTATACCACAACCTTGAGATAATGACCTGATTAACTGGAACACAGGATCTAAGGTGCACCCACAAAAAGCTTTTCAAATTAAATAATAAAAATTCAGAATCCAATACAAGAATAAGTTGACATCATACTGTTTTCATCCTCTAAGTATTGTTTCAATATCTGTTCACCTTACTAACTCACTGGTGTTCAAAGAAAGCCATCTGTATTTGTTCCTTTTGTTGTCCTGTCTATACAACATGACTTGTCTTGATGTTCCATCTTGCCATGTCCTTGAAGAAAAATGAAGAACAGTGTTCATGTACATCTTCACAAACATAGAAAGCTCTATAAAGCTGAATAATACTGTTAAAATTTTTAAGGATTTCTTTGTTCCTTTCCCTATGATTGTGTGTTTCTTTTCAAGTCTACTTCTGACTGCTAGGATATTTCTATTTTTAATCTCTAATCAATTTTATTTTTTTCTGTCACTGTTGTGAAGTACAGATAAAATTCTTCAGTACATTTTACCTTATTTCTTTTTTCCCTAAAAAGTACTGATTACACCAGCCACCTTACTCAAAACAGCCCTTTTGGGGAAAACCTAATAAAATTTTAAGCCCATTCCAAGCTTTCGGACTTATATGTTTACTTCTGGTAAACATCTCTATTTAACGAAAAAATCCAAAGCTTTATAACAGAAGTATTACTTTTCCACAGGAAAGTTGTTCCTAACATCTTAGCCTTTAAGGAAAACTTCTGGTATTTTGGCAGCTGAATTTCAAAATAGAAGTAGGCTAAAGTGGAAATTTAGGTCTGAATCTGAAATGCCACATTCTAATAGATAATACAAAGACCCCAGGGGCATTGCTAAAGGTTTGCTCTCTGATAATGAAAAAAAAAATTATGTTTATGCTCCAAAGCCGTTTCCCTGAAAATAACAATAGCGTGAACACTTACTCTCCTTCGCATACAAGGTTAATCATGAACATAATTCAGTTTCAGAAAGAAAGCTTTCAGATATCACTGATACTTTTTCCAAATATAAGTTATAGACTATTTACTATTATTGTTAAATATTTTTAACAATATTTTTTTAAGTTTAAAATTTTAAAACTATTTTAAAAAGAAATTGAAAACTTGAATGGTTCACATTTTAAAAAATAGCTATAAATGAAAAGGTGGAGCATTTTAGGACAGACAATGCAATCAGACTACTATGTAATCAAGATACCATCATGGTTTCTTTCAAGTCAAATCAGCCACATATTAATAAATTTATTCTAAAAATATATACCTAAGTGCCAGAGACAAACTTATCAGGATATGGATACAGTATATAATTTTTTATAATAGGAGAAACTTAGAAATAGTTTGTTATTCATCAAAAGGGAACTGGCTAATACAAGATGAAAAAGCAAGTTGTAGAACCTATAATTTTGATTAAAGAATTATTATATATAAAACTTTATAGCTATATATACCTGGAAGATTATATATCAAACTGTATCAGAAAATATCTTTAAAAAAATATATCTTAGTGCAATAGGATGGGCAGAGGAAATTTAAGGGATTTTCACTGCATCTAAAATGCTTTTTGCACAGTTTTAATTTTATGATGCTTTTGTTTTGCAATACTTTCAGAATGAAAATAAAATAAAATAACTCCAATAAATACCATTTAAAATATTCACATGGTGGGCAGTTATGGGGTTAGGTACCAGCCCTGTGTATATAAGGCCAAAAAGGTGGCCCATGGGATGTCAGAGATCTGCAGCCAGGTGATCAATTTGGAGATGATGAATGAATAAACACTGGAAATCAAGGTTAGGTGCTGGGTCAAGTCTTGGCAAACAGTCAAAACTGACAAGTCATGGTCTGAGATGAGGTTAGAAGTCAAACCATTCAGACATCCATGAGTCTGGAAGAACAGTGTTCTTAACTGCCAATATAGTAAGTAGCCAGAGTACTCATACCCCACAAATCAAAGCGAGACAACTCACCCACAGCTTGTGTTTTCCCATGGGACCTAGAAAGACAAATAAAATAAATGATTACAATATTTAGGTAAAAAATTAGGAGAGCATGATAAAAGAAACCAAGATAAGCAGTTGAGGCAAAATAGGGTCAAGGAAAACAGATAAGCATTCCATTTAGCAAGCAACTAGGTGGAGTTTTCATCTTCCAGGTAGTCTTTTCAAAGCTTCAAGTAAAGCAGAAATGAATCCAAGGGTGTGGCTAGCATAGAGCAGCAAATAAAAATGGGTCTGTAAAATTGAGTTGTGATCAGTAATTAAACTGACAGGAATAGAGACTGTCAAACTCTACTCAAAAGCAGGATCTTCATATTCTTATTTGTAGTGCAGTAATTTGGAAAGACTGTAAATATTTTAAATTGCTGCTTCTGTGGCCTAATTTCACTGTTCTTTCCCGTTATGGACTACCTAAAAATTGTCCTACAACTTCCCATTTTCAGTTTGTACAGAATTTTTTAATTGCCCTTCTTCTTAGGACATAATACTTTTTTGTGTGTTTTCACTTCCTCATCTTAAGAAGGTCATTTAAATTATCTATTTTAAGGACAGTTACTCCTCCCAACTTGATGTTATCCATGAACTTAAGAGCTTTACTTGATCCTCCCAATCACTGATAAAGATCTAGTATGGAACTCAGATTTTGAAACAGCACTCAGTATCCACTCCCATCCCTCAGAGCAGGGAGGACCAATTAATAGCTACTCTATGAGTGTGACCTTCCAAGCAGTAGCACACCCATACTCTAATAGCAGGATCTCAACCCTGCTCTTCTGCTCCCTAATTAATATCCTATAAGACCGAATTAAAAACCTGACTGGAGTAGAGATCTGTATCTATTGCTTTCCTCTAAACCACAGGGACTGTTACTCTGTCACAGAAGGAATTAGATTAGTTTGATCTGATTTGTTCCTCATACAGATACATTAAAAAAAAAAAATTTCCCCTCCCCCAGGGCTTATATATGTTTGCAAACTGAAAATCAGTCAATAAAAAGAACACATAGCAGGCTTTGTGCTTCAGAAATTTGCACTCTGGATAAAGAGGTCCCTTAGCAACCAGAAGAATTAAATGCATTGTAACTTTTATTTTTAAGTGCCAGGATCAATGTACAGAGACATTTGCTCATCATTTTCCATGACTTTTCACGCTAAAGCTATGAATAAGCTTCAATGTTCATTTATTTGCTGTTTTATTCCCCTCACGCATCTTATACAGATGTGTAAAGAGGCAGAAGATACATCTGAAAATTGGTCAAAAGCTCGGAAAAATTCCTTAGAGGAAACCAAAGATACAGAAGAATAAGAAGTACAGACTTAAAACCAGTTAATTGCAGTAACTCTGATTAGATTTGGAAGAAATACTGCTCTGTATTTTATATTAATTTTTAAAAATCCCGTCATGATGATTACACCAAAAATATATTGCAGCTGAAATCCACTTACTACTGGAAGCTCTACAACAAGGAATCCAGAACACAAATACATTTTTTTTAATATAATTTTTTATTTTTTATAAACATATATTTTTATCCCCAGGGGTACAGGTCTGTGAATCACCAGGTTTACACACTTCACAGCACTCACCAAAACACATACCCTCCCCAATGTCCATAATACCACCCCCTTCTCCCAAACCCCCTCCCCCCAACAACCCTCAGTTTGTTTTGTGAGATTAAGAGTCACTTATGGTTTGTCTCCCTCCCAATCCCATCTTCTTTCATTTATTCTTCTCGTACCCACTTAAGCCCCCATGTTGCATCACCACTTCCTCATATCAGAACACAAATACATTTTGTAGAGCCCTTAATCTTTCAGTGTGTACAAAGATACATATATACATGAGTTGTACCAAATTTATGGAAATATATTTTCTCTTCAACACTATTCAAGTAAATAAAATGAAAAGTTGTGTGATAAGTGCTCAAGCAAAATAATCAGTAAATATCAAGTTATTTATAAAATATAAAAATAAGATATATATATATTTTCTATTCTTCCTGTAAATATGTATTGAACACCTAACCATGTGCTGGACACAGATCCAGGCACTGGAGATGCAAGGGGAAACAAATAAGCTAATATTTCCTCATTTCTTGTAGTCTACACAGTAATGGGAACAGACCACAGAAACATAACTGAGAAAATTAATATAGTATGCAGGCATCAGTAACTGATGTGGAGGAAAATGAAGCAGAAAGAGTTTAGGTGTAAAATGTTGTCATTTAAATAGAATTGATAGAAAGAACTTCACTGAGCAAAAAATCCAAGAGATGAGGGAACAAGGCATGTGGCTATCTGAGGAAGAGATTTTTAGGCAGAGCAATGAAAAGGAGTAGATTAAGATTTTTTAAACATAATTAAAGTGACCTGGCCATTGTGCCCTCAATTGTGGAGCTGATGAGGAGGAAGAGACAGAGTCACTACTTATACAGATAGATATCAGCTAATTTTAAGATGAAAATATTGTTTTTAATTACCTAGAGTAGATCACCAGAGATATTTGCATTGAAACTTTCCCTGCAATAAATTTATATGTTTAAGGACAATGCTTCCCAGGTAAAAACCATTTTATTCAAGGAGTATTATTTTTCAAAGACTCATAGTAGAATTTACCCATTAGAAAAGAAACTCCATGAACAGTATTTTCTAATTTTATTAGTTATATTTTGAGAGGTATGGGCAGAAAAGATTTTCCCTACATGTAAGCATACATGCAAACACACCCTCATTCAACACACACACTGCTATACTCTACAAAAGTGATGGATTATTATAGTTCACAATTGAAATTCAAAAATGTTAACTCATTCACCTTTCATAATGTTAAAATATATAGAAAATAGCCAAGAAAGTAATTTTAAATAATTATCCTTTACATGTTGGAAGAGAGAGAACACATTTGTCTTATTTAGAATAGCTTAAATTCTGAGGCTTAATGAACTGAAAAAATCACTCAACATGATTGCTAAATGCATGCTATCCTTTTCCACCTACTCTACTTTCTCCCTCAGAATTAAGCAAAGTTACCACTGGCACCTATACAAAGGAAAATCTATAATGTAGGGCACTTTTCAAAGTGTGTCAATTTTAAAGGCTTAAAAACAGTGCAATTTTATGCAAAGTGAATGGTCTTATCCTTTTCACAATTTCAATGTCTGATTGAATCAACTCAAGCATTCAATCAATCATAGGATAGATAAGGCCAACTATAACATGACTAAATTATCAGGTTAACCTTCTGTGGCTGTAATTGGCATAATGTAGTATCCAAACTTTATGAAAGGATATTAACACAAGGTATGCAGTTTAGAATCCAGAAAAAGATGGCTGAGATGTTGTCTTCCCGGGTCATAGGGAGAACAGGATCAGAACATTCTATGATATGCCCTAATTGACAAAGGAGATAGAAATAATGACCTCCAGTTAACATGGTAGGCCAGGGCAAAGAAAACAATAATGTGTTAGGGCAAGCCAGGTTGTGCTCATAATAGAATGGCTTCTTATCACCCAAGGAAATTTGTTTAATACTAATGAGGTAATGCTTCATCACTCAGGTGGTAACCAGAAAAAAATGTCCCTACTACGGTAGTATCACTCTTTTTTCCTGAGAAAAAAGATATCTATACAGGTTATAAACTTATATAAGTTTAGGCAAATGTGTAAAAGGAGAACTGTAACAGAAAGAAAAAATTGTTTTATGGAAAACTTTAGACTTTTAAGATTGATGTTTCCCTAGACATCTATTTTTCCCAACAAATTGTCCAGATGGATCTATCTATATATAGTTATCAATGCCATAGTTGGAAAAATAATACAAGTGAAGAAACTAGTGGCAAAGAAAGGGCTAAATTTTCAAGTGTCATGAGTTACTGTAAGTCAAACTCGAACTAGCCAAATTAGTCAAAATTTGGCACAATTTCTCATATCATACTTATTTAAAAATCTCAAGGGTGGTAATTATTAATATAATTGTGATATCTACTCATACTATTCTGAGTTTTAGATAAACAACAAATTTCAGCTGCGTCCACCTCTATGTGATTAAATAGGCTGATAATGATTACTTATAAAATTTGATTTCTGTAAGAGTTATCAAGGATTAGTGTCCCTCTGACAGAAAAATGTGAATGGAAATATTCTTCCTTATGCCTCAAAATCAGACCACAGAAGCAAAAATACAAATGGTGTTCCTGAGAAATGAAAACATTTCATATCATCACAGTAACCAGTAAAAATTGTTAGGCTGACCCTACAAATCAAATATTGGATATTCAGTATGTTGAAGACAGACACAAATACCCCCTGAGGGTAGGCTACGAGCCTGTTTTATTTACTTTTAGATCAGTGGTATTTTTGTAAATCAAGGAGACATTATTATTTTTTTTAATAATCCTGGATAAGCATGATACCGTATCTTTCCTATGGTGTGTCACTTCTATTTTCTGGCTATAAAATTCTTGTCAACTTGAAACACTTAATATTATCGCCAACCTTTACTACTCCAGACATTATGTTATGTTTTGGTTAAAATTAGTTTTTCTTTTGGGAAACATTTTTTAGGTGATAGGAGGTGAAGGGGAATGAATAGGCAAGGTACATTATTAATCTTCATACATCAAGCTATAAGGAATATCCACATTTATATTCAACTAGCTTAAGTAAATCTAAGAGTAAAATTTAGTAGGTATTCCAAATACTTCACTATTGAGTCCATTTAGGATTCTGCTTGAATATACAGGATAAAAAAGGGTGAAAAAGGGAAATACAAATCAAAACCACAAAGACATACCACCTCACATCAGTCAGAATGGCTAAAATTAGCAAGTCAAGAAACAACAGATGTTGGTAAGAATGCAAAGAAAAGAGAACCCTCGTTGTTGGTGGGAATGCAAGCTGGTGCAGCCACTCTGGAAAACAGTGCGGAGGTTCCTCAAAAAGTTGAAAATAGAGCTACTCTATGACCCAGCAACTAATTGCACCACTAGGTATTTACTCCAAAGATACAAACGTAGTGATCTGAAGGAGCACCTGCACCCCAATGTCTGTAGCACCAATGTCCATAATAGCCAAACTATGGAAAGAGCCCAGATGTCCATCAACAGATGAATGGTAAAGATATGCTATTTTTTAAAAAAAAAGGGTGGGGGTGCCTGGGTGGCTCAGTGTGTTAAGCCGCTGCCTTTGGCTCAGGTCATGATCTCAGGGTCCTGGGATTGAGTCCCGCATCAGGCTCTCTGCTCAGCAGGGAGCATGCTTCTCTTCCTCTCTCTCTGCCTGCCTCTCTGCCTACTTGTGATCTCTCTCTATCAAATAAATAAATAAAATCTTTAAAAAAAAAAAAGTTAGGATATGTATATACAATGAAATATTATGCAGCCATCAAAAAATGAAATCTTGCCTTTGCAATGAAGTGGATGGACCTAGAGGGTATTGCACTAAGTGAAATAAGTCAATCAGAGAAAGACAATTATCACATGATTTCACTCATATGTAGAATTTAAGAAACAAAACATTGGATCACAGAGGAAGAGAGGAAAAAATAAAACAAGACAAAACCAGAGAGGGAGACAAACCAAAAGAGACTCTATATCTTAGGAAACAAACTGAGGGCTGCTGGAGTGGAGGGGAGTAGGACGGATGGGGTAGCTGAGTGATGGACACTAACCAGGGCAGTGATATAATGAGTACTGTGTATATAAGACCCTTGAATCACTGATCTCTACCTCTGAAACCAATAATACATTATATGTTAATTAACTGAACTTAATTAAAAAATATTAAAAAAAAATAAGATAAAATGACAGTAAGCACTTCAACAATTTCTGAACGAAACAACTATCTTCCCCTGTGGAGCAGCAATTGGTGGCGGCCATGAAGGAAGCCGATCTGACAGAGGGAGAGACAGAAGCAGGTATTAAAAACAAACAAAACTGGACCAAAATCCCTGTCCAAAGAAACAAACAAAACAGTACAACTTTTTCTGTCCTTACTACCCAAGGACTACTAAAAGGAAAAATTGTGTTTCCTTTTTTAAAATTTCCTGTTAAGTTCTCCTTCCATATTTTTTATGTTCTTGTGAAGGAAAAAAAGTAAAACCTGTTTAATCATATTTGACTTGATGAATTTGCTTTCAATAAGCAAATGTTAAATGTGTTAAGACTTGACTTGTGTACTAGTGTGTAATTTTTCAAGTTCAAAGTATCCCTAAAGGACACTTCCTACATCTTATTTTTCCCAGTAAATGAGGCAAAGCAATTCTAAGACCTTCCACAAACATCTAGCCATCTAAAATGGAGAGGTGAATCCTTCTGCCTATACAAATAAGCTAGGTATTGGAGGGTGGTGAGGGTATGCTACTCTTAGGATTTCAGAGTGTCTTCAAACTGAAATCTCGGTGTTCTCAGTATGAAAAACCTGAGACTAGATGCTTATTTAAGGAAAGTGTTATTCATCCAGTAAACCCCCCCCCCAAAAAAAAAAACAATTGGATAATGCTGGCCATATTTTGCCTTTCTGACATTTCCTTGGAAATCTACAAGAACCTCCCTTTTCCCCTCCCGCAATAAGACCATTTAAGTGTGTGTTAAGCAACTACAGAATACTAAATAAAAAAGTTGGCTAAAACCAACCATGAAGCTGCCAAAACAAACAAGCATCTTCCCTCGATTGCATCATAGTTTTCTTCCTACAAAATTCTGTGTATCTCAGAATTGTGGAAAAAATGAATGTGTTCTAGATCAGAGATTCTAAACACATTTTGTCATAGACTTGAATACCTAGTTCCCTAACAAAGAGGTGTGTACAAAATACATAAGTTTTCATTGTGAGAGACTATAACTATAGTTATTGTATAACCTCAGTTATCTTTGAGGTAATGTGCCCCAGGTATTTGGAAGAGGAAGAGGTATCTCAGGCCTCTTGGCTATCGTTCTAAACTACCAGAGGGTTTTTGTTTCCCTCCCCTTCAATTATCCTAGGACCTAGGAGTATTCAAGGGCTAGAGAAGAAGAAATCATCAACTGAAAGTTGGTCTGTACAATGTGGAGCTGGAGGATGCTGTTCTTAGACTGAAGTCTCCTGACTGAAGGGTAGGCCTGGCAAAGGACTCTGGGTAATAAGTGTTACTTCAGGTGATGCAACCACCCAATGCTCAGAGTTTATGCAAGGTCACTTCGCCTTTAAGAATCTCAGTTTCTTGGGGCGCCTGGGTGGCTCAGTGGGTTAAGCCGCTGCCTTCGGCTCAGGTCATGATCTCAGGGTCCTGGGATCGAGTCCCGCATCGGGCTCTCTGCTCAGCGGGGAGCCTGCTTCTTCCTCTCTCTCTCTCTCTGCCTGCCTCTCCATCTACTTGTGATTTCTCTCTGTCAAATAAATAAATAAAATCTTTAAAAAAAAAAAAAAGAATCTCAGTTTCTTTATCTGTAATAAGAGGGTGTGGTTAATGATCTTTAGTGCCCTTTCTAGATCTAAAATTATAGACTTTCAGGACTCTGTCAAGAGACTACCCTACTATTATCATTTCAAAAGTAGCAGGAATGCCTGAGACCAGCAGGGGCTCCCTACATTTAGAGGTAATAGTAAATGATTAGTCATGTCCTTTGTTTATGATGCTGAAACTACTCAGCCCAGTTGCACCAAGGGCTACAGAATGCAAAGCCCTCAAAACAGGCCAGGAAACCACTCCATACTCCAAGCCTAGAAGTAAAACATCTCAGAGGCAGTAGGAAGAAATATGGCTCTCCTAGCCTCCCAAACTGGTAATTTTTAAGATCTCTGCACTTGTTCCTATGGTAAGTATCTCTTTATGTCTTTTAATAAGGTAGAATTAGTTGACTGACCCATCCCAGGATTACTCAGCTATAAACCAAACCACCAACTGACCAATTTACCAAAATCAAGTAAATTACCTATGGAAGAATATGATTATGTGCTTCTAAAATAACCAATGTAAAATCATAAAACTATTTACTATTAGATCTTGATAATCATCATATAGTCAGTTAAATATAAAAAAATGTGTTAACACTAAGAATTAATTTTGCTTCTTTTAATTAGAAGTTCCTGTTAGTGGAGAATTGTTTGGTTTAGTAAAAGAGCTATAATTTTAAAATTCATTTTCTTAACTTTTTTATATTATTACTCAAAAGCATGTTGAAATGCTAAACAAAGCTGGTTATGAATCCATCTTTTATACTCTTGTACCATCTGGGACATATTTCTGCTAAAGTCCTAAATATACTGTTTTAATTGCTGGTTTACTTGTTTGTTTATTCATAAAATTGTATAAGCTATTTCATCAAAGGAGTTCTGTTTTACCTATCTCTACATCCTTAGGACCTAGAAAATTTGGCCATATAGGTGCTCAATAAAATCCAAGCTAAAAATCAAATAAACTGTAGTACACAATCTTACAATAATTCTAATTTAAAATGAATGTAATAGTAATTACATTTGGTAATTACTAGAATTTTGGTAAATTTATACATCTCTATTTTTTATTTTATTTTCTCTTTTATGACAAGGCTGGGCCTTAGTGCACATACATTGAACAGGGCCATATGGAGTCTGACAGTAACTACTATTCGAACTTCCACATCAAGGGCACAGTGCAGGGAAAGGCTTCCTCAGGAACTCGTTTTGGTGGGCAGACCTAATCCAACAGCCCAAGTGGGGCTCCTGCCTGGGGGAAGACTTCTAGAGCTTAGTGTGCATGCACCACAAGCCACCCTGGCTTAGATTTCAGGCAGCCTAGGATGGGTCCCCAGGCAAAGGACTCTGGGTAATAAGTGTTACTTCAGGTGATGCAACCACCCAATGCTCAGAGTTTATGCAAGGTCACTTCGCCTTTAAGAATCTCAGTTTCTTTATCTGTAATAAGAGGGTGTGGTTAATGATCTTTAGTGCCCTTTCTAGATCTAAAATTATAGACTTTCTATAATTGGGGTTTGGGGCTTCTGGGGACAACAGAACTCCCAGTGGAGATTTCTGGGGGACTCACAATGATGCCAAGGTCCACCCTACTCCAAAACACATGCCCTAATCCATTGAAGCCAGATCTCATGGAACTGATGAGGAATAGACAGAAAAATGTTCTTCTGCTGTGGAAGGCTGACCTATAGCTGGCTTAGTTCTGATAAGGATCAAATATGTACTGGTTGCTACATTCTTAAAGGTCTCATGACTGCCTGTAACTCTCACCAACAGATAATATTGAACTGAATGATAAGCAGCAGAGAAATCTTGTAAAAGTAGGTTTAGCAGTAGAAATTCGAAGGTGACATTTATGATCTGATACTCTATGCACATATCCCCGCCCCCTGCCCTTGAGTACTAAACTTCTAACAACCAGCTTGACAGAGCAAAGGTGTAGCTCTTTCTGTCCATGGGTCCTGTCCCCATGCTATTCTACTTACATAAACTTACTAAGTTGTACCATATAACATCTCAAGAATTCTTTCTTGATGGCTGGGCTCCACGACCCTGCAACAGAAGTTCAGAGCCTTACCATTCTTCCCAGGTTGGGCCGGGGAGTCTCCCGATGACAAGCACCTGGGTGACTTGACTTCCACAGAAGCCTTGATCCTCTTTCCAAGGATTTAACTCAAACAGGCTTTCCCCCACGGCAACCTGACTGCAATGCAAAGATCCCTTTGCTCCAGGAAGATGGAGGAAGATGGTCTCAGGAGGGCCTGTGGCTTCCTTGTACACACAAGCCTATTAAGTACGGCAGGCCTGAGAGCAAAAGGTAGGCAGGAAGGAAAGTGCAGGCTTTAGTGAACTGATATGGAAGCCAGGCTCTGTGGGCTCCTAGGGCTTGGGACTAGGGGGAGTCCTACCCATAGTTTTACCTATACAGGAGGGTACTTCTAAGGAACACAGTAGGTTAAAAGGGTCCACTCTGCTCCAAAACCCGGTGTGCATTTCTCGGACACCAGGTGTCCCAGGATCACGACCCAGATCTCGTGGGATCATGGAGTCAAATCTCGCGGGATTTGGGACTCCGTCTTGGGCAATAATAAGGCTGTGTGGGGTATGAGACAAAACGCTTCATGATTGTGGGAAAGGCACCTAGTCCGGTAAGGACAAATGGTTTATAGACGATCTGAAGTTAACCACTGTCAGAATCTCGGTATCAACGCATCAGCGTGGGGAAAAGCTGCCCCAGGAAGATGGCACGGTAAGTAGGGTCAGGCCTCAGCCAACAAGGGGTATGGGCTCGGAGGCTTATGGGCAGGGTGTGCGGGAGTGAGTTGCGCAAGGGACAGCCACTGTATTCCGCACCCAAACACCCTGGCATCATTCCCCAAGTTTGTGAATTGTGGGAACACACAGAGTCCCCCGTGGGGAATTCTGGGAGACTCCTAGGGAAGCCAAGGTCCACCTCACTTGAGGTGTCAGTTCCCTGAAAGCTGGGTCTCAGGGGGCATCCTCTGCCTTGTCATCCTGGGTCCAGCAGGAAGATCTCAAATGAGAGGCACATGGGGGACCTGACTCCCGCAGGTGCCTTTACTCTCCCCAGGCACAGGGCCACAAAGGTCTCACTCAAACCTTCTGCATCATAAACCTGGTATAGTTCAGGGAAATCCCAGCTATAGAAAGAGGAGCTAATGGGCTGGAGTCACATAAGTCACACAATTCTAGAGATCGTGGGGACTCGAGAACAAAAGACTGGTGAAAAGTAGAGTGCACATGAGCCAGCCCCTCTGTTTCTGGATTGGTCCCAGGGTCCGGAACAATTAGGGATATCGACGTCACTAGAGTCACTAGAGAGACCTGTGGGGGAAACAAGGGGCTTCCAGTGTTCATTTCTATATCCTTATTTTTGTACTTGTGTGGTTGCATTAAATTTATAGCCCTTAAATTACATTGTACGAATCACCTGGGAGCTTAATAAAAATGCAGATTTCTGGTTCCCGCTAAGACATCCTGACCAGGAGGTGACTCAGAAAGTTGAATTTTTAACAAACACTTTAGGTTTTCCATCTCTTAACCACTCTTTGAGAAAAAAGTGCTCCAGTTTTGTAATATGTTGAAGCCATTAATAGACTCCCATTGCTGCTGAAGGATACAGAATATGCCACCCGAAATTGTGCCTCTTTGGCATAAGGACTATGTTTGAATAACAAAGATGATTCTGTTTTGGCATATACTGTATGACTGTTAGAGCATTTCGCAGCAGTAATTACAGAGGGTATTTGGTAGCAGTAATAGCAGAAATTTAGATCTTAAAAATATTAGCTCCTGAATATGTATATTTTGTGACAATTTGTGATAAATATGTTTGGGACTCAGACATAAATACCTCACTCTGTCCAAGAAGGCTATTGGCAGCATTATCAAAAATATGTATTTTATTTTTCCTTACTACTCATTTTCTTTTTTTAACTTATTTGTGTATATAGGTCTTGATGTGGGAAACAAATATGATTATTATTGGTAACACATAAGGCCTTCTTAATAAAAGTAGTGCACTTAGTGCAGTTTTCTTTATTACTTGTCCTGTTTGTGTGTTTACATTTAGTTAGATACCTTTACGCTTACCATAAACAGATATCTCACTGACAATTGTAGTCTTGAAATTATGGGACATTTCCAATAATTCATCTTGAAGAAGTATCTTGTTTTTCTTTTTGTTGAATAGCTTCATGTTATATTGTTAAATCTAGGAACTTCCTTATTTTTTATTGCTTCAAGTGGAGAAAAGGTATTTAGATATTTGGAAAAAGTTCTACATGTACATTGCTGGATCATGGCAAGTATTACTGTTCACCCAAACAATGGGTGATGATTGATGACTGATCCTCAGTTTTGAAATTTTATAAATAGCTGACTTCCTTTTCACTTATTAATGAGTGGTACCCTCAGGGGGCTGAAAACAGTTAACATCTTAAAAAAGATGTTAGTATAACTTGGGAAATAATGAGCAAATGGTTGAGAGTTAACATTTGTTAGAATTGGAAAAAGTATATAATGATACAGTGGTTTAAAAATGCCCTCTAGCAGAAACCATTCTTGTAGCAAACCTTTGGAGAAAATACTACACAGATGGTCCCAGATTTACAGTGATTTGACTTAAAATTTCTCTATATTATGATGATGCAAAAGTGATATGCATTCCGTAGAAACCATATATCAAATTTTGAATTTCGATCTTTTCCTGAGATAGCAGTATGCAGTACAGTACTCTCTGTGATGCTGGGCAGAAGCAGTGAGCCACAGCTCTGTGGCAGTCACATAATCAAAGAGGGTAAACAACCGACACACTTAACCATTCTGTCTCCCTACAGCGATTCTCTTTCAGCTTCAGTACAGTAGTCAATAAATGGCATGCATTACTCAATATAAAATAGGCTTTGTGTTAAGTAATTTTGCCCAACTGTAGACTAATATAAGTGTTCTGAGCATGTCTAAGGTAGGCTAGGGTGGGTATATTAAGTGCATTTTCCAGTTACAGTATTTTCAGCTTATGATGGGCTTATCAACTTAACACAGTTCAAGGAGGATCTATATAAGATTGTAAGATATTTACATTAATGATAAGTATATCCTCAAAACTGAAATAATACCAAATCTGTTATTTTATATTTTAGTTAATACCTTTCAGATCTGGTCTTATTTACTGGTTACTAGAGTAAAATGTTAGTATTGTTAAGTTTTTCAACAAGGGCTACCATTAATATTCTATAATTTTTCCATCAGTGAAAGGTTATGGCAAAAAGGAAAAAGAATACATCTCAGAGAAATTAAGATCAGTGGTTTTTATTTTTTTTATTTATTTTTTGAAAGATTGTATTTATTTATTTGACAGACAGAGATCACAAGCAGGCAGAGAGGCAGGCAGAGAGAGAGGGGGAAACAGGCTCTCCACCAAGACGGGAGGTCCTGTTGGGCTTGATCCCAGGACCCTGAGACCATGACCTGAGCCGAAGGCAGAGGCTAACCCACTGAGCCACCCAGGAGCCCCATGATCAGTGGTTTTTAAAATATTTTTTCTTGCCTTCTCATATTTAACTCTAAAGCTGTCTTGAACATTTCTGTGGTAATTTTCTTCTAAAATAGAAGCATCAAGAAACTAAGATTAATTCAAGGAACAAGACAGTTAATCAAAATCCAGTTTGTTATACTGACAAACTACAAAAAGCATTGAAATCCAGTGTGTCCCAATATAAGCCACTATTCCCATTTCACTTTTATATTGTTGGGCACATAAAAGGGAGATTCTAATCAGTTGTGTATCATTTGTGTAGTTCAATCAAAAATGTTCTAAAAAAATACAAACTGCCTTTTGCCCTATCAATGTAATGAAAATTGTTTTGGATTATGGTTGTTTATAGCCTGCTGTTTGTATTGCTTATAATAATATTTCATAAACTAATGATTAAATTATGACTATATTCCACTTATTCTGCAAAAATAATTTGCAACATTATTAGACTTTTTTCTTTCTTTTGTCTTCTAAATGTTTTGAGGTACTATTGAGCTATTACTATTATTTGCTAGACTGGCATGAACACTTTTATATGAAATTTACTCTGCTCACACAATATTAGGGAAGGATTATAATTGGATTTAAACACTGAATTTATGCATAATTGTAGGGACTTGTTTAATGTGATGGACTATTCCATAGGGATTAACTTTGTATATTAGAATTCTTTTTTGGTTTCACTCTGTTTCATGCATAGTGGGCACAGAAACATGTACAAATTGAAAGTAAAGATCAATTGGGTATTTTAATGAGTGTCTAGACTGAGTATAGTAAACTTAGGAAATGGGTATTTGAGCTAGGCTGTTGTTATTTTACAGGATGTACTGATAGATAACTTTGTTTTATTTAAGGATGATCTCAGGACCCTATACTTGACATGTAGTAGTAAAGAATATGTTAATTTATTGCTCTAATTCCTGATAGCTCTTATTCTCTTTTCTTCCTTGATATTATTAGTAGTACATATGATCATTTGGCACACTATTTTAATATTTTCCCACTCAATTGGTTGATTGATTGATTATTTTCTTTGTTTTTGATTTTGATTATTGATTCTTTATTTTCTGGTTGCTTACATCTAGAACATAAGTTCCATGAAGACCAGCAATTTTTTTGTTGTTGTTGTTGATTGCTGTATTTCTAGCACCTAGTAAAGAGATTGCCTCATTGAAGGTGTTCAATAAGTATTTGTCAAATTAACATTCTTTTTTTTTTTTTTTTTTTTTTTTATTTTTTTTTTTTAAATTTTTTATTTTTTATAAACATATATTTTTATCCCCAGGGGTACAGGTCTGTGAATCACCAGGTTTACACACTTCACAGCACTCACCAAAGCACATACCCTCCCCAATGTCCATAATCTCACCCCCTTCTCCCAAACCCCCTCCCCCCAGCAACCCTCAGTTTGTTTTGAATTTATGTGTGCTGTAAGAAAGTGATCCAGTTACATTCTTCTGCGTGTAGCTGCTAGTTTTCCAACATCATTTGTTGAAGAGACTGTCTTTTTTCCAGTGGATATTCTTTCCTGCTTTCTTAAAGATAAACCTTTATGTTGAAATTCTTAGTCTTTTTCTATGTTCATTTATCCAACTTTCTTGAAAGCATGAACTACATTCAGAGTCTCTTTTTCTTTAACTTTCAATCACCCTTAAACAGATTAATCTGAGCCATGGAAATCATTTATTCTAGTCACAGTATCCTTCTCAAAGCCAAATCCAGCAATTTCTATCTTCCTTTGCCTTACTGACCATCTTGCAACTTCTCACAACTCATTCTTTTGATGTCATTTCCATTGTTTTACGATAATATATAACATTTTTAGGACTTGTTATTTTTCATTAAGCAATGTGCATTGTATTAAACATACTTATCTATTAAGTAGAATCACTGGAGAACAAATTAAACTCTATCATTTCCCTTAGATTGCTGCTCATTATCAGTTCTTGTCTCTGTGCTTTCAGATATGGTTTGTTCAAGATTGCACCTGCTCAATGATAGATCTGAGATTCACATCTAAAACTTCAAATTCTGACTCCAGCCCTCCAATATGCCAAGCTTCCTCTACATGGAAGCAACAGTTGTCTCACCACTCAGCTATTTTGTGATCCGACAAGCAGGTTTTTGTTTTTTTTTAAGGTTTATTTATTTATTTTAGAGAGGAGGAAGAGAGACAGTACATACATATGTGCATGTTGCATACATGCTCTGAGGAGGGGCAGAGGGAAAGAATCTCAAGATTCTTTCTGAGCATATACCCCATGTGGACCTTGTTCTCATGGCCCTGAGATCATGACCTGAGCCAAAACCAAGAGTCAGTTGCTCAACTGACTGAACCTCCCAGGTGGACCCCAACAAGCATTTTGAATGCTTCTTATATATTAGATGCCAAATGAATACTAAACCCTATATATACAGTGCCCTTCTTTTGGGACACTTTCTTGTAGTAGAAAGCAATCTGAAACCAGTCGCACTGATTTATACCTAAACGTTGAGGGAATGTTGATAGTAAAAGAATATATACCTGTGGTGCGCATAATTAGAGAAGTTGGAGAAGATAACTTTAGAGCTATATCATTAAGCAATTAATGGAATAGAAGAAGAAATGCTTTCTAAGGAGCAAAACAACATTCTGGGTGAAGCCTGGAGTATATAGAACAGTCAAAGAAGAGATGAGTCTTGTTGGGTAGTAATGACAAATACATTAAACGTGTTTTGATATTAGAGATGGTGGGGGGGGGGACTAATGGTTACAGTAAAAGTTCATGAGAATTCTAAAATAAGGCTATTTTTGTGCTACCAAGACATTCTTTGGTATTTCAGTCTACTTTCAAATTTTTGATAAGCAGTGATTTTAACATCTGTCCTTTTCTGTATGGTTAAACTTTTTGTTCAAAGTTATTTGTCCTGCCTTCCCTGCTTTCCTAAGTAATTACTGAGGCAGGAGTTCCAATTTTCTTTGTTTCCTTTAGAGAATATATATAGCACAGTCCTTCATAGTAGGCGCTCATTATACAAGTGTTTTCTGAATGAAGGAATCTCCCATTCAATTCCACCAGTACAAACATCTTAACCCCTTGCCCATTATTTATGTATAATCTACTAATATCCAAACAATTTACTTTTACTTCTTTCTTTGAACTTCCCCAATCTAGAAGTAGATACCATGGAAAATTTTCCATTTGCCATTAAGAATATGAGGAGCTGCATCCTGTACGTACAGAACACCACGGATGAGCGTATTCCATAAGGATGTGATACTCTTATGACACAGCACACACAAAGACTTCGTTTTCTGGTTTAAAAAATCTGGAAAATATGACAGGCTACACTAGAATGAAGTGAATGGCTTTGCTATTTTGCACCACTGATTGAAAGCCATTATTCATCATTTTTGTTCAATCTGCCAAACTTCTGTGAAGCTCTTTAACAGAAGCATCACTGTTACATGAGAAGAAGAGTAAAACTATTATCTTAACAAAGCTTTTGTAGTTGCCATCAATGTGCAAACCTTGAATTTTTATCTTCATTAACTTAGGGGCATGAAATGTAGGCTTTCTGTGCCTTCAAAGAGTCTGACTTTTTTGTGCGTGAATTAGTACACACCCCATAATAATTAGAACATGATCATGACTCTTGAGTAATGCTTTTGATGGGTTGCCATTAAATTCGCTTTTTATTTCTGGTCCACACAGCACAACACAAAATGAGCTTGATGCTGGTGGTAATTATCTAGTGAACTTAGGCATTGTAGAAAGTCAGGCTGGAGGTCTATATTGAAATAACCCCAGTTATCTTTGTGACTGGTTACCTAAGAATATAAATGCTTATTTTCACCAGATTAATTATAAACAATACTTTTTATCAGAGTGAACTTTTTAAGGCATTATGATAGAAATCAAAATAGTGTTTTTAGGAGGGACATTGACAAGGGGCATGAGAGAAACTTTTGAAGTGATAGTGGTATTCTGTAAGTACATGTGGGTTGTGGTTATACACCTGGGTGCTATGTTGGGCACTTAAATTAAAGCTCTTCATATATCTCATTCTATGTATTTTCTTCTACAATTAAAAAACCCAAAAATTAGAATTAAGAAAGGCATCATGAAATCAACTATTTTAAACTCTACTACCTAAGGTAATATTTGATGTTATAAAGACATAAAAGAGTCACTGATATTTAAGACTCATTATCTAGAATATAAATATTAAAAGATTTGGAAGCTTTCTAAGATTTTTAGGTATATCAGAAATATATTGTAGCATACATTTGGAATATTTCAAAGGTTAAAGTTTTATGTAAAAGTCTCATGTTGATTAGATACGGATTTTCAGCTTGTCATTACATTCTTGATTACTTTCATACATGTGAGATGAAAACTTCTGTGCGTATGTACAAAAATTAAGGTCATATGTGGGGCATAGGTAATACTTTAGCCATGTAACATTTATGATTTTAGCGATACTCTTTTTAGAATCATTAACAGCAAACTTTTATTTAGACCTGTATAAGAGAGATGGTAATTTAGCACAGGTTCTATTTTCCTATCTTTAACTTAAAAACAGAATCATATGCCTTCTATACATGTTTGTTTTCCATTGAGTGCAACATGTGTAGTTAAAAAACAAAAAACTTCATCAAAGGCCACACCAAAGTTACTTCACATTATTCAGGTACAAACATTCCTTTTTCCTTAGTTGTAGTTTACCTCTACCACTGTGAAGAATTAGGTACTTTTTAAAATCTTGTTTTGTTTCTTTCCCCCATAAAAATTTTGTTTAACCTTGTCTCTGTAACACTTATCAGGCTTTTCTGACCTTCCTTATTCATGCATATATTGCTCTTACCTATCAGTTGTGAGCTTTGTGAAAGACATAATCACATCTTTATACTCTCAAAAGGATGTAGTACAATACCTTAAATTCAATAACCAATTGAAAACTATTTGTCTTAAAGTCAGGTGCTTTGAGTTAATACTTATTTTAACACTTTTAAAGTAGGATTTTCTCAGTAATTCTTCTAGGTATATGGAAAGAGAAATAACAGCTGTCACATAACTGAGCTGGTAAATGCCAATACGAATCCTTGGTTTACAGCTTCTTTGATCCCAGGGACAACAGGAAAGGTTAGATTATTTTCCTACTTTTACTTTTCTGCCAAACCCTCAAAGTGGTTTTCAGAGACTGCCTTTACCCCACAAGTGCCTTCTCCCCAACTCCCACCTTACTCTTAGCAAATGTCTTTGCTTCCTACCTTATAGAATTAAAAAAAAAAAAAAAAAAAAAAAAAAAAAAAAAAGTCACTGGACCTGAATGCTTTAATATTTCCTCTTCTGTGGTAAATGTATTTCCATACAAATCCAGGCTTAATATTTTCCTCCCCATCTATGGAAAAAAGTCCCACCTTTCACCTCTGTCTTCTCTTCAGACTTCCTTCGCATCGTTACCTATTTTTACCAGCATCTTCAGTGCCCCTTTTCCTCCTTCCATAAATGTGGTCATGCTCTGTCCACAAACAAAAAAAATTGCTCCCAGGTTAGACTTCTCTCTGTAATTTACCACTCATGCTTCTACAACAAAAATAGTCTAAACCAGGGGTAGACAAACTTTATCTTTAAAGTATAGGCAGTGCCTTTGCAGGGCAGAGTTGCTGTACCTATTCAGCTCAGTAGTTGCAGCATGGTTATTTTTCCTCCTCTCTTGTTCTCCTCTGCCACCCAATTCAAACTATTTTCTCTACCTGATTATTATAGTATTCTCCCTGAATACTTTTTAAAAATTAACATATAATGTATGTTATTAGCCCCAGGGGTGCAGGTCTGTAAATCACCAGGTTTACACACTTCACAGCACTCACCACAGCACATACCCTCCCCAATGTCCACAACTCTACCACCCTCTCACTACCCGCCTCCCCTGGCAACCCTCAGTTTGTTTTGTGAGATTGAGAGTCTCTTACGGTTTGTCTCCCTCCCGATCCCATCTTGTTTCATTTATTCTTTTTCCTTTATCTCTTTAAAAAGATTTTTCATTGTCCAATATCCCCCTCCTCAGTTTTTACTTCTTAAGGTTACCAGTGATATCTTTGCAAATTGTTAACATTATGTAAATCCATGCTTAGAATTAGTTAATGGATTGTCCTTGAGAATGAAATACTAACTCAGTCCTCAGTCCCATTGGGGGAGTAGTGGATCTCATCCTTTTTACTTCTTTAATCTGTTCTCCAAATTGTACACAGAATAACTTTTCTAAAAAGTACTTCAGCCTATGCCAGTCTCCAATATCTACATATGTCTTACTGGGACCATTCTAAATTGGCCCTGCTTCTCTTTCAGCCTCATTCCTTTATCTTTACTGCACTTTCTGTTTCTGAAATTGCAGTTCTTCAGAACCAGGGTTTTACCATCCCACATAGATTCTAGGTTCCATTTCCCTGATGGCCTTATCTCAGGGATTTTGCATAAACCCCTTACTCTGCTATTCCTATTCCCCTATTCCTTTTTCCTTTTCTCTAACCTGCCTCTTTTCCCTCAATGACCAGTCCTACTTTTTCTTCCCAGAAGCTTTTCCTAAACGGTCAAAACTATTATATATACCCCTTACATATTCTTATATCACCCTTCACTTTCCTTTGTCACCTATATTATAAGCATCAGCTTATTTGACTGCATACCTCTCTGGACATTACATTCCATGAGGACAAAAGCTATGACTTATTCCTAATTACATAGCCAGGGCCTATTACATAGTAACCGATTAACATATGTAGAAGATAAGTGAAGAAATGAATAAATAATTACAGTGTTGATGATAAGATATAATTACAGTGTTGATGAGAGATAATAGAACATCATAAATATTTTAAGAAGCTGTCTTCAAACTGTCTTCTCTCTTACTTGATAGAATAAAAGATTATGTAGATTGAGTTAACAAACATGAACTCTTTAATGACTATGGAACTCTGTATAGAATTTATAAATATATTTCAAGCACTTTGTAGCTCAAAAGGTATTATTTTACAGTGTAGTTTTTTTTTTCATGTAATTTTATATCATTTTGTTAGAATCATCTTCACTATCTTCCCAGTTTTCTTTATGGATTTGTCAATAGTTGTTTGAATATTTCTATGTAGAGGTATATGGACAGTTTAAAAATACAAGAGAATCTTCCTAAAATGGAAAAAAGATATGAAAAGGAAATGGAAAAGATTCACAAAGAATTCAGAATTCATGAATAGAGAATTCAGAATTCATTTAGTGTCATGACTCAGATAAAGGATTTAACATCAAAACCAAAAAACTGGTGTTGATATAGTTTTTTAAAAATTTTGTACAATTATTTGAATGTCATCAGAGTATATTAAAGAAAATTAGAAAATACAGCAGTGCAGACTCTTTATTTAATGCACGATTTTAAGGTAAGAATAACAAAGCAGACATGTATTACTATAAACTTATTTAAATACAAGGGAAATCAATTAAATGTTGCTTAATTTTTATAAGTCTTTTAATGAAGTTAATTCTAAAAACCACCATGTCTGTGTCTCTGAAATTTCTCTTGGCCAACAAATGTGCAAAGATAAAAAGAAGGCATAGATTCCCACTGCTACACATGAAGTGTGAAGTTAAATACACATACACAGGCACACAAGTGCTCATATAAAGAGCTTTCACTGTTTAGTTTCAAGGAACGTGCTGCTCTCTTTTTTCTGCTTGGAAAATAGTTACAATATATCTTCCTTGCTTTTTATAGACTTGAAGTATTTTAAAATAAGCATTCTTTGCTTTTCTACCCAGGTCTTCCTTTTTGTTTTCAACTCATTTTCTCATTTCTGAGAGCAACAGAGCTAAATGAGAGTGGATTATAAGTATGTCAATAAAACATGAATACACAGATTGAAAAAGTTTGTCATCTATTTGCATGGTAAGCTGATAAAAAAGTTACCAGTCACTGCTTAAGGCTCTTAAATAAAAGGAAATAATTCACTGATCCAGAAAGGCATTTAGGTGATCTATATTTTCTCTACTGTCTCATTTAATGTTTTAGGATGAAATGGCAATGAGGATAGTAGAAGGGGAAAAAATGTATTCTGCAGTGACAGGATAATCAGTGTGCTGTATGTCAGGAAGGCTGCTTCAGAGACTGACTTTCATAATGTTGAGGAAGGAGTATATAATTATAGTCATCTGAGTGTCCCAAAATACCAAACCCTTAACAACAGGCACATATGATATCTAACCAGGTATCCAATGAACTAGAAGACAATGGTGCTGATTGCTGATTTACCAAGCTTAATTCTATATTAGCTGACTGCTAGAGAATATCTTATTTATTAGAATGGTAACATGCAGATTTAGATTGTTCCTTTCTGGAGTCTTAGATAGGTTCTAATGTTTCCTGTATGTGTGATATAGGAACATACCATAGCATGAAAAGATAGAAGAAATGGCTGTTTAGGAAGGCTGCAGAGGAAACCAACATGGCCCTCTGGCAAGCAAAGAGAAAAACATTTAAATATATAGTAAAGATAAAATTAAGGAAATGATAAAACTAATACAAGCAGTGAATTCATGTAAGAGAAAAAGTCTTGGCCTGAGGTTAGGGGATAGTGGTATTTTATAGTAAAGTAACTTAAGTTTCAAAATAACCTGAGGAACCAAAAACATGGCTGAGGATGTGATATAAACGATCCTCTGTGTATACAACCAAATTCTAGAAGAGTAATCCAGATGGCCAAAATCTTTTGTTATTCAGTGGAAATAAATGAATACTATGTATCTGGGTGCGTGGAGCAATTTAAGCACAGAGTTCCTGTTAATTAACTTTAAACTTAGATTTTGTTTTGGTCAGAGGAAGGTTTGTCTCTATTTATTTATTTGTTTCTTTATTTTTTTTATTTTACGTAAGCTTTATACCCAGTATCTGGCTTGAACTCGCGATCCTGAGATCAAGGGTCTCATATTCTATTGATGGTCTGAGCCAGCCAGGTGCCCCAGGTTTGTCCATATTTTAGAAAGTCTCAACTGGGAGAAAAAAAATATTATAGGTAACTTCTTCTCTGGGGGATGTGTGTAACCATCTCTGTTTTTATAGATGATATTTTATTTCTCAAAACAGCATGATCTGTAGAAGCACCTACAAGAAAATTCCAAGAATTTCTAGGTTGCTTTAGAACTTCTGTCATGACTTTGGGTGAAACTTCACATATATTCTCTGCCTACATTTTACTTCTGGACAGAAGCCAGACTCCCTGCTATGATACCTCTGGTCTGCATAAGGCATATATTAATGTCTGCAGTGGTTAATCGAATTGCTCACTCAGTAGTTGTGAGTTGAAGCATGTATTACACATTTGTCCCTCTGGGTCAAGGAGCTGATGGCGATTACGATAGAGATTTCTCCAAAAATAATCTCAAAGCATCTCCTCTTTCACTTTACATTTGAACTGGCTGAGAGGTTCGTCAGTTGTGGAATGGTTTTTGCTACTTCTTTGGTAAATTCTGTAGTTTGGTCAAATATCTTTGTTAAGAGTATCTTTTTCATGTTGGATGAAATTACCATAATAATTACAAAGTGGTTTGGCTGGGTATAGAATTATACCCAGAAGTAATCCTGGAAAAGTATTATCTTTTAATACATGCTTGAAAATTAATAATTCTTGAGAAATTTGAAGCAATTGCTTTCTTTTATTTTTGTCTGACTTCCACTCTTGTCATTAGGCCTTTGCTACATTACAGATCCAATGTAATTGTTTTTTCTTATTTATCTTTCCTTATATTTCTTATTCTGTAAGCTTTTAAACTTGTTTCCTTTGTAGTTCCTTAACCTAAATGTTATGTTCCTTAGTATAAGAAATGTTTTTCTTATAACTTTCAGCTTAAAATTTAGTTATGGAATTTGGTTATCATTCTCTTCCTTATATTTATTTTTGTTTTCAGAAAGACTATTCATTGAATGTAAAGACTTAAAAGCCAAATGCTATAATTATTTTCTCTATCTCCTTGTCATTTTGTCGAATTTCTAGATTTTTTTTAAGGTTTATTTATTTATTTATGGCAGGGGAAAGGGGGCAGAAGGAGAGAGAGAAAGGAAAGGAGCAGATTCTCTGCTAAGTGAGGAGCCCAACATAGGGCTTGACAGGGTTCAACATGACCTGAGCTGAAAGTAAGAGTTGTCCCTTAACTGATTGAGCCACCCAGGTGATCCTTTGGATTATTTCTTCCAATTTATCTTCCCGTCTTCTAAGTTTTAAAAGTTTGCTCTCATATTTTTTTTATTTATTTGTTTTTTTAATTTCAGAATACTTTCTTAGTTTCTGTATATTTTTTCTCTTTTTGTTTTTTAATGGATTCACATTGTTTTTCTTTCTCTATGGAAATTGTTTTGTTTTGTTTTTACTTTTTTCTCTCTCTCCTAAATTGTTGTTTTTGATTTTTTGTTTATTCTATGCTTTGTTTTTCATATTAAAGGCTTTCCTCAATTGTCTGAGGACCATTGACTATTGTTATTTTATTTCGCAGCGAGATGCTTAAAAATTTGGAAATCTGTGGGTAGAGTTTTTTTTTTTTAGTAAACATTTTTTTTTATAAACATATATTTTTATCCCCAGGGGTACAGGTCTGTGAATCACCAGGTTTACACACTTCACAGCACTCACCAAATCACATACCCTCCCCAAAGTCCATAATCCCACCCCCTTCTCCCAAACCCCCTCCCCCCGGGAACCCTCAGTTTGTTTTGTGAGATTAAGAGTCACTTATGGTTTGTCTCCCTCCCAATCCCATCTTGTTTCATTTATTCTTCTTCTACCCACTTAAGCCTCCATGTTGCATCACCACTTCCTCATATCAGGGAGATCATATGATAGTTGTCTTTCTCTGCTTGACTTATTTCGCTAAGCATGATACGCTCTAGTTCCATCCATGTTGTCGCAAATGGCAAGATTTCATTTCTTTTGATGGCTGCATAGTATTCCATTGTGTATATATACCACATCTTCTTGATCCATTCATCTGTTGATGGACATCTAGGTTCTTTCCATAGTTTGGCTATTGTGGACATTGCTGCTATAAACATTCGGGTGCATGTGTCCCTTTGGATCACTACATTTGTATCTTTAGGGTAAATACCCAATAGTGCAATTGCTGGGTCATAGGGCAGTTCTATTTTCAACATTTTGAGGAACCTCCATGCTGTTTTCCAGAGTGGCTGCACCAGCTTGCATTCCCACCAACAGTGGAGGAGGGTTCCCCTTTCTCCGCATCCTCGCCAGCATCTGTCATTTCCTGACTTGTTGATTTTAGCCATTCTGACTGGTGTGAGGTGATATTGCATTGTGGTTTTGATTTGTATTTCCCTGATGCCGAGTGATATGGAGCACTTTTTCATGTGTCTGTTGGCCCTCTGGATGTCTTCTTTGCAGAAATGTCTGTTCATGTCCTCTGCCCATTTCTTGATTGGATTATTTGTTCTTTGGGTGTTGAGTTTGCTAAGTTCTTTATAGATTCTGGACACTAGTCCTTTATCTGATATGTCGTTTGCAAATATCTTGTCCCATTCTGTCAGTTGTCTTTTGATTTTGTTAACTGTTTCCTTTGCTGTGCAAAAGCTTTTGATCTTGATGAAATCCCAATAGTTCATTTTTGCCCTTGCTTCCCTTGCCTTTGGAGATGTTCCTAGGAAGATATTGCTGCGGCTGAGGTCGAAGAGGTTGCTGCCTGTGTTCTCCTCAAGGATTTTGATGGATTCCTTTCGTACATTGAGGTCCTTCATCCATTTTGAGTCTATTTTTGTGTGTGGTGTAAGGAAATGGTCCAATTTCATTTTTCTGCATGTGGCTGTCCAATTTTCCCAGCACCATTTATTGAAAAGGCTGTCTTTTTTCCATTGGACATTCTTTCCTGCTTTGTCGAAGATTAGTTGACCATAGAGTTGAGGGTCTATTTCTGGGCTCTCTATTCTGTTCCATTGATCTATGTGTCTGTTTCTGTGCCAGTACCATGCTGTCTTGATGATGACAGCTTTGTAATATAGCTTGAAGTCCGGAATTGTGATGCCACCAACGTTGGCTTTCTTTTTCAATATCCCTTTGGCTATTCGAGGTCTTTTCTGGTTCCATATAAATTTTAGAATTATTTGTTCCATTTCTTTGAAAAAGATGGATGGTACTTTGATAGGAATTGCATTAAATGTGTAGATTGCTTTAGGTAGCATAGATATTTTCACAATATTTATTCTTCCAATCCAGGAGCATGGAACATTTTTCCATTTCTTTGTGTATTCCTCAATTTCTTTCATGAGTACTTTATAGTTTTCTGAGTATAGATTCTGTGTCTCTTTGGTTAGGTTTATTCCTAGGTATCTTATGGTTTTGGATGCAATTGTAAATGGGATTGACTCCTTAATATCTCTTTCTTCTGTCTTGCTGTTGGTGTAGAGAAATGCAACTGATTTCTGTGCATTGATTTTATATCCTGACACTTTACTGAATTCCTGTATAAGTTCTAGCAGTTTTGGAGTGGAGTCTTTTGGGTTTTCCACATATAGTATCATATCATCTGTGAAGAGTGATAATTTGACTTCTTCTTTGCCGATTTGGATGCCTTTAATTTCCTTTTGTTGTCTGATTGCTGAGGCTAGGACCTCTAGTACTATGTTGAATAGCAGTGGTGATAATGGACATCCCTGCCGTGTTCCTGACCTTAGCGGAAAAGCTTTCAGTTTTTCTCCATTGAGAATGATATTTGCGGTGGGTTTTTCATAGATGGCTTTGATGATATTGAGGTATGTGCCCTCTATCCCTACACTTTGAAGAGTTTTGATCAGGAAGGGATGTTGTACTTTATCAAATGCTTTTTCAGCATCTATTGAGAGTATCATATGGTTCTTGTTCTTTCTTTTATTGATGTGTTGTATCACATTGACTGATTTGCAGATGTTGAACCAACCTTGCAGCCCTGGAATAAATCCCACTTGGTCGTGGTGAATAATCTTTTTAATGTACTGTTGAATCCTATTGGCTAGTATTTTGTTGAGTATTTTCGCATCTGTGTTCATCAAGGATATCGGTCTATAGCTCTCTTTTTTGGTGGGATCCTTGTCTGGTTTTGGGATCAAGGTGATGCTGGCCTCATAAAATGAGTTTGGAAGTTTTCCTTCCATTTCTATTTTTTGGAACAGTTTCAGGAGAATAGGAATTAGTTCTTCTTTAAATGTTTGGTAGAATTCCCCCGGGAAGCCATCTGGCCCTGGGCTTTTGTTTGTTTGGAGATTTTTAATGACTGTTTCAATCTCCTTACTGGTTATGGGTCTGTTCAGGCTTTCTATTTCTTCCTGGTTCAGTTGTGGTAGTTTATATGTTTCTAGGAATGCATCCATTTCTTCCAGATTGTCAAATTTATTGCCGTAGAGTTGCTCATAGTATGTTCTTATAATAGTTTGTATTTCTTTGGTGTTAGTTGTGATCTCTCCTCTTTCATTCATGATTTTATTTATTTGGGTCCTTTCTCTTTTCTTTTTGATAAGTCGGGCCAGGGGTTTATCAATTTTATTAATTCTTTCAAAGAACCAGCTCCTAGTTTCGTTGATTTGTTCTATTGTTTTTTTGGTTTCTATTTCATTGATTTCTGCTCTGATCTTTATGATTTCTCTTCTCCTGCTGGGCTTAGGGTTTCTTTCTTGTTCTTTCTCCAGCTCCTTTAGGTGTAGGGTTAGGTTGTGTACCTGAGACCTTTTTGTTTCTTGAGAAAGGCTTGTACCGCTATATATTTTCCTCTCAGGACTGCCTTTGTTGTGTCCCACAGATTTTGAACCGTTGTATTTTCATTATCATTTGTTTCCATGATTTTTTTCAATTCTTCTTTAATTTCCCGGTTGACCCATTCATTCTTTAGAAGGATACTGTTTAGTCTCCATGTATTTGGGTTCTTTCCAAACTTCCTTTTTTGGTTGAGTTCTAGCTTTAGAGCATTGTGGTCTGAAAATATGCAGGGAATGATACCAATCTTTTGATACCGGTTGAGTCGTGATTTAGGACCGAGGATGTGATCTATTCTGGAGAATGTTCCATGTGCACTAGAGAAGAATGTGTATTCTGTTGCTTTGGGATGAAATATTCTGAATATATCTGTGATGTCCATCTGGTCCAGTGTGTCATTTAAGGCCTTTATTTCCTTGCTGATCTTTTGCTTGGATGACCTGTCCATTTCAGTGAGGGGAGTGTTAAAGTCCCCTACTATTATTGTATTATTGTTGATGTGTTTCTTTGATTTTGTTATTAATTGGTTTATATAGTTGGCTGCTCCCACATTGGGGGCATAGATATTTAAAATTGTTAAATCTTCTTGTTGGACAGACCCTTTGAGTATGATATAGTGTCCTTCCTCATCTCTTATTATAGTCTTTGGCTTAAAATCTAATTGATCTGATATAACGATTGCCACTCCTGCTTTCTTCTGATGTCCATTAGCATGGTAAATTCTTTTCCACCCCCTCACTTTAAATCTGGAGGTGTCTTCGGGCTTATACTTTGGTTTTCTTCCATGTAAGTTAACTGGGCATTTTGTTGTAGAAAATTCATCTTATATCAGAAATTTCCAAAATTTTGCCAGAGGGTCATAATGGAATATTCTTGACTTTATTTGAAAGCCAAAATGAAAAAGGGGGTTGAGAATGTTATTCAAGAATATAGATTTTTCACTTACTGTCTCTTTTTTTAGCTCTCATTCCTAACTTTTATTTATACCTAAATCTTGGACATTTTCTGGTTACTATCCATATGGAGTAATCCTCTCATATCATGCCTTTTACTGTGACAACATGGAAGAAAGTTTTCAACCAGTCTTTTTTTCATCCACATTCCATGTGCCTACTTTGTTCCACACATAATTTTTTTGACTCTCTGGATTCATCAGCCGCTTGATTTTCATTAACTTCTTTCTGTGCAACAGAGACTATTTCAGCTTTCCATGTACTGCTAAATTAGTTACCACTCCTTCATTTGTTTTGGAATATGTGTCATTCCCTTTCATTAGCAGTCAGCTTTCCTATTTCTCTTTTCCTTAAATGTGTGTCATTTTCTCCTCTAATATGTTTAGGACGTAGTTTAGTAGAGGAGGGAGGAGGTAGAACAGAGATCAATGTGTGTTCTTAATCCATCATATATCTAGGCAAAACCCATCTGTGCTAGTTTTCTAGGAACGCCGTAAAAAATATCAGAGTGGGTGGCACAAGCAACAGAAATGTATTTCGTCACAGTTCTAGAGGTTAGAAGTCTGAGATAAACATGTTATTGGGGTTGGTTTCTTCTGAGGTGGTTGTCCTTGGCTTGCAAATGGCCATCTTCTCCTTCCTGTGTTTTCACATGATCTTTTCTTTGTGTGTGTCTATGTCCTAATCTCCTTTTCTTATAACCACTTGTATTAGATTAGGGCTAACCCTAATGACCTCCTTTTAACCTTAATTACCTCTTTAAGAATCCTATCTTCAGGGTCACCTGGGTGGCTCAGTCCTTAAGCGTCTGCCTTCTTCTCAGGTCATGATCCTAGCTGTCCTGGGATGGAGCCCCTTAATGGGCTCCCTGCTGAGCAGGAAACCTGGTTCTCCCTCTTGCACTCCCCCTGCTCATGTTCTTGCTCTCACTCTTTCTCTTTCTGTCAAATAAATAAATAAAATCTTTAAAAAAAAAAAAAGTGGGATTCTATTTTCAAATATAATCACGTTCTGAGGGACAGGGGCTAGTTCTATGATATATGAACTTTGGGAGACAAAATTCTGTTCATAACACCATCTAGGGTAGAATTAAGAATGATCCAAAATAAATAAATAAATAAAGCCAAGGAAATGTTACCAGGGTATGTTAAGACTTTTGGCAGCAGATACTAATAGCACAGAAAGACAATCAGAAGGTCAAGACAGACAGGTTTTACAGGGCCACAAAAGATATGATCTTAGGGGATAGACTCTATATCAGTAATCTTATGCATGTACAAAGCACAGTACTAAAACTCTTGAAAACGAAAAATTGAGGCCAGAGAAATCTGAGTGCAAATAATCAAGGTTAATCCTATAAGCAAAAGTATAGCATTACAGTAGTAACACAGGTGAACAGAGAATGCCCAAAAGGACTCATTTATGGATTTATAAGACAGTAATCACTGGAGAATAAGAAGAATAAGGCTAGAGCAGAAAGAAGACTGACTTGATTTTGTCATGGAGGATTTGTTTTATAGCTGTTTACATTTTCAGCAACCAACACAACTGAGTCTGTAAGAGGGTTTTTTAGTGACTATAAAGTTAAGAAAGGCATGGAGGACTATTATATTAGTTATCCTAAGTAGCTGATATTATAAAATACTCTTTAATTATATTAAGCTTGCAATGGTGGCTCCCTAAATAGATTTAGGTTAAGGGGTAACATATTGAATCTTCTTAAGTATAATATGCCACCACAGTCCTAACTTTTGTTAGAATATTTTTTTCACTTTTGGCTTATCTCCAATTGATGAATCATATCATTGTTTATCACAAGAAAACCAATGTTCCATGGCTGTGGTAAGTCATAATCTATTTCTATAGCAGCACCAGCTGCATATGCCTTCCAGTCATTAAAACGATGCTTAGCCAGTGTAATATAAACTATAATTCCATTTTTCTATTTCTCTAAAATGAGAACTAACAACACAGAACACACACCTTTTCTTTGCTACCACCTGCAATATGATGTGGCCAGAAAAAAGAAAAAAAAAAAAAGAGAGAGGGATGAACAGAATGTTTATTAAAATGGACTAAAGAATCTAATGGGCAGTGAGATGAGAGTAAATGTAGTGAAGGCTCCCAAAAATCAGAGTTATAATTACTTAAATAAGATTTTGATTGTCTGCTATGGATAAACCTGTAAAATTGAACAAGGTGCCTTAGGAGACCAAGTGCTGGACCTTTCATTAATCAGAAGAATGCCTAAGTCTAAATACTGACTGGTGATTTGCTTTCCTCTCTTAGAGGATCTCAGGAGAATGGCACTCTAAAGAAAGAAAGCCAGATTCACAAAATCTGGGGCTTGGAGTAAACATGAAATGAGAATGCATTCCTTTCTGAGTATAAAAAAATCAATCCTCTTGCTAAAAATGAGTTATCTGTCTGCTTTTATAAAAGCAAAATGTCAAGACTTAGACTTGGCTTTTTTATACAGTTGCAATTAATTACACTTTTAAGTGATATATATTCTCTGAACTCCTAGTCATTCAATTAAAATTTGGAAAGTAATACTTACCAAAATTAAATCAATTCTGGTTATATTTTTTCATGTATGTGTTGTGCATGTTTCATAATCTTAAACTACACAAATATTTATATTGTGCATCCTCAGATAATATTCTAAATGAATATATATTTGAAGTGTTGAAGATGTTTTGCTTTTCATTTTTGCATGAAAATACATGCACATATTCAATAAATTATAAGCACTTCCTCAAATTTATATTAAATGGAAAGTCATAATACAATGAGTTAAACAGATTTCGGTAGCTGGATCTATTTTTCATTCAGAACTTAAGATGGATACTAAGATACTGTGTTTTTTAAACTTTTTAAATACATTTTTTGGGATGCCTGGATGGCTCAGTTGGTTAAGCATCTGCCTTTGGCTCAGGTCATGATCCAGTCTGGAATCCTGCTCCTTGCTCAGCAGATGCCTGCTTCTCCCTTTGTCTGCTACTCCCACTGCCTGTTCTCTCTCTCTCTCTCTTTCTCTCTGACAAATAAATAAAAACTTAAAAAAAATACTTTTTTTTTTTTTTTTTTTTTTTTGTCAAGGACAGGACAGTTTCCCTTGCTTATTGAATATTCATTGACATTTGTGGAATTAGAAATTCCACTGTCAATCAAAATTTGTTTGTTGTATGTTATTGTTATAAAAGTTCTGTTGATATTGAACAAATTACTACATGTAGATACTCTTTTAAAAAGTAAATAAAAGCAAGATGTTTAAAATGAAACTTTGAATTCAAAATTGCTTCAGTCTACTGGAATATGAGAGAGCCTGAGAAAATTCACCTGAAAAGTGCTCTTAGAAGCAAAGATTCTACAGCTCAAAGGGCAGAGAGACACTTTCCTTGTCCATTCTCAGGTTCAAAGCAAAATTGTAAAATTTGTCTTCTAAGGCTTTATACTATGACTCTCCTTTCATGACAATATTTTGGCAGTTATAGAACAATAATTCAAAAACTTTAGCAAGCAGACAGCTCACTAAAACTCTTGAAGTCTGGGCTCTACCCCAAACATATGGAATTGAAATAAAAAACATGTTGGGAAGAAGGAGAAGGAAAGGCAGCAAGCTTTAATATATTTAACTAGTAAACATACTAGAGTTTGAGAATCATTGTTCAGACACTCTGATCTTTCTTCTTTTTCCTTTATCATACCTCCTCATATCCAGGGATCACCTTAAGATGCTGATCATTCATTGCCTTCCAGAATCCTGTTACTTTGCCTCCTGTGTGATTGATTTTTACTCCTTGCACCTCATGCCTTAAATTCAACATCATGGTTTCCTCAAATCAACAATTACCTCATCCTCTAAACTCATAAACTAGAGGGCCCTTTCCCAGTTCTGACTCACTTACCAGTGTCTTAAAAGAATAATTTTCTGCCCATGGAATAATCCAATGTGGTGATTAATTGGTAGGCAATTCAAACTGAAAGGCATAGGAAAGAAAGAAAGGCATAGGAATCTCTTAAGTGTGGTTTATTTCAAATATTATAAGCTAATATTTATTCTGCCTAACTCAGCCCCATTTTATTTCAGACAATCTAGAATCTCTCCTAAGGTATAACAAAACAGGCTCAAAGGAAAACAAGAATTCTGCAGTAGAGATTTATAGAATTTATAGGTTTTATAAGACAAATGGGTTTATAAAATAAGGGTAATTACCTACTTCATGAAATTGGGTTTTTTGGGGTTTTTTGTTGTTTTGTTTTTGGTTTGTTTGTTTGTTTGTTTGTTTTTTACTTCCTGAAGTCTCAATACCAAGATAATGTCACATTTTATGTATTAAACAGCTTCTTTACTGTAGAAATTCTCAAGAAATTTTTAATACCCTAAAGGGCATAGTAACTAAGTGGGGCACAAGCTATGCATCTTTTTCCAAATGTATCTGAGCAGACTGCAGAATTCGAACCACTTATTTGGAAAAATGCATTCTAGAAAAGGCCCTATATGAATCTTCTGTCACTCATAGGTGTTACCTGCTCCAGATAGTCCAGAAAACATCACTCTGAAATGAAAAGATAATCAACTGAGGGTTAAGGAGAAACACAGTTTGCTTATGTCTCTTGTCTCTATTCCAATTTAATCAGTAGACTGTAAAACTTAACTGTTACAATGTAATTTCAGAAGTCAAATAGCATTTAAACAGTGGAGGTTTACGGGGCACCTGGATGGCTCAGTGGGTTAAGCCTCTGCCTTTGGCTCAGGTCATGATCTCAGGGTCCTGGGGTTGAGCCCTGCATCAAGCTCTGCCAAGCAGGAAGCCTGCTTCCCCTTCTCTCTCTGCCTGCCTCTTTGCCTATTTGTGATCTCTATCTGTCAAATAAATTAATAAAATCTTTAAAAAATAAATAAACAGTGTAGGTTTAGAGAATATACTTTTTCAAATTTAAATTTATTTTAATTCCAGTTAGTTAACATACAGTGTTATATTATTAGCCTCAGGTGTGTAATACTGTAATTTGGTACTTCATACATCACCCTGCACTTACAGTGACAAGAGCAATCCTTACTCCCATTGCCTAATTAGCCCCTTTCCCACACCCCTCTTTGGTAACCATCACCTTGTTTTCTGTATTTAAGAGTCTGTTTCTTGCTTTATCTCTTGCTCTCTCTCTTACCTTTTTTCTCTTTGCTTGTTTTGTTTCTTTAATTCCACATATGGATGAAATCATGTAGTATTTGTCTTTTTCTGACTGACTTATTTCACTTAGCATTATACTGTCTGGCTCCATCCAAGACACTGCAAATGGCAAGATTTTGAGAATATGACTTTTCAATATTTATTGATCACTGTGTACCAGTGGTAAATCTCCCACAAAAGCAAGAGAATCCTGTTGCCCTTTCACTGCCTAATGTAAATCCCTGATGCTGGTTCAGATTATTTTGTAATGATCCTCATTTCACAGCATTTGGTAGCTGCCAATTTAAATTATTTGGAATGCTCTATGGTGAATATTGGTTCAATTTATCAAATTTCTGTTACTCTTTTACAGGACACATGTAGGGATGTATTTTTCTGCCTTCTTAAAGTAACTAAGTCATAGTTATATGATGTCTTGGCAAATATGTGAGATATTAGGTGTCACTTCTGGATCAGAACTTCAAGAAATGATTCATAGGTTGTCATATACCTTCCCCCTGCCTTAAACTAGCCACTCTCCAGATAATGAAGGCTCTGCAATTCTGTTTCCCTAATGTGAATGACGAATACACCTTTATTGGTTAAGTTACTGAAATTTTAAGCTTACTTTCTACCACAGCATAACAAAGCCTATCCTGACTGATACATTTTGATATTGCAAAAAAGGTATTCTTAAAAATTGCTAAAATTTATGTTGTCCTACCATTGCATTATTTATGCATCTGTTAGGTGAAGTGATAAAATCAGCTTTCTGAACTTCCAGCCTAAGTACTAGACTCTAAAATTCTAGCAAGTTACAGAAATCTAAATAGCCAAACATCAGGCTTTCCTAGTTAATTATTATCCTAGTTAGTTAAATGTTTTCCATACATATAGCCATTTTCAAATTAAATGCTTGTTCAGCATATATTATGCATTTTGTACTAGTCTTTGTAATGGGAGGTGCCCTACAGTGCTGAGTAATCTAGAACAGTAGTTTTCAAGCATTTTGTTCTTGACTCTCTGCTCTTTAAAAAGTAATGAACACTTCGAAGAGTTTTATATGTGAGTTATTGTACCAAATGCATAATGTATTCAAAATTAAAACTGAGAATACTAATTAATATTTTATTTTGAGATAATTGCAGAATCACATGCAGTTTTAAGAAATGTCAAAAGATCTATTTACCCTTCCCTCATTTTTCTGTAGTGGTAGCAACTTCCAAAATGATAGTACAATATCATACCCAGAATATGGAAATTAATACAATCAAGATACAGAACACTTCCATCAGCACAAGGATCCCTCTTATATCCTTTTAAGGACACACACCTCCATGTCAATCCTTAAAAACCATTAACCTGTTCTCTATTTCTGTAATTTTGACATTTTAAGAATGTTATATAAGTGGAGTCATACAATATGCAAAGTGGAGTTTGGCTTTCTTCCCTCTGCAAAATTCTCTAAAAATTCATTCAGATTGTCATATTATCAAGACTTCTCTTTTTATTTTTTGCTGATTTATATGAATGTGCCACAATTTATTTAACCATTCACCTATTAATAGACATTTTTGTTTTTTTCAGTATTGGTCCATTGTGAATAAAGTTGCTATGAACACTCAGATATAGGTTTTCATGTGAATATAAGTTTTCATTTCTGTGGAGTAAATGTGCAGAAGTAGAATTGCTATATCATATAATAATTGCATGACTTTTCAAGTTTGTTTGTTTTCTTTTTTTTTTTTTTAATATAATTTTTTATTTTTTATAAACATGTATTTTTATCCCCAGTGGTACAGGTCTGTGAATCACCAGGTTTACACACTTCACAGCACTCACCAAAGCACATACCCTCCCCAATGTCCATAATACCACTCCCTTCTCCCAAACCCCCTCCCCCCAGCAACCCTCAGTTTGTTTTGTGAGATTAAGAGCCACTTATGGTTTGTCTCCCTCCCAATCCCATCTTCCTTCATTTATTCTTCTCGTACCCACTTAAGCCCCCATGTTGCAACACCACTTCCTCCTATCAGGGAGATCATATGATAGTTGTCTTTCTCCGCCTGACTTATTTCGCTAAGCATGATACGCTCTAGTTCCATCCATGTTGTCGCAAATGGCAAGATTTCATTTCTTTTGATGGCTGCATAGTATTCCATTGTGTATATATACCACATCTTCTTGATCCATTCATCTGTTGATGGACATCTAGGTTCTTTCCATAGTTTGGCTATTGTGGACATTGCTGCTATAAACATTCGAGTACACGTGCCCCTTTGGATCACTACGTTTGTATCTTTAGGGTAAATACCCAATAGTGCAATTGCTGGGTCATAGGGCAGTTCTATTTTCAACATTTTGAGGAACCTCCATGCTGATTTCCAGAGAGGTTGCACCAGCTTGCATTCCCACCAACAGTGTAGGAGGGTTCCCCTTTCTCCGCATCCTCGCCAGCATCTGTCATTTCCTGACTTGTTGATTTTAGCCATTCTGACTGGTGTGAGGTGATATTGCATTGTGGTTTTGATTTGTATTTCCCTGATGCCGAGTGATATGGAGCACTTTTTCATGTGTCTGTTGGCCATCTGGATGTCTTCTTTGCAGAAATGTCTGTTCATGTCCTCTGCCCATTTCTTGATTGGGTTATTTGTTCTTTGGGTGTTGAGTTTGCTAAGCTCTTTATAGATTCTGGACACTAGTCCTTTATCTGATATGTCGTTTGCAAATATCTTCTCCCATTCTGTCAGTTGTCTTTTGATTTTGTTCACTGTTTCCTTTGCTATGCCAAAGCTTTTGATCTTGATGAGATCCCAATAGTTCATTTTTGCCCTTGCTTCCCTTGCCTTTGGCATTGTTCCTAGGAAGATGTTGCTGCGGCTGAGGTCGAAGAGGTTGCTGCCTGTGTTCTCCTCAAGGATTTTGATGGATTCCTTTCGCACATTGAGGTCCTTCATCCATTTTGAGTCTATTTTCGTGTGTGGTGTAAGGAAATGGTCCAATTTCATTTTTCTGCATGTGGCTGTCCAATTTTCCCAGCACCATTTATTGAAGAGGCTGTCTTTTTTCCATTGGACATTCTTTCCTGCTTTGTCGAAGATTAGTTGACCATAGAGTTGAGAGTCTATTTCTGGGCTCTCTATTCTGTTCCATTGATCTATGGGTCTGTTTTTGTGCCAGTACCATGCTGTCTTGATGATGACAGCTTTGTAATAGAGCTTGAAGTCCAGGATTGTGATGCCACCAACGTTGGCTTTCTTTTTCAATATCTTTTTTTTTTTAAAGAAACTGCAACACTGTTTTCCAGAGTGGCTAGACCATTTTACATTCCCACTGGCAATATAATATGTAAGTGATCCAGTTTCTCTGCACCTTCCCATTATTTAGCCATTCTGATAGGTATGTAGTAATATTTTACTTTAAATTTTTATTTCTTCCAGTAACTGATAATACTGAATTTCCTTCTGTGTGTTTATTTGGCTCCTGAATTACCTCTTCAGTGAAATATATCTTCATGTGTTTTCTCCACTTTCTAATTGGATTATTTGGGCTTATTTACCATTGAGTTTGAGAGTTCTTCGTATATTCTTCTGTTACATATGTAGTTTGAAATATTTTCTCCTAGCCTGTATCTTGCCTCATGTTCCTATTAACAATTTTTCAGAAAAAAACTTTTAATTTTGATGATGTTGAATTTATCATTTTTTCCTTTTATCAATTATTTATTGCCTTTTTTTTCCTACCTCCCTGAGGGTCCTGAGATTCTTCTCCCAGGTTTTTTCTAAAAGTTTTACTTTTTGTTTCCCATTTAAATCTGAGATCTATTGGAGTTATTTTTTGTATAGGAGGTTAATATTTATAGGTTGATGTCCATATTTTCAGTCTGTAGATGTCTGATTATTCTAGGTCTCCATCAGAAAGGCTGTGTTTCTTCCCTGGAATTGCTTTTGCAAGTTTCTAAAAAATCAGTTGGCCATGTGTGTGGGTTTCTGGGTTTCCCCCTGTTCTGTTCCATTGATCTATGTATCTGTCCCACCACCAGTGCTACCTAGTCTTATAGCCCTCCACTAGAGCCTCTCATTTTTTTTTTTTCAAAATTATTTTATCCAGGGGCACCTAGGAAGCTCAGTGGATTAAAGCCTCTGCCTTCAGCTTGGGTCATGATCCCAGGGTCCTAGGATGGAGCCCTACATTGGGTTCTCTGCTAAGCAGGGAGCCTGCTTCCCTCTTTCTCTCTGCCTGCCTCTGCCTACTTGTGATCTCTGTCAAATAAATAAATAAAATCTATAAAAATTATTTTATCCATTTTAGTTCATTTGAATTTTCATATAAATTTTCAAATAATCTCATTTATACATACAAAAGAAAAATCTTGCTGGGATTTCAAGTAGGAATTGTATTAAACTTACATATCATCTTGAGTAGAATTGGTTACTGAGTTGTCTTCCAGTTCATGGACATAGTATGTCTCTCCAAATTTAGATTTTCTGTAATTTCTTGCATTAGTATTTTATAATTTTCAACAGAAAAAATCCTATGCATGTTTTGTTACATGTATCTGAGTATTTTGCTTTTTGAGTGATTATAATTGGCATTATATATTTTTTAAATGTTGGTAACCATGTGTTCATTATTAGGATATAAAAATACAACAAACTGGGGCATCTGGGTGGCTCAGTTCAGTGTCTTACTCTTGGTTTTGGTGCATGTTATGATCTCACGGGTGGTGGGATCAAGCCCCACAGCGGTCTTCATGCTCAGTGGGGAGTCTGCTGGAAGAGTCTCTCCCTCTGCCCCCCACTTGTGTACTCACTCTCTGCTTCCCTTTCTCTCTCTCTCTCTAAATAAGTATTTTAGAAAATTATTTTTAATTTTTTTTAAAAAATATAACCAACTCTTTTATATCTATTGCATATCTTATGATCTTGTTGAACTCATTTATTAATTACTCAGTCATTTTTCTAGATCCTTTGGATTATTTTATATCAATAATTATGTCAAGGGATTGTTTCTTTCTTCCTTTTTTACCTGTACACATTTTATATCTAATTCTTGCTTTATTGTACTAGCTCAGTCTTCTAGTGTTATTTTGAATAAGAGTGGTGAAAGTGGGCATCCTTGTTTTATTCCTGATTACAGAAGGAAAACATTCATTCTTTTACCATTAAGAACAATAGTAATTGTAGATTTCTTTTTGTAAGTGCTCTTTTTTGTTTATTATACTCTATTGTATATTTTCTGAGAGGTTTTTTATGAATTATGAACAAATATTGAATTTTCTCAAATGTTTATTTCTTTGTCAGTTGATAAGTATCATATTGATGTGATCTTTATTCTTAATGTTTAACTTATTATATGGTGGATTACATTGACTTTCTAACATTGAGCTATCCTTACATCCTTGGAATAAATTCTTTTTGATTATGGTACATAATTATTTTTCACATATTGATGAAATATATTTGCAAATATTTGGGTTAAGTATTTTTGTGTCCATGGGGCACCTGGCTGGCTCAATCATTAAGTATCTGCCTTCGGCTCAGGTCATGATTCCAGGGTCCTGGGATCGAGCCCCATGTCAGGCTCCCTGTTCAGAAGGAAGCCTACTTTTCCTCTTCCACTCCCTCTGCTTGTGTTCCTGTTCTTGCTGTCTCTCTCTCTCTCATCAAATAAATAAATGTATCTTTAAAAAAAAAAAAAAAGGAATTTTTGTGTCCAAAAGCAAGAATAAACTATTGAGATTACATCAGAATTAAAAGCTTCTGCACAGTAAAGGAAAGAACCAACAAAACTAAAAGACAACCCCCTGAATGGGGAAATATATTTTCAAATGGCATCTCTGACAAAGGGTTATACGTGAAAAACTTAACACAACTCAATACCCAGAAAATCAAATATTCCAATTAAAAATGGGAAGAAGACATATGGATGGCCAGCAGACACATGAAAAGATGTTCAGCATCACTCTTCATCAGGGTAGTGCAAATCAAACCTACCATGAGATATCACCTCACAACTGTCAGAGTGGCTAAAATTAAAAACCCAAGAAACAACACACGTTGGTAAGGATGTGGAGACAAAGCAACCCTTGTTCTTAGGAATGCAAACTGGCAATGCTGTTGTGGAAAATAGTCTGACCATGCCTCATAAAAGCTAAAAATAGAACTACCCTATGATCCAGTAGTTATACTACCATTTTCCCCCAAAATACAAAAATAGAGTTCAGAGAGATATAAACATCCCTGTATTTATGTACCTTTATTTACAATAGCCAAACTGGAAGTAGCAAAAGTGTCCATTGATAGATAAATGGATAAAGAGGAAGTGGTTTATATATAACAGAGATGTGTGTACATGAGTATGTATATGTTTACACACATATACACACCATGGAATATTATTCACCCATGAAAAATAATGAAATTTGCAACAACACAGATAAACCTAGAAAATACAACGCTAAGCAAAACAAGTCAGTAAGATAAAGATAAATACCATATTATTTAGTCTTATGTGAAATTTAAGAAACAAAACAAACAAAGGAAATAAGAGAAATAAACAACAACAACAACAACAAAAAACCCAGACTATTAACTAGAGAGAACAGATGGTTACCAGAGGGGAGGTAGATGGAGAGATGGGTGAAACAGGTGAACGGGATTATGTGTACAGTGATCCAAATGAGCACTGAATAGTATGGGGAACTGCTGAATAGGTATTTTGTACCCCTGAAATTAATATAACACTGTATGTTAACTACATTGGAATTAAAATTTTAAAAAATAAATTTCTAAAAAAGAATTTTTATGTCCATATCTTCAAGTAATATTGATTAGTAGTTTTTCCTGTTTATACTGACTTTGTCTGATTTTGGTATTAGGATAATAGGGGTTTCATAAAATAAATTTAGAAATATTTCTTACTTTTCTATTTTCAGGAAGACAGTGTATAGAATAAATGTTAATTCTTCTTTAAGTATTTCGTAGAATTCTCTAGGCAAACCATCTGAGCCTGAAAACTGTGTTCAGGAGTTTATTATAATTAACTCAATTTCCTTAATCACTAAAAGACTATTAAAATGATTTACTTTATATTGAGTTACTTGTGGTATTTTGTGGCTTTGAAGGTATTGGTCAATTTCGTCTTAATTATCTAATTTGTGGGTATAGAGTTTTTTTTGTTTTGGGTTTTTTTTTTCTTAAATTGGTAGTGTTCTCTTTATGATGTCTACAAGGTTTGTAGTTTTACTCTGTTCTATTGTGACATTGTTAATTTGTTTTCTCTGCTTTTTCCTTGTCTTGTTGAGGTTTTTCAATTTTATCAAACTTTTTGAAAAAAAAGTTATTTGTTTTATTGATTTTTATGTTGTCTATTTTCTGTTTCACTGATTTCTGCTCTTATTATTCTTTCTATTTGCTATGGGTTTATATCCCCCTGCCCCCCACTTTCTTTTGTCTAGGATCTTGAAATAGGAAACTCAATTGCTGATTTTAGACTTTCCATCTTTTAATACTTACACCAGGCTTCTTTCTCAGCACTGCTCAGCTGTAATACTACTCCCAAAATTGACAACTACTAGTTTTTTAATGGTAGTCACAATGTGGAATTTGATACCATTTCAATGGACTTTTTTATGCAGTTGCATTAAAATCAAAGTAACAATCAGCATGAACTCTGAATGGTTATTTTTCCCATGCATAATTTTGTAGAATTTTGCATTGGTCATTTGTAAAATATGTTTTGCTGAGTTACACAGATCTTTAGATACTCACACATTTCTTTATATACTATCAATATTACATGTATTAATATTATAACTATATTAGAGTAACTTTAATCATTGGGAAGCTTATCAAGCTAACAGTGGTGGATACAAGATTTTGAAATTCTGATTTTCACTTGAAAGTTCAAATAATATCACAACAGATGCTATCATTTGTTTTCTTTGAAGTGAAAGGATCACTTTATTCATTTTTTAGAAAATATTTTCCAAATATCTGAATCTGAATAACCATAATCCTCCATGTGATGGCTATTCTTTCAGTCAAAAATGGCATTTCACAAGAAAAGTGGCTAGAGCAGCCAGAAACTCAAACAATCATATGGTCTTCTTCCAATAGAAACCACTGTATTCCAGAATACAGCAGAAGTACTTTATAGGTACTTCACATTTTGACTACAGAATATTAAAGAGATGGAATTTAACAAAATTAGTCATTGTACTGTTATATCAAGGACATTATTAAATTAATCTGGCAATTTTTCCCCTCTGTATGTTCAGTGGTAAAGAATACAGTGATTAATAATAGAATTTGTCTTCTTTGTAGTAAGAAACCAGCATCTTTATATACCGCTGCTTTACTCAATTAATGCAAGTGTCAGCACAATGAAAAACCAAATAAAATCTATTTTTTTTTTTAATAAACTCTGCACCTAACTTGGAGCTCAAACTCATGACACAGAGATCAAGAGTCACATGCTCTACTGACTAAGCCAGCCAGGCGCCCCTTAGTTATTTTATGATAATACTGACATTTCCCATCTCATGGAAGGGTCTTTGTGACCCCTCGGGTCTAAAGAGCACAACTTGGAAACCACTGATCAAAGAAGTATGGTTCCCATACTGTGAATCTTACTTACAGTCCTGAAAGAAGAGGAGAAATAAAACAGCCACAGAGATATATAAAATGATTAATTGTGATAATGAATATTGAGAAAAAGTGCTTTGTATTATTAGAAATAGAGAGGACTTACATAACAAACACAGTAATGGAGAGGATGTACTGTAGAATTGTGGGTGCCAGAATGGGCCCAAGATAATCTCTCTGAATTAAAGAAGTCTAAGAAAACAACTGAAATATAATTGCAGTTAGAAAAATGAATAGTGAAACAATAAGTGTGTGACTGCTGAGTTGGGAAAGCATTTGACATTTCTCCTGAAATAAAAACAGGTGATTAGAAAATAAGGACCTAGCATGTTTTGAGAGGAGGTGCAGTATAGGCATGATGTGTCAGATCATTTAAACTCTTGGAAGCTAACAAAGGTTTGCTAATTCAACACACATCCAATGAGGATTTGCTGAAGAGTTTCAAGCAAAGAGACAAGATGCACTATTTAGATGCCAGAGTTTCATTCATTATTGATATTAACCAGAAAATAATTTCATCAACTAACATCATACTCTACCAATTACTGAATTAAGAAATAATTGCAAATTTGTCAGTCTTCTATGATTCAGGACTATGTATTTTCCTTATGGGGTTGTTCCTGAAGCTTCAAAGAGTATGTTTACAATATAAAGTTGAAGTGTAAATTAATCGAATTATGTGACAACTATATAAAAGATCCACTTTTACAAAAGTCCCATTATTGTAAAAGTTTTGTCATTCACATATACAATCTATCCTCTCTCACAATCCTAGCTCCGTATGACCACTAATCTGTTTTTTGACTCCTTTTTTGAGTACTACTCCTTTATCACTGCTAAACAGGGATCTATCAATTATTGTCAAGTTCATTAAAATATTGAAGCATGTGTCAGTGGTTCATTTCTCTTATTGCTGAATTATGTTGTTTTTATGGATATACAATATTGTGTTTATTCAGTCACAAAATGATGATACTTAGATTATTTCTAGTTTGGGGCTATTATGAAATGTGTTATTTTCCTGAAGGTTTAATTTTTCTTCTACTTTTTTCTCACTCTTTTCTTCAAGTTGGATAATCTACCATTAAATTGACAGATTTTCTTTTCTATCTTTCATAATGTACTGTTTACATAATACAGTAAGTTTTATTTTTAAAGTTTCATTTCAACTCTAGGTTTTACATCTGCCCCCTTTTAGTATTTTCTATGTTTATTCAGATTCTTTATTTTTTTTAAATATTGCCAGTATAATTTCCTTTAATTCTTTAAAGATAGTTATCTCCAGTTCATTGAACGTTTTGATAATAGCAGCTTTATCATGTTTTTTAATGCTGAATCCAGTCTCTGGGCTCTATCAAAGATAGTTTCTACTGATGACTTTTTAAAATTCTGTCTTTGGGTCATAGTTTCCATTTTCTTTGCTTATCTCATAATTTTTTAAAGTTTTATTTATTTAATCTCTGCACCCCACTTGGGGCTCAAATTCACAACACTTAGGTCAAGAGCCACATGCTCTTCTGACTGTGCTAGCCAGTGCCCCTCATAAATTTTGTTGAAAACATGACATTTTAAATATTATGGTGTAGCAAAACTGGATTCTGGTTTTTTTTCTCCTCTGAGGGATTTTTATCTAGTTTGCTTTTTTTTTGTTTGTTTGTTTTCATCCTTACTCTTTTTCCCCTCCCTTCTCTTTCCTTCCTTTCCTTCTTTCTGTATTTCTTTCTTCTTTCCTTTCTTTCTTCTTCTTTTCTTTTTTCTTTCTTTCTTTCTTTTTCTTTTTTTTTTTTTTTCTGAATCACTAATCTGTCTGGACTAAATCTATAGCATTATCATCCCCTGTGGTTACTGTACATCTCTGCTTAGCTTTTTATATCTCAGGTTTTTTATTTTTATTTTTTCATCATTTCTTTTTAAACCCTAGATTCCTAGGTTGCTTCTGTGTTGTAATGCTAGTAAACTGCCAGTGATTGATCTGAAGCTGTGAAAATTCCTTGAGCCAGTTAGGCTTCCACTCTTTGTTGATGGATCTGTGTGTGGGTTGTTGAGCACATCCGGTGCCCTGTTTCAAGTCTTTCCCAGCTTTCACTTTATTGTACCTATGCATATGCACATTTGCAGCCTCTGGTCAGGCCGGCATGCACAGATTGCTTGGATCATTTTTGTTCTCCATTATACATACGCATAGTTTATAGCCAGGGATATGTAGCTAGCTTACCAAGTTCTTGTTTTATTTCCATGATCTCTTGTTAAATTTCTGACTAATCCACTTATTGATTATTTCAATAGTAAGCACATCCTTAAGGAAATGGAGCCACTGGACTTCTCCGTTTACTTGCTGAGGCTACAATATTTATTCACAGAGAGACTCCACTTGAGCCTTTTGCCTTTCACTCCAAAGCAAGTGAGTGACTACAGCAGTGAAGTTGGTTTTTATGGCTTGCCACATATTAGTAAAACTACCTTGCTGAATCAACTGGGAAGAGAGAGCAGCTGCAAGCAAAAATGACACGTATTTCCACTGTAATTACCCAAAGTTCAGCTGTTTTATTTGAATAAATCCATCTCAATTCGTTTTCTTCCTTCCTTTGATTTCCTGAACCCTGATATAGTTGTTTTTGAAAATCCTGGCCAGGTTTATTATATTTTCTGACACTGACATTACAGGAAATTTGTTCTGTTGTATTCTTTTCCCCAATTTTTTTATTGTAGTAAAATACACATAATATAAAAGTTACCATCTTAACCATTTTTAAGTTTACAGTTCAGTGGTAGTGAACAACATTTATAATGTGGTGCTGAATCACCACTATCCATCTCCAGTGCCCTTTCCTCTTGTAAAACTCAATCTGTCCATTAAACAACAACTTTGCATTCTTTTCTTCCCCTTAGCACATGACAACTACCATTCTATTTTCTGCCTGATACTGACTACTCCACATACTCACATAAATAGAATCATGCTTACTTGCCTTTTGTGATTGGTTATTTCATTTAACATGATGGTTTCAGGGTTTACTATATTATAGCATATGTCAGAATTTCCTTCCTTTTTAAATGATTAATATACTAAATATATTATTAATATATAGTATATATATTAAATATATACTTAAATAATATACTAAATATATTATTAATATGTGGTATATATATTAATTACTTAATATTAAGTAATTAATATATATACTATATATAATTATACTACATGTTGCTTATCCATTCATCCATCAATGGATACCCAGGTTATTTCTACATTTTAGGTATTTAGTGCTGCTATGAACATGGATGTACAAATACATCCTTGAGACTCTCCTTTCAGCACTTTTGGGCGTATATACTCCAAACTGGAATTGCTAGAATAAATGGTAATTGTATTCTATATTTTTTGAGGAACTGTCATACCCACCAAAAATGCCCTTGGGGGGGGCGCCTGGGTGGCTCAGTGGGTTAAAGCCTCTGCCTTCAGCTCGGGTCATGATCTCAGGGTCCTGGGATAGAGCATTGGGCTCTCTGCTTGGCGGAGAGGCTGCTTCCTCCTCTATCTCTGCCTGCCTCTCTGCCTGCTTGTGATCTCTCTCTCTGTCAAATAAATAAATAAAATCTTAAAAAAAAATGCCCTTGGGTTCAAATTATGCCAAATCCTCACAGACATTTATTTTCAGTTTTTATTTCTTCCTTTCTTTCTTTTTTATTTTGCATGTGTATGTGTTTGTTTAATAGCCAAGTGGTATCTTATTGTAGATTGATTTGCATTTCCCTAATCGTTAGCAATATTGAACATTTTTTCATCTGCTTATTAGGCTATTTCTATATATTCTTTGGATAAATGCCTGTTCAAATCCTTTGCCTCTTTTTGCCCATTGGTATCAGGATGTTTGTTTTTGGTTATTGAGTTTTAGGAGGTTTCTACATATTCTGAATATTAATCTCATCAGATATATAATTTCTGTATATTTTTTCATTCTGTGGATCACATTTATTCTGTTATTCATACCTTTAGATATACAAAATTTAAAATTTTTATAAAGTCCAATTTGTCTACTTTTTCCTTTGTTGCCTATGCTTTTGATGTCATATCCAAGTAATCATTGCCAGTATAATGTTGTGAAGCTTACAGATGTGCCTGAGTGGCTCAGTGGGTTAAAGCCTCTGCCTTCAGCTCAGGTCATGATCTCAGGGTCCTGGGATCAAGCCCTGCATCAGGCTCTCTGCTTGGTGGGGAGTCTGCTTCCGCCTCCAATCCCCTGCCTGCCTCTCTGCCTACTTGTGATCTCTCTTTCAAATAAATAAATAAAAATCTTTAAACAAAAATGTTGTGAAACTTTTGCTCTCTGTTGTCTCTTAAGAGATTATCAGCTTCATCTCTTTCATTTAGATCTTTGATCCATTTTGAGTAAATTTTTGTATATAGTGTTAGGTAAGACTCTAGATCATTAACATGTGGATATCCAAATTTCCCAACACTAAGATACTGCTTCTCAACTGAGAGGTCTTGGCACCCTTGTCTAAAAATTAATTATCATAGATAAGATTTTATTTCTGGGTTCACTATTTCATTTCATTATTTGATGGGTTTGTTTTATGCCAGGAGTAGTTTTGAAATCAGAATTATTAGTCCCCTAGCTTTGTTCTTCTTCAAGATCGTTTTGCTTATTTAAGGTCCCTTAAAAATCAATATGAATTATAGAGTAGGTATTTATGTTTTTGGACAAAAATGTCTTTGGGATTTTGAAAGACACTGCATTAAATTTGTAAATCTCTTTGACTACCAGCGGTATCTTAATACTATTAAGTTTTCCATTCCATAGATATGATATGTATTTCCATTTATTTATTTCTTCTTTAATTTCTTTGTGCAATATTTATTAGTTTTCACTGTAAGAATATTTTACATTCTTGGTCATGTTTTTTCCAAAGTATTTAATTTTTTAATGTAATTATACATGGGATTTTTTTCTTAATTTTTCTGATTGTTCATTGTTGCTATATAGAAATGCAACTGATAAAAGCATTTGTATAGAAAAGGAAACAGCTGACAAAACCAAAAGACAACAGAGAGAATAGGAGAAGATATTTGCAAAGGACGTATCAGATAAAAGGCTAGTATTTGAAATCTGTAAAAAACGTATATAACTCAACACCCAAATAACAAATAATCCAATCAAGAAATGTGTGAAAGACACAAAGAGACATTTCTGCAAAGACATAAATGGCCAAAATACACATGAAAAAGTCTCAGCATCACTCAGTATCAGGGAAATACAAATCAAAACAACAATGAGATATCACCTCATACCAGTCAGAATGTCTAAAACAACAGATATAGGCAAGGATGTGGAGAAAGGGGAACCCTCCTACACCGTTGGTGAGAATGCAAGCTGGTGCAGCCACTCTGAAAACAGTATGGAGGTTCCTCAAGAAGTTGAAAATAGAGATACCATATGACCCAGCAATTGCACTACTATGTATTTATCCTGAAGATGCAAATGTAGTGATCTGAAGGGGCACCTGAACCGTAATGTTTATAGCAGCAATTTCCACAATAACAAAACTATGGAAAGAGCCCAGATGTCCATCAACAGATGAATGCATAAAGATGTCTCTCTCTCTCTCTTTCACACACACACACACACACACACACACACAATGGTGTATTACACAGTCATCAAAAAAATGAAATCTTGCCATTTTTAATGAAGTGGATGGAATTAGAGGGTATTATACTGAGTGAAATAAGTTAATCAGAGAAAGACAATTATATGATTTCACTGATATGTGGAATTTAAGATACAAGGTAGAAGATCATATGGGAAGGGTGAAAAAAATGAAACAAGGCAAAACCAGAAAGGGAGACAAGTCATAAGAGACTCTAAATCTTAGGAAACAAACTGAAGGGTTTTGGAGGGGATGGAGGAGGGAGAATGTGGTAACTGGTGATGGACATTGGTAAGGGTATGTGTTATAATGAGCACTGGGTATTATATAAGACTAATGAATCACAGCCCTGTAGCCCTGAAAAAATAATACATTATATGTTAATTAGTTGAATTTAAATTTTAAAAAGAAAAATAAAGAAATGTAACTGACTTCTATGTGTTGACTTTTTATCCTGCTACTTTGCTGAATTCATTTATTTGTTTTAATAATTTTTTTGTGTGGAGTCTTTAGTATTTTCTGCATTTAAGATCATTAAGAACAGGGATTAGCTTACTTCTTCCTAACCAATTTGTATGACTTTTATTTCTTTTTCATTTCCAATTGCTATGGCTAGAATTTCTAGCACTGTTTTAAATGCAAGTGACGAAGTGGACATCCTTGTCTTGTTCCTGATCTGAGATGAAACTCTTTCAGCCATTCACCATTGAGTAGGATGTTTGCTGTGTTTTTTTCATGTATGGTTTTTATTACATTGAAGTAGTTTCCTTCTGTTCCCAGTTTGTTGAGTACTTTTATCATGAAAGAGTCTTGAGTTTTGTTAAATTTTTTTTTCTGCATCAGTTGAGATATTGTGTTCTTTTTTTTCCCCCTGTATCCTGTTACTATGGCATATTATAATGATCAGTTTTCATATATTGAACCATCCTTGCATTCCAGGAATAAATTCTACTTGGTCATTATGTATAATCCATTAAAATTTACTGAATTCAGTTTGCTAATATTTTTAAGGCTTTTTGCATGAGTGTTCATGAGAGATATTGGTCTGTAGATTTATTTTCTTATTGTGTCTTTGTCTGGCTTTGGCATCAGGTTATTATTAGCCTCAAAGAGCAACTTGGGTAGTCTTTGCTCCTCTTGAGTTTTTTAGTAATGCTTGACTAGGATGGTATTAGTTGTTCTTTAAATTTTAGTAGAATTCACCAGTAAAGCCATTGAGTCCAGGGCTTTTCTTTGTTGGGAGTGGGGGTTTTTGGGGGGGGGTTTGTTTGTTTTTTGGTTACTGACTCAATCTCCTTACAGTTCTAAGTATAGTTTTGTTAGGCTTTGTGTTTTTAGAAATTTGTCTGTATCTTTTAGGTTATCCAGTTTGTTGGAATATAATTATTTATATTATTCTCTTATAATACTTTTTATATCTCTAGAATTGGGAGTCTCCACTTTCATTTCTGATTTTAGTAATTTGAGTTTTTTATCCTTTTTTCTTATTCCATCTGATTTGTCAGTTTTTGAAGATTAGCAGATGGTTTTACTCTTTCTCTATGATTTTTATGTTTTCTATTTTGCTTTTATCTGCTCTAATATTTACTATTACCTTCTTTCTCCTAGCTTTGTGTTTAGTTTGTTCTCCCTTTTTTAGGTCCTTAAATTGTAAAGTTGTTTTGAAATCTCTCTTTTTACTGTAAGCATTTATAGCTACAATTTCCCCACCCCTTAACATTATTTTTGCTGTGTCCTATAAGTTGTGATATATTGTATTTTAATTTTTATTCATCTCTTTTTTCCCTCTCAGTAAATTTCTTAGACTAAGTGCTTTTATTATTCTGTCTGCAGGTTTATGGGTTCTTTCTTCTACGAACTCAAATCTGCCTTTGAATTCTTCTAGTGTATTTTCCATTGTAGTTATCATATTTTTCAGCTCAAGATTTTCTGCTTGGTTTCTTTGTAAGTTTTCTGCCCCTTGGATATATCCATTTTGTACATATGTTTGTCTTTACTTTTATTTATTTTTATAAGTATTTTTTTAAAGATTTTATTTATTTATTTGGTGGACAGAGATCACAAGTAGGCAGAGAGGCAGGCAGGGAGAGAGGAAGGGAAGCAGGCTCCCTGCTGAGCAGAGAGCCCAATGCGGGACTTGATCCCAAGACCCTGAGATCATGACCTGAGCCGAAGGCAGCGGCTTAGTTCACTGAGCCACCCAAGCACCCCTTGTCTTTACTTTAAAATATATATATATATATATATATATATATATATATATATATATCATATTTATTTCTTTGAGCATTTAAGGCAGTTGTTTAAAATCTTTGTTCAGTAAATATGCCATTAAGACTCTTTTGGCACAGTTTCTGTCATTTGTTTTTTCCTTTTAATGGGCCATATCTGTTTCTATGTGGGCCTCATGATTTATGTCATTTTAGAAAAGACATTTGAATCTAATAGGTCTGAAAATCAGATTCTCTTCATCCAGCAGGTTGCTGGTTTTTGTTTTGTTTTGTTTTGTTTTAGTGTTCTCAATTGTTTTAGCTGTCTCTGTACTGAAGACCAGGCTGAGATGGAAGCTTAAGATCTTCTCTAGTCACTCTCTGAGTGTACAGTTGCTTTTTAATGCCTTAGTCTTTAATATCTGTCTCCTACAAGTGGAATAAGAAAAATGAAAATTGAGAGAAATGTCTTGGGCCTTAAATCACCTGGATGTCAGTTTAACTAGAGGAGGCAGGGCTTAAATCAAGTAAGGTGTAAAAACAGGAACTGATATGTCTTGTCTACATCTCATTTATGAGAAGCAGCATTCTGTATTGAGAGCGCCCATCCTCAGTATTTGGAGGGCAGAATCCTTTTTACCTACCATGCCCCTGCATGCTGTGTGCAGACTTCTCTTGAAATGGTCACACCGCTGTTTGCCATAGGACTCGCAGTAGAGGTTGGATAGTTGCTACTGTTCTGAAAACTGAAATTGATGGAAGTTAACCACAGTCTACCATCTAAGACTTCCCTTGGAAGTTACAAGCCTTCAATAGAGTCTAGAGTTCAAAATAGTTGCATCAGATATATTATGCCAGTGCAGTTGTCCAAATGAGGAGACAGATTCCTGGTGCTTCCTGCTGTGCCATCTTTTCAGAATCCTCTTTCTTGTTGTACTTATTTTTAAGCTCATGTCTACTTTGATTAAATCAAACACTGTCAAAACATTAGTGAATAACTCATTTTATAGTACGTCATATAAAGAAATGGTTATAATTTATTTATTTACGTATTGTCACCCGGCAAAACTGTTACCTTCTTCATGGTTGTGATTTTAACTAATCTTTCTTCATCATACCAGCCTCTGTCATGAGGTAGATGCCAGACAAAAGGAAGTTGATTTGGATTTAATGGAAATGAAGAAAGGATGTTTATCATTTACTGCACGACCAGTTCCTTACATTCTAAAATCATGATCTTAAAAAAACAATCTAAACTAGTGAGAAAAGGATTTTACATTGAAAGAGAACATATTCCTTAGAAATATCAATTCGACCACTCTCATTAATCGGCTTTATCTGAATAGCTTATTTACTCCTTCAATTTCCTGCATAGTTCTTTGATCTCAATTTTTATGCCCCATCGTTTAGATTATCTTTTCAATGCACGTATGCAGATTAGTACATAATGTCCCTATGGGAAAAGTAAAGATAAAAGTAAGTTATACAAAAATAAAGAGCTGCACAAAGTTTTCAAAAATCTGAGACAAAGCTGGATACATATTCTAAAATTTATCAGTTCAGAAATGTAGACTAACAAAACAGATGTAACCACTGCTAGACGAAAGGAGAATCAACGTCTAGAGTCAAACTAGAATGTGCCACATTTAAGGCCTTTGTGGATGCATCCATTTGAGCATGTGGGAACATATGGTTTTGTACTCAGGTGATACTGCCATTGGATCCACAGTGAAGCTTAGCCTTGTTGGTAGTTGACCTCAATACTTGCCATCTTTCAGGTTCAGCTTTGGAAGCAAAAACCAGAGGAGTCTTTGTTATAATATTTGGAAAATAGCCTATGAAATCTTCTAAATTACACTTGATTTGCTCTAATTTGAGAAATAAATGCAATGTCAGTTAACTTAAAGTTATAATTATTAATACGTGTTAAAAAATCTGTGAAGAAATAGAACTGTAATAGGAAAGGGGGCTCATTACAGTTGAAATCAAATAATGCAATGGTATTAGAACTTTAAACAAGATTTCTAAAACGTGTTTAGGCTCTGTGGATGCCACCTTTCTGGGTTTATTACTCAAACTAAAGAACTCTTGTTGAGGTAAGATACTTATTCATTTACTCCACCTTAATTTGCTTTTCTCTTAATTGAGCTCAGCATGAGGTAAGACTTCATAAATAATGTACATACTGCCCTTTTTAACCTAGACTTTTATTTTTTTTAATATTTTATTTATTTATTTGACAGATGGAGATCATAAGCAGGCAGAGAGGCAGGCAGAGAGAGAGGCAGAGAGATAGGAGGAAGCAGGCTCCCTGTTGAGCAGAGAGCCCGATGTGGGGATCGATCCCAGGACTATGGGATCAGAACCTGAGCCAAAGGCAGCGGCTTAACCCACTGAGCCACCCAGGCGCCCCAACCTAGACTTTTATAATATCTATTCCCCTGGAATCATTTTTCCTAACCCTGGTGGTTGAACAGGTTAGGGTAAGGAGTAGTAGCAGGAAAAAAGAATTTAAAAAGCCAGTTCTCTAGTGGAGAAAAAAAAAAAAGCCAAAATGACCCTCCTCCCCTTCTTAACTTGGCAAGCTGCAGTATACTCAAAAGGTGGCCAACCTAACTGAATAGTTGTTGTAGTCCCCAGCAAAAGAGGAGCAAGGCTACTTCTGTTGGGGAGTAGGTACACTCAAATTTCTAAAAACAACAAAATACTGGTATTCATATTGTACAACACTAGACAGTCCTAACAATAATGCATGTCTGGTTTTACTGTACTTTAAGCTTAACTATAATACACAATGTCCAAGCAGAATCTGAATGAAATATGTCAAGCAGAGAAAGTTAATTATCATATGGTTTCACTTGTGGAGCATAAGGGATAACATGGAGGACATTAGGAGAAGGAAAGGAAAAGTGAATTTGGGTAAATCAGAGGGGGAGACAAAATATGAGAGACTGTGGATTCTGAGAAACAAACTGAGGGTTATGGAGGGGAGGAAAGTCAGGGGGTGGGTGAGCCTGGTGGTGGGTAGTTGCATGGAGCACTGGGTGTGGTACATAAACAGTGAATCTTGGAACATGAAAAAAAATAAAATTAAGATGCTAACAAAATTAAATTAAAAAAAGAAAAGAATTTGAAGTGGGTGCCTATGTTCATCACGTTACTATCATAATTGTGAGTGACTTACTATTGAGCTATAACTGTGGTATAGGAAGAAAAAGTTTTCTCTTATAGTATAGCCCATAAGATTATAAATAAATATTTTAAATATTTATTATACTCTAAGTGCCCTCTCTTTCATTTAATTTTTGTTTCCTGTATTTAGAAAGAATAATGTCAAATTTTCCACCTAATAACCTCTTGATTTCTGAAAAGCCATTCCAGACCTAGCAGTTGTTTAAAGACACTTACCATACCTTTAGTATGAAGACAGTTATTGGATGCTTTTAAATGATATAATTTTAATTATTAACTATATAATATGTAATTTCTTATCAAAACTGATAGAAAAATGTGAATTATACTTATTTCTAGAGAATTGAAATAGAAATGAATATAATGAGAAATCTCTTTCTTTTTGCTATTCAATTTAGAAATACATCAGTAAATGTTAAAAGCAATTCTGACAGTGAGATTTTAAAAGTAGATATGGCTGAATATGAAAATACAAGGAAAACACTCTCAGATTTATGATAATTTTCTTCTCATGGATAATTGAAAATGATATGTACAACTCATTATTACTATTATTACAGTTTTTGAGGAAAAAATACTTAAATAAACCCTAAAAAATAAAACCCTAAAAATAAATGAGGCATAACACTTAAGCCTGTCCCTTCAACTGGTAGATTCACATACACATGAATAGTGACTTTTTTTTAATATAAAATGACATGACTAATTCTTTCTCACCACTTCATTAGTTAGTGACACTAGCCCTAGCTTCAGAACTAAGGTCAACCCATTTAATGAAATGCTTACTTAAACACCAAAGTCATTATTACATATGTAAGAGTTTAGAAATACTGCACTAAACTTGGAAAATGCCCAGCACCAGTGAATCAATTTTCTATCTGCTTTGTAAAAACAACTTCTGCTTTATTGCTTTTTGGAAACAGAATTGAAGCAATACTTCACAAAAGCTGTTAAACAGAACTCCTGGCATAAAATATAAGATTTCCCATTAAACTACATCATTCCTCAATTCCTTTTGAACACCTAATGGCATAATGAAAACTGATTAGACTATTCATATGTTCACATTCTCTGCTATGATATGGTATCTGATAGCCTCAAGTTTAAATAGTTGGTTTGTAAAATGAGATGATTGTACAGTTGAACAATCAACCTCATAAACAATGTACTGCTGAGTAATGCAAATTTTTAATTGGTCAGATAAAGTAGCATTTAGTGCTGAAAAATATGGAAGATAGTCTGTAATTAGAATAATTAACACAAAGATGATTCCTATATAGCAGCAACACATTAAATATTTAACCATGAGGAAAGTTAACAATTTCAAACTGGTAAATGAAGGGAAAATTCTTTGAGATTCGTTAGGGTTTATTTATTTATTTTTTAATCATTTGGGATAGAAATAGCAATTTCATACTGTTAATACTGCAAAAGTTATGGTAAGGAAGAAAATGAGCAGTATCCTTTGATTTTCTACCGTGTTCTAAAAGAGCAAAATAGATATTAGGAAGGTATAGTTTTGTTAAAAATATATTATTCCTGTTTTTTTCTTTTTCTAATATTCACTGGGGTTGAAAAATATTTTAATTAGATATGTATTATCTTTATATTGCATTTTATTATGTTTCATGGTTTCTAAAACCTTAAAAAAGTAATCAAGGTTGTGATGAGTTCTTTCACTGCTGCTGGAACATAGGCAGAAGAATTCCAAAAGCTGTGTGGGTCTGCAGAGCATGTTAAGCAATAAACATAATGCAAGAATTAGAATTAGTGCCAGTCTTATTTAAAAGTTTCATTATTTAAAAGATGTTTGCAACTCTGTATTTTTGCCCGATTAGATCATTAATCACCTCAAAACTCCTGTGAAGTAGTTGAGCAAGAAGGCATAAAGAAAATAAAAAAGAAGTTAGAAGAGTTTGATTGGACTAATGTATTAATATGCATTTAAATGAAGACAAGCGCCAACATTATTGAAATAAAAAATGTTCCTGTGATAAAAGTATAATGATCAATTGTAGACCCAAAGATTTGGCCCAAAGTAAATACAAATAAATTTTTAAAAACCCATCACCACCTGGATCAAAACTAGATTTTTTTTTCTGTTATTGGGAAATAGAGACCCATGATTAAATACCACAAAAGAGATAAAAGAATTATTTTTTAAAAATATTGTCAGTTGGATTCTAACAAGAAAAGTGACCTCAAGAATTTACAATAAGTAAATGTAATCTATAGAATTGATGACACTAAATTCAGATATCAAACAAATGAGAATAATATAATGAATTAATCAACAACAGTAGGAAAATATGGTCAGTGTAACAGTGGAGAAAAGGAGGATTAAGCAGTATTCCCAGTGCTCAGAAGTAAAAATCACCCAAAAAAGACCCAGAGTAGTAGGTCTGTGAGAACTGAAGCCCTGTACATAACACCTTTATCCCCTAGGGCAGAGGACGAAGGGAGAAATATATTGGTTTCTTTTCCCAACCTCTAAAACTGTCAAAGCATCCCATTGTCATACTCAGCCAGAAACCAGGTATTGTAGGAGCAGCCTTTAATATTTAAGCTACCTTTAATGCAGAACAGTGGTGGGGAGGGTAAGTGAAATTCTGAGAGGAAACATAGACTAAACCAGCACATATTTCCAGGATAGACCGTCAAGGTTAACTATGTCAGTGACGAACATTTTAAACTATTACTACAAGGGAGAAAATGCCATAAATGCTGCATTCTTCCTTCTTTGATTAAAGTTTGAAAGAGTAGATGTTTAACTAAGAGTACATAAGATCTGCTGAAGTCCTCTGTTATCTTTGATATTGATACACACACACACACACCCTGTATATATGTATGTATATATGTTTGTGTGTGTGTATATGTGTGTATTCGACATTTTGTTACAGGTAATGTTACCTTTTAAAAAAATTTTTTTTTAAGATTTTTATTATTTATTTATTTGACAGAGAGAGATCACAAATAGGCAGAGAGGCAGGCAGAGAGAAAGAGGAGGAAGCAGGCTCCCTGCCGAGCAGAGAGCCTGATGCGGGACTCGATCCCAGGACCCTGAGATCATGACCCGAGCCGAAGGCAGCGGCTTAACCCACTGAGCCACCCAGGTGCCCCCAGGTAATGTTACTTTTTAAAAAAATATATTTATTTGACAGAGAGCACACAAGCAAGGGGAGTGGCAGGCAGAGGGAGAAGCAGGACCCTGGAGTTATGACCTGAGCCAAAGACAGACACTTAACTGACTGAGCCACCCAGGCATCCTGATGATTTAACTTAGTATATGCATGAATGTGGTATCTCCTACTCATTATAATTTTTAAACAAAAGATACAGAGGATCTTCTGTGAATGTTGGGAGATTGAATTTTTAAATTCTGTTCTTATTCAAAAAATCTGTGCCATTAAACCACACTAAAAACAGATTTGGTATTATATAAAATGTTTTACTTAGAACTTTCTGAGCCAGAAGGAGTCAAATTGTGTCCTATTGGCCTTCTCTCAAATATCATCTCATGATAATATAAAAAGAATGAAATAATTATTTCCTGTTGGGCCCCACACCAAGAGTGAACATATTTCACAGTATCTCACTCAGAAAAAGAAGACAGAATGGGGCAAAACAATAACAACAAAAACTATTGAAGGAATGATTAAAACCTTCTTTTTTTTTTTTTTAAAAGATTTTTATTTAAGAGACAGTGAGAGAGAGCATGAGAGGGGAGAAGGTCAGAGGGAGAAGCAGACTCCCCTTGGAGCTGGGAGCCTGATGTGGGACTCAATCCCGGGACTCCGGGACTGTGACCTGTGCCAAAGGCGGTTGCTTAACCAACTGAGCCACCCAGGTGCCCTGATTAAAACCTTCTAAAGTTTGATAAAAAACAATACAGATGCAATAATCTCAACAAGCCTACTTAGGATAAATACAAATAGATGCACACCTAGACAAATCACAAACATTTGAAAGCCAAAAAACAAGAGCAAATCTTGAACACTATGGTGAAGCATCAAAATCAATAATAGCTGACATTTTATTAGAAACGAGAAGGCAGTAGAACAATGCATTTATAGGGCAGAAAGAAAAATATAGTGTCACCCAAGAATCTTGTATCCAGCAAAAGCATTCTTCAAAAATGTTGGCAAAATAGAGATATTCTGTAAGCAAAGAATGAATCTGTGGCTAGCAGACTTGCCTTATAGGAAGTACAAAAGGAAGTTCTTCATGAAAAAAGAAAATGAAACCAGATACTAATTCAAATTTTTAGGAGGAAGTGAATAATACTGGAAAATTTGATTATATGGATTAACATTAATAACTCCATACATTTCTTCTTTTAACTTTTACAAAAATAAATAATATTATATCAAACAATACTTACAATACTGTGCTATTGGTTTTTGTAAGCTTACTTAATGTATAATATAATAATAGCAAAAAGAGGCGGAGGAAATGGAATTGTATTGGAGTAAAGTGTGTGTGTGTGTGTATGTGTGTCTGTGTGTGTGTATCCAGAATTAATAGGTGGTATGAATATGCAGAAGATTATAAAATATGAAAATGCCTATTATAACCTCTAAATCAACTACAAAGATCAAAAGTTTAGTTAAAAAAAAAAATCAGTAGATGGGTGCCTGGGTGGCTCAGTGGGTTAAAGCCTCTGCCTTCAGCTCAGGTCATGATCCTAGTGTCCTGGGATCAAGCCCCACATCGGGCTCGGGGAGGTGGGGGGGAGAGGTTGGAGAGGTGGGGGGGAGAGGTGGGGGAGGGGGCTGCTTCTCTCTCTATTTCTGCCTGCCTCTCTGCCTACTTGTGATCTCTATCAAATGAAGAAATAAAATCTTTAAAAAAATCAGTAGAATAACTAAAAATGTACATTGTTTAACACAAAAGATGATAGAAACAGAAGAGTAAAGACAGAGTAAACAAAAATGAATAGGAAATGGTAGGTATAAACACAACAGTATTTGTCACAGTATAGTTAGTGACAATATTAATATTGATAGTGACAAAGACTCAATATATCTGGAAAATAACAGAATTACAAAGATCTGTGTGCCTAAAAAAAGAAACCCAAAATACATGGGACAAAGAATGACAGAATTGAAAGGAGAAATAGGTATTTCAACAATAAATAATTGGAGAGTCAGTATTCATTCTCAATTATTGCTAAAACAACTAGAGAGAAAATCAGGAATCTAAAAGACTGAACAACACTATCAAGAAACTTGAGTTAACTCCACCCAACAACTCTAGCATCCTGCTTGTCAAGAACTCATGGAAAATTCTCCGTGACTAACCATATGCTGGGTCATAAGAATAGTCTCAACAAATTTAGTATAAAGCATGTTTTTTTGCCCAGGGTAGAATTAACTTAGAAACAACAACAGATAATTCTGGGCAGTCACCAAAGGTTTGGGAAATTAAACGAGACACATCTAAATAATGCATTGATCAAAGAAAAACAAATAATAAAAAAAAAACAGAAAATACTTTGAACTGAATTAAAATGAAAGCATATTAAAATTTATGAGAAGCAGTTAAATAAGCACTTAGAAGTAAATATGCACCTTTAAGCATTCACATCAAAAAGGATGAGATCTCGTCAACTATCTAAGCTTTTGCCTTAAACTAGAAAAAGGGAGAAAATTAAACCTATAGCAAGCAGAAGGAAATTAGTAGGAAAAAATAGAAATCACTGAAATAGAAATAGGGAAAAGGAAAATTCTTGAAGGCAAAAGTTGATTCCTCGAGATCAACAAAATTGACAGACCTTTAGCTAGACTAACAAAAAAAGCAAAACACAAAAATTAGCAAAATCAGTTTTAAGGGAGAAGATATCACACATACTGCCTTACGTATCATGGATGTCCTAGAAGTGGAAGAGAAAAGGACATAGAATATGTGAAGAAATAATGACTGGAAACTTCCCAAATCCCATGGAGATCATAAATATAAAGCTCAATGCATCCAAGTAAGATGGACTTTGAGATTTACACAGAGACACATTATAATCAAACTTTCAAAAGCTGAAGATACAGAGTGAATTTTGAAAGCAGCAAGAGAGAAGAAAATTGTCATATACAAGGGATTCTCAGTACGATTATTAGCAGATTTATCATCAGGAACTTAAGGTTCTCATCATAAGGAAAAATGTAGCTTTAAGAGGTGATGGATACTAGATACATTGTGGGAATCATTTATCACTATATACATATATCATATCATTATGTTGTATAACATTAAAGTGTAAAGTTATATGTCAATTATGTCTTAATAAAACAGGGAAAAATGAAATATTAATAAGAAGATAAACTTTGGACACCAGAAAACAGTGGGATTTTATATTCAAAGTGGTAGAAGAAAAAAACTGTGAACAAAGGATCCATTATCTCTATTATCTGGCAAAATTGTCCTTCCAGAGTAAGGAGGAAATTTAGGCAATTCTTGATAACCAAAAGCAGAGGGAGTTTATGATCAGTAGATCTTCTCTGCAGGAAATGCTCAAGTGGGTCTTAAATGATGAAAAGACATCAGACAGTAACTCAAGGCTGTATGGAGAAATAAAGATTTCAATAGAAGTAAATACATGAATAGTTATAAAATCTAATGTTATTGTAATAATGGTTTGTAACTGCACTTTTTGTTTTCTACATGATTTAAGAGACAAATACATTTAAAGAAAACAGTTATTAGGGTAAAGCTAGTATTACTGTAACTTTGGTTTTTAGCTCTAAATCCTGTCTTCTGTATAATTTAAAAGACTAATGTACTTAAAAGAATTAATAGTTTACAGTTTGGGGACACGCAGTTTATAAAGAAGTAATTTCGTGACACCAACATCTTAAAGGGGTGGGAATAGACCAGTGAAAGAATAGAGAATGTGTATGTTACTGAAGTTAAGTTGGAATTAATTTAAATTACAGAGTTAAAACTTTACGATCTTAATGTAATCCTCATGGTAACCACAAAAAAATAGCTATAGAAGAAATACAAAAGGAAATGAGAGGGGTACCCGAGTGCTCAGTTGGTTAAGCAGCTGCCTTTGGCTCAGGTCATGATCTGAGAGTCCTGGGATAAAGCCCCGCATTGCGCTCCCTGCTTGGCAGGGGGCCTGCTTCTCCATCTCCCTCTGCTATTCCTTCTACTTGTGCTCTGTCTCTCTTGGTCAATAAATAAATAAATAAATCTTTAAAAACAAAAAAAAAAAAAAGGAAGAAAAATGAGAAAGGAATTTAAGCATTTCACTACAAAAATAAAACTAAACGCAAAGGAAGACTGTAATTCAGGAAATGGGGAAGAGAGAACATATAGGAGCTATAGAAAATAACACAAAGATAAAGGTAAGTTTTTCTTTATAATTATTCTAAGTGTAAATGGATTAAACTCTCCAGTCAAAAGATAGAGATTGGGAGAATGGATAAAATATATAACCTAACTGTGTGTTGTTTATAAGAAGTACACTGAAGATCCAGAAAACACAAAGAAGTTGAAAATGAAAGGATTGAAAAAGACTTTTCATCCAGATAGTAACTAAAGAGAGCAGAGGTGACTCTACTAATATCTGACAAAATCAACTGCAAATCGAAATTTATGAGACAAAAGACATTATATATTAATAAAAGATTCAGTACAGCAAGAAGATATAACAATTACAAACATTTATGCAACTAATTTCAAGTCATTAAAATATATGAGCAAAAACTGACAGAATGGAAAGGAGAAAGTTCTGTAAAAGTATTTGGAGACTGGGGTGCCTGGGTGGCTCAGTTGTTAAGTGTCTGCCTTTGGCTTAGGTCATGATTCCAGGGTACTGGGATTGAGCCCTGCATTGGGCTTCCTGCTCTGCGGGAGGCCTGCCCTCCCTCTCCCACTCCCTCTGCTTGTGCTCCCTCTCTCACTGTGTCTCTGTCTGTCAAATAAATTAAATATATAAATAATATATTTATATTAATTAATTAAAATGTTTTATATAATATTTATAAATTATATATATAGATATATAGATATTTTTTGGAGACTGTTCCACTCATAATAATGGATAGAACTACCAGAAGAAGTATGGAAATAGAGGACTCAACAACACAATGAATTAGCTTTAATGGAAATATTTAGAACATTCTACCCAACAACAGAATACACATTCTTCTCAAGTGTACATTGGAAATCTTCCAAGACCATATGGTAGGCGCCAAATTAAATCTCAATTGAAAATGATAGATTTAATTAAATGTATCCTTCCTGACCAATGCAGGATAATGTTATAAATCAATTTAAAAAAATAAACTGGAAAAATCATAAAACTGTAGAAATTAAACACTTTTAAACAACCAATGAATCAAGGAGGAAATCACTAGGAATATTAGAAAATTCAGACACAACATATCAAAACTTAGGGGACTCAAGGAAAGTCGTGCTAAAGGGGGGATTTGTAAGTATATATTTACATTAAAGAACAATAAATATATGAAATTAACAATCTAACTTTAGAGCCTAAAGAACTGGAAAAAGAACAAGCTAATCCCAAAGCTTGGAGAAGGAAAAAGAAATAATAAAGATTAGAGCAGAGAAGCAAAATAGAGAATAGAAAGACAATAGAGAATCAATGCAACCAAAAGTTGGTTCTTTGAGAAAATAAACCAATTTGACAAATCTTTAGCTTAAATTGACTGTGTAAAAAAGAGAAAAAAACTCAAATTCCTAACGTCAGAAATGAAAGCGGGGATGTTACTATCAAGTGTATAGAAATAAAAAGGATTATAAGAATACTATGAATAGTTGCATACCAACAATTTGTATAAACTAGGTGAAGTGGTCATATTCCTAGAATGCTAAACCTACCAACTCTAAATCATGAAGAAATAGAGATCTGAGTAAACTTGTAACTAGTAGGGAGATTGAATTAGCGGTCAAAAAATCTCTTAAAGAAAGGAAAAATACCTGGACCTGATGGCTTCACTGGTGAATTCTACCAAACTTTTCTAGAGAATCTAATACTGATCCTTCTCATCTTTTCCAAATTAGTTAAAGAGGAGGGAGTACTTCTTAACTCATTCTACAGGACCAATATTACCCTAATACCAAAGCCAGACAAAAAGATTACACAAAAATAAATTTACAGACCAATATCCCTTATGAGCATTGATGCAAACATCCTCTGGAAAACACTAGCAAACAGAATTCAGCATGAAGTGTTATATACTAGGACCAAATGGGACTTAGTACTAGAATGCCAAGATAGTTCAACATGTGAAAATGGATCAACATAATAAGCCACATCAACAGAATAAAGAAAAACAGCCACATGATTATTTCTACTGATGCAGATAAAGCATTTGACAAAAATCAGTATCTTTTCATGATGAAATCACTCAAGGAAGTAGGAATTAAAGGAACCACCTTAACATAATAAATAGCTATGTGAAAAATCCACAGTGAGCATCATACTTAATGGTGAGAGCCTGAAGACTTTTTATCCTAGATCAGGAACAAGGCAATAATACCCACTTTCATCTCTTCTCTTGAACATCGTACTTGAAGTTCTAGAGGAATTAAGCAAGACAAAGGAAAAGGCATCTAGATAGCAAAGAAATAAGTAAAATCGTCTGTTTTTAGACGTTAAGATCTTATCTGTAGAAAACACTAAGGATTGCGCGCGCACACACACACACACACACACACACACATTAATAAACTCTTTCAGTAAAGTTGCAGGACACAAAATCCATAACCCAAAACAGTTGTATTTCTGTATACTAAATAATGAGCAATACAAAAAAGAAATTAAGAAAGGAGTTGCACTTATAATTACGTTGAAAAGAATAAAATATTTAGGAATTAACTTTACCAAGAAGGTAAATCATTCGTACAGTGAAAAATACCAAATACTTTTGAAAGAAATTAAGAAATAAACATGATGTTTATGGAGAGAAAGAGATAATATTGTTAAAATGTCATTAGTACCCAAAGTGATTTATAGATTCAATACATTGTCTTTCAAAATTCCAATATTTTTTTCCAAAAATAGAAAAAAGATCCTAAAATTTATGTTGAATCCCAAGAGAATCCAAATGGCCAAAACCCAATAAACTGTGGGACCAGTACTTCCCGATTTCAGAACTTAGTATAAAAAGACAGTATTCAAAATAGTGTGTTACCAGTGTAAAGCAGACATATGAAGCAATAGAATAGAATAGAGGGCAGAAATCAACTCTCGTATATATGGTCAAATAATATTTTGCAAGGGTGACAAGACCATTCAATGGAGAAAGTATAGTCTTTTCAATAAATATTGCTGGGGAAACTGAGTATATGCAAAAGAATGAATTCAAACTCTTACAAGATATACAAAAGTTAACACAAAATGGATCAAGGATCCAAATGTAAGAACTAAAACAATGAAACTCTTAGAAGAAAACATACAAGAAAAGTGGTTTCAACTTTGTAATTAGCAGTGATTTCTCAGACTATGATGAAGAAAGTATAAGTAATAAACAAATTGAACTTATAATTTTTTTAAATTTGTACATCAAAAGACATTATTGACAGTATAAAAAGCCAATCCACAGGATGGGAGAAAATATTTGCAAATCATATACCTGGTAACAGCTTAATATCTAAAGTGTATAAAGAACTCCTAAACCTCAATAACAAAATACAAATAATTCAAAACAGTCAAAGGACTTCAATAGACATTTATCCAAAGAATATATACATAAATTATTAAGCACATGAGAAGAGGCTCAACATTATTTATCAATGCAAATCAAATCATAATAACTATGAGATACCACTCACACTCATTAGGATGACTATTATTAAAAAATAAATAAATGTAAGTAAGAATTTAGAGAAATTAGAAACCTTGATGGGATGTAAAATGGTATAGCCACTTTGGAAAACACTATGGCAGTGTCTTTAAAAATCAAAAGCTGAATTACTCTATTATCTAGTCATTTTTATTCTGGTTATATATCCAGAATAATTGAAAGTATTCTCAAAAGGATATTTGTATCCCCATTATTCAGTGTCTCAAACATGGACGCAACTTGAGCAACCTAACAAATTAATCAATCAACAAAATGTGGTATATGAATACAATGGAATATTCAGCCTTAGAAAAGGAAGGGAATTCTGTCATATGCTATGATATGAATGAAGCCTGAGGATGTTACACTAAGTGAAATTAGCCACTGACAAAAAGAGAAACCCTATGTGACTCCACTTAAATGAGATTTTTAAGAGTAGTCAAAATCATAAAAACAGAAAGTATCATGGTGGTTACCAGGAGCTGAGGGAAGGGGAGAATAGGGAGTTATTTTTTAATGGGTAAAGAGTTTCAGTTTTACAAGATGAAAAGAGTTAGGGGGATGGATGATAATGGTTGAACAATAATGTGAATACTCAGTGCCACCAAACTGTATACTTAAAATGGATGAGATGGTAAATATTTATACAATTAAAAAAACACAAGATTCTACTATGCATCCACTAGAATGACTTTAATAGAAGAAAACAAAATATCAAATGTTACAGGGATGTGGAGATATTCTAATCTTTATGCATTAGATATGGAAATATAAAATAGCATCAACCCTGTGGAAAACAGTTGGACAGTTGCTAAAAAAGTTAAATGTAGTTTTACCTTTTAACCCAAAATTCACCCCGACGTATCAAGACAGGAGAAACAAAACCTATGTCCACATAACAACATGTACAACAATACTTGTAAAAGCATTATTAGTAACAGCCTATAACTGGCTGTTATATCAATTATATCAATTGTATCAATTGTATCAATCAAATATATCAATTAGCTGGTAAATAAAACCAAATATGGACTACCATTTGGCAATTAAATAGAAAGATTTCACTAAAGAAGACATACAGATGGCCAATAATCATATGAGAAGATGCTCAACATCACTAATCAGGGAAATGAAAATCAAAACCACATTAATATATCACTGCATCTAGTAGGATACCTGTTACCAAAACTCAAAAGACAACAAATGTCAACGAGGATGTGAAGAAATTGGAATCCTTATACATGGGTAGGGGTAATGCAAAAATGATGTAACTGCTCTGAAAAATAGTATGGTGGTTCTTCAAAAAATTAAAAATAAAACCTCTGATATGATCCCATTTATGGCTATTCATCCAAAATTATTGCAATTAGAATCTCAAAATCATATTAGCACTCTCAAGTTCATTGCAGCCCTATTCATAATAACCATAATGTGGAAACAGCGTAAATGACTTTGAGTAGATGAATGGATAAAGAAAAGGTGGTGTCTACATACAATGGAACGTTTTTCAGTCTTAAAAAATAAAGAAATCTATAATATGAGACAATATATATGAACCTTGAGGATATTATGCTAGGTGTAATCCATTACAGAAGGAAAAATATTGCTGATTCTTTTACATAGGTGTTCAAAGTAAACATTCACAGAAGCAAAGAGTTTAATGGTGGTTGTCAGGGATTGGGAGAGGGACAAATGGGAAGTTGTTTATCAACAGGTATAATAGAGTTTCAGTTCTGCAGAAAGTATAACTTCAGAAACCTACTGCACAGCATTATTCCTATAGTTAACAATTGTACTATGCACGTAAAAATCTATTAAGAAGGTAAATGTATGTTAAGTGTCCTTAACACAGTAAAATTTTTTTAAAAGAACAAAAACTGAAACATGCTTGTATTATTATTTTTTTTTAAGATTCTATCTATTTATTTGACAGAGAGATCACAGGTAGGCAGAGAGACAGGCAGAGAGAGAGGGGGAAGCAGGCTCCCTGCTGAGCAGAGAGCCGGATGTGGGGCTCCATCCCAGGACCCCGAGATCATGACCAGAGCTGAAGGCAAAGGCTTAACCCATTGAGCTTTGATGCTGTAACACTTTACTATAAATTTAGTGGTTTAAAACAACAAATTTGTATTTACATTTATGGAGGTCTTCTGAATTGTATCTGAATTGGGTTTCACTGGGCTAAAATTCACAAGGCTATTGAAATTCCTTTCAAAAGGTGTTAGGGGAGAATCTATTTTCTAGCTTTTAGGAATTGCCCACATCTCTTTTCTTGTAATCTTCTTCCATCTTCAAGGTCAGTGATGATCCATGAAATCTTTTTCACATCTCATCACTTTGACTCTTCATTCTTCCCTCTTCCTCATTTGATTACTTTGGAACCACTGGATAATGCAATATTATTCAGATAATAGAGAAAAATCTCTCTATTTTAAGGGCAGTTTATTAGTAAATTCAATTTCACGTGCTACCTTAATCCTCCTTTTCCATGTAACATAAAATAATCACAGGTCGTGGGAATTAGGATATGGATATCTTTCAGAGGCAATTATTCTCTGCCTACCACAATACTACAACATGGATGAGCCTTAGAAGTATTATACTAAGTGAAAGAACCCATATTTAGAGTCTACTTACTATATGATTCCATTTACATGAAATACCTGGCAAAGGCAATTTGCAGAGACAAATAGCAGCTTCTCAGTTGCTTCCTAAAGGTACAAGTATGAGTGGGGATGAACCACAAATGAGTATGAGGGAACTTTCTTGAATTATGAAAATGTTCTAAAACTGGATTATGGTGAGGGTCACATAACTGTATTAACTTGAAATGGTTTAATTGTGTACTTAGCAATTGGTATATTTTATGGTTTATAAATTACACCTCCATCAAACTTATTATATTGAGGTACATATTAAAGAGGGCAGAAGTTATCTTAAAGGATTAAACAATAGTCTGTTCCTGTAAGAAAGTTATTTGTGACAGATTTGAAAGAAAGTAGATGAGAAGTCAAATATATCTTATAGTTTTCATTATCAAACATAAAATAAGGCCAATTGTTTTTTTACAAATTTATATATCTGATTGTTTACAAATGTTGAGATGAACTTTTTGTTTTGTTTTGTTTTTCTGTTTTGTTTTGAACCATAATAAAGGAATAGTATCTTGCCCTAGTTCTGAAAAGTAAATCATTTAACAGAGTGGGGAAGGTTGCTTGAGATACATTATGCCAAGATTTCCACTTCCAGAAAACAATGACGATGACATTTAATTGAATATTTATGTTGAAATTCCTTTCAAGCATTTTAAGAAATCTGCTTCTGAAATTCTTCAATATGGAATAGCAATGAGAAGGCAAATGGAAAACCTGGTAGTGATAGGACCATACAAATGAATGTAATGTAAGAAAATGTTTTTATTTACACATAGATTACTGTATTTAACACCATGTATCACAAATCCCAATTTACTTTTTTGTAACCTAAATTAATTCTTTAAATTCAACCTTTATGCTACATTTTCTCTTTTCCTTAGTATGTGTCGGAGGGGGAGTTGTGACCATCCTTTCAGCAAAACACATATCCTCAAAGGAGTTCCTTAGCCCTTTGTAATTTACAAACATCCAAGGAACTCCAGAGCATCAATCCACTCTCCTAAGAGGTTACTCTAGTCACAGCTACTGGCAGTTCTCCAAGCCATACAGGCTAGCACAGAGCAGAAGGCTGCATCTCCAAGGACCTGAAAACTCTCCTTCAGAACTGAATGTGTTGGCCACACAAGCCATATCCAGAAAGTTCAGGCAGTGCCCATGCAGTCCCCTGAGATTTCACTCCCAGTTATCACTTAGAGGACTCAAACACATCCCACAGTCAAGGCTGCCAGTGCTCCAGGATACAGAAACAAAGGCAATCTGGCCATAATTTGTGGAGAGTCACTATTTTAAATCTTCTTCCTTTTGTTCCCCCATAGCATTTGGGAATCTCTGTGATAAAAAGTACATTCTTACCATATGTGGAGTTTAAACATATATGTACAATGTCTCAATATTGCAAGAGGGTGATACGTATTTTGAAATTTCAGTCTTCTCATCAATGCCTGTTTACTAAGTCATGCCTTTGCTCTTTTACAAGAGAATATTTACCTTTGAAAGTGACCTGAGGCAGTGAAAATTAATCATTTAGGGGACAATATAAAGTGCAATAATGAATTTCATAGTAGTTATTTTAAGTTGGCTCAGTTTTCAAATTAAACTAGGGGGAAAAAAACATCAAAAGGACATTGGGGAGGGTATGTGATTTGGTGAGTGCTGTGAAGTGTGTAAACCTGGTGATTCACAGACCTGTACCCCTGGGGATAAAAATATATGTTTATAAAAAATAAAAAATTAAAAAAAAAAAAAGGTTTCTTTTGGTCTCTTCCTGTGCTTTGGAATAAAAAAAAAAAACAACTATGGAAATAGGTTTTATATTTTAATAAACACTGCTAGCATTTTCTGCTTTTTATAGAAATGCGTAAGGTTAAGGAACTTATTTGTTCTTACACTATTGAAATACAAAAATAAATAAATAAAATTATTCAAACTCCTAGCTAATTTCAAAATGATTACAAACTGAATGCCAAAATAAGGCGGTAACTCTTCACATGAAAAGGCTAATCATGGTTAATTGTTTTCCTATTCCTTTTGATGATAATAGGCATTATAAACTCATTTTAAGTATGTAGATGTAATATGCAATTACCATAAGACTTAGCATTCCAAAACTCAAACAGAAGACCATGATAACGTTGAGCACTGTTTATTGGTAAGGCTGCCAACCGGTTTCATTTTCAAAGGAAAAATAAGTGTATAGCTATAGTACAATCTTGTTTACATGCACTTATTTTCTCTTTATGTGTGCTGATATGATGACTGACTATATGTAAATCAACCTCTTAACTATTAAACAAAGCAGTAGGTGGCTGTCATTATTGTCTGGAAATTTTTGAAGTCATAGGACTCAAATCACAATGCATTTAATTCCAAGTCTTTTTTTTTTTTTTCTTGTAGGTGAAAAATGTGTTGATCCACTGGACATGATAACAAAAAAAAAAAATTAGTCTTCTTAAGACCAAGCTTGGGGAGTTGTATATTTGATTCCTTGACTATACAAGAAATGAGAATCCCTCTGTGTAAGATATAGAATGAAAGTATGGAGTTAACTTTTGACCTCCATGTAGATTGATATCAATAAAAGAACGTGTCTTATAGATTCTGAAGCCTTTAAATAAATAATTCTGGGAGGATACATGATTATGGAATTCTATGAAAGGGAGTGTTAGCTTTCCCACAGAGTAGCCATCTTTTCACTAAGGCTTTTCTTAGAAATGTCAAAATAGGTCTGTACCACTATTGCTTTACATTGAAAGAACATGCTCTTCAAACCTAGTCCTTCTCCATTATTGTTGTTATTGTTCTATCTTCTTACTAAGCGTTGACTTCGTAGCAGTTATTTCAGTGATCCCCTCTTTAACACACATAATTTTCTCTACAGAAAATCTCAGCTCGTTTCTTTTATCCCAGTAGAGTTTCCACTGGCCGCCTTTGCCCTCAAACTTCACTTCCTTTGTTCACCACCAAACTTCTTGAAATGTTAATTTTCAGTTACTACCTCAGTGAAAATTAATCTTAATTTCTTCTGATTTTAAGATGTGTTTCCAGTTGTGTTCTAGAACACACTATTTTTTGTCTCTTTGGAACAATAGACTAATACCAAAATTACACTTATCTTCAGCTTTAAATTCTTTCACCCACAAAGTTCTGTATGTATTCTGTGTGATGAAGCCTTAGAGGGAAATACAAGAGAATTGCAGAGGACTTTTCCAGATTCTTGAGTTGCAGAACAAACACAAAAAGCATTCTGCATTAATGTATGTAGAAGAAATGTTCGTCTAAATTAAGTCTAATGTTTGTCTAAGTTAAATGCCAATTACAAGCAGCTGAACAAATTTCCTAACTGCTATACTACTGATCTCCAAACTAAAAATCTTTTCAAGAAAAACAACTGTTTTAACACAAAGATAAAATAAAATAATCAGTAAAATGAAAGTGTACCCTATTTTATAAAACAGTCACTTGGTGTATATTGAGTTTTTTGTTTTTGTTTTTGTTTTTTTAAGATTTTATTTATTTATTTGAAAGACAGAGATCACAAGTAGGCAGAGAGGCTGGCAGAGAGAGAGAGGAGAAAGCCGGCTCCCTGAGAGCAGAGAGCCCAAAGTGGGGCTCGATCCAAGGACCCTGAGATCATGATCTGAGCCGAAGGCAGAGACTTTAACCCACTGAGCCACCCAGGTAACCCTTATATTGAAATTTTTGATACCAAATTAGAAACAAATGAAATAACTGCTAAGAAGTCAACGCTTAGTAAGAAGATAGAACAATAACAACAATAATGGAGAAGGACTAGGTTTGAAGAGCATGTTCTTTCAATGTAAAGCAATAGTGGCACAGACCTATTTTGTGCCAAATAGTGGCACAGACCTATTTTGTGCCAAATAGTGGCACAGACCTATTTTGACATTTCTAAGAAAAGCCTTAGTGAAAAGATGGCTACTCTGTGGGAAAGCTAACACTCCCTTTCATAGAATTCCATAATCATATGTTCTCTTATATTTCTAAGAGAATGTATGATGTTTCATGTCATCTAAAGAAAACCCAGTAGTTCATACATACAATTAGGATTGTTCAAGTATTCTTCTCTACTGGGAAAAATATCTTGGTTTAATGTAAAATTTTTATTAAAAATTGCTAAATTTTAAATTCATCCTATTTAAATGAATTTATCCTATTAGATAAAGTTATCCTATTGGAAAATTTATTTTCCAAATTTATCCTATTGGATATAAAGTTATCCTGTTGGAAACCTAAATGTGAAATAACTGTTATCTGGATGTTTGTCTAAATAGAATGATTAAATTATTTCAATTTTTAAAATTACTCCTCTTCTGGAAGAGAGGCCTGGCATAAATGAGATACACATTCTGTGTGTGATAAGTTCTTAGAATTTACTAAGAAAATTTTAATCTCTCCAGTACACAAATTTTATGTGTGTGTGTGTGTTTGTTGGTTCTTGTTTTTCTTTATCTGCCACTGTCTCAGGGCACACCCATGTACTCAACTGCGGTCATGTCCTTTAGCTTTAGTTCTTTGGTACAACTGTCCCCTCAGCTGTGACCTGCAATTATGGACATTTTGGGATATATACTTTCATGGAAGTTGTGTCTTTCATCTCAAGTTGTGTAAATCTAGGTTTGTATGACATATGTTCTCGTCCGTAGATTGATCTGCTAGCTTCAGATTCTGAGATTGTTTTTACTTTGCCTATATAGTCATTGTAACAACAGGCATCTTCCCTCCAGAAAGATAATACTGCAACTTCAGATAGTAGTGGCTTTTCTGGTATCATTTAAAAATGGAAAGAGAGCGATTTCATGCATTTGCCAGGTCAGCATCTGTACTAATTTGCTCTAGCATGACCAAGAAAATAAGACTATGAGGGACTGTGTGGCTTATTTAATTTCACTCAGGTGAAATAGGACATTATGTTGTCTACAGCCTTTCCTTGCTGACTAACCAACCTGTTTCTGGTTGTATAACCTTAGGGATGGATCCCAATTCATCATATAATATATGCTTATTTAGATTATGCCTTTATACAAATTCAATATTTCCACAATATATTAAGTCTGATAGGGTTTTACCTAAGGCAGGGATCATTAAAGATATTCTATACAGGGTCAGGTAACAAATATTTTAGACTTTATGAGCCATGTGGTCTCATAATTTTTTAACATCATAAATCAGTCATTTACAAGAACTCCTCTGATCCCAAATCTTTATACCATCAAATATGATAAGGTCCCTCTACCTCTTCTCTGACCCAAATGAGAGGGTCTTTGAAAAGAAGTCTCTGATTAAAAATTGGGGGGGGGGGCATTTTATCTTAAATGGTTTACAACATGTATACATCTAGGTTTCAAAATGAAAGTACCTAGCATCCCAGATGGAAGATAGGATAAAAGGTGATCAGAGCAACATGGTTAAAGGAATAAGGTAAGTGATTTAGATGATAAAGGGTTAGAAAGGAAAGGGGCAGGCATATGCCTCAGGTACTGAAAATAAGTTCTGACTTTGCTGTTATTTTCCCTACAATTACAATCAGCAATGTAAGGTGAATTCAATTAAAAGTGAAATGAGAGCCACAGGGTAGAGAAGGGTCAAAATTATTGTTCATCTGAGAAATATCCCTACTTCATGGAACAGAACTCTAGAGTAGACTTACTGAAGATCATAGGAAAACTTTCATACTTTTAGGCATACTTTGCAAAATATGCTTCACCTAAACCCCAGGGAGATCATACAAGATTCACAAATAAGAAATGAAACCCATGGGAGATCATTAACAGCTTAACACAGTATATGTATTCAAATTCATTGCATTTATAAAAACAATAAGGTGGAAATGCTGTTATTTTGATAATGACTCTATAACAATAAAAAAGTAAAGATGTGAATTGTGTAATACAAGTTAAGAAGAAATGCAGATACTAAGTAGAGGGTGTGACTATTTGGATCAAGCTTTCTTTTAAATAAAAGATGGATGAATCTCTCATGACTTACTAACAGCTTCTTTATCATAAAAAAATTAAAAAATAGAAGAGGCACAATTATCACATAAATGATAAAAAATTAACATGTTAGTTTTATAGTAGAAATAGAAATACTCATGTTCATGTTCATGTTCATGGTCTGCAAATTTAAACATATATCTAGACCTCTTTGCATATAATTAAATTAGTAGAAAGCATGAGGTATGACTTAACATAAAAGTTGAGAACAAAATTTCCAGTTACGAAAAAAAAAAAAGACAAATGCAAATATCACTTCAATAAAGTTAAAATATGATGAGGTATATTTGTTTTGTGATAGAAATGCTGTTTTAACAAGTATCGGCATAAAGAAACATTTATATGTTCATGGAATCCAATAAAGTATAAAAAACAACTTTTAAAATATTGTGGAATGAAAATAAATGCAACTGGACTTCAGACTGAGTTGAAACTAGTCAAAACTTCCAGGTTATTCTCTGTCTGTGGTAGCTACATTCTGTTTCAACACATATAAGCTTTCTCTACATCAGATGATTAGCATAGAGTTTTAATAATCCATCTGACATCCATTTTCCTTCTTCCTTGTTAACAGATCCTGATTGCAATGATGTATATGTTCTCTTTTGCATGGCACTGAATATCAGGAAAAGGTGCTATATTCTCAACCCTGGTAAATTAATTCTGATTGCCTTAAGCCAGCTATGTTGGTATTAGTTCCTTTTACAGTGGCTAATTTAGGCATGGAATTAGGATATAATTTTGGTCAATGTGATGAAAAATTGGTTGGGCGGTTCTAAAAATGTTTTCCTTGATTTTAAAATTAAACACAGTGGAGGAAATTTCTTTTTTTCTTTTCTTTTTTTTAAGATTTTATTTATTTATTTGACATACAAAGATCACAAGTAGGCAGAGAGGCAGGCAGAGAGAGAGGAAGGGAAGCAGGCACCCTACTGAGCAGAGAGCCTGATGCAGGGCTCGATCTCAGGATCCAGGACCCTGGGATCAATACCTGAGCCGAAGGCAGAGGCCTTAACCCACTGAGCCACCCAGGCACCTCAACATTTCTTTTTCTTAATAGCAGAAGTTCTAGATAAGATGTCCTCAGCCAATACACTGCAAGCTCAAAGATGAAGCCAACCCAAGAGTGACAGAATGAAATAATGGAAAGAATTATGATAATGTCATTGAGTTGCTAAATTAATACATATTATAGCTTCATAGTTTTGAACTTCTGCTGTGTACAATAATGGGTTTCTTTGTTATTGATTTTTTTGAGTTGAATTTTCTGTTATTATCAGCTGAAAATGTCCTAAATGATACTGGGAAAACATTGCCACTCTCAGAACTTAGGATATAACTTTTTTTTTTCTTTTTTGGAGAAAGACTAAACAGGATATTGAGTCTCAAGTACAAAAGTCCTGGGGTAGAGCTTCAATTAATCTAGATGAAAAATCCTAAACCAGTTGTTTATGATTTTCTTTTTGAGTGGAATCAAGTGAAAATATAGTGTCCTTTGAGGGAATCAAATATGTAAAGCTGGGAAGAAAGCCACTCTTAAGAAAGAAAAAAAAAACAAAATGATTTTCTAGATGAAAAGGAGGAAAAACTTCTACTCTACAACATGAAAGCAGTAAGATATGTTCAGTAGGAAGAAATAATTCAGAAAGCAAGACTATTGTGTAGTAAAAAAGAAAGGCAAAAATCATGAATTCAATTTATTAATTTTGTACAGAACTGCAAAGGTTCCAGGCTAGGCCCCATGGAGAAGAAGAGTTAACAAGAAAATAGTCACACAAAGAGGGGGAAGAAAACCCATATTCTTTTATAAATGAGATTTGAAAGTCTCTTTCAAGTTGGACTACTCATTACCCAGGTAGTTAGACTTCACATTATCCTAATGACATTATATTTTAAGTGGAAATTAAATAATCATTAATTAGAAGAAGGGCTACAGGATTCTAAATATTCTTTCTTTTGGTAAAGAACTAAGATAAAGTTTGTAAAGAATTGTGTGCCTCATGGAAAGAATGATGTTGGGGCCCCTGGGTGGCTCAGTGGGTTAAAGCCTCTGCCTTCAGCTTAGGTCATGATCTCAAGGTCTTGGGATCGAGACCCGCATCAGGCTCTCTGCTCAGCAAGGAGCCTGCTTCCTCCTCTCTCTGCCTGCCTCTCTGCCTACTTGTGACTTCTGACAAATAAATAAATAAAATCTTAAAAAAAAAAAAAAGAATGAATGATGCCATGAAGATTAAGAATTTGAATTTACTGTAAAGAATTAATCTGTTTAGGAGAGAGGTTTCTGAGTCTGCTAAACTTCTGCTTCTCCTATGACTTCTATGTAGACAATTGTTAAGGATTGAATTGTGTCCCCAAAAAAGATTTGTTGAAGTCCTAACCCAAGTAACTCAGAATGTGACTTTATTTGGAAATGAGGTCTTTAGTCAAGTAAATGAGGTCATTAGGGTGGGACCTAAAAGGGAGGAAATTGGACACAGAGACAGATATGCGTACAGGGAAAATGTGATGTGAATATGAAGGGAGAGATTGGCACAATGTATCTAAAGCCAAGGACATCAAAGATTGTCACTCCCAGGAAGCAAGAATTTCTGTCCTCTTTAAGAGTTCTTTTATCTGGGTGCACTTGGGTGGCTCAGTGGGTTAAGCCTCTGCCTTCAGCTCAGGTCATGACCTCAGGGTCCTGGGATCGAGTCCCACATCTGGCTCTCTGCTCCTCAGGGAGCCTGCTTCCTCCTCCCTGCCTGCCTCTCTGTCTACTGTGATCTCTGTCTGTCAAATAAATAAATAAAATCTTAAAACAAAAACAAATAAAAAGAGTTCTTTTATCTGGACTAAGAATCAAATTGACAGGAGATGGATTAATAAGAGAAAATAAAATTAATAGCATATATACAGGGAATCCATACAAACATGGAAATCTTAAAAACAGTCAAGCAAAATGAGATATACATGTCATCCTGAACTAAGGAGAAGTGGGAATAGGGGCCTTGGACTTCAGGGGGAAGAAATGCAATTCTCAGGGCAGTAGAAGAGCAGATGTTCAATAATTAGATGTTTGCACTGACATGTAAATGGGTCACTCAGATAAAATTATATGGGGGGGGGGTGTTGGGAAGGCCATGCCTGGGTGGCTCAGTGGTTAAGTGTCTGCCTTCCGCTTAGGTCCTGGTCCCAGAGACCTGAAATAGAGCCATGCCTCAGGCTCCCTACTCAGGGGGGAGTCTGCTTCTCCCTCTCCACCCCCACCCCACCGCCCCACTCCTGGTGTCTCTCAAATAAAATCTTTTAAAAAAATTATATCTGGTAATAACTCTTATTCTGAAAAAGACCCCAACTTAGATTTTTCTGTATAGTTAAGGGAAGGGAAAAGATCCTAGCCTATAGGATCTAGTTTCCTTCAGCTCAAAATAATCTTAAAGAGATAGTGGCCCATCATGGAGTTGCTTGCCCTCAGTCCCTATTTTACTAAACCATCTTAAGCTGCAAGAGCATCTTGGAACAAATTCTCCCTCATAGTCGTCAAAGGAACCAACCCTACTGACACCTAGATCTAGGATTTCTAGCCTTTAGAATGTGAGTCAATAAATTTCTCTGATTTCAGACACCCAATTTATGGTACTTTGTTATTACAGTCGTAGCAAACTAATAGATGTACTTACATGTACTTACATGTGAGTGTTAAGTTGCCTTTTTTATCTGTTAACATTACTGCCTGAAAGGATCCATGGATTAGGAGAAGACTGTTGTTCACTCTGCTTGTATCCCTGATTAGAGATAGTGCTAGCTGTCCTCTACCTTATGGGTAAAAGAGGAGTGAGCCTATGTTTGATTTTAGTTTTATATTTCATTAGCTCTTTAAAATTGAGCGAATCCTTTAAAAGCCTGGGTATTCTTTTTCCTATTTATAAATTATACACTAGAAGGATAAAAAGATACTTTTTTTTCATTTTATTTTATTTCTTTCCAGTGTTCCAGAATTCATTGTTTATGCACCACATCCAAAGTTCCGTGCAGTATGTGCCCTGCCCTCCACAATACCCACTACCCAAAAGATAATTTTAAAAAATATATACATGCCTGGGCCTCAGCTCTTAGTATGTCAGTAGTTGGAACCTAGACATCTGTATTTTTAAAAGGGTCTAGAGTTAAATCTAATGCCAAATCTTCAATAATGACCACAGAATTCAATATCAAACTCTGATTTCATTCATGCTACACTTATGCTACCATGTTCTTAGTGATATAGGCAGGGATATAACCAGAAAAAAATCTGTACTTGTTTACAATGAATATTTAAGTAAATAGGAATTGTAAGCAGCCCTACATAGAAGAACATAGATCTAGTACAGTGCTCTTTATGATCTAGTATAATGAGCTGTAGTCTCAGTTTTTAGCAGTACCTCAAATTAATAATTTTTATATTTGATAATATTTTTCTTTCATAATTTACTAGCAAGAGGATACTTGTTTTTCTCTGACAGTGATCGTTTAATGTGGCATTGACATTATCTTCTAATTGCCCTAATTTCTTTCGTACACATATATTAAAAGCAGCAAGTTTATAAAAATCTTAGCTTGACAAATATGAATTCTTTCTTTAAATGCTGAGGGCTACAAAATAAAATACATATGAGCTCCTAGAAGCTATTTACCACTTTAACCTTTAACAAGCCATACGTTAACATTTAAAAAGTCATAAAAAATTTACATCTATAAGCGATTTTACTTAATAGGTTAGCAGTATGCATTCTTTGCAATAGAAGGGGAACAGCACTAATAAAATGTATACTGAACTCAGTGAAAGTAATTTATACAGCTGGAGCTCAGTTGATGATTAGAGGGCAAAGTATAGGTTACATGTGATGGTTTTATCTGTCCCTTACAAATGATTCTTGCCACCATTACTCCCAATAATTAGGACTGACACTTAGCTTGGGGGCAAAGGCTTGGGCAGAGTGACCTTTCAGGTTCCTTTGTGAGAACCATGATAAATTTCAAAGCAACATTCAGTAAATAGTAGAGGAAGTCACAGATCTGAGAGTTGAAACCATTGCAAGTTGAAATAATTGGGACATAGTCCTTTATATATATATATATATATATATATATATATACACATACTTTGCATATCTTCTCTTGAAATATAAGGTAAACAAATCAATAATTATTTAGTGACAACAGTACATAGAGGAAAACAAAATCCTTGAGTAGATAAGAGAGTGGGAATAAAACAAATCAGTCCTGCACAATTTACATCCTTCCTTCTTCTTTGAAATTGAAATGTACCCTGATAAGTCATGGGAAAGCAGAACAATATTTCACTGTAAATTTCAGCACATAGCATCCTAGTACACAAATTCTGTTTTCATTGTACAAGAATTTTGGATCATTTCTGTGGGGACTGATTAACAAATGAATAAATAGAATTTGAAATGGAAAATGGAGATAAAGCAGATGGCAGTAAAACTAAAGATTTTTATAATAAAGTTTAAGAAAGAAAAAAGATAAGAGAAAAATATTCTTGAGTTGTGCTGTCTGGTGCTGAAAGAAAGAGTACTAGCAAGACCTGAGGAATTAGTCCCACAATCAGAAAGACATTCAACCCTGAATGAAGAACCAGACCCAGGAGAAAAGCTTCGTGTAATGTTTATTATCTATAATGAGGTATATTTCTAAGTGTCTCCTTGATATAATACTGGATTCAGTATCAGAAATAAACTGTTAGGGATTGGTGAATAGAGATCACTAATACAATAATAATTATTATTAAAGATATAAAATTTATCCCGATGTTGTCTTGGTTTATTTATTATCTTATTTTAGCATATTAAGTCAACACATGTTGCTAATGGTCTTAACATATTTACTCTCAACTTGAGTCCTCAAAGGCCCCCTCCAGTTTTATCACCTAGGAAGATATAGTTGTGTTGTATTATGTAATGATGATAAATATAATCAATGTTCTTTGTAACGCATTCAGAAATAAATTGTTAGTCTCATATATTCTGATGAGAATACAAAATGGTATAACTTTTTTGAAAATTTTTTTTGCATTTTTTAAATAAAATTAAATATATATCTTTACCATATAATTTGACATTCTACTCCTAGGAAGTTACCCAAGAGAGATGAAACTTTTTTCTAAAACAAAAATCTGTATGTGACTTTTAAGAGCAGCTTTACCTTCAAGATGGAAACAACCTAAATGTCTATCAATCATTGAAAAAAATTTTTGATACAGCCATGTAATGGAGTATTATTCAACAATAAAAGGGAATAAACTACTTGTACATGCAAAAACATAAATTAATTTTGAAGCATGCTATGTGAAAAAAAAGCAAACAAACACAAAAGGCTCTGTACTCTGTGATTCCATTTATGTGACATTCAGGAAAAAACAAATTGTAAGTGGAATCATATCCTCCACCTACCTTATAATTTTTAAATGAAAAAATGTATAGTGCACATCCATGGTAAAATGAAAAACACTTTGACAGAATAGTATTTTATGAATATACCATAATTTATTTATTTAAATAATCTATTAATATATTTACAATGCTTCAAAGTTTTGTAACCATGAATTCATATTCTCATATGTACATGTTTATATCTATATGCACCATATACACTTTTCTGGTAATTTTCTTAGAATTAAATTATACACATAGACTTTTCAGAATTTAGGTCTAGACAGCTTAAAAGTTTTGATACAGTGTGCCAAATTGACTTTCACAAAGATCGAATGAAATTACACTTCCACAAACAATATCTGAAGTTGTTAATTTCTAGACCTCCTTCAGAGAACATTAATATTTATCAGTCAAAACATCTTTTCAAAGATAATGAGATACCCAACCATAAATTCTGCATTTATGAACAAAAATCTACTTGTGGAAGTTTTTTTTTTTTTTTTGTATTTTACTTATTTTTGTAAGAGAGAGTGTGCGAGCTCCTGGCTCAGTGGAGAGTCTATTTCTCCCTCTGCCTCTGCCCCCCCCCGCGCCCTTCCCCCACCCACTTGTGCCTTGTGCTGGCTCACACACTCTCTCTTACAAAAATAAGTAAAATACAAAAAAAAAAAAAAAAAAAAAAAAAAAAAAAAAAACTTCCACAAGAGTCTTAGCCTATCGAGTTATTTAAGCAGTAGTAAACACATAAACAGAATGGGAAGAATTCATAGGATCAAAATCTAATAGAAGAACACAGTATTGACATACTGAAATCTAAGGAAGAATAAAGGAAAATTATTGTGATTTTATTGAGATAAAAATATATTTTAGTATATTTATCTGAAAAACAAATTGAACTGAGCATTCTGTATTTCACCTGGCAATGCTATCCTTGTGCACATTTCGTTAACATAGTCTATCAGTTGACAAAATTTCTTGTGATTAGTCTACTGCATGGTCTATAGTGTGTGACAAAGTGACAGATGAAGTCATGTGGATGAAGAGCTAGTATCTAGGAGATCAGTATTAGATGATAGAGCAGCGGGAGAGGATAAGTCACCTAAACAAAATAGTACAATCTGAGCTATACATTGATGGATAGACAGAAATTGTGCATAAGAGGTGACTAATATGAATTCTGGGGATAAGTGTAGTGAAGATGCTTTCAGAACAAACTAATGAGTAAGAAAGAAAGAGTATGGTACATGACCTGAGATCTGTGTCAGTAAAACCAGGCCATGAAACCTGGTCTGGGATTATATTTATGTGTGTGGAGTGGGGGGGAATCTAAATTAGTCAAGAAGGTAGACACAGAGAAGTTGGTGTAAATATATAAGAATAATCAAAAATTTGTAATGAAAGAATATTTGTCTGGGGATAAGGACATCTGTTATTTTTTTTTTCAGCCTAAACTTGAAGATGCTTCAGTTTTTCCAGGATCTATTATTTAAATTACTCAAGAAATATTTAGTTAGATATTTATTTTTAAAAAAATTATTATTAAATTGCAGGCCTAAAAACCTATGCTGTGTAATTTAGGATTCCATTTATAGCCCAAAAGAACAGTGGGAGATGTTTATGTAGATAATAAAATAAAACTTTTATGAAAGTGAGGTATAAGAAGGAAGGTTCACATACTATGACAAATAAACATCATATGTTGATACTAGAATAGCACTCTTTGCTTTTGTTCTAAGTGCTATTCCTGCTCTGGAAGACCAAGAAAGAAAGTTTTGGCTTCTCTGTGGAGCGAAACAGACTTCTAAAACTACCCCAGGTTGGTAACTGTGTCACAAGTAGATAAGCTAGGTAGAGAGTTCTATTAATGTAACTGCATTGAAAAGAAAACTTAAAAACACTAATATATAACTTAGATATGAAAATATCAAAAACCCTTGTGATAAAAAGGAGCCTGGAGAAGACTAGAAGCATTGTCTGATTAGAAGAAAAAAGGAAGGAAAATGTCTCCTTTATCTTTTTACCTTTCTTCTTCATATGTCATTATGTTTTGAGGGAGACTTGAAAGGAGGTAAAAAAAAAAAAAAAAGAGAGAGAGAGAGAGAGACTTAAGTTGTACTCCAAACCAGCTGGGAAATATTTTGAAAAAAATGTGAGCAAAGGGGCGCCTAGGTGGCTCAGTGGGTTAAAGCCGCTGCCTTCGGCTCAGGTCATGATCTCAGGATTCTGGGATCAAGCCTCGCATGGGACTCTCTGCTCAGCGGGGAGCCTGCTTCCTCCCCCCTCTCTCTCTCTCTCTGCCTACCTCTCTGCCTACTTGTGATCTCTGTCTGTCAAATAAATAAATAAATAAATAAATAAATCTTTTTTAAAAATAAGTGAGCAAATATCCCAGTATTTTGCAAGAATACTGCCAATATGAGAAAAGTGAAATAAATGCATAAAAAGTGCACTCCATTTTCTTTACACATATAAGGGATTAATTAACTTATCCCCTGCCAACTGTAACACATATGCACACACACACGCAGAGGAAAGGTAAGACCCACTATGGCAATGACAAGAAGAAAGATGGAACTGTATGTGGAATGAAAGAAACCAAGAAAAAATAGATACTGTATTCTAAAGTGACATGTAATACTAGAATGCAAATTTTAAAGAAATTATTCCCAACTGCTAAAGCATCCATCAAAACCAATAATGCAGAAGGATATATAGTAGCAAATTGGGTCAAGGAAGGATCTTTAAAATTATTTATTGGAGAGCTATTCTGTGAATGTCATTTTTCTCAAGAGCAATGAGTAGGAAATTGCTGATTTTCACCATTAGCTCAGGAAAGATAAATATCAAAACAAAACAAATACACACCTTCTGAGACCTTAGTATATATCCTGTGGAGTTTGGGTAGTTTGGGGATCCTAGAGGACAGTATTTGATTTAGATCAAAATCTATAGGACAAGAGATTGAATGAAGAATGGCTGCAGAAAAGACTTAAGAATTTCAAAGTCTTAAACTCCAGGGGCACCTGGGTGGCTCAGTCAGTTAAGCATCTGCCTTCGGCTCCAAGTCATGATTGCAGGGCCTGGGATCAAGCCCTGCATCAGGCTCCCTTCTCAGTGCTTGTGCTCCCTCTCTCTCTTGCTCAATCTTTCTCACTCTCTCAAATAAATAAAATCTTTTAAAAAAGTATTAAGCTACAAAAAACAGTAAGTTGGAAGACTGAGTGATTTCCATGGTCAAGATTTCCATCAAAGGAGGGCCATTTAAATAAGTGAATTAATAGACAACATCACTCTCATCAAGGGAAAAGAACCCGTGCAATACCAGTAGGAGTCTTGGAAGAAAACTTGAACAACCCACAAAAGTGGGATTAAATTTTAAATATCTGAAAGGTCCAGAGAGAGGTTAAACTAAGTCACGATGTATCACAAAATTAGACATATTCATATAACTATTTCTTCCTTTACCTCTTTGTCTTCTGAGTATGGAAAGGCCAGACATTAATATAGAAAGATAAAGAGGAGATAGCTAGCTGAACCATACCTCTAGACTCTAGATTTCTCATGCCTGGCAGGAATAAACATGGGAGGGAACTGACATGCCCTCAATGTTAAATTAAACTTGAAGATTTGAAGTAGCAGAGCTTCCCATTTTAATTGCTGAATTGAGACTGTTTTGCAATTTTACATAGGATTGTGTTTTTAAATTTTAGATTAGTCATAAAAGTCATGGAGCCCACCCAAGTTTTCATCCCCTACAAAAGAAGAGTACATTTTTCAGATGTATATGTGTACATTTCAAAGAATAATGGAAAACAAAAGTAGAGTTGTTTCATAATTATATCTCATGAGTGATCTTAATGCCAGCTATTAGCTTTAAATAAAATTACTTCAGAATAAGAAATCAAATTAACATTTTTATATTTGTTTTAGTTAGGATACTGGTACCTCTTGAAAGAGCACACTCAAAGGGTTAATTGAAAACAGAGGAGAGATTATTTAGAATCCTTGTTTCCCGTTGCATGTAAGGGGTTTGGAAGTCTCCATTTTAATCCTAACAATTAGCTGCTTTGCTCTCCCAAATTTCCTAAGCATGAAAATGAGTTAGTAGGGTAAGCAGGACTATCGTTTCCACAATCTGGTCAGGTTAAGTGGTCCCACTGGCCTTTCCAGGGCACTCCCCACTCTCAATTCATGGAGAAGCCCCTCTCACCCCCAGAAGCTCAGAGAACCCATTTTCTTTGCCTGGAATGGTGAGCTGGCAGCTAAGGGGTCTGCTTTCTGGCTTTGAGGAGAGAATTTCACCAAATTAATCTTTATGTAAATTAATGTTAATTATAAATGTAAATTAGTGCTAGTCCTCCCAATTAATGATAGATCCAGAAAGCTCAGAGATCATGAAGCAGAATAAATGTGAACACCACCTCCAAAAGATCACATAGGCATATCATCTTCAAGCTATAGGAAATCAAATGAACAGAAAAAAACCCAGAAAGAAGCCCCCGGGGGTGGGAGGGCAAGTGTGTGGTGGGTGGGGTAGAGATCTTACAGAAGAACAAAGAATTATATCCAATTTCTCAGAAACCATTTAAGCAAGAATAGAATGGAGTGAAATCTTTAAATATTAGAAGAAAAAAATCCACTAAACTAGAAATTTGTGCCCAGTGAAATTAGCATTCAAAAGTGAAGAAAAAAATAAAAGCTGTCAATAGCAAAAATTGATGGAATTTGTTGCCAGTAGACCTGACTTCTAAGAAATACGAGTTCTTCAGAGGGAAGGAAAATGAATTAGGGAAACTCACAACTACATAAAGAAAGGCAGAGATTTTAAGAAGAAATAAGTAAAATAATTTTAGTTTGTTTTCCTTATTCTTAATTGATCTGTTAACAATTTATTCAAAATAACAATAACAATAATATATCAGGAGTAGTTTATGAGTAAGTGAGATAAATGACAATGATATTATAAGGGATAGGAAGGAGGAATTAGGAATACTCATAATGAGGCAGGGACACTATCCATGTAGAATAATGTTATTTCAAAGGCATTTGAGATTAGTTGTAAATATATGTTGCAAACTCTAGGACAAACACTAATTTTTTTAAAAGAAGTATAATTAATATTTTAAGGTAAAAGAGAAAATGGAATTATACAAAATGTTAAAACCAGACAAGGCAGAAAAAGAGTGAAAAAACAAAAAGAACAAGGGTCACATACAGAAAAGAGTTATACAACTTATGCTCACTCAAAGACTTGTACATAAATGCTCATGGCAGTTTTATTCAGAATTGTCAAAAACTGGAAACAACCCAAATGTTTATCAATATAAAAATGGAAAACAAATGGCATATTCCTAAAACAGAATACTACTCAGCAGTAAAAAAAAGAACACCCACTAATGCATGCAACAATGTGAATGAATCTCATAAACACTCTTGAGGGCGAAAAGATAGCACAAAATAGTTCATACTGCCTATTTTCAATTATATGAAATTTTATAACTGGTAAAATTAATCTGTCCTGTGAAAAACCTTGAAAGTAGTTGGCTTATTATGGACTTCCCTGGAAAGCAGCTTACTTTTATAAGAAAAATATGTATTAATGGGGATGTATTACATGGGAATATGTAGGTCTTAAAACTTATGCAATACTGCATTTAATATTTGTGCAATATACTTAGTAAATGTACTCAAGTGAGAAAATAGAACTGGAAACAAATATTGAACTCTAGTTAGTAGGCTTTTGAAAGGGGATTTTATTGGCTCATTTGATTAAATATACCTCAGTAGAATTTATTTTAGGGAAGGTTTGGTACTATAGTGAATATAATGATTTTCTATCTTTCCACAGGATTTTCTGATGTTTGCTCTGTTCTTGGTTTTCATGGGTAGTCCACTGGCAGTATCAAGTCCCCCTCTCCTATTGGTATCAAAATGAACATATTAGCTTCACACCTTATATTTTTAGGCAACTCTAACTGGAAGGAAAGGGAAATACAAAAGAGAAATGTTATTTCATAAAAGTCCTAGGAATTCCATTGCATTTCATTGGGTCTTATCTGTTAAAAACATAAAATAAAGAAAAATAAGTAAGGGTAGGGAAGCTTCTCAAAATCTAGGTTCTACAATCAGAGGGTAGGACGTGAGTGCTGACAGAAGAAATGTTACTGTTGAAAACAATTTATTGCTTCTCATGCTAAACTTAGAACATTAGTTTTAAAATTTAACATGTCTAGTATTTTAATCTGCATTTGAATGTAACTCAGGTGTAATTTAAAATTCAAGTAACATTTTGCCCAGTTATGTAGTAAATATCTAATTCATGTTAAACCTTACAAAGCAGGTGGGTAGCAAACAGGAAGCTATGAAATTATTTTAATTGCTCTGTATATTGTTAGTGGATTAATAAGACAATGATTATCAGGTTAAGTCAGATTAATTTCCCATTTTTCACCATAGGTACAATATAATCCTTAAAATAATTGGAAGAGATTAAATCAGATCAAACTAAAATGAATGTCTGAATGTAAAAATTTGTAATATTTATGAGTTGATTTCACTATAAGAGTTTTGAGACCAGTACAGAATCCTGCCATTTTAACATCATAATTTTGCCTCCTATACATTTCATTATATATACATAAATGAAATTATACCATTAGAATCCAATAACTGCAAGTCCAGAAAAATCTGATTTATTTAATTTTTTGCTATAACTTCCATCATCATAAGCAATATATAGCCTTACTAATTTTCCTAAGGAATTTGAAAAGAATACTGAAGTAATAATTTATTATTATTGTGACTTAAGAGAAGACCATTAAAATAGAAGATATCAGTCAGAATTTTCTATTAAAGAATTTGGGTGCTATTGTATTCATACCATACTGAAGAGTCATATAAAATCGAATTCAAATAACAAGGCAAAACACCCGGTTTAAAAAAGTGAAAGTAAAAGCAAAGTACTTGAAATAGTTTATTGGGTAGCAGAACAGGGGTATACTTTCATGAATGAGAAACTAAGTTGCTTAATTTAAAAAATTCAAAAGGCATCATAATTTTTCTCATAAAGGGAAAAGGAACCACAAGACCATAATCAACTATTTTAAAATGTGACTCTAATTTCCTGGTTAATTTTCAAGACAAAGTAGTTAGTTTAAAAAAAAAAAACACTAAATAGTCTCAAAATGACTATGAACTACTTTTGATTTCCTGTCATCCACTATTCTAATAAAAGCTGAATATAACCCAATATTATATAGAAAACACTGATGTCACCTAACTGTAAAACTCCATTTAGCCTCTGTACGGTTTCAAAACTCCTCAGTGGCAAATATACAAATAGCAGCATAAATTACCTTTGTGCCTTCTTCCATATTTTTCAGACTTCATGTTTATATTTCTTGGTATGATTCTGCCTATTCTAAATTCTGCAAAATTGAATTTGGAAAAAAAAATTAAGTCTATAGATGCTTTGTGGGCATATATTTCTTGTCTCCCTGGCATCCATAACCTCCTTTCCTTTTCCAAAAAGTTACCCACATTGCCAGTCCTCCTAGGCTCCGTGGTCCATTCAGAGGCGGAAACATTAGCTAAGTCCTGCCAATGAGAATCAGTAGAACTTAATTCTGTGTAGGTGCATTTGTGATTGTGTGCATATGTTTGAGGTATAAGGGTTGTGACCTCCTTCCTTGTAGGATGGGACAGTGTCTCAGTCTATTCAGAGTCCTATCACAAAATACCATAGACTGAATAGCTTATAAATAGCAGATTTTATTTGTACAATTCTAGAGGTAGGAGTTCCAAGGACATGGTTGTGTGAAGGCCCTCTTCTGGGTTGTAGACCATTTTATCTCCCTATAATAGAGCTAGGGAGCTCTGGATATTTCTTTTACAAGAGCACTAATCCTATTCACGAGGGTTCCACTGTCATGACCTAATTCCCCCCAAAGTCCCTATGTACTATAATCACATTTGGGTGTTAGGATTTCAGCATACAGTTTGCAGCCGGGGGCCTGGGGGAACACAAACATTCAGACCATAGCAGAAAGTTCTACAAGTTTCCGACAAACAACATGAAACTCAAGAGAGGAATTTGGGGGTGAATGTTAACAAAGGTAAAACATGAAGAAAGTGACACTAAGTGTTTTAGGTATCTCAGTTGTTGGATAAAGATTAGTATGAGATTTTATCTACTCTTGGGCTGTGGGAATATAAGAGCCAATTGAATCTCCAACTCCCCACCCCCTTTTCTTTTTGGCTAAATCAGTTTGGGTTAGATTTTCAGATACTTGCCACTAAACAGATTAAGATACCTATATTTTCACAAATAAGTGTTTTATCATTTAATAGCTCATTTTTGTCTGTTCTATTAGGGAACTTTTTTAACCACAAAATTTCCAATTTTCTGGAATTTGATGTTTCACTAAACTTTTCACAAGGTTGAGAATAAATGTTTTCATGTAGGATGCTTAACTTCTAGTTATGATATTCCACTTGAAAAGACAGAATGGTAGAAGTGGTAGAAGTCCTATGAATAATTCTATTCAAACCCCTTGTCATACCGGTTAGGCAGGTAGTCTCAGAAAAATGTGGTTCTAGGAACCCATGCCTTGTTAACCTTGAGTTAGTGTTCAGACCCTCCCCAAAGCTGCAAACACAGTTTACCTAATTGCAGTGAGTCGTTTTGCATGTAAATTAAGAAGCTGATCTTTTTTCTCTTGAAATCAGTTTGAGTTATAATAACATCAGGAAACTTAACAATATAACCAATTTCATGACCCATTTGGTTACATGTAAGGAAAATGTTTAGAATGAGCAAATTTTTGTCCTTTTCTTTTATACCTAGTAAAATAAGTATCTATTTATTAATCAGAAAGCCTCTTCACCTTGAAGTCATTGCTTATATCCCCTACTAACAGCCTTTTGAGATTTGTTCACTAAAATATCCAAGAGGAATGAATGTGAAAGATCATGATAAAGCAAATGATCAGGAGTAGATAAGAATTAGATCTTCAAGGGAGTAAAAACAATGACTGCCATTTTTTGTCTTCTGAAAATGTTGTCATTACCCAACACCCTAACTACAGCAAACCTCCCCAGTTATAAGAATTTTGGTACTCAGGGGTGCCTGGGTGGTTTAATCAGTTGAAGGACCACCTTGGTTTTGGCTCAGGTCATGATCACAGGATTGTGAGATGGAGCTCTGCCCCAGGCTCTGCACTGAATGTGGAGCCTACTTAAGATTCTCTCTCCCTCTCCTTCTGCCCCTCCCCACCATGTGTGCTCTCTCTCTCTCTCCCCTTTTCTAAAAAAATAAAATAGTAAATATTTAAAAAATGGAAAGAGGGAAAGGAAGGAAGAATGAATTTTGGTATTTAATCAGAATGATGGAAACAAATTTGAAAGGTTTTTTAGTTTTGAAATTTATAAAATCATGTTTCAAGCATTTTTCTTTGAGCATGCTTCACATGGACTAATAATACCTGGGCTTCTGTTAAATTAACCATATGTATGAAAACTAAAACTGGAGGGAAAGAAGGGCAGTTTTGTCGTTTATATTCCTTTAGAGTAAATTTTGTGGACATCAGCAGTATGAATTCAATGACGTGTTAAATTTTACATGCAGCTTTATCAGAAATAAATACCTTATGAATAAAAAGAAACCTTTATATTATGATCTGATTATCAGTACAATTAGCTTTTCCTCCTTTCAACTATATGTATATAAAAGATTATATGTGTTTTTAGATTATTTTAATTCAGACACTTATTTACACATTTGCCTACTATTGCCTCTGATTACAGTGGACTCCTTATCTTTTAATTCTGTGTATACCCACTTTTTAAGTCTACTGCCCACAAGCGTTTAACAGGGCCTTGGCCATTTCATTGTTCTCATCCCCTTCCACTCTGCACCTCATTAGTTTTCTCCAGTTAACCCTGTCTCCTTGTTGGTCTCAGGCTGGTAAGCTTCATTCTTATTCATTCTTAGATCCCAGAGGCTAACATGTTGACTGCCATATGTTAGTTGCTTATTAGTATGTGTTAAATGAATGAATTAAAAAACAAATGAACAAGTATTTATTCGGTACTGTACCGGTTAGCCAGGTATTCCGTTACAAGGTATTGCATAATTGGTGGCATATACAATGGAAATTTATTTTTTGACGGACTGTGAGGCTAGATGTCTGAGATCAAGGTATTGGCAAGTTTGGTTTCTTCTGAAGCATCTTCCCCTGACTTGTAGATGGCTGTCTATTCCTTGTGTCTTCACATAGTCTTTCCTCTATGAGTGTCTATATTCTAATATCCTTTTCTTAGGAAGACACCAGCCAGATTGAATTGGGGCTTACTCTTATAATCTCATTTTAACTTAATTACCTTTTTAAAGATCCTGTCTCTAAATTCAGTCACATTCTGAGGGCTGGGGGTTAGAACTTAACATATGAATTTTGAGGGGGACACAATTCAGCCTATAAGAAACCTTGTGTGTTAGATTGTGCTAGCTAATTATGCCACCCCATAACTCTTTGTCAAGTACTTCTTTTCCTCTATTAAATTAACCATCCCAAATCACTTTTTCATAACTCTGTGAAGAATCAGCAGTGACCAAAGAACTCCACAATTACTATCAAAGCCAAAAGCTTATCAGTATAGCCGTAGTAGATGGCCCAGACATGGTGACAGATGCATGTAACACTGTTATAGCATTGGAAGTATCCATAAACACAGTGTAGAGCTACTATGTAAGAGCAAGAGATTCTATTTCCATTTCCAATTTGAGCTTTTCTAATTTCAGAGAAAAAAAAATCTAACCAGGCTCTGGAATTAAAGAATATACCTCAGCTTCCTGATTTTATAAGAAAAAAATTCATCTTTGGTATTAATTTAAACTTGAAAGAACCAGATATGTGGTCTATAAAAGTTATTTAAGTTTCTCTGTTTCAAGCAGTCTCCAATGTATAAAAAATGTTGAGTTCTAAAGATTCCTTTGTAAATCATGTTTTGGGACTCAGATTGCATTTCACCATGGAAACAATGTGCTCACTATTGTCGCTTTGCCCCTCTCTACAAAACAAAAATGTTTAATCCACACTGAAGCAAAAGCAAGTAGGATACTAGTAAAATTATTACCACCATGAATCCCAATTTTTAAAAGGCAAATTTTAGTCAAAGAACAATTGGAAAAATATTCCCTTGTGCTTTTCTGCTTTGGAGATACTCAGTGCAGGGGTCTTTTCAGTTACATAAATCAGGTGAAGGATCTTATGGGTGGGCAGAAGCTCTGAGAGGGAGGAGGCACCTAGGACTAAAGACTAAAGACTAAAGACCTAGGACTACTTCCTTCTAGAAAGAGTCGAAGTCATGTCTTGATCCCAAGCTATTTAAATTTCTTATCAGATATATTCCTAAAATCAGAGGCATACCAAAGGAGAGGGTTGTATTTGAATAAGAGAGGTTCACCAACCACCACATTTTTTGGTATCCTCATGTATAACCTACATTGCATTACTTATTGTTTATGAAATTCTGTACAGACAACACACACCCCTTAAAGCCTGCACCAGTACACTGCTCTCTTCTCCCAGCTCAAATTCAAGGTAATGGAAAATAGAGCTGGTTTGCTAAATACTCTCTCAGTTCCTAAACATATCATCAGTTCTAAGGGCTCCTGGTTTCTATTCACTTCTCCTGGAAAGAAATATTCCTATGCCCTTCATCTTTACTTTCTTTATTTTCTCCATCCTTTGGAGAGAAAAAAAAAAAATATATATATATATATATATGTATGTGTGTGTGTGTGTGTGTGTGTGTGTGTATAGATACATGAACAGCAAATTAAAATTCAGATTTATCATAAACAGACCAGATTAATCCTAAATCCATTCTCTCTTCACAGAGGTAGATAATTCAAGACATTTGACTTTAAGAAATAAGACTTAGATTTTGAGGTAGCTAATTCTAAAAGCCTTTAGAAGAGAGAAAGAGGTGACTAACATAGGAATGCTGTCAGTGATTCTTGACAAGGGATTCAGAAGAAGGAAGGAAAATCCCAATGGAAAAAACAGAAAAGGAAAAACATTTTATAAATCTCCAGTAATTACTTATAAGAAATGTACATGTTAAACATATAAGTCAAATATATCATATCTTTCTAAAATGAGTTTTATTACTTAATGTTGATATTAATTCACTGAGTGTCTTAATGGAAAGTCATTATTTATTGCCTCTTTAAAAAATAGTCTGCTGTCTTCTTGTAGGCCACTAAATTTAAGGTTTCTCAGTTTTTATAAGTAAGCTCAAATTTTTGAAACCGTTACTGAAATAAAACATTTAAAGTGCAGTCTAATTCATATTGTCAATGTTAAAAATACAATAGAAAGTTATTAGCAAAATGATTTTATTTGGGAATAGCAGAAAAGTTGCAATTTGGGACAAGCAATTTGTGGCAAACCATAGCCAAGTCTGACGAAAAAGGGAAGGTGAACTTTTCTTTAGATTTTAGGAGGAAATTGAGAAGTGTTCTTTTGAACAGAAGTTCATTGGAGAAGAGTTGGAGGTTATGGGTCCTTGTCATTGGCTGCAAGCAGTTATTAGTGAGTTGTGGCAGGGAGAGATCTTCCTTGTTTTTTTAAAAGCAGAAGATGAAAGTCTTATGTGAAAAGTGTTCTCTCTTGTGAGGATAAGATCTTCCTTTCTCCTGCTGGTCATGCAGGCTATAAGAGGTACACATGTGAGTGTTCCCAACTCTACTTTATTTATTTTTTAAAAGATTTTATTTATTTATTGGAGATATACAGAGAAAGAGAGCTAGAGAGCAGAAGTAGGGGAGAAGGAGAGTCGGGAACAGGGAGCCTGACATGGGGCTGGCGCCCAGGACCCTGGGTTCATGACCTGAGCCGAAGGTAGATGCTTAACTGACTGCCCCACAAAGGCACCCCTAACTCCACTTTAAATGAAGTCTCCTAATTCATTTTCACAAATATCTGTACTTAATACAAAGACAATCTTAAAAGTAGTCTGAGAACCAGCATTGACTTCTCAAATATATTTTGCTGTTGTTTTATCACAATGCAGTACAAATTTCACACTATTCTCAATAGGACCAGTTTGCTGGAACACAATTATGACTAATATAACTAACTCTACCAATGTCCTTTCCTTGCAAAATTTTGTAAATTTAATCTTTGGAAATTTTTTGTTTTCTTTCACTAGTTTGCAGTTTAATAATAAAACCAATGGAAAGTAAGATTCAAAGTAAATAAGGCCTTTTAGAATATATTGATAGACTATCAATATCAGAAAGCATAAGAACTAATATAACTAATATTTTTAAGGCCTTTTATGTGAAAACATGGGGATTCTTTTAAGAAATAATTATTCAGTGCTGTGTAGGTTTTGAAGGAGTTCAGTGAAGAAAAACAACATATGAAAATTCCACTACTGGAGTTTCTCAAGCTCTATTATAAGAAAGAGATCTATTTTGACTGTATAACCTAAGGATCCCAAGACTTCCAGGCTTCTAGAATCATACACTGCAACCAGAGCACAGGGGTGCAAAAGCACATGGCTGTGGGGTTCCCAAACAGACCAGGTTCCAGCCACTCATCACTGACAAAATCCAAAAGTGGAGAGACAAGTGGTGGTTTAACAGAAATTTAGTTCAGTGAGGCCAACACTAGGAAAACAGCAAACTAATGTCCTAGGCTATCTCCAAAGTGCTGACCGTACCCCTAGGTTTATATAAGAAAAATATGGGACAAAACCAGTGGGTATGTGTAGGTGGGCAGAAAAGGTCAAGTGAAACATTGTCTTGGGGTCACTTGTATTAGGTCTTGCTGGCTTCAGGGAAGTTGTAATGCTTGTGAGGTAGTTTCTATCCCTACCACAAGATGGTTTTCCCAGCATGTCTTTTGCTTGAGTTGAAAAATAAGCTGGAGGGGCACCTGGGTGGCTCAGTGGGTTAAACCTCTGCCTTTGGCTTGGGTCATGATCTCAGGGTCCTGGGATCGAGCCCTGCATTGGGCCCTCTGCTCAGCAGGGAGCTTGCTTCCTCCTCTCTCTTTCTGCCTCCCTCTCTGCCTACTTATGATCTCTGTCTGTCAAATAAGTAAATAAAATCTTTTAAAAAAAGAAAAAGAAAAAGAAGCTGTAAAGAACTTAATTGGTTAGAAAGTACAGACTAACGTCAAAATGGAGGCGGTTGAAGAAAAGACTAGGTCCTCTTTCAACTCTTTAATATTTTTACAATTTACCAGGTTGCCTATTCGGTGGAAAGATAAGCAACCTTACAGCTATTTCTAAGGAATCCAAAATGGAAGAATGGGAGGATAGGTGAGTACATGAATCTCATATTCTCTTAGTTTCAGTATCTCTTTTGAAATTCCTGCTCCTACTGAATTATTGATCTAGTTTACCATTTTGTCACCAATTATCCTCTCTTCATATTTGGTTGTCTTTATCTTTAAGTCCTTGCAGCATTTTTAATACATTCAAGTAGACAAAAAGTTTTAGCAAAGGACTGAAAGTAACAAGGCATGATTATAACAACACAGGACAGAAAATAGCTTATTACATCCATTCAGCTTAATGTCCTTCAGTCATCTGGTATTGGAATTTATTACTGGAAATAATTCACTTTGGACTACACTATTGTTGGAACTTACTCTTTGTTTTTTGGGGGTTTTGTTTTTTGTTTTTGTTTTTTTAAAACTTTATTTATTTGCAGGAGAGAATGAGAGAGCAGAAACAGGGGAAGTGGCAGGCAGAAGGTAAAACAGCCTTCCTGCCCAGCAGGGAGCCCGACGGGGGTGGTGGGGGAGACTTGATCCCAGGATCCTGGGATCATGACCTGAGCCGAATGAAGGCAGATGTTTAACTGACTGAACCACCCAGGTGTCCCAGAATTTAATCTTTATTTAACTTAACTTCATGTCTTTTTTTTATCTTGACCCTTCTCCATTATCTCATTTGTGTTACTTCTAAAATCCTTCACTCCAGTTGCCCTGTTTTTCAAAATCCAAATATTACATCACACCAAGCTAAAATATTACCTGTATTCATAATCTAGATCGTTATCATAAATAACCATTATGGGGATGCCTGGGTGGTTCATTGGTTAAGTGTCTGACCCTTGGTTTTATACTTCAGGTCATGATCTCCTCAGGGCATGAGGAGATTGAGCCCTGGGCCAGGCTCTGCACTTGGCAAGGAGTCTGCTTGAGATTCTCTCTCCCTCTCCCTCTGCCCCTCCTGCTCATGCTCTCTCTCTCAAATAAATAGATCTTTAAAATAAATAAATGCCCATTATAGTGCATTCCCTCTTTAAAAAACATAACAATCAAACATTTCCAGTGGTGTTCTAATTACTTCCTTAGAACATACAATCAGCAACATTCTTTCTTTAAACATATATATGTATTTATATACATTTATTTATTTATTTATTTATTTATTTATTACAAGTGCCCTTATTCTTTAAATCTTCATAACCATGTTATCATAGAAGTATCATTATCCCATTTTAAAAGTGAGGATATTATATGGACACCTGGGTTTTCTCAGTCAGTTAAGCATCTGCCTTTGGCTCAGGTCCTGGGATGATGTCCCACATGGGCTACTTGCTCAGCAAGGAGCTTGCTTCTCCCTCTGCCTGCTTCTTCCTCTGCTTGTGCTCTCTCTCTCTCTCAAATAAATAAATAAAATATTTAAAAAGTGAGTTTATTAGTATAAACTAAGGACCCAAGGCCATACAATCATTAAACTGCAGAATATGACATTTGTATCATGTTTGTTTGATTGCAGAGCCTCTGACCTTGACTGCATAGTATTCGTTTTTATTTATTGTGTAAAATTTAGACATATCTCTATATAGTTATAGTTATAGCCCATTTAACATTAATACATCAAGTATTTTCAGGGAGGATAATTAGCTTTGTGAGAAATGTGCAAAAGTTGGTATTTTTTTGAATGTTAATCCTCTTTTTAAAAATGAAACCTGCTTTGATTTTATGTAAAACATTAGTAGCAAATATCTCCTAAAACTTTGATCTGACAATATAATCCTAATTATGCCCAAGAAAACCTAGAATGTTTAAAGGCAGTAAAAATTGGAATCTTACGTGGCAGCTTGAAAAAGTTCAAAACTAATCAACACACAAAAAAGGAAAAAAAAAAAGATTTCTCTGCCCAAACCCTGACTCAGCTTCCCCTTATTATTGGCTTGGACACCCTGCAGATTAAACTGCTATTTGTGCAATTTACTGAGCCTGGGGTGAACTCAAACTCCTCTACTTCACACAATTTTGCTTTCAAGTTATCTTGTCAGGGAAGCTGACAGTCTCAATGATGTTGCTTTATAGACTCCTTGGCAAAAATAGGATGTTGAAAATCTACCCATCAAAAACTAAACCCATAAAAGTTTGCTCTCCTTGGGTCAAAGAATATTAAATGCATTTGATCTCATATTGTTTGAGATACATCTGTGCGTGTAAACTCTACAGAGACAGTAAATTAGACGCAGTAAGAAATTGGGGGGCAGCAGTTATTCCAGCACAGACCAGAGATTTATGCAAAAGAATTAATAAATAAAATTAAAAAATAGGCTAACACAAAATATTCCTCCCAGACCTATCAGTTACATCTTTCGTTCTACTTCACTTATTTAACAACCTTGTTAAATTGGTCTGTTTGACTTAGACATTATTACGAAAATGAAGAAAAATAAATACTGCTCCCTAGGTTATATACACATTGCTGGCAAATTTCATAATATTATTGATTTTCAGAAAGTAGTAATTGCAAATCTATATGTGTATGTGGGTGGGCGTGTAGGAACTATAACATTTCATCCCAGTTGAAAGGCAATTACTATTAACCACCCTATATCGGTTGTTCTTACCTATTTTTCATCTAATGATGTCCAACTTCTGTTTGGTGGAATCTCATTCTTTACATATTTTAAATTATTAATTGCAATTCATGTCTAGTGCTGTGTTATTCATGCACATTGTTGAAAGTTGATTACGGCATTGTGATAGGAGATACAATTAGTACTGTAACATCAATACCACCAGCTTCCATTCTGTTTTTTCACAAGTGAATTAAAACAGTGTTTAATTATGATATTTCTCAGTATTCATTTTCTGGTTTAATAAGGATTCCTGATAACTGCACTGATTATGTGTGCATGATAAATGTTTAATAGCAGAAAATGAACTTAGTTACAAGCACATATTTTACAATAGGAAACAAATGCATATTTTTCTTTTTACTTTTGTACCCCCTTTGTATTATTTATGTAGGGGAACTAAAAATGTGTAAAATGCCTTGGTAATATGTTCTTTTTATATTAAGAGAAAGAAGAGATGAGAATACATCCACTTAGGTACATGGTTATTCATAGTGTGCAGATTGTTGCTATTATTTTCAAATGGAGAGAAATTCCTCTAGCTTTTTACAAAACTTTTAAGTGTAACAGTTGGTGTGTCAGGAGAGGGTCATGGATATGCAGAGTTAAGATAGTGAACTCTAGCCAGGTTTTCTCTAAAAACATGAAAGAGCCCTGGTGATTATTAAGTTAACAGCAGGCCTTTTCCAGTAGTCTTTTGCCAAAAGTAGTTGAAAGGTGTGTGAACAGCAATTAATCACCCTGCTACTTATTTGCCCTGAACAGAATTTAATTAAATACAGTTCACACCTCTACTCCTACTTTTATCATGTCTTCAGAAGCTCCAAATGACTCAATTGGGCATCATGCCAAAGAGGAAAATTAGGCTGGGAGGAAAAAAGCAAATGGACCTTTGTTATTAAAAATGAGACAAATAATCAGTAGAAAGAAGAGTGGGCCAAGTAACTACATTAATATTTTAACACTGGGTAAGCTTAAATCCTTTAAATGACATCTTTTTGTAGAAATACAGTGGTGGAATATCCCTCCAAATATTAATATTTTCTTTATAATAAATTTTTAAAGACATTATACAGCTCTTAATATTTTAATATTGTGAAAAATAGCAGCTAAGGTCACCTTACGAAGGTGGTGAAAGATACTTACTGGGTAAAAGTTGGATTTTGATACTATTTGAGAGGAAGATACCATAATAGTTCTTAACCAGCGTCTCTCCTACAAATATATTATTAAAATTGTTAATCTTGTTTCTAGTTAAGTGTATATTGAGATAATGACAGTGATCTTGAATTAATGACGTTTTCCCCCAGTGAATTAGGTAAATACTTACTAATATACAAATTTGAAGAAATTAAAAGATTTTTTTTAAAAATTGACAAATTTTCCCAAACATACATAAGTCTACTATTTTCAGATTCAGTGGTTATAAAAGAGGTTTTAAAGATAATACACATTTGTGTTATCATGTTATCCATTGTCACTATAAATTACCTGTCTTGCCAACCTCTTTTTTATGGAAAAAAGTCTAAGCTGTGTTCTAGGTATTTTAAATACATTTGGTCTAAATATATTCATTGTCTTCAGAATTATTTCATTTATTTAATTTAGTAGGTATTAATTCAGCAAAAAATACTGTCTTCAATGCTGTGTTGGCTACTAGAGGGGATTCAAAGAAAGTACATGGCTTTGCTCTTAACAGAAAGTCCATAAAACAAGTGCATAGAACATAAAGCACATGGATGAGAAGGGGGATTCAGAAAAGAAGTTTAATATGGTATAGATTTTTCAGAGAAGAGGAGGCGACAGGGACCATCAGAACTCATTGATGAAAACAGTCATAGACTCTGCAGTTTACCATTTGTGAATAGAATCAGGGTTAATCATTTGCAGCCCATGTGTCTTTGGGAAATCCTTGGAGTTCTGCAATACATGAGTATGATAGAATGTAAACCAAACAGTTCATCCATTTCTGCCCAGCCATCCTTTTATCATCCCACCTGCACAGACCTCTCTTTATTGGACAAGAAGCAGGTATTTTGATCTTGGACTATTTTTTTAGTTTTCCATCTCATTCAGCCCAGCCATGTATATATATATATATATCCCTGCTCACTTTGCTGCAATAGCTGAACACAACCATCTGTATATACCTGTGCCTTCTCAGTGGGACATGTGAAGCAGGCCACCCTTTCTCTTATTGGTCTACACATCAGTTCCACCATACCACTTCCAAAGGTTTTACGTGTGTATTTGAGTTTCTTTAGACACCATTTCCTATAATGTAATGCCATATAATTTATCCAAATTTTCAATAAACTTGTGTCATAAATATGACTTTCTATGCCCATTGAAACATAGCTAAGACATTCAGCTATCTGATCTCCTGGCTGTATTGTTGGATTCCATATTCTCCCTCTTTAATCTCCCCCTGTGAGATTTGCCACCCATCTTTGAACAGTTGAGAGCAGTTATCCACATGATAGATTTGAGTTTTAGTCTGAAATAATTCCCCGATATCTATTTGTATGTGAGATGGGAAAGACAGAACGATGTGATGGGGAGAGGACTATGGAAAAAAAAAAGGGGGGGAGAGCTTTAATATAAAATACAGTAAATTCTGTTGACACCCTTGGTCACCAAGATAGGGTCTATTCCAATCTCTCTTATCATTCTGAATTGTGAAATATCACATGACTATTGCATTTTTTTTCAATTCTTTATTGTATAATTTTTCAACCAAATGTGTGTTTGCACACATACACATAAATGCACTCGCCTAAAGAAAAATACCAATTCTCTGAAATACTGCAGTCTAAACTCTGCAGAAGAACACATTTTTTTTTTTTGTCTTTTAGTTTGCTAGGCATTTATCCTTCACAGAGAAGTTATTATTTTTATGTAAAACATTTACACATTAGTTCTCTTTGATCTTCTCTTCTAATTATTTATTTATATTTAAGCTAGGGATGGGTGAGATCTTTCCTTCCATTTACAAGAATATATAATTATATTTCAATACTTTTTCTGATTAAGGTCCTAAATTTAAGACTTTTTTCTGAAAATTTTTCCTTATGAGCTTTTGAATGAAGTTTTTTCTGGTTATTCTGGAAAAGACGACCATGATGTAATCGCATATTGGGTATCCATTTGTTCCTCACTTTCTCTCTTGTTAAAATAAGCCCTGTTTCCTTTATAGTTACCATGTGGAAATCTGCAGGTGATACATCTTGATTGTTTACCCACTCCCCGACCTTTTATTTTAGTTAGAGCCAGTTCTGACCAGTTAAATCAAAACAAAAGTCTATGGTAATTATTTCTGGGAACTTGATTTCCCAGAAAATGGAACATATATACTTGATGCCCTTCAAGTTCTGGTGTATCCAATCAACAAAATGATTTTCAGAAAAACCTGTTGATTACCCTGCAGTGAGAGAGAATACTTCTTTCAGAGACTCTTAGCAGAAGAGTCTCTGAAAGTCTCAGAAGGGGAGGTTAGAGGAGGAAATTTTTAGAGTTTTACAGTCTGAAATGTCAGGGCATACAACATTATAGTTGCGGATTGATGAACACCAAGAGGGAGAATTTTTTTTTTTTAAGATTTTATTTATTATTTATTTGACAGAGAGAGAGAGAAATCACAAGTAGGCAGAGAAAGAGGCGGAAGCAGGCTCCCTGCCAAGCAGAGAGCCCGCTGTAGGGGCTCGATCCCAGGACACTGAGACTGTGACCTGAGCCGAAATCAGAGGCTTAACACACTGAGCCACCCAGACGCCCCAAGAGGTGAGAGTCTTGAAGTAAGCCTTGATAAGCAAGAGTCTGTCTCCATACGTTATCTTATCCAGGAACAAGTATTTGCTGAAACAAATAGTTAACTGATTTTTGCCTAGTCTCAGTATTATTTAGCAGAGAAATGGGAATATTTGTTTCATCTTAGAATTGAATTAGCACAAATAAAGCATATTTATTCTCAGAATTGTTCAGTATAAGGATAGGAATGAATGTTGACTGAGTGCCCTCTACCTTTGTGATGTAATACTGGTAATTACATCAGAATGAAGCAATACACAAGGGAAGGGCCACTAGAATCTTAGAGACAACTGCCCAAAATGTACCACTGAGCCAATGACCACTCCATCTCTATCTCTGGAGTTTTTAGCATGTGGGAAGGAGAAACCCTAACCTATTTAAGCCACTAATTAGGGTTTTCTATTACTCATAATTGAATATGTTCCTAATATTACATGCAAAACCAAGCATATGACTTTTCTCAATATTGGGAATGTTGTTTATTGTTATTTTAAGTGACCTTTTAAAAACAACTGTTTTTTTTTTTTTTTTTTTTTTGCCACATCTTAAGTATTTCCATGACAGAATATGCGGAAAGGCTAAAAAATCTCAAATACAATCTCTCCTTCATTACCTCTTCCTGAGGTAATCACACCAGTATGAGTTTAATGCTTCTGTGTAGGAAAAAAATGGATGCGTTAAATTGGTAAATTTTAGGAGTGCTGAAATAAATTCTGAAAGATGGGGTTTGTTTTAAGGTTAAGGTTCATTTACATGCTACCTATAGTTCTGCTCTCACATTCCTACATTTGGTCAGTCAAATGGGATGTTTATTTTATGTTAAATATGCATTGGGTTGTTTAGCTGTTTTCCAAGAACTATAGGGAATAATAAATTATTATGTTAAAGAATAAAATTTTCCAAGGAAGAAACCATTCTTTTTTTTTCTAGTTGAGTCCCCATAAACTAGCAGGGAGATTAGTGCATTGTAGTATTTTAACAAATACATGTTTGTTGGTTGAGTGAATAAATGAATGAGAAAAAGGAAGACCAAGTCTCATATTTATCCCCTACCTGTACTTGTCTCCAGACTGAAGGAATTGTTATAATGGGTCATTAGTGGACCTTCACTGATGCAGAGCTAATCCACCATGGTGGTACAGTTGGATTAGAAGGTGTTTGGTTAGAAGGTGTTTCCCCATGTAAGTAAATGTTCTCCTTCTTCTTTAGAAAGCCCCGCCCTGTGGGAGACATGTGTTATCAGTCTCAAGCCCAGGGCTAGCTGCCTAGACGCATGAAGGTTCTATGCTCAGAAGGAGACCATGTGCTTGGCTTTAATGCTTTATGGCCATTGTCTTGATATTCTTAAAAGATCATCTTTGAATTTGGGTTTTGCAAATGAAGTCTAGTTGGACAATGTAGCACATGGTAAGGGACTTGAGGTGTAGTTTTGCACCCTACTGTCTCTGTACTTTGATTGTACAAGTTCTTGGTCAGCTGCTCCCTAACTCCTTAGAGAGAAGAGCCAAGGCTTCCCTGGAGAAAAAATTCTGTCTGGGGATAGCAATCTCATCCTGTGCTCCATAGTTCCCAGACTGTCCTTCAGGATGGCCTACCCTGCAGATTTCTGACTTGCCTTGCCAGTTCCCATAATCTTGTAATATATTTCTCTTAATATATCTAGCTCCTACTAATTCTCTTTCTCTGCTTGAACTCTAACTGACACAGCACATTAAACTCTACAGTATAAGTGCTATGGCCAGAATCAGGTCAGTGAAAAGGAAAATTCAGCTAAAGAATTCATTTTAGAGCAGTACTAATCATGAGCATTTATCATTTGTTTTAAAAATTAAAAATGCTTCTTAACTTTGAAAAAAATAAAACCCTAATTGTTTATTGGCTTTGTTTTTTCTACCAAGTGAATCTATGCTTTAATTTCTTTTTTTTTTTAAAGATTTTATTTATGTATTTGACAGAGATCACAAGTAGGCAGAGAGGCAAACAGAGAGAGAGAGGAGAAAGCAGGCTCCCCACTGAGCAGAGAGCCCGATGCGGGGCTGGATGCCAGGACCCTGCGATCATGACCTGAGCCGAAGACAGAGGCTCAACCCACTGAGCCACCCAGGCGCTCCTATGCTTTAATTTCTTAAGTTAAATTGCATGCATCGGGGTGAGAAAATTGTGGAAATTCTCACTTACCAGAGGCCTCTGAACTTACCAGTCACAATATTTTTTATTATCTCTACCTCCAGAAAAAGTGTGCTTTAAAAATATTATATCTTAGAATAGATTACTCTGTGTGTGTGTGTGTGTGTGTGTAATTTCTAACTTTGTAAATCAGAAGTCTTGCATATTGGAAGTCAAGATGTAAAATGTCATCTATCTAAATTACCTAATATTAAGAAAAACAGTGAGTTAAGAAAAATGATAAGCATATGTTGGAAAAAGTTTTAAGTTCAAGAAATAATTTCTGGTAATAAGTAAGGATTAACCAAATGTACAGAGAAGAAAAGACAGGTGGCTTGACATATCACAAAAGAAAAATCCTACCTTAGGCAGATGCTGAAATTTGGAACTGGATGTCATAGCTTCTGGTATTAATATCACAGTCACACAGACTTGAGTAAATAAAACCATCAGATAAGCCTCTCCAAGATCACACAATCAAGAACAATCTTGAATTTCTGTAGTCAGTGGTAGTCATCTAAAAAAACATTGAAATCTAGAAACTCTTTCACCTACAAGAGCAGTCATTCATTTTTGAATATCTGGAGGCAGCCTGATTTCTCCGTCTCCACCCATTTCCATCTCCCTTCTCTTAAAGTCAAAAAGGTTAGAGGGAACAGATGGAGATAATGAAAAAGAAATGTCAACATTTGTTTTCACTTCTTTTGGCAAGTGCCTCATAATAAACATATCTTTTAGCGAGAAGAGTTAATACATTTTAATTATGACTATAGACTTGGAACTTAGTCCACAAATTCATATGCTTTTAAGGAAACTTGCTGGTAAACTGAATTAATGTAACAGGTAAGACACCTGACTAATGGCAAGTGGAACTTGGAATTTATGGCTGGGTATGTACCTAATTCTATTTATTCTGCTTAGGATTCATTGTACTTCCTGAGTGTGAAGAGTCATGTAAATCAAAATTTCTGAAAAAATTTAATTTACTATCATTTCAAATATGGCCTATCTCTAATCTTATTCTCTACTTCTAGAATGCTGATTAGAAATATGTGAGACATCTTCATTTTATCTTAGGGTTTTTTTTTTTAATCTTTTTTACTTCACCTTTTATGTTTTTATCTCTTTCCTTTTTTTTTTTTAAGAGTTTATTTATTTATTTGACAGAGACAGACACAGCAAGAGAGGGAACATAAGCAGGGGGAGTGGGAGACAGAGAGGGAGAAGCAGGCTCCCTGCTGAGAAGAGAGCCTGATGTGGGGCTCGATCCCAGGACTCTGGCATCATGACCTGAGCCAAAGGCAGACGCTTAGCCAACTGAGCCACTCAGGTGCTCCTATCTCTTTCCTTCTGAGTGATGTTTTTTGCTTCATTTCTTTAATGCTTCCTTTCATTTCCTTAATTCTCCCTTTAGCTTTGTCTTATTTGCAGTTTAATTAGGCATTTGATTTTCACATTTTAAGAAATATGTTTGCTTGTGAGAGATCCTTAATTGTGTTCTTTTGATACTTTTCTGATACTTTGTAGTACTATAGTTCTGTTACTTTTCTGACCTGCCATTTCTCTTCAAACTTTATATATATATATTTAGATATATATATGAGACTTATTACTTATACTTATTACTTATATCCACCACAATGATTTCTCTCACTCAGTCTTACTCAACTTCACAGGCTTCCTTATTGTTTTCACAATTACCATTTTAGGGCCTTTGCACTTTTGATTCCCTCTACCTGGAACATTCTTCCTCCATTTGACTTGCTCCATTTGACTTGCTTCCTTATTCTTGTCATGTTCAAGTATCCCTTTCTCAGTGAAGCCTTCCCTTATCTTCAGTGTAAAATTGAAATCACATTTCAATTTTACTTGACTCTTTATCTGTATTCGTTACTTTCTTTTAATTGAGAGCATGTTTCACCTTGAAACAGTTAATTTTTCTTTATGTATCTCTCACAATTAGAACATAAATTCCATGAAGACAATGATAAGGCTAGTAATGGTGATGTTGGTTCATTTTTGTATTCCCAGTAACCAGAGAAACACCTGACATAGGTGGTCTTCCATAAATGTTAAGTGAAGTAAATATTTGTTGCTGAATGAATATCCTTCCCTTTTATTTCTTGTTTAATCCTTTAAAAATAATTTATAATCTAGTCTGATAATTATATGAAATTTTTGAAAGTCTAACACTGATATTTATGTTTTAGGCAAATTATATTTGGTAGATTATATCTGTGCATTGTGGGAGTTTTGGCGGTCTTGTGATTGATTTTTCAATTATAATTAAATTCAAAAAACTATATTTACTGGGGTTGATGTGTTTTCTCTACCTGAATCTTTCAAGCCCTTAGTTAAAGACCTCTTCAAGAGGGATTTTTCTATTGATCTAAAAGTGTCATCCACCTTTGATCACTTGTTATCTAATTTCTTAGCTTGCTAGGAAATTTTACTGGAGTTTAAATTCCAAGCCCAGACTCAGGGAAGTTATATGGCTGTGGTTTAAAATTCTTAGGTCAGTTTGTTGTTGTTCTTGTTGTTGTTTTTTCCTGAGGTTTTGACAGAAACAGAGAAGTATTCTAACTCTGTCACATGATCTTTGCGAGTGGAAAGAATGACCTACTCCATGCTTTGACTGATGGTCAAGGGCCATCTTTTGGTAAGGGTCATTTTTTATGTGTCCTGCATGTTCAAGGCTTTATCTTTTATCTATATGTGGTTAAGATTTTATAGATACTCTATTCAGCATTTAATTTATTTTTGTAGAGAAATTTTAATCAGGTAGTCAACCATACTGTCAGAAATAGCTGTCTGAAAATTCCACCTCTATTAGGTTCCTGGGGATGCCACAATAAAGTGCCACAGATTGAGTAGCTTAAGACATCAGAAATATATCTTCTCATTGCTCTGCAGGATAAAAGTCTGAAATCAGTGTGTTGGTAGGGCCATGATCCCTCCAAATTCTCTAGTGGGATGATCCATCCTTGCCTTTTTCAGCTTCTGCTAGCTCCATGAGTTTTTTGACTTCTGACTGTTTAATTCCAATCTTGTCTCCATCATCACACGGTCTTCTTCTTCCTTCTCTATCTCTTCACATAACATTCTTTTTATAAGGAAAGCAGTCATATTGTACCAGGGGTCCACCCCATTCCAGTAAAACCTCATCTTAACTAATTACCTCCTTAACAACCCTATTTCCACGTAAGATCACATTCTGAGGTAATGAGGGTTAGGATTTCAGCAAATCTTTTTGGGGAACACATTGAAACCCATAACACCATCTAAAGAAAGCAACTGATACTCAGTTCCCACCTATTTTTACATCAATATATGTGCCCATTATTGTCATACTTTCTGTTTTACATTTGAAATATTCTGATTTTAAATGTTGACTACCAAAACTTAAAATACATATATTTTAAATATATATATTTACATATAATTATATAAATATATATTTAAAATATATATACATATTATACATAATATGTGTGTGTATATATATATATATATATATATACTGCCACAGCCAATAGTTTCTTGGCCAGTTGAAACATAACTGCTGACTAGATTTGGTTTGTTGGTTACTGATTCTCAATCTCTGCAATAATGTAAAGCATAATCTTACCCAGTGGTTACTATCAATTAAGCTCAATTTTTTTTTTAAGATTTTATTTTTATTTGACAGAGAGAGAGAAAGAGAGAGATTACAAGTAGGCAGAGAGGCAGGCAAAAAGAGGGGGAAGCAGGCTCCCTGCTGAGCAGAAAGCCCAATGTGGGGCTTGATCCCAGGACCCTGAAATCATGACCTGAGCCAAAGGCAGAAGCTTAACCCACTGAGCCACCCAGGCGCCCCTAGAATATTTTTAATATATGAAAGGACCTCAAGTAATCCAGAAGGTGCCAGAGAGACAACATATGTGTCACAAGGTCTGAAATTAAAATATATGTTTCTTTACTCATAAAATATTTCCTTGAGCCATGATTTAGAATTTATTCATAATTATTTATACATATATCTAAGAAATTGGCCAGGTTTTCCTGCTCAGAGTAGACTTAAATTAGATTCAGTTTCTGAGAAACTGGAAGGTTGTTGGTAGAGGAAAGTATGAAGATAAAAATGAGAAGTGACACCCCTGATAGGAAAAGACAGAAAAAAGATTTTCCAGAGCAGATATAAGAATTCTAAAAATCATAGCAGCTTGGCATCATTTGGTGCAGTTTGGAAGACTGGAAGGCATCTCTAGTATAAATTGCTGCAGTAACTCATGTTCTAAACATCAACCTTAAACATTAAAGGAGGTTGTAGTTATAATTCATTTAAATTAGCAAGACCAGAAAAAAAAGGAATATATTACTGTGTTTAAAAAGATTTCCAACATTCAGGGGAAATAGTCACTATGCACCATGATAGCTGAACCAGTTGCTAAAAATAGCAAAATTCTTCCATATTGGTTTTTGTGTAGCTGAGCTACCCTGTTGTCCTTTCCACAGGTGAAGCCAGACTGCACCACAACTCAGCAACTAACTATAGGAATGATGGCTGGCAGAACTGGTGGCTGAAGTACCTACTGGTCCAGAACTTTGGAAAGTGTCTCTTCTGGTTCCCATACTATTGCTAAATATGTAGTATATTATTTCTGCTGATGCAGATATTTACTAAATATTTGGAATTACTGAAGTTTGGAATTGTACTTATGATTAAAAATTGACAACTCTAGTGTTTTTAAATTTTTTTTTAATTTTTTAATAAACTTTATAATGTATTATTAGCCCCAGGGGTACAGGTCTGCGAATCGCCAGGTTTACACACTTCACAGCACTCACCATAACACATACCCTCCCCAATGTCCATCTATTGTTTTACCTACATAAAGAATGAAGCATCCAAAAGATAAAAATACCTTAGTAGCCTTAGAAATTATATTTCAGTTGTAAATTAATAAATTAACTTTCTGATTTTTATATATCCTCTGAGTTTAGTTATTTTGATCAAGTCTTGAGTATTTCTTAGTAACATGAGAATTAAAATGATTGGACAAATAAGTTTTTGGAAGCTGAGATAAATTCACCAAGTTAGTAAGGTCCCATGGGGACCTTGGAAGTTTGCCATCATGTCACCCTATGAAACCTTCTGTGATATCACACAGGTCTCTTCCTTTTGGAAATTTCTGTTGGAAACTTAACATGATGAGTTTGTATATAGCAATTTTCTAAAGTAGTCTGTCTTTAAGCAGTATCTAAACTAAATTAAGTGATTAAAAATTTGTTGTCATATCATATGATCTTCCTGATATGAGGAAGTGGATATGCAACGTGGGGGGTTTGAGGGGTAGGAAAAGAATAAATGAAACAATATGGGATTGGGAGGGAGAAAAACCATAAGAGACTCTTAATCTCACAAAACAAACTGAGGGTTGCTGGGGGGGAGGGGGGTCGAGAGAAGGTGGTGGGGTTTTGGACATAGGGGGATGGTATGTGCTATAGTGAGTGCTGTGAAGTGTGTAAACCTGGCGATTCACAGACCTGTACCCCTGGGGCTAATAATACATTATATGTTTATAAAAAAAATTAAAAATTAAAAAAAATTGGTTGTCAAATACTCATGAACAAATATTGACTTCTTAGAAATTCATACAAAACCTCAAAATATACCAGAAATTATCTTCGTATGCTATTAATGATTTGGACAAGAGAGATTAATATATATGCACTTATAAATATTAATATATAATAAGTACATGCATCTTATATTAATATATAATGATACAACTACATGCTCATCAATATAAATATATAATAGATTTATTTAACCTATAAATCAGAAAAGTCTTTAATTTATGGTTCTTCAGGTAATAGACAAATATGTAAAGTTTCAGTGTGTAGAAGTGAGCATTAGATTGAAATAATACGGGGGTTTTATTTTTCTCTCTTCCACTTATTCATTTGAACATCCAACAAGACACTATCCCTTTGGAGCTCTGTCCTTTCATCTGTAAAATAAAATCTTTCTGCTTGTAACTATAATCCATTTCATCTCTAACATTTTTTAATCCTGTGAGACCATATAGTCTCTATTTCTCATTTCACAGATGAACAAGCTAAAACTGAGAGATAAAATGACTTGCTTAGGATCACGCTGCTCGTTGGTGTCAAAACTGGGGGTGAAGGGGTGGGGGGGAAGAAGGTTTCCTGATTCTGTTAAATTACAAAATTCAGCCAAGTAAATTTGAAGATCCAATTGGCTTTATTAAATGATGCATGAATGGGCAGTATCCCATTTAGCAAGCAGAGGCAGACCAGAGTTGTAGGAAATAGAAAGATAAGACCAGGAAGGTGTGGGCAAGGAAGTTATTAGCAAAAGAAAAGCATTGTTTCAGGCAAGACCCCTTTATAGGGAGTAAAAGCAAGTGGCCCTATCATAGAGATTACATCTTTCTTTGGGGGATGGAGAGGGCCAAGACTACTTGGCACTGATTAAAAAATTCCTGACTGACCAGTTAAGACTGCCTTTCTGGGAGAAGTTGAAATTGCATGAAACTACAGTTAGATTATGGATTAAGTACCTTAATTTGTATATTGGAAATTTTTGGAAATTCTGTATAAGTGACACCATTTGGGGCCTCTTTGTTTTGTTTTTTAACAATTAGTGCAGTCCACTGTTTTTAGTAGAGCTGATACTACCACAAACTATATGTATAGATAGTTGTAATCCTTGGAACAATACTTTTCAATATCAGCAAAGAAACAAAAAAATAAATCTGGTGATTAGAGGAAGAGTGTAATTTTCTTACTCGAGTGTGTCCTCACCTTAAGGAATATATTTCTAGAGTTAAGTCAAAGAACTAATTATGCATTATTGCACCTTATATAAGAGCATTATACAAGTCAGTTAGAACTGACAATAAAACAACTTCCAAGCAAATCATCTGAATTGCTTTTATTTCTCTTTTAAAAGCACTGAAACGAAATCACATTCCAATTCAAATGTTCTGAAAATCGCCACAGCCAATCACATTTTCCCCACCATATTATTAGTCTCTTCCTAGGTTGTAACTAAGGAACATTTTTGTTTGTTTCACTTCCTTTTTTTTTTTTTTTAAGATTTTATTTATTCATTTGTTAGAGAGCACAAGCAGGCAGAGTGGCAGGCAGAGGCAGAGGGAGAAGAGCTCCCCACTGAGCAAGGAGTCCATTGCAGCACTGGATTCCAGAACCCTGTGATCATGACCCAAGCCAAAGGCAGCCACTTAACTGACTGAGCCATCCAGGCGTCCCTGTTCATTTCTTTAATTCCTGAGAGGTCGCTGAAATTGCAAATGTCATTATTTTTCAGGTAAGAGAATAAGAAAACGCACCTTTAAAATGTCCTAAAGAACTGGAACTTCAGTTTTTAATTAGAAGGACATGGCTTATTTAAAAGAATTAACAATGCTAAAACAAAAGAGTTTACATAAAGTATGCTGTTCTCAACAGAAAAATTAAAAATGCAAAAAAAAAAAAAACCCCACAAAACTTCAGCCTTTCCACTCTTTTTGAGGTATAATTTTTTAATTTCATTACTAGCTGACCTGTCGCTGTTTCAATAAAGATCTCTATCAGATTGCCTTGCCTTTATCTCGGACTTATTCAGTAAATCTTTGTCTCCATCTCTCTGAATCTTCCTCAGTTCTCCAGCATAATGAAGGCAAAGAAGGGAATTCAATTTTGATGATTCCTTTACTCTAAACCTACAGAACAAACGTCGTAAACTTGTTCCTTCTTTAGTATAGCCGTGACATGAGTATGACTAATTGATAGGTATGTTTTACTGTCTGAAAACAGAAGCATATTTTATTTATTTCAAGAATGGTCGTCATCAAAATTTGGAGTCAATCAGTATCGGCTCCATTACATGTTAGTTTTCCTTTAAAAAGAATTCCTGTTAACAAGCAGATTTTTTTTTCTTTTTTATGTTTTTATTTCTCTAGTGTGGCAGAATATATGTAGTATATCTTGTTTAAGCAAACACAGTCTCTTAATTTCAAATTAATCAATTTGGAATTAAACTCCATAATTGCGCTGAGGAATGTTCAAAGTGTTTGGGTTATTTGGGGGAGTTTGGTGAAGGGAGGGGGCAGTGAAAGGAAAAAGTTGTATATTCAAGGGTATTTCACACTTTATGAGTACCCATTGTTATATCATAGTGTTCTGTTTCCTTGGATATTCGTTCTGTGAATTTTTTTCTTCTTTATGTAGATGTGTAACTAGGGATACAAGAAACCATGGCAACACTGTTTTACTGAAGGAAAATAAGTTGAAAGTAGTAATCCCTTCTTCTTCTCTAAGATAAACCAGTCTGCGATAGGGTGTAAGTTGGGCCTTTCCCTCAGTATCCCCATGATAGTGGGTTTTGTTGAGTATCTACCTCAGAAACATTCACAAAATTCAGAAAGCTTTAAAGCTGTTTACAGAGGACCGTCGAATCTCAAATCACTGAGATAAATTAGAATTCATAAGATTGATATAATGGTAAAGGTACTAAACCATCAGAGATGATTATTATTTGTAAAATCTCACACAGAGTCAATACAATATCAACTTGTAAAAACAATTTTGCAGGAAAAATTTTACCAATTTCACAAAAGGGCAAAATATCACCATTCTTTTCATGGGCTGTCACAATGTCCTCCTTTATGAAAATTGCTTTTTTATTAGAGGGCAGCTACTATATGTTGGAATAAGAAAAAAAAATAGATGGTAAAAGAAATTAGAGGCAAAACATACCCAATTTCATATTTGTCCTCTTCTGATTCTTAATCATGAGCTGTGTGGAAAGGATCGGTCCTAGGCAACATTTCAAACTGAAGCTTTTCTTTATCTCCTCTCTTGCTCTCTCCTTCTCTGCCTTTTTTGTTTTTACACTCTACTCTATCTGTGGCCAAATAGCAATAATTCAGTTTTTCAAGTCAGGAGGGCAGGTTTCAACAACTGATTTTTAAATTTTATTAGCTATATTAGCTTGCATGGTGATCCAATGAAATATTAGAATACATGCCTGTCACGTTGAAGAAGTGTGAAGACTAATGTACTAGCACTTGAGGCACTTTCTTTCTCCTGCCTTCTCTCATAACACTCACTACTTGTACTATGGTGCTTACCTGATCCTACACACCTGCAAGCCCTCCCAATTTTTAAACTTTGTCCCTGTTCTAATAACATCCTTATGAGAGTAGGAGAACGGCCTTAAACTCTGACCCAGTGAGTTGCAATCATTACAAAATCTGATCATCTGTTTCTGTCTTGTTTTTTATCTCCTTTAGATAAATTATTACAGATGTCCCAGGGTTCTAGTCTATTTGCCTATTGTGTCCACTTGCCCAAAAGTCATTTGTTTCAGGCAGTAACTTTAATGATCACCCCTCTTTATCTATAGGCAATGTTTCTCAATAATTTCCAAATTATCATCATGCCAATGTCACTTGTAAAGTTTTGTGTTTTATTGTGGGGGTTTTTTGTTCTTGTTTTTAATATCTAATGTGCAGACCCTCCCAAGTTCTACTGAATAAACAAGAGTGTGAGCCTACTCTGTAGTTTATATATCTAACAGGCTCTCTAACTAATGTGTGAAGGATATATAACATTCTCTATTTTAGGGAATGAAACTGCCTTGAGTTCTCACATCATGGTTTGGCAGTGAGATGTGTGACCTTGGGCACATGAACGAAACTCTCTGAGATTCAATTATTATTGTTATTTATGTCCTAAAAGGGGAGTAATAAGAAAACTTACATCATAGCATTAAGAGAATTAAGGAAAACAAAACAAGTAAGGTGCTTTGTAAAGTGCTTTATACACAATACATAATAAAACGAATAATCCACATTGAGTACTATGTGCTTTGATGATGCTCCAAGCCTTGTGTATGTATTATGGTTTAATCTCCATGAAGTTCCTATGAGGTTATATCTTTGGTCTCCTGTGATGATGGACCTCTCTTTCCTTGCCTACTTCAGTGGTCTGACAGAGAGCTGGGTCAGTTGGACTGAACTATGTCATGGAAGGAGAACAAGACCTCCAACTGAGACAAGAGCATTAATGTTCCAGTTCCCTAGGTGAGCTCTATGGCATCTCAAAATCGTGGGCCAGGAAGGCCCTTTGTTGCAAACACCAGCTATCCTTTACCCATTTTTAGTCTAACCAAACTACAAATATTCGACAAGCATGATGGAATTCGTTTCACTAGACAGCTCTCAGGCTGCTCAGCTTTCTGGTCCTACAGGCCTCTGCATAACACCATGCATGATTAGAGGGATTCCTGTCTTTCTCCTCTGCTCCTAAGATGTTCTCAAGAAATATCATCATGCAGTAGGAAGGGTCATCATGCACCTGTACACAGAAGCAGATGCTGGAGTTATGATGATTTTACAGGACAGAAATTGAGGCACAGGTCAAATAACTTTCCATATATCAGACAGATAGTAAATGATGCCACAAACAGGTGGCCCTGTGTGGTTCCTGTTAATATGATTACGATGATTCTACTTGCCATTATTCAGGCATTATGGGAGGCTTAAAGTAAAAGTTTTTGGACATTTAGGGCCTTAAACCTCTCTTCAAATGATGCTACAGTTTTCAAAAAGACTCTTGCATATGAGTGTTTATAAAAATTAGTACATTTTTAGAGTATGGTTATTTTTTAAACTTAATACTAATCTATATTTTAAAGGTATTTAGAGATTTTTTTTTTTTTTTAGATTGGTTGCTTCAGTGAGAAGAGAAAAGTACTTTTTTTTCATCTATAAAACAACAGAGGTGATTTAAAACAATTTTCTCCCAAAGAAAGTGTTAATCTACTAATTGACAGAGCAGAGGCTGGGATCGAAGAGGAAGGAAATTAAGTAAGGCAAGGTTACTGGTGTTTGTATTTCTAGGTCTAAATCTCTGAAAGTACAACCTACTCCCAATGGAGAGGTAACACTGCAGACCAGGGATCCATCTTGATCTTTTTCTAAACCAGCAAGTTTAGAGATTACAATAAATTGGCCGTTTAAGGAATGTCTGATTAAAGCTGGATGAATAACTAAAGCAGTTTGAGAGAGCAAAACATTCATGGAGAAACAGAATCATATCTGTACCGCCTTTTCTGACTCAGTTTCCTGAGATAGCCAACTCAGTATTGGAAGAATATTATACAGTGGCCTACAGTCTTGGCTCAAGCATTGTTAGCTCTTTGTACTTGGGAAGGTCATTTCAACTACTCCAGATCTCTTTTTCACATTAATTGGAATATATGATTTATGATTTTATAATGTGAACCTCATAAAGTTAGTGAGACCTCAAAGGTATTTTGGATAGGCCGATTAATGCATTGTGTATATTCTCTTTAGCATGATTGACACAGCACATAGAGTAACTTGAGAATAGGTCCTTGAATTTTACTCATTTGTTAAGTTATTCTTAAAAAAATCTTTTCAGAGGAAAATGACTATAAATTTACCAGCTTACTCACTGAAGGCATGATTGAACATTATGGAAAAAAAATGTAAAAAATATAATGATTTCTGTAATTTTCTCCTGAAAAAATATGGCAGTGTGAAAGAGAAGAAACCTAGTTTTCCCTTTACATTGCAGACATTAACAAATTCAGAAGAATTTTCTGGAAATGTCTTCTGGAGATCTTGAAACTCTGTTGACTGAACAAAACAGCTTGTATCATAGCAGTAAGAATAAATATTAGTATCCAGCTATGCCAAAGGAAGTTCTTAGGTCAGTCTGTCCTTTCTAACTGCATACTCACATGCTTTGGGATTCTCAATGGAAAGAAATAGCACAACTAAAAAAAATGGAATTTATGATGTCAGATCTCTTTTCCATCTTAAGTAACACTGAGGGGATGATTCCTTTATTAAGAATAAATTATAGGCATTTTTTTAAATACTCATTGAATAATTTATTTTTGCATATATATTTTTAAAACTATTTGATTTGGTATCACTTATACTCATTAGTTTTCAAAATTAAGTAGCATTTAAAATATATTTTTATATATGTTTTCTTTTCCATCTATAGGAGTGATGTAAATCTTTGTAAATAAAATAAAGATATTGACATAAAAATGGAGGTAGTACATGGAAGTGGTTAAACTTTATTAGTCTAGTATGAACATGTATAGGAAAGGCAGTACATGCCAAGCTAAAAATCCTTTGCAACTTGATAGCCCAAGGATTTTAGAAAGGTAATATTATTTATATAGGTTGGGAACAATGAAAATGAAGCATTGACACCACACCTAGATCCCTAATAGTAATAGACAAGATTTTTCTAGCCATTTTCGCTTGTGATAAGAATAGTGATGAATTAGGTCTTTGGTTCTTTTCTTTTTTTTTTTTTTTTTTAATTATTTGACAGACAGAGATCACAGATCACAAGTAGGCAGAGAGGCAGACAGAGAGAGAGGAGGAAGCAGGCTCCCCGCTGAGCAGAGAGCCTGACGTGGGGCTCGATCCCAGGACCCCGAGATCATGACCCAAGCCGAAGGCAGAGGCTCAACCCACTGAGCCACCCAGGCACAAGGTCTGTGGTTCTTAAAGTGACTTGTAGAACCAATAGCATTCAGCATCACTTGAGTAGATGTTTATTAAAAGTGCAGATTCTCAGACCCTACCCAACCCTTTTGGTGATTCTCTTGTTTGCCAAAGACATGTAACACAAATGATCATGAATTCTACTGGAAAATTAGTCCTATACTATCAACACTAGTGAAAGTAATCTTGATCATGATCTTAGCCTAATGAGTGACAGTGAATGCTTAGAAAAAGAGAATGAGAAAATTGTGTTCAGAAAGGAGTTCATATAGCCAGAAGGGAAATCTTGTCAACAAAGACTTAATTGTGCCAATCACATTCAAATGCTTTGGTACCTGTTTTGTTGGAGGGAGATAGCTATACATGCAAAACCAAAATGAAGAACATGGAAGTTACTTCTTTTACTGCAAAGAAAACCTGAAGTCTAGCTCTAAAGGTTACAGACCAAATAGTAGTACCTGTAGTAACAGTAGGGCTTTAGGGCCTCTGGTCCTCTTCTCTAGGAGTATTTTTTTTAAGTTTTTTTATTTGAGAGAGAAAGAGAGTACAAGCAGGAGTAGCAGGCAGAGGAAGAGGGAGAAGCAGGCTTCCCGCTGTGCAGGGAGCCCCTGAGCCAAAGGCAGTCACTTAACCAACTGAGCCACCCAGGTGTCCTCTAGGAGTCTTTTTACACATCCTTGCTGATCATGGGCCTCTGGCTAACCATGGCCACTGCTAATTGGACCAGGAGTAAATACCTAAATTGAGATGACTCAATTAAAGTCTTTGCAGAGACTTTGAAATTGACACTGAGACACTTGGTATATGTTTGTAAAAGAATTTCAAGGTTATGAAAGTTGAGATTAGGTGGTCATTTGAACTCAAAAGTAGAAAAAACTTTGAGAGAGAGAGAAAAATAAATGAAGTGAATACCCCTATACTTGAGTATCTGGCAGTGGAGTGGTGTGGGCTATGGAGGAGGGAATGAAGGAGAGAGTGAGAGAGAGCTATGTCACTAATAACTTCTCATTCCTATTACATTTATTCTTAGTTTTCCTTTAACAACTTATTATCCATTCAATAAATTGTTTTGTTTTGTTTGGATAGGTGGGTCAAAAATATTTTCTTTTACTTGAAACATGATTCTTAGGATTCCTATTTATCAGTGAAAATCAACATTCATTAAAATATGAATATAATTTTTTTATTAGCTGCTGGCTGAAAACAAAGGCTAGGATTTGGTATTTGAATACCCAATCTCTTCCCACAGAAATACACACCAGATATTACCCGGATGGCCACTAATAGATATTATCTTGGTCCCTAGAAGAAGAAAACTTTTACAGCATGAAGAATAGGATACATTGTACTATGTGACAGTTAAATTGATTTTCCTTTATTAACTGAAGGGAAGGGAACATAAGAATTTAAATTTATAGACCAACCAACAGAAACTGAGATGTAGATTAATCAAAGTAAAAAAAAAAAACCAAAGCAGTCATTCAAAGGATGCATGCAATATGGCAAGGCTGATAAAAGTTGGATGGGCAGACACTAGAGCAAGGAGCAATGAAATAGAGAACTGGAGTGCTGCTGAGAATTTCCCCACACAAGTACCAAGGAGAAGACTAAGGATCAATGCATCTGGAATATAAAGCAAGCCCTGGGCCAAACATCGTTAAAATACAAAGCATGTTCTAGGACAAGCCTTATTCCAGTAAAAAGGCAGCAGAATGTGACATCTGACTCCAGCTGAGGCCCATTTTACCTTAAGCAAGTGATTATACATCTAGCAGTAAAGTTCCCATGATAATTGTAGGAGTGAGAAATTGAGAAAGGCATTTGGGAATAGAAAAAGAAGCCGATTTTTTTGTTGTTGTTGTTAAGCTCCTATTGGATGATTATACACATCTTCCCTTCTTATGTTCTCTAGAAGAACATGGAAACATAATAGTTTGAATAGTTTGAACATTTAGGACCCACCTGGGTATTATGAAGGAAGAATCCATCCATTTAATAGGTGAATGCTTCCCAATAAAGTATAATAATTGCAATAAATTTGTTTAGGGTGCTATGAAGATTTTTTTTCAATCATTTGAATTTAGTAGTTAAACTCTGTAGAGCTTATTTGCCTTCCCCTGCACCTCCATCCTCTTCATTTTATACATTCAGGAGAATGAATAAAAGTATCATTCTCATGTTTAGATGGAAATACAGATTAATCGACTTAATGTGTATTCATTAAGTGTGCCCTTATTTTTTCACAACCATAGAATGTTTAGGATTACCATTATGAGTTAACAAAATTAAAACTAATTAATGTTTCCAGTTTCAGGTGACTGTAGAAAAGAGGAAAACTTATGTTCAAGCCTGAAAGATCCCCTGCAGTATCACTTCTACTACAAAACTAAGAGATTACTTGGATCTAGAAGGATAGAAGGGAAGCTGAAATTCTTTAGTCATTTTCTGTTCAAAGAATGGGTGCTACTGGAATGACTGAAAGTGAACTGAGTGCGGGAGTGTCACAGAAAGCCCAGAGACTCCTTAAAAGTTCTTTTTGTCTTCAATAGTTCCACCTCCCAAACGATATCTAAGAATTCCTTCCAACACTATTCCAGGGTAATCATGACTCTGGGATCCCACTCTGTGTACTGAGATGTAGTTGAACCCCACTTTCTAGATTTCAATCCGTGATCTGTAGGAAGAGCTAATAGGAACAGCAGAGACTCAAATACGTGCCTGTGATCCATCCAGAAGCTTTTGGATTCCAAGTGCCCGACAAGATAGGGTCATCCCCAGAGCACAGGGATGATTCTCTATCAGTTCTTAAGCAGAACTGCCAGTGCCTCTCCAGATCCTCTCTTCTCCCTCACAGTTCTTGAGGGAGATTATTTTAAACTGCGTTCACTTGGAGGGGGGAAAAAAAGTGGGCTTGAGCATTATAGCTGTCCAGCTGCTGAATCGTCCTACTGAAAATCAGCTTCTTTATTTGTGGAAGAGATGGAACCCCCGCAGAAGAGAGCAGGAAGTACAGTGTAGGCCCAAAGAAAATTATAATCTTATTGATAAGCCAACCGGAAATTTTGGTTTTGCTGACGATGTGGCAATTTCTATTCAGAGATTTTAACATCATAACAATTACCACTTTACTATTTCTCTTTCCAAATAGGCAATTTCATGCATAGTATGATAACGTGTACTCTGATATCTTCTATTTTTTATAGTTTTAGCTTGAACTAAAAGCTATAACATTTTATTACCTTGATATATTAACTCTTAACTGGGGAAATTACAACCAAACAGAATCCTATATAATATCCTATGGATTTTTCATTTTCATCATGTGGGAATCAGTAGAATGAGGAGTTTGAGGATATCTGTTTTAACAATTACTCTAAGACGAACAGTGCACATTTGAAAGGCAAAGAAATGGAAGTCAGACTGGCAAAAAGGGGAAAACGCTTCTTTTGTATCAATCTGAAGTAAAGTAAAAACACTCCTGCTATGCAGTTCAATAGTGATGATGTACGTACGTTTCAATGCAGATGACACACTCAGGGTTAGGAGTGGTCATGTTAGTTAGAATCTAGCTGATATTAGGCATGTCTATACACTGTTGTACCAGAGCTTTCATTTAGTTATCTGTTTACTTCCTATATTTCTAACTTTATTATTAGTATGGTACATAACTTTTTTAGGGAACTTTCAGACTTATAAGGGAGTTGCAAAAAAGTAGTGCAGAAAGAATTTTCATATATCCTTCACACGGCTTCTCCCTTTTAATATCTAAAACAACACAAAGCGTATGTTTTGAAACTAAAAAATTAATCTTGGCTCAATTTTATAAACTTAAGTCCAAAATTTATTCAGATCTCACCAATTTCTGTTTTTCCAAGAACATCCTCCCCACCTTTGCCTCACAACCCAGGATTCAGTTCGGAGTTCCACATTCCATTTAATTCTTCTATCTCTTCAATCTGCAGCAGTTACTGGTCCCTTCATATTTTATGATCATATTTTATGATCTTGATGCTTTTCAACAGTATTGGTTACTTATTTTGTAGAATATCCTTCAATTTGAGTTTTTCTGATATTTTCTCATGCTTAAATTTAGGTTCTGCGAGAAGCTTAGGTTATCTGTAAGGATACTAAAGAAGTGATGTGCCCTCAGGACAATTGCATTAAGTGTTACATGATGTTGATATGTAATACCCATGATGTTAAACTTGATCATTTGTTTACTTCCTGTAAAGTTACTATTCATTCCTTTGTAATTACTGAAGTTTTAGGAAGAGCTACTTAGGGACTATCCTATTCTACTTAAACTTCCACCCATTAGTTTTAGTATCCTTTGGAGGAACTGCAGTTTACTATGGTTGTTATCTGTTTACTTACTATATCTCTAATTTATTAAAAATTTTCTGCAGTTTTCACTATGGTGTTCTAATGGTGATTTTCTATTTTGCTTATTTCTTTTATATGTATTAACTGGAATTCTTCAATAAAGAACAGCTGTTACTTTTCCTTTGTACCTTCCTTCTTTCATTCCTTTGGTCTTTTCTCTCTTCATTCATTAATTTTATTAATTTATTATGAATATTAATCTTATTATTTGGGTTATAATCAATACTATCATTATTTGCTTTGTTGATCTAGTTATTCTCCTTCTTTCAGGTTGGTCCCTGTGATATTTTGATGTCTTTATCATTTTGTTAATTCATTTTTTTCTGTCTTCTTCCTTTGTGGCAGAGCAAGATCCTCTGTGCTTTTCTAGTAGTATTTCCTGCCTCAGACCTAGAATCAACCATTTCCTCACAGAACCTTGGTTGCTTTTAAAAGGTTCCTTTTTAAATGATATTTAGAAAACAATACCCAGGTACTAGATGTGTTTATTACTAGTGAGTCGAAATCACTTTATGATAGAATTTTAATGAAAATTATGGTGGTTGAAAATCACTCCTAAAAATCTGGAATTTTTGGCCAAAATTCAGGCTGTCAAGAGCACTTTCTAATCTGTTGTTAATAGATGCTAAGCTTTTGACAAAAGGTTCCATTTTTTTAATTACATACTCTGCTTCAGAGGTTGATTATTGAATTTTGCCAGGACTTCAGTTTGTTAAAGAACTTGTTTGCTTTTGGTACTTTCTTTGACACCCAAAGTTACCTGACTTCAAAATACTTTATTGTTTTTGTTTTTGTTTGTTTCTTTGTTTTTCCACAATACATCTACTGACATCTGACTCGAAGAGTCAGGATCACCAGATTAGGAAATACCATTTTAACCAAAAATTCCCTCATCTAAGTGTTGTCACTAGATAACAAGGAACACATTTCAATTGCTTTGCCTTTACTCCCTGTGTTAATAACTTAGCAAATGATTAAGGCTACCTGCCCTTAAGCCACTGAAAACTGACAGTGTAAGTGTCCATTTCTCCTCTTGTTTACTTGCGCATTACCCCGTAATCCATAACATAACACATACGCACACCGTTCCCTTCCTCCCTTCTTCTGCCCCTCACTCCCTTTCCTTCCTTCCTTCCTATCTTTTTCTGGCTTAGATGAAACATACTGGCCTTTTTTTTTCTGATGCTCATAATTTAGTAATAGCTAAAAAACTGCAGTTTTCCAATATCAGCAAAACACTATTTCTGAAGCCAATCTATTAAAAAATAAAATCAAGAATGACCTCTTTTATACTCTAATGTGTTCTCATGCTGGCTGTTGTATTCATGCAGCATTGGTGCCTTATTCTTCTCTTGTCACTGTTGCGTGTAGAATAGTTTTGGACTGATTCTGGTCCTTTGTTGTTTAGTCATGCATTCCTAAGTACTGGCTCTTCATGCTTCTTTTCTATCAAATTAGATTCTTGACTTTGTATCTAAGATGGTATAGCTACCTATTCAAAAACCAGTGCTTTTCATATCACCTAGTTCATGTATTGGACAAGATACTATTGAAGAAGAATGACTGAGATATCACTTTCATAACAACAGATCCTACTTGCCATGAAGGGTGGATCATGTTAAAGCACTGTCAGCAAAATTATGTAATCAAGCCAGAAAAAAAACAAATAAGCTTTAAAATGGACCCAGA